>NC_064926.1:299583038-300833038 GCF_023897955.1 Schistocerca gregaria | reverse complement strand
ACGCGCGACCGCTACGGTCGCAGGTTCGAATCCTGCCTCGGGCATGGATGTGTGTGATGTCCTTAGGTTAGTTAGGTTTAAGTAGTTCTAAGTTCTAGGGGACTGATGACCTCAGAAGTTAAGGCCCATAGTGCTCAGAGCCATTTTGAGGAAGTGGAGCAGGTAGTTACGGAATTCTTTCACGTAGCAGGACAAGGTGTTTTAACCTGGTGCGTCAGTGGGATGGTTGCCTCAATGCAGTCCTCACGGCAATTGGGCGAGACTGGAATACCGATTCTGGGCTGTACAGACTTCACATTGAATCTTTTTGATCGGCCATTATGGGAAAGTGTCATTTTGTGACCGCTATGCTGTAACTACGGGAATATTCTGGATCTCCCGTCAATGAAACAAAACAAAATGCTGGAGTACGATTCAAACCCCTTTCTATCCCCATTAACTTTTTCCAAGACATCACGTCCATCACTTCAAGCGAATGCTGCGATGGTTCCTTGAAGAGGCCACAGTCGGCACACGAACCTAATAACAAATCTGAAAAAAATGTGAATTGCAAAATTGACTTGCCGGTTAAACTTACGATGAACAGGGCAATGTGCCAGAGGGATTGATTTCATTCCCGGTTTATTCTCTTGAGTCTAAGGTTAAGGGTTCGAATGAGGTACCGGATTAGCAACCAAATTGTATTACGCACCTATGTTGTTTTAACTGCTGAGGGCCAGAAATTCAAACAGAGTTGCAGCTAACTGCGGCGGACAGTACATTTAGAACCGGCTCAGGAAACGCGGCTAGCCATTTTGCGGAGCATATTTGCAAGTAGATTGATTCGTCAGCTCGGCCGAGCGGCTGATATATTTTACGCGCTAATTGGGGAACAAGGTCAGTGGGAGTCTGAGGAGGCGGCAGCAAATTGAGCGCCGAAGACTGATGTGCCGGGTCGAAGGCAATCAGCGGGGAAGCCTGTGAGCGCCCACAGAGGCTCTGAGGGCGCCAACAGCACCAGAGGCGCGAGGCCATCGCAGGTACTACAGTAGACAACCGCTGTTTTGGCTGTTGCGAATCGCTACGTTTAAGCAGTACATTAATATCTTTACCTGTATGATAGAACAGAAAGATAGGAGACGATGTTCTGGCGGAAGTAGAGCTGTGAGGACGAGTCGTGAGTCGTGCATGGGTAGCTCAGTCGGTAGAGCACTTGCCAGCTGAAGGAAATGGTCCCGAGTTCGAGTCTCGGTTCGGCACACAGTTTTGATCTGCCAGGAAGGTTCACTACATATCTCCGCAGTAAAATATATACAGGATGTTACGAAATGATACCGACAATGTTTTAGGGCTTGTAGAAGGAGTTGTGAGGAACAAATTGAGGATAGCATCCTGTGTCGGGAAACGACAGCCTGTGACACTACAGAGCGTCGAAGTTATAGGCGCGGGCGCCTGCGGCTAGGCCACCCCTTCATTAGTAGACGTGACTTCGAACGGTGACGGACCGAAGGCGGAACGTCTCGCAATGCTGTTTGTTGTTCAGTGATCGCGACAGTTCAGCACGATCCCCCGTGAATGCATAGACAGGACTTCTCTGTTGCCTTGATCCCTGCCGATTTCGTGCACGACGTCGAATGAGATTAACTCAATTTTTCCTCAAAATGTTCTCTACATCCCCTCGAAATTGGTCGATATTGTTTTGAAACATTGACGCTTCTTATGCCACACCCTGAAGTTCTTTCGTGACGATCCTCAACGGCTGTGTGTCTGAAATCATTTCCTCTGCCACCTATAAGAAAACTGCGTGATTTGACAGCTGGTTGTTTCCATTCTGAATTCCTCCTCAGAGGCACCAGAAGAAAGAGTGAATGTGGGTAAGAGGGGGTGTGGCTACCTTCCCGCCCTGTGACACATCCACTGCCGCTGTGGACAGAACTGTACTGAAATTTGGTGCCAATGTAGTATCACTAGCCCACTTACACTTAGGATGTACTTCTGAGTTGTGGTCTTTTTTTAGCATGGGCCGACACCTTGCTCTTTCAAGCCTCACCGAGCTAGAGGGTGACGGCATAAGTCGCCATGCTTTTACACCACTACAGAGAAAGATTTTAGGCATCCTTGAGCCAAATTTCAAACTTAAACGTTGCATTGGGATACAATTACGGCGTCTCTAGAAAGTTATCCTTTAATTCTGTTGTGCAATGTATGTGACCACATCTTGAATGATTTATTCCTATTACGAGGTACCGTGAATGATACTGTATTACAGCTATATCAGATAGTTTGTTTGGAAATTTTTCCTGTCAATTGTCAAATCCTGCAGAAAGTCAGATAAGAAAAATGAGTAAATAACATCACCTCTAGTAGTATTAAGTGTCACATATCAGTGGATAGAGGAGTTGTTCAAGTCCCGAACCATGACATGCACTGTGGTGTAGTTGTAGCATGCTCTAATAGGCGGTAGGCGTGTCTGAATGAACAGACAAATCATCCATTCCGTACTTCAGGGTCGAGTAAGTTCGCGCCTGAAAATAGGTAACACAATAAACATGCTTCCAAAGCGGGCTACTCTCGTAACAGTAAGAGCAGCAGCAGGAGCAGTGATTTTACTGAATTACATACACGTGTTCGTTCGCCCGTACTGACATGTCCAAAAGAACAGATACCATCTACATATATAGTTAATGCTAACTGGTCATTGACCTCCTTCTTCTGTGCTGGATACAAACGCATAGCCCGAACTCTTACGGGACTCGGTAAGATTGTTTCCCGTGAGTAATGAGTGTAGTTGACAGGAACACTACGAATGTAGTGTGTGGACGTTAAGCTGGGAATATGGGTCTCACGGGGACTGCAAAAGATAAATCCCTGCAGACGCACTATCCTCTATGCCCTCGGTACCTCAGATAGATAGAGCGTCCGCCATGTAAAGCAGGAGATCCCGGGTTCGAGTCCCGGTCGGGGCACACATTTTCAACTGTTCCCGTTGATGTACACTACTGGCCATTAAAATTGCTACACCACGATTATTACATGCTACAGACCCGAAATTTAACCGATAGTAAGAAGATTTTGTGATATGCAAATGATTAGCTGTTCAGACCATTCACACAATGTTGGCGCCGTTGGCGACGCCTACAATGTGGTGACATGAGGAAAGTTTCCAACCGATTTTTCATGCACAAACAGCAGTTGACCGGCGTTGCCTGGTGAAACGTTGTTGTGATGCCTCGTGTTAGGAGGAGAATTGCGTACCATCACGTTTCCGACTTTGATAAACGTCGGATTGTAGCCTATCGCGATTACGGTCTATCGTATCGCGACATCGCTGCTCGCGTTGGTCGAGATCCAATGACTGTTAGCAGAATATGGAATCGGTGGGTTCAGGAGGGTAATACGGAACGCCGTACTGGATCCACATGGCTTCATATCACAGGCATCTTATCCGAATGGTTGTAACGGATCGTGCACCCACGTCTCGATCCCTGAGTCAACAGATGGGGACGTTTGCAAGACAACAACCATCTGCACGAACAGTTCGACGACGTTTGCAGCAGCATGGGCTATTATCTCGGAGACAATGACTGCGGTTACCCTTGATGCTGCACCACAGACAGGAGCGCCTGCGATGGTGTACTCAACGACGAACCTGGGTGCACGAATGGCAAAACGTCATTTTTTCAGATAAATCCAGGTTCTGTTTACAGCATCATGATGGTCTCATCCGTGTTTGGCGACATCGCGGTGAACGCACGTTGGAAGCGTGTATTCGTCATCGCCATACTGGCGTATCACCCGGCGTGAAGTTATGGGGTGCCATCGGTTACACGTCTCGGTCATCTCTTACTCGCACTGACGGCACTTTGAATAGTGGAGGTTAAATTTCAGATGTGTTACGACCCATGGCTCTACCCTTCATTCGATCCCTGAGGAACCCTACATTTCAGCAGGATAATGCACGACCGCATGTTGCAGGTCCTGTACGGGTCTTTCTGGATACAGAAAATGTTCGACTGCTGCCCTGGTCAGCATATTCTCCAGATCTCTCCACAAATGAAAACGTATGGTCAATGGTGGCCGAGCAACTGGCTCGTCACAATACGCCAGTCACTACTCTTGATGAACTGTGGTATCGTGTTGAAGCTGCATGGGCAGCTGTACCTGTACACGCCATCCAAGCTCTATTTGACTCAATGCCCAGGGGTATTAAAGCCGTTATTACGGCCGGAGGTGGTTGTTCTGGGTACTGATTTCTCAGGATCTATGCACCCAAATTGTGTGAAAATGTGATCACATGGCAGTTCTAGTCTAATATATTTGTCCAATGAAAACCCGTTTATCATCTGCATTTCTTCTTGGTCTAGAAATTTTAATGGCCAGTAGTGTATATCATCGCCTGTCGACAGCGTATGGTCTTGATTTAATTACCATTTCATACTGACGTTTGTCGCTTCACTAATGGTGGCCATATTGACCACTGTAATGCGAGTTAAAAATTTGGGAATATGCTCTTCCCACTTATAAGCACCACTTTTCTGTTGCTTTGCAGTTTCCGTGCAGTCGGCCTCTGAAACTTACAGACGTTACCTTGCGAATAATCCTGCACATCTGGACTTGTGCCTAAACCGCCAGCTGAGCTCATATGTAAACTCTTTCCTCCGTGTGCTCAGCAGTTCGTCACGGCCAAACCGTTGGCGTAAGTGTGCGCGCTCCGATGTCCAGATGGCGAGGCGCGGCCGATTACACGACGTGATTAGCACGAAGCTCTCCAGCTCGGCGTCTAGAGGAGAGCAAACAGTGGGCACCCGGTGGCGGGACGCCGCGTTAAAAGCTGTTCCGTGTATTCGCCGGCGACCCTGGACGTCACCGCCCAAATGAGTCCGTCTGCTGCATCGGCGATCGTTCTCGCGCTGCAGTCTCTGGGGACTGCAGCCCCACGAGTCCAAGTTTGTCTCCTCCAGACTGCACCCGCTGCGAGTCCGAGGAAACTCTGTGAAACTCCGACCGCTTTTATTCGGCCACTTTGATATTCGGCAAACATTATATGACCTAATACCTGTTACTCTTGCCTCTTCATAGAAGGTTTTGGCAAGTTGTGCAGTGCCTCTATTTCTTCGGCAGTGCTGACGGGAAATTTCTGTTCGTGTTTTCCACTGAAAGTTAGTTAATATTCGAGAAAGCAACCCGGAGGACTCGGAGGGGACCAACTTAGTCACGTGACTAGCTTACTACAGTTTGTTGTAATAGAGAAACTCTGCACTACTGCCGAGAACTCGGCCGCCTACATGATACACAGTACAGTATTCATTAAATTAATAGTTTATCAGAGTAATATTTCGTCTGATGAAAATCTACAATTTGTTCATCTACTTCTTTTCTCCACTGTTGCGTGTACGTCTCGGAGATGTGGCAAGCGCTGCACACTTTTCTTCTCGCGGCACGGGACTTTCACGCCCTTCGTTTTAGCACTCAGGTGGTCGGCGGCCATCTACAGCAACAAGAGCTAAGATTTTTAATACGTGGCACAATACTATGATCTGTGGCAAAAATTAACCCAGTTGACGTGAATAGGTAATGAAAATCAATGACATCTATATTTCCTAGAACTGAATGAAACTCAATTTTCGTGCTATACGCGTTTCGCCTTTATTGTCTACAAGGCATCTTAGTGGCAGGTTGCGTGGACGAGTTTCTACATGTTATGTTTCTTTCCAATTTTGGTGCTGTTCACCCCCCTATAATTTCCTAATTGTCACTTGCGGTTTTTGTTTGTCTACATTTCACAGCATTAGGAACTGAACTTCTGTTTCTGAAGTCTCTCTCTCTCTCTCTCTCTCTCTCTCTTTTAAGTGCCCAGTTCCTAGTGCTGTGAAATGTGGGCAACAAAAACTCCAAGTGGCAATCACAAGAAGAGGAACAGCACCAAAAATGGATCAGAAACATAACATTTAGAAAATCGTCCACGCAACCTGTCACTGAAGACGCCTTGTAGAGAATGCGAAACGCATATGGCACGAAAATGTGTTTCACTCAACTGTAGTCGGACGATCCAAAAGTAAAAAATATCAATATACCATAATATTACACGCAACTGAGGAAGACAGGACTACAAAAGCTGAAGACATTTAAAATGTACTTTTTGTGGAAGTTAGGATCAACTGATTACATACACTGTGATGACAAAAGTCATGGGATACCGCATAGGGCCTTCTTCTGCCCGGCTTAGTGCAGAACTCGACGTTCCGTGGACCCAACAAGTCGCTGGAAGTTCAGTGGAGTAATATTGAGCGGTGTTGACTCTAAAGCCGGCCATTATTAAGGAAGTGTTGCCGGTACAAGATACAGTGCACGAACTGAGTTCTCGATATATTTTTTTTTCTTTTTTTTCATCAGTCTGCTGACTGGTTTGATGCGGCCCGCCACTAATTTCTTTCCTGTTCTAACCTCTTCATCTCAGAGTAGCACTTGCAACCTACGTCCTCAATTATTTGCTTGACGTATTCCAATCTCTTTCTTCCTCTACAGTTTTTGCCCTCTACAGCTCCCTCTAGTACCATGGAAGTCATTCCCTCATGTCTTAGCAGATGTCCTATCAAGCTGTCCCTTCTCCTTATCAGTGTTTTCCATATATTCCTTTCCTCTCCGATTCTGCGTAGAACCTCCTCATTCCTTACCTTATCAGTCCACCTAACTTTCAACATTCATCTATAGCACCACATCTCAAATGCTTCGATTCTCTTCTGTTCCGGTTTTCCCACAGTCCATGTTTCACTACCATACAATGCTGTACTCCAGACGTACATCCACAGAAATTTCTTCCTCAAATTAAGGCCGGTATTTGATATCAGTAGACTTCTCTTGGCCAGAAATGCCTTTTTTGCCATAGCGAGTCTGCTTTTGATGTCCTCCTTGCTCCGTCCGTCACTGGTTATTTTACTGCCTAGGTAGCAGAATTCCTTAACTTCATTGACTTCGTGACCATCAATCCTGATGTTAAGTTTCTCGCTGTTCTCATTTCTACTACTTCTCATTACCTTCGTCTTTCTCCGATTTACTCTCAAACCATACTGTGTACTCATTAGACTGTTCATTCCGTTCAGCAGATCATTTAATTCTTCTTCACTTTCACTCAGGATAGCAATGTCATCAGCGAATCGTATCATTGATATCCTTTCACCTTGTATTTTAATTCCACTCCTGAACCTTTCTTTTATTTCCATCATTGCTTCCTCGATATACCGATTGAAGAGTAGGGGCGAAAGGCTACAGCCTTGTCTTACACCCTTCTTAATACGAGCACTTCGTTCTTGATCGTCCACTCTTATTATTCCTTCTTGGTTGTTGTACATATTGTATATCACCCATCTCTCCCTATAGCTTACCCCTACTTTTTTCAGAATCTCGATCAGCTTGCACCATTTTAACTTGTGAACGCTTTTTCCAGGTCGACAAATCCTATGAACGTGTCTTGATTTTTCTTTAGCCTTGCTTCCATTATTAGCCGTAACGTCAGAATTACCTCTCTCGTGCCTTTACTTTTCCTAGAGCCAAACTGATCTTCACCTAGCGCATTATCAATTTTCTTTTCCCTTCTTCTGTATATTATTCTTGTAAGCAGCTTCGATGCATGAGCTGTTAAGCTGATTGTGCGATAATTCTCGCACTTGTCAGGTCTTGCCGTCTTTGGAATTGTGTGGATTATGCTTTTCCGAAAGTCAGATGGGGGCTATTCCGGAATCTTTTGCCAATGGAGAGATCATCATGACACTTCTTCAACTACAGGCCACATGTCTTGTGGATACACGTTACGTGTCTTTAATGCAGTGGTTTCCATTGCCTTCTGCATCCTCATGTCGTTGATCATTGCTAATTCTTCCGCCTTTAGGGGCAATTTCCCACTCCTAGGACAAGAGAGTGCCCTGAACCTCTATCCGCTCCTCCGCCCTCTTTGAAATGGCCGTTGGCAGAATGAGGCTGACTTCTTATGCCGGAAGTCTTCGGCCGCCAATGGTGATTATTTATCAAAATTTAGGCATTGGCGGGGATGGAACCCGGGACCGAAGACGTTTTGATTATGAATCAAAGACGCTACCCCTAGACCACGGGTCTGAATAGTTTTCAATTATGACACATAAATGTGCGATGGGATTCATGTCGGACGATCTAGATGGCCACAACATTCGCTAGAAATGGCCCGAATATTCTCCAAACCAACAACAATTGTGGCTCGGTGACATGGCGCACCGTCATATACAACAGAAATTCCATCGTTGTTTGGGAACATGAAGTCCACGAATGGCTGCAAAAAGTAGCTGAAAATATCAGTTTACAGTCGATGATTATGTTCATTTGGACCAAAAGATCCAATCCTTTCCATGGAAACACGGTCCACACTATCAATGAGCCACGATCAGCTTACACAGTGTCTTGTAGGGTCCATGGCTTTGTGGATTCTGCGCCACACTCGAACCCTACCATCACCTCTAACCAGCTGAAATTGGGACTCATCTGATCGGGCTACGGTTCTCCTGACGTCCAGGGTCGAACCGCTATGGTCTCGAGCCCAGGAAAGGCGCTGCAGGTGATGTCGTGCTGTTAGCAAAGGCACTCGTGGGCCGCGTGCTTTCATAGCCCATTAACGCCAGATACGGCTGCACTGTCCTGACGGTTACGTTTCTCGTACGTCCAGCGTTGATTTCTGCGGTTCTTTCACGTCATAAAAGGAAATCGTGGTGCCAAAGCCGTAAAACCAGGACTATGGATCGACGGGAGATAGTCGCTTTGTCGAATAAGTCTTATTTTTTTTTGTTTCCAACCTCTGCCTGAGTTTATAGCCTAAGAGGTAAATTTTGCGATTCGGTAATGGGTTGGGCTGACATGTCGTGGTGTTCAAAATGGTTCAAATAGCTCTGAGCACTATGGGACTTAACTTCTGAGGTCATCAGACCCCTCGAACTTAGAATTTGTGAAAGTTACCTTAGGACATCACACACACCCATGCCCGAGGCAGGATTCGAACCTGCGACCATAGTGGTCGCGCGGTTCCAGACAGTAGCGCCTAGAACCTCTTGGCAACCCCGTCCGGCGTCGTGGTGTCCCATTGGCCTCGTGATTACCCTGCAAATCGATTTACTGCCAAGGATTATGCAAGCATTTTGGCTCATCATGTCCATCCGATGCTACAATGCTAGTTCCCCACGGTGATGCTGTCTTCCGAGACCCATCACAAGACTCCCATCGTCCACGTCTGGTTTTGCGAGCACAAGGAGAAATTGTCACATCTCTCCTGGACACCGCAGTAATCATTTATCAATATTACTGAGCCATTTTGTTCTGTTTTGAAGAGAAGTGTGCGTAATCGCTATCCACCTCCATCATCGTTACCTGAAAAGGTCCCTATTTTCTTGAAGAATGGTGTTCAAAATGGTTCCGAGCACTATGGGACTGAAGTTCTGAGGTCATCAGTCCCCTAGAACTCAGAACTACTAAAACCTAACTAACCTAAGGACGTCTCACACATCCATGCCCAAGGTAGGATTCGAACCTGCGACCGTAGCGGTCGCGCGGTTCCAGACTGCAGCGCCTAGAAGCGCTCGGCCACTCCGGCCGGCGAAGAATGGTGTAAGATTACCTTGAAAACCATATAGTATTTGTCCATTCCAAGACGACTGTGAGCTGCTTTGAATGCCAACAGGTTTTCTACATTAGACATGGTAATGTGTTTTGCCTTTGGTGTTTTTGTTGAATCCCTGTGTATCCCTATTATGATCTTTTTCTTCTTCAGGACGCCACGTAGTCCTATCTTGTACTAAACTTAGAAGTTTCCCACTATCCATGCTTTGCCGTGACAACATCGCCCGATTCGACTGAATGAAACATACTTATCTGAATTCCGCGGACCATTGTCCGAAGCCTGTACGTTCGGGCATTAAGATACATTGCAGCGAGACGCACAAGTACTGACGTACTGATTTGAAAAGATTGTTCGTCAGCGGAATCCGCCGATGTCACAGTGTTCTCGGACAGATACCATTTTAGTAAGTTTTTTCTGGGGGGGGGGGGGGGGGGGGGAGGTGGGGAATCCTGGGTTCGAGTCCCGGTCGGGTTGCAAATTTTCATCTGTCCCCGTTGACGTATGACAACGCCTGTAAGCAGCTAAGGGTGTTCATTTAATTGTAATAAAAAAAATATACGCTGCGCTAGTCAGGTTGTCTGGCCGTAGGTACTTAGTGCTACTCGTGAGAAGATTGCCCGGTTTGCTAGTATTCTTAATAACGTTACTGGTGATCTGTTAATGTGTTGCCACACTTCCATTATAGTTCCATCCTGGCAAACAAGTTCTTAATAATCTAAGCGTGTGGTCAATGATTTGTAGTGAACTATACCAGTTGTCTGTACCGTGGTTGTATGCGCTGAGTTTATAGTAACATTCAGTTGCAACAATTACAAAAGTTCTGGCTTAGCGTAAATAATTTAAAGGATGTGATGATGGTTAAGTTACGCATTAATTTGCGTAAAACGTAATTCAGTCTATATTAGAACAATAAGAGGTTTTGCTTAAATTTCCCAGTGGATTGAACTCTTGCCTTATTTTTATTGTTAAGGTATTGACCTTTGAAAGTAAGTTAAAAAGCTTGATTAACAATGTGAATTTAAAAGTGTATATTTGCGGTAAAAGGACCAGAGAGACGCTCCATTTTCTTTTATGTACCTTTTTTTTTTTTCTTTTTACAGCCTCCTTGTATCAACTATGTTACAATTGCTTTGTTTCGTTTGTCAAACTACTGTGCGAACACAGACAATGGCATAATATTTTGTGCTGCGTGCATAATTTCTGCCACTCTCCACCCCTCTCTCCATCGCCCGAATAGCGCAGTCGTGGTGAAGAGATATAACAGTCGATGCAGGAGTAATAATCCATGAATTTCAATGCAGAATGAACAAATTAAATTATGGTGTCCATCCGGAGTTAATAAAGGATTTAACACAGTGCGCGGCTGTCGCACTGTGCGGTAAACAACAGAACTGTGGGGACCATTATCTGCCGCGCAACACCGCCGCGGCTCGCTGCATAGCGCGCGCGCGCGCACACACACACACACACACACACACACACACACAAGCGCGCGACATACTCAACCAGCAAGCAGGCAGCACGCCAACTATGTGCGTCCGCGTGCGTGCGTGTGTGTGTGTGTGTGTGTGTGTGTGTGTGTGTGTGTGTGGCTGGGCAGTCTGGCGTGTAGGGGCTAAACTGCTCCCACACGTAACGGGAGTCACGGGTCCGGTACAACACACTTTCAGTGTCAGGGTCTCGAGTTATGCTGCGATCACGAATAAAATTCACAGAACAAGGTTGAGTAAGCGAATATCATCAGTTTCACACAAACTGACGGGATGTAAGCAGCGCACAGCAGGGAAGTTGTCTTGAGGCACGAATGGTGTGTGTTCCATATAGATTTCGCGCTTGGATTGACACCTCATGGCAATGATGGAAGCACACTGTGAGCTGAATAAAAAGTTTACAACCAATGTAAATACTGTATGCGAAACACGTGTGTGTGTGTGTGGGGGGGGGGGGGGGGGGTTCAATACTTATCGAAGGCTGGCTGACGTGGCAAAAACAAAAGAAGAAAAAAATCCGATTATGTACATGTTTAATTCGTGTTACAGCACTGCTCTTGTGAAGCTTAGTACGCACTGTGATGCACCGTTGAGACACATTGCCACAATTAATTACCGTGGATTCCGTGCGGTATACTTCTTCGCAGTGCCACGCAAAGAATAGCGTCCACATGCATGTTTGATTCAAAGGAAAGCGGAATGTTGAAATTTAAGTCATCTGCTACGCTGCGAGTGGCCAAGACGGGTTGCTGACGCAATTACTTAGGTAAATTCTAGATTCGTGTGCAATTCTGTTTTCTATTCATTGTGAAATATTAGGCGGTCCACATTTAGTTTTACTTTGTTTTGGATTTGAAGATGATCCCGATTCATCGAAACATGTAATGTACTTAAAAATATGCAACTGAGACGTAACAATAAATGAGAATTATCTTAAACATCAATAAAGTTGACGTTTCTCACAAGACGAATTTGTCGGCTTTAGAGAACGTAAACTGCTGTTAGTTCTACTTACAGAGCATTTTCTTTATACTGTGTTAATATCGTCCTTGAACTGCTATTGATATAAATTACAGAAATTAAACGTCAAAATTACAGTTGTTCCAAGATTTAAGCTTTGTTTCCAAAATAAGAATTTTATGTGTGTTTCAAGAAGGTCATCAAGTGATATTTATGTTACAACGTAAATGATTTGTTGAAATTCGTTTGGAGAAAGTGATTTGCCCAATTTTTGTTATCTGGATACATAATGAAATTATGTATTCCTATCAGATTCTTTTCTGACTCTTAGAACAATAAAATTTAAAAGAAGCTACTCCAAACAAAGCTTTGTCTCTGTTGCATTCTCAAAGGCAGTCGTACAACAGACTAATTTCTTTGTAACTATGTGTGATTTTCCCAACTGTCTTCTCCCATCAGGTGATTGTGTTGCATTCTTGAACGCTTACTGTTCAGATGATTTTCCATCCTTAAACTGCCTCGAGAGCTACATGCAGATAACTGTGCACTGGTGGTCCATTACTGGCCTCAGTGCCGCATTGATAAATAGTCGATAAATTCCTGTATATCAATGTCTCTTAGTTTGGCAAGAATAGATGTCACTTGTCCAACAAGCCAGGCAAAGGCACTATGTTCAATAAGGTCGCAAAACTTGGTGACGTTTATAATTATTGAGAGTCTCGTCATGATAGTGAGATTTTTTAAGGACTCTTTAAGGATGTAAAACGCCACACAGAGCTCCATCAGTTTCAGATGCCACCAGAAATGTTACACGCGGAATATACGCACTCAGTTCCAGGTTTTTTACTCTTTTCACGGGAGGTAGAGATACGGCTGCGTCACCTGCTGCGGAGGTCGGCCGGAAATAAAAGTTGGAGACGGGATTGGGGCCCAGGGAAATTATTAGGAAATGAGCTGCTCTCTGACAGCTACTTCGTTACCCGACCTTTCGCCTCGGCCGGCGATAAGAACAAAACAAGCGCGACAGAGACTTGGAAAAGACTCACTGCATCGCGCCGCGGAAACTTTATGTTGACGACTGATTCCTACCATCGGACGAACACAGTTCTTTTCTTTTTGTTACACAATCCACAATGAGTTCACGGCACACGGCGCACGGTGAAAGATGTAAATTTATTTTATCAATAAAAGTCCTTCGACAGCTCCATTCCCGATACGTCTTTCGACATGGGTTTTCAAGAATGGCATGAGACTTTTCGTCATGACCTGCTGAAGCAGTCACCCCTGCATACTGCGAGAATCTGCTTCACCGACGGCCAACGGCGAAATTCCTCTAAGTTGTTAGATTTTTATTTCAAATATATATCGCCAACAAACCAAAAGGCCGGCCGCGGTGGTCTCGCGGTTCTAGGCGCGCAGTCCGGAACCGTGCGACTGCTACGGTCGCAGGTTCGAATCCTGCCTCTGGCATGGATGTGTGTGATGTCCTTAGGTTAGATAGGTTTAAGTAGTTCTAAGTTCTAGGGGACTAATGACCACAGCAGTTGAGTCCCATAGTGCTCAGAACCATTTGAACCATTTTTGAACAAACCAAAATATGAAAACACTGAACTGGTCTCCAGACGCATGAGGAAGTTATAAATTCATCAAGCGAGATTTTTGCACGAAACATTTATTTGACATCTTCGTTGCACTGGTTATCTGAGTAGTGTAAGCTGGTAGTGCTTACTCGGATGGTATACAATTTTATCAAAACGGGGTGCCTGTCGCTGTTTGCACATTTCCGCTTTAGAGTCAACACACTTCAGGATGGAGCTCTCATGTCGAAATACAAGTCGGGAATAAATCACAAACAGACAAGTGTTTAGCATACAAAGTAGTTTCTTTATGCCATTTACACAACATTTTTATACTTTTGCCATGAAGTGATTAAATCACTAAGATTTTTTTATGTCTACACTTATTGTGTAGGAGGAAATACATTTCATTGGCTTTCCTGTAATTTCAGTTACTCTGTGTCGTGGCAGTGCGTTATTTTTGCAGTTTTATCATTTTTGCAGTTTTATCATACCTCCATTTATATGATTATACTGGAAATTGAAAATATTGAATTTTGAAACAGTAATTCCTGATAGGTAATACGAAAGGTGAAGATTTTCTGTTTCTTTCCTTTATTTTCGTTGTGCCTATTTCGGATGTAATACGTCATCTAGCAAGGGGGAGTTCTCTCAGTTCCGATATCTCTTCTTCTCCATTTTTTATTTTTATATTTATTTATTTTTTCAGAAGTTCAGGTATAGGGCGTTGAGGAATTTATTACATAAGGGTGTATGTTAGTTCAGTTTATTTTATTAAAGTTGTTTCTAACTATGTTTTTTTTTTATCTTCTGAATGTTCCAGCTGACTGCTTTGGGTACTAGCAACCACTGCCTGTTTGATATAGAGATAATAACAGATAACTAATCGGTTAACAAAAGGCGTGTCTAGTGCTGACCGCATGCTTGATCGGTCAAATGGACTAGCGTGTCTGAAAATTGTGACCAGTAAACAGAGGAGTGTTCCAGATTGAATCTTCACTCAGCAGCGGAGAGCTCACTGATTTTTAAAATTCTTGGCAGATTAAATTTGTGAACCAAACCAGGATTCGAAACAGAGACCTTGAAGTGACCGTCGGAAGCACTGACTGCATATAGAAGAGTCAAAACAGCCTTCGGTGAAATTGAATGTAAGGGTTGCAACATTAAGAATGCAATGGAAATTTCACCGTTAAATGCAAACGAATGAATAATTAGGTGAAAAGAGCATAATGAGAGGGAGGACTTGTATGATTTGAGAGAAGAGGAAACTGCAGTCGATAAGGAAGACATAGGGAATCTATTATATATTAGAATCAGTATTTTAAAGAGCCCAGGAAGACTTGAGAGCATATAAGGCAGAAGGGATGGATAATATTCCATTGGAATTTCTTAAATCATTGGGGGAAGTGGCAACCAAACGACTGTTCAGTTCACGTTGGTGGGTAGAATCTATAATACCGGCAACGCATCATCAGGCGTTCGGACAATTATCGTCTGTATAATTCCGATGATACCTTTGACAGACAAGTGAGAGACAACGTAAGTGAGGCAACTGTCGTACAATCAGCTTAACAGCTTATGTATCAAAGCTGCTGAGAAGAACAATATACAGAAGAATGGAAAAGAAAACTGAGTATTTGGTAGACTACGAACAGTCTGACTTTAGGAAAGGTAAACCCACCAGAGAGGCAGTTCTGACGATGAGCACCATAAGGGAAGCACGATACGCTTACAGGATTTGTTGACCTAAAAAAAAGTGTTTGGAAATGTAAAATGGTGCAAGATATTAACCCACTCCGGGATACATGGTCTCCAAATAGGTCCTCCATGTACAATTTGATTTCCAGATGCAATTAAGAATTTGAGACATAGATATACTATGTGATCAAAAGTATCCGAACACCTGGCTGAAAATGACTTACAAGTTCGTGGCGCTCTTCATCGGTAATGGTGAAATTCAGTATGGTGTTGGCCCACCCTTAGCCTTGACAACAGCTTTCACTCTCGCAGTTCAAAAAGGTGCTCGAAGGTTTTTTGGGAAATGGCAGCCCATTCTTCACGGAGTGCTTCACTGAGGAGAGGTATCAACGTCGGTCGGCGAGGCCTGACACGAAGCCGGCGTTTCAAAACATCTCTAAGGTGTTCTATAGGATTCAGGTGAGGACTCTGTGCAGGCCAGTCCATTACAGGATGTTACTGTCGTGTAGACACTCCGCCACAGGCCGTGCACTATGAACAGGTGTTCGATCGTGTTGAAAGATGCAATCGCCATCCCCAAATTGCTCTTCAACAGTGGTAAGCAAGAAGGTGCTTCAAACATCAATATAGGCCTGTGCTGTGAGAGTTTCACGCAAAACAACAAAAGGTGCAAGCCCCCCCCCCCCTCCCCCATGAAAAAACACGACCACACCATAACACCACCGCTTCCGAATTTTACTGTTGGCACTACACACGCTGGCAAATGACGTTCACCGGGCATTCGTCATACACACAACCTGCCATCGGATCGCCACATTGTGTACCATGATTCGTCACTCCACACAACGTTTTTCCACAGTTCAACCATCCATTGTTTACCCTCCTTACAATAAGCGAGGCGTTCGGCATATACCAGCGCGATGTGTGACTTACGAGCAGCCGCTCGACCGTGAAATCCAAGTTTTCTCACCTTCCGCCTAACTGTCCTAGTACTTGCAGTTGATGCCGATGCAGTTTGGAATTCCTGTGTGATGGTCTGTATATATGTCTGCCTACTACACATTACGACCCTCTTCAACTGTCGGCGGTCTCTGTAAATCAACAGGTGACGTCGGCCTGTACGATTATGTGCTGTACTTGTCCTTTCACGTTTCCACTTCACTATCACGTCGAAAACAGTGGACCTACGGATGTTTAGGGAGTGTGGAAATCTCGCGTACAGACGTATGACAGAAGTGACGACACCCAATCACCTGACCACGTTCGAAGTCTGTGAGTTCCGCGGAGCACCCCATTCTGCTCTCTGACGATGTCTATTGACACACATCGCTGATATGGAGTACTGGCAGTAGGTGGCAGCACAATGCACCTAATATGAGAAACGGCTGGCTTTGGGGGTGTCCGGATACTTTTGATCACATAGTGTACTTATGGGTTTGAAGCATAAAGTAAAGTAGCTGAATACGTTAACTATAAAAATATTGACACACTTCTGCACGGGGTCTTTTCGCTAATCGTAGTACGTCTGGAAGATATTCCATCTCAACCTACAAAAGTACAGGCGTGTCTGCGAGTGACTGAAGGTATTGCATCCACACTTCTGCTGCGGAGATCGTGAAGGTCAGGTACAGGCAAGGCATGACCATATCTCTCATACAAGCCAAAAGGAAGAATTCCGCAGAGATTATACCCGAAGATCACGGTGGGCACGTTTTTGGTCCATAACGTCGCATCCATCGATGTTGAAATGCTCGTTCCAGGAAGACACGAACATATAAACTACGGTACGGTAGTTCACCATCCTGCTGGAAGATCACATTTAGCCGTAGGGGAGGAACCTGAGGAACTGTAAATTGCTCGAGTACATTATGTCCACATAAACGGTTTCCGTTACTGTCTAACCGACGAAGAAGAATGGTCTAACTACGCTGCCTTTCATCAGCGCTTATCATACGTTCTCTCGCCGACTCTGGCATGCTCTTAAAAAACTGTGAGTCTCCAGCCCGCATCTCGTGATCGTGCGGTAGCGTTCTCGCTTCCCGCGCCCGGGTTCCCGGGTTCGATGCCCGGCGGTGTCAGGGATTTTCTCTGCCTCGTGATGGCTGGGTGTTGTGTGTTGTCCTTAGATTAGTTAGGTTTAAATAGTTCTAAGTTCTAGGGGACTGATGACCATAGATGTTAAGTCCCATAGCGCTCAGAGACTTTTTTTTGTGAGTCTCCAACTAACCCCAGATGTGTTGAGTGTCGATTAACGTAGTGGCTCCCTTTGAAGTGCAACTGGAAAATTTGTTTGGAAAGCAGTGGAGGCTTTCGTTTCCACGTACCACACCGTTCATTGGGCTCTCTCTTGAGTTATAATTAATTTTTGTACTATTTAGCACCCGAAACAAAACAAAAGGGATTGTTTGAAGAAAAACTACAGCAAATTCACTGTTTCTTCACGTGCAAACCGCAAGTATATATGACTCAGTTTTCTTCCAAATGGCCGGCCGCGGTGGTCTAGCGGTTCTAGGCGCTCAGTCCGGAACCGCGCGACTGCTAAAGTCGCAGGTTCGAATCCTGCCTCGGGCATGGATGTGTGTGATGTGCTTAGGTTAGTTAGGTTTAATTAGTTCTAAGTTCTAGGGGACTGATGACCACAGATGTTAAGTCCCATAGTGCTCAGAGCCAATTTTCTTCCAAATGCCTTGTAAATCAGTGAGGCTTCAAATGAACATCGTGTATTTAACGGTCGAGGCAGTCGCCAGTCACTGAATACCAATTACACTGGTAAACAAAGGGCCCCTACGCTAACTTACGCTCAGTACGTTTGTTAAGACACTAAAAAAACAAATACGCAACAAAAACGATTATAGAAACATTGTCAATTCACTTAACGCGCCCCTGTTGTCCTGCACTTGTTTCCTTCATATACAGAACAAACAGTCCAGGGTGCCTGTGCGATACAATTAGTGTTAGTTGTTCTCAGGTTGCAGATGATAGCGCACGAGACTGCTCAATCTTTGTCTGGGGTTCTATCGTTACTAGCACCCTACGTCCAATTTTTGCATTTCACTCTTGTTCGGTCGTTCCGCTAAACCGTCTCTGACAGTCTTTTGAATTCGGGCGCAACGGCCTAAATAGATAAGTTCAATGCTAATTAAATCTGATATGGCGCGACGTCTCGATTTTTTCTTAACAATTAATTATCAGCATAGTGTACCCTACAACACACTTACAAGCTTTTCACATTGTTTCTGACGACCCAGTAGATCAGGAATAGTTGTGGTTCACAACACTTCCTTGGAGAATGCCAGACATAGTTTCTGTTTTACTCGCTGAACTGTTACAGTTACTACGAACTGTGACTTTTCTGACAGTAAACCGCGAATCCATTCACACAACTGAAACGATACGCAATATGCATACCCCAGTGGTTCCACATTTTAATGCTACTACCTCTAATCAACAGCAATTCAAAAACAATTGCATCATCAATTCGATAGGCAAATGATACTCATTTTGATATGTGATGATTCGTCTCGAAAAATGTTGCACATGTTCCCTGATAATTACAAGTTTCTTCATGCGGATTTTGTGATTGCGTAGTTATATATTCCTACTAAAACCGTGATAGGTAGGAATGTGTTCAGCGCAGCACTGACAAATCAGTTACACGCTGGTACACACCCTCTCCTCCTTTCAATAAATCTCAAACTTCAGTCTGCTTTTCCTGTGGCGAAATGTATGTCGTCGTTTCAACTAAATTGGATTATCTGCTTGACGAATTTCACTGTTTCCAGAAATTGATCGCCCGTCGTGAATTCTATCTACGCGAATTACAATGCATTTATTCATGCTATAGATATAGTTTCCAGACTTTGCACCAAGCGCCGCCCCACTTTCCGGGTTTACTGCATTTCTTAACGTTTTTCCAATGGTGTGTTCTCCATTTAACCCCGTCAGTCCAAAAAGTTTCGAACTTGGTTTAATAAAAAGTAGAGAAAATTTAGATGGTGATTTTAAGGCTTTAGCTGTTCTACATAGACTCCCCCCCCCCCCCCCCCCCCACACACACACACACACTTGGCACAACATACAGAACGTTCATACAACCACGTGAAGCTGTCAGGAAAGTTCTTTTCTGGGACGTTCTTCAACTCACGCATCACACTGGCTTGAATACCGGTTCTGTCGTCAAAGCGTTGACCCTTCATGTCAGTTTTTGCACTATTTTGATTTGTAGTAGTTTCATACTGATAACACCAAAAACTATTTGTGCGGATTTTGCACTTCTACGAAGTCGTAGCTGGCATCCATGAGTTGTTCTTTCTGCTAGTGAGTCAAGGTGTGTGGGACAAACTTTGGACACACTTTTCTCTTCTTCAAAACACTCCAGAGAATGTCTTTAACACTTGATTTAGATATGTTGTTCCATTGTGATTTGTGACACAACACTGACACACTAGGGTCACACGCCCACTACTTGACACTGCCTGCTCACAAGTGACTAATGGAACGCCGATGTGCTGTTTACAGTTATTAGTTCGAGCTGCCAGCGCAGCTACTGAACTGACGTAGCTTATACGCCAAGAATATAAACAGTTTGACAATTTTCTGGACGGGTTGTGTACGTGAGGAGGATCAATGTTATTGAGCTGGATCTCACTCTAACTGCGAAACCCGCCGTGTTCCTGCGCGACGGACACACGTGTTCTGCAGAAGCCCTAGGCAGCCGCCGGCTGATACACGGATAGCTGTCGCCTTAAAGGGGAACGTGCGTAGCTCAGCACTACCCTAGACGCCCGAGCGGTGGCCTGCAAGAACCCAGCATCCTGAGCAGACCACCAGCGCAGCTGTAACACTAGCGCGTGTCGATTGTAAAACACGTGCGATACACACAGTACATGCATCGAAGTGTATAGATCCCGGGCTGGGGCGGAGCAGCCTCATATTCGGCGTACAGATATACACAAAGGGCACAAGCAAACGCAAACACACACACCTTTATCTGACTTGCCGTGTAATACTAGCTTAGTGTCCGCTGCTTCCCTCACTTGACTGTCTGCACCAAATTTAATGGTTTTTTTTCCTTTACTCGAATTTCTGTATTGTTGAAAAATTGCAATATCTTCTAAATGTTTCACGCTGATTAAGGCCGTAGAAGCACGGTCTTTTCCGAATGTACTTCAGACAAAAAAGCGATTCAGTTAGCTAGAATTCGAGGTTTTTATTATCATTCCTCTTGCGTTATTGTGGTGACATTTCCATAGAAGCTTTCAAGCCCTAATACGTATTTCTTTATATCTAACCGAAAAGTGAAATGCCAATTTTAATTGATTTACTTTTTAAAAAAATTTTAATGTAACGAAATATTTTCTTAAAAATTTTCATCTTTCATTTCACCCCCTTAGTGACTGAATTTCCAAAAAGAGTGGAGCACATATTTTTTTTTTATTTCTGAAAGAGAAACCAAACACAAATTTTCATACATTTAGCTTTGAAATTGCTTTCGTAATGAAACAGATTGCCAAACTTTTCTTCTCCTGCTTCACTTAGGGGTTGAGTTTCCAGAAACACGGACACACGTATTTTTTATTTCTAAGTGAGAACTCAAATGTCAATTTTCATAGGTTTACCTTTAAAAATCTTTAGTAGTTCTTTAATAGTGGTTTATTTTCAGAAAACTTTCACTCATAATTTTACCCCCTTTGTGGTTGAATTTCCAAAAACAATGAAACACGTATTTTGTTTCGTTTAAAACTGAGAAGAGGAATATCAGTTTCCGAAGTTTTAGCTTTTAGCTTATTTCATCCCCATAGGAGTAATTTTCAAAAAATGCTGAAACACGAGTTTCTTTATTTCTACCGGAGAAATCAAATACCAGTTTTCGTATATCTAGCTTCAACTTTACCTTATTAGCGATATATTTTCAATAAACTTATGATACCCTATTTCACCTCCTTAGCGGTGCAATTTCGAAAAATCGCTTCTTAAGCGACGCCTACACTATAGGATAATCACTGTCTCCAAATTTCAATTTTCTACACACTTAAGACATTGCTAGCCTCTATGAAAATGAGGAAGAGTGGAGAACGTGTTGAATACAAAGAAGATTCTAATGAACACACACTTTGGATTGAGAATAGACTGAAGAAAAATGGAGAAAGTAATGAGGAGTAGTAGAAATGATATTAGTGATTGAATTAATATCAAATTTGGTGACTACAGAGCACAAGTGATCAAAGCAAAATAAACCATGAGAGCCGAAGAAATGCGGACACACAAAGCAAACTAGCAGAGGCTGTGAGAGCAATCATGACCAAGTGAATTCTGGTAGTATCAAACAAAAGATTTAATTTGAGCATGGGAAAACTCGGAAAGAAAAGAATCGAATCGTTTGAGGTATGATGCTTTGGAGTGACGTTGAAAATCAGATGGAGTGATAAGAAATGAGAATCCGCCACAGTAGCTAGTGGTCGGCGTGGTTCACTGCCACACGTAGAACCTGGTTCGATTCCCGGTATTGTCAGGGATTTTTCGTTGGTGGAACGACTGGAACGGGCTGGACTCTGATACGTAATGTCAGTTCAGGAGCTGCGTAGTTGCCCAAGCAGCAGTGGGTCCACCTCACGAAAACTGACAAGGCCCGACGGAGCCGTGAGCTGGCCACACGCCCCTCCATAGCGTATCCAGTGACGCCATTGGTAGAGAATGACTCGCCTTCGCGAAGAATTGACATTCTCTTCTCTCTCCAGCATTTCCGAACATAGGCAACTCATACACCATTTCTCAGACGCAGCAGCAGAGCGAGGGAACCATACTATTCGACGGCCCAGAAGTGACTCATTCCTATCTTCTCAGCAGACGCACCTGCTCCAGTCACATGATCGTTCGACGTATCTGCTTCAGCGACATTATCGCAAAGAAGTGCCAACCCGTGGCACAATGTATCTAAATAATAATAATAATAATAATAATAATAATAACAGAACAACGACTAGCTGATCAGATTCGTGTAATTATCAAAAATAACAGTACCACAGTCAGCGTTAGAAAACATCAAACAACAAGTACAACAAATACTGGAACAAAATAATGTGCAATCAGAAGAAGAAAATACAGTAATGGACTCAAACATTGCAGAGCAAACAAACAAAGAACAATACACATCAATTAAACAATCAGAGGAAAACGAAATCTTAAGACAGCCACCACAAAAGGCACAAACAGAACACGGAGTGACACACATGTTAGATATAGAAGAAAAATTTCAGCTGACATATATAGAATATAAAGACACAAATACACATATTAGACCATTCTTGCATAGACCACCAAATAACCCACAAGTCGAAACAACAATAACAACTATCAACACAATCATACACAACAAAATAAATGAAAACACAATTATGGAAGAGTTACAACTACTGGTTTATATAGCAGCACACGCTACACTAAATAAACACACTAGGCAGAGATCAGAAACAACCAACACACAGAAGAAACCCACAAAACCAGCATGGCAACACAGCCTACAGATCAGAATAGAAAAACTGAAGAGAGACATCGGACAGCTAACACAATTTATAAGAACTGAAATATCAGGCAAAAAACGAAAAAGGTTAGGTAAAATCTCACAACAAGAAGCGATAGAGCAATTAGATGAAAAGAAGCAGAAATTACAAGCATTGGCCAAACGACTTAGAAGACACAAAAAAAAGTGAAAATAGAAGGAAACAAAACCAAACATTCAACACAAACCAAAAGAAATTTTACCAGACAATAGATAACACACACATTAAAATAGACAATCCACCAAACATAACAGACATGGAACACTTCTGGAGCAACATATGGTCAAACCCGGTACAACACAACGGGCATGCACGACGGATGCAAGCAGAAACAGACACATACAAGATGATACCACACATGGCTGAAGTGATAATTCTGCAACACGAAGTCACCCGAGCAATTAATTCTACTCACAATTGGAGAACCCCTGGAAAAGATAAAATAGCAAATTTCTGGCTAAAGAAGTTCACCTTGACACATTCACATCTAACTAAATTATTTAACAGTTACATTGCAGACCCATACACATTCCCTGATACACTCACACATGGAATAACTTATCTGAAACCTAAAGATCAAGCAGACACAGCAAACCCAGCTAAATATTGCCCCATAACATGCCTACCAACAATATACAAAATATTAACTTCAGTAATTACACAGAAATTAATGACACATACAACACAGAACAAAATTGTAAATGAAGAACAAAAAGGCTGTTGCAAAGGAGCACGAGGATGTAAAGAGCAACTGATAATAGATGCAGAGGTGACATATCAAGCTAAAACTAAACAAAGGTCGTTACACTACGCATACATTGATTACCAAAAAGCTTTTGATAGTGTATCCCACTCATGGTTACTACATATATTGGAAATATACAAAGTAGATCCTAAATTGATACAGTTCCTAAACATAGTAATGAAAAATTGGAAAACCACCCTCAATATCCAAACAAGTTCAAATAATATCACATCACAGCCAATACAGATTAAGCGTGGTATATACCAAGGAGACTCATTAAGTCCTTTCTGGTTCTGCCTTGCTCTGAACCCACTATCCAACATGCTAAATAATACAAATTATGGATACAATATTACTGGAACATACCAACACAAAATCACACATTTGCTATACATGGATGATCTAAAACTACTGGCAGCAACAAATAAACAACTCAACCAATTACTAAAGATAACAGAAGTATTCAGCAATGATATAAATATGGCTTTTGGAACAGACAAATGCAAGAAGTTAACAGAAGCCACGAACCCCCTTGAAGATGTCCTCCGCAGATGGGGACGAAACGTCGGGTTACAATGCGAAATCCATCAGACGACGGCATAATAGCCCGGAAAAGAATTTTATTAATCATGAAAAATAGCATAGTCAAGGGAAAACACACTAAACAAGAAGATTACATATTGGATAGCCACAGCGACGGCATAGAAGCGATGGAAAAAACTGATGCCTATAAATATCTAGGATGCAGACAAAAAATACGAACAGATAATGCAAATAATAAAGAAGATCTAAAAGAAAAATATAGACAAAGACTAACAAGAATACTGAAAACAGAATTGACAGCAAGAAACAAGACAAAAGCTATAAATACTTATGCTATACCAATATTGACCTACTCATTTGGAGTAGTAAAATGGAGTTACACAGACCTAGAAGCACTCAATACACTTACACGATCACAATGCCACAAATATAGAATACACCACATACATTCAGCAACAGAAAGATTCACATTAAGCAGAAATGAAGGAGGAAGGGGATTTATCGACATATAAAACCTGCATTATGGACAGGTAGACAATTTAAGAAAATTGTTTTTAGAACGAGCAGAAACTAGCAAAATACACAAAGCAATCACTCATATAAATACATCAGCTACACCACTGCAATTTCATAACCACTTCTACAACCCTTTAGATCACATAACATCAACAGAAACAAAGAAAGTAAATTGGAAAAAGAAAACACTACATGGCAAGCACCCGTATCATCTAACACAGCCACACATCGATCAAGATGCATCCAACACGTCGCCAAGAAAAGGCAATATATACAATGAGACGGAAGGATTCATGATCGCAATACAGGATCAAACAATAAACACCAGATATTACAGAAAGCACATTATTAAAGATCCCAATACCACAACAGATAAATGCAGTCTTTGCAAACAACAGATAGAAACAGTAAATCACTTCACAAGCGGATGTACAATACTAGCAAATACAGAATACACCAGAAGACATGACAATGTAGCAAAAATAATACATCAACAACTTGCCATACAACATAAACTAATAAAACAACACGTTCCCACATACAAGTAAGTATGCACCACAAAATGTACTGGAGAATGATGAATACAAATAATACTGGAACAGAACCATTATAACAGATAAAACAACACCACATAACAAACCTGACATCATACTCACCAATAAAAAGAAGAAATTAACACAACTAATCGAAATATCCATACCCAATACAACAAATAAACAGAAGAAAACAGGAGAAAAAATTGAAAAATTCATCCAACTGGCTGAGGAAGTCAAGGACATGTGGCATCAGGATAAAGTTGACATTATACCAACTGTACTAAGAACTACAGGAGTCATACCACGCAATATCCACCAGTACATCAAGGCAATGCAGCTACATCCAAACGTATATATACAACTACAGAAATATGTAATTATTGATACATGTTCAATTACCCGAAAGTTCCTAAATGCAATGTAACATATACCGTACAGTTAAAAGGAAGTGACGCTTGATCAAGGGCCGCGTCCCTTTCCATTTTTAACCAAACATAATGTCTGAGAAAGTAAAGAAATAATAATAATATCGAGTGACCCAATGGGAAGCCTTTCAACTGGACGCCACTTCGGCGTCTTGCGTGACCCTAACCTATCCCAATCACACAACCGGGGTAGGGGGGATCTACAGTTTAACGTGGAATCCGTACCAAGTGCCGTTTCTGGAGCACTCTTCTCTTCAATGAGAGATTAAGGGCAGGTTAAAACGAAGATCGTAAAACCGTGGTCCGATTGAGATTCGATCACTCGAGCTATCGGTTACCACGCATGTGCATTGGCACAAGGCCATCAGTCCCAACGTGTTTGTAGATATTTCAGCGACAGATTTTGATCAGTGATTTTGTAAGCGCCAAAATATGCGAGTTGAAAGGCAAATCTTTTGCTTGCATTGACTCAGAAGCTTACATGTTCACCACCAATGGTCCGCAGACCATAGATTTGATACCTTTATTCGTTCCTGAGAAAAAAGGGTCTGAACAGACAACCAAGTGATTCCGTAAGGGTTCCGTTTTTAACGACTGAGATGCGGAACCCTAAAAGTGGTATCAGTGTGGGAGGAATCATCCACACGTTTCTGTAACAGAGAGATGAATTCACCAAGTGACCCTGTGAATTACGTATATTGCTGACTGAAGCATGTTCTTATCAGACCACATCCACATCACTCACAGGCAAAATTGTCCAACTTATTTCGAAACACAGTACCATACCTCAACTACAGAGCGAACGTTGCGAAATGAATCACTTTTCAAAAAATTTTGGTTACTGTTGCTCGGATCCAGCACATTTAGCCTTGGAATGGGTGTACTCCCCAAATAGTCGACAAGCGGAAAGCTATCTTGCAACAGCCAATTAAAGAAATATAAGAAAGAAAAAAAAAGCAACACCAAAACCAATATTACAGCAAACAAACAGAAAAATTCCAGAAACGTTGTTTACAATGTTACGAAGGCATTTTCCAGTCTCTCCTAACCTTTCGCGAGCGAAACATCTGCCACACCGAGCGCTGACTCAATACAAATAAGTGAAGTAAACATTCTGAGCCGTTCGGTGAAAGGCAAATTTGCTTTGCGGTAAAAGCTGCTAACTTCTACCGTTAAGCAGTTTCCAATAGAAAATAGGGTAGACACGTAAGGAATATCATAACTTTTGCTTCTAGAATGTCGAACTTGACGGTTCAGGATATCTGCAACAGCAGTAATTGTTTAGAAACAAAATACAGTTTTTATTTTCTAACGCCACGACCGGTTTTCAGTAGTTATGAGCTGTCGTAGCGGTACACCTATGATGTTTAAGAACGAATCGCCATACTAGATACGGCAGAGATAGCGAAACCATATTTTGTAGTATCACTCGGAATCTTCATACGTCACGTGGTGGGCGTAGCTCAGATGCATACATCTTTGATTCCAGAAAACATAAACAGTAGACGCGAGTCAAATATAAGCTGACTCACATGTGTATTTAGAGAGTAATGAGCATAAATATTTCGAACCAATACAAAGATGTAACTAATTTAGATGAAATTACAGGAGAAGTTGTCGTATATGCTTAGTTGTTACACAACGCACGAAAAAGAAAAAAAAATGCGTGAACTCACACACACACACACACACACACACACACACACGGACACACGGAGTGCACAAAAATATCGAGCACCAGCCAGGAAAGCGTGCTTGAACATAAATGCAAATGCTAGCTATGCCTGCAGGTCACACTATTGAATTTGACCACGAACGGCACACGTTGCAACTGTCGGCCTTGGTCAGAACAGCGTTCTTTGTAGCTGTGCGTGCATTATGTCGCAGCTCAGTGCATGCGAACATGGTCAAATTGTTGGTGCTCCTATGGTGCGTGCTTCTGTAACCAAGGGAACGGAACTGTCTGGTGTTTCCGAAGGCGTCTTATCACAGATTTACAGCGCATACACAGAAAGCAGAAGAGCATTCCCTGCTAAGACACAACGTTGACGAAAGGAGTGGTGGTAACGGACGATCATAAGTGGACGGTAGATGCAAAAATCACTGCAGAATCGAATGTTGTCTTGCGAACCCTGTTGGCAATAAAACAACATGAAAGAAGTCAGGATGAGATGGAACTGCAAACACACACAGATCTGTGATGAAATGCTCCTGACAGGAAATGTGGGTCCGAAGTCATAAAACCTGGACTGTGGTGCAATCGAAGGAAATCATTTAGCCGGATGAGTCTTGTTTCTTACTGTTTCCAACTTCTTCCCGAGTTCACGTCGCAACAGAGAAACACTCTAGAAACTTTGGGCAGTCATGTCGTGGTCTCCGGCCAACATCCAACAGCCTTGCCGCAGTGGCAACGTCGGTTCCCGTCAGATTACCGAAGTTAGGCGCTGTAGGGGACTGATGACCTCAGATGTTAAGTCCCATAGTGCTCAGAGCCATTTGAACCATTAGGCGCTGTCGGGCTGGGTTAGCACTTGGATGGGTGACCATCCGGTCTGTCGAGCGCTGTTGGTAAGCGGGGTGCACTCAGCTCTTGTGAGGCAAACTGAGGAGCTACTCGACTGAGAAGTAGCGGCTCCAGTCTCAGAAATTGACATATGGCCGGGAGAGGGGTGTGTTCACTACAGGCCCCTCCATAACCGCATCTGATGAGGCCTGTGGGCTGGGGATGGCACGGCGGCCGGTCGGTACCGTTGGGCCTTCATGGCCTGTTCGTACGGAGTTTAGCTTAGTTTTATGTCTAGGTATTCCATAGGCCCCATGGTTACCCTACAAGGGCGAGTTACTGTCAAGGATTATGTGACCACTATGGCTTATCAGGTTGATCCCATGGTAAGATGTATGTTTCCTAATGATGATGCTGTGTTCCACGTCGAAAGGATCCCGATTCACACAGCTCTGATCGTCCAATACTGGTTTTGTGAGCACAGTGGAGGAGGAGGAGGAGGAGATTAGTGTTTAACGTCCCATCGACAACAAGGCCATTAGAAACGGAGCACAAGTTCGAATTAGGGAAGGATAGAGAAGGAATTAGGGAAGGATAGAGAAGGAAATCGGCCTCGCCCTTTCGAAAGAACCATCCAGGCATTTGCCTTAAGGGACTTTGGGAAATCACGGACGCGGGATTGGGTCAAATGGCTCTGAGCACTATGGGACATAACATCTGAGGTCGTCAGTCCACTAGAACTTAGAACTACTTAAACCTAACTAACCTAAGGACATCACACACATCCATGCCCGAGGCAGGATTCGAACCTGCGACCGTAGCGGTCACGCGGTTCCAGACCGGAGCGCCTAAAACCTCTCGGCCACACCGGCCGGTATGCGGGGTTGAACCTCCAACATCCGGAATGCAAGTACACTGCGCTCACAGCGCTACATCGCTCGACGAGAGCACAACCATGAATTGTGGATCTAATCTAGCAACTACAGCCACCCGATCTCAATATTATTGAGCTTTTGTGGTCAACTATGGAGAGAGGGATGCGTGATCGCTATCCACCCCCATCATCTTTGCCTGAACTTGCCACTATTTTGCAGGAAGAGTGGTACGAGATTCCCATGGAAACCATCCATTGCGAAACGAATGGAAACAGTTTTGAGTATCGACGGCTGTCTTACAGCGCATTGCAATGTTTTGTATTTTGGGTATTTCCATATTTTAGACCACCCACTGTACACACACACACACACACACACACACACACACACACACACACACAGAGAGAGAGAGAGAGAGAGAGAGAGAGAGAGAGAGAGAGAGAGAGAGAGAGAGAGAGAGAATTGGACACTATTGTCTTAGAAATAAATTAAAATAAATCCATTACTCCAGTTCGACAAAGATTTTCGGGTTGTTTCCCTTGGTCATCAAGCAAATATTGAAACTGGGATTGTCGTCATAGAGAATCCAAACGGGCATTATCTCTGCCCCAGCCCCAGGCCGGTGGAATATTTGGCTGAAAATTATGAATTTCTGCACCAGACCGTCCTGCTCTGACACAAACTGGAAATGTAACACGTATTAAGAAAAAAAATTATTCACACTGTCATATGTACGTGAAATAGGCGGAGCGGGCACTGTTGTGAGTATACTTCATGTATGATCATGCAGGCCAGCCAGGAGATATCCCGGCATCCTGGCCAGTTGATACCGAGATGAATGCAGATGAGCCGGCAGGAGCATTGCAGCGGAATGCTACAACACGCTGTTACAGAGGGCGTGCGCGAAGCGTTGCATGGGCAGAGCCACTGACCCAGGTGTTCCCCTAACGGCGGTAGTAGCATCTGTGCGACAGTTCTAACGCTCAATTCGTTCCGTGATCTATTCTCCGCATGCTTGGTTAATTCATATGCTCCCGCTGATCACTCTGTTTGTTCGGTACTCGTCTCCAAGCGGTGTTCGGACGCTCGCTCCCCCCCCCCCCCCCTCCCCCCCACTTCCTTCCGGGGTTCAGCTCAATGGTCATGTAGTCGAGAGACAGTCGCCTACAATTTTAACATTTTATGCCGACTGTGAAGGTTCCTCGGCGTTGTGCAGACACAAAACACACATAAACACATACACACACCATCAGTCCAAAAAGTTCCGAGAGTGATTTTTAGTCATTGTGTATAAGGCGACGACAACGCAGTAAGCACAGAGGCAGCTTGGGCCAAGAACTGTAAGAAGTAAATGAGAATTCGACCAGTCAGTTATGAGCAGGTAGCGTTAAGCGGTGTGTCAACTTCTTTGTGTCACAAACCGCCATGGAAAAAGTTGTTATATATGCTTAGTTGTTACACAACGCGCAAGCAAAAAAAGCAGTATTCAATACATTGTTCAGAACGTTGTGAAGTAGAGAAAAGCGTGTGTGTTCCGCGAACCTTGATTCCCGAACAAAAAGGAAGAAGCTACGGATGAATTGATGGAAACAGAAAACGCGGAAAATTCTTTTCTATGAAGAAATAACACAGATAACGAACCTTGATATTATCAGTTCGAAACTACCGCATAACATCAGAGTACGGATATTCGCATGAAGCGTCGACGTAACCGGCGTTCAAGCCAATCCCTCGCACGTGTTGAATTACTTCCCAAAGGAGGACTTCTCCGACAGCTTCATACGTTATATGAACGTACTCCTCAGGATGCTCAACTGAGGTGAGGCTACGTACACCACCACATGCATTAAACTCACCATCGGAAGATTTATCTATTTTTTTATTAATTCAGTTCCGAAACCTTTTGGGCTCATGGTGTATGTATATTTCTTGTCTGGGATATATTGTCCCACCATAAATTAACAAGAGGTTTGCCCCGCTCCCAGCCCTCCCAGTTCTCAGCAAGTTTCGGGAGGTTTCCTTTGGTTGTTTAGGCTAACGTCGGGGACGGCGTGTGTGGCCGAGCGCTTCTAGCCGCTACAGTCTGGAACTGCGCGACCGCTACGGTCGCAGTTTCGAATCCTACCTCGGGCATGGATGTATGTGATGTTCTTAGGTTAGTTAGGTTTAAGTAGTTCTAAGTTCTAGGGGACTGATGACCTCAGAAGTTAAGTCCCATAGTGCTCAGAGCCATTTGACCTTTTTATATTTATTTTATTTTTTTGCTAACGTCGGAAGTGGAAATTCTCTGCCAGTTGTTTCCAGTTGGGATTCTCTTTGTCCTTCACCCAACCCGTCCTATATTTCTCTACAAAATCCCAGATTCCCTAATACGTTATTACTCTAAAGTCAAAAATGGTTCAAATGGCTCTGAGCACTACGGGACTTACCTGCTGAGGTCATCAGTCCCCTAGAACTTAGAACTACTTAAACCTAACTAACCTAAGGACATCACACACATCCATACCCGAGGCAGGATTCGAACCTGCGACCGTAGCGGTCACGCGCTTCCGGACTGTAGCTCCTAGAACCGCTCGGCCACCCCGCCGGCTCTGAAAGTCAGCTCTACCTTCAGGGACAAGGAATGGAAAGTATGGTTTAAGTTCCCATAAATTATTGTAGTATCGACTGATGTTATCCGTTTTTGATTTCAGATAATGCTGAGGGGCTACACTGTGCGCAGTCTACGTACTTCAAACTCTCAGGCCCTTGATCAAACCATAATTACGGGCACTTTTTTATGTTGAAACTCTAAAGTGTAGTTCGAAGTATGATCAGTCATAATCCCCAAACAGATCCTTTGCATGTCCTTTCATTGTCTCAAAAACAATTTCCAAATTTCGCCTATCTTTTCCTCATTTGAATGAAACTTGACCTTAATAACAGGGTGCATTGTTACGGTGATACAGTCATTGTCTCTGTACTGTTCTTCTGCCCAACACAGTGCATAGTTCCACATAATGTGTTCACATGCTTCCGCATTTTGCGTTTTCTTTAGCGCTGTAAGGGGACCACACGCTAATCAGGAGAAACATCCGCATAGCAGGGTGGGGGAAAGGGCAAGGAATACGGTGTAATCAGCGTACTGGAGAAGGTGGACAGGGGGTGAGGGCGGCGGCATGTCCGCCATATACAGAAGGTAGAGAAGAGGGGAGAGAACCGGACCTTGGGGCACACCGGTGGAGGGGTAGAAGGTATAGGAATCCATGTTATGGATGGTGATATAGGAAGGACGTTGGGAAAGAAAGAACCCGAGCAGACAGACGTAGTTGATAGGAAGGGCGAAGGTTTGGAGCTTGAAGAGGAGACTGGAATGCCAGACACGGTCGTAAGCATGCTCAAGGTCGAGGGAGAGGAAGATGGCGGACCGACGGAAGTTGAGCTGTTCGGAGAGGAGATTAGTGAGGTGAAGGTCATCGGCAGAGAAGAACGGTCGGAAGCCACATTTGGTAGCGGGAAAGAGGCGGTGCTGGCGGAGATGCTGGTGGATGCGTCGGGTAAGGATGGATTCCAGGACCTGATGGGATGGTAGGATGGTAGGAGGAGACATCTGATGGAGGTTTGTCGGGTTTGAGGAACAGCAGGATACGGGTGGTTTTCCACAGGTAGAGGTAGTAACCGGTGGACAAGACCACGTTATATAGCCTGGCCACGGTGGACAGGAAGGAGGCGGGAGCTTCACGGAGGTGGCGATAGGTAACACGATCGTGACCAGGAGCGGTGTTGCGTTTCGTGCGGAGTGTAAGGATGATATCCAGAGTGGTGATGGGGACATTGAGTTCATTGTGTGTAATTTTGTCCAAGTACTGGAAGCCAAGAGCGAGTGGAGGGACAGGTGTCAGTTCGATCGTGGATATCCGGGAAGAGGGAGTAATCGAACTGGGGATCGTGAGGGAGGGTAAAGTTATCGGAAAGGTAGGAGGCAAAGTGATTGGCCTTACTATGGTTGTCAGGAAAGGGTTGGTCATCACGAAGGAGAGGGTAGTAGGGGGAGGGAGTAAGATCCGGTAAGGCAGCGGAAGGCAGACCAGTACTTGGACGAGTTGATGGGAAGCGTAGCAACAAGACGGGTGCATGTCTGTCGCCAGTCCCGACGTTTCTTAGCCGCGAGCAAGTTTCTGTCGTGTCGTTTTAGTTGCCGGTGGCGTCTTAGTGTGTCCGGGCCACGCGTGTGAACACAACGCGTAAATCCGTGCCACCTTTTATAACGACGAGACCGCCCCTCTTGACATCTAGTGGTCAATCTCTGATACTTTTGATAGGATAGTGTACTAACAGCAAGGGCAAGTGAGGAAGCACAGTAGACAGTTGTAAGCCCAAATACTACCTGTGATACACTTGGATTGCTGGATAGTACACACGCTGATGCAGCGAGCTGAGCTGTCTAAGCCATTAGATAGTGCACGGGACCGGCTTCCTCAATGGGAGACCGTGCCACTGGCTTGACGCGCTCGCTCCACTGGGCCGCGGCTGCAGCTGCTGCTTTCATCTCGTGCGTAACGGGATTAGGCGCGGAGGTCGGCTTTGTCTAGCGAGCTGGCCGTTCGCCACACACGCGGGATCTAGCCGTCGCAGAGACGGAGCTGCAGGGGCAGCGGCAAGTGGATGGACGCTCCGTGCACCTAGGGCGGTGACCCTGCTGTCTGCCCACGGCCAGCAGCATCCCTGCTCTTTTTTACCTGCTGCTGTGACTGGCCTGAAGCCCAGTTCGCACTGACCGCCAAGTCACGTCACGTCACGTCACGTCACGTCAAAGTTTCCCGCGAAGAAAGTTTTGGTGATGTCGGCGTCTGCTAAAAATCGCAAGTTTTTCTCGCAGCACTCTCTCATTTTATAGTTGTGGATTCCGTATTTTTATTTCTTCTTAATCTTTATTTCATTAATACAAAAAACCTTCCAAAATAGTTTTATTGCGCAGATCGCAGTTGACGCATATCTTGATTACTGGTTTCAGAAAAGCTATAATGCCATCTACAGATCATCGGATACGTGAATTACAAAGCCACTGTGTGTGGCATACTGCCATCTGACCATTGAAAACATAGAGGTAAACTCACAGAAAAGACAGTCCCATGAAACACCAATACCACTAAAATGGAAAGTATAGATGTACCAGCAAGGCACATAGATGTCAAATACATCAGATAGAGACATATGCTGCTGAGCCAGTTATCAACATACACACACCTCCATGTGCTCTACTGACGTATTTGACACCTCTGTGCCTTGCTGATACAGTTATGACTTCTATTTTAGTGTAATTAATGTTGCATCGGAGAATCTTTTCTGTGAGTTTGGCTCTGGGCCAAATGGCTCTCAGCACTATCGGACTTGACTTCTGAGGTCATCAGTCCGCCGGAACATAGAACTACTTAAACTTAACTAACCCAAAGACATCACACACCCCCTACAACCGCACGGCCACCACGGCCGGCTCTGTGAGTTTACCTCCATGTTTTCAACGGCCAGGTAGCAATGTCCAGCATTTAGCTGGTTTATAATTCACATATCCAATGATCTGAAGACGGCAATAAAACTTTGCTGGAACTAGTAGACTAGATATGTATCATCTGCGATCTTGACAGTGAAACTTCTACTTTGGCACTTTTTTACACTGACACAGATCGTTCTCTATCTGAAAATGTCAGGTTATTTTTTGTCACTGTGGTTTGTTTTCGTGGTAAATTGCAAAATGTTCAATGGCGACTTACACATTACTTACATCGTGTGTTTTTCAACAAGCAAGTTCAGATATCACAAAGCGATAAATTATTTCGGGTTTACAATAACAGAACAGAACTGACCTCCAAGCTGTACGTAAATAAGAACATAACTTGATCATGTTATTTTCATTAGTAACATTTTATGTGAAAAACTCAGCTCTGATTGAGAAAAAAGTTTATTAGTTTTTTGTTACGTAAACAAAACAAAACAAAAATGGATAAGGTAAACACGCAATATTTATTCCTTTATAATATCGTTGATCTGTTTGTAGGTATATTGTGGTGTACGTAGGGATGCACCCGTGTATATTTCGGCCACCACAACGGAATATATTTACTGAGTTGGAACCCACTGGAAGCCTGAAGCGCAGCGACCATTGAACATTCAAACTGAAGAAAGAACAGCAGTCACTCGCGAAATCCGTAATTTATTGAAGGTCTATATTTAAGATAACACAGTCATCATCGGCGCAGGACCGAAAAATCATATAGGTCTTAATGTGTCAGAGCATGACATATAACAAAATGACACTGGCCTTCACATGGCAGATCCAAAACTACTATCTGAAGGTATTTTTTATTTTTCGTCTGTCACGTAAAGCCTAGTGTGGGTTCGTAATGCATTATGCTCTGAGGGGTTGGGACTTATATGACTTTGTGGTAATGCACCGACGATGACTACGTTATTATCGAAACCTACATATGCGATAAATTACGGATTTTGTGACTTGACTGCTGTCCTTCCTTCAATCTGAATTAAATATACCTCACCAAGGGGTTGTTTGTAAATACAAGAGGAGAGTCAAGCCGCCAGCAGACGGCATATCATCCGGGGTCGCCACTTCGTCACTGTGTGATGCGCAAGTCTCAGCACAGATCATTGCTGTCGCGGGCGCGGTCTTACGTCCGCGCGGTAATGTGCTCACGTGATGGTGCGCATATATCCTTCCGTAGTTGCGCACATCGGTCGGCGCTCCGCCAAGGGAGGGTCAACAACGTTCCAAGCTCTGAGCAACCAAGACGTTCAGTGCTGTGTTTCTGCCAGCCGCCGCCAGGGATGAAGATGCGCGCGTCTACCGCCACAGCGGCGATGGTAATAGCAGACAACAGCAGACGACAATGACCAGTTGCTTTAGAGTTTTTCTCTATGCGGCAGCACGAGGAAACGGAATTTTACTTCAGTTAGTACCGATCTAGGATGCGCATCTGACCTTTGAAAATATCCACCGCACATGAGGGCGAAACGCTTGATTGCAACAAGAATCCAACGCGGATCGCTGAGAGATGTACGGAAAGGGTGTCAGGCAGGTTCCGGAAGGTACCGACAGGGATGTGGAGCCATGCCCACTGCGGTGTCGAGTCAGCTGCGCCAGGTTCCTTGGTTGAGGACCCATGGTGAAAACAACCCGACTGAAGTGGTCCCACATATTCTCTAACGGGTTTAAATCCGGGAAATTTGGTGGCCAGGGGAGTATAGCGAGCTCAGCCTGGTGCTCTTCCACAGAATCCCACGAAAATACTCCTCTTACGGTCTGGGGCCTTCCGACAATTGTTGCAGGGTGTTTACCACCTGTCCGATGGAGTATAAAACGTGATTATTTCTGAAAAGGCCACTCACTGGATGTCCAGTTGTGGTACTGGCGTGTAAATTCGATGAACTCCACTCAGTATGGATGCGTGAATCAGGCGCCTGCTACGCTTACGCAGCAAGGTTCGTTGAACGCTCGTTGAGGACGCACTGTTGGTAGCCCGTTAGTTTATGTCGGCGGTCAGTTACCCAAAAGTTGCACATCTGTTCTCCCGTGCACATCTGCACATCCATCGTTCATTACTGTCATCTATTGCTCATGGTGCACCACACTCGCCCCCACGCCATTTTTGGATAGCGCCATTTTGCCACGCACAGTGTACTTCAACCACGGCGGCACTCAAACAGTTTATAAAGTCAGCCGTTTCGGTAATGCTTCCTCCCGTGGCCCGAAAGCTAATAATCATGCCCTTTTGGACGTCAAATAAACAGCTCCGTTTCCAGATTACGATAATGCCTGCACAAATGTGAATTTATACATTTCATTACGTGACAGTGCTTGCAAGGGATAATCACTCAATAAACTTGAAAATGGTTCGTAATTGCATCAGCCCCATTGTTAGAATTAAACTGCAATATAACTGGTAATTGGAGCGTTTGATTTCAGCTTAGAAAAAGTACATGTCTGTTGTCTCTTTCTCATTCAAAACACCGAAGTGAATATTACATAGTAAAAAATGAGATGTATACGATTACATATTTTTCAAGGTGGGAAACCAAATCGCTGAGTTTAAAATCTGAAGAGAAAATAAATTTTTCTCGTAATGGAAGCTTGATAATTTTAAAATCTTAAGAAAGTAAAATTTTTCTCGTAATTGGAGCTTGATACCTGGTTGCCGATGACACAAGAAGACCGTTATTTGTTGTTGCTTACCTGAAACAAAAGAAAAAGTAATCCTTAGAATTACTTTTGCAATACATTAAAATACTTAGTCATAAAACAAATTCCTGTACAAAAATGATTTCATATCAATGAGACATGGCTTTGCTGTGGAAGACGAATATTTTTTTAAATTTTACTAGCACTATTATGTATCTTGAACAGCAAACAATTCGTAGAAGATGGGTCCCCATGATTCGAAATACATAGCATAATACCACGAAACGCACATTTCATCCTGCACTCTCGGTATATGCAATATTACTGTTTCCAAACTCATACAGCCATTATTATAAAAATGTGTGTGTTTGTGTGTGTGTTTTCCACACGTCCCCCTAAACCAATGGGCCCGCATCTCGTGGTCGTGCGGTAGCGTTCTCGCTTCCCACGCCCGGGTTCCCGGGTTCGATTCCCGGCGGGGTCAGGGATTTTCTCTGCCTCGTGATGGCTGGGTGTTGTGTGATGTCCTTAGGTTAGTTAGTTAGTTATTATTATTATTATTATTATTATTATTATTATTATTATTAGTTATTTCTAAGTTCTAGGGGACTGATGACCTAAGATGTTAAGTCCCATAGTGCTCAGAGCCATTTTGAACCTAAACCAATGGACCGGTTTCAACTTAATTTGGTATGCACATCCCTTACAGTCAGGCAACAATCGCTGTTGCTGTAAGAACCACCTATCATAGTTCAGGAGATACAACGCCATAAACATTGAGATACACGACAAATGCCGCATTATGCATTAAGTTTTAATACATTTATTGTTTACTACTAAGACACTCTTACAGTCGAGTAAACTTAAGATTCAAATGGTTCAAATGGCTCTAAGCACTATGGGACTTAACATCTGAGGTTAGTCCTCTAGACTTAGAACTACTTAAACCTAACTAACCTAACGACATCACATACATCCATGCCCAAGGCAGGATTCGAGCCTGCGACCGTAGCAGCCGCGCGGTTGCGGACTCAAGCGCCTAGAACCGCTCAGTCGCAGAGGCCGGCTAAAGTTAAGGAAATCCCTGACATCTGGCACCGCTTTCGACATATATAAACTGCGAAGCGCAATTGGCTTTAGACGAAAACAATAGCCGCCTATAGAGCTACGAACAGGCGTTGCTATAGAAAAGTTTACAGAATCTCATCGTGCACACGCGAATCAGCTTCGCCCAGGTTACGGAAACCACCCGCATTCATATTTCTTAATCTGGATGCTGTATTTACTCATTTGTATATTACGCATATTTCTTTGTAAAACAGTTTCATGATTTCGAGGTCCGCCTCCACAGCTGACGTTCGCATGGCAGAATGCCATATGAGCAGCCCGGGTTCGATTCCCGAGCTGGACGGAGATTTTCTCCGTTCGGGGACAGGGTTTTGTGTTGTCTTCGTCATCATTTCATCTTCATCAACACGCACCAGGCGACTGGTCTACCCGATGGGAGCCCCCAGCCAAAAGCACATTTCATTCAATAATTTCAAAGGTGTTAACTCGAATACATGGAAATGAATTTATTTCGATATTTCTTTACAAACACAGATCACTATTTGTTTTCGTTTCTACCAGAAAACTGGCAAAATGAATAACACGGCAATGCCCTGATTGTAAGATAGTTAAATCATGAAATCCATTTGGTGTCTTTTCAACATCATATACGTATAGTTTCTCAATATACTTTTCGAAGCAAAGCTTGATTATCAGGGCTTCAGTTAGGTATGGAAGGACCTTCATTATGATGTCAACTATCCACAATCAAGTATCTGTGAATATTCGTTTTGCTGAAGATAATGCTTATGCAAACATGCTTGACGTATCAGCGAATTTCGCTGGTTTCTACGGATATGAAATTGCATCGAAATAACTTCCTCACGTTGTGGGAATCTGTAAAATAGTAGCTTAAAGCTATCTGCTAGCACGCATTTGCACATACGCAAGCTTTTTCTGCGCAGGGTATATTTCAAAAGGGAGCTGGAATTTTAATAATGGCAACACTGTCTCAGAGACGCAAAGTAGTGGAATCGAATAGTGTTGCTTATGCCACACATTAATTACATACACCTACTGCTGTGGCTTTCTCCACCAGACATCACGGCGCCTGGAGTATCAGCAACCAAACTGACAGCCTACAACCGCAGGTTGCCCACCTAGCAGGAACACCGAAGCACAACACACCTGACAGACAATATTGATGAACGGCCACAACAACAACAACACAGCAAAGACACCAGGGGCCACTACCAGCCCACATAAACATAAGGAAGAGGTCGCTGCAGATTCCGGAACTATTTTCACACGTCAAACCACATGATGGAAAATAATTCCAAGGTACTCATCCGCCCAAGCGCCATAAAGGCCGGCGCTCGGTCGCACATCGGCAGTTCATCAACCGCCAGCAGAGGTGGATAGCTGCCGCCCCGGCAGCGCAGCTTGAATCTTCTCACTGATATCTGGATTAGGCTTGGTATATCGGAGAAGTCTTTGGCGGAGACTAGCAGGAAATTATTTCAATTGTTTTCTATGTTATTCTTGTATGTAGTTGTGATTCGAAGACGGATCACTGTTTTGTGTTGGTGTTATACTTGGAGAATTTGTTTTGGTTAATGGAACAGTCCAGTAAATTGTTTTCGGACTTTGATCGTTAGTTTCTTCTCCTTACGCAGACATATCACCTACCTTATCTCAGCGCAAATGCACTCTCTCTTCTCACGCCACACGAATGCACAGTTACGGGAAGAACAAAATCTTGAGTAGCGAACGGTCTAATGTACTGCTGTCCCGTTGTTTTCGAACAGAACTGAATAAAAATTGAATGCGCCAGATAACGTACAGTACGACTGTGTCATCAAGATCTTCAAGAGACTTTCAAGGAATCTGCACTGCATTAGATTACAGTAGCAACGAGATACGCCCAAGTCTGGCAGATATTCATCAGCCAGGTCGTCCCTGTGTCAATGAGGAATTGTCTGATGTTGTCAGTTTACTCCGCAGTAATCGATAAACGGTACGAGAGCTAGCCCGAGAGAAGTGGCACGTACTACTGTGCTGCTTGGTTCGTGAAACATGCTAAGTAGTCTTTCAAGAGATAGTTTGGAGTTCTCTTCAATCATTTGCCAGTTCAATTGTTCTAGTGTCTTACTGATGGTCTCCCAGGGGTGAAAGAACTCTGTGACCATTCGTGCTGTTAGTCGTATTTGGTATGGCTCTGAGACACTTGAGCAATATTTTGGGATGGGTAACACGAGTGTTTTTTAACCAGTCCTCTTTGCAGGCTGCAAATCCCTAATATTCTACAAAGAAGTCTGCGATCTGCTTTACCTTCATCCTGAAAAGCGATCGGCACGCAAGCGACAGCATGCGCTACCTAATATGTTCCAAAACGCCATGCACAGAAGCGAGAGTTCCGAGGTTCATATCTCGGGTTCTATTGGTGGTAGAAATGTAGGATCAAGTGTTTCGGATAGCGCTTGAGCGAGGGATGACCATCTGTCTACCCAATATAAGAATCGGCTTGCTGTAACCATCCTCAAGTATAGAATCGAAGTATGAATATGACACAACTCCTCCTCCTTAGGCAAATGGAGCAAATCGGTTGGCTTAGTTATGCATTTGATGTGGTCTACGGTGGGCCTTAAGAGGCTGGTGGAAGTACCATGAACTCATGGGCGGTACATTAGAAAACAGCCAAAAAGATTTACCATTTTTTTTGTTTCAAGAGGCAGAGGGTGATATTTTTATAATATATTCCTAAGCTCCTGATCTTGAAAAACACATCCGAGATACAGGGATTCAAAGTTACCCTACCTTTACACGCAAAAATGCACAAATATCCAGCGTGAGGCGAAAACGTAGCATGGAGAAATATGCCACATGAAGTCTCCCTTCTCATCAGAACGTTTCTCGAAATCCCATGTTGTAATAATGAAACACATACATTTCTGTTCGCATGAATCTTGTGTGAGATGTAAATTTATATAGTTTTGCGTGATTTCAATTCCACACAAGTAAACTATCAAAATATTACGGACCATTAAAGTTCTTTTAATATTCGTGACCAGGCAAAAGAGGAGAACCAGCGAAAAAAGGCGAATATCCTGTTTGTAAAAAGACACTGGAAAGTGGTGTACCAGCTGCCTCACTCCACCTTCTTCAGCATCTTTCTCTAACCACAGTAATACTGCACTCACCACCAAATATTGAACACCATTCACGTGTCCGTCGTGAACGGGAAACACACTGAACCCATTCGACATTTTTATTAATTTCGTAACAGATTTCGAAACACCCGACACATTTATCTTCATCCCAGTCATGAAAGTTATTTTCGTAATCTTTAACAATGTCAACGTCCGATGAACACGGTGAGATAGTTGCAGTATTTTTCTTTTTCAGCTTCTTCAGTGTGTGGCCGGCCAGCGTGGCCGAGCGGTTCTAGGCGCTTCAGTCTGGAACCGCGCGACCGCTACGGTCGCAGGTTCGAATCCTGCCTCGGGCATGGATGTGTGTGATGTCCTCAGGTTAGTTAGGTTTAAGTAGTTCTAAGTTCTAGGGGACTGATATATCTTTTACCTTACAGTTTCAATACTTTCAGCAGATGATGATTCGATTGTGGGGCGCTCAACTGCGCGGTTATCAGCACCCGTACAAGTTTCCAACCTTTGCTCAGTCCAATCTCGCCATTTGCATGAATAATAATGAAACGATGAGGACAACACAAACACCCAGTCATCTCGAGGCAGGTGAAAATCCCTGACCCCGCCGTTAATCGAACCCGGGACCCCGTACTCGGGAAACGAGAAAGCGTCCGCGTGACCACGAGCTGCGGATACTTTCAGCAGAGTTGAGACATTTGGATACAGTTGCTGTCTTCGTCTTAAAAGTCGTGGTTTTGTCAGTTGAAGGAATAAGTGATATTTCATCCAAAAGTGTCTGTGTTGACTTAGGAGTAGTCAGTTCTGAGGTGGTTATCTTGGAAGTTTTAGATTCAGTACAAGTGGAGTCCGAAGTTGTACCAGTGAATGAATTTGATTTGTAGAGATAATTCTGCTCTTTTGATGCGCTTGGGGCCAGTAGGCCCTTTGATGAGTTTAGAAGTGATTGGCTGGCCTGTGTTTGAGATTATGCTCTACCATTTGTCGCCATAGACTTATCTTCCGTGAAATAAGAATAGTCTGGGACTGTGCTTATCTTCAGTGAGATTATTCCATAAGCTTTGAAGCTAAATTTAACTGCACTCCATCTCTCCCACATTAAAACAAGTGTTCCATTTCTCCCAAATAAGACTGGTCTATGTGTTCTGATTTTATGGGAGAGAGGAACCAGTGCGTAGATCCTAAGAAATCAGTACCCAGAACAACCACGTCTGGCCATAATAACGGCCTTGATACGCTTAGGCATTGAGTCAGACAGAGCTTGAATGGCGTGTACAGGTACAGCTGCCCATGCAGCTTCAACGCGATACCCCAGTTCATCAAGAGTAGTGACTGGCACAGTGTGGCAAGCCAGTTGCTCGGCCACCGTTGACCAGACGTTTTCAATTAGTGAGAAATCTAGAGAATGTGCTCGCCAGAAACATTAGTCGAACATTTTCTGTATCCAGAAAGGCCCGTACAGGACCTGCAACATGCGGTCGTGCATTACCCAGCTGAAATGTAGGGTTTCGCAGGGATCGAATGAAGGGTAGAGCCATGGGTCGTAACACATCTTAAATGGAATGTCCACTGTTCAAAGTGCCGTCAATGCGAACAAGAGGCGACCAAGACGTGTAACCAATGGCACCCCATACCATCACGCCGGGTGATACGCCAGTATGGCGATGACGAATACACGCTTCCAATGTGCGTTCATCGCGATGTCGCCAAACACGGATGCGACCATCATGATGCTGTCAACAGAACCTGGATTCATCTGAAAAAAAAAATGAATTTCTGCCATTCGTGCACCCAGGTTCGTCGTTGAGTACACCATCGCAGGCGCTCCTGTCTGTGGTGCAGCGTCAAGGGTAACCGCAGTCATTGTCTCCGAGATAATAGCCCATGCTGCTGCAAACGTCGTCGAACTGTTCGTGCAAATGGTTGTTGTCACGCAAACGTCCCCATCTGTTGACTCAGGGATCGAGACGTGGCTGCACGATCCGTTACTGCTATGCGGATAAGATGCCTGTCATCTCGACTGATAGTGATACGAGGCCGTTGGGATCCAGCACGGCGTTCCGTATTACCCTCCTGAACCCACCGATTCCATATTCTGCTAACAGTCACTTGATCTCAACCAACGCGAGCAGCAATGTCGCGATACGATAAACCGCAATCGCGATAGGCTACAATCCGACCTTTATCAAAGTCGGAAACGTGATGGTACCATTTCTCCTCCTTGCACGAGGCATCACAACAACTTTTCGCCAGGCAACGCCGGTCAATCGGTTTTAAACTTTCCTCATGTCAGCACGTTGTAGGTGTTGCCAGTGGCGCCAACCTTGTGTGAATGCTCTGAAAAGCTAATCATTTGCATATCACAGCATCTTCTTCCTGTCGGTTAAGTTTCACTCCTGTAGCACGTCATCTTCGTGGTGTAGCAATTTTAATGTCCAGTAGTGTATATGCAGGCAGCGAACTGTTTGACCATTTCAGGTTAGTTTCGTGCCTACTTATTTATCAAGATCGTAGTAGATTACATCGATATTGTGCAATCTAAGCATAAATACCAAAATTATGTAACTACAAGATAAAAGTTTTCGGCTTACCGGAACAGAGAAATCTATTTTCCTCCAGATCGGAAACGAAAACAACAGATCCACGTTTGTTCACGAAAGAGCTTCCTCCAAAGCAGCGGCAGCTGCTCTCTATCGGTGCAATTGGGAAATACGCCTCTGGTCCGTCTCATCCAGTGGTCCTTCTCTCCCTACTAGACGATCGTGGTTACGCAGTATTCCAGACTTCTCCAGCTGAACAGTTCCGTTCCAGTGGTCGGAGACGGTACTGCCGTTGCCCGAGATAGTATCGGCGCCCTATGAATTTTTATTTATTCGAGAACCTTTGCGCCTGACGGCTGCCTCTAGTGCTCCTTTCCCCGCGAGCCCTAATCTCTCTTTTCGCGGGTCCGAACACTGTAAAGACCGCGACACGCCTTTGACGAGGCCGTGACCCCCAAATACCTCCAGTGGCGCCGCCACTGCTGCGGCCGCCGCAGGCCGTATCGATGGCAACAAATTCAAAGCGAGGCGGCGCTAACTGCGGGCTAGCATGCCACGCCCCGATAAGACGGACCCGCCAGCTCATGGGACCGCGCAACCAGCTCTGCCAGCGATAACGTCACCTTTCCTTCTTTGAAACTTATTTTTGTATTGGGAAAGCACGGTAACAACGCCTGATACGCGAAATACACAGAGATAAAGCTACGGAAACACAATGGGTTCGATAATGAGCATTTTACTATGGCACGATTTCATGAATCAGTTCCCGGGCAGTTATTCTGCACACCGGGGTGGTGTGTTAGAATACACACGTAATTGAATGAACGTCGAATGGCGAACGCTTACTCGTTACAAAGGGACTACCCGTGCGTAAGCTAACTGCGCATCCAATCAATAGACAAACTGAAATCTAATTATACAGACGTGAAAACAGACCGAATTTGGTATAAATAATGTGGAGGCTGGCAATATATCTACCTGCTAAATACGGAACATTCATCTCGTTGGGATTGGAAGCTCTTGGTCACTGTTTTTCTTTTTTTCGGAGTAAGTTCGTATTTTTAAGAACCAAGGACACCAACACACGGGAAAAACAGAGAATTCAGGGAAACAGGAACACATTTAAAGAAACACTGCGTGTCCCATACCACCACACAGAAATAAAAACATCCACATGGAGGGGAAAGTAGAAAAGAAACAAGGACAACAAATATCACACAGCACAAACAACACAATACAGAAAAACTTCTACATTAACACCACTTCAGAGACAAATTTAGGGAAGTGGTCATCTATCAGTTAACTTGTTGTCCATGCTAATTTGTTTATACAGGCCAAGCATGGAGGTACTTTAAAAAGAGTGTATTCCAAGCACCACAGTGGCTTTAAAAGAAATAGAAAAACCTCGAACTTTTCTAGACCATCTCATCGAGGAAAACCAACACTCGAATTATATTGAACCTGAAGGACTTTCAGAGAAGGGGTAGTCTCCCCCGGCAGATGCGCTACAAAAACTCACACCAAACATTCAAAATTATCTACACACCGGGCAAAAACGAAACGATGAACAAGTGCGCGGCGATAACAACAGTCTCTCGATGACTAGCAAAATCTCGTTTTATTATATGAAAACGTATGATACTATTTGAGGGTGGAGCAAAAAAATGTGAATAAAATGTACACAATTAAAACCAAAAATGAAATTACAGATGTCGTGTACAATAGGATAGAAAACGTATGTACGGGACAAGTAACACTGCTACCCACGGAACGCTGTTAAAAAATAAAAATTCTATGAGAATATTCTCCCGAGTACTTCGCAAATAACGCGTTGTCAAGCCATGAAGACGCATACCAGCAAGCCAACATTTATACAGAAGTACAACGAGATCTACAGAAGATATCACATACGTAGTGAAATAAGTTTCGGCAAACAACAGGAAAAAAAACACATTATGTTTTGCAAAAGACTAAGTTTTAAACACCGGATGAGCTACTCAGTATATCGAAGCGATATGTGTGCTCCAGTTTCTTCACTTGATTGAATAGATGGAAGATCTAAACCGATAGCACATGTTCGTCAAAATCCCGAGCTGGCTGGAGGGCCCTGTCCATAATGCTCCTAACGTCCTCAATTGGGAAGACATCCTACGACATGGCTGGCGAAGGTACGTCTGCGTTGGTCATCGAGGATCAGTTCGAAGCGGGACTCAGCAAAGAAGACAATTCTACTCCACTCAATAAGATTCCAGATCGAAAATGTGTCTGGTGAAGCGCGGGGCGGCGGTGGAATACCAACATGATTGTCGCCCGCCATACTGCTCGAACACCAGGTGTGATTGTTTGGGATGCCATTTCATTTCATAGCATGACCACTTTGGTTGTCATACACGGCTCCCTTACGCCACAGTAGTACGTCGACGTTATTCTACGCTCCGTTTTGTTGCCCTACATGGCAAGCCATCCTGGGCATACATTTCAACAAGATAGTGCCCGCCCGCAAACGATGAGAGTTTGTAATACTTTTCTTTGTACTTGCCAAACTCTACGTTGACCAGCGAGGTCACCGGATCTCTCCCCAGTTGAGAACGTTTGGAGCATTACGGACAGGGCTCTCAAACCGACTCGGGATTTTGAGGAAGTAACGCGCCAATACGACAGACTTTGGTACGATATCCCTCAGGACATTCATCAACGCCATCAATGCCAAGCCCAAAAACTGGTTGCATAAGGGCCAAATGGCTCTGAGCACTATGGAACTTAACTTCTGAGGCCATCAGTCCCCTAGAACTTAGAACTACTTAAACCTAAGTAACAGAAGGACATCACACACATCCATGCCAGAGCAGGATTCGAACCTGCGACCGTAGCGGTCACGCGGTTCCAGACTGTAGCGCCTAGAACCGCTCGCTCACCCCGCCCGGCTCATAAGGGCCAGAAGTAGACCAAGATCTTATTGACATGCTCAATCTGTGAAGCTCCATCTCTTAAATAAATGATTTGTTTGTCTATACATGTTCATCATCACATCTACCGATTTGCGCCCCATTCGGCTATCTCTTCCTTGCTGCGTCTTTTTTTCCCCCTCCATTTGAGTGCATTTCCTCCTGTTAGAGTGTAGAGTATATTTTGTAGTTGCTGGTGAGCTGCCAGTTGCTCACTTCTGCTCTGGAGAGAGGTAACACAGGCTAAAATTGCTCCTTCATTCTCTTTCAAATCCTGTTACAGTTTTTTTCACCTTTGCAGCCAAAATTCAAACGCCAATAAAATCGTTATTCCCCAAGCTCCCTTGCCGAGGCCACCTGAAGAGTAGTTCTGTTCCTCCTTCTCCAACAATATGGAGGCAAAATGCACAAAGCGTGAAGAAAGACAATATTCGAGCTGTGACCCACTCACCCCGAGGAAGCACTCCGACCAGCGTTCCAAGAGCACTCTGCGTCAGTCGATCCAGTACTGAACGTCTTAGGGTCTGACAATATGCGAAAATCAGAAGCAACGTTTTCAGTTGAAGCGATTCAGAACAATCCCGATCCAAACTATTCTACGAAACTGAGTGTTTTATTTTCGTAACTCGAGTTTTCTGCAACTACTGTGGAATTTTGTTCATGGTACGTGCTGCATTACTACCAAAGACTACAAGAAGTCAGAGGATTCTAATATTGTTTCACACAGCTATTATTGGCCTGCGCTTCGTCTGGTACAATATTTGTAAGCGTGTTTTAGTAGTCGTGCAGCAGGAGCCAATTAATGACAAACAAACACTGTACAGGCCAAAGATAAACAAGCCCAGAGAGGAAAAAGAAGTTAAAATAAATCAAGAGGAGCCTCTTATAACTTCAGAGAGTGAATTCGTTCGGCGTCGTATTTATTTGAAAGTTTTTACGAGCACTTCTTAAGGAGTTGTCAAGAACACTAACCAAAAGGTCTACCGAGGCATACCTTGTCTTAACGTGCAGACGATTTATTACACAACCCTCATAAATACTAGAATCCGGGTCCAGTAAATAAATGAGGGCCTCTAGACATGACAAAAATAAACGCGAGATGTTCGGAGTGCCACCGTAGGAATAGGAATTAGTACGGACTGCCGCAAAAGGTGTGAAACAAGGTAACAAACATTTTGTAGAGGTTGCATCTGTTTACGTATTTATGGGCTCCAGAGAACAATAAAACATAATATAATTTAAAACTAGAATCTAACATTATTTACAATCAATTTCACACATCATGAGTGCAATGTTCGGCACCCAGAATGGCACCGTCATTCGCTACGAACAAATCTTCCATGTCAGAGGGTTCGCTCAGATTATTGGAAATCAACAACTGTTTAGAATCTTTCTTTGCCCCACATTCACGAAATTCATCACCACTGACACCCCATTTCTTCAAATTAGTCTTGCATCTTGTCACCCCCTTTCTTCAGTCTGTTGAGGGTCCTGCAACTGCCCTTTTGGTGCTTAGAGTAGCCGCAACAGTTGAATCTTTCATCACCAAAGATACTACAATACTACTTGTGTGAAGTATGTATACAGACGGAATAACACAAGTGTTACTGTTAGAAACTGTGTACATGTCTTGGGGCAGCATAAATCACAGCGTGCAAATTACCCAGACTACATTCATCCAGTATTTGAGATTGTGAGCACTTGGCAACTTGTGACAAACTTCATAAATAATTTCAAACCATTACGAAACTTATTCTCGCCGAAACCCTGCACGAAATGACGAAAGGAAAAAAAAACTATATCGTTTCCTACATTTTCGCTGTTCATATAGTAAAACTTCAGCATGTCAGGAATGACGTTTAAATTTATTACTTCTTATACACAGCATGTTTTGCTGAGCGTATCGAGATAAACCACTGAATGTACTTGCAAAATTACATCATTGTACGGCACACAATTCAAGAGATATGACGTCATAAGTATTGAGACGCGTGAGAAAGTAAATGGTTAAAATGTAGCGCAAATTTCCCAAACTCCATTCATCCAGTGTTTGATGATGAGAGCTCTTAGCGACTTTTAACAAACATTAAACATCATTTCAAACCTTTCTCAAACTTTTTCCGCTTACATGCTTAACGTCAAACATTTTAACACATTGATTCATATTTACCACACTTTTGAAGGTGTCTTATACATGAGAGTTCGACTCTTTAAAGATTAGTTTGGGGGGGGGGGTATTCACTGGTATATACGGGGTCTCTCTTCTGTGTGACATCGGACGCATTTGTTATGATTTTGCGCAAGATATCTGCATTTTTATTTCCGCAGTGCGTAAATGGTATCAGACCTATTAAATACCGTCACTATATGTTTCGGCCGGCCGATGTCGCCGAGTGGTTCTGGACGCTTCAGTCCGGAACCGCGCGACCGCTACCAGTTCTTGTAATCACAATAGAGTTTCTTAATAAGCCAGAGTTTAGTGAAAGTGTTAACTTGAGACTTTCTTTTGATGTATGACATCATGAAGAGGCTTCAGCGACTGTGTAGTCCAGTCCTCTACAAAGGAAGAACATTTCATTAATGATTAATAATATTTTCACTCTAAGCTTTCTATAAAACATTGTCTGTCTAAGACAGAACTGAATACATTGATTTCAATAACTTTCCCTTCATGTAATTTGTACTTTAGGTATTGTATTCAGTTGCTGAGGAAGACCGGCTGTTGGTTAGCCCTGTTCAAAAAAATGGTTCAAATGGCTCTGAGCACTATGCGACTTAACTTCTGAGGTCATCAGTCGCCTAGAACTTAGAACTAATTAAACCTAACTAACCTAAGGACATCACACACATCCATGCCCGAGGCAGGATTCGAACCTGCGACAGTAGCGGCCGCTCGGTTCCAGACTGTAGCGCCTAGAACCGCACGGCCACTCCGGCCGGCTGTTAGCCCTGTGTTGCACATGCGAACAGTGTTGTGAAATAAAACTTTAAACATCATGAAATGCAAGATGTGAAATAAAGAAAATGAATGTAATTGGAAGTCAAATGAAACTAATTGTGTGCTCAAACAAAACTATTTAACTAAAACTCAGTACCGAGGCACATTATGAACAATGCATAATGTGAAGCATACTGTTAAACTAAGAATACCCAAAAAATAAATTACAGCTCAACTCGGAAGAAAATAACTGTAATTACCAACACTGTTCAATGAAAATTAATGTTCTTACTAGCACGATACCGGACAATCCTGATTACACTGTTTGCACGAGAACGCAAAGTGAGATATGCTGCCAGTCGTTGTGGCCGACCGGTTCTAGGCGCTTCAGTCCGGAACCGCGCTGCTGCTACGGTCTCAAGTTCGAATCCTGCCTCGCACATGGATGGGTGTGATGTCCTTAGGTTAGTTAGATTGAAGTAGTTCTATGTCTAGGGGACTGATGACCTCAGAAGTTAGGTCCCATAATGCTCAGAGCCATTTGAACCATAATAGTAAGGAACTGACAATTACAGTGGAGTTTCCGTATACCCAGACTGCCGGAATTAGAACAGGTCTGTAACTTTTAAATGATTACAATTAGCCATTTGAACCATTTTTTGTTTACTTATTTATTCTCCAAATTAGGACATCACACACATCCATGTCCGAGGCAGGATTCGAACCTGTGACCGTAGCGGTCGCGATGTTCCAGACTGAAGCGCCTAGAACCGGTCGACCACAAAGGCTGGCAAATAAGTAAACAATTAGCAAAAAAGTTTTTTGCATCAAGGTTGACTCACAATTCCTACATTTTTGTATTTTCACAGCTGAAGGTTTCCACCATGAATTTCAACCATTGTCTAGCTGTTTCCCCATCTATATGCGTAGAAGTTAAGCCAGTTCAGATCAGCCATAGTGGACTGTTCGAACAAACACAGTAGGGTACAAGGCAGGGGTGCGGTATTAGGAAGCCCCAGGGATGCGCCAGGCCAGACATAACGCCTCGCTAGACGTAAACAGCATTCCGGGAACAGCAGCCCACCGAGAAAGCAGTGGGAGCGTAGGTGTCTACACCAGGCGCAACACCTAAACACGGCCGACACTACACAGACGCCTAGGGGTGCTAACATTTCACCTCACCCTTCCGGATAGAGCCTTACCTACCCAGTCGGTACCTGGTGCTCCATCGTTGGGAACAGGAAAAATCGAGTCTTCCGAGGTTAAGAATCTTTCTAGCGCTTCACTTATAAGAACTGCAGTATTAAAACGAAACAGTACTCTGTATGCAGTTCCCTTTTCCACAATGAATAATGTTAATCCGTACTTCATAGCGACGATTCGAAACCTGTATGGTTTACATGTCGTGACTGAAGACAGATAGTAAGCAGATGAAGCCCACTTATTATCCCCACTGAAACTTTGTCGAATCCTGACAAATATATTCGTGCAGAACACATTACTAGCAAATCGTCACAGCACAAACAAGCTGGTCTATTGCTATAGCAGCCTTGCATCTGTTTGCGGCTACATTTCCAAATTTTCTAGTAAAGTCACAGATGTGAAGGAGGGGTGGAAGGAAAGGGGGGAAGATAGTCGTGCATCTTCATGACGAAGACACGTATTTTGCATTTTCACAAAAGTTATCAATCGTGAAGCACAATTATTTCTAAAAGTAATCCTGTTCATGTTATATATTAAGAAATCTGGTAACTGTTGCCTTTAATTAAAGTAGTTCTAACAAGAAACGTCCACCAGCTAGAACGACTAAAGCCGAATAAAATTGATTCTGAAATACGAACATGTGCCTGTTTTACAGTCCATCACGGTCATTTATCTGTAAAACTTGCAGTCTAACAAATCTGTCGATGCAGAAGCGCAAGCCACTGCAGGAACAGTGCCGTGGAACAGATAATTATGACCAGGAGTTTCACAAAAATCATAAGAAGGTGATTTTTGGGGAAAAAAAAATTAAATATTTGCTTCAGTACCACGAATCTTAGTCCTCCCTCCTCAACTCCCTACCTTCCAAAAAACTCTGAGTGGAGGGGACGAAACACTACTGTTGCGAATGTGACATACGAGTTATCTGTTTTTCACACACACACACACACACACAGAGAGAGAGAGAGAGAGAGAGAGAGAGAGAGAGAGAGAGAGAGAGAGAGAGAGAGAGAGAGAGAGAGTACGGCAGCAGAAACTTCTCACCACTGGCATATAAAATGCACATTAACAAAGACGAGGTTGCATGGTGGCAGGGACCACACATCACACATACGATTACATACATCAAAGTAATTTGAAACTAAAGCAACTGACTTTCTCACACTGCACCGTCTCATCCGTTGATGATCATGCAGAAAACGTAAAAAACGTTGTGCTCAATTATCCTCTGGGGATGGCAGTGGCAACAAGGCATCCTCTGCCCTCAGCAAGGACAGGCACCGGCCTTACGCACAATGAGATTTACTGACTGCCTTCTGCCAACAGACAGGAACGTCAGATCACACAAGAATGCACCCTCTCAGCGAGAAAAACGCAAGGCTTTCCTTCCTAGTAGATATGTTTACAATACTAACAATAAAATAACCAAGGAACTGTGACAGACAAATAAAAAAACATCGGTTAGAAATATATGGCAGTAATGGCACAAAGTGATAAAAACAAATCGAAATGGAACAGTCCGCCATGAGCTACTCCATTGTGTTATGATTTAAATACTCCATATTCACACTTCGATGACTGGTAACAGAACACATGACAGCAAAAACGACAATTTAAAGATAATGGACTGTGCAATTGCTTCGTGCATTAACACAGGTTTTTTCAAGCGAATTTCTCGCTCTTGCGAAGTATCTCCTCAATGAAGTCTTTGAATCGACTGGTAACAACTTCCTGTTACACGTGCTGATTCTTCAGAGACTTGTACTTCCGTAGTCCTTAAATTCGTTGACCTTGAAACTTGGATTGTAGTTAAATATATTTGCCTATAACTCTGTGTTTCTAAATAACTTTTATTCCCTTTTATATGCTCCAGTTGTGGTGTACCCCTCGCAGTATACAGTGCCAGTAACATTAATGTGATCAACTGTCAAAAGCCTGAATAATCAACTTCTGCAGCATGAACAACTGCGAGTAGAAAGCCAATGAGGTTCTGCAAGATACCGACAGGTATATGCAGCCATGCTGACTCTAGTGACGTGACCCACTGTGCTATATTTCTCGGTTGAGAATCTATGGCACAAACAGCACGCACACGGGAAGCTGCGTGGTACGTTGCATTGTCCTGCTGGTAGACGCCATCGTGCTGAGGAATTAACAGCTGCACATAGGGGTGCACATGGTGCTTAAGGACAGACGAAGACTTTTTGATTCATTGTGCCTTCGAAAATTACGAGATCACTCATTGAATCCCACGAAAATATTCCCAAGACCTGTTCCAGACTAGACCCTTCCAACGATTGTTCCAGGGTATTTGTCTTGTGTCCGATGGAGCATAAAACGTGATTCATTTGAAAATGCCACCTTTTGTCACTCAGTGCACGTTCAGTTACAGTACTGGCGTGAAAACTCAAGCCTTCGCCGCCGACTAATAGCTGTCAGAATGGGTGCATGAAACACCAGCCTGCTGCGGACGCTCATACGCAGCAACGATCGTTGAACTGTCACTGAGGAGACGCTAATGGTAGCTGCGGTTCATCAGTACAGTTGCTCAACAGCTGCACGTCTTTTCGTCCGTACATATGTCTGCAGCCATTGTATAGCCCTGTCATCAATAGCCCGCCGTGCGCCACAGTTGCCCCGGTTTTGCCATGCTCGGTATACTTCAACCACGGTGGTAAGCGAACAGCTTACAGACATAGCCGCTTGGGAATTCCTTCACTCTTGCCCCGAAAGCCAATGATCATGTCTCTTAGACAACATATAGATCGCTTCGTTTCCGCTTTACGATGACTGCACTGTTGTCGGAATACTCCCGATGCGCTTCGTATACTCTCCAGTTCTAGTGCTGCCACGAGCCGTCTGTGAGTGGTTATTGCACGTTGACGGCGAACAGGTGGTGGTCACATTAATGTGTCTGGACTGTGTAGATAGTGGATTCCTTTATTGAGGTGCTACATTGGAGTCAAAAATTGAGAATGACCAGAAAGTTATAAGTTAAAGGTTGATCTCCTTAACCATTGAAATAAATCATCTGAGATTGACTGGAACTGCATATTCTCTCCAGCACTATAGGGTGCAAAATAAAACAGTAATAAATCCCCATCACACAGTGTGCAAGTGTTATCCACCACTTATGAGTAGGCTAACTCAGCATGTGATTAAAGGAAGTTGATTCATGTAAGTTAAAAGAAGCATTTCTAAATAAACTTTTTGCTAATTACGTAAACACCATTTTGGGCCCTACTTATGGAAGAATAGAGAGAGGAAATTGCCGCACTGCAGCTGAATGATTGGTAGGTAACTATTTCTTAATGGCTACTACGGAAATATTCAATATCAGTTCTGTGTTTTACTGTACATCTTGACTCATTTCATATACCCAAATGCCCTAACTCATTAGGAAACTATGATATATGTATATATTTATGTATGTGTGAATGTCAGAGAAAATGGGACGGTATGCTGAAAAGCAGCCGTGCACAGAATATGCTAGTGGAAAGTGCGATAGTTCTTTCGTGGCTTTTCTCTGGGGACGTTTCATTTTGTGGAGTGCTACGTTTGTGACCTCTGATATAATATTCCTTAGTAGTCAAGAAAAGTACAGCTGGGTCACGCAAGTCGGAGAAGAGACAGAAAGAAGACTACAGTAAGTCAACTCCGCCCGAGTAGATGGGTCCGGGCTTTTCTCATTACGGAGAGAGGCCTGCCAACTATTCCACCTGAGGCACTCGCTGGCTCTTGGTCCCTCCCACAAATGGAGCAAGTCCTCGTGCATTTGAGGAACGAAGTAGGCCCTGATGATCGAAGAAATTTCACAAATAATTTTTCTTCGCTCCAACCGATTTAGTGTCCTCGTGTCCAATTACACTAGGAAATTACAAATTGATATAAAAAGAATGGGATACATTCTAAGGGAATGAAAGAATCAAAAAAAGGAACGACGCACCAGATTGGATAGTAATCGCTGTATGTGATACACATGTACAAACAAATAATTACAGTTACAGAAAATTTATATCAATTATTTAATTATTATTCAAGAGACAAATTTTCAAAACTTGAATACGTCAGTAAGGCGTCCGTCCAACTCTGACCCTTATGCAAGCACTTATTCAGCTTGCCACCAATGGACAGAGTTGTTACTGGATGTCCTCCGGGGGATATCGTGCCAAATTCCCTCAAATTGACGCGTCAGATCGTTCAGTATCCCGAAATGATGGAGGGCTCTGCCCATAACGCTCTGAACATTCTCAATTACGGAGAGATCCGGCGACTTTGCTGGCAAGGGAATGGTTTGGCAAGCACAAAGACAAGCAGCAGAAACGCTGGCTGCCTGCGGGCGGCCGTTATCTTGCTGAAATATAAGACCAAGATGGCTTCCCATGAAGGCTAACGAAACAGGGGGTAGACTATCGTCGATGCAGCGCTGCGCTGTAAGGGTGCCGCGGATGACAACCAAAGCGGTCCTGCTGGGAAGGGAAGTGGCACTCCAGAATATCATTCCTGTACGTCGCACCGTACTGCGGGCGACAGTCACTTTGGTATCCCATCGCTGTCCGGTGCGTTTCCAGACACATCTTCGTTGGACATTCGAAGCGGGATTAGAACCTCTACTCAAAGCGATTCCAGGGCCAGATGGGCTAACCAGAGAAGATATGTCTGGAGATGCACGGTTTCAGGTTGATTTAAATAATGCTAGATGAACTACACCGTGGTGTTCCTCCCATGGGAGACTTTCGTGAATTTCAATACTCTTTTCACAGCTACGTGTTAGTTCATTTTGTAGCAGAAGGATATACACCATTCAGCTATAATTTTATATTATTTTTCTTCTTCCTTTACATTGTCCTGTAGTCACAGGTTTCGACTTCCCTGGTGATGGATATCTTTCCCACCGCCACAGTCGCCAGTTCATCTAGAGCAGGCTGCAGATCCTGTATGTCATACACAGAATCTTTCACAACGATTAGTGCTCGTAAAGACGGGGGTTGTCCAGAAATTAAGTTATGATCGGTCGCGAAATGGGAACCACAGGGAAAATCCGGTAAAGCTTTGCACAGATGTAATGGGCAGTGTCTAGTACGCCCGTCGATCGTGTCGCGGTTCTAGGCGCTCAGTCCGGAACCGCGCGACTGCTACGGTCGCAGGTTCGAATCCTGCCTCGGGCATGGATGTGTGTGACGTCCTTAGGTTAGTTAGGTTTAAGTAGTTCTAAGATCTAGGGGACTAATGACCACAGATGTTAAGTCCCATAGTGCTCAGAGCCATTTGAACCATTTTTGATCGTGTCGCGTCGCTCTTTTCTGTTTTCAGTGAGCAGTGAGCACGTAAAGATGCCTATGGAATAGCGCCTCCCGCCAAGTATAGCCTGGTTAGAGATTTCGCCTGTGTCATGCAGCCGATATAACACAACTGTCGAGCAGTCCCTTCTTCATACCAATTCTCGGCCGCACACTGCAGGGGCAATGAAGACGCTCCTGCAGCGTTTCCGATGAGAAGTGTTTGATCACCCACAATACAGTCCGTAATTGGCTCCCTCTGAGTCTAATCTCTGCATACAAGAGCCGCTGGCTATGAAGACACAATTTTTCCACAGAAAACGAGCTGCAGACCAGTGCAGATAACTGGCCGAAAGAACAGGCGGCTGCTTTCTATGACTAGGACATTGGAAAGTTGACACAAAACTCGAAGTTGGAGCGGCGACTATCTAGAGAAGTAGGTGGAAGGTGTACCTAACTGTTGCAAATAAAAGTTTCTGGTTTTCACTGTGGTTTCCAGTTCTGGACCGATCGGAACTTACTTTCTGGACACCCTCATATTTTGGGTGGGATTAGTATGGACTAGTTCGAAGAAAACGTTCCATACGACACTGCCAATTTTTATACGTTACAGAAATACGGCTGTTGAGATGCAGCTAAAAAAATGCAAAAGATATTAAGCAAAGGCAAATTTTAAGTTCAAAGTTGAGATTCAGAAATTCCTACCTAAATGCACCTACAATTCTGTTGATACAACCACAAGTACCTAGGCTGAGGTCGTGGCTCTGAGCACTATGGGACTTAACATCTGAGGTCATCAGTCTCCTAGAACTTAGAACTACTTAAACCTAACTGACCTAAGGACATCACACACATCCATGCCCGAGGCAGGATTCGAGCCTGCGACTATAGCAGGCTCGCGGTTCCGGACTGAAGCGCCTAGAACCGCACGGCCACCACGGCCACCGCTGAGGTCGTCTTCGGGTTGTTTCACAAGAGCAGCGCTACTCGTACCGAACCAGTTCGTCTGTTTTGTTTACGTTTCCTTTGAACACTTCGCCTTCAGTGCCATACCAACAGGCAAGAATCGTAAGGGAAATTTTACGCGACTAGAGTGTGCTGGGGCTCCGACATAATGGAAGAACATACCCGGCCTTGCAACCATATGAGCCTGTTTTAGTAATGCTGTAAGCTCACTTTCAAGAAAGTCTAGTTTATGAAATGCAGTAAGGCGTTGCAGTAACACAACAGGCCCAAGTAGCTGATTATCTATCATACACCACCACAGCATTTGCAAAGAAACGTTCTTGAAAATGTGTCTAAAAAAAGACTACCGATGTGAGTTGCGAGTGTTATTGATACATAAACATACAAAAATACATCACTTACAATACAAGGAGCTTCCTGTTTCGTTTCACTTAACGGAAACCACTTACGCAATTACTGAAAGAAAATCGATATCACTGGTATGATGTATCCACCGTACAGTAGCCTGCGGAGTACGTATGTACAGAAAGGTGTACTGCAGAACCCTAAAAGGTGGATACCATTACAGTAATGGTTGTCGACCAGTTCAGCTGGACAAAATTGACAAATGATAGTGTGTTGCGTACAAAAGCCGCACGGTTCAGCCAAATTCCACAACATCCACGGACTGCATTTCTGACACACACACACACACACACACACACACACACACACACACACACACAGGGAGAGAGAGATAGGGAGAGAAAGGGGGGGGGAGAGACAGGGACAGGGGGGACGTAAAAAAGAAAAAAATAACGAAAAAAAGAGTGAGCCAACTGCACTGTAAAATTAATATCACGAACCCAGTGCAACGGCCAGAAAATATTTTGTCCGGTGCTCGCAAACAGAATCAGCGCACGCATCAATGAAGCCGACAATTGCGTTAGCGGCCGTGACGACTGGACGCAACGCGACGCCTGTGAACAGCGCGAAATCACAGCTTTGCCGTCCCTACCGTTTCAGTCGCGAGCTGATCGAATTCAATTTCGCTACGGCGTGCGTTCCCTACACACGGCTGCTAGCGAAATGCACCTTTATGTACGACACAGAACGACCTGTTCTATGTTCCCGCAATCCCATGACGTGTACGAATAACCTAGCGGTAAATCGTATTACTGTAGAGGCACGGGTACTTACAATGTTAACTGAGAATTCAGCTTCAGCACCCGTTCAGTTAAGAAGGGGTTGGGGGAGGGGGCGGTACTTGTTACGCTCATAACTGTTCAGTACTTAAACGTGAGTTTCTTTATGGTCCTATGTAGAAGACATCGACAAGTACTATACGCAATCCGCTGCCCTAAACAGCTCGGCAGAATACGATAACAGCGAGTAGGAAAATGGTTCTAACGGAGATACTGCTGACGAGTGCACCATATGGCGCGGTAATGAATTATGGGAGTAGCGAGAAGAATGGGAGTCCTGAGAGCGAATCTGGCTTCGCCGTGAGTACTTAGGGGAACCACGTATGTTTTCGCGTAAAACTAAACTCAGCATTTCCTTTATTAAATATTATTTGTTTAAGTCCACTTTTGATATTACGAATACTATAAGTAGTCTAGGGGTCATCAGGGCTTTTTGAGTCATCAGTATTCTGACTGGCTTCATAGTGCCCGCCAATCTCTTCGTCACAGACTAGCAGTTACGACCTACGTCGTCATTTATTTGGTGGATGTATTCCAGTCTCTTGTGTTCCTCTACAGGTTTTGCCCTCCACAGCTCCCTCTAGTATCACGGAAGTCATTCCCTGAGGTCTTAACAGATGTCCTATCACTTTTGCTTCACTTTATCAGAGTCCGCAGCTCGTGGTCTTGGGGTACCGCTCTCGCTTCCCGCGCACGGGGTCCCGGGTTCGATTCCCGGCGGGGTCAGGGATTTTTCTCTATCTCGAGATGACTGGGTGTTGTGTGTATTTCATCATAATTTCCTCATCATTGACTCGCAAGCCGCCGAAATGGCGTCAGCTAAAATCGACTTACAATTTCGGCGGCCGAACACCCCGCTTGGCGTCTTCCGGCCAACAATGCCGTACGACCATTTCATTTCACTTTGTCAGTGTTTTTCAGATATTCCTTTCCTCTTCGAGTTTGCGTAGAACCTCCTCATTCCTTACGATATCAGTCCACCTAATTTTCAACATTCGCCTATAGAACCGCATCTCAAATGCTTCGACTTTCTTCTCTTTCGGTTTTCCCACAGTCCATGTTTCACTACATCACAATGCTGTGCCCCAAACGTACATTCTCAGATATTTCATTCTCAAATTAAGGCCTATGTTTGAAAACCGTAGACTTCTCTTGGCCAGGAATGTCCTTTTTGCCAGTGATAGTTTGCTTTTGATGTCGTTGGTTATTTTGCTGCCTAGGAATTCCTGACCATCAGTCTTTACGTTAAGTTCACGCTGTTATCATTTCTGCTACTTCTCATTACTTTCATCTTTCTTCGATTTACTCTCAGTCCATATTCTGAAATCATTGGACTGTTCATTCCATTCAGCAGATCATATAATTCTTCTTCACTTTCACACAGGCTAGCAATGTCATCAGCGAATCGTATCATTGATTTCACCTTGAATTTTACTCCCACTCCTGAACCTTTCTGTTATTTCCATCATTGCTTTTTCGATGAACAATAGGGGCGAAACACCACATCACTCTCCTACACTACTTTTTAATCCGAGCACTTCGTTCTTAGTTGTCCACACTTATTATTCGCCCTTGGCTCTTGTAAATATTTCCAGCCGCTGTGGCCGAGCGGTTCTAGGCGCTTCAGTCCGGAAGTGCGCTGCTGCTACGGTCGCAGGCTCGAATCCTGCCTCGGGTATGGATGCTTTTGGTGTCCTAAGGTTAGGTTAGGTTTAAGTAGTTCTAAGTCTAGGGGACTGATGACCTCAGGGCTTAGAGCCATTTTTGTTTTGTAAATATTGTATATTGCCCGTCTCTCCACTAGCTTATCCCTATTTTTCTCAGAATTTCGAACATCTTGAACCATTTTACATTGTCGAACGCTTTTTCCTGGCCAACAAATTCTATGAACGTCAGAATTGTGTCTCTGGTTCCTTTACCTTTCTAAACCAAAACTCATTATCATCTAACATAACCTCATTTTTCCCCATTGTTCCTTATATTATTCTTGTCAGCAACTTTGATGCTTGAACTGTTAAGCCGATTGCGCGATAATTCTCGCACTTGCCAGCTCTTGCAGTCTTCTGCGTTGTGTGGAAGACATTTTCCCGAAAGTCAGGTGGTATATCGGCAGACGTGTACATTCTACACACCAACTTGAATAGTCGTTTGTTGCCACTTCCTCAAAGCTTTTAAAAATTCTGATGTGTGTTATCCATCCCTTCTGCTTTGTTTCATTACAAGTCCTCTAAAGCTCTCTTAAATTCTAATACTGGATTCCCTATCTCTTCTAAATCGACTCCTGTTTCTTCTTCTATCACATAGGCTCATTTCCCCTCATAGAGGTCTACAATGTACTCTTTCCAATCATCCGCTCTCTGCCCTGCCTCTAACAGTGGAATTCCCGTTGCACTCTTAATGCTACCACCCTCGCTTTTAATGTCACCAAAGATTGTTTTGGCTTTTCTATACGCTGAGTCAGTCGTTTCGACGATCAATTTTTTTTCGATTTCTTCACATTTTTCATACTGCCATTTCGTCTTAGCTTCCCAGAACGTACTATTTATTTCATTCCTCGGCGACTTGTATTTCTGTATTCCTGAATTTCCCTGAACATTTTTGTACTTTCTTCTTTCATCGATCAACTGAAGTATTTCTTCTGTTACCCACGGTTTCTTCGCAGTTACCCTCTTTGTACCTATGTTTTTCTTTCCAACCTCTGTATTGCCCTTTTTAGTGATGACCATTCCTTTTCAACTGCACTGCCTACTCAGCTATTCCTTATTGCTGCATCTATAGCCTTAGAGAACTTCAAGCGTGTTTCGTCATTCCTTGCACTTGCGTATCCCACTTCTTTGCGTATTGATTCTCCCTGACTAATCTCTTAAACTTCAGCCTACTCATCATCATTACTATATTGTGATCTGGATCTGTGTCTACTCCACGATACGCCTTACAATCCAGTATCTGATTTTGGAATCTCTGTCTGACCATGATGTAATCTAATTGAAATCTTCTCGTATCATCTGACCTTTTGCAAGTATACCACCTCCTCTTGTGATTCTTGAACAGAGCATTCGCTATTAATAGCTGAAATTTACTACAGAACTCAATTAGACTTTCTCCTTTCTTATTATTTGTCCCAAGCCCATATCATATTATAACCTTTTCTTCTATTCCTTCTCCGACAACTGCATTTCAGCCCCCCCCCCCCTCCCCTAATGACTATTAGATTTTCATCTTAATTTAAACACTGTATTACCATTCCAGTATCCTCTTGTATTCTCTGTGTCTCTTCGTTTTCAGCTTGCGACGTCGGCATGTGTTCCTAAGCTATCGTTGTCGGTGTTGGTTTGCTGTCGATTCTGACAAGAACAACCCATTCACTCAACTGTCCACAGTTAACCACTCTCTGCCCTACCTTCTTTTTCATAATGAATCCTGCTCCCGTTACACAATTTTCTGTTGCTGTTGATGTTACCGCTTACCCACCAGACCAGAAATGCTCGTCTTCTTTCCTTTTCAGTTCACTGATCCCTACCATACTTAGACTGGGCCTGTCCCTTTTTACGTTTTCTAGCTTTCCTGCCACGTTCACACTTCTGACATTCCATGTCCGGACTCGTAGAACGTTTTCGTTTCGTTGGTTATTTAATTATTTTTCTCATGGCCTCCTCCCCTTTGGCAGTCCCCTCCAGGAGATCCGAATGGGGGACTACTCCGCTATCTTTTGTCAATAGAGAGATTATGATGACACATTTGTCAATATTACAGGTCACATGAACCGTGGATACACGTTATGTGTCTTTAGTGCAGGTGTTTCCATTGTTTCCTGTATACTCATGCCGTTGATCATTGCTGATTCTTCCACCTTTAGGGGGTTTCCCACCCCAGGGACAAGACAGTGCCTTGAACATGTCTGATCCTCCGCTCTCTTCGCATAATGAGGTTGACTTCTTTGGCCGGAAGCCTTCGGCCGCCAATGCTGATTATTAATCAAAACTTAGGAGATGGCGGGTTGCCAACTCGAGACCGTGGACGTTTTGATTACCAATCAAAGAGGTTAACCCTAGACCAGAGATCTTACCGGGGCTTTAACACCATAATATCGCTATGCCGTAAACACGTTAACTCATTAAACAAATAAATAAATATCGTTAAATTTCCGAACTTGCACGTAGAACTAGGAAAGCTTATGATGTAAGCAAAAGATTTCGGCCTGGCACTAATCTCGCCGGTGACATTTACTCGGAGCCTGTTTGTACGTTACAGTCAGTTTTGCATGCTCCCGAAATTAAAAAACTTTGTGACATGAATGGTTTCATACTGTTAAGCTGTGACTGTTTTACAGTGTTTGTTAATAGACGCATCGTAATTGCATCTCGGCGCTTATTTCAAGTAAATTAGCTATCACATGTCCACTTACAATCACAGGTAGCCTGCTTGCATCTTCTGAAATATCCGAAGCACTACAAGAACTTCGGGTGATAATATCTACGAGAGATTCGCCGAAAACGGGTAAGAGCAGAGTTTCGCTCTACCAGAACTACGGTTCAGTAGATTCGGTACAGTCCACAAATGAGTGGTAAATGGTAGGATTACCATCACTGATGGCACTGGTGCTCGCGTAACTTCTGTAACCAAAGCAATTACTGTTGATGCAGGTACCGTTTACATCGACAAACACAAAAAAATCTATAGAATTATTGTTATTTTGTAATCAACTGAACATTCTTCATCATGGCAAAGTCAAGAGTTCTCTTTTATTATTGACAAATACGAAAGTTGCTTGTGAATAACAGAAACATGTCTTATATAAGTTCGACGAACTGTTGAAGCGATGTTTTGTGTAGTTTTATTTTGCCGTTTTCTATTATATCTTTTTGTTGAGGAAATTGCTTTTGCTAGCGCTATATGATGTATTTGTTTCGTTTTCTGTATTTTTACTACAGTATCCCTCCGTTCCACGTTACAGAGCAACAATTTTCGAATAATACCTAAATTAAACAGTGAAAATGTCAGCCTTTCTATAAATAGTGTTAATTCTCAAGTAGGCTAACAGTCAGGAGAATAACCATGTAGAACAAACATGTTCCGTAGTTTACTTGGCCCTTGATATATCCCCACTTAGTTTCTAGACGACTCGCCGCTCCCAGGGGAATCTGCTGACCGCATGCATAAAAAAAAATGGTTCAAATGGCTCTGAGCACTATGGGACTTAACTTCTATGGCCATCAGTCCCCTAGCACTTAGAACTACTTAAACCTAACTAACCTAAGGACATCACACAACACCCAGCCATCACGAGGCAGAGAAAATCCCTGACCCCGCCGGGAATCGAAGCCGGGAACCCGGGCGTGGGAAGCGAGAACGCTACCGCACGACCACGAGATGCGGTCGCATGCATAAAGAAAGCAATCGTTGTGAGGTAGCGCCTGAAACGTATGCAACACGTCCTACATACAGGTAACGCGGGTACGACCTTAGCTGACGAAAGCTATCAGGAAAACTAACATAGTCTGTGCTTACTTGTGGTAGTCTCTGGTAATCTGCGGTAGTTTTACAACTCTATCAGCAGCTCATGGTGTTGGAATTATGGAGCTTTTAAATTCAACTTTCAGGTCTGCTACAAGTGATGTAGCGGATTATAATTAATAACGCTTTTATTTTTCTTTCTTTGTATCACAAAGTTCTGGGCATTATACACGGACCACAGGTCTTCAATAGCCTAAACTAGTTTCACAACTCTAAGTATATGTAACATGGTCAACGTTATGAGGTAGGGGAAGGCGTCTTTAACGAAGGAGAACAAACGAGAAAGAGGAAAGTTACTACACCGGAAAAGATTCTAAGTGCGGCGTGCGTAATCGCTGATGAAGCGGAGCCCGCGTAAAGCAAACGACCATGTAACAGCCGCGACTCTGCAGCTCACGAGGCCGGTTTGCTTGAACGTTCCGATTACACGCCGCTTACGACGGCGGTTATTCCCGCCGTGGCATATAAAGATGGCGGAGTGGAGGGACGTGGAAACCAGCGAAAGAGGCGTGCTCGTTGCGGAGGCACTTACCAGCTATCTACGACGGGCGCGGCAATTTTCATTAAAGGCGGCGGCTCAGCTCCCGGCGACGGGAGGAGGAAAGTCTCTGGCCAGAGATAATAGCCGACGCCGTCGCCTCGTTTGTTTTTGGTTTTGTGAGAGCTGCCAGGCAGCGGCGACGAACGCAATCCCACGGCGCGGCAGACGAGGAGTCGCGGGCCCGCTTAATGCCGACCAATTTGTCACGCGGACCTCGGGCAAAAGGAGAAGCGGAAATATTTACCGCGGCCGCTGTTCTCGTCAGAGCTGCTCGCTGTTGTTCATTACCCGAATGTAATCTCCAGCTACGCCTGTGGCACCGAGGCAGGAAGCCAGAAGGTTGAATCACGATTTGAAATGCTGCACGTTGGAGAGGCAATTCATTACAGCTCTGAAAGAAGACACTTAGACAATTCATGCATTTGGCACGGAGGAGATCTACGACGGCCCACAGCACCGTATCTGCTGAGATGTGGAAGGACGACAAAATCTTAGGTTTCCGCAGCCTGAGTGCACTTCAATAAAATAATTCTTCAAAATCAGATCATCTACGTATGGTAGAAACGATGGGATGATGCCCAAACAGCGAGGCGCACCTATGGTTTTATGCCAAATATAAAAGGTAAACTGCCAGTGAAGCACCTGATTGCCTCAAGAAACATGCCACACTTCTTGACTCCGTAGGTCCATCTTTTATGAGATAGTTGCGGGACATCGGTTGTTCAGTACGCAGTGTCAAATCAAACACTTTCAGCCCTCCAAGTTTCCAAACTGTTGTTTTATTGGGTTACCAGTTTTGGCGATTTATTTGGTAGAGGTATGTTCCAATGGGAACAAACTGCTGAGGTCATCTGTCCCTAGGCTTACACACTACTTAATTTAACTTAAACTGACTTACGCTAAGGACAACACACACGCCCAGGGAGGACGCAAACCTCCGACCGACCGGAGGTGGGGGCGCGCGAACCGTGGCAAGTGGCAAGGAGCCTTAGACCTCGTGGGCTACCTCGTGCCTCGGCGATTTATTACGCCATCTTCAGGCCCCCTGACCGACGAGCAGGAATATTCCAACCTCGGTTCCGGTCAAAATAGGAGCCAGCATTCAAAGTCTGGCATCTGTGGATTTTTGATACAGCTGTTCCTTCAAACATCAATCATGTTTGATGTCTGAAGTGATCGCTATCCCATTGGTTGTCGTTTTCCGGTAGCCCTAGGCGTTGGCATGCTTCCCTGGAACTCTGACATAAGCAACCGGAACAGTCTCTAGTTCTGTGAAACTTGATGGTCCCCATCTTTCGTGTAGCAAAATTCATAGATATAAACAGTAGGCGTTGTTCGAATGTACGGTGTATGTCCGTACTAGTGCGCCGGTTTTCATGCTTCCTGGATGATCTTCTACTGGAATTCCTTGTTTTCGTCATTGGAAGACTTTTCTTGTTCTTTTCCAGGTAGAGACGTCGACATATAGAAATGTTTTCGCAAACGATCCGTTTGAACCGTTGGTAAACTCTGTTTTGTTGTGTTCTGAGGTGGCCATTAATGTATGGTGATGAAGGCGATAGGCGTTGTGTCGGGATGGCCCGTCGCCTCCCACCTGTGCGACGCGAACCGGCAGCTCTCCTCGCTGTGCTGCACCTGTGCTGTGAAGGCCCGGAGCGGTCTCCACGTTGACAGGTCGCCGTCTGCTGCAGCAGCTGAAGCACCGCCATAGCGGTGTCAGCAGGCAGATCAGATATTGGCAACGGACGGAAGAGCCACTATGTCATCTTGCTTCTGCGCTGTCTCACCGACTCCGCACCTCCCTCGATTTCTCAGCTCAACTACTCCTCGAGATTTTCCTTCACTCAACTTTGTCACTGGCAGACAAAATTTGTGGCAGACAAAATTTGCAGTGCCGCCCAATGGCACATCACCGTTTTATGACCACGCCCCCAAGTGCACTATGGAACTTTCCTTCCTTGCGTGGGTTGGTGCGTGTCTCGGGAATTGTTGTCTTACTCACAATTTACTGTCATGATTATTTCCAACGTTGGTCGAACACCGTTTCAATATTTTTCTGCATTCCTACGTTGCCGTGAAAGCAGCCACACAACATAGCCACGGTTATCTCTGCATGAGGTCTGGACATCTCGAGTTCGTGCTTCGACTAAGAACCTGCTAGTGCTTATGATTTATAAGCAGTGTCCTTCCTATACAGAAAACATCTTCTTAAGCACGCTTCTTACGTAGTTCTTTAGTCTCAAGCACCTCCCTGTGCGAGCTCTTGTCGATTTGTGTGTACGCTCCATCCCAAAGCTTGTTGGGTGCTTGAATTCTCTACACCTCCTCGCTTTTTAATGGAGGTAAAAACAGTGGCTCTCAGCCAGAAGAATTCACACCTTTACGTGTGCATTCTTGACGCTCCATACCATTGGCCGGAAGGGTCCATCAGTTGTCGGTAGGCTTCTCTTTGTCCACAAGGCTCTTCGTAAGGCGTCCATTCTTAAGCGAGCCGAGGGCATCCTCTTGCATACTGCTGTGTGTATGAAGAGTGGCTCCAATGTCCGCATCTCGATCGCTCGCCACATGAAGTCCGCCTCTCTCCTAGGCCGCTGACTTTGTGCGCCAGGGACCAGTGGCCTCCGGGGAAGGTATCACAAAACGTATAAAAAAAATGGTTCTGAGAACTATGGGACTTAACTTCTGAGGTCATCAGTCCCCTAGAACTTACAAATACTTAAACCTAACCAACCTAAGGACATCACACACATCCATGCCCGACGCAGGATTCGAACCTGCTACGGTAGAGGTCGCGCGGCTCCAGACTGTAGCGCCTAGAACCGCTCGGCCACCCCAGAGGGCACAAAATGTACATTGGTATTTGTTTTCTGTATCGTTCAGTACACTGTTATGTTTGCACAAATGCACAGACACACACGTACAATCCTAAATAAACATTACAATATGCGAATCAGTTGTGTTTATCACATTCACTTCTAAGGGTTACCATACTGTTCGCTGTAACTTGTCTGCTGCATGTTGGACTATCTGCACTGCCATGTGAATTGCCTGTTATGAATATTCCAAACATGCATACTTGACTGTGTTTCAATTACTTTCCAAGATGGGTGGTTTGCGAATGGAAAACCACCAATAAGTAAAGGATATTTCTCAATGCAACATACGACAGTTCTAATCATTTACTTCAATAAGATTTCGTTACTTGGTATCCTTCCTGGTATTGCATGTTTAACGGCCAGCAGAGAATTCAAACGATTAGTGATTTGGGGCAAGAATTTTGTGCGAGTTTTTGTAGCCAAACGAAGAGCGGGAAATGGACAAAGGGGTATTGACCAGCATTAGGTCTAATTTTGCAAATAAACATTTATTCGCTTGCCAGTGATAGGCCAATTAAAAAAACAGTAATCAGTGATTTTAGGAAAAAATTAAATATCTGCTAACTATATTAATAAAGTGTCAAGAAGCTTATCTCTTGAAGTCTCAGGTATCATACACATAAAAACTTTCAGCGGTGTAGAAATTGTGGAATCCTTTCTTTCATGTTTCGAAAAAATAAATTAAATAGCAAGTTACAGCATAAACGGAAACTTCTCTGCTTTTTATTAATCTAAGTAGCTTTAACAATAATAATAGAACACCGAACGGTATATAAATATATAATATTTCTACTTTCTGAAGAAAACTTGAATGTAAAACATTGAAAAAGAAGGGTAAATTGTTCTGTGAAATGATTTTCCCTAAAGGTAAGAAATAAAACAGGTTAAAGAAACATTTCATTCGCTTAAGTGTCCGCCTCGATAGCTGAGTGGTCAGGATTGCCGTCCTACGTGCCAGGGTTCGATTTCCGGCTGGGTCGGGGATTTTCTCCGCTTAGGGCCGGGTGTTGTGTCGTCTTCATCATCATTTCATCTCCATCCGGCGCGCAGGTCGATCAATGTGGCGTCGAATGTAATAAGACCTGCACCAAGGCGGCCGGACCTGCCTCGTAAGGGACCTCCCGGCCAATGTCGCCAAACGCTCATTTTCATTTTCCATTTCCTTTAAGTGACTTCGAGCATCATTCAATGGCGAGTCAAATGTTTCTCTAATCTGTTTTATTTCTTACTATTAGGCGAATTATTTCACAAAACATTTGAGTTTTTTGAAAAATATTGAAAATATCTTATATTTTACAGAGTTACTGCAGTTAGAGGTTTCGCTACCGAAAAGACAGAAATTGACTACACAGACGAAATCACTAACTACTGTTTTAAAGGTGTACTAGAGTAGGGACCTATTTGTGCTGTCGGTTTCGGAATAAACAATACCTTTTTCTTTCATACCACTGAAGTTTCCGGGAGAGGGAAATACAAAGTAATGATGAACCTGACTAGACCAGAGTGCAGCGTTTTGTAATAAAATTTTTCTTCGTATGTAAGGAGAATGGAGGCAAAAGAAAACAAATGCCCGCTGGCCCGAGCGGGCGGCCGCTTTGCAACCGAAGAGGGGCGCAGCAGAAGGAACGGCGCATAACAGCGGACCGCTACTCACCTGAATGAACATTCGCGCGGGCGGCTTTTGTGCTGCGGAGAATAAATTGAAGGAAAAGAATGCACAGGGGAAGAAAGGACGCGGGGGCAGCGCCTGATGTGAATAAGACACGGCCCTGGGGGGCGACTGCATGAATATCAGCGTCCGTCACAATGCGCGCCTGATGGATGGTTTACTCGCGCGGCAGCAGCTCGGCCGACCCCAGTTTGTTTGCGCGGCAGGTGTCTGCCAGCAGAGAGCCAATGACAGCAACCGACTCCAAAATAGCGTGTCCCTCTCACAGAACGTACTTCTCCCGCACGACCTCTGCTATTCTATAGGGTATTCATAAGAGCCTCCGGAGTTTCAGAAGACGACTGTGCGAAATCTATTAGACATAGGGAATTATGCCACATATCCGTGGGAAGAACATCTCTCCAAATTCCGATTCGTAATAGACACCATGATGTAGTTTCACACACGTGTCAGGACTTGTAGATGAATCGTCCGCTCCGTACTGTTGCATCAAATTAGTCGCGCCTGCAGATAGGCAACCTAATGAACAGGTTTTCAAAGCGAGCGGCTGTTGCGCCTTGCCAGGTAATTCAGGTCAGTGACTTCGATGAATTGCACGCACGTATTGCGGGGCCGCCTGAATTTGAGCGCGCAACGGCGTGATTTGCAAACTCCGATGCTAATTTGCACGGGAACGGTGAAACGTAACTATTTCTTTCTTAACAATTAGTTAGCAGCACAAGCTAACCCGCAACAACCTTACAAGCTTTTCACACAGTTTCTGATTACCTTTCATATACATAAATGATTTGACGGACAGAGTGAGCAGCAATCCGCAGCTGTTTGCTGATGTCTGTAGTGTACGTGAAGGCATTGTCCTTGTGTCACTGTAGGATGATAGAAGATGACTTAGACAAAATTTCTAGCTGGTGTGATTTTTAGATTTGTGGTAAGCTACTACGGGACCAACTTGCTGAGGTCATTGGTTTCTAGGCTTACACACTACTCAATGTAACTTAAACTAACTTATGCTAAGGATAACACAAGGGGAGGGGGGGAGCCTCGCGAACCGTGGCAATGCGCTCGTATAGACCGTGCGGCTACCCCACGCGACCTAGCTGGTGTGATGAACATTAGCTTGCTCTGAAAGTAGAAAAATGTAAGTCAATGCAGATGAATAAGGAAAAGACACCCATGATGTACGAATACGACGATAGTAGTGTGCTCTGTTACGTCGTTTAAACATCTGTGCGTGACTTTGCAAAACGATATGACATGCTACGAGCATCTAAGGATTGTAGTAGGAATAGCGAATGGTCGACTTGTTTTACAAGTAGAATTTTAAGACAATGTGGTTCATCTGTAAAGGAGTCTGCGTATAGAACACTAGAGAGAGCCGTTCTTCAGTGATGTTCGATTGTTTGGTATTCCCAAAAGGTCGTGTTAGCGGAAGACATCGAAGTAATTCAGAGACGGGTTGCTGCATATGTTACAGGTAGGTTCGAACAACACACTATTGTTACGGGGGGAAGACGACGTTCTTTTCGAAATATACTGTTCAAAAAATTTATAGAACCAGCACTTGAAGTTGACAGCAGAACGATTCTAATATCGCGAATGTACATTTGACGCAAAGGCAAAGAAGGTAAGATTAGAGAAATTGAGGCTCGTATAGAGGGACGTAAACAGTCGTCTTCCCTCACTAATATTGGTACAAGGTATCCTCAACCACGCACCGTACTGTGGTTCAGTTTATGTCAGTAAATGTAGATTTCAAAAATTACGAAGCAGGATTAATAGAAGACATGCTACGAGCATCTAAGGATTGTAGTAGGAATAGCGAATGGTCGACTTGTTTTACAAGTAGAATTTTAAGACAATGTGGTTCATCTGTAAAGGAGTCTGCGTATAGAACACTAGAGAGAGCCGTTCTTCAGTATTGTTCGATTGTTTGGTATTCCCAAAAGGTCGTGTTAGCGGAAGACATCGAAGTAATTCAGAGACGGGTTGCTGCATATGTTAGGTGGGTAAGTGTTGTGTCGCATGTTAGAACAAATTGTCACGGTACATACCGACGACTTACTTGTAAGTACAAGTGATTTCTGGTAATTTTTCTCCACTCACTCAATGTACGGATTATTTTCGTGCATTTTTTTATCCATGCGGTGGTGGCTTATTATCGGAACAATGCGGTGTATACGTTACCCATAACATAAACATGTATTGATTTACTACGGCCTTTCTTTAACAGTCTGATTCATGTAAACCAGAATAATTCTGAATGCGTAGACGTCTTAAAAATGAAAAAAAAGAGAGGCGCGATCAAAATTAAGTGTGCAGGGGCTGAAATATATTTGTAAGAACACGAAATACTCTCCTAAAATCATTTTACTCGTAGCTGTTGCTGTTAAAATATATTTATGTTAAATACTACTATTTGTCGGAAGATTTTCAGTTAAACTTATTAAATTAAGATTACTTTTCGTGAAATCATTTATATGACTTCAGAACTCAGTAACAAAATGCTAGGGAGACATTTATTAATTAACGCTTGAAGTATGTTTGCTGCACTCGTATAACTAGAACGAAGTAATTAAATTCGGTACATACTTGTACGTCAGGCGTCATACTCCAAAGACAGAAAAGACTATTGCGTGTATTCATTTTCCTCCCTTCGTGAAGCGCTACGAAAGATCAAGCAGAACTTCTCCAAATGCAGATATACCATACGGGGCGGTTGCAGGTGACATGTAGATTGCCCGCATAGCAAACAGCTCCAGCTGGTAACATAAGAAGAAGGCGAAGTCCCGTAAATGCAGTACAAACTCCTCTAGGTGCAGGTTTCTGTTACTGACGGCGGTGTATGAATGCTGCTTCACAAAATGTAATGGGTTTTCTTAAATCAACACAAAAATGGTAGAAATAAGGAAGACTTCTATCGACTCTTAGAGTTCAGCAGGGACACTTCCGGTAGCTGGTTTTTCTTTGTTAACTGCAAGCATATCACAAGAGGAGATTAAATACAGGAACATACAAAATACACCCCCACCCCCTGCGACTTATCCTCATCCCACCTACCCCAATCCAACCATTATATGAGAAACGGCAACTCTTCGTCCTCCTCAGGAACCACATTTCTGCGGCTTGACTTTAATTTCGTTGGTCTTTTTTCCCGTCCATTTAAGTAGGACAGAATTTCTCAGTGGTCTCTTTCTGCACTGAGTGGCCAAATGTTCTGCTAATAGTACCACTGAGAGCTTTGAGTTTGTATCTTTTATTTTCAATATCGGAATCAAAGCAAAATTTATATCACAGCCTGAGCAAGAGATTCGGAACACTTGTTCAAACACGGAATTTTCTAAAAATATTTTTGATGTGATTGGATATTTTCCACGGAATGCCACCACTTTCGTTTTATCACTAGAAATTTTAAATTAAATTCCTTGCATGTTTTTCTCAGCTGGTGTATTGAAATTTGAAAGTCACTCTCATTCTTCTGAATAATAACAATGTCATCTGCAAACAAAAGCACATTTAGGTACTCACCAATCACCATCTTTTTTCCTCTGTTTAGGGTACATTTCTACATAATTCCACAACTTTTTCTTACATCTTAGTTAATAACAATTACTTGTAATTGATTTCTACGACCGTTCACTATAATGCTCTGCCTGTGCTTGGGGATGAGGATATTGACATTCAGACGCAATCTTCCATAGGTTATGGGAGCTCACACGGTCGAAAGTCTTTACGGTCAATAAAGTGCAAATAGTTTATACAGTAAATATCTCTGTGTCTTTCTTTAGAGTTCTTAATTACAAATACATTGCACACTGCATTACACAATGGTCTCAATCGACCGTGTTTTTCGAAAATAACAACTTTTATGATGCTTTTCATGCAGTTACTATCTCTGAGTATAGGTCGTTGACAGTGTTTAAAAGACTAATGTCACGATAGTTTTTACAGTCAGCGCGTTTTCGTTTCTTCAACTGAGCAATTACTTGTTCTGTATACTTCCAAACAACATTAGGAGCGAAATATTCGAATGCGGCCGTATGCTTCCGTGGATCGAATAAAATTCTTCAGCAGAATGTGATGGTTACCTGGAAACTGTAAGGTCAGTGACTGACATCAACACGCCTCCACATATCCACTGCAATGACGTTGAAAGTAGAAGGAATGTGAACTAGGACAATAATGAGATAGGTAGAAAGCTAACGGAAATGGAAACGGTGCAAAATCCATGGCGTTGTGTAGAAGGAACCTTAGCTCCGAGACAGATAAAGCACCATACATAAAAATGGAAAACAATGGCTGAAGTGGGAGAATCCAGGAGCCATACACCACATATGCAGGGGAGTCACCCCATACTTCAACCCGAAACACTTCTGAAACTGAAGGTTCTTCTAATGTGTTATTTTCACAGAAAATAAGTGTAACAACAACATTTCACTGATCACTAGAATCCAAGTAGTTTTTAGAAAGCCACATTTTTCTGCGCGGAATAATTCCCACTGATATTAACAAAATAAAATTGCATTTTTGACGCTGCTTCTTTTTCAGGATTCTCAGACAATGCTGTCAGCGATGATCACCGTTTTAAAATTATAAACAACGGCGGTTGTTTGCTAGGTGCATTGCGACTAACTTAACAAATGCTTTCGAGAAGGAAAAAGATAATTGGCCTTCCAAGGTGGTTTACCAAAGTCGAGCATCGCATTCTATACAAGCTTCCAACCTGCCGTGTAAAGACTGATGCAGAGGTTCTAGCTTTTCAGCCTTTAAGTAGCAGACCGGAATCTTGTACTGTTGCTGGGAATTTTGAAAAACAACTTTGAATAACACTTATCTTTCTTTTTCAGCATCAAAAAATTGTTAATTTACTTCTTTTACGTAAATTACATCTAACATACGAAGCAGACAAATACCATTTGCAAACTGCGATTGGTCGTGGACTATAAACCTGAAAACATAAAAAAGGGCCATTAACAAAAGGTGCATAAAAAAAACGAACTGGAGGCTGTGAAATGAATGGCGATGAACAGATCACAAAGCCATGGCCTACGGAAGAAGGTGTGGTCACTATAAGAGTGCTGAGGCACCAAACACGTCTCTAGAAGGATGACATTTATCCACGTGCACGCGTCAACGACAATCAGTGGCGTTGAACACAGAGAAATAGAGGCTTCAAAACAAGAGAAAAGGTGTGCAGTGCGCTCCCTTACAGCAGAAGAAGTGTGAAGAGTGGAAATTCATCGAAGAATGGACGGCTCTGCACATTCGCTCCAGTTCCAACGGTCAATCCGACCACTTTGGTAATGGCTACCACCGTAACTCGCCGGTGTTCAATGATGTGTGCACCCACCTTCTGGACATTGGCATCGGTAATACGGTGCCGTGTTTCAGATCGTGCGACATCGGCCAGTGGTATCCATCATTCCTTTAATCGCTTGTGCCACGTCTTTACCCTTGGAATGTACATGCACTGCTCTCCGTACACGTGGGCCATTCTTCGATGAATTCCATTTCCCGCGCATCTTCCACTGTCGAGACACGAATTACACACCTTTTATCTTCTTTCAAAGCCCAAATTTCATCGTTTTGAGCACAACAGAGTGAACTGGAAGTCCGAGGCGTGCACGAGCTCGCTCTGTTGTCACGTGGGTGTGCGCCCGTGTGTTTCTAGCCTAGCGACGAGTTTGGAGCCTCGGAGCTCTTATAGGGACCATATATTCTTCCAAGGGCAGTAGCATTACGATGCCTTCAGCGGTTTTCATTTTAAGGTACCCGGCTCGCTTCTCTTTGAATGTACATTACAGTTAAATTTTGATGGTGTCAATGGGCATTTTTCCGTTTAATACATGTGATTTCTTATAAAAAAAAGTACAGATTCTAGTGGAAGTCTGTACGGGCTGCAATTGTGAGAACTTGGCTGCACTTCACTTCTACGACAGCAGAAAATCACCTGCACTCTCCATTTCCGTAGTTCAAAATGGTTCAAATGGCTCTGAGCACTACGGGACAGAACATCTGAGGTCATCAGTCCCCTAGACTTAGAACTACTTAAACCCAACTAACCTAAGGACAACACATACATCCATGCCCGAGGCAGGATTCGAACCTGCGACCGTAGCAGCAGCGCGGTTCCGGATTGAAGCGCCTAGAACCGCTCGGCCACAACGGCCGGCTATTTCCGAAGTGTTTGGTGTGCAAGTTTAGGGTGATCCACGATGTCAGAAGTCGTAAAAGTGCCAGAAATGCTGCATGTATCAGTTCTAGAAAGCATGATATCGAAAACCAAAGTCGGAACGCAACAGTTCATCTGGAATGAGATCCTAAATGTACTCAGATGGGCTAAAATTGTAGCCAGACACGCGTACCTTGACGTTATGTACATCAGCGAAAGGATCAGAAACGAAGGCAACCGTGTATTTAGAAAATTATACGCTGTTAGATACACTAGCCTATATCTTAACAAAATACAACAGTAAAACCAAGGCGACTTTATAAAATTATAATGGAAGAGTACTAACATACTTAATAAAGCAGTGTGCGTATAGAGTGTCATTTGAGTTGTGCGACTGGACCTGTAATTTCCTCTCATAAAGGTCACAGTACTTAGTAATCGATGGAAAAATCATCAAGTAAAGCAGAAGCGAAGTCCGGTGTTCCACAAGGAAGTGTTCTAGGTCCTCTGCTGTTCTTAATTTACATAAAGGATTTAGGAGATAATCTGAGCAGTCCATTTGTTTGCGTTCATTTACCTTTTAGCAAAGTCATCATAAGATTAGAACCAATAGCAAAATGACTTTCACACCATGTCTAAACATTGCGAAATGTGGCAATTGTCTCTCCATTAGAAAAAGTGTAAGGTCATCCATGGCAGTACAAAAAGAAGAATTCCGTCGAATTTCGATTACACGATAAATCACACAAATTTAAACGCTGTCAATTCGACCAAATACCTAAGAATTCTCTCTTTCAAATTCTGAAGGTAGCAGGGGTAAAATACAGGGAGCGAAAGGCTATTTACAATTTGTACAGAAACCAGATGGCAGTTATAAGAGTCGAAGGACATGAAAGGGAAGCAGTGGTTGGGAAGGGAGTGAGACAGGGTTGTAGCGTCTCCCCGATGTTATTCAATCTGTATATTGAGCAAGCAGTGAAGGAAATAAAAGAAAAATTCGGAGTAGGTATTAAAATCCATGGAGAAGAAATAAAAATGTTGAGGTTCGCCGATGACATCGTAATTCTGTCAGAGACAGCAAAGGACTTGGAAGAGCAGTTGAACGGAATGGATAGTGTCTTGAAAGGAGGATATAAGATGAACATCAACAAAAGCAAAACGAGGATAATGGAATGTAGTCAAATTAAGTCGGTGATGCTGAGGGAATTAGATTAGGAAATGAGACACTTAAAGTAGTAAAGGAGTTTTGCTATTTGGGGAGCAAAATAACTGATGATGGTCGAAATAGAGAGGATATAAAATGTAGACTGGCAATAGCAAGGAAAGCGTTTCTGAATAAGAGAAATTTGTTAACATCGAGTATAGATTTAATTGTCAGGAAGTCATTTCTGAAAGTATTTGTATGGAGTGTAGCCATGTATGGAAGTGAGACATGGACAATAAACAGTTTGGACAAGATGAGAATAGAAGCTTTTGAAATGTGGTGCTACAGAAGAATGCTGAAGATTAGATGGGTAGATCACATAACTAATGAGGAGGTATTGAATAGGATTGGGGAGAAGAGAAGTTTGTGGCACAACTTGACCAGAAGAAGGGACCGGTTAGTATGACTGTTCTGAGGCATCAAGGGATCACCAATTTAGTATTGAAGGGCAGCGTGGAGGGTAAAAACCGTAGAGGGAGACCAAGAGATGAATACACTAAGCAGATTCAGAAAGATGTAGGTTGCAGTAGGTACTGGGAGATGAAGAAGCTTGCACAAGATAAAGTAGCATGGAGAGCTGCATCAAACCAGTCTCTGGACTGAAGACCACCACAACAACAACAACAACCTAAGAATTACAATTACTAACAACTGAAGTTGGAACGATCACGATTGTGGGGAAGGCAAGCCAAAGACGTTTTATAGCCAGAACAGATTTATTAAAGAGACTGCCTACACCACGCTTGTTCGTCGTCTGCTAGAGTGCTGTTGTTTTGTATGGAACCTTTACCATATGGGATTGACTGAGGACAACGAAGAAGTTTAAAGAAGGGCAAGAACGTTTTGTATTATCGCGAAATAAAGGAGAGAGTTACGGATATGATAAGTGTGCCAGGATTGCAATTATTAAAAAAAGGACGCTTTTTATTGCTACGAGATCCTTTGATAAAATTTGAATCATCAACTTTCTTCACCGAATGTGAAAATTTTTTAGTGTCACCAACTTACATAGACAGAAAAAAGATCCTCAAAATAAAATACGGAAATCAGAGCACGTACAGAAAGTTTTAAGTGTTGATTTTTCCCACGCGCTTTCGGAGAGTGTAACGGTAGCGAAATAGTATGAAGGTGGTTCAAGAACTCTCTGCCAGACACTTAAGATCTAATAGCAGAACAGTCATGTAGCAGAACAGAGTATCCAATTTAGACGAGCTGTAATAGCAATAAACTTGGAAAAGAACTATTATTCTGCACTCAGCATAGCCCAAACTCTAAATACAAGGAAAATATAAAATAAATCATAAACAATTCAATAAAGAAAAAAATTTCTCTGAAAGTGAAAAATTCTCAGCTCCCAAGAAGAAAAGATTGCAACGTCAGAGACAAGTAGCATACAGATAAAGAACGAGATGTCTTAGAATCGAGTATAAGGGATATAATTATTGCTTACAATTTGGTGGAAAAGCGGTACGAAGTAGTCTTACAGAATGAGTTATTTGTTATATTAAAGGATGCGCCTTCTTCGATATGACGCAGTTGATGGATGAAGCAATAATAAAGTTGCCAACAAAAGAAAGCGATCAACGGAGAAGCTCGAGTGAATGGAGAAGGTACTAGGTGTGTGGATTCAGCGCCCTGGTCACGTATAAACTGCAGTCGATTGTCAGCTGCGCACTTCTTCGGCGACGGACCACAGACACCCTTAACGAAGTGCCGCCGCGCTTGCATCTCGCTCGTCGTATCTGAAAATGTTTTCTCGACAGCAGCTCTGGGGAATTCCTGATGTAACTAAAACACAATTACTACGTTTCGCAGCCACGCTGGAGCGTAAAGTTTGTCCCACTCGCGGCTGTGCGGATTAAGTTCGTAACTCAGGACTTCCTCTGGATGGCGTTGTTTCGCCGACGCGTTCCGCAATTAAACTTGGAACACAACTTTCTGCATTAGTTAAATTTCTCAACAATGTGACATTTTTCAAAGCTCGGAGAACGCAAATAAGCGTCTGCAGTCAATGCATTAGAGCAACGTTTCTCCAGTCTCCCTGCACTCCCGACGACCCAGTTTTCAATCACAATTTTCATCGCTCCAACCCCACGCACCTTCGTCATCCGTCATACATATTGTAATGTGTGTTTGAGTATTTTACGTTAAAGCTACAAAGTTACAAATCCTACACTTTACTAAGAATTAAATCTGTAACTTCTTGGTAGATTAACACTGTGCGCCGGAACGAAACTCTATCTCCGGACCTTTGCCATTCCAGGGAAAGTGCTCTACCAAATGAGCTACCCATGAAACACCACTCACGACCCATCCTCGAGTTTTACTTCGGTCAGTATATCACCTACTTTCAAAATTTCCTAGAAATTCTCCAGTGCCTCTTGCTGGACTGGCACTCATGTAAGAAAGAATAGTGTGGAGACATGGCTTAGGCACAGGTAGAAGAGGAGGTACTGGCGGAAGTAAAGCTGTGAGGACCGGTCGTGAGTTGTACTTGGTTAGCTGGGCTGGCAGAGCAGTTTAGTCTTCCAGAGCTGACATCTCAACAAGCGTGCATGCCTCGTACCGATCACCTGCAACTGCAAACATTACACACGTGCTTAACATGGCTTCGTGAATGCACATTAAATACAGAATATTCTTCAAATGTCGCATTTATTCGTAGCTCTTTATACGACGTAATTAACAGATACAATGTGCAGGTTACACAAAACTTGGACGCGACCCTACCATCCCTACGTCACTTGTGGTTTTGTGGAACCACAAATTTAGTGCATATATTAGTTTTCTGCACTGTGTACGACGGTCGCACCAGTTCCAGCGAAGTTGATTACGATAAAGAACACGAGTCTGCAAACTGCAACGAGTCAAGATTTTTTTATTTGTATAGGGATTGGGAATTATAGCTAATATTCTGCATATACCTGTATTTACAAGCTGCCTGCTTGCACAGTATTGCAAAGCCCACTCGTAAGTACTAATTCGAGCGAGATGTGAATGTTTCAAAGAATCCAAATCAAAGCTAACCTTTCTACTCAGGAATTAATGGGACAAAGAGAACACGCGACATACAGTGTTCCAAATGGTGCCAACATGTACTGATCCTTACATGCGGGTAGTGAACTTCAATTTTTGATGTCTAAATGTATTTTAATTTATGTCCGTTCCATTAAATTAATCAATTATTGAATTAATACTTTCAATAACCTTGCACCCCCGTTGTAATACTATAACGTCCCCCATCCCCCTTCCTTATCTCCTGTTCGGGAACGCACATTGCAGAGAGAATTGCTGCCTTAGAGATGAGCAGTGCGGAAGTATTAGTGGTAATGTGTGTAAGAGTAGATATTTTTATTGGTGACTGAGAACAGTGTACTGAGCAACATGACATCAGTATTTACGTCACTTGTAGGCTAATAGTTATAGGTATTAGCAGTAGTACATTTTTAGGTTCATTAGTACTACCAAGACATGTGGGATGGGCAAGCCATTAATGGTTATTTTTACCCTGTGCAGCAGGTCAAGTGTTTACGTGTTGACACCTGGACACAAAACGGTTAGTCTTTACTGACCGGCAGAGTCCACTTAGTGGTGCAACTACGACTATGCTAAAAACGTCAGGCAGTAAATTACTTGATATGGTGGCGGGAAGACATTTCGACAGAGAGAAAAACAACCAACACACTGATGTTTGTAAAATTAAGATATCAAAAATAAAAATGTATGCACTTATACCAGTTATATACCCTGTACATACAGAAAACTGGTTTTGGCAAGTTAACTTGCCATGTTCTAAAAGGGCAAATTAACTACCTAAAACATTCATTTTTCTTTACGTACTACACGAATATGTAATAAAAAATTGGGGTTCCTATTTCAAAAAAGACCGTTGATATCCGTTTGACCTATGGCAGCGCCGTCTAGCGGGCCAACCATAGCACCATCTGGTTTCCTCCTTCAAGCTAGGCAAGTTTCGTTCTTTGTAGTTTTTTCGTTTGACGCTTATTTCTTGAGATATTTGGCCCGGTCACGATCAGTAGACCCCTGTATACATCATATATGTTTGAGACTTGTAAAGATTTCTGGAATTATATAGTTTCATTTGAAACTGATTAGTCTAATAGACTAGGAAACGGGAAACTGAAAGTGTAAGACAAGTTTTGCTGGTTGAGGAACAAAATAATTAAATCACAGAAGTAAAGAGGACAGGAAATGTGGACTGGCAGTACCAAGAAAAGCATTTCTGAAAAACAGAGACAGATTACCAACAGATTATTACTTTTAGGGAGTCACTCCTTCCTCGTAAGGAGGCGAGATTTGGATAACAAACACCGCAGAGAAGAACATTATAGAAGCTTTCGAATGTATGCTGATTAAGTAGTCACATTAAATGGCTAACAAAGAGGTACAGGATAGATTTTCTATGGATTTCCCCATTTGTAGCCTGCATCGGGTTTAGAATGATTACCCATTCGTCTCTTCTCCACTTACATACGTCTCTAATAACCTTGTGTCACTAAGATCCCTACAACTTCCATTATAGCAAGTGGCTAAGAATACGTATGGTTCAAGGTCTCACCTTGAATAATAGCCCTTTGATAGCCACACCATGATTCACAGCCACGTGAGCAGAGTCCATGACATGAGTTATCATATGTGGATGTTTTATGAAAGTAGGTTGCCCACATAGCCTTTCTCAAAGAAAGTATTTTGATAAATTTTAAAAGATTTTCTTTGCTACTATAGTACAGATAAAATTTCCTGACGTTGTAAAAGTCCATACATAACTACTGCCAAATGGCTCTGAGCACTATGGGACTTAACTTCTGAGGTCATAAGTCCCTTAGAACTACTTAAACCTAACTAACCTAAGGACATCACACACATCCACGCCCGAGGCAGGATTCGAACCTGCGACCGTAGTTGTCACGCGGTTCCAGACTGTAGCGCCTAGAACCTCTCGGCCACTGAGGCCGGTTGAACTACTGCAACTAATTCCACAAACGTCAAGTGTGTACACAGAAAGGTGAATCAACGATGATTTTGCAGGTTATCCAGCATTAAAGACTAAAAATTCACAACAAAACAGACAAGGAATAATAAACAGAACTCTCAGCATGACATGGGGGCATTGTCTTGTGTGTAGCTACTTTTAAGTTCCTCTAATTATGGGGCTTTCTTTGGAATAATTTCCTTGAAATAAACTTTTTCTTCAGATAAAGAGAATTTTTTATGACAAAAATTAAAAACTCGATTTCTTGTCATTTATTCATGTACTCGTCCCCTGATGAAACTACTCCACACTGTGAGCAAGTCGTATGAATTCTGCAACGACTGGCCATGAAACACTGTGTACCGTAACTTTTCTGCTGCCAGACTCTGCGATCTTCAGCGGTAGTCTGGCACCGGCCCAGGCAGAGTAGACGAGACTCTCTGTGTGTGTGTGTGTGTGTGTGTGTGTGTGTGTGTGTGTGTGTGTGTTCGCTGGCCTGGGCGGGCGCCGCATTTAATTTCCTGCCGCGGCAACCGCAGGCTACCGGAGCAAGGTCGTCTGTAGCCTCCGTGGCTGCTGAAGCGCTGCAGAGGGAGCAGACGCCAGCGTGACCCACCTGACGACTCTGACATCATCTCCCTGGCGCTCAATAAAGACTCCCACCAACTCTACTGAAACGTGGCTGTTTCCTTTGACTGTTACACACCGTAGACTTCGTCTTAGTTGGACTTGGCTTTTTCTACATCTCATCTCGCTAAGCCACACGACGTTACGCTCAAAGCTAATTTCCTTAGTTGCCTCGGTACTGCATTTTCTAGAACCTTTGCATTACTTTGACCTCTGAAATATCCTCCCAGTTGTGCTAGCCCTGCTCGGTATTGCACTCGCCTCAGCGTTTCCAGCGGCAGGATGAAGGAAGGTTTTATTCGCCTTGAAGAGGACGGTCTAGACTTTCCCTAATCCTAAATGGCTTGTGGTTGGAGCTCATTAGACTAGCTCACAGGGAGAGTAATTTTCTCGCTATGCTCGTTGCAGGAAAAAGATATTAATATTCTGCCAGGAGGCAGCATCTCACACAACCGCTGTAAGCAGGGGCAGGGACTAACCAGTGACAAAACCTACAATGTTGAGCGTCGTTAAAATAATAAGAAATCAAATAAGGTTCATATCACCTATTTATAGAATTTAATATTACGAAAACGCTACCTGTCTTAGTAACTAGGTCGCAAAAACATTCGAGTTGTTGCGCAGTGTGTCAAATGGGACCGACCGACCGCCGTGTCATCCATCGGCAATGGCGTCGTTTGGATGCGATATGGAGGGCCATGCGGTCAATACACCGCCCTTCTTTCCGTTATGGGCTTTCTTCACCTTGGAGCCCCTGCTTCTCAACCAAATAGCACCTCAGTTGGCATCAAGAGGCTGAGTGCCCCCCTATACAATCCTCCCACGAGTGAAATATCCCTGGCACTATACGGAATCGAGCCCAAATCGTCTGTCTAGCAGCTAGACACGCTGATACTTAGATACGGTGGAGGACAACTAGGTGGCTGGTCATTTGTAAATGACAGCAAATAAATAATTCTTCTCGTGATTCTTATTGGCTGAACGGTCTATATGTAAAACAGTTTCTTGGAGTGGTTGGAAGCTCTCGATATAAAGATGTAGGTCGTAATCCCTCGTGGGATGGGGGACCTGTGCACCATCAGGGGCGAAGGTTTTGTACTCATTACGTGTTTCAGAAGTCGAGGGTAGATGATCCTTGGTGATGTTCAGAAGTCTCAAAAAATTCAAAGTGACGTCTTGGGCGTGGAAGTGGTATTTTGCTTAGGAAATTTCCCGCTTTTCTCGGCGAGTATTATGTATTAGCGAGTGTGGACTGGATTGGTAGAGAAAGAAGAGAGAGAGAGAGAGAGAGAGAGAGAGAGAGAGAGAGAGAGAGAGAGAGAGAGTTCTCAGAGCAGAGCGTTGAGCCATTAGTTAGCTGGAGGTGGTTTGGGATAAAATTGGCGGACTTGGCTGAGTTAAGTGATAATTTTATATTTCATTTCTGTCAAGCCAATTTGAGAGTGGTGTTTTTGAGTGACTTCCTTTCCTATTGACTTTGAAATGTGTTCCTGTATTCTTGTTACTGTGATTCGCAACGACAACTACTAATAGCCAGCTGAAGGTGGTGAACTAAACTGAGAATGGTCGAACCACCGAATCTTTCCTGACAGTAGACAGACACGTGGGGATGGACAAAGATATGGAAACCATGCCTAAATACGGTGTCGGGAAGTTGTTCGCATTCAAAACAGCTTCCAGTCGTCTCAAATTTTATCTTTAATTCTTAGTGTAAAATAATGTCAGATCCCTAACGGTGATGAAAGTGGATAGCGCTCACGCAATATTTCTCCAAGGATAACAAAAAAGCTTGATGCTATTGAGATCTGGTGACTGCGATGAGCAGGGCGGATGCGACAGTTCATCTTCATGCTTACAAAACCAGCCCCAGCACCCATGAACAGGGGAACTGTCGTCTTGGAACACCACCACTGGTGAACAAAAATTATACCATGGGATGCACCTGATCATCGGAAATTGTCATATAGTCCTTGGCAGTAATGCGAAATTGCAGAGCAACCTTGTGGCCTGTGAAACTCCTCGATATGACTGCCCAAAAACTCACAGCTACCTCACCATCTTTCACTCTTGGGAGTGAACTCGACCGGAAGCTGGAAACAGTGTGAAGCACGATTAACCCGATTAAATATTTTTCTTCCATTGATCCTAATCCAGATTTTTTTGGCTTCGGCACCAAGTTTTCCTGTTACGTGCTGTTGCATCACTGAAAAAAGGGTTTCGGAATTCCAGGTCGCCTTGTAATTCCCTGCTTATGGAACACCCTTTGGTGCTGGAGGGACTCGCGAGTGCGAAATTTAGTTGTGCACAATGTTTTGCAGCTGTCGTTCTCTTATTTCTCGTCACAATCATCTTAACTGAATCTCCGTCACGTACACTCATCACACACATTAGTTAGTGTTGAACTTAGCGTATGACGTTTTTCCCATTTCCCTGTATGCAGTATAAATATTTGATAAGGTGCTTCTTGAAGCACCAAATACTTCATCTATCTTGGTTATGGAAGCAAGCAGCATATGGCACCAATAAAGTGCCCATGTTCGACTTGATTTAGCTCCGACATAATGCCTTCACAAGTACACAGAACATTGCCGTGACCGCGACTGGCAATTGCAAAGCATTGAAGACATTGTAAAGGTTGGACCAGAAGTCACGATCAGAAATGTTTAACGTTGCTGTACTGAAACCAGAGGCAACATGAAAGCGAACCAGGAACACGAAACGACTCCTTAGCTCTACCAAAATTGTGTTTAACAGAAAAAGATACATGCAAGAATGGAATAACAAATAACTGTATGTTCTCATATACTTCTTACATATTTCAAACCCTCTCTGTATGCTGACCACCATTGTGGTGCAGAGTCGGATTCGCCGCCATGTGAATCTGCTTTCCCGGCGCAGCATTTTGAGAGTGATCATTCTCCCGATTCTCTTCTACCCAAACACAAACGTTTCTTGACTGGGGAGCTAAGATACACAGCACATGCAATTGTCATCGCTTCCTCGCCAATTTTGTTGGGAACGAATCAATGACGCATAAAATCATTGACTGATTTCATTATCGTTGTTATATTTCTTGGGTGCTCCACCGCATGGTGCATCTGTCACAAACCCGGTTGCAAAGTTTCCCGAAGATTAGCCTCCGTTGTGGCTTCTTTTTTGAAGAGACTGAAAATGTTTTCCCAATTTCATCATATGTCTCATATGTTCGTTCCATTTCAAGCACCTATACGCAGATGAAGAAGTTCTTTAATTGTGAATTTGCTCGTATATGCCATTATAACACATATGTTTAGAGCAGTATTACTTTCGTAGCAAAACAGAACAGAACACAACGACCTGCCGTAGAATTCGTCAGAACGACACGCAGAACGCATGCCGTATTTTCATGAAGTGACAAGAGTATTGTTGTTATCTTAGTGCCCTCTAAGGTAAACAAACGTATTACGGGCAAGGAAACTTATTTTCAACCTAGAATAAATTTACGGATTCATGTTATCGCGTAACTATATGTTAAGTTACTTGAGTACTTTCCGATCTTGATTTTTAGCCCACCGTGTTCAGGTTCCATTCGCGGTCAAATACAACAGCGCAGTCTGAAGACTTGGCTAGCGTCTTTATTTATGTTTCTCGCATTATTTCCAATCCCCGTAGCTGTAGCGCTTTTCATAACTGACTTTCGACTCATGCAGTTTAACCTAGTCTCGCGAGTTAAAGCAAGGCTCGCGACCCTTAGATACTCGTATATTGATTTGGTAATGTAGCAGTGAAGAAAATTAATCTGGGTTCGAAAATATAGGTTTCCATTTAAATTGGTGGAGCTGTGTGGCAGGTGATTGTTTCGTGTGCTTCACATCACAGAGAGTACTTGGATTCAGTCTGTGACCGCGAATGTGACTTGCCGTCGTAAGACGTGTATATTTCTCTTGTTTACTGTCAAACCACAATTTATGAAAAAAGTTTATATTTTAATAATAGGATTAAGCAGGAATAATTAATATTTGTCGTGTTGGAAATAATTGTGATTGCAGGGAATGTCTACACCAAAGTATTGTTGACAAGAGAGACCGCAAATTGATATAATTTTAAAAAAGGACGGGAGACACCGCGTATGGATACATTTTGTAGTGGTAGCAGGGATTGTCTGCACCAAAAAGCATTGTTGGCAGGATAGACCGCACTTTAGCGTTCGTAGGAAGTCAGTAGTAAGCGAGAAGTGAAGCGAGTTGGTAGCAGGTCTGAAGCGAGAGGTTGAGAGGAGCGGTGTGCCTGCCACCCACTAGCTATGATTTACAAGAGATTATAAACGGATGTACAGAGACATCAGCTAACTATTATAATAAGAGGAACTAATATTATTGAATTAATTTTTTGAGAAACTCAAGACTACTGAAGGTATGTTTGCGCATTGCTATTTGTAAGATTATTGTAAAAAGTAAGTCCCATTTGAACATTTATAAAATCATTTCATTCAGAACATAATTAACCTTTGCCAGCAATACCGCATTTCTAATTATAATCCATCCCAAAAACCATCAACGTAAAACTTTGCAAAATTTTATTGTTGTCAAGAAAAAGTTTAACTATGAATTACGTAACTTAATTCAAATTAATTAAATAATAACGTCAGCTTTGCTATTAAAGAATAACGTCAGCTTTGGTAATAAATACAGCCACTTATTATGAAAGCCCACCAGAAGCTAATAGTGTATAGTAAAACAGAGTATGTATGTTCATGTCGCAGTTCGATGTAGCAGTCAGATGGCGATCCAGTAACAGTAAAAAAGGTAAGGAACAGTTTTGGGTTATTGCAGATAACGACTGAGGGCCACGACGACGACACATTCTATGTTTCGTCGAAATAATCAGAAAATCACTTTTAATAAGCAGCAATTAAATTTGTATGCGAAGATAGAGAAAGAGAATAAATTTCAAAGGGAAGATTTCATTTGTTGTTATTAAGCAAGAGATAGAAATACTAAGGAAAGGTTTCATAGTTTATTGCAAAAGGGAAGGTTATCATTAACAAAAGAGGTATAGAGGAGACGGGAAGGTTTCGCCGTTACGGCACGGAAGCACCGAAGAAGGGACGAGGGGAACGTTTCAAGTTGTAGATGCACCTAAAATAAATACCAGGTTCATTCCACGTCTCAGTTTGATAATTCCAGAGTAATCAAAACACTGTCAGAGAGTAAAATTACGTAACTGATTATTTAAGAATTATTTTCAGATGAATAACATATCCTCACATAATCAGTGGTTGGAAGTGGACTAGTGAGAGACATCTCTCTTATCTCCCGCGTCCAGTGATGAGCTGAACACACTGACCGCCAGAGTAATTCCACCCCAGTGGAGTAGCACGGATAGTGGTTTTCGCTATGTGCTTCGAGATGCCTGTACACCGCGAAGCCACGCTGTGTGAAGTGGGGCCAGTGATGGTCGCTATTCAAGCGCAGCTCTAACCATGGACAGGCCACTTCTTTGCGATCTTTTACGGGGAAGTTCTGGTCGAGACCGATGAAAATATGGATTACTTTACATAATTTGCATCCACCAAGCATATAGTTGTGCCCCCAATAAAGGATTGTTTCACTGTGAAAGTATTTTAGGGCGTGTTGAATGGATCCGTGCGCCGACCGAAATATGGGCAGCTGTAGGCGCTCGAGGAATTTGTTCAAAAAACTATTGAACCACTATGCGAATTTCTGTCCAATGGACATGCTTAAAGGATATACAGGTGCCAATACTCAAAATGACAACCAGAACTTCAACGAGTACATTTGAAGCTGGTACCGAAAGATCTCCATTGTGGAGAAAAATCTGTTGGAAGTGCAGATATATAGCTGCAGATATATTCAACGAAGATTATTAATCTATTTTGAAGACCGCGAACGTGTTAGGAATCATCACAGGGGCGAACTGCAAAAATTTCGCGGTGTTATCTGACAGGAAACATGTGACTACAGCAAAGCGAAGAATGTCTAAGTTTGTTAAAAAAGCCTGATCTGAAAAAGTACAGCACCCAATTTAGAACCAGAACATTTCTGAGAAATAGGAAGGATGCTTCTGTGGCCTCGGAATTGCAGGTTAGCCGTAAGTTCCGAAACAACGTTTTTCATTTTTCTATAAACATTTTTCAGTGCGCGAAGCGCTCTGGATCCTCGACAGATTACACGATTCATTTGAGTTTTAAAAAATGAAATATAATTATATTTAGGAGGCTTTAGCTAGATTTTTTTAATCTGAACTTTAAATAGTAACAAAAAATCTGAACTTTGTAACACGTACGAAGAAACTGACTTGTTTCCCAAATAGCTACCATTTCGTTTTTGTTCGAGGTAATTTCTCAAAACCCCATCCCAAATTCATTTTATTTTAAGATTTTTTTTTTCGTGGATTTGGGAAACAGCCACGAGTCTCTACAACGCTTCGCGTAAATTAGGATGTGCGGCGATCCGCATAATATGACAAGGGCTGAAGCTGCTGTTTTTAATTCGCTCTAAGACAATTTTCTTTTCATACACGAATGTATGTATAATATAGTGGCAGAACCACCATTTCGGTAAAAACTATCCTTGTATGAGAAAAAACAAACTTCTCGCGTTTTTCTTGCCTCTCCACCAGAACCTCCTCTTACGCTCTTCGTACGCTGGACTGACTCTGCTACTGTATTTAAATTTCTCTCTTGGCTTGTTCTTTGGACTGTTTTTGGACTGTTCTCCTTAGCTCACGACTTTGCAGCTATCTTCACACTTTTTTCGAGAGTAATAGTTTCGTTCTCTCGCATTTTCTGTCGACGTTTGAAATTCAATCTTTGTCGTCACAGTTCACGAGTCTCTGATGTTGTCTCTCTCACGTTCTGCTGAAGTGCGAGACAGTGAGAGACCGCTTCGCTGCACTTCTGTGCGACGTACGCTCTAACAGACACGAAAGTAGCAGTCTACAAGAGGTTTTCTTTAGATAGCACTTCATATAAAAAAATACCTCTTTATTACTTAATACACACTCAGTTACTATCTGGGCCAATTGCGCACAAATTGAATTTACACGAAAACACCACATCAAGCATTGAAATCTCTGACACTTCCTTCATGAGATAAATACCATTTTACGGTCGAATTATATGAATCAACTTGTCTAGAAACAGTTAACGTATAAATTATACTAAGGAAGGAACATAAATCCATACAGCAAATAGATAAATTGAAAAGTATAGTGTCTGGATTGACGGTCCCCTACCAGTTGCCTCCAAGAAGACAGCGTGCGGTTCTGATGCTTTCTTCTCATGCTACCTACGAACCATAATTTTATATAGAATAACCTGAGGCACGCAACCTCGCATTAAAAGAACTTCAACCTATGTCATCCAGCTGCAGAATGGCGTGCCCCGTCTGGTGCAGAAGCACTAGAGCGGATCAAATAGATATTGCCTTAAATCGGTATCAACCGACGACTCAAGTCTCAACTCAAGGATAAGCTTGCTTCATACGCAAAAGAGCCTCAATGACTAATCTTCACACTTTGGAATAAATTAATGGAGCTCAAGATCGAGGTATCTTCTGAAAGCCTTCCTTCAGGTCATGGGGAAAGTTGGTCTAGAGAGGCGGTCAAGACATAGCACTCTGGAGTTGCCATAACAAAAACTAGGCGCGAAATTGGTAATTTGCCTTCGGCTCGATATTTTGCAAAAGTGGTGACGTAGATACAATGAACAATCTCTTCGTCTACAAGTTGTGTCTAACTACTTTCTCTGGCTAGAATGTGACTGAACCACCAAGAAAGAATGTGAATATCGGCATACTGGCCACACAACATTTAATATTTACCTGTGTAGCACATAAGTAGCCAATTCCATAAACTGCTAATAGAACTGCAGGGCGAAATTCGCTAGACATACAAGTGAAATACATTTTCACTCAGCTCAGTGTTTATGGCGGTGTATCTTCTGAACTATGTGCTGCACAGTGATGTAATTTTGCAAGTAAGTCAGGTAGTTTATATGCCTACGGTATGCGGAAATTGTCGTGAATAGAGTTAGTGGTAAAACAGTAAAAAATTAAAACGTCTTGCGTGATGTGGCTGTTTTTCACGCATCTCAGTGTTCATGATACGATATCATTTGGTCTATGTGTCGTACAATAATATATTTTTCTAGGTACATTCAGCGAAAAATTTCGATACTGTCTGTAAAATGTGTCACGAATACAATTAGTAGTAATAGATTAAAACGTCGTGCTTCATGTGTATGTGCGGGCAAAGCCACTGGTTGAAAATTCATTCTAAACCCCTGGAACTATTTTAATCAGCTTTGGTATACGTATTAGCCACAAGCTGGTGAGAAATACTGTACGGGTAAGAACCACCAGTCTCCCGTTAAGCCGTCGACACACGGACCGTGCTGTCGAACGTCGACGTTGAGCGTGCTGGGTTCAACGTGCTGCTGAACTCTCAGAAACGACGTGACTTGTGCATACGGTACGTGTGTCCCAACGTTGTATACGCGATCACAACGCACTCCAGTGGCAGTTGCGGGATGTTTCTAGTTCGTAAACCACACTGTTTACTAAATGGACGCGCATAAAATTCCCACACTGACTATTGAAACGCACATTTCCTCCACTGTCCGTATGCTACACACGTTGTTCTATGTGTAATATACATATATAAAAACTTCAATATCCATGTACATGTTTTAAGACGAAAAGGAAAGTACCATGTCCAGTCAATAAGGTCACAGGCTTATAAAAGTTCCGTCACAAAGAGTGCGATACAAATTTGCATTAGTTCTCCACATAAGATAAACATTATTTCATCATTCCCACATTTTAGTAAAACCCGAAGGTCATTCATACTTGATCACTGTTGCTACCCAGTAGCAGAAGCTTTGCAACATGTGAATTACGAAACATAAAGATAATTGAGCAAAATATCTTTATACTAGTAGCGCAAGCTGTACCATAGATTAACCAAACGAACAAACTCACTCCTCAAAAATAAGTTGAACTTATATTTACATAACATCAAATATTATATCATATAATTATATTAAACTAATAATAGAACATCAGAACCTATTAAAAACGCGGATGTTAGCGGAAAAATGTCAACGTAGCAGTACGCGAACCACCACCGCATCACGCATCATATTAACAGCCAGTAACGCCACTCATTACGCTAAACCAACGACATAATGTAAAGAAACAATCCTAGAATCTTCCTAGTTGCCAAAAGCTTCAATAGTGGCTGTGGTACTAACTGAAATTTAATTATAATAGCCGGCCAGTGTGGCCGAGCGGTCCTAGGCGCTTCAGTCTGGAACCGCGCGACCGCTACGTCGCAGGTTCGAAACCTGCCTCGGGCATGGATGTGTGTGATGTCCTTATGTTAGTTAGGTCTAAGTAGCTCTAAGTTCTAGGGGAATTATGACCTCAGATGTTAGGTCCCATAGTGCTCAGAGCCATTTAATTATAACAAATTGTACCAAGAACAATGCGTTTTTGGTGGATCCTCAGTGAGTCGTCGCCTTCAAATGGCATACTCTCATAATACGCAAGTTAGAGTAATTCTTTTGCCACGAATATGTCTCTCATTATTTTACTGCAACGAATCACACGATTAACAACAGTTTTTCGAGTGATTCTCAATTTGCTGGTGCTCAGAAACGGCATATATACATATAGGCTTGAAATGAATGCCAATATGGCGCCTCACAACTCTGGGCTGAAAGGAGATGGGGTGCGTGTGACGTAGGTGGCTTTAAGCCGTCGGCACACGGACCGTGCTGTCGAACGTTAACGTTGAGTGTGCCAAGTTCAGCGCTCTGCTGAACGCTCAGGAACGATGCTACTTATGCATACAATACGCGGGCCTCAACGTGCTATACGCGATCGCTACGCATTCCAGCGGCAGTTGTGGGATGTTTCTAGTTCGTAAATCACGATGTTTACTCAACAGGCGCGCATAAAATTCCCACTTAGCTCTATTAAGACGCACATTTCCTACATTGTTCATTTGCTGATCACGCTGTTCTACATGTAATATACACAAATAAAAACTTCACTATCGATGTACTAAAAGGAAAGTACCATCACCAATCAATAAGGACACAGACTTATAAAAGTTGAATTACATACAGTGCGACACAAATTTGCAATAGTTCTCCCGTATTTTAGTGAAACTCTAAGGTCATACTCAAATGATCACTGCTACTACACGTCCGCAGCTCGTGGTCGTGCGGTAGCGTTCTCGCTTCCCACGCCCGGCTTCGATTGCCGCCGGGATCAGGGATTTTCTCTGCCGCGTGATGACTGGGTGCTGTGTGATGTCCTTAGGTTAGTTAGGTTTAAGTAGTTCTAAGTTCTAGAGGACTGATGACCACAGATGTTAAGTCCCATAGTGCTCAGAGCCACTTGAACCATTTTTTTTGCTCCTACCCACTAGCAGAATCTTTACAACACGTGAATTACGAAACTTAAAAGGAGAAGGAACAAACTATCTTTATACAAGTAGCGCAAGCTTTCCGGTAAAAAAAAACATCAAATATTCTAGTATATACTTACATTAAACTAATAACATATATATTATATACGCGAATGTAAGCAGAAAAATATTAAGACTTCGCGAGACGCGAACGATCATCAGATCACGTCACTGGTCATAAATCATCAGCACTACGGTAATGCGACAACAATTCTGTTATGGCCAATTCTAAGATGCTAAATGCTAAATGCTTTGGTTCAAATGGTTCTGATCACTATGGGACTTAACATCTGTTGTCATCAGTCCCCTAGAACTTACAACTACTTAAACCTAACTAACCTAAGGACTTCATACAACACCCAGTCATCACGAGGCAGAAAAAGCTAAATGCTTTAATCGTAGCTATGTTATTAACTGAAATTTAATTATAACAATTGTACTAAGAACAATGTGTTTTTGGTGGATCCTTAGTGTGTCGCTACCTTCAAATGACATACTCTCATAATACGCAAGTTACAATAATTTTTTGCCACTAATATGATGTGTCTCATTATTTTATTGCAACGAATCAAGCAGTTAACAACGGGTTTTCGAGTGATTCTCAATTTGATGTTCTCAGAAACGACATATATACGTATAGGCTTGAAATGAATGCCAGTATGGCGCCTCACAGCTCAATGCTGCAGAGAGATGGCGTGCATGTGACGTAGGTGTGCCATCCGATTGGTCAACGCTCAGAGGCACGCTCAAAATATCTGACATACCAGAATTTGCTCTGCACGTTCGGAAAGAATCCCGAACGTGCTACTGCACGCTATGACGTCAGAAACTCGGCACGCTCAACTTTCGGGTGCACGGTCCGTGTGCCGACGGCTTTAGGGTTGTTGTGGTAACGTGGAGAGAGAAGGGAGGACGAGAAGCTGGGCGGACAGCGAAGGGGAGGTAGGCACACGAGGAGATGAAAAAAGGAGGGAGAAGAGGGAATGGACAGAGACGGGGGAGGAGAAGGAGATGGACTAATATAAGGTTGGAGTAAATACGTACCCTGGCAACGCCGAGTTCTCAGCTAGTCTCTGACCAAAAAAAAAAAAAAAATCATTCCAATTCTGGCCCCTCGGCCACGTTTCCAGTTCTGGACTGCCGAGCGTCTGGAAGTCCGTCGTTATTGTAAACTGCCTCCCCGAGACGTGCCGCCTCCTCACCTCCGTCAGAGCGGAGGCGGAGGCGGAGGCGGCGGCGGCGGCCACGTGCGACGGCCACGTGTCGGCCCGGCCCGGCGCTAAATATACCGGACACTGTCGCGTCTAAGGCCGCGGCCGCTGCCGGAAGGCGTCCACGGCAGCGCCGGACCAGACAACGGGACACCGCTGACAGGGAGGCGCCACACCCTGAGGCTCACCCGTGTCCACCAGCTCTGGACTTCTAGTCGCGGGCGACTCGGAAATAACTCCCAGCAAAGGGCTTAGAGCACTACGCTTCCGTTCCATATAAATTCAATTTATATATACCGGGTGATCAAAACGTCAGTATAAATTTGAAAACCGAGTAAATCACGGAATAATGTAGATACAGAGGTACAAATTTACACACATGCTTGGAATGACATGGGGTTTTGTTAGTACCAAAAAAATACAAACGTTCAAAGAATGTCCGACAGATGGCGCTTCATCTGATCAGAATAGCAATAATTAGCATAACAAAGTAAGACAAAGCAAGGATGATGATCTTTACAGGAAATGCTCAATATGTCCACCATCATTCCTCAACAATACCTGTAGTCGAGGAATAATATTGTGAACTGAACTGTAAAGCATGTCCGGAGTTATGATGAGGCATTGGCGTCGGAGGTTGTCTTTCGGCATCCCTAGAGATGTCGTTCGATCACGATACACTTGCGACCTGAGGTAACCCCAAAGCCAATGATCCCACGGATACACTTGCGACTTCAGGTAACCCCAAAGCCAGTAATCGTACGGACTGAGGTCTGGGGACCTGGGAGGCCAAGCATGACGAAAGTGGCGGTTGAGAACACGATCATCACCAAAAGACGCGCGCAAGAGATCTTTCACGCGTCTAGCAATATGGGGTGGTTTTTTTGTTCTAATAAAAAGCCCATGTCATTCCAAGCGTGTGTGTCAATTTTTACCTCTCTATCTACATTATTCCGTGGTTTATTAAGTTTTCAAATTTACACTGACTTTTTGAACACCCGGTGTATATATATATATAATCCAAATATCGATGCTGGCAAGATATCGATCCTCGGAATGCCAAGATTTTCGAGGAAGTTTCAAGTTTAAATTTTCTGTATAATTTTGCATTCGGTATACTAATTTTTCATTTATTTTTTAATTCTGGAGTTACATTAACATGCAGATGCTCTGACTTTCACGTAGTTTCTACACGTACATCTATATCTACATGCTTACTCTGCAATTCAAACTTAAATGCCTCGCAGAGCGTTCATCGGACCATTATTATACTACTTCTCTACCATTCCACTCTCGAATGGCGCGTGAGAAAAAGGAACACCAAAATCTTTCCGTTCGAGCTCTGATTTCTCTTATTTTATTATGATGATCTATTCTCCCGAGGTAACAAAATATTTTCGCATTCGCAAGAGAAAGTTGGTGATTGAAATTTCGTAAATAGAGCTCGCCGCAAAGAAAAACCGCCTTTGTTTCAGTGACTGCCGCCTCAACTCGCGTATTATATCAGTGACACACTCACCCCTATTGCGCGATAACACGATATGGCTGCCCTTCTTTGCACTTTTTTGATGTCCTGAAACGTCCCCTTAGAAAAATTTTACAAGACTGTGCTTAAACTGACAAAGAATAATTTCAGCGCAACGCAATCTGACTTTCAAAAATCCCTACAAAAGAATGGCCCTGACTAACATCAACCTATACGTTTCACAAATCACTTACCTCACAAAAATCTTCGTTACTCAAGATACTGCTATACCGCGAGCGCCACTACTGCCAGCTAAATAAAAGATTCAAACTACGGAAGGCACTAACTACTGATAGGTATAGTTAGCAAATGAAAGATTTTAATGGAGAACAAACAATGTATTTACCTTAGTACTCAGAATATATATATCACTTTATGACACCAATTCTTACAAATTTCAAAACTCCGCCATCTCTCTCCCCACGTCCACCACTGCTGGCGGCTCACCTCCAACTGTTGCTGTGTTTGTCTCTGATTTTGTTCCATTGTGTCTAACTTTTGAAGATTTTGTTCCATTGTGTCTAACTTTTGAAGCTTTTGTCCCATTTGTTGCATTAACTGTAATAACAGTGCAATGGTGTCTGAAACATGTTCCTTAGTGCTATTCGGAAATGTATTTGAACCGGCAATATTCGCAGTTTGAAAAACAGAAAATGTGTCTTGACTTATTTGAGAAACCGGTGAGGACGCAAAACCTGAATCTACAGTATTTGCAAGAATGCGTCCTGTCATTTCGGACTCCTGAGGCGAGCGGTTGCCAACCAATCGATCGATAATGCTTCCCTGTTCACTAATTGTTTCACTGTCTAAACCATTGTTTGCAGCCCGCTCCATTTCCCTATGTACAATTACCAAATTACTACTTTGAACATTAGTTAATTCATTACATGGTGGCGCTAACACATTGCTTTCGTCTTCACTGTAATTTCTCAGTTTACTTTGGAGCCTAGTATTACGTTTTTCACACGCCATTATAGTCACAATATTTCACACGACAACACAGAAAAGCACAATTTGAAGAGCAAAATAAGAAAACACATTAACATAGCACTGAAAATAATAACTATTTAATTGCAAGCGCAGCTGCGAAATACTTCGTGCAAAAACTACATGGATGCCAAAACTGTTTTACTGTACAACAATGAAAGACTGCAACTACAAAGGAAATTCTCTCTATGATTACGCGCTAGCAATAAACAAAGGCTACACTAACTACACAAACTACAAGAAAAAAATCAGAAGATTCCACAAAATCTTTCCGTTCGAGCTCTGATTTCTCTTATTTTATTATGATGATCTATTCTCCCGAGGTAACAAAATATTTTCGCATTCGCAAGAGAAAGTTGGTGATTGAAATTTCGTAAATAGAGCTCGCCGCAAAGAAAACCGCCTTTGTTTCAGTGACTGCCGCCTCAACTCGCGTATTATATCAGTGACACACTCACCCCTATTCCGCGATAACACGATATGGCTGCCCTTCTTTGCACTTTTTTGATGTCTTCCTTCAATTCCACCGGGTAAGGAGCCCACACCGTGGAGCAATATTCCAGCAGAGGACGGGCAAGTGTAATGTAGGCTGTCTCTTTAGTGGGTTTGTCGTATCTTCTAAGTGTTCTGCCAACAAAGTGCAGTCTTTGTTTCGCCTTCCCCACAATATTACCTATGTGGTCTAACTAATTTAAGTTGCTCTTAATTGTAATTCCTTGATATTTAGTCGAATTGACAGCTCTTAGATTTGTGCGAATTATCGTATACCCAAAATTTATCGGATTTCTTTTAGTACCCATGTGGATGACGTCGCACATTTCTTTGTGTAGTGCCAGTTGCCACTTTTCGCACCATACAGAAATTCCCTCTAGATCCTTTTGTAGTTGGAATTGATCATCTGATGATTCTACTAGGCGGTAAATTACAGCATCATCTGCAAACAATCTAAGGGGATGCTCAGATTACTACCTAGATCATTTATGTAAATCAGGAACAGCATAGGGCCTATGACACTACCGTGCGGAACGCCAGATATCACTTCTGTTCTGTTGCGATTAAAGGTATGATTCGATGGAAGTCTCCAGAGAAGAAAAGGTATAGCAGGCCATGGCGCCGTTGTTGTAACCAAATGTCAATGTCGGAACTTCAACTCAAACAATGGCAGTGCAGCCCTGAATAAGTTATCAACATTGCAGGTGCTGTACGAGACGCAGGCGTGGACTGTCAAGAAATATTTGTATGAAGACTGATATTACAAGTAGGAAAGTTGCCACTCAACATATAGCGGATATGCTGCCTCAACATATTCGATCAACTTTCCTTCTCATAATACTGGTACATTCCATCCTGGGCTTTCCATTGTTTGTTTTTTGTCTGAAGAATGAGCACCTCGTAAAGAACCGGAGACTTCGGGCGCTAGTCGGGCGACCCTACGCCTATCACCGCTAGATGGTATTCACAATGGCAGGGGACCCCACTTCAGAGTAGCTCACATAATTAAAACAAAATAATGATTGATAGTATACAAAAGTCTTTATTATGGTTCAGTCTACCTATTATTGAAAAGGAATCTAAAAACCTTTCGAAAAGCACTTCATAATTTCCTGAGATTTTCGCCGGATTACGAATTCAGTATAAATTTGTAATGGGGAAAGTATTTTTTTCCTTGATATTATTAGAAATTAACGACTTCTGGATTTTTTCTTGTCTGAGGTCGAATGTTGGTCGTGTGACAACATTCGCCTTTCAGATGTAGGCAGAGTTTCATGATCCGGTGACGCGGGTTCAGTGTGCACTGTTTACGTTCACAGTTCGTCTTTGTTCTAACCGTAGCTCAAATTTAACTTTGCAGGTAGCGTTTCAACAACAAAAAATTTAACTGGCCATTGCAAGGGTAGTCATGTAATTTGATGACAGTGATTGGCGAAATCACTATGGGAAAGTTTTCCTTATCAATTTGAAAACGCACCATTTGCTTGCTGAATTACAGAACAGTGTGGAAAAATGCATCCACTTCGAGTGACATATACAGGGTGTTTCAAAGTCTTTGCATCTATGGGTGATAGACCGTGTCATGGAGAGCAACTTCAACTCTTGTTAGAGACAAAATGTTCGGTTACGCTTCTCGGTAATTCCAGTGGTCCTGTTGCATCAATGATGCCCCTGAGAGGTGACAGGGTGTAACCATTCTTCAGTGTGCATATGTCTTGTGTGTTGTCTGTAATCCAGTCATGTGCTCCGAGTGATAGAGGATATGGCCAGCAAAATTAAAGTTCTTGATTAATTTCCAAAACATCGTTTTATGCTTAGGTTTTCTTGTTGTAAATCACTATTAATTTGTCGCGGTAGGTAACTAACTACACCTGGCTAGTTCAGTGAAATTTCGTCGTCCCAGGGCGAAGGAATACTAAAAGTCGCCAAGAGTAGCCAGCAAGCATCAGTGAACGTTTCGTCAATAACGAAATCTGCTGCTCATGACGTAATGTATACTCCCTAGGCGTTTGATGCTCCGATTATGAAACACACGGTATACGCAATGACTAGTACGAGTCTGCCAACGCATGTCAGTCTCACCAAATTCTCACAAACATATAAAAGCTTTTACGTCAGGTAACCGAATAACAATTTTTCTTATCGCATTTGCTGATACTGTATCTCAAAATTTAAAGCATTTGAATGACGCACCTGTCGTCATAAATCGCAAAGCTGCTCATAACCTTCAAATGGCTCTGAGCACTATGGGACTCAACTGCTGTGGTCATCAGTCCCCTAGAACTTAGTACTTAAACCTAACTAACCTAAGGACATCACACACATCCATGCCCGAGGCAGGATTCGAACCTGCGACCGTAGCAGTCGCACGGTTCCGGACTGCGCGCCTAGAACCGTGAGACTACCGCGGGCGGCCATAACCTTTCGTCGACTGCGACTGCCTCTCTCATTAACGTATTTTGTGTCTGTGTTCAATGCCGTACCATCACTAATAAGTTGCTGTACAACGCAGGATCCACCCAAAAACAGTTTATAAAATCGATCGCGATCGTAGGTTTGCTGTAAGTCAGAAAATTAACATACGACAGATCACACATTTGCAGCCATTCACCAACCTCTTCTATTTCATTTTTTCTATCGTTCTTGTCAGCCATAGGTGACACAGTTGTGAAATGCACTTTCTCTTGAGTATTCGACAACATTTCTAACCTTCTTGAGTCGCGTTGCCACCTAATGTCCGACAATATTAACAAAATTGTTGATGGTATGAGAGTCGCTTCAGTATACGAGATGAGGCTTTGCACAGATGTGTTCGTTAGTGCCTCTACTATGCCCGTCAATCCCTTCACTTCGATCTTTACAAGTCTGACCGCATAGTGACCACGTAAAGATTCCCACAACAATAGTGTCTCCCGTCATGCATGAGGCCCTGGTGAGAAATTTCGCCTGATGCTATGCAGCCCACATAACATAACTGTCATGACTTTCCTTCTTTTCTGCAGGGGCAATGAAGATGCTTCTGAAGCGTTTTCGATGGGAAGAGTTTCATCCACACGATACAACCGTACCTAACTGGCTCTCCCTGAGTGTCATATCTGGTCACGTGAACCGCTGTCTGTGAAGAGAACATTTAGGCACAAATAACGAGCTGTAGACCAGCTTAGAGAATTGGAGGAAAGTACAGGCGGTTGCCTTTCATGACGAGTGCAATGGAAATATGTCTAAGTCGGAGCAGCAACTATGTAGAGAAGTAGCTGGAAGATGGAGCTAACTGTTCCAAAGTGAACACTTCTGATTTTCACAGTGATTTTCATTTCGCAGCCATCGGATCTTACTTTCTGAACAGCCCTCGAACTGAAGGTTTGACGAACTAGTATCGTTAGTATATACTGAACGTATGAAGGTCGCTTTAGAACACTCCAATGCAAGGCAATTACGATTACGTTGATTAGTAGCAAAGAACTAATAAATTTAAAGGTCATGCTCTATGCGGCAGTTTTCCATGCCTCTCAGAGTTTATGACGTCGTATCTACTGAACTATGTAGTACCATGATATAATTCTGTAGTTGCGTTTACCATCATATGTGTATACTGTGTGTGAAACGTACCGCGAATGCACTTAGAAGCACAGATGTAATAAATGTAAACATCATGTATTCTGCGGAAGTATTACACGCACCTCATCGTTTACAACGTCTTATCACCTGAACTATGATATGCAGAGGCTCCTTACCTCCACAGGAATTGTTGCCTAACAGTAGCGGATATGTGTAACAAGTTTGGCTGAAACGGTCCAGTGGTTTAGAAGATGAGGAACATACACAAATGCATACATCCATTTTTATAGTATGTTATGGATACCAGCAAGTTACAAATCAGTGAACCGTCACTGCAGAGTGAAAATCCATTCTGGAAACTGCGTTGCACTTTCATCTATTTTGAGAAATGTTTTCTATCTGGACTTTATTCTTCGTTAGTGCCACCTTTCGTTATTATCTAATAAATCGTGTTCAAATCAAATTCTATTAATTTTCTACGTGTGAGCAACACGAGATGTTTGCCTGGAAGCAGTGGTATGGCCAAAGAGACCCTCTTTGCCCCACAAAGCACAAAGAGACAGACAGAGAGACATACAGACACACAAGAGCGACAGATAGAGAGACAAGAGCGACAGACATAGAGACAAATAAGAGAGAGAGAGAGAGAGAGAGAGAGAGAGAGAGAGAGAGAGAGAGAGAGACGAGGTATTCAAAGCGAGCGCCAGTCCCGTTCGGACATCCTAATTGCAGCTTCCGCCAACACGCGCATCTCTCGGCCGATCGCGCCTCGCCGCTCGCAGACGTAAACAAACGGGCGCCCGCGTGCCTTTGAGGCTAATCTGGCGCCGCGTATATCATCGCGGGCGATTCACCGCAACTTCTGTGGAGCCGCCGCTTCGAAAATAGGAACAAAGCACTCCGCGATCCAAAGCCAACTCCAACAAACAACTGCATCCGGCGGGAAAAAAATGTATTCGGAGAGGTGTGGGCTTGCAATTGTGTTCTTTCAGAACACACACGAGTTCGGTAGATTACTAAACTCTCTGCTTCCCCGTATCATAATGAAACCAGGCATTCATCATCATTATTATTATTACAAACACACGAAGTTACAATGGAGGCCTCTTCGGTGAACTTCACTGATGAAATCTACTGCCGGTGCCGAAGCAAGAAGCAGCGTTTCGGCAAGTGTCTTACTCATAGTCTCAAGGTTACTTGCCTGAAGATGATGAGACCTCGTCGAAACATTTTCTCAAGACGCCACTGTTGAGATTTAAATACAGAACTTTTTCACGAGTTGTACTGCATAGAGTTTGGCGTAGCGTTTAGTGTGGTTCGCTGCCGTACTGCGGATCGCCAGTTCAAACCCAACCACCGCTAAATGTTTATTATTTAGTAATTATCATATCTAGAAGCTTCTAGAAATTTCTTATGTATGAAATGTTTGCATATTATGTGTGTATAAACAGCAGCACGTACACTGCATTCAGGAGTGTAGTTATCTTCTATCTGTACCTGTCGTGCAGACTGATAACAGGTTGCCTGAAATCCACTCCAGTCGAATGGCTTTAGCGCTTCGCAGGAATAGTACTACCTCCTGTTAGAAGGGAAATAACCGCGGATGAGGAAAGAAAGCAAGTGGAGCAGAAGAGAACGCATCTTCTGTACTGGCATGAGCCGCACCTGCAACGACTGAAGTCAAGGAGTAGTTTCCCAAGAACATCGATGGCACTTGGAACCAAAGCTGAGAGGCTAGGTAAAAACTATGCAGGGCTATGAGCTATCTCCCCTTGGCTGGAAAAGAGTTTATAAAAACTCTGCCGTCTGGCTATGATGAGAAAAGGACGACTTGGAATTCCCTGAACAGACCGAGATCTGGAATTGGGACATCAAAGATTAATTTGGCCAGATGTGGCTACACTGATCAAGATGATAGTCAGTGAGACTGTGGAGAAGACCACACTGATCACCATACGCTCCAATTCCGACTGTGTCCAGCCTCCTGCACAGAAGAAGGATCTCATCAAAGAACGGAAAATGCTTTGCCAGTGTTCAAATTTTGGACAAAAATACCCGCCTTACGTGGCCGAGCGGTTCTAGGCGCTACAGTCTGGAACCGCGCGACCGCTACCGTCAAAGGTTCGAATCCTACTTCGAGCATGGATGTGTGTCATGTCCTTGGGTTAGTTAGGTTTAAGTAGTTCTATTCTAGGGGACTGATGACCTCAGATGTTATGTCCCATAGTGCTCAGAGCCATTTGAACTTAGATTTGGGCAAAAATAACACAACTGTGTATGTGACCGTATGTTTCTGACACGACAATAAATAAATAAAATGTACGTTGGTGCTCATAATGAAAGTGCTTTCAATGCTAAGTCTGTACTTTGTTGACGACCCTCCTATCGAATGAACCGAATTTCTTACTGTTCCTCTCAAAGCCATTATTTCAGCTCCTCAGAAGATATGTCTGCCAGGAATACTTGTCATTTTAATTCTCGTATTCATCAAATCAGTTACAGATAATTCTAAGCACTCAGTGCGTCATTATTATCATGCAAATTACATAAACGAACAATGCTTCCTTTAACGAATAAAAATGGCCCTGTAAAATATTTTTATATACCTTAGAATCTCCTTTTTATTCCAGTGCGATCAAAACTCCTCTGAAAAACTACAGATATGATAGCCCAAACAGATTACGGAACCTCCACTGCACCTAATATCTCCAAAAAGCTCAATTTTTCCGTCCGCTTGGTATGTCCCCTAATTAAATGCATTTTAGGCTATCGGATCACATTACCGAATTTAACTGATTTTTGTTTACGTTTATAGCTCATTTTCCTTGCTCTCAGACGTTTCTCAAGAAGTGTTGCGTTGACAAATGTACGAAGATTATTTTGTCTGCGCATTTCCGGATGAGCTGGTTTCGTCAGCACTGTGTTCTCTAGACGCCCATTAAGGTTATCAGTCTGTTTTGTGACATTAGTCTTAAAAAAAAAAAGTACCATACAGATTAATGAATGTAGGTCGCGTTTCTTTCACTGTCCTATGTAGCAGACGAAGTGAACTTTGTGTACTACTATGATGCTTGTAGCAGATCTGAAACACGTGAAACGGTTGAGACGTCCACGCCGACACCGATCATAGCCTCTGCCTAACCCGGTATAAGGAAAAGAAAAATAGCATTCTACGAAATAGCTTATCATATAGCTTAATTTCATCAAGTTACATGATTTACAACAGACGTGGAATTCAGCATACCGAACAGAAAGAAGACCACTAGCTCGGACTGGCCATGCACGGAGAAGAAAATGGGCTGTGTCCTGTTCATGGGAACAATAGTGATACAACTAACAACAGCATTAATTATGAAAGTACATTGCTAACCGCGCACGGCCCCCGAGTGAACGCCATGGGTGTCAGTCATGCAAATGCATTGCTCTTACGCGGTGCCGTCGTAATAATTTCTGGCCAGTAGTTCGCAGTTAATAGCATAATACTTGAACACGAGCGTGAAGATCATTTTTTATGCTATTGTAATGGTGATAGTGGGAGTTTCAGGACTGGTTCAAATGGCTCTGCATAAAAATATGGTTCAAACAGCTCTGAGCACTATGGGACTTAACATCTATGGCCATCAGTCCCCTAGAACTTAGAACTACTTAAACCTAACTAACCTGGGGACATCACACAACACCCAGTCACCACGAGGCAGAGAAAATCCCTGAACCCGCCGGGAATCAAACCCGGGAACTCGGGCGTGGGAAGCGAGAACGCTACCGCACGACCACGAGCTGCGGACTTTTAGGACTGGATTGAGCTACACTCCTGGAAATTTAACTAAGAACACCGTGAATTCATTGTCCCAGGAAGGGGAAACTTTATTGACACATTCCTGGGGTCAGATACATCACATGATCACACTGACAGAACCACAGGCACATAGACACAGGCAACAGAGCATGCACAATGTCGGCAATAGTACAGTGTATATCCACCTTTCGCAGCAACGCAGGCTGCTATTCTCCCATGGAGACGATCGTAGAGATGCTGGATGTAGTCCTGTGGAACGGCTTGCCATGCCATTTCCACCTGGCGCCTCAGTTGGACCAGCGTTCGTGCTGGACGTGCAGACCGCGTGAGACGACGCTTCATCCAGTTCCAAATATACTCAACGGGGGACAGATCCGGAGATCTTGCTGGCCAGGGTAGTTGACATACACCTTCTAGAGCACGTTGGGTGGCACGGGATACATGCGGACGTGCATTGTCCTGTTGGAACAGCAAGTTCCCTTGACGGTCTAGCAATGGTAGAACGATGGGTTCGATGACGGTTTGGATGTACCGTGCACTATTCAGTGTCCCCTCGACGATCACCAGAGGTGTACGGCCAGTGTAGGAGATCGCTCCCCACATCATGATGCCGGGTGTTGGCCCTGTGTGCCTCGGTCGTATGCAGTCCTGATTGTGGCGCTCACCTGCACGGCGCCAAACACGGATACGACCATCATTGGCACCAAGGCAGAAGCGACTCTCATCGCTGAAGACGACACGTCTCCATTCGTCCCTCCATTCACGCCTGTCGCGACACCACTGGAGGCGGGCTGCACGATGTTGGGGCGTGAGCGGAAGACGGCCTAACGGTGTGCGGGACCGTAGCCCAGCTTCATGGAGACGGTTGCGAATGGTCCTCGCCGATACCCCAGGAGCAACAGTGTCCCTAATTTGCTGGGAAGTGGGGGTACGGTCCCCTACGGCACTGCGTAGGATCCTACGGTCTTGGCGTGCATTCGTGCGTCGCTGCGGTCCGGTCCCAGGTCGACGGGCACGTGCACCTTCCGCCGACCACTGGCGACAAAATCGATGTACTGTGGAGACCTCACGCCCCACGTGTTGAGCAATTCGGCGGTACGTCCACCCGGCCTCCCGCATGCCCACTATACGCCCTAGCTCAAAGTCCGTCAACTGCACATACGGTTCACGTCCACGCTGTCGCGGCATGCTACCAGTGTTAAAGACTGCGATGGAGCTCCGTATGCCACGGCAAACTGGCTGACACTGACGGCGGCGGTGCACAAATGCTGCGCAGCTAGCGCCATTCGACGGCCAACACCGCAGTTCCTGGTGTGTCCGCTGTGCCGTGCGTGTGATCATTGCTTGTACAGCCCTCTCGCAGTGTCCGGAGCAAGTATGGTGGGTCTGACACACCGATGTCAATGTGTTCTTTTTTCCATTTCCAGGAGTGTATGAGTGAACAAATGCATTAGGCCATATACTGACGTACCACCAAAAATCTCATTTTATAGAATTTCACTAAAATGTTTTTAATTTTGAATCAATCACTTCGCTAGTCAAAACAACAACATTAAGAACTTACTGACAAGGAGATGCTTCCTCAATAGAAGCCAAATGAAGGAGACAATAGCGAGTTATTTAAACTCCCGGCGATTGCGAAGTACCAAAGAGTAAAAGCGGCAATAACCAAACATATTAAAGTCAGACAATGACTTTCCACTGTTAAAAAAATAGAAAGCGAGACAGAATTCCGCTGTACAAAATGTGCAATATTCAGCAATCCACGCATATTGTGAAAATGGCTTTGCGTATATTGCGTGTATGTATGTTACACATCTTTTAAACCACTGGACACATTTCAACCAAACTTAGTACTCATATGACTTACTGACTGGAAAGAATCGCTGTGGGGTAAGAACCACCTACCTATCAAAGGGGGTGGGGGTGCCGGTGGAGGTGAAAAGCAGCGTCCACGACGCGCGAGTACACTTACCATAGTCATCCAGTATCTGAGAATGAGAGCACTTAGTGACTAGAAACGAACTTTACAATTTCCAACCTTCACGAAACTTTTTGTCGCTGACGACCCCAATAAATGGTGAAACGAAAACGTTTCTAGCTTCCTAAATTTTCGCTGTTCATGCAGCAAAACTGCTGCATGAAGCATAATGTTCAAACTTATTACATCTTTGCTACTAACTGTATTCGCGGCGTATTTTGCAGGCAGTATTGACATATTTCAGTGGAATATACCAGCAAACTTATATCATTGTACGACACATAACTTAGAAAATATGTCATAAACACTGAGATTCGTGACAAACTACGCAGCATACATCACATTTAAAATTATTACTTCTTCGCTATCAACTCTGTTCGCAACACATTTCGCTGACAATATCCACTTATGCCAATGAATGTAGCTAAACAACAACAAAAAATTATATTATTGTATGACACATAGTTGAGGAGATACGACGTCATAAACATTGCGCTGCGTGAAAGTAAAACTCCAGGGCGAAATTCGTTAGAGATACCGGTGAAATATGTCTTCAAATACCTGGAAAATACTAAGGGTAAATCCAAGGGTAAAATAGCCATCCTAAACACCTGGAATGATTTTAACCAAATTTGGTACACATATTAGTTACGACCTGGATATCGTGTGGGAGTCAGAACCACCAGCCTCCTATTGGGGAGACGGTTATAACGTGGAGGGAGAAGACGGAAAGATGGATACAGAGAGGGGGAGGAGAAATGGACAGAGAGGGAAAAGAAGGAGATGGAAATAGAGGGAGAGAGGAGGAGCTGAAGGAAAAAGGAGGAGATGCAGAGGGGAGAAGGAATGAGGAGATAGGAGAAGGGCAGGATAGATAGATAGATAGAGAGAGAGAGAGAGAGGTGGCGGGGGAGGGGGGAGGTGCAAGAAGGAGATGGGCAGAAAAACGAACGGGAGGAGATAGAAAGAGAGTGGATGGGGTGGAGGGGGTGGACAGAGAGAGGGAGATATGGACAGAGAGAGGGCGAAGGAGGAGATGAGCAGAGAGGGGCAAGGAGGAGATGGACAAATGGAAGGCTCAAATGTATGCATAACCGGGCAACACTGAGTACTTAGCTAGTAATTAGAATATATTAAAAAAATTAACTGATACAATGAATACAAATGAAAGCAGAGAAACAAATAAAAATAAGCCAGTAGAATAAGCAGGAAGTACAGTATCCGTTAATAGAGCCCCTGGCACTGATGAATTATACACTGCAAATTAATCAGATTTACCACCGTGTCTGACGTATGGCGAACTAGTCTTTTACTCCGATACGTACACAAAGGCAAGACAAACAGTTTAATTTATGGAGCGCAGTTACATAGATCTACAATTGAACTTAAAGCTTCTGCTCACAGCCAGTCCTATAAACATTTAACGTAAATTAATCAAGTCAAACTCATACAGAGCGATTGCGTATGTCCATCATGTGATTCTGCCTTTTTGTTCCTGCAAAAACAGCAGCTTTCATGCAACAGGGAGACATACAATCTGTGCTAGAGCCTGGAGAGAGCTTCACGCTAAACAGGTAGTTATCCCAGGATAACTTGGCCCGTGCACAGAAACGCATTCTCGTTCTCAGCGCTGGGCGACTCCACCCCTCTGTTCCGAAGGGGCGCAGCCTCAGTTGCCTGTCACGTACAGAGTTGCGTGCTTCATCTGTTATGAGCGAAACATTTTCTGCCTGTCTCGGCTACACTTTGGGAAGAGAGGCGTGTACACGCCCAGTTGCACTGTAGCCTTTCTCAAACGGCAACTGTTCTCACTCATCTCACAACCTCATCCGACAGTTCATAGTGAACTGCCTGCCATTTCATTAACAGTCACAGTTATTGTAATATTTCTACATTTAGTAAGGTACTGTGGGAAATTTGACTGACTCCAATGAAAAATATCGATCGCTATGAGCTTGCGTTTGGTGCATGTTACATCACATATTGCTGTGTAACGTACTGAATATTCCTTGCATCTCGAGACGAGATATATATGCATCGCCTATCCCGAGAAACTGGGCCGTATGGAGTACATTCGCTTCTGATCGTGTAAGCAAACGAAAGAATGGAAGTGAAATATTCATAACATCCGTAATATCTTTTCAATGGTTCGGTATACCGAAACAAATTTTAAACAAATAATAGGTTGCAAAGTGGAGAGTATTTTGAGACAGCGAACATGTGAAACTTTCTCATTTACTGCGACACGCGAGTGACTACAGATTTGTATCGATGAAATAATGTAAATTCTTTGAAGGGCCATCAATAGGTGGTGAAATGGGATTTATTATGGGTATGTAAGAACATAAATGAAGAAATCACCCTTCTATGTTTATACCGAGCATCGGTTTTTCATCAGTTATTGACTTTACTTATTGTTAATTATTTTGTTAATGTTAGACTGTTTTGTTGTAATCGCATCTGCAGTAACATGTCAGTGAGGTGAAATTGAGTAAACCCTGGTATGTTTAGGGGAAAGACGCTAATTTATTAAGACAACAAGAGAAAGAAAAGAAGGTCTACAAGACAGCGAAAATAAATAGCTCCCTCTGTTGCACTTTCAGCGTAATAATGTATCCATTGTATTTTTAATAACAAATGGTTGCCTTGTCCAATAATTTGTCACCCTAGCAGACTCGCCAGTTGTGGCTTACAAGTTCTGCAAGATATATGTTTGGGTGAAAGTTTAAGCTGCGGAACTATAACTCCCCTACCGTACTGTACCATCCACAAAGGAGCCCCCACCGCTATCGTTTTCTTCTCCTCTATGCACAGCTACGTGACATGTAATACTGCACGCACTCTACATACACACAACTGTAGCCTAATCGCAGCTTTTGCTTTTCAATAAGTGCACAGCATCGGTTGCTTTCGCGAACCCAAACTCGACGTGCCGTTCTTGTTTCCCATTAAACAGTATATTCTTCTCCGCAGCCATCAACAAGCTAGCGACTACCGAAAAGTATCTACGAATGTTTCCTGTCAGGTGGTCAACGTTCTTTTCACTGTAGTATTCGATATTCTTTCCTTATGACACAGCGGCCTCCCACACCGGCTGTAGACGGTGCTGACGTAGCGTCGGTCCCAGAAACATCGCTGGTCCAGCCTAAATATAAAAATATCACAGGAATTATGACTGTTATTGAAATGACAGGCAGTTCACCATGAATTGTGGGATGAGGTTATGAGATACGTGGGAACAGTTGCCGTTTGAGAAAGGTTACAGTGTAACTGGCGTGTGCACGCCTCTGTTCCCATAGCGTAGCTGGCAGGTTCCCCCATTCCATTCGATGTTCAGATGCTATTCCAGTACAGTTGAAGAGCGTCTCGAATTACTTTTGAGTTTAGGGGGAATACCAAATGAGCTGAGACATGAATGGGACTCAGCTTTGCTCAGTTCTTCTCGGAAGTATTCGGTACGGCGCCACAAAAAAATGATTCAAATGGCTCTGAGCACTATGCGACTTAACATCTGACGTCATCAGTCGCCTAGAACTTAGAACTAATTAAACCTAACTAACATAAGGACACCACACACATCCATGCCCGATGACAGCGCCACATTCCATTTAGTAATGAGGGGCAGCATGTTTCCGTCGGCACGACTCCCCTCAATTCGGCAGAGTCGTGGTGTCAGAGCTGATTGCCCTTCGCTGTTTGTTCATGGTGTAAAGGAAAATCACAGGTTCAGCGGCTGTTTGCGCAAAAGGAGGCAGTCTAGCCATCTTTCGACACAAACCTTTAAAATGAACGGAGAATTCTCTCTATCCATTATGAAGTCGCAAAATCGACGCATATCGCTGATTTGCTATTGAGTCGCATTACGACGGGTCATGAACAAGATTTAAGTGACGATGAAAAAGCAAAATATTACAGCGATCGACAGACGGGATTCACTGTTCTCTCTCCATCAAAAAGCCCTTTCGCCAAATATGCAAGCATGGAGCACGTTGTGAAATTGGAGATACGAATAGTAAATTTCCTGAAGTCGCGCACATTGTTATAGTGTCAGTTCCAACAATTTTCGATGCAGTTGAATGAAGAGTGTGTGGGTATAAAGTATATTTATTAAGTCTGGAACGATTTGTCGATTTGAATTTCTGATGGAAAGTAAAATGTTCGGTATGGATAGCAGGCCTCGTATTTTGTGTATAGTTGACTGTACACTCCCCTCAGTAAGACAATACAATATCAGAAGCAACTTATTTCTATTGTAATGGGAAAAATGGATGCACTAAAAAGAGAATTCCATTGCGAAAGCGAAAACTTCTGGCACAAAACACCGTCCACCTCTCTGAGCTAATTGGCGTTGAAGAAAACTCGAAATATGAATAAATAATTGTAATGCTGAAATAATTACAAAAGTAAATGTTTTGAGGACACTGACAATCTAACATCTGTTTTCGAACTGTTTTCGAGAACATTTGCCGTTTCTGTTGAAAGCACCCCTGTACACGTGCAGATGGAACTGCAATGTACTTCCCACTTAAAACACCTATTCAAATGGTTCAAATGACTCTGAGCACTACGGGACTTAACTGCTGAGGTCATCAGTCCCCTAGAACTCAGAACTACTTAAACCTAACTAACCTAAGGACATCACACACATCCATGTCTGAGACAGGATTCGAATCTGAGACCTTAGCGGTCGCGCGGTTACAAACTGTAGCGATTAGAACCGCTCGGCCACTCCGGCCGGCAAAACACCAATTATTTTACTTTAAATTGTCCAGGAGGTCTATGCTGTTTCCGTCCGGAAGACTTCCCACCACTCCATAATGAGGTTGGAAACGTCATAAAATGTTTCGATTAACATATGTGTGTGAAAGGATTTTTTCAATTACGAAACTAGGTAAGTCACGATTACGTGGCAACCTTATACCGAAAATCTGTGAAACTGTGTATTGTATTTTGTAATATATATATATATATATATATATATATATATATATATATATATATATATATATATATTGTAATTTGTAGCAGGTAAAAATTATATTATGACCTCAGCATGCCGAAAATAATTCAATAATACTGAGAATATGTTTTGTTTGTGATCTAAGTTGTTGATATATAAGAAATATACAACAAATTCGCATGCACGGGACAGATTTATCTTTTAAATGCAGCACCTTTGCAGTTTTCTCCTCTTCCCCTCCCCACCCTCAAACAGCATGGCTTGGCGATGAGGGAAGCGTGCAGTCAGGCGAGGGAGCTAAGGCACTCGTGCCAGGGTATGCCTCGCGTGCCGAGTTCTTGTCCGTCCTTGTTGTAAGGGCTTGTAAATTTCATCATCTTTCGAACTGCGTTCTTCCATTGCATTTAATTGTTTGCAGCACTTCCAAACTCTTTTCTTGTCAAATTTTAAATTCCATATTGGCGTTCTCATAAAAACTCGGGCCTTCGCAAACGATACCGACCGTCCCATCTCAGTTAAGAGGGACGAAAGCTGGAAGTCGTGTGTCCAGCGGGCAGACCCGCTGTGCAACGAGGCCCCCTGACAGACGCGACGTCTCGCGCTGCAACGTAAACACGGCCGACCGGCGGGACAGACAGCAATTACGGCGCGTGTTTCAGTGACGCGCGCCTTGTCCGCTGCGCCAGTAATTCCGACGTCGGCTCTGGCGCCAGCAACAGCCCCGCGTACTGGAAAGACAGCTGCTCCAGCTCCAGGCTGCATTGCGCCAGATCTGGCGACGGCTCAAAAAATAAAAGATAATGTACAGGGATCGGGAGTCTGTGACGTTCGAGGATTCTAGACTGGATCTTTACCTATGCGCAGACGTTCTCTACTTTCGTTAAACGTCCTTCTGAGCCACAATTTTTCCATATTAAACACCTTACGACAGAATAATTAACGCCGGATATCTCCGTGTTAAGCCCCTTTCATCGTTTTTATTTAGACTTCAACGTCGAAGTTGCTTTGCAAGTGAGGTTATGAGAGACCGTCCAATTTACAAAAAGTTGGAATATAATAGTGAGGAACTGACAATTAGCGTGGAGTTTCCGTATCTCCAGACTGGCGGAATTAGAACAGGTCTGTAACTTTTAAATGATTACAATAACTGTTAAAGGAACCATCTGAAGTTGCTTAGGAAGCTTTTATTTATATATTCAGTGAGGACTACTTTCAGACGGTTTCTCCATTATCAAGTCATACATAGCAATGAAGGTTTAACAAAATTCCAAATCTGTTCGAAGGTCGATAACATTCCATGCACATTAAGTCTCGCATTAAAACCAGATGTGCATAGAAGTTACAAATATACAGACCCTTTTGTGCAAAATCTTCTATAAACCTTCTCTTTTATATTTTTTTAAATATGTTTTAATATTTTATATTTAACGTCTGTATTTACGATGGTTTACTGTTCCGCTCGTATCTGATGTACAGTAAGTACGTAATAAATTATGTCCTTTTGGCACACCAAGCCCACACTATACGAACGCCTTATGTCAAGTGATATTTTGTTTTAATTTGTTCTGTAGTTGATTTGCCATAATCCTTTTCTTGTTCCCCTCTGTGATAGTTTTAGAGTAAGCCGTGTATAGTCTCACAGTTCCGGCGTACTTGTATTTTTATATTTTATAACATGTTATTCAAATAGACCGATCACAACTTCTTAAGATTGATTTATACCAATGGTTTTTCTAAAGTGTATTACGCTGCTGCTACGGTCGCAGGTTCGAATCCTGCCTTGCGCATGGATGTGTGTGCTGTCCTTAGGTTAGTTAGGTTTAACAAGTTCTAAGTCTAGGGGACTGATGACCTCAGATGTTAAGTCCCATAGTGCTTAGAGCCATTTGAAACAGATTAAGACACATGAAAATTGACATATGTAGGTTCGGATCTGGCCCTCAGTCGTGCACGGATAGCCAAAACGGTTAAAGTGCTGGATATTAACTATCGCAATATATGCCCTGGTGGAGGCCATGTCCCACTTTCAGCCTGGGGGGGGATGCGTTTGTGAATATTACTGATAGCCTGATAGCTAAAACAGTCACCAGTATCCTCTGACTGTTGTCCATCAAACTACGGCCTCACATCTCCCATGAAAAAATAATTGCTTTCCATTATTTCATTTGGACCAACGGCCTTGCCGCAGTGGTAACACCGGTTCCCGTCAGGTCACCGAAGTTAAGCGCTGTCTGGCTGGGTTACCATATGGTCTGCCGAGCGCTGTTGGTAAGCGGGGTTCATTCAGCCCTTGTGCGGCAAACTGAGGAGCTACTTGATTGAGAAGTAGCGGCTCCGGTCTGGTAAACTGACATACGGCCGGCAGAGCGGTGTGCTGACCACATGCCCCTCCATATCCGCATCCAGTGACGCCTGTGGCCTGATGATGACACGGTGGCCGGTTAGTACAGTTGGTCCTTCATGGCCTGCTCGGGAGGGAGTATCTCATATGATTATTGATTGAATTTAAAAATTTCAAATTCTGTCATAATCTACTTGTTAACGTTAAAAGTTTATCACAATAAGTGAAGTATGAAAGTTAGAAACTATATGTATGTCTTGAGGCAGCGTAGCTCATGGCGCACAAGTGACCCAGACTATATTCGTGCAGCAGTTATCACTTCCAATAAACTTCACACATAATTTCTGTAGTTCTGTAGATCGATACCACACCAGTGCCGAAGGAAACGCACGTTCCCGACAGGCAACAATAGTGTTAGCGCAGGGACAGGCAGAGCCAATGTCGCGCGCCCACTGAGCCTTGCCGTCAGTGTCTCTTGACTACGAGCGCCCTCTGCCGCCCTGGTATTACCGGCGGCAGCTACGCGGTCAGCCTCAGTCGCAGTTTTCAGTCTGTCACTCTTCGACAGTTCAAAAGTGCATTAGTAGAGGAGACTTGCACTGTGCAACGCTCATTTGTTAGCTTCTTCTAATAGCTGGACTTTACTGATGTTTGTTCTTTTGTTAAGTTTTCTAGCTGGACTTTACTGCTGTTCGATCTTTTGTTACGTTTTCTCGCAATGTTTCGAGAAAGCTACAAATTAAGTAAAACTTCACTAGTCATTTCTGCTCCTGTGCAGCGTCCCCACGGCAACTGCTGCTGCACCACGCTGCAGCCTACCTCTCCTTAACGTTGTGTACGAAGACGTACACAGCAATTTTAAACCTTTACAAAACTACTTCCCCCCGACTACGCTCTCAAAATGAAAAAAGAAAAGTTTATCGCTAAGTACATTTTCGTTGTTCGCGTGGTGAAATTTCAGCATCAATTCCCAAGACATTTTGCAGACTATATCCACATATAACACTGACTGTACCTGATTAATTATATCAATGTATGAAACACACTGACAGAAAAAAACCGCAAAGCCAAGAAGGACTTGCGTGATATAAGCGAAAGCTGGAAGGCGTATTTTTACATCTGAAACACGAAGTTTATTTAGATTTTGCTAGTGACGCCACTGTGAGTATGGAAATCACGCTGTGACGGTAATGAGCGTCAGTTGCCTTTGAGACTGGACACGAAAATGTCAGTCAAGAGTGCTTTTGCGGTGGCAAAGACGTCGTCATTAACACCTCAAACAGTTCGAACGAGATCGTGTAATAGGGCTACGAGGAGCTCGATATTCCTTCTGCGATACTGCAGAAAGACTTGGCAGCAATGAAGCCACTGTACATGATTGCTGGCAGCAGTGATCACGACAATCAAAGGTAGCAAGAAGGCCGGGATCTGAACGGCTACGTGGCACTAAGGAGAGCGAAGGCCATCCCGTTTGGTGTATGTCCCTGTCGCATCATACTGCATCTGCAGCAGCAATCTGAGAAGCAATTGGGAGCACAGTGGCGCAACGGACTGTTACAAATCGGTTATTTCACGGACAGCTCCGAGCCAGACACGCTGTAGTGAGCATTGCAAGGACGCCAAACCACCGCGATTTGCGACTTCAGTGGTATCAAAAGAGAGCTCACTGAAGGGCAAGGTGGAGGTCTGTTACATTTTCTGATGAAAGCCGGTTCTTCCTCAGTCCCAGAGATGGCCGTCTGTTGGTTAGGAGGAAGCCAGTACAGATACTGCAATCAATCTGTCTGCGTGGTAGAAACACTTGACCAACACCTGGATTTATGGTCTAAGGCGAGATTTCGTATGACAGCAGCAGTTATTTGACGCACATTGCCTGCAAATTTGTCTGTCAATCTGGTAAAGTAAATGAGCGTTTGACGACATTGGCCGGGAGGCCCCATGCGGGACAGGTCCCGCCGCCTTGGTGCAGATCTTATTACATTCGACGCCACATTAGGCGACCTGTGCGACGGTCGTGGATGAAATGATAATCAAGACAACACAACACCCAGTCCCTGAGCGGAGAAAATCCCCGACCCAGCCGGGAATGGATCCCGCGCCCGTAGGATGGCAATCCGTAACGCTTACCACTCGGCTATGGGGCGGACTGTCAATCTGGTGATTCGATCTGTGCTCGACCACATAAAACTCTTGGAATGCAACGTCCTCTGCAGAGTGTCGACATTTTGCCTTGGTCTGCTCTATCACCAGATCTTTCTCCAGTCGAACACATATGGGACATCATCGGAAGACAACTTCAGCGTCATCCGCACACACACGTAACCGTTCCTGTATTGACCGACCAAATGCAACAGGCACAGGCATCCCATAAACAGACATCCGCCACCTGTACAACACAATACATGCTAGATTCTATCTTGTATTCAACATTCTGGCAACTACTTCGGTTGTTAATGTACCATGCAGTGGCTTATCTCGCGCTTACATTCACCGTGACCTTGTAATGTCAATCACTTAAATATACCTTACCGGCCATTGAAATTGCTACACCAAGAAGAAATGCAGATGATAAAGGTGTATTCATTGGTCAAATATATTGTACTAGAACTGACACGTGATTACATTTTCACGCAATTTGGGTGCATAGATCCTGAGAAATCGGGTCCAAGAACAACCACCTCTGGCCGTAATAACGGCCTTGATACCCCTGGGCATTTAGTCAAACAAAGCTTGGATGGCGTGTACAGGTACAGCTGCCCATGCACTTTCAACACGGTACCACAGTTCATCAAGAGTAGTGACTGGCGTATCGTGCTGAGCCAGTTGCTCGGCCACCATTGACCAGATGTTTCCAGCTAGTGATATATCTGGAGACTGTGTGGCCAGTGCAGCAGTCGAACATTTTATGTATCCAGAAACCCACGTACAGGACCTACAACATGCGGTCGTGCATTATTCTGCTGAAATGTACGGTTTCCCAGGTATCGAATGAGGGAGATCCACGGGTCGTAAAACATGTGAAATGTAACGTCCACTGTTTAGAGTGCCGTCAATGCGAACAAGAGGTGACCGAGACGCGTAACCAATGGCACCCCATACCATCACGCCGGTTGATACACCAGAATGGCGATGACGAATACACGCTTCCAATGTGCGTTCACCGCGATGTCGCCAAACACGGATGCGACCATCATGATGCTGTAAACAGAACCTGGATTCATCCGAAAAAAATGACGTTTTGCCATTCGTGCACCCAGGTTCGTCGTTGAGTACACCATCGCAGGCCCTCCTGTCTGTGATGCAGCGTCAAGGGTATGCGCAGCCATGGTCTCCGAGCTGATAGTCCATGCTGCTGCAAACGTTGTCGTACTGTTCGTGCAGATGGTTGTTGTCTTGCAAACGTCCCCATCCGTTGACTCAGGGATCGAGACGTGGCTACACGATCCGTTACAGCCATGCGGATAAGATGCCTCTCATCTCGACTGCTAGTGATACGAGGCCGTTGGGATCCACCATGGCATTCAGTATTACCCTCCTGAACCCACCGATTCCATATTCTGCTAACAGTCATTGGATCTCGACCAGTGCTAGTAGCAATGTCGCGATACGATAAACCGCAATCGTGATAGGCCAGCGTCCGACCTTTATCAAAGTCCGTAATGGTACGCATTTCTCCTCCTTACACGAGGCTTCACAACAACGTTTCACCAGGTAACGCCGGTCAACTGCTATTTGTGTATGAGAAATCGGTTGGAAACTTTCCTCGTGTCAGCACGTTGTAGGTGTCGCCACCGGCGCCAACCTGGTGTGAATGCTGTGAAAAGCTAATCATTTGCATATCATAGTATCGTCTTCCTGTCGGTTAAATTTCTCGTCTGCAGCACGTCATCTTCGTGGTGTAGCAATTTTAATGGCCAGTAGTGTATTTATCTTACTTTGTAAAGTAATCGGAAGTCGGAATCTCTTTGATACGTGGTGTGAGGTTCTGTGAAGAATTGTCAAGCTAGGTGGGTAGGGAGTGGGTGCTGGAAAGAGGGGTTAGTGGTAGATCCTAAATACAGATCTGGTCCCTAGCTTCCGTGCATCGTCTGCACAGCACGGCATACGGGTGGGTTACAGGACAGGACAGAGCAGAGGCGGCCATGAAATATGGACGGCGCCTCCGGCTGAATTAAGCATTCGCCTGCCGCCACCTGCGCGACTATTTTCGGCCTCGCGGCACGGCGGCCCGCGACGCGGACGAATTCCATTCTGCCGGTGCCGAGGACGCGCTGTTAACTTTAATGATGGAATTTTCTGAGAGGGCGCATCATTTCCTCCTCGTTCCTCCCGTCATCATGCCGTGCCCGCAGATCCTCTCCCCTCACCTCGCGCCCTCTATCGCCAACAGCAGATGGCGATCCACAAATCAGAACGACCCTCTTTAGACGGGACTCAGTCTGCCGGAATAAGGGCGCGAGCGGGGCTGGCGCCGGATCCCGCGGATAATGGAATGCGAGCCCGCCTCTCTGCCCGCCTCCAGTCGCAAGGTTTGCTATTCTCGGCCGCCATGCGGCGCGGCCCGCGCGCTTTGAGAGAGAGAAGGGGTTGGGTATTCGCTGGCGCGGAAATACCATTATTAATAGCGAATATGCATTTTCCAGTTCATCGGCTGTTTCAGACCTGTTGTAGCATCAAACAATAAGCCGGTAATTTCTTCCGTAATGGACTATTGCGATTCATTTTATCACCCTCCCACACGAAAGTACAACTGATCGACAATGATTTCCCGCAGTTAGTTAGAGCTTTCATGGTGTGCTTCGACTTGTATATCTTTAAAAAGAAAGGCATTTCTGTACAAAACCACGTGCTGCTAACAAACAAAACTGTATTCTTACAAGGAGACCAGCCTACGTTTCGGACTTTTGTATTTCTTTGTATTTATAGGCTTTAGAGATCAGATCTCAAAAACCAATGATCTGGAAGCCCATTCCCTCAAAGCTGTTCGATGCAGCTCCCGAATATTATCGAGACAATCACTTCACAGTTTTCTGGGGACCTTGAGAAACTTTAATTCCCAAAATTTTTGCGACAGGTAGCGTGGCTCACTCGGTAGCGCTTGGGAGTGATAATCGGTTAATCAGTGGATTTCTGGTCCAAATATAGCTATGGTTATGTTATTAATTTTATGTTCATTTCAATAACTACGTTATTTAATTTAAAATCCACAAAACATATGCTAATTAACAAGTATACAAGTATCTCGTCATTGGTTTTAATGCAAAGCCGGCCGTTGTGACCGAGCGGTTCTAGGCGCTTCGGTCTGGAACCACAACGGTCGCAGGTTCGAATCCTGCCTTGGGCATGGACGTGTATGATGTCTTTAGGTTAGTTAGGTTTACGTAGTTCTCAGTTCTAGGGGACTTATGACCTCAGATGTTAAGTTCCATAGTGCTCAGAGCCATTTGAACCATCTGAATTTGAATGAAAAGTGGACGTCATCTTGTCTCAATTACTTATCGCATGCAAAATACCAGTTTTGACTGCAAATATAAGTTCTTTAGTATCATTATTATATAAAAGGTTATTAGCAAATATTGTGTAGAGTTTCAAAATTATCTATTTATTAACAATTTTCCATTGAATATCGTTAACTCAGAAGCTATATTTGCAAAGAAACCTGGACTTTTGTGTGTGATATGTAATTATAAACATGAAGACTTGCATTTTTAATAAAATTAATGATTAGGTATTGTTGAGTAGTGTATATTTGATGAATTTCATGTTTAAATGATGTAGGTATTTGAACGGAACGAAAAAAAGGAGAAATAAAGACCATAGCCAGATTCGAACCAGCAATCCATTGATTACTCAAACACCGCTCCCGAATTTTCTTTTTAAATATGAATTTATTCAGCTTCAGGTATTAGAAAACTTTTACATTGACTATAAAGACAACATTTACATAATATGTTTAAATGGTACGAACCTTAGTGTTTTAGATTTATTGTTGAGGATTTCTCATTTTTCGGCCTTCATGTGTTATTTAAAATCATATATACACTCTCCTTAGTTTATAAAACAATGTAAATCTTCACGTCGTGGATGCTGGAAACACAGTGATGTCCATATATATTATTTTCTTGCTTTTTATTTCGTTAAGAGTTATGAATAGCAAATTTGCTGATGGAAATTTTATCCGTTTCCGAATGAGCCACATGGCGTGTCGTGAAAAATCACCTTCATTTTGAAAATTGAAGTTTCTCAGTTTCGTGGAAAAACTTCAAATTCGATTTTCTGGAGAATTTTTTGAGAGCTGCATCAAACCGGTTTCGGTTATTAATATTTGAGTTCCGCCTATCATGCACCAAAAATATAAAAAAATAACAGAAACCAGGCTGCCGAGTGGTCTCCTCCTTAGTAAGTGACGTCGCATGGCACAGTTGGCTGGGAAACGCCGGAAGGCCGGATGGGACGCCTGCTTGGAAACGTTTTTAGTTTCCTTACCGTTGTGTCAAAGTTGTGTGTTTAAACGTCTCTAGTAAGTGGAATCGGCTATGTGGTGAGTCTGTAGTGTGGTGTCGTCTTTGTGTTTTATGATACTGTGGGAAGGGAGAGGGTGCAACCCTGTGCCACCACATTGCATGCTCCTTTCCAATAGCTTCAAGAAGGCCGCTGAGCTTTATGTCCCCATTCGATGGACGGATCACCACCAACAACAGCGCCACAAGTCCTCACTTTGAGACACCGCGGAGTGGTTTTGAGCTGCAATGAAATTTTCACTCTGCAGCGGAGTGTGCGCTGATATGAAACTTCCTGGAAGATTAAAACTGTGTGCCGGACCGAGACTCGAACTCGGGACTATTGCCTTTCGCGGGCAAGTGCTCTACCATCTGAGCTACCCAAGCACGACTCACGCCCCGTCCACACAGCTATACTTCTGCCAGTACCTCGTCTCCTGCCTTACAAACTTTACAGAACCTCTCCTGCGATCCTAGCAGAACTAGCACTCCTGAAAGAAAGGATATTTCGGAGACATGGCTTAGCCATAGCCTGGGGCATGTTTCCAGAATGAGATTATCACTCTGCAGTGGGAGTGTACGCTGATATTAAACTTTCTGACAGATTAAAACTGTGTGCGGCACCGAGACTCGAAATCGGGACCTTAGCCTTCCGCGGGCAAGTGCATTACCATCTGAGCTACCCAAGCAGACTCACACTCTATCTACACGGCTTTACTTCTGCCAGTACTTCTTGCCCGCGAAAGGCTAAGGTCCCGAGTTCGAGTCCCCGTCCGGCTCACAGCTTTAATCTGCCAGGGTGGTTTTGAGCTGTTGGGACACGTCTCACGACCAGGTTGCAAAGGAAATAAGCTTGGAAAGGAAATTGCTCGCGAAAGGCTAAAGATACTGGTTGAAGACTTGATCTGGCACCCGGTTTAATTTGTCACAAAGCTTAATAAAATGAACCAGGATGTTTATTTTGACGTAGCCGACGATTATTTGGTGCCCTTCTTCAGCATGTTCACGACGAGTGGCACTCCCGTATTCAAGTAAGACAAGAACCATGCTCATACGTTTCTACACTGAAGAGCGAAACAGACTGGTGCACCTAATAATGTATAGGGCCCCCGTATGCGCGCTGTAGTGCCTTGACACAACGTGGCATGGAATCGACTAATGTCTGAAGTAGTGCTGGAGGGAAACGACACCATGAGTCCTGCGGGGCTGTCCATAAATCCGTTAAGAGTACGAGGGGGTGGAGATCTCCTCTGGACAGCAGGTTGCAAGGCATCCCAGACAAGATCAATAATGTTCGTGTCTGGGGAATTTGGTGGCCAATGGATGTGTTTAACCTCAGAAGAGTATTCCTGGAGCCACTCTGTAGCAATCCTGGACGTGTGAGGTGTTTCATTGTCCTGCTGTAGCTGCAAATCGGAATGCACAATGGACTTGCGTGGATGCAGTTTATCAGACTGAATGGTTCAAACTGGATGGTTACGTACGTGTCCCCTGTCAGAGTCGTACCTAGACGCAACGGAGGTTCCATATCACTCCAACTGCACACACCCACGCCTTCCACCAGGCAACTTGTTTCCAGTCACCAACAGTCCAATGTCGGTGTTGACCGGCACAGGCGAGGCGTAAATCTTTGTATCGTGCAGTCATCAAGGGTACAGGAGTGGGCCTTCGGCTCCGAAAGCCCATTTCGGTCATGCTTCGTTGAACAGTTCGCACGCTAACACTTGTTGATGGCCAAGTATTGAATCTGCAGCAACTTGTGGAAGGGTTGCACTTTTGTCATGTTGAACGATTCTCTTCAGTCGTTTCTGGTCCACTTTTACAGGATCTTTTTCCGGCCTCTGCGATGTTGTAGATTTGATGTTTTTCCCTGTTCCTGATATTCACGGTACAATGGTGAATTGGTCACAAGGGAAAATCCACACTTCATCGCTACCTCGGAGATGCTGTGACGCATCGCTCGTGCGCCGACTGCAACACCACGTTCAAACTCCCTCAAATCTAACAACTGCGCCAGTCACTTGTTGCGTTATATAGGCGTTGCCGACCGGCAGTACCGTCTTCTGCCTGTTTACATATCTATGTATTTGAATACGCATGCTTATATCAGTTTCTTTGGAGCTTCCGTGTAGTTTGACAAATACTCAGGCACCCAGTTAGATCATCTGCTCTTATGTCTAGAAAATGTTTGGGATTTTCGGTATGGCGGGTGAGCCCTAGAAATCAATATCTCATACGGTGTACTTACATTAAGTTTCCTTTAGTCTTGTAAAATTTATGTTGCTTCCGATGGATCTGGTTTATAACATTCATTTATGTCAGACTGCACACGCCCCACACCATTACAGAGCCTTCACCAGCTCTCATGTAAATATGAATTCCAAGTCAAAGTCCATTTGGCTCTACGGTGTCACGTAACAGCCTCCGTTTAATCTGTGACACAAACTACTTACAACGTATATGATAACGTCAAAGCTCTGATTAGAGCGTTTCAACTGTCACAGAGAATAACTTTTAAGATAAGGAACGGAAAATTGAGTACATTCCTTATGTGGAATTTTAGAGCGACTTCTGCCAGGAAATCTGATTCGACAGGAATTCAGCGCCTCCTTTTCTTCGAAGAAACTGTGATGTGCATATACGACTATTTCAACCTTCCTCTGTTAATTGAAGCAAGCTCTTCTCTCTACAGGGACTCAAAATATTTACAGCTATGAATCAAAAAGATGGGATCCACGACTTTAAGCAGAGTTTTCTCTGTCTTTTCAGTCTGCATTCGCAGATATGATGGACTGATCTGGGAGGAGAGAGTTCATGTTAGTGTCACGTCAAATGACGAAATAGTTATTTCACCAGTAATGGCTCGTGACATACTTTTTTAAAGTAAACATAGTGAAGCGCCAAAGAACCTGGTATAGGCATGCGTATTCAAATACAGAGATATGTAAACATGCTAAATTCGGCGCAGCTGTCGGCAACGGCTATAGAAGAGAACAAGTGTCGGTTACTGCTGCTACAATGGCAGGTTATCAAGATTTAAGTGAGTCTGAACATGGTGTTATAGTCGGCGCACGAGCGATTGGACACAGCATCTCCGACGTTGCTATGAAGTGGGGATTTTCCCGTACGACCATTCCACGAGTGTACCGTGAATATCAGGAATCCGGTAAAACAGCAACTCTCCGACATCGCTGAGACCGGAAAAAGATCCTGTAAGAACGGGACTAACGACGACTGAAGAGAATCATTCAACGTGACAGAAGTGCAACCCTTCCGCAGATTGCTGCAGGTTTCATTAATGGACCATCAACATCAGCCAGTGAACCATTCAACTATACATCATCGACATGTGCTTTCGTGTACACTTGATAACAGCACGACACAAAGCTTTAAGCCTTGCCTTGGCTCATCAACACCAACATTGGGTTGTTGATGACTGGTAAAACGTTGCCAGGTCGGACGAGTCACGTTTCAAATTATATTGGGCGGATGGACGTGTAGGGGTATGGAGGCAACCTCATGGATCCAAGGATCCTGCATGGCAGCAGGGGACTGTTCAAGCTGGTGGAGGCTCTTACCTGATAACCGGAATCCATTCATGTCCATTGTGCATTCCCATGAGCAATTCCAGCAAGACAACGCGACACTCCACACGTCCAGTATTGCTACAGTGTGGCTCCAGGACCTTAACACTTCCGCTGACCATCAAACTCACCAGAACATTATTGGGCATATCTGGGATTGCTTGCAACGTGCTGTTCAGAATAGATCCACTCCCTCGTACTGTTATTGATTTATGGACAGTCCTGCAGGATTCAAGGTGTCAATTCCCTCCAGCACCACTTCAGGCATTAGTCGAGTCTATGCCACGTCGTGTTGAGGCACTTCTGCGTACTCGCGTCGGCCCAAACGATATCAGGCAGGCGTAACAGTTTCTTTGGCTCTTCAATGTATATTTTCTGTCACTTTGGTTGGAGAAGGTTTTTTGGGTTGGAAAAGGCGGGAGGGTGATAAATAGCGTCCCGTGTCCCTCCTGTGTATTTGTTCTTAAGGGATGTTAATAAGTGATTGCCGCACTTCATCCTCAGCAACTTAATAGCTTAGTAAGGACTGTTGTGTTACATTAAAATAAAGTAGGCGTTCAGATACACTGTATTCACACATCACACGCCTTACTATTCCCTTTGACGTACCCCCTTCCATTTCTCTTATTTGTGACACAACGAATACAGATAATTATTAATATGGAGATGAAGTAAGTTGGTTGGTGATTTGGGAGAGGGGACCACACAGCGAGGTCATCGGTCCCATCGGATTAGGGAGGGATGGGGAAGATAGTTGGCCGAGCCCTTTAAAAGAAACTATCCCGGCATTTGCCTGAAGCAGTTTGGGAAATCATGGAATGCCTAAATGAGGATGACCGGATGCGGGTTTGAATCGTCGTACTCTCGAATGCGAGTCCACTTGCTAACCACGGCACCACCTTGCTCGGTGGAGATAAAGTTCATTGTGAAGGAGGGGGTCTTGATAGATACGCAAATTACTCTGCCGTTTATGAACGCAGAGTCGCCTACTGCGAAATTTGCAAATTTTTGCGTTAGTGCAGTTCTCCATAATACACTGTACTGGGAAGGTCGCTTCATATCTGCATACTACTGCAGCTACCTACATACACATAGACCTGATTATTGCAGTCAAGCAGCTGTGTCCCCTATATATGAACTACACTGCCATAAAAAACTCCAACACCAAAAAATAATTAATGCAGAGTAATGAACTTTCGGGAAAACAGCTCTCTAAACAACTAATTTAGGTGATTAACATTCCAAGACCAGACATTAATGTAAGCGCGAGATAAGCAATTGCTGATATGAAATGCTGATACATTAATAACCGGTGAAACCGCCAGAATATTGAATGCAAGCATGCAAAGGTGCATGCAATTTGATGCACAAGTGCCAGATGTCAGTTTGTGCGATGGGGATCCATGCCTGTTGCGCTTAGTCGATCAATATAGTGACGGTTAATGCTGTTTGTGGATGACGGTGGATTTCGTCCGATGATGTCCCATATGTGCTTGACTGGAGACAGCTATTTTGATCGAGCGGGACAAGGCCACATGCCCACAGTCTGTAGGGCATGTTGGGTTACAACAACGGTATATGAGCGAGCGTTATTCTATTGGAAAACAACCCCTGGAATACTTTTTATGAATGGCAGCACAACGGGTCCAAACACCACACTGACGTACAAGTTTGCAGTCATGATACATGGCATAGCCACAAGCGTGTTCCTGCTGTCATACGAAAACGCATCCCAGACCATGACTCCAGGTGTAGATCCAGTTTGTCTAGGCCGCAGACAGGTTGGTTGCAAGCGCTCACCTGGCCGCCTCCTAATCAACACACAACCATCACTGCTACCGGGGCTGAACCGGCTTTCATCGGAAAATAAAACAAACCTGCAATCCGCCTTCTGTCGCTTGACACCACTCAAGTGGCAAACGGCGGTGGTGTGGGTTGAGTGAAACGCACATTACAGCAGGTCTGGCTCGGAGCTGTCCATGAAATAAGCTATTTGCAAAAGTTCGTTGTGTCACTGTGGTACCAACTGCTGCTCAAACAGCTGCTGCAGATGCAGTACGATGCGCCACAGCCATACGCCAGAAACCTGGCCCTCCCTGTTCATCTAGCGACCGTTCATTACCGTGACCAATCACGGTACGGTGGCTACATTCCTGCCAAGTTTTCTGATATATCACGGAAGGAACGTACAGTTCCTCGTAGCCCCTGGACACAACGTCCAATCTCGAAGTTTAACTACCGCTCACGACCGTTACAGTGTGTATTTAAAGCAAACCTGCTTTGCATCGTCACAGTGGCGCTACTAGTGCCACTCTTAAGCCACTGGTGCGAAATTTTAATAGACATCATCTTTCAGATGTAGAAACAGGGCTACCAACTTTCGTTCATGTCGCACAACTCCTTCTTGGTTTTGTCAGTGTATCCATATAATAACTGTCCGCAGCTCGTGGTCTTGTGGTTAGCGTTGCTGCCTCCGGATCACGGGTCTCGGGTTCAATCCCCGATGAGGTTGGGGATTTCCCCCATCGGGAACTGGGTGTTTGTGCTGTCCTTATCATTTCCTCATCATCATTTGTGGTTCAAATGGCTCTGAGCACTATGGGACTTAACTGCTGTGGTCATCAGTCCCCTAGAACTTAGAACTACTTAAACCTAACTAACCTAAGGACATCACAAACACCCATGCCCGAGGCAGGATTCGAACCTGCGACGGCAGCGGTCGCGCGGTTCCAGACTGCAGCGCCTAGAACCGCTCGGTCACTCCGGCCGGCTCATAATTTGTGGCAGCGGCTAGATTCGACTGTGTAAAAATTAGGGACGTGGGACGGGCGCTGACGACCGCGCAATTGTGCGCCACACAAATCGAACATCATTATCTACATAGCCGAGCGGATCTATGCGCTTCTGTCTGGAACCGCGCGACCGCTACGGTCGCAGGTTCGAATTATGCCTCGGGCATGGATGTGTGTGTGATGTCCTTAAGTTAGTTAGACTCAAGTAGTTCTAAGTTCTAGGGGACTGATGACCTCAGATGTTGAGACCCTTAGTGCTCAGAGCCATCATCTACATAATAATTACGTTTGTACGGAAGTCTCAGAGAGTGAATTCTACAAGCACTTATACGTTTCTTTCCCCTTACAAATGTGAGATTTGATATTTAGCCCGTTTGATATTTCCCCTTCGTATGATCGCCCAGCACCAATTCTTACACGTCTACATATAGTCTCTAAAGAAGCCATCAGTGTGTTAATTTAAGGCGGTGCCTTTTTTTTTTTTGTCAGAGGCTTTTAATTTTTTACTGTATGAATTTAGATATAAATCCGGGACTACTCTCTCAGGAGTACATGTGTGAATTAAGTTATTAGGCCGCATCATGTTTCTTCTAAAATGTTCAACGTTTCGACCCCTCTGCTGGGATCTTCCTCAGGATATTTTGGTGTTCACTACTGCTAGAACACTGTCAGAGACGAGTGTCGTGTCCACTTATAAAGGAAGAGTTTTCTGGCGTTCGTGCTGGAGAAGTGATAGTATTGGTTAAAATTCATACGTCTACTACCATTGGTGGGCTACAGTCATAGGCTAATATTCCCGCTCTGATGCAGAAGAAGGGGCGTTGGTAGCTCATCTCCTGTGGATACCATTGACTGTCATCGCCGTTGTATAGAAAGGCACTGTTCCACACTTATGCTGGAGAAGGGTTATTGGTTGAAATGCCTGCTACCGCCATTGGTTGGTCGTCATCAGTGGCTAGATTTGAAACGGACAGAGCAAGAGAGGGGGAATGTTTACTCAAAATATTGTTGTCCGCCGAGGTGACTTGCAGCGCGTTGATTATGCCGCTCACACACCGCGGCCGCGTATTTACTTCCTTGATGGCGGGGAGCCACGATGCCGGAAGCCTATAGCCGTCCTCTCTATTGAAATTAGATCTATTGGAACCTTTCTTCTATAAAAGTTTGTTTCTTTAGCCAGTACACGTACGTTATGAAAATCGATGTCAGAGGCACAGTTCTCGCGATGCTCCGCTACTGCTGATTTTGCACTTCGTTTTAGCCGCACTTGCCGTTCGTGTTCCTTAATGCGTTCTAGCAGTTCTTCCCGTTTCGCCTATATACACGTTGCAGCAGCCACATGTCACTTGATAGACGCCTGCATCGTGGAGGTAATCTTGTGCATCCGCTTTCCGTCGGAAATTTCTATTATTTTGTTTTGGCTAAAGAAAGATATCTGAATACCATTTTTCTTTAAAATTCTGCTTATGCGGTCAGTGACCCCAGAAACCAATGGTAACATGACGGAGTGAGAAGGTGGTTCCTCGTCTTTCTTATTAGGGGTATAAATATTCCGCCTAAAGGCCCTGCCGATTGAACAACTATCATACCCATTTGCCTTCATTGTCCTCTTTAAAAAATTCAACTCCGATTCCAAGTTGTCTTCATCGCTGATACGGAAGGCACGTGAAGACACAGTGTTGAGTACCGCTTGCTTCTGCTCTTTTCCTTGCCATTCCATCGGACTTTTAATGGTACTTGAATTACGTAATCATTACGGACGCTCACGTGAACCTCTCGGTACCAGCAATATTCTAATGTGTTTCTGTAAAGAAGTTGACATATTTCTGAGACAAAATTCAGATTTGATTTCATTAATGTAGAGGTACTTTGATACATCGGTATGTTTATATTGCAATGATATTATTCTTAAGTGTATTCTTTCCTTTGGCACCATGATCTTTGTCATACTTATAACTCTGATTTTTGGGCGCGTAAGCGATTATTAGTTGTTAGAGAGTCGGACCTTGAGGAAGTCAAGTCTTGGACGTCATGTTGGAAAGACGCATAACGAAGTCAGATTACAAAATGTGAACTTTTAACAGTGAGGATGATGTTTTCAAGTGTGTTTTGTATTGTGATGTTTTGTGTGTTACGTGATATTGCAGCAAAAGTAATAAAAAAAGAATTGTAACTACGGAGTGCTGATTACTTTTTTTACATCACCATTGTCCTGCAAAAGTGTAATCTTCAAGAATGATTTGTGATGCGCATATACAAAAGTTTTGAATGTCGCATAATAAAACCTAGGTCTCTTTGTACCCGAGCTTGGAATCATCACCACCTAGATTTTCGACGATTGAGGCATGATTTTACAATGAGACTAGCGTGGGAAACACGAAAAGATGAGCGCTTAGTTTATTCATCATTACATGAAATGACTTTATTAACTGTGCTCTAATGACACCTGCCACATAATATGACTGTTGTTGCCCGAAAATGCAGTATTTAGCAGCGTGAGCAACACCACAGTCATTATTAATTTTTGACCTTTGTTGTGGTAGGGTTGTTAAAGGCTCTACGGCAGGTGGCGCTCCCTTCCGTTGTAGGAACAGCAGTTTGTGCCTTCGTGCGCGCTCCCGCCGGCACGGCCGTCGGACACATCCACGCGGGCGGGTTGTTGGTTGAAGGCGGGCGCGCAGCCACTGTGCGGGACAAGGGAGTCGCAGCCACGTGCAGATAAAGGGGTGCAAGCTGGCGTGGCAGCGCTCCGGCCGTATACATTATGAATGAGCGCGGTGTGGCAGCGCGCAGCGTTCTTGCGCGGGCACGGCACCGCGGTTAGCACAGCATCTGCAAGTTAAACTACCGGCTCCGCCGCCCCCGCACCTTCTTCCTGCAATCCTCAGATATTGAATGGGTAAACACGATGACCAGCCGCACTGCGCAGACCGGAAGCCGCTAAAAGCCCCGGCCGCGGCGCCGGTCCCCGAGCACCGAGCCTGCGGTCGCCCGCCAACTACTCCCTAGCCTTGAGGCAGCGGCGGCTACTGCCGGCAGCCACGGCGGAATTGACCGGCGTACACTGCGCTACCCTACCAGCACTCGTTCCATCTACGATCCGCAAGACATTCTGCGTGGCGGAACGTTCTTCAGCAACTAATTTTACCATTTCATCCTCTCCTCCCCCTTGTTCCCTTTGCGAATGCTGTGTGACAAGAAACCGTGCAAGATTACTCGGCTCCTGTTGCAGAAACGCATTCTCGTTCTCAGGGCTGGGCGAGTCCATCCCCTCTTTTCCAAAGACATGGCTATCTCAGTTGCCTGTCATCTACAGAGTTGTACGCTTCTTATGTTACGCACGAAATATTCTCTTCCCACTTCGGCTACCAAAAAAGGGGAAAAAAGGAAAAATTCCCTCACATCTCATAGCCTCATTCACCAGCTTCACATCTCATAGCCTCATTCACCAGATTCATGATGAACAATCCATCATTTGGGTAACCGTTGCCCGCCGCTGTGACCAACCGATTCTAGGCGCTTCAGTCCGGAACCGCGCTGGTGCTATAGTCGCAGGTTCGAATGCTGCCTCGGGCATGGATGTGTGAGATGTTCTTAGCTTAGTTAGGTTTAAGTAGTTCTAAGTACAGGGGACTGATGACCTCAGATGTTAAGAGTTTTGTAAACCGGATCTGACATTAGGCTTCTTCCGGACCTGAACTCATGTCTGCTCGAGTCGCCCTGTTAATTTACATTCCACTAAGCAGGAATGTAGAAGCCGATCACGTGAACATTATAGTAACACGCTGACTGTCATGTTATTAATAATTTTAATGAGTTACAGTTTTCTATCGTAATTATCATTAATATTCATTTATGGGTCCTGTTGTGATGACAGAAGAGCCAATACCGTGTTACTAGAGGAGACCGAAATGCACGCGTTTTAGCTCACGTAGGCTGGCTTGAGGAGTGAAGAACTATACTGACGCAAGGTCTGGAACATGACAAGGCTTTAGAATTCAGAAAGCGGACGTAATTAGATTGATACTTAACTTTAATCCATTAATGGTGAACGTAGCTCTTGAAGGTACATGATTCACAATATCAATATCAATAGTAACTGAATATGGCGCCTTGCTAGGTCATGGCAAATGACGTAGCTGAAGGCTATGATAAACTGTCGTCTCTGAAAGTGAGAGGGTATGTAGACAGCCGATTTAAAGGCTACCACCTAGCAAGTGTGGTGTTTGGCGGTGACACCACAGGTCTAATAGGACCACGTGAGGTACAATCCATCAACGTCGCTTTTGATGATTGGCCTTCCTTTGTGTCCAAACTTGTTTCATCCTTTGAGAATGAAGTCTCTTTCCTTCATCAGACCACTGTGTTCCAGTCCGTTTTGTAATTTCTCTCTGACGAAATTTTTCAATCAAATATCTTTTTCCTAAATGTTTTTCTATCTGTAACGTCTTCCTGAATTATTCCGGCTACTTTAACAACCCCCTCAATCACAGCGATCCATTTAACTGACTCACTTTTGACCTTACTTCTGTTTTCGTAGAATTCCACTATTTGTTTTGTCAACCTAGTGACTGCCTGAACTTTAATGTGCACATAAATTTTAAGTCTTCTTTCTTTCATGTCACCATATATGTCTGTGTAATCTTATTTCCTCTCTACATCTCAGCCTATAAGCTTCTCCATCACTAATTTTAGGGCCTAATATTTTCCTAATAATATTTCTTGCTTTCTTTTGAATTTCTTCTATATTCTTCTGTTTATTTAAAATTAAAGTATCTGCTCCAGAAAGACATTCAGGATTGATTACAGTGCCGTAATGCCTAAGTTTACTGAATTTAGAAAGTGATGTTTTGCGTCGATCTCAGTGCAGTTGCCATTTTTTTGACAGCGATCTTCGTTTGCAGCTTTTTCCAGACGTTTTCTAATACGATTTCCCCCAAGTATTTAAACTGATAAACCCTTTTATTTTTCCATATTTGTGTTCAAAAACTTTGGTGCCTGTTTGTTGTGTCATATATTCCGTTTTTCCGAATTATATTTGTAGTACTAATTTTTTCCGCAACTTCTTTAAGAATTTCAATTTCTTTTTGAGCTGTGGTAATATCTCTAGTTAAAATCGCCAGATCATGTGCAAAGGCGAGGCAATCTACCCTAATATTACTTCTATCTGGCTTGATTGATTGATTTATATTTTGACTCGACTTTTGCTCTCGCCATTCTGTAACTACGTTTTCCAAAAAACAGTTAAAAATTAAATGGAAGAGTCCATCTTTCTGTCTGACACCAGTCAAATAGTTCAGAAGTGTTTCTCATGAATTTAACTTTACAGCTAATGTCAGTTAACGTTTCCTTAATCAGTGTTAGACTTTTATTACCTAGTCTTTGTTCCTTTAAAATTTGCGAAAGAGATTCACTATCAACTGAGTCGTAAGCATTTTTAATTATTAACCATAATGAATAAAATCTATTTTGTGAATTTTTCTGCGGATCATTTTAGAAACGTTGGGAGGTCAAATGAAACCATTACTAATAGATGTCACGTAGTGCATACTGTCAAATATTTGCAGTTAGTTCACTCAAAAAGTTGCAGTTAATGTTAATACAAAATAATATTAACATATTTCGCTTACCAAAATAATAAATAAACGCTGAAATGTAGATATATAACTATATTCACCATAAATATTGAGCGAGTCGCCGGTTTTATACTGTGCATAATTTATGTCGTATATAGAACAAGAGGAGTCATAGAACGGAGCGAAGGTTCCAGATGATAGCGGGTTCTAGAATAGACTTCTTGTCGTTTTGTGCAGCTTCAATTAATTGCATGAGTGACTCAGACATAAAGCAGCTTCTGGTATGACGGATATAAGATGTATTTGTAAAATGCGGAAAAGCACTTGCTGATTTTAATAATGCGCGTGCCTTCACCAGGACACTGTATTCCAGCTAACACGGCAGCATTCTGTAAAGAATAAGTAATAAGTTAGACTACATAAAATTTGCGGTTAATGTCAGTCTCTGTAATAGAAACGGACGCAAATCTTGTCACTACATTTTCACCAAGAAGTACTTATTGTTGCGGTTTACTGCAGAGTGCAGATTATGCAGAGATACCAGCGAAGCCGTATGATATGATCTGCAAAATAATTACTAAAAAATGGTTCAAATGGCTCTGAGCACTATGGGACTTAACATCTGTGGTCATCAGTCCCCTAGAACTTAGAACTACTTAAACCTACTTAACCTAATGACATCACACACATCCATGCCCGAAGCAGGATTCGAACCTGCGACCGTAGCAGTCGCGCGGTTCCGGACTGAGCGCCTGAACCGCTAGACCACCGCGGCCCGCAAATAATTATTACTTCACACAGATCTCTAATGATAGGACATGCGTTATGGCATCAGGGAATAGCTACCATGGTACTAGAGATAGCCACAAACGGCATAAACTGTAGGAGAAGTCAGAGGATGGAATACGTCCACCAATAATTGAGGGAGTTGAGTGTACATTCTAATCTGAGACGAATAGATTGGCACACGTGAGAAAAAGCGACACAGGATGGATCAAACAAGACAGAAAACTGTTGAACAGCTCTGAACAGCTCCCACAAGAAAAAGAAGTGAAATAATATAAAATAAAAATAAAAATTTGGAACTGTAATAAGGTAAATGTTGCAGGGTGTTTCTGTTACGCATGACTGTATCAGATGTATCAAGGGAGAAACCCTCACCAGTTTTTTTTAGTTCTCATATCCTTGACTGTCTAGTACACAGCATGTTGCGAAAGGATCTGAAGAAGAATCAGGGCAAATTCCTGAGTGTCTCCATTGTCTGTCCAGGAACTATAGGTTCATTCAGGGTGACAGGCACAATTAAATTTCAGACTTTCCAGTTCCAAGAAATATATCTGCCACTTAGCCGAATGAACTTCCGAGCTGCAGCAAAGTGGCAGTGCTCCCGCGTCTGCCCCAAGTTGAGACAATGAGATATTTGGGCCGACGGCTGCTCTGGAAGCGAGACCGATGTTGTGGTTGCGCAGCTGGCAGATGCATATCTTGGGCAAGCCGTAAGTCATTTCAAGACAAGATTATTCAGGCAACTGACTCTTCGAGGGAGCATCATCCAGAATGCCTTGGCCTTAATAACATCAAAGTAACTTATTCCCGCACACTCTAAGAAGATTTCCTTTACTAAACCTTGCAATAGTTAATGTCGGTTCAGGGAAGACTTGAAATCTTCAATGACAGCAATCAACAATGCATTTACAGTCTTAACTTTTACAAGATACAGTGTGTATGCATTTCGCAGCATTTTTATAACATTTGTAAAGTGATGAGAAAAATGTTGTGAATAAATGTTACTATGCGTCTTATTTAATGTATTGAAATTACTTGTTGTTAGTGTGCCGTCACGTCTTCGCTACATTTTCTCTTGATGATTAATTCTATTTGACTGTATATTGTTAATTATGTAATGGTTTGCAGTTCGTCACATTTGAAGTAAAATGAGGCGAGAAAGAAAAAAAAATGTTATTCGTTTCATTCACCCTCCAGAAGCCATCGTAATATATTTGTAGATTTTGTTCCTTGCTCAGACTACCAACGACAACGTTTAATCTATGCACGTCCGCAGCTCGTGGTCTAGTGGCTAGCGTTGCTGCATCTGGATGACGGGGTCCCGGTTCGATTGCCGGTGTGGTTGGGGATTGTCTCTGCTCTGGGACTGGGTGTCTGTGTTGTCCTCATCATTTCATCATCATCATCATCATCATCATCATCATCATCATCATCATCATCATCCGTAACAGTGGCTCGATTGGATTGCGTAAAAAATTGGAGTGTGTAAAAATTGGGAATTTGTACGCGCGCTGATAACCAAGCAGTTTAGCACCCCACAAATCAAAACATCAGCGTCATCAATAATCTATGTAAAGTATTCCAGTAAGACACAATCTATACCTTTCCTGTTCTCCGGGAACAAAGAGAAATATCTGTGTTAGCAAGATACGGTCTAAGATACAAAATTCAGAGTACAAACGAGAATTCTGCTCCTCCAAAGAAAATTGGGGAATATAAGGTTGATAGTAAAGGAGATACGTAACCTACCACAACAACAAAGCAGGATGAAACAAGAGAGAGAGTCGTAAACACTGACACACTTCGACCTCATATCGAGAATATAACAGCAACCTCTTCCCAAGACTCACTTGTGGCTTCTAACTGTGAATTAAGTAACGAAAGACGGCCGAAATGTCATACAATGGAACCCTTACCCAGCTACATATATGATGAAAGCATAAAAGTTTATGCACCTAGTGAAAGCAGAAAGGGAAGGCTCCCTGAAGTGGCCGAAGGTATAACGTGACTGAACAATGCCCAACATTATTAATGGCGGCAAGAAATACATAAACAGCTAAGCTTCATGAGCCTTCGGTAATGTAATGTTCGTTCTTTAGTATAAATGGTTGGAACAACTCCCATTTACAAGTAAGTATCAAAGTGAGGTTGCCCAACTAATACAGACTGCCCTTTCACAATGCAAAATTTCCCAGGCTACTACCAATCGACATATGCATCAATTGGATGGTGCGATGTCGGAATGCCATCAGAAACATCGACTGTTGGCAAGGCACAGTACATACGAAGCGTGTTGCGGGAAAGGAGAACTACTCTCTCCTAGTGAATTTACAAGGCGATTCGTCATTCTAACAAGGTCCTCCCAGTAGCATATCACGTAACAAAAAACAACAGCGCCCTAAAATTGGAGATAGAAAAGAGGATCTCAAGAATGAAAGATGCAACTGTTTCTTGCCTTGGGAACAGAAATGTCATATTTACTCGCGTACGTTCAGATAATCCTACAGCCATTCCGCGCTGCAACATACAATCCTTTGCAAGATTTACAAGACAATAAGAGCGTCTGTTAAAACGCGCGAGTGCAGGATTTCAAGTGCGGGAAAGGAAAGGAAACGCAACGCAGTAGTAATCGCCAGCAAAGGAATAAACTCAACACTTCTGAAACAGTATTCAGACGAGAACGCTGTTATAGTAGAAATGACAATAGGTTACTATGCTGTTAGCCTGTATTTCAGTATAGCAAGGAACATACAGTCTGATTCAGGAAAAATTGATAAAATTTTATGTGCACGGCTCGACAGTTGCTGAAGAACGGAGACATTGTTGGACAGGAATAATCACAGGAAATAGCAGACGACATGAAACACAATACATGAGTAATAGAGGCGTAGTGGTAAATTTACAAAGAAAATAATGCAGATTTCACCACTTGGGAAAAGGATAAAACACATCAACAACGTGTGCAAGTTTGGCACAAGTCACCCTCCCAGTACAAAGGCCAATATGCCCTAATGCACATTTTGCGTTTGTTATTCATGCCGGTTACCGAACTGTTGAACAGTGCTTAGGAGATACTGTCTCACTCATCTCTCGAGGTGATTTTCACTGCTTACACGGTTCGGGGAAGGGGTGTTCGTTACGTGTCTTCCAAGGGCATCCTAGGCATTCTCTATAGGGTTCAGTTCCGGCGAGTACGCAGATGATTCCATACGTTCCAGTGTGTCCGACATCTCAGCGGTCCTGTATGGAGAGGCACTGTCGTCAATAGACAGAAAGTCGGGACCTATCGCACCGCTATACAGACGGACACAATCAAGAATAAACTCCCTGGAATATCACTGTGCTGTTGGGCCATTGCGGATAAAGCTTGCCCACACCATAATGCCTAAGCCGTACCGAGGGCGTTCGTGAACATTCTGTGGTATGCAACGTGTTCCTCTCTCACTCCATAGTAAATGGCGGCCAGAATCACTTGTCACGGTGAAGCGGGATTCGTCGAAAACATCACTCTGGACAACTGTTGCTGACCACAACCACAATGCCCCCTACACCAACGAACTCTATCTAGCGGATGGCATGGTCCAAGTTGGATACATTTAGCAGGCTTCGGAACACACACACCTTCCTGATTTAACTGCCGCGAAATGGTTCTGACAGACACACGGGCACAGGCAGAAGCTGCAAAGTCTGCAGCGATCTGTCTGGGAATGAGATGTCTGTTCCTTTTCGCCACTAGAGCTACGTACCAATGCTCTTGCGGTGTTGTGGTCCGTCTACGACAACCGGCTTGTTTTCGCATAGCATTTCCATGTTCAGCGAACGTTTTTCTTTATCGTGAGATGATACTTCTGAACACACTCAATGCAGTGGCCACATAGCGTCACTTTGACCACCTTCGATCCGTCCAACTCCTCGTCCACGATCGTAAGCACTCACATGATGTTTGCAAACATGATAACTTACCACGCAGAATGTCAAACTAATCCGTTCCAAAAAAACCTTGATGAGGTACCATGCTGTACGAACTGTCGAAAGGACACAGAGCGTTCGTGTACAGGTTTCGTTGCAGATAACACCGCCCCCCCCCTCCTCCCTCTACGTTCCCTTTTACTATCTCTGGCCAAGTGTTCAAAAGCAATTGACGGTTGTTGCGTTGCAAAAGGCAGTTGTGCTTTAGCAGCTGTCATCCAGTTTATTCAGAAAGGGGCTGGCGTTTAAATTTCCGCAGTTAGTAACGAGAGATCGACGATGTGAAAGGATTCAGAGACAATAACGTAGATAAAGATGTCGAAGAATACGTCAGAAACTAATTCATTATGAATGAAGCAAGGACACATCCACTTTCGAAAGCAGCAGAGGATACTTAACCTAACAACACAATCATTCGCTTCAGTGTAGGAAAGCGTCATTTAAAACAATTCATCGTCAAAGAAAGGTAATTCAGCGAATTTGGTGAGTTCATGGTTAACGACCTAGCCTGAAAATATTTTCTAATGAGCGCTACAATGAATATAAAGGCAATAGATGATAAGATGAACCGACTAGCTGAAAGGGAATTTCAGATGAATACGTAACAATTTTAGAAACAGCCTGCAATAAGGGTTTTAAAACATATTCTGCTTCCCAGCGACACACACATAACGTACATAAAAATACTATGAGATGACTATCAAAGAACAAAGCATGATGGTGATATTAGCGAACAACGAAAAAGACAAAACCTTATCGAAAAGGAGCACACCAAGGCCATACAGAGGGCATAATTACAGTCACGGAAGCCTATCATATATCACCTGTAAAAATTAGATGCACAACGATAATGGTAATTTTAAAGAAATCAGATAATAATTAGACCTCTAACTTCTACGAGACAATCACTTACATGTTTGATTATTTTGCACCAACAGACGAAGGAACAGCCGATAACGAACAGCTAATACGACGACAGACACAGAAAGCTACAGAGATGATTGATCACAGAAAATTTATGCAGCAAGAAATTCTTGAAATAATAGAAGGAACGATTCCAAATAAGAACCCTGACGAAAACAGTGCCACCAGCAAAATACTCCTTCGAATGTTCAGTCTTCTCCCAATATATGACGCAACATTGTACAACATTCGTTTAAAACACGTCTGTTTTCCGAAGAAATGGATGAAACTCTAAAGAATATCAGCAGTAAAACTTGGAAAGGAGACCAATACCGAAGTTATTAATATCACCCAATCAGCCTCCCGTATACAAAGGTAAAAGTGCTGGAAAAACTGCAATTTTCATCAACAGAAAGCCAACATACCTGATGGCATACAAACTGTGAAATGACTGCTTAATCGCGCAGAGTGCTTTAGCCATTTAATGTTTCTCGGAAAGCTCAACACATTAGATGGCTTACAAAGAACGGTAGTAAGAAGACCGGTAGTAAAGTAACATTACGTTCTTTGGGAATCCAAACCATCATGACGGCCTAATTGAAGAAATAAGATTAGAATGTTGCAATAGAAGAACTTTAAACCACTTAAAGGTCACTCAGGCACAGACGGAAATGAAATTGCATACCAGCTGGCGAAAGAGGCATTCAATAGCAATAGGAATTTAACTATATCAAACGTCCCAAAATCTTTCTGAGACAAACGTCAACAAAAGCAGCATTGGAAGAACGGGAGAAAGAACGGCAACAGACTACCAAAGGAATCGCAATAAATGAATATTTTCCAGTTATGTAACAAAGACTGGCGATCAGATTAACAAGGAAAACTAAAGGCTTCCTACCATCGAACTAGAATAACCAACGACGCTATGTTCCCATGTACTGGAGATAACTAAGCCGTGGACCACTGGAATGTAGCAACTTAAGACAGTCAGAGAACAACACTACTGAAAAGTGTAATAATGAAAGCTGGAAATTGACTAACTAAAAGAATGAACTGGTATACATTAAAAAAAAAAGACTGCCTTAAATTCTGTAATTCAATCTAATTTTACAAGTGTTATGATTTTTGTTTACAAATTGCTAAACAAACTCTGAAATATGTTTATTTTGTCTACAACAAAAGTCGTAGCTAAGTTACCCAGCACATGAAGAACAATTCTATCAAAGAGAGCATATTAATAATAGTAACAATAACAATACCTTAACTGCACGATAGCAATGATAGTGTTACCGACGACATTGCCAACCAAATTTCACTAAATACCTTCACCCATGAAGACGAAGTAAATATTCCTGAACTCGAATCAAGTACGGCTGCCAACATTACTTAAAACTAAATGCTCTCGGTGTAGCCAAGCAACTTAGATTACTTAATGAAGGCAAGCCTTCCAGTCCACATTGTATACCAATAATGTTTCTTTCGGAGTACGCCGATGTATTAGCTGCGTATGTAGCATTTTTTTTTTTTTTTTTTTTTAACAACCGCTCGCTCGACGAAAGATCAGCACCTAAAGACTGCACAGGTCTCATCAATACACAAGAAAGGAAATACAGGGTGGGACAAAAAAAAAATTGGCACGGACGAGTGGATACGATTGAACGTGAATGGATGCATTTAACCACACCCCGTTACGCGCACACCACGTGTACGTGCTCTACGTGATTCACACCCATTCAGAGCGTGGTACGGGCTGTGTCGATATAGTAGAGTGTAGCAAGCCAAGAGGGACGATGGTACTGACAGTGGAGCACAACGATTCACGCGACAACAAAGTCGCGGAAACGGAGTAGTCAGTTGTTTGCTGAGAAGTTTACTGATGTAAAAGTGTCAGCAAAGAGAGCTATGCAACTCTTGGTCTGAAAATGGCGTCAGGTAGGATCTACTTTGAACAAGTTAAAAAAACAGTCAGAAACGTGCAGGCACACCAGAAAATGTGGCTGCAGTTCACCATAAAATGCTTAAGAAATCAACCATATGCCTGTCGCAAGAGACTAGCATGTCACGTCGATCATGTGGACGGATACGCCACCTAGACCTTGCACATGTTCATACATTAAAACCAGCATATGCTCCTCTACGCCTCCAGCTTTCTGAGTGACTCTTCACTGAGATGATAATGAATGGCTTGAACATGAAGCCTGGTTTCACCTGAGCGGTTACGTCAACTCCCATAACAACAGGTTCTGGGCAGCGGAGAATTTGCATACCTTCCACGAAAATCCATTTCATATTCAGAAGGTTGGAATTTGGTGAGCAGCGTCTGCAAACCGTATTATTGCTTCCCTCTTCTTTCATCAGACGCTAACTTCGACACGTTACACTACCACCGTTTTGAAACCATTAGTGGCACAATTAACAGAGGAGGAAAAGACCTACAGTTACTTCCAAAAGGATGGAATTACTGCTCTTACAGCTGGCCGAACATCGGAGCACATTTATACAATCTTCGTGCTTGTCAGAGTCGTTAGCGAAGGGCAGTCTGGTCGCGTCTCTAGCTCGCCATCCACGTCATCTGAGCCGTCACTGTGCAATTAATTTGTGCGGGGAGCCTCAAGTCTCTGATATATCGCAACAATCCCCATAGTCTTCAAGAAATGCAGCAGGACATTTCGAATGAGGTTGCAGCAATTCCTGAAGTCCAGCTTCGATCCACCTTCAACAACTTGATGACCAGGGCCCAAAAGTGCCAAGAGATGAATGATGGTCACATTCAGTATCTGCTATAGTCTGGTTAGTACTGTATTTACATTCCTTTGCTGTATTTCTTTGTGTCCTGGAACTCTGTTCTCTGGGCCACATTTATAGAACTGGTTTAAATTGATTTACTTGTCAGCAATCTATCTTACGGAAATAGAAGGAAAAATTGTCGTGAATGTCTTCAGGGAATGGTTTCATTAAGTGGAAAAGCTAATTTCCTGTTGCTCACTTGTCTTTTCCAGTGAAATTCATCTATGGATGTTAATATGAACTCAAATAAGCATCATACTGCTTCGCAAAACTAGATTTTTGAGATTTCAGATTATGAAGGTGTCGAGTATGTGGAGCCGGCCATGGCAGTACAGTTGCTTCAATTACATAACAAATTTAATAGATTTTTTGGATATTTCTTAAAAGAAAGGCACTTCTCTCAGCATCGTGCGTACTTACCACAGGTAAAACAGAAATTTTACTGTTCTTTTTGTCTTGTATGCCCACGGAGTCAAGAAATAATTCAGTCCGCCAACCGCTTCACTCACCTGAAACAAAAGAGAAGAGTATTTTAAGAATCTGAGGCAAGAGTATGTTATCACATATTTGAAAACGCCAAATCACGAAAGCTATTTCCTGCAAATAAGTTGTGGATGTAGTCGGAAACTTACAGAACGTGCAACACCCGAAAAAATACAGTTTCAAAGACAACGTCTTACTCATCATCATTACCGCAAAGAATTATCGTTATTAAATGATTTTATAGCCAGATTAATCCAAGTGACCATCTACGTCCAGATAGTTCCATGTCATATAGCTTCCTGTATCAAGCTAGAATGTGTATTTTAATATTAATCACAACGTCGATAGCTTTAGCGGTCTACAACACCTCAAGTTATCTTTTAACTGTTGAAATGGGTTTTTCATTTTATTTGAAGCTAGCTTTTGACTGTAAAATGGGGACAGATTCCCAAGCTTGGAAATGAGGGCGCTTTAGAGATGATAAATTTCTGAAGTAGGTTCACTATCGTTAAGTGTTGGAGACGTAGGAAGCTCAAAAATCGCATGTCCATATTGAAAATCTTTGGCCATAACTAGCATTATCATGAGACTGGATGTTATCAACTCACTCGTACCGTAATTTAGTTTACAAATTGTTGCGTTGTCCTTTTTATGTTTCTGTTTTTTTATTTTTTTCATTTTCCTGTAGGGTCTCGCTCTTAATAGGATTTCTGTGTGTGTAAATGGTTGTAGAATTTCTGACTTACGATGTAACTGGCAGCGTCAAAAATATAGACGAACATGCCAAAACAAACTACTGAGTGTGTTGTAAAATGAGGAATTCATCGCCAGATGTCCCTTTCGAATAGCTAACGTTTTACTGTATTTAACATGTGAACGGAAGTGATAAATGGTTCTGACACGTGCGTATATCTCCACCAGAGTCCCAACTGCCAGTACAGTCCCATCACGTCATTCTTTTTGTGCGCTTATCCTTCCTGCTGCACCAAATGTCCTCGGTAGTCAGTTTTGTATATTCTGATTTCGGTCTGCCTCTACAATTTATCTCATTATATTACTCCATCAAGCAACTAGTAGGCGCTTTAGCACTTGTTCCTGCGATCGGAATGCCGATTCCGCAGGCACCACATATGACAAAAATAATAAAACCGTACTACCACCTATACTACCCTGGAGTAGTTTTTTATTCTTTTGATCCATCATTAATTTCGGTCATTTGGTCCATTTAATAGTGGACATATCGTAACGATGAAGTACCATCATTAGTTTAAGTTGGAAATAAAACAGGACATTAATATTCTTTGGCTTTGCAAATCACTCTCTACAGTTGGTGGAAGTGACGTCACATGATGAGCGCCAGCAGGGCTCGGAAAAGAAAGGTGACGATATGTTCCGTTCTTGTGAGTTTGAGGGCAGTACTTATCCTGCGTGATGTAATACATGAACTTAGCGTCAGTGAGACTACTTTGGCCTACCACGACTAACGATTTATAATCATGTACAGTAATCGAAAATAATTGCTAGATTTTTTTAATTATTGCCACATCACAAAACAACGCAAGCCTACATGTCTACGCTACAAAAAATTTCTGCTTCAGTGTTTTAGTGAAGGCCTCAGAACGACCGGCACGGCGAAAAGATAGACTGAACTGTGTTTATAATCATATTGCATTTTGCCAGTCTCTTTGCTTTTCGATACGCTTTTTTTTTTTTTTTTTTTTTTTTTTGTAACACACATTATTTCAAAGGATCGAAGTCTTACAGCTCCTTCTTCTCTGGGTTTCCAGTTTGCGTTTCACTTTATTACAGTTCTTTCTACGTCTACGTTATACTCCGCAAGCTACCTTCCGCTATGTAACGGAGGGTACTTCATATACCAGTATCACTTTTCCTGCTCCAGTCGTGTATGCTTCCCGGGAAGAACGATTGCTGGTAAGCTTGCGTGAGAGCTCAAATCTCTCTACTTTTACCATAATGTTTTTTCGTGAGATAAATATAGGAGGTAGCAAAATACTGTGTATCTTCTAGGAAAGCACTCTCTCGAAATTTTAACACTAGACAAACGATGATGCACAACGTCATCTCCTGCACCGCCTGCCACTGTAGTTGGTTATATCTGTGATGCTTTCGCGCTTGTTAAACACGCCGCTTTGGATTTTATGCACCTAACAATCATGTCTCGTATGGATGTCAGACTGGAGAGCAATATTAAAGAACTAGTCGAACGAGTGTTCTGTACGCTACTTCCTTCGTGGGTGGATTACATTTCCTGAGGATTCATCCAATGAATCTTAGTCTGGCTTCTGCCTTACTCACGATTAATATGAAGTGATCGTTCCACTTCAAATCGCTCTGTACGCACACCCCTAGACATTTTGTGGAAGTAACTGTTTCCAGTGATTGTCCTGAAGTATTGTCATCATACAATAAAGCATTTTTCTGTCTTTGTATTCGCAATACGTTACATTTGTTTGTGTTGAGGGTCAATTGACACTCCCTAAACCAAGTTTCGCTACAGTTTTATAGTATTGCTATTTCTCTGTATACAACAGAATCATATGTGAAAAGCCTCATGGAACTTCCGACATTACCACTTGGTGATTTATATATACTGTGAAGAGTAACAGTCGTACAGCACCTCCCTGTGGCATGCCGGAATTTACTATTACGCCTGATGACTTCTCTAGGTTCAAAATGACATGCTGTGCTCTGTTCGCTACAAACTATTCTGTCCAGTAACCCAATTGGTGTGATATTCGATACGCTAATGCTTTGTTCACTACGCGGTAGTATCGAATGCCTTCCAGAAGTGAAGGTACACACCCTCTACCCGGGAGCCTGCATCTGCTACTTCTTTTTGGGTCCTTCCGACGAACGGAACGAGCCATGTTCCATGATCGGTGCTTCCGGAACCCGTGTTGGTTCCTACAGAGGAGGTTTTAGAGCTCCAGAAATGTCATAATATGCTAGTATTCACGGAGTTCCAAAATTCTTCGACAGTCCGACGTCACAGATATAGGTCTATAGGTCTGTGTGCCGGTTCGACGACCCTGCTTGAAAACGGCAGTTACCTGTGTTTTTTCCCAATCATCGGGAACGCTTCGCTCCTCAAGAGACCTATGGTACACTGTTGCTAGAAGAGAGGAAAGTTCTTTCCCGTAGTCTGTGTAGAATCGAACTCAAATGTCGTCAGGTTCATTGGCCCTTCCTCTGTTAAGAGATTTCATTTGCTTTTCTTGCTTGGATACTTATATCGAGCTCTGTCATTTTGTTATTAGTGCGACGATTTAATGGAGGAAGTATAGCGTGTAATATTTTGGTCTCTTCTGTGTCGATCTCTATTTCAGTTCCATCTACATCTACATGATTACTCTGCAATTCACATTTAAGTGCTTGGCAGAAGGTTCATCGAACCACAATCATACTATCTCTCTTCCATTCAACTCCCGGACAGCGCGCGGGAAAAACGAACACCTAAACCTTTCTGTTCGAGCTCTGATTTCTCTAATGGTCACAGAGTGTCTGCACAGATCGCTTCGATTCGTTTACTGATTTAACATAGGATCAGAACTCCTTCATTACAAAGGAAAAAGAAAAACCGTGGTTTAACGTCCCGTTCACCACAAAATCATTGGAAACGGACCAGATGTAGGGATTGGAAAGAAAGATCGTCTACAATCCCGGCGTTTGTTCTTCCGAGATTAGAGAAATTACTGTAAGCCGCGATATGGACTGCTGAACTGGATTTGAATCTTCGTCCTCCAGAAACTGAGTCCAGTGACTTACCAGTGCGCTGCCTCGATCGGTTCCAGACATAGTTTCAGTATATGTTAGTACAACATGTTTCAAATATATGAGTATTCTGAAAGGGACAACACATATTCTGAAAGGAACAACACATTCCTTTTTGGAAGTGGTTGAAGCCTGTGTTCTGTCTACGAGGGGTAGTATAAAACAAATGAGTCCATTTACTATCGTTCCCCAGAGGCGTAACATGGAACGCTCTGCTAGCAAATCTTGTGAATTTTACCTCACTGGAACTCTGTCCAGTGTACTGCTTGCTGCAGCGAACTGCAGCGTCATCAGGACCATAGAGCGAGTGTGCTACGCGCAGCTGGGGAGGTACGGCCAATTCTATAACAAGTTATTGCACACACAAGTGACCAGGTTATAGAGCAGATCGGAAAACCCGTTAAAACACAAATGGAATCGGTAACCATCAACTCCATTTCGATGGAATAAAACGTTAACGAAACAGAACTGCGATTTTGGAGCCTTTCGCAGCAGCAACGACGTATAAAATCCCACCGCCTTCAGACCGCCTTGTACCTGATTTAGAAGTCCACCTTTCTAAAATATTCACCATCTCCTTCTTCGGGAGATGATGAACATCTTCGAAAGCTCGAGTTTCCTCTATTCCTCTAATTCCGAATAGGGGAGAATCTAAATGAGGCCACGTCAAGCACAAGCAATATGTTAGGTGACAGTAAATATAGTTGCATCTCTCGCTTTTGATCTATTTGGATCCAGAAAAAGTCGTCCGCCCTTGCGTTAGGTCGTATGAACGAGAATTATAGGACACAACATAAATATATGGGTGTTTCTTGTTGAATACCTCGAATATTTCGCTAACAGCTAAAGCCTTAGGTAGCGAAAGGAAAATTTTCAGAAAATAACAATACGACAAAGAGAAATTAAATTGCCGTCTTCGTAACACCTGACTCTGTTTTAACTGCTGAGATATGAAAGGAAATTTTTAACCCGCCAGGATAGCCGAGAGCGCTGCGCTGCTTCCTGGACTCGGGTAGGCGCGCCGGCCCCGGATCGAATCCACCCGACAGATTGACGACGACGGCCGGTGTGCCGGCCAGCCTGGATGTGGTTTTTAGGCGGTTTTCCACATCATGCTAGGTGAATACCGGGCTGGTCCCCACGTCCCGCCTCAGTTACACGACTCACCGACATTTGAAACAAGTTCACATTATTTCACGATTTACGCTAGACGCAGACAGCTGGGGTACACTAATTCCGCCCCAGGGGGTATGGGGTGGCGGCAGGAAGGGCATCTGGCCACCTCTTAAAATTCACCATGCCAAATCCGTACCTAACCCTGGCGACGCTGCGCTCAATGCGGTATAAAGGCAGTAGCAACAGAAAGAATATCAAAGCAAATTTTTAATAGTACTATGTACTTGTCTGACGTCTTGGAAAGAGGAGGAAATGATATGACATTTGTTAAGGTTTGGGTGTAATTTTTACAAAAATGGGAGTAATATGCTAATTTTAATCTTTTGTCGCTGATTGGGATAGTTTTAAGCCTATAGTTCGATGGCTTCTTTGAGGTTCCTACCGTGTTCAACATAAAGTGAAAGAAAATCGAACTGTTCTTCATTACTAAAAAATTCTAGCAGTGTAGCGAACGCAGAGACACTAGAATCCATGCATATCGACGACTGGTACGCCTAGCTTCCGGCATAGAAGCGAGCCTGTTCTGTGATGTTTACGCCATCAGCCGAGGAGTCACAGCGTCTCGCCACCTGCGTTCTCTCCAGCGTGTGAAAGCACCTAGCTATTTTTGCAAAAATTTCACTGAAAAACTAACCAAATTTAGGCACGCGATATCCACATTTTAAGCTTAAAATCATTTCAGGGTGGTTGCGTGATGCCTTGTATCTGTGAATATTGTATGACATCACTCGGCTGATCAGCAGTCTGTTTTGACCCATCCTTTTGTCGGACGCGGAGAATGGCAGGAAGTTGCCTTCAGAGTCCACTGGTCGCACCGCGAGGGACAACAGCCGCTGCCGGTGTTTGAGCCACGCATACTGTTCTGTCGTGTTGTGTTCTATGTGTGTCACATCCGCCTGGTTTCGCAACAGCAGGCTGCAGAGCGCCTGACGTCATGTTCTGCTCTGCCACCCGAGATCTCCCGCGGTCCTCTGCGGGGGTCAGCCTGACGCTGCAACCGCGCGTGTGTTCCAGTTTAGCACAGTTGCACAGGACTGGGCCTTATTCTGCGGTATATTTGCAGTAACTATAGTGAGATTACTACGGAGCACACAGTCTCCAGCACCTTAATGGAATTCAACTACGACAGAAATGTATGAGAATGTGACTAATATGCCAAAAAATAACCACGAATGTTTTGGTGAGTTTTGCATGGGTTTCCAAAGCAGCATCCTTGTCATGACGTCGTCCAGTTAGAGAGAAGGTGGACGTATCTTATCTCTAGTCAACACCTACACTTACATTTCGCAGGGTATGTGGCGCATAGTGCTATCTCCTCGGTCTTCTTGTGATTCCGTGATGATGATAAAAACTCTCAGAGATGATGGAGAACGTAAATGTATCATATTCATCTTTAGGATCTGCAGCTGTTGTCCTTCCTTTCCGGGTTTGCAGTTAAATTGGGAGTTATAGGTTCCGCCTTTTTGCAAAAACACTGTTTTCTCTTTTTACACAAACAAGTTACAGCACCCCTGTGTCATCATCAGTGGGCTTTTGTTTATTGAAAAGTGTAAAAAGTGAACATGTTTTATGTTGTAACTGATTTGGCAAAGTGAGGCCTAAAGAAATTACTTGTTGGTTTTGCTTCTTACCGTAACTTTACATAAGACGGGTTACCAGGCCCAAGTCTTTTTTTAAGGGATGTGTTAACTCGCCGATGAAATTCACATTTACGTCGATCGGTTTGCAGCTGACAAGCTATTAGTGCAGGACACCAAACAGTTGGTCCTGATAAACCATACAATGTAAAATCACGGTAAGAAGCGAAACGGCCAAAAATTTTCTTTAAGCCTCCCTTTTTTAAGTCAGTTACAACTTAAAGTACGTTCACTTTTTACACTTTTCAATAAACAAAAACCCACTGATGATGGCACAGAGGTGCTAGAACACGTTCTGGTAAAAATTAAAAAAAATGTGTCCAGAATGAGATTTTCACTCAGCAGCGGAGCGTGTTTGCACAAAAGTGGAACCCATATCCTATAAAGTAAATGTATCCGTTTGAGAAAAGGGACCCTCTTCCGGAAAAGGCCCAGCCAAAAGTTAGCAGCGAAAATCATTCTGGTACCTGTGGCAGTGGAGATCTTCCACTGCAATCTCTTTGCTCTCCACATTTTTGAAGGATGTAATATGGACCAAAACAAGGAAAAAAGTCGAGTAAACAACGGTGCTAAAGTGCATACATTAAGAACTGTAAGCACCTGTTCATCTTCTATTGAAGAAGTGTGCAATGTTCTTAACTATGTATTTTAGAGCCCATATTTACTGGCCTTTTGTTTCTTGTTTTGGCGCGTACTACCACCTCAGAAAGTCGCCTACCCTACAATCTTAACAACAAACGTGTCTCTACTAGAACTGTATTCCACTTTCAGGGCTGTCAGAAAGGTTTTCACCTGTAACTTCCAACCCGATCGTTTTTGAACCAGAATCGCTTACTTCAGATTGATACGTGTACCCTTGTTTATCATTCCTAAAAGTTTTTAACATCACTGAATCAAATGTTCAAATGTGTGTGAAATCTTATGGGACTTAACTGCTAAGGTCATCAGTCCCTAAGCTTACAGAATCGCTTACTTCAGATTGATACGTGTACCCTTGTTTATCATTCCTAAAAGTTTTTAACATCACTGAATCAAATGTTCAAATGTGTGTGAAATCTTATGGGACTTAACTGCTAAGGTCATCAGTCCCTAAGCTTACACACGACTTAACCTAAATTATCCTAAGGACAAACACACACACCCATGCCCGAGGGAGGACTCGAACCTCCGCCAGGACCAGCCGCACAGTCCATGACTGCACCGCCAAAGACCGCTCGGCATCACTGAATCACCCGGTATGTAGAAGGAAGTGTATGTATATAACGCTATCATTCTTAGGAATGTACAGTCTCGAGATTTTAACAGTAAACCGAACTATGATGCACACTGCCTAGCTCGTGGCGTCTGTCATAGGACTTGGATGAGCATATTTGTGAAGCTTTCGGGATTAGAAAACGAGTTGGAATGAAACGCGCTGCTCTTCTTTCTATCTTGTATATTTTCTCTCTCAGTCCTGTCTGTAAGAGTCTCAGGCGGAGGCGGAAGGTTTTCAAACACAGCTCGTTCGTGAGTGGACTAAATCTCCTTCAGATCCCTGCAATCTAACTCCCCCTACCATTCTTTTAAGACGTACCACTTAAAATGCATCTGTACCGATACATCCAGATATGTAATGGATGTTTATGGTATTATTCGTACCGAAAGCAGCCAAATGGAGCTTGCTTATATCGCGAACACTAATAGCTGCACAGAATACACTCGCCTGCAGTTACTCCTACATCTGAACGAAAGCTATGTTCTGTATGCTAAAAGCATTTCGGTTTGATGCTTGCCAGACCATGTTAATGTAATCATCAACTCAGAAGAAAATAACATTATGGATCCTACTTCCGAACGTCGCAAGTATGTAGAAATCTGTGAGTGTAGAGCTGAAAAACAACTGAAGACGCTTAATAGAAGAAAGGCCGTTCGATCTCGTGGGATAGTCATTACGTAGTGCACAGAACAAAAAAAGTGCTAGAACTCAGTCCGCAGCTCGTGGTCGTGCGGTAGCGTCCTCGCTTCCCACTCCCGTGTTCCCGGGTTCGATTCCCGGCGGGGTCAGGGATTTTCTCTGCCTCGTGATGACTGGGTGTTGTGTGATGTCCTTAGGTTAGTTAGGCTTAAGTAGTTCTAAGTTCTAGGGGACTGATGACCATAGATGTTGTCCCATAGTGCTCAGAGCCATTTGAACCATTTTTTGCTAGAACTCAGCAATCCATGAGACTGAAAAGAGGAACAAGTGGCTGTTATCTTTTAAGCAGGATCTCAGAACCGATGATTGGAGCCGAAGCCCTTTCTCCCTAATATCAATTCGCTGAAATGTTGTACAACTATTTTTTGTTTGTGTATGATGACTTTTACGGAACGAACGCGGTTCTTAACAATCAACCGTGCAAAACTCTGTTTACTCACATTCAGCAGAGGAAGGCTGTATTTCGGGAAGCACAATTCCTTCTGGTGTTTCTTGACTTCTAAAAAATTTTGGTTAGAGTTCAAACGATCACCTATTACATTACATATGTACTTCTTACGGATCTGAAATTGAAGACTTCTGGTAATCAATACCTAGTATTGTCAATAATGCGTATTAAATCAGAATAAAATTTTTGCATTTTCATAACATTCTTTATTTTACTTTATTTTAAAGGTCCGCCTTGAGCACACAAACTTTTACAATTCGCTATTACAAGTTTCGGCCACTGCCATATTCAGATCATAAAATATTCTGATGTAGTATGAACGACAACTAAACATGTAGGCACATTGTAAGTGCTTACTATGTGTTTACTATGTACCTACATGTTTAGTTGACGTTGATACTACATCGGAATATTTTATGATCTGAATATGGCAGTAGCCGAAACCGGTAATAGCGAATTGTAAAAGTTTGTGTGATCAAGACGGACCTGTAAAATAAAGTGCCAAAAATATGACCACGGACTAATTTTCAGACTTTATGTCTTCAATCATTTCAGCTTCGTGTATACTTTAAATGCAGTTTAATCGCAACGACCACAGGCACTGTCACAGGAAAAAAAGACTGAAATTTGAGATTTATCGGAATAAGGGCAGGGCGTGTACCAGCATGTATCTGATTTGCCAATGCTACATCTCGAAACACTTCCATACCTGAATACGATTTTAATAGGAAGACGTAATATAGAGCTAAAAAATCACAAAAATCTACAGGAAGGAATCTGTAGATATTAGGGAGCATGGACTACATTTTTCGATACGAATCGCCATTTATCAAAATGAGTATAATATGCCTATCAAACTTGGGTTGTTGTTGATTCAGTGGTAGTAGCAGTAAAGTGTGATATCACGAGGGTATGTCCATGGAATACCGTGTCAGTTGTGTGACTGGATTCGCGATTTCGTCCCACAAGGGTCACAGTTCGTAGTAATTGATCAAAAGTCATCGGGTAAAACGGAAACCGTATCTACAGAGTGGTAAGTCTGAAAAACTTTTAAGGACGTTGCAGGGTAGGTTCGACTGAGAAATAGCTGTTAAGAAAAAATTCGTTATGTTGCGCCGTTTCCGAGTCAATTAACATTGAAGTAGCCAATCGGGCTGTTGCGCGCACAAATTCAAGCCGCGGTCCGTCAGTGGCGGAGTAGCCAAAAGTGTTCTCCTCTGGTTGCTAGAACCGAACAAAAGAGCGATACAAGAATTGGACATGGGACGAAGATAAGGATCGAATCGAACCTAATCCAAAGGCAGAGCAGTCTCGTGCTCTATCATCTACGTTATGAGAACAACTGACACTAATTTTATCTGGCGGACCACTTGAATTCGCAGTCGCAACGGCCTGATCGGCTCACTTTAACGCTAATTAACTCGGAAACGGTGCAACGTATCAGACTGTTTTCTTAACGATTATTTCTCTGCGTAACCTACTCTGCAACACTCCTACAAGCTTTTCACACTCCTTGTGACCACCCTGTAAACAGCAGATAAATTCATCAGTATGCTGAGAGTGTTAGCAAATAAAGCATCTGGTAATGCCATCAGAAAATCAAGACCAATTGCAAAATGACTTAGACAAATCTGTACGGTGCGAGAGGTGGCAACCGACTCTAAACAATTAAAAGTGTGAGGTCATCCACATGAGCATTAAAAGGAATCCTTTAAATTACGGTTACACGATAATTCACATAAATATAAAGGCTGGAAACTCATCTGTAGACCTAAGGATTACAATGACGAACAATTTAAACTGGAACGATGACACAAAAGGTTGTGAGAAAGGCGAACCCAGTCACCTTTTACTGACACAACAAGTATAAAATGCAAGAAGTCTTCTAAAGGGACTGCCTGCATTATGCTTGTCAGTATTCTTCTGAAGTCTTGCTGCGCTGCGGCTGGTCCCGGCGGAGGTTCGAGTCCTCCCTCGGGCATGGGTGTGTGTTTGTCCTTAGGATAGTTTGCGTTAAGTAGTGTGTAAGCTTAGGGACTGATTACCTTAGCAGTTAAGTCCCACGAGATTTCACACACATTTGAACATGTTTTTTCTTGCTGCGCGGTATGGGATAGGATTAACGGAGGACGTAGAAACGTTCAAAAGACGGGCAACTCTTTACGTATTATTGCGAAACAGGGGAGTGTGTGTCACGGATATCATAAGTGAGTCGGGGTGGCAGTCATTAAAATAAAGGCATTTTTCGCTGTGACGAGATATTTTCACGAAATTTAAACTGCCTTATTCAAATTCTGGAATATTTTGTTGATGCCCAGAGAAAAACGATCATCGTAATAAGACAAGAGAAATCCCTGATCGGAAGGAAAGATTTAACTCTTTATTCCTTGCGTGCGATGTTAGAGACTGGAACGGTAGGGAAATAGCTTGAAGGTGGTTCCATGAATCCTCTTCCAAGCACGTAAGTGTGAGTTGCAGAGAACTCACGCATATGCAGATGTAGAAAAACAAGACATTTCAATGTGTAACGTGCTCTATGTACAAACTCATTTCGTTTTTTTCAACCTTCTACTCGCGTAGAACACTGCCGCTTCCAACTACTTTTCATATGAGGCTTGTTCAGCGTAGCGCAAGTCGGGCGATAGTTTTGGTGCCATTTGCAAATATGCACCATGCGTTTCCATGTGAAGCCCCTGTACGTGTACTGCTCTTAAAGGTGCAGCTTTGACTGCAAGCAAGACAAATCTGAATCCTGTTGCCAGTGAACCATCTAGCACCTAAGAACGAGGAAATCTGCCGTCTAACTACCAACTCTCCAATGTTCCTTGTATTCATTTTAGAAAACACTAAGGACAGATAAGGAATTAGAATGTCACCGACCAGCTGGCGATGCACACCCTTCCTCCCCTGCATTCATTATCGACGACGATTTACGTTTAGGGCACCCCACGGCTGGCAAACTCAAGAAATAATTAATACGAGAAAACTGTGGATTAATTGTTTCAAAATTTATAATAAATAGATAGGTAATTATAACACTATTATCACACACACAGTAATATATGTATGTATGTATGTATGTGTGTGTGTGTGTGTGTGTGTGTGTGAGAGAGAGTGAGAGAGAGAGAGAGAGAAAGAGAGAGAGAGAGTTGAAAAGGCTAAAGACTACATCAAACGTGGGAAAATATGTTGTCTGATTTAACAGAGCTGTCAGGAACATGCAGGGCAGGATTTGCCGTTTAAAAAAATATGGAAACAACTCATACAAATCATTATGGTTGTTGTCATTGCAGAGACATCAGTAACTGAAAACTAAAATATTATGAATACGATCGTGAGCTGGCTTTTTCCGTATTGAAATGTCTCACAAAATGTACTGATTCTTAACATTGTGACCAATATGTGATACAAGTTCTGTCACGATGAATTAATAAAACGAGCCGCGATCTCATTCGCGCTTTTGTCTCTGAACTGCGGAGATTGTGACGTCGCGTTCTGTCGGATTTTCAGCGACCCAGAAACTTACGAGTGGAAACGTGGACACGGGTAATTCCGCGAGATTGAGGCTTGAATTACTAATTTTGTTTGAGTCATTGGAGAACATATAATTAGCTACGACGAAGCGCCAGTCAGTCTCTCTGGCTTCATTCGCATTTTATTTGCTTGTAGACAGTCAAAATATTCGGAACAAAGCTGACGATCACAGTCTCCAGCAGGATTTAGCATAAATCATTATGAGATCAATACATGCTAACCTGTTGTACGATAATACTCATGATCATCATGTATTTATCATGCAACAGATAATCCATGCAATGGGAAAGTGATATGGAAACGTTAGAGTACCTCGCATTCTCTTATTGTATAAAAGCTTTCGACATAGTAAAAACACAATAGCTATGGAAAGCACCTTCTGAGAAGGGTATTCCGAGCCATAACTTAGACGTTTTGTAACGCATATATAGACGCACCGCTGTCTTAATAGACGTTACCGATGAGGTTAATGTTCATGCGATTAAACAAGGGGTTAGACAAGGCGGCAATCTGTAATCAGCGTTGCTCACATTGTAATTGAGAATATGATTAGAATATGTAAAGGAAAAGTACCTGATGAAATTAAGCAAGCATCCTATGAACCATAGATCATGCAGTTTAAGTAACCTCTACATGTATACAGTGGCCAAAAATAAATATGAACTGTTTAATTGCTCATAACTTCACAATTTAGTAACGGAAAGTGTAGCTTCAAGTTATTGAAATCACTATAGGCGTCAAAGTGGTCACCATTAACATCCACTCATAGGCTATCTCGCTGAACTGCTCCACCAACTACCAACTGCAGCGAGTTCACCTAGATGTCTGCACAGGAATGCTCGATGCATTCTCGAACCGTCTACTATGCGCGGTTTTTGTGGATGAACGACATCCTGTAGTGTTCCCCACTGCTAAAGGTCCAGAGCCGTAAAGTCTGGAGAACTTGGTGGACACTCAACAACACTTCTTCGGCCTATCCACCGTACGTGTAGAGGTTCTCCTGAAACGATTATGGTAGTGGGGTGGTGCAACGTCCTGTTGAAAAAATGGTTCAAACGGCTCTGATCACTATGGGGCTTAACATCTAAGGTCATCAGTCCTCTAGAACTTAGAACTACTTAAACCTAACTAACCTAAGGACATCACACACATCCATGCCCGAGGCAGGATTCGAACCTGCGACCGTAGCAGTCGCACGGTTCCGGACTGAAACGCCCAGAACCGCTCGGCCACAGCGGCTGGCCATCCTGTTGAAAGTAGACCCTTTCTTCCCCACACAACCTGCAGATGTCAGGTAAAATGTATGTCCCGAGCTTCTCTCGGTACACTTAAACGTCACTCGTGCAGTCCCCATCAAACTCCATACCACACATTTAATGCCGATAAATTCACGGCTTTGTCCACACTGACGTGAGTATTGGAGGTAGCCCTGTAGACGCAGTTGTTACGATATACTGTGGCGGTGTGTTTAAATTGTGCCTCATCGGATCAGTCAGTCATCTCAACAAACAATTCATAGTTGCGCACCATGCCACTAAACCACTCGCGCTACTTTATACCAGTATCAGAATAGTCCTCGTTCATTAACCTTCGCAGTCTCCAAAATGCGCTGAAAACTTGAGCGACTCAGCCTGGTTTCACGGGCACATTGTCTCAGAGACTCGTGTGGTGAGCGAGTGTATAGCTGTGACACAGCACTGGAGTTCGCTGAGCTTGTTGCTGTTACGGGTCATCCAGACAGTTGTTTGTGTACATCTGCAATACAACCTTAGACGTCTCGAATAAGTGCTATTGTTACACGTGTCGGTGGCCCTGTTTGACACTCATATCGCCGTTGGCGTTGAACCTCATTAATGTTTTCGGACTTAATACACCACTTCAAAACTGCCTTCTTTTATTGAACGTCAACCTTGCACCAGCGATGCTTATTCACGTAAATGAAAAAGAAGCAAAACCCGATCACAAAAAAAGCAAATCAATACCTATTTCCCGCCTTCCAGAACAATAAATTGTGAAACTACCAAAATAAGACGCTTCCGTCAATTAATTGGAAAGTTGTTTACAATTAAACACATCAGCCACTTGTTTGGGCCACTTAACATTTAGTACAATGAAAGTCAATTTCTTTACAGCTGTATTTCATTTGGATGCTTATCTCACGTTGCATATAATCAACTTTAAGATAGTATTGTCTCATCTTCAGGAACCAGTTAGACGTGTTTTGCCAACTAATGTCGTAAGCACTGCAATTATTGTTCTACGAAGGAACGAACCTATAATGCGTCTGCTACACTATTTGATACAAATTATGAAACTGTGTCCAGAACGCATTGTTTTAAAGAATTTTGTTCCTGCTTCTCTTCTGTAGTGCCTTCCAGCATCTCAATGTTAACATCGTCGAAAAATTAGGATTATTGCTTTCAGAATTTTTTTTTTGGAGAGCAAACGCTTTTCTAACAGTCATCTTCTTTAAATGCAATAAAAAATAAAATGACTAACAAAGAGGAAAAACCCAAATACTACCTTGTTCGGTATGGAAGCAGCCAGAGTTGCAAAATTCACTTTTTATTTAAATTAAGAGCTAGTTTCGATTTGCTTTAATAATTTCCCAATTATCTAGATAAGTAAGAAAGTAGTTTCTTGAAAACAGCTTGGAAACCATCTCAAGATTACACATATATGTATAAGATAGTACAAGATTAGTGGTGAGCACCTTGAGGATGTCACATCGTACATTTTGGGGGATATTAAGAAGTGATATGAAAAGGAACGATTACGTAAAATCTTCATTAGGGAAAGTGAACGGAGACTTCGAAATTTAGAAGAATTCTGGGTTGGTTCAAATGGCTCTGAGCACTATGGGACTCAACTGCTGTGGTCATTAGTCCTCTAGAACTTAGAACTAATTAAACCTAACTAACCTAAGGACATCACACACATCCATGCCCGAGGCAGGATTCGAACCTGCGACCGTAGCAGTCGCACGGTTCCGGACTGCGCGCCTAGAACCGCGAGACCACCGCGGCCGGCCAAGAATTCTGGGAAAAAGCAAGGCATCTCTAAAGACAATCTCATACATGACGTTTGTGCGATCAATTCTAGAGTATTGTTCCATTGTTTGGAGTCCTTATCAGTTAGGCTTGAGTAGATGGAAAACGATTTCCGAAACTCGGCGTAGGATCGTAGTATGTCTGTACAGTCCATACGAAAGTCAAATAGAAATGCTCAGGGAACTTTATTAAATGGCAACCTTTAGGAGAAAGATCTCTCGCGAATCCCTGCTGAGTGAATATAGAGAATCTATATTCGAAGAAGCCCGACCTTTCTGCTGCCACAGTTGTTTATGTCATAAAAGGACAATGAAAACAAGATAAGAGATATCAGGCCACGTACAGAGGCAGTCAGACAATTATTTTTCTCTCGCACATTGCGCAAATGGAATAGGGAAATAAAGGTTGACTGATACTGGTTCCATGTACCTCCTCCGCTAGGCATTGTACAGTGGCTTGTGGAATATATGTGTAGATTCTTCTCGTGGAGGCAGCTACGTGCCGAATTTCAATAGTACTTTCAGCTGTTATTCATGACAGTCAATTTTTTAAAGCTGTGTTGCCTTGTTTATTTTGATATTTATCTCATGTTACACTGGCGGAATAAAAGTCACAGCATCACGAAGGAGTTACGCGACATAAACGAAAGTTGGGAGGCATGATACTACATTCTGACAGATCATGTTTACTCAAATCTGGCGCCAGTCGCATTAGAGTTCTGGTACTAACGTCACTATGAGGATGCAAATAAGATTTGCTTTAAATACACCCTGTATTGGTCGTGAGCGGTAGTTATCTTTGAGATTGGACGTCGTGAGGTGATATTAGTCAAGAAAGCAAATCGGTTATTCCAAGGACAACAGCGAGCCACAGGCGCTGTAGCGTGCATTCCACTGCCCCCAAACCACCACTGCTTGCGAATTCAGCCGGCGTCAAGCGAGAGCTCATTGGAGAGTTAGGGTTGGAATGTGTTGTGTTTTCTGATGAAAGCTAGTTCTGCCTCGGTGCCAGTGATGCCTGTTTGTTGATTATAAGGGGGCCAGTTGAGGCCTGCAGCCAATCTGTCTGCGCTCTAGGTGCTCTAGACCTACACCTGGAGTCCTGGTCTGGGGTGTGATTCCGTATGACAGCAGGAGTATTCTCGTGGTTATTCCTCGCACACTGAGTGCAAATTTTTAGGTCAGTCTGCTGATACGACCTGCTGTGCTACCATTCAAAAATGGCTCTGAGCACTATGGGACTCAACTGCTGTGGTCATTAGTCCCCTAGAACTTAGAACTACTTAAACCTAACTAACCTGAGCACATCACACACATCCATGCCCGAGGCAGGATTCGAACCTGCGACCGTAGCAGTCGCACGGTTCCGGACTGCGCGCCTAGAACCGCGAGACCTGCTACCATTCATGAACAGTATTCCAGGAGGGGTTTTCCAACAGGATAAAGCTCGACCACCTACTGCTGTTGTGATGATCTACAGAGTGTGGACACGCTGCCTTCGCTTGTTCGATCACCAGCTCTGTCTCCAATCGAGCACATAAGGGACATCATCGGACAACAACTCCAGCGTCATCTGCAAACGGCATTAATCATTTCTGTATTGAATGACAAAGTGTAACAGGCATGGAACTCCATTTCACAAACTCAAATCTGTACAACACAATGGATGCACATTTGCATGCCTGCATCCAACATTCTGGCGGTTTCTCCGTTATTAACGTACCAGCATTTCACATTTGCAATGCCTTATCTAGCGCTTACATTAACCTGTCATCTTGCAATGTTAATCACTTACGCAAGTTACCTGGACAAATGTATTCGCAAAATTTCTTTACTCTACGATAATTATTCTTCGGTGTTGCGTTTTTTTCCCCATCAGTGTACATACAATCCATTTCCGTAGAATATTCTTTCAATTTCAGGCCGAGCGGTCTAAGGCGCTGCAGTCATGGACTGTGCGGCTAATCCCTGTTCGAGTCCTCCCTCGGGCATGTGTGTGTGTCTGTCCTTAGGATAATTTAGGTTAAGTAGCGTGTAAGATTAGGGACTGATGGCCTAAGCAGTTAAGTCCCATAAGATTTCACACACATTTAAACATTTTTCAATTTCAGGCGCGGCGAATGCTTGTGGATGATCGGTGGCTGTCATTGAGAATGAGAGCAGAACAGTTGAAGATAATCGAATATAGCGTAAGCACTAATGTTCACGAACATTCGGAGATGTTGTGGATACCCAACAATGCGCAATCACGGTGCTTCGAAAGATTCCGCAAGAAGCGGCTCTGAGCTCTATGGGACTTAACTGCTCTGGTCATCAGTCCCCTAGAACTTAGAACTACTTAAACCTAACTAACCTAAGGACATCACACACATCCATGCCCGAGGCAGGATTCGAACCTGCGACCGTAGCGGTCACGCGGCTCCAGACTGTAGCGCCTAGAACCGCACGGCCACTCTGGCCGGCCGCAAGAAGCGGTTCCTGACGGTTTCCAAGATCTTTACACCGATGCCAGCAGACTTTTGTAGCTGATGGTGATTACGTTGGAGGTCAGGAAAGGTATTTTCTTTGTAACTCGTGTTTCCTTTATTTTCTGAGACCATTCACCGAACTTTTCAGACGCACTTTGTATTAATAAAATATCCCCGAACAATCTCCGAAATTTTTTCGGGTGCCTTCAGGTTCACACTGCACGAAATATGATGTGGGTCGTTTGTAATTTTTACGCCACTGCACAATGGCAGTACAAGCGTATGATGGCAGACTCGTGAGGAATCCGGCAACGCCGGCAGGGCATAGCCGACACGCGATCCTCTCGTCTCGCAGCATCCCACCGCGCCACGAACGCTGGTGCCAAGGGACTCTACCATTTGCGACCGCACAATGCGCCCCTAGATTCTCTATCTTCGGCGAGGACTCTACGGGCGCTGCGCGTGACGTCACCGGTCCCCATAAAGAACCCGGCGACACCCTCGGCCCGCGGCCCGACAAGATTTACTTCCTCTCCTCACGCCGAGTTATTATTTCACTTCCCTTTCTGCCGCGGCGGCTCCACCTTACCAGATTTTTCTTCTCCCTTTTCCGGCCTCCAGACCTCGTGTAAGTTTCATCCCCTTGTCAAAGGACGTGAGTAATAGATATCAGTGGGTGGCAGAGGCAGAGGGAGAGGGAGAGTAGCACCAGGCAACTTGCCAGGCCCTCATTTCTTAGCTGCCCGTCCTCCACATTAACACGTTTATCTTGTTTCCTTTGTGCTGCTCTCATAAGGCTATGAACACTTTAGGTACAAACAAGCGATGTCGAGAATTACATGTAACTGATACTTCTCCTGTTAACCCGCATAAGATATAAGGGGTGGAAAAAAATTTGGAACACCACAAATATCATATTACGATGCTTAAGACGGCACAGGAAAACGGTTAGCATTCAAAACAGCTTCCAGTCATTTCGAAATGGATAAACGCAACCCCTGTATCGTTATAAAGGGAGTCCTTCATCCTCCTTCCTGCAAAATAGGGCATGTTCGAGTAACAGTACTGGAGGTGGATAACAGTCACAGTTGCCACGGGATATGCGACAATTTATTGTTGTTTTCACAAAACCAGTCTTGCATGATGCGAGCAGTGTGATCAATGGCCCATCGCCTTGGGACACAGCTTCACAAGATTGGAGAACAAACTTTTGGTGTGGGTGGAGGTTATACTTAACAGCCGAATTAAGTTAATAATTGGCTCCTTCTACCGACCCCCAGACTCCGATGATACAGTTGCGGAACAGTTCAGAGAAAGTTTGAGTCTCGTAACAAATAAATACCCCACTCATACGGTTATAGTTGGTGGGGACTTCAACCTACCCTCGGTATGTTGGCAAAAATACTTGTTCAAAACCGGTGGTAGGCACAAAACGTCTTCCGAGATTGTCCTAAATGCATTCTCCGAAAATTATTTAGAGCAGTTAGTCCACGAACCCACGCGAATTGTAAATGGTTGCGAAAACACACTTGACCTCTTGGCCACAAACAATCCAGAGCTGATAGAGAGCATCATGACTGATACAGGGATTAGTGATCACAAGGTCATTGTAGCTAGGCTCAATACCATTTCTTCCAAATCCATCAGAAACAAACGCAAAATAATTTTATTTAAAAAAGCGGATAAAGTACCACTAGAAGCCTTCCTAAAAGACAATTTCCATTCCTTCCGAACTGACTATGCGAATGTAGACGAGATGTGGCTCAAATTCAAAGATATAGTAGCAACAGCAATTGAGATATTCATACCTCATAAATTGGTAAGAGATGGAACGGATCCCCCGTGGTACACAAAAAAGGTCCGAACGCTGTTGCAGAGGCAACGGAAAAAGCATGCGAAGTTCAGAAGAACGCGAAATCCTGAAGATGGGCTAAAATTTACAGACGCGCGAAATTTGGCACGTACTTCGATGCGAGATGCCTTTAATAGGTTCCACAACGAAACATTGTCTCGAAATTTGGTAGAAAATCCGAAGAAATTCTGGTCGTATGTAAAGTACACAAGCGGCAAGACGCAGTCAATACCTTCGCTGCGCAGTGCCGATGGTACTGTTATCGACGACTGCGCCGCTAAAGCGGAGTTATTGAACGCAGTTTTCCGAAATTCCTTCACCAGGGAAGACGAATGGAATATTCCAGAATTTGAAACACGAACATCTGCTAGCATGAGTTTCTTAGAAGTAGATACCTTAGGGGTTGCGAAGCAACTCAAATCGCTTGGTACGGGCAAGTCTTCAGGTCCAGATTGTATACCGATTAGGTTCCTTTCAGATTACGCTGATACTACAGCTCCCTACTTAGCACTCATATACAACCGCTCGCTCACCGATAGATCTGTACCTACAGATTGGAAAATTGCGCAGGTCGCACCAGTGTTCAAGAAGGGTAGTAGGAGTAATCCATTTAACTACAGACCTATATCATTGACGTCGGTTTGCAGTAGGGTTTTGGAGCATATACTGTATTCAAACATTATGAATCACCTCGAAGGGAACGATCTATTGACACGTAATCAGCATGGCTTCAGAAAACATCGCTCTTGTGCAACGCAGCTAGCTCTTTATTCGCACGAAGTAATGGCCGCTATCGACAGGGGATCTCAAGTTGATTCCGTATTTCTAGATTTCCGGAAAGCTTTTGACACCGTTCCTCACAAGCGACTTCTAATCAAGCTGCGGAGCTATGGGGTATCGTCTCAGTTGTGCGACTGGATTCGTGATTTCCTGTCAGGAAGGTCGCAGTTCGTAGTAATAGACGGCAAATCATCGAGTAAAACTGAAGTGATATCAGGTGTTCCCCAGGGAAGCGTCCTGGGACCTCTACTGTTCCTGATCTATATAAATGACCTGGGTGACAATCTGAGCAGTTCTCTTAGGTTGTTCGCAGATGATGCTGTAATTTACCGTCTAGTAAGGTCATCCGAAGACCAGTATCAGCTGCAAAGCGATTTAGAAAAGATTGCTGTATGGTGTGTCAGGTGGCAGTTGACGCTAAATAACGAAAAGTGTGAGATGATCCACATGAGTTCAAAAAGAAATCCGTTGGAATTCGATTACTCGATAAATAGTACAATTCTCAAGGCTGTCAATTCAACTAAGTACCTGGGTGTTAAAATTACAAACAACTTCAGTTGGAAGGACCACACAGATAATATTGTCGGGAAGGCGAGCCAAAGGTTGCGTTTCATTGGCAGGACACTTAGAAGATGCAACAAGTCCACTAAAGAGACAGCTTACACTACACTCGTTCGTCCTCTGTTAGAATATTGCTGCGCGGTGTGGGATCCTTACCAGGTGGGATTGACGGAGGACATCGAGAGGGTGCAAAGAAGGGCAGCTCGTTTTGTATTATCGCGTTATAGGGGAGAGAGTGTGGCAGATATGATACACGAGTTGGGATGGAAGTCATTACAGCATAGACGTTTTTCGTCGCGGCGAGACCTTTTTACGAAATTTCAGTCACCAACTTTCTCTTCCGAATGCGAAAATATTTTGTTGAGCCCAACCTACATAGGTAGGAATGATCATCAAAATAAAATAAGAGAAATCAGAGCTCGAACAGAAAGGTTTAGGTGTTCGTTTTTCCCGCTCGCTGTTCGGGAGTGGAATAGTAGAGAGATAGTATGATTGTGGTTCGATGAACCCTCTGCCAAGCACTTAAATGTGAATTGCAGAGTAGTCATGTAGATGTAGATGTGATGGACCTGATCAGCGAAAATGGTCACTTAATCCTGATCAGTAATGCGATCTTGCAGTGGAGTCCAGGGTATGCCATGAGATGAAAGCCAAAAATCAGCACCAAACACCAGGCATATTTCATTTTTGGGACGTAAACTCAGCCAGAAAATGAAAACAAGTCTCATCCGACCAAATTACGTTCTTCCATCGCTCCATAGTACAGGCTTTATGACTTCTGACCACGTTTTTATGTTAAAGCCATTAGATTAACTGATGAATGGTTTTGGAAAGCCAGCTGGCCCTGTAAATCTCTTCTTATGGAGCCTCCTTCCTGTTCTATAAAATTTCAAGAGAACTGCCGGATGTCTAACTTGTAGGTACCATATTTCGGCGCAGAATCTTCTGGCTACCTTCAGGTGAACACTGACGAGGAATACATTGAGCTCCCCTATTTAAGAACCCGTCGACACAGGAGTGGTGTCCTGCGTGGCATTGCGCATGCGTTGCCTGAGCGCATGCGCACTTTATTTATTTATTTATTTATTTCATTAACAGTACAGAGTAACCCACCGCCTTGAAATGTAAGGCGGGTCGGATGCTTCTGAATCTAATAGCAAAGACTTCTCATTGTTACAGTCTTATTGGTATGCAGTTGTTAATGTTTTTCTTTTTCATAATATAAATATGACCGTCTTTGAAACGCTTATACCACTCGTAAACTCTTGTCTTAGTCATAGCAGATTCACCAAAAGCGAAAGTCAATATTTCGATCCGGTGCTGCACTTTATTTCATTTTTGAAGCAAAATTTAACGTAAATTCTTTGATCCACCTTTTTCGAAAGTAAAACTTCGCCGAGCACTCGGAAACATGTACAACCTCTTCGACTACCAACAATAAACTAAATATTCAAAACAGTTGAAAATGGAAACGTACATCGTGATCATGTGTAGTAACAAGATGAAAATAATTTAAAATCGGGTGCATAAAGCTCTTGAAGTTAAAAAATTAGTCTTACTTTTTGATCACACCTCGTAAGCCCTGTTCCGAACGGTTTCCTGGGTAGAACACATTTAATGTACATTGTTATTTATCTCCTCTAACATTAAATATAGAAGAACGGTTTTTAAGCGGAATTTTACGTGTCCACTCGAAAGAGCCGGCCGTAATTAGTCTAGCGGGGTATTTATTTATCGATATGTATCAGTAGGGACAGTAAAACAAGAAAAATAATAAAAGAAAGTAAATGAGCATTTGGAGGCTGCGTATCAACACACAAAAAGGAAAAAAGAAATTACGAAGACTAGACAAATTTGCGACCGCTCCATCGTATGGGTACGTAAAACTTCTCTTTAAAAGTCATTTTCCTATTTTGAATTATGCTGTCACATGCTTGCATAAATTTTGTAACAATCAAATATCAATTATCTGATCATCGTAAAGCTCAGTTTATTATACTGGCATTAATTTCATTACATATCTGCTCTGGTTCGACTGTTACTAATCGATACTTGAACATTAAGCAATTCTCATTTTGTAACTCCAGAATACCTTCCAACTAATAATCTTCGTAATACACGAAACTTTATGAAAGATATTGTTGAGAAACAGATTTTGTGAATTTCAATACCAAAAACTAAAAGCAGTGTAACACTTTATGATGCAGTTCAAGAGGAACGAATTAAAACGTAATTCTATGATTTCAGTGTGCATTCACCAGTAAGTTTTTGATAGTAGACCATAACATTTCTGCTTGTAATAATATATGACGTAACCAGCGTTTGTTATAACGATATACAAGCGGTGGCGAATCAGTCATCAGAGTCTCAATTTTCCGACAGTTTTTGTGATCTAGTTTGATTACAGTTCGGTAATCATATTACGAAATAAACACACAATTCCGAAAGCGAAACACCGTGTCAACCTAAATTTCTTAAAATTTCCCTTGGCACTATCAAATTATTAAGTATACTACCAAGAACTCAGCAAGTTGCAGCAGATTTTGGTGTAGCAGATACTCGCAAATTCTTTTAGAGCGATTGCAGCATCGGAGAGAAACAAAGATGAGTGTTTGCTGTTAACTGTTACGCTCTGCCGCATTTGAAAATCTCGCAATTTGGAATAAGGTATATACATTTATGAAGATTGTTGGCTTCAAATAACCGATTCTATCACATCCCTGAAAACTGACCATTCCTCCTGGGAAGCTCTGTGTATTATGAGGAACAGCAAACCGCTGTCCACAAGTTTAGCCTACGGCGTCAAGAATATACTGCGAAGATCTCTTCTAGTAAGGAAGACTTAATGGCACAAAACTGTTGAGGATTTCGTGGCCACTTGTTGACCTATTGCCTGTCAGCTTTTGTGGCGGGATCTTCGGCTGATGTTTGCTTAACGATTTGACGTTTTGCCAGCGCGAGTGGCTAGTATTGTCAAAAGATCACCCTCCAATCCTGGTGGCGGAGTTATACCCTTTACATTGTATACTGCATTCCTTACTCGATATTTCCCTTTAATTTAGAAAATTTCGGAAGCTGTAGTACGAGACAGTTCTCTCTCTCTCTCTCTCTCTCTCTCTCTCTCTCTCTCTCCCTTACACACACACACACACACACACACACACACACACACACACACACACACACGAACAAACTTTTAAAATAGTTTTATAGTGAAGCAGGGCGAGTCAGTACGTCCATCTTTGTACTGTGTTGTGGAAGGGATTACTGCATGATCCTGTCCGCTGATCCTTGAACCGTAGGACAGTGACCGTACCGTCATGAAGCCTAAGTGCCTCAACTAGAACAAAGGGTCCGACGTTTTTGTTCTATTCGCGGCATTTTAGCCCAAGCTGCCGTGGCGACCGAGACATCCGCTTTATATTGCCTCGCTGGCGACGTAATTTGAGGAAAGCCTCTTCTTTTTGCAGCCAAGAATTCGCCGTTAGACCAATAACGGGCACCTAGAAAGTCGCGTGATTCACCCGTCCTCCTTGCTAACTTCTTTTCTCTTCGTTTCTGCGAAATTATTGGAATTCTGGTGGAGACATTCTGACAAAGGAGTGAAATAGTTCTGAAAAACGGAGAGCACAAAATACAGCTCTGCCAAAGAGAGGTCGCGTAAGGTAGAACTGATTTCACCCCCGGTCCGTCCCAGACTTTGATCAAGCACGGCAGTAAAAAGTATGCCAGCCCCTCCCGTTAACGACAGCCATTTTTCAGACCGTACGTTCCCACAAGACAACCGTTAGTCCTCCGTAATTCAGCAAGTACAAATGACAACGACCTGCGCAATGCAAACGGCGGAATAATTACAACTGAGTTACATTATGGAGTAAACTATAGTAAAATCTGGTTGCGTGCAACGTATTTTTCATGTTTTGACGACATCGCCTGCTTCTACTGTAAGTTTTATGTAAAAATTATCTAAAATGAAAATACTGTTTTTTTTTCATAAACTCTCCTCGTGTAACGTGAGTTTTAGATACCGTATTCAACTGCTAACCAATACTGACTGTTTGTTGATCCTGTGTTGCACATGTGAACAGCGCCGTGAAACAAAAGCGTAAACTTAGTGAAATACTGAATGTGAAACAATGAAACTAATCTAATTAAATGCCGAAAGTAACTAATTGTGTACCCAGTGAAAATTATTTAAAAGAAACTCAAAAACGAAGTACATTATGAAAGTTGCCTGGCATGAAGTGCAATTGCTGACATGAAAGGTCCACGAAAATAAAATATTGCTCTACTCAGAAGCAAGGTAAAAGTTTGATATCACCTCCACAGCTCACAGTAAATTAATTTGCTTTATTAGCGCAACACCTGATAATTCTGACCGTTTCTTGCTTGTGAGAAAAAATCTCTGGCTTTGTGTGGTGCAAGGTGCAATGCACACACGATAAAATATTCAAAACTTTCCTAAGAATGGTGGAGGAGGGTTTTACTTTAAAGAAAGTCGTTCTCAAAAAATCAGACTGTACAACATAAGAAGACCCTAACGATTAAGAAATTCTCTCACTAAAAATTAGAGACATTCCAACTAATTGCGTTCTTTGAAACAATGAAAGGAATAGATCAAATAACACTAATCATGAATTTTATAAGTTATACGAGGGATAAAGATTTTCTTCAATTAATAATCCTGACAAGGAAACATTTCATCTTGAGCATCCATTTTTTACCTTGTATAATTCCTCCAAAAAAATCTTCTGCATCAATAGGATCAGTAACTATGTTTACAGACACGTTTAAATCTCCGTAATGAAGTATTCTAGGTTCACAAACATCAAATCTCCATCCCTAAAAGCTCAACTGCTCGGTACTATGCCTCAAATAAGAATGCTCCAGCGCTGCCCATCTGACAGGCGAGCAAGCCAACCACAGATAAACGAGGACACAGAGTCAAAGATATTATTCACCACTCGTGCAGCATATTCATTAATCTCTGTCCCACTACCGTAAAAGCCACTTATTTGCAGTGACAGAAACCAAATGAAAATATTACACTACGATAAACATGAAAGTTTTTGCTTTTAACTATCAAAAATTGCAATAATTTTTAGCTTGGTTCAGGCGTATGGAAATGTAATAATTGTTTCATATTGCGGGGCCACAGTCACAATATATTTCTTTAAACTCAGTACCGCCATTAGACTATGGTGTATATACTGTGTTACATTTTCACTTACACAATCATGATTTTGGCTTCAAAGTGCCATTATCAAGTAATTTAAGTGTTATAAATTGCCTAAGATGGCATACTGTCGTATTAAAATACACTATTAGACATACTGTCTAAGAGTCGATATTTCTGCCAGAGCCTACTGCTTTGTTTCTAATAGTGTATTTTAATACGACAGTACGCCATCTTAGGCAATTTATAACACTTAAAACACTTGATAATGGCTCATTGAAGCCGAAATCATGATTGTGTAAATGTAACACTGTAAATAAACAACAATCTAACGGCGGTACTGAGTTTAAAGAAACGTACGGAAATGTGTAATGCTCCATCCCCGACAATATTACCGTTATCTCAACTTTTATCTAAAAACTTCTAGGCAATATAGAGAAACTTCGCCGTCTTTATCATAAAATGATATATATGAGGTGCATTCAAGTTCTAAGGCCTCCGATTTTTTTTCTCCGGACTGGAAAGAGATAGAAACATGCGCATTGTTTTAAAATGGGGCCGCGTTCATTGTCAACACGTTCCAGAGATGGGCAGCACCGTAGGTCAGATGGAATTTTACCGCCAGCGGCGAGAATGAGAACTGTTTTAAATACTTAAAATGGCGACGTTTTCCTTACTTGAACAGCGTGCAACCATTATTCGTTTTCTGAATTTGTGTGGGTGTGTGCAACCAATTGAAATTCTCGACAGCTGAAGGAGACATGTGGTGATGGAGTTATGGATGTGACGAAAGTGCGTTCGTGGGTGCGACAGTTAAATGAAGGCAGAACATCGTGTGGTGACAACAAACCGAAACAACCTCGGGCTCGCACAAGCCGGTCTGACGACATGATCGAGAAAGTGGAGAGAATTGTTTTGGGGGATCGCCGAATAACTGTTGAACAAATCGCCTCCAGAGTAGGCATTTCTGTGGGTTCTGTGCACACAATCCTGTATGACGACCTGAAAATGCGAAAAGTATCGTCCAGGTGGGTGTCACGAATGCTGACGGACGATCACACGGCTGCCCGTGTGGCATGTTGCCAAGCAATGTTGACGCGCAACGACAGCATGAATGGGACTTTCTTTTCGTCGGTTGTGACAATGGATGAGACGTGGATGCCATTTTTCAATCCAGAAACAAAGCGCCAGTCAGCTCAATGGAAGCACACAGATTCACCACCACCAAAATTTCGGGTAACCGCCAGTGCTGAAAAAATGATGGTGTCCATGTTGTGGGACAGCGAGGGCGTAATCCTTACCCATTGCGTTCCAAAGGGCACTACGGTAACAGGTGCATCCTACGAAAATGTTTTGAAGAACAAATGCCTTCCTGCACTGCAACAAAAACGTCCGTGAAGGTCTGCGCGTGTGCTGTTTCACCAAGACAACACACCCGCACATCGAGCTAACGTTACGCAACAGTTTCTTCGTGATAACAACTTTGAAGTGATTCCTCATGCTCCCTACTCACCTGACCTGGCTCCTAGTGACTTTTGGCTTTTTCCAACAATGAAAGACACTCTCCGTGGCCGCACATTCACCAGCCGTGCTGTATTGCCTCAGCGATTTTCCAGTGGTAAAAACAGACTCCTAAAGAAGCCTTCGCCGCTGCCATGGAGTCATGGCGTCAGCGTTGTGAAAAATGTGTACGTCTGCAGGGCGATTACGTCGAGAAGTAACGCCAGATTCATCGATTTCGGGTGAGTAGTTAATTAGAAAAAAAATCGGAGGCCTTAGAACTTGAATGCACCTCGTATATCCGTACAACTCGTATTATGAAAACCCTTTTTCCGACATGTCAGGATTGGTTCAAATGGCTCTGAGCACTATGGGACTTAATATCTGGGCATCAGTTCCCTAGAACTTAGAAGTACTTAAACCTAACTAACCTAAGGACATCACACACATCCATGCCCGAGGCAGAATTCGAATCTGCGACCGTAGCGGTCACGCGGTTCCAGACTGAAGCGCCTAGAACCGCACGGCCACACCGGCCGGCCATGTCAGTATTCAAACATTTTCTGGAACCTCCAACTATGGGATATGTCAGTATTCTGATAGAGAACAGAAAAACAGAAATTAATTACTCTTCCTACAAATAATGAAAAAATAAATTCTCTAGTATCTGACGGCGAATTTTAAAATAGTCTCCAAAGTCTAACTATTATACTGCAATGCTCCTGGACGCAACAGACAACTTAGCTAGTCTTGCTGCTGCAACTATGCGACTAGTAGCATGCTAAAATAATTCAAAACAAATACTGCGATCGATTCACAGTGCACGGCATGGTTGCAACTACTGATGCAACTATTCATATGCCTTTTTTATATATAGAAATTGAATGATGAAGAGAAATTTGGTCAACATGTCGTAAGCGGTGTACAAAATAAAAAGAACCAACAAAAACTTTTAATTCACTATATTCTGAAAATGAATATTCATTCAGTGACAAACTTTACTCAGACCTCTCTTTTCCTTGAACAGTTTGAAAATTTAATTGTTCGCATTGCTTATAATCAATAAGTATCTAGTGGCAACAAAGATACGTATACTACTCTCAATGTATACATATACACTCCTGGAAATGGAAAAAAGAACACATTGACACCGGTGTGTCAGACCCACCATACTTGCTCCGGACACTGCGAGAGGGCTGTACAAGCAATGATCACACGCACGGCACAGCGGACACACCAGGAACCGCGGTGTTGGCCGTCGAATGGCGCTAGCTGCGCAGCATTTGTGCACCGCCGCCGTCAGTGTCAGCCAGTTTGCCGTGGCATACGGAGCTCCATCGCAGTCTTTAACACTGGTAGCATGCCGCGACAGCGTGGACGTGAACCGTATGTGCAGTTGACGGACTTTGAGCGAGGGCGTATAGTGGGCATGCGGGAGGCCGGGTGGACGTACCGCCGAATTGCTCAACACGTGGGGCGTGAGGTCTCCACAGTACATCGATGTTGTCGCCAGTGGTCGGCGGAAGGTGCACGTGCCCGTCGACCTGGGACCGGACCGCAGCGACGCACGGATGCACGCCAAGACCGTAGGATCCTACGCAGTGCCGTAGGGGACCGCACCGCCACTTCCCAGCAAATTAGGGACACTGTTGCTCCTGGGGTATCGGCGAGCACCATTCGCTATCGTCTCCATGAAGCTGGGCCACGGTCCCGCACACCGTTAGGCCGTCTTCCGCTCACGCCCCAACATCGTGCAGCCCGCCTCCAGTGGTGTCGCGACAGGCGTGAATGGAGGGACGAATGGAGACGTGTCGTTTTCAGCGATGAGAGTCGCTGCTGCCTTGGTGCCAATGATGGTCGTATGCGTGTTTGGCGCCGTGCAGGTGAGCGCCACAATCAGGACTGCATACGACCGAGGCACACAGGGCCAACACCCGGCATCATGGTGTGGGGAGCGATCTCCTACACTGGCCGTACACATCTGGTGATTGTCGAGGGGACACTGAATAGTGCACGGTACATCCAAACCGTCATCGAACCCATCGTTCTACCGTTCCTAGACCGGCAAGGGAACTTGCTGTTCCAACAGGACAATGCACGTCCCCATGTATCCCGTGCCACCCAACGTGCTCTAGAAGGTGTAAGTCAACTACCCTGGCCAGCAAGATCTCCGGATCTGTCCCCCATTGAGCATGTTTGGGACTGGATGAAGCGTCGTCTCAGGCGGTCTGCACGTCCAGAACGAACGCTGGTCCAGCTGAGGCGCCAGGTGGAAATGGCATGGCAAGCCGTTCCACAGGACTACAACCAGCATCTCTACGATCGTCTCCATGGGATAATAGCAGCCTGCATTGCTGCGAAAGGTGGATATACACTGTACTAGTGCCGACATTGTGCATGCTCTGTTGCCGGTGTCTATGTGCCTGTGGTTCTGTCAGTGTGATCATGTGATGTATCTGACCCCAGGAATGTGTCAATAAAGTTTCCCCTTCCTGGGACAATGAATTCACGGTGTTCTTATTTCAATTTCCAGGAGTGTACAAATTCCAGCGCGCAAGTAAGCAACAACGAAGTGCAGCAGAAAGTAAATTACCAAAAATACTCAATTAATACCAAAGTCTCCTCCGGCTACTAGCACGGTCATGGAAAGCCGTGACCTCTCCTGACGCGCGGCTTCTTTCCACGCCAGGCATCATCCAACTACTCTCAGCAACTGTTCGATCGCTACCACTCGCGATAATAATATCTTAGAATCAGAGTTTGTGTTTGCACGTAACAGCAGACTCTGTAGCCAACTTTCCAAGAAATGTGAACGTCCAACTGTCAAACATATAAAAAAACACAAAAAGTATATTTCATTAGAGCTGTCTAAAGTGAATTTCCAAAATACTTACACTTACATAAGACGTCTTCACACATTGAAATCGATATAATAGTGACCGTGCAGTTGATTCACAACATTAAAAAGGTGTTGCAAAGCGGAACACGGACCTGAAACCTTGCCGACGGAGCAATCCATTCGCTGCTCACGCTCCCGCCCCTTGCCTTCCCCCCCTCCCCCCGTGCACGCTTCAAAGCTTGTGTCAATACGCGGAAGAGCTTCTGTGGAGTTTCGAATGTAGGAGAGAGGTATTGACGTACAGTCGGCTGTTGGGCGGAAGATTCGCTTTGTACACATCCAATATTTACGTCTTCCAGCTTATTCTTCCTGAACGATTCATTTCTCCTAAGTAATGCCAACTTACTTAAAGATACCGTATACTGTGCGGCAATAGTGACGATTTATCCAGCACAGTTACTTTCACCTAAAATGCAGCTGCATCATTTCACAGATGGTTCAGTACAGTATACCGCTCATTTAGTTACTAAGTCTCGAATGAACCATGAGGAAAAGTAAGGATGCTGGCTAGGATCTAGATTGGAGAGAGTTCCTTGCGAACGCAACAGAATCTATAGATGTTCACTAAATTTTTCAGCAACAGTGGGACAGCGTTGCTTGCATGAGACAACATTGTCGATTTTTTCCCCGTAATTTCAAATATTTACAGCCAGGTATAAATGTGTCGAGCAAAGAAATGCGATTTTTCGGATGTAGTTAAGCTGCAGGAAACGGCTTTCGGACGTAAATCCTGCGTCCCCATTTTCAGAGTGGCCACAGTAAATAAGAAATGCTACAGGCGAAACGCAAAAATAGAAATTAGTTGCATTGAGATACTGAGGAAAAGCTACTGAATAGACTGCTCGTTCTTTCCGTAATAATAAAACGAAAATAGTTTTTCGTACTGACAATCACCAGCGAAATAAAATGCGAATAAGGAAAGAGTAGTTTATAAAAAATGCTTAACGTCAAGTGTGTATAAGATATAAGATAAAATGTGGCGCCTGTCTTGTCCGCTTTAGAGAACACTGTAATGCTATTAGCATGTATCACAAGACCGATATAAGTCGTTATGGTCTTTAACGATGCCATTAGGACACACTTGAAGAGTTTGGAATTTATACCAGTTAAAAAGTATCTTACAGGTGTTAAGTTAGCGACTTCTGTAATAAAGCCATTTCCGAAGTATTTCCCGGTATGTAATGATGTCCTTTCCTCCTGATTTTTGCCTTTTCCTGTACAGTCGATAGGTAAACTGGGCCATACGTAAGGTCCAAATTTCATGGACTTTTTATATATTATATGCAGCTGGTGCTTATTGTAGAATCGAAGCTTTCGACCTCGATAACTCTAAGCTAAATTAGGGGAAGCTGATAACAACAAAAATTTTGATATGTTTTTCTGTATTTTTTTTCTCTTGCGTCCTAGAACAAAAAATATGCTAAGGGTACATCTATAAAGCTAAAATTTTCTAGAATTTGCACCACATACTTACCAAAATGCAGAGCTTCAAAGATTTCTAAAATTGTACAACTTTTTAAAAAAACTTAATGGTGGGTGCTGTTGAAGGACAGTGCTTAACATCAGGAACTCCTCCCCCCCCCCCCCCCTCTCGCCCCTACCTTCCCAGCTCCTAATGTTACGCTCACATGCGCCACAGCTCCGTAAAAATGGCAAAAAACTTCCTTTTTCATGGCAGGTGCACCTAACAAACATATGAACATCTCTCGCCCATTCCCGCCTTCAAAGCGTACTCAGTTCAGTACTGGTATATTACCACATAGAAGAAACAGAATTTTATATTTGTACAATGCATCTTTTATAAAAAATTTCCCGTTTAACTAATACAACGTTATTCCGTTCAAGTTAAACCTTTATTTTTTTAAAAAAAAGTACGAATGAAAAAGCATGGAAGAGGATACAATATCACACACAAAAGTAGTGTCTTGGATTCTTCAGTCCATGTGGCATCAGCGTCTTCGTCCTCCTCATCGACAATCTCGTCGGTCAGGGTTTCCCATTGGCCGTTAATTCCCCTCAGCATCCTTATACAGGTTCGACTTTGGCGGACGACGTATGCGCGGCTTCAACAACGTTCGCAGTTGACAGAGGACCAGTCCCGCTTTCTTACATCTGCATGCCGCTTTGCCACAACCGTCCGTGCATTTGCAAGAAATAATTTTCATTTTTTAAAATTTCATTCATACCTGCTTTTTTATAGTTAGTGTAGTATACATTTCAGACTAAAATTCAGTAGTCAGTCGCACAGATTGTTTTTGTTTCATTTTGTCAGTTTCGACAAATTAATTTGTCATCTTCAGCAGCCTACAAAATTAGAGACAGTCTAAATCTTTAAACCTTGGCTGTACATTTACAAGGGCTATTCGGAAAATAAGTTCCAATCGCTTGCGTAATGGAAATCATTGTGAAAATAAAAAAAATGTTTTATTTGCTATAGTAAGTTATATTTTACAGCTATTTGTCTACACAATTGTCACTCCGACATTTCTCGTAGTATTGTACCAACCTTCCAATACTCTCGTCACAGATGACAGCCGCCTGTGCTTTCCGCCGATTATCTACGCTCGACTACAGCTCGTTGTCTGCGCCCAAATGTTGTTTTCATAGCCAGCTGTTCATGTGAGACGAGTTGAAAGTCAGGACAAGCCAACCACAGGGTGTGTTGTGGGTGATCAAATAGTTCCCATCGAAAGCGCTGCACGAGCATCTTCAGTGCCCCTGCAGAGTGCAGCCGAGGATAGCCATGAAAAACGAAACGCATGACAGTTATGTTATGTGGGCTGCACGACGTCAGGCGAAATCTCTCACCAGGCCCTCATACATGGCGGGAGACACTGTTTCCTAGGCATCTTTATGTGCTCACTGTGAGCTCAGAATTGAGCGACGTGCCGCGATCGATGGGCATACTAGAGACACTACCCAATGCATCTGTGCAAAACTTCATCAGAATTTCACAGTTCCATTTCGCGGTAGATCCGATCTTACTTTCCGAACAGCCCTGGTATGTACAATATATGAGATGCATTAGAGCAACTTACTTATTATTGGTTTAGTACATGTTAATATCTTCTTTGCAGAAGTGTAATGCCATGATATGTCCAAAAATACACATATGTACGTGATTATTGTAGGCACAGATTGAGACATTGATAATTTACCGTAAATGAATCAGATCTGTGTACACGTCAATGTGCTGTGCCAGCAGCTATATACAAGCATATAAAAAGTATAACTAATTGTATAAATAAGTTTCATATAATAAATAATAAATTATTAATATATAATAAATTTGACATATGACACTTAGTTCCTGAAATACTTATACTTTTTATATGCTTTTACATGCGTTCCTTAATGCTGCGACAACAGCTTGACAAACATAGATGTCATTCATTTACTGTAAATTAGCAATTTGTCTTCTGTGTTTACATTAATCGCATACAATATGTACATTTTAGGACATATCGTGGCTTTACGCTTATGTGAAGAGGATGTTGACATCTGCTAATCCAATACCAAGTAAGGTTCTGTAATGCACTTCTTATACCTTACATCAATGTACAGCCAGAGTCTAATGATTTATAATATCCCTAATTTTGTACCCTTCTGAAGATGACAAACTAATATGTCTAGGCCGGTAAAGTAAAATAATTTAGCTGTACAGCTGACGATTGAATTTTATTCCGAAATAATTTTGAGTTAGTAATCTGGAGCTGTATTTTCCGTTATTGTAACGGGGTCACTCCTCCACTTCTTAGCGACCAGCTCCAAACTTAGTGAATCTTTTCGTTACCTAGGCATGCATGTACTTGTAAATGCATCCGGCGACATGTGGACTAGGCAGTATTAGGGCAAGTTGAAATTTGAGTTTTGTTAGATAATTAGTTAACTGTGGGTCACAAAGACTTATCTTCGCGTTTCCACCGCACATCGTCACGAGAAAGAATGCCACGCGGAATAGCCGGGGGGCTAGAGGCGCCATGTCACGGATTGCGCGGCGTTTCTCGCCGGGGGTTCGAGTCCTCCGTTGGGCATGCATTTGTGTATTGTTCTTAGCATAAGTTAGTTTAAGTAGTGTGTAAGTCTAGGGACCGATGACCTCAGCAGTTTGATCCCTTGGGAATTCGCACACATTTGAACCTCACGAGAAATCTTTCCCATGCCCTGGAGATTTGGTGTAATGGTGCGTCTGCCTCTTACAAAATATCAAGTCAGATAGGCAAGTGTTTCTGTTGTTAATGTGCTGACTTTCGTCTTCCCTCGTCCAAAGAAGATTAAAGTAGTATCACTGTATGTTGCTCTGGATTGAATTTACACCATGCCGACGAACAGAGAATTCTAGAGGAGTTATCCCTCCCAAACTTCTGTAAATATACGCTATTCTGAGACAAGAAAAACTTTTGGCAATACCGGGGACTCCGGATCTTCACTTCTTACGGTAATACTATCGAAGTCATCAGCCTTTGGTACAGCATTGTTCATTACCATTACATCGATATTGTCTATCTCACTGCTTAACCGCACGCCCTTTGCAGTCATTTCACTCATGTGCATTAAGAGGAAGTTTGTTTTGTTGACGTTACTGGATAAAAAAATTTCCTGTGGAGCTGTTAAAGCATGCTGCTGTGGTAATGGAAGTCACTAGCATACCGCTAAAAGCAAAATTACTATGGGATTACTTCCGAAATATTTTCTCTCATAGTCCACATATATTGTTCACATTTACTCGAACATGCCTGTTGTAGTCTTGCTCCATAAAGCTTCACATAGAGGGTATCCACCGTCAATTACTGCACATATCCAAAGGGCCACATCTTGTATCAAGGATGAAATCTGCAGCCAAAGTTGACTTTGTGTCCTTTCCGATACTCAGAGAAGAGAAGTAAAGGAAAGAGCGCACGCTGAAATTTGAACAATTCTCTCAAATTACCATCAAACAGCTCGTCCATGCAAGCTCGTAGAAAGAGAGAGGATTAGCTGGGCACATGAAACTGATGCTAGAGTAACAACCTTATTATTTCGCTTCAGCCACCTTTAACTAAATAACAGTTCATCCATTCGTGACTAACTGTTTCTGTAAAAAAAATGGTGGATGCTCTGAGAAAAATGGCTACCTGAGACGGCCTCATATATCCGCGTTGTTCAGACGTTCCTGAATGTACCTGAGTGAATATATCTATTTGAATATAGACGTGTTGGAGGTATCATACAATTCATTATGGCGTGACCATAAGTCATCCTTCATTAGTAGTCATCGTCGTCATCAGGAATTGCACTATGGACATATCTGATCATATGTACGACGAACATTTTTGAGTGCCACGAATGCTGAAGTGTCTTGGTTGGTTGGTTGGTTTAGGGGAGGGGACTAAACGCGTAGTCAGCGTGATCAGGGAAGGATAGGGGAAGGAAGTCGGCAGTGCCCTTTCAAAGGAACCATCCCGACATTTGCCTGAAACGATGAAGGGAAATTACGGAAAACCTAAATCAGAATAACGGACGCCGGTTAGAAACGACGTCCTCCGAATGCGAGTCCAGTATGCTAACCACTGCGCCACCTCGCTCAGCGATCATGTGGTACACGTGTGCACTTATAATTGAGATGACCTGCTTCATGGAACTAGGCAAGCATTTCTTTAACACAATCAACATGCAGGTTCCCATCCAACATCTGTTCAGCTTCAGTGCAGTTTTACAGGACAACGGACCAGACAGAGATGACGGATGAAGGGCACCGCTCGCTTCGGGTCCACCAACTCTCCAACAGCAGCCAAAACGAACATCGCATTGAAAGGGGGAGGGAGGGGGAGAGCTTATTTGGGCTGATAAAGTTGACCATTACAGGCAAGTAATAAAATGTTTTTAAAACAACTGTAAAATTTATGATATTAGGCTAAAAGGTACATTTTTCGCAGTTTTTGTCGATTTTTCGTTCCTTTTAAATATAAATATGATTATAGACACATTATAACAATACTGTAATTATTGGAAGCTATTTATTGTCCAGCAGCGACGCCCACCAAAGAAAAGAGAGATTCTTAAGTTTGTCGAAGTTACACTATGTGCGACCGTACCAGTTGTTAGTAATTCGGTTTTAATATGTATTCAGTGTATGTACTCATCTCTATATAATAATGGAATTAATAAGCACAATAATTTTTTCAAACAGTTGTGTGGCTACCTCTGTACATGTTAAGAACCTAGTCAAATATCAGTCAGACTTCCCATAGATAAATATCATTTCAAACTTGATTTCACTGTACGTTTCTATTCTTTATTATTGCCCCTGCGTGATGTGATTGGAGATTTGTTCCTAGTAAAACACTTGCAGTTTGCAAAGTCAGTTTTTGTTAATGATTATGATTTTCTGTAAATCATCGGAATAATAATCTCCCGCTCTTCGAGAATAACAGTATAATTTCTATCTTTCAGATCACAGAGTTTTGTGAAATCTGGTCACCCTCCATTACCTGCGCTGGTGGACACAGGCATTATATTCTGCATTATTGAAATCTTCCTGATGAGAAAAGTACACAAAAAACCCAAAAAGGTGCCATGACTGCGTAGAATTTACAACTATTGTAAAATGCTCTTTCGCGTGGAACTACGGGTACTCGTCTGAACATTCAGTTTACTAGATATAATTTAAAAAAGAAAACAGTGCCTTCATCTATCACACCAATGATTAGATTAGATTAGATTAATACTTGTTCCATAGATCTTGAATACGACACTTCGTAATGATGTGGAACATGTCAGGTTAATAAAAGATGTCTGTACAAGATATTGCATTACAAAAATATTGCATGACACTAATGTTTAAGCTAGTTTTTTTTGTTTTTTTTTTTGTTTTTTTTTTTTTCTCCCTCCCTTGATTTATATCTAAAAATTCAGCCAGTGAGTAGAAGGAGTTGTCATATAGAAATTCTTTTAATTTATTTTTAAATGTTGGTTGACTATCTGTCAGGCTTTTGATGCTGTTTGGTAGGTGACTAAAGACTTTTGTGGCAGCATAATTTACCCCTTTCTGTGCCAAAGTCAGATTTAACCCTGCATAGTGAAGACCATCCTTTCTCCTGGTGTTATAGCTATGCACACTGCTATTACTTTTGAACTGGGTAGGATTATTAACAACAAACTTCATAAGTGAATATATATGCTGTGAGGTTACTGTGAGGATCCCTAGATCCTTAAATAGATGTCTGCAGGATGACCGTGGGTGGGCTCCAGCAATTATTCTGATTACACGTTTTTGAGCAATGAATACTTTTCTACTCAACGATGAATTACCCCAGAATATGATGCCATACGAAAGCAGTGAATGAAAGTAGGTATGGTAAGCTAATTTACTGGGATTCTTGTCAACAAAATTTGCAATAACCCTAATAGCATACGTAGCTGAACTCAGACGTTTCAGCAGACCATCAATGTGTTGCTTCCAGTTTAACCTCTCATCAATGGCCACACCTAAAAATTTTGAAAATTCTACCTTAGCTACAGACTTCTGTTCAAAGTCCATATTTATTACTGGAGTTATGCCGTTTACTGTACGGAACTGTATATACTGTATTATGTTAGCTCACGAACGTGACAGCAAATTATCTTCATTGCTAGACATCCGGATAAAGTTCATAATGGTCTTTTAAATTTGTGGAAATACAGCGAAAATTGAACTGTCGTAGAACAGAATATGACAGGACTAGAGAACACTTGGCTGACACGTTGCGAATGTTGGCAACAGTGCGCGAGCACGTGGCCGGAGGACAGATTACGCCGGTCGTATAACAAAAGCACCGCATTTACTGCCGCGGGGCTGGTCGCGTTTATAGGCGGCCAATAAGCGCGTGGACCGGCGAGTCCATATGAGCTACCGAGGCGCCGGCGCTGCTTTGTGACCCATAAATCCACCGTCTGGTTAGGCGCGCGGAATCCGCCCTTTAGCTGCGGAGAGCTGCCTCAAGGGGGCCATCACGGCAGCGGGCGCTAAACAAGGCTGCAGTCTCGGCTTCTCACCCCAGGGCCCTCCTCGGGAGTTTCTTATTGTGGTTGCAATTACTATTTATTCAATTTATTGTTTATTTATTTACCGCATTATGTAATGAAAGATCGGCCTTTACCTTAAACCCGACAGCCAACATATTTTTACTGAAAATATATAAATTTTGATAGGCAATTACTACTACATTATTCTTTTATTCTGTTATTCTGTTTCTATGCGCACGCTGAATGGTAATGAAAGGAAGACTTCTGAACAAATTATGCAGAAACCAGTTACGTTTCCAATTATATTTAAACGTGACCCTTACAAACACATTTGTCACGTTACTAGGTGAAGGCCAAAGACACAAGAGTCATGGATGAGCTGAATCAGCGGGTCTGCTGGATACATTTGGCGAAGTGCTTGCAGTGTACTAAGAGAGTCGGAACAGACAACTCGTACGGTGATGTCTGTGAACCCTCTCCAGTGCCATCAGAATGCCATATAACGCTACATCATAATTTGTAAATTGTTCTGGAAGGCGAATTGTAAAAACCGTATGAGGAAAACAGCAGAACAACCGAGAGCATTCTCTTGCTGGGATCCATCTGTATAAATAACGATAAAAATATGGTACGTATTTAAAATAGACGAAGACAGAGTTGTAAGAACCTAACGTGAAGTACAAGTTTTCTTGTACTGTGTCAAGCTTAAAATCACTCTGGGCCTCTGAAGACACCAAGGCGGCAGTGCGTTCCATCCCTTAGTGGGTATTTTCATGCCCGAGGGATCCAGATCCTTGAGACTGTAGCATGTATATCAAATGGCTTGGTCCCTTGGGACCGATTCATGAACAGTCGTTCGAGGTAGGGTTGGATCACTGAACTAAATGCCAATGACTGAGGTGACACTGAGATTTTCAGCGCCTGTCGGGCCAAAAGGATACCTCGCCGAATAGAGAGTGGTGGTTCACCAGCCTCTGGACACACACACACACACACACACACACAGGTGGTTCACCAGCCTCTGGACACACACACACACACACACACACACACACACACACACACACACACACACACACACACTCTGAACTGGGCTGGTCTGGTCCGAAAAGCTTCAGTCGATATCCGAAAGCCCTCATGGTGGACAGAAGGAGGTAAGAAGGACGGGGCCGATCCGTGGACTACGCTGCAGGAGGCGGGACTTGTCAGCCCCCCATGTTTTTCCGCCAAGGTATTTCAAAATGTTCAACGACCGGAAGCCCTTTGTTCGTAGGTCTTTCAGGTGTAGGAGCCATGTTAATTTCGAGTCAAATAGCGCACAGTGTCATGAAAACATACGGTCCCCCATTGTAAGCACTGGTTGGTTAAAACTCCGACAAGCATGGTTAAAATTGACACACATTGTCTTCTCAGGTGAGAACAGAAAATCAGTTCTTTGGGCCCAGGTTTCCAGCCTCCTTGTGGTCAGCTGTAGCTGCCCCGTCGTCGTTGTAAAATCAGAGGCAGAGTAGAAGTTTGCAAAGTCATCCACAAACAAAGAGCAATTGACAGGGCTCCTGACTGTGGAGGTAATGCCACTGATAGCGATGGCGAACAATGTGATACTGAGGACACTGCCCTGGGGCACACCATTCTCCTGAAGACAGCAATCAGACCTGGCACCACCAATGCGATAACGAAAACGAGAAAGGATTGGATCAGAAGCGGCAGGCGTCCACATAGTCCCCATTCATGAAGTTCGCGAAGGATGTTGTACCTCCAAGTAGTGTCATATGCTTTTTCGAGGTCAAAAACACACAAACCAAATGGTTTCGGAGTAAGAAGGACTCCTGTATCGCCGTCTCCAATAGAATTAAATTGTCAAGAGTGGAACGGTAGCGCCTGAAACCGCACTGGGAGCGGCTCAGGTGACCTCAGGACTCGAGCAGCCGGACGAGGCGGCGGTTGACCATGCGTTCAAGAGTCTTACCCAGACAACTGGTAAGGGCGACACTCCGGTAACTGTTAGGGGCGCGACGGTCCTTGCCTGGTTTCCAGAATGGAATTGATATTGCCTTCTTCCAAGTCGTGGGATACCATCCATCAAACTAGATCTGATTGCAACGAGAGAGGAGCTTCAGGGCACAGATGACGAAGTATGGCATAATGGATCTCATCAGGTCCTGGAGCAGTGTCTCTGGCTGTAGACAAAACTGATTCCAGTTCCCACATGGAGAATGGATGGTTGTAGACTTCCTCATTACGTGAGAAGAAATTGAGCTTCCTCATTTCTGCAGTTCGACGGAATATCTGAACAGCAGGAGCTTGTCTGGATGACATAAAGAAGAGAGCAGCTAACACCTGAACCATGTCATCTGGCGTGTCTACCAAGACACCATTATTTGACAAGACCGTAAGGGGATGTGTACTACCCCTGCCTGAAATCCGTGCTACTGATTCCCAAACTTGTGCAGCTGATGTGGAACGATTAATGGAAGTCGTAAATCCCCTCCAGGAAGCCCTCTTCCGTTCTGTGCTCACTCGCCTTGTATGTGCTCTCGCAGACCTGAAGGCATGAAGACTGTCTGTAGTTGGGCAGTGGTCATTCCACCAAGGTACAGGCTGTCGTCTGAGTTGGTTACTAGACCTGGGGATGGACTCTGCGGCAGCCCTTTGGATCTCATGAGTGATATGGGCCACTGCCTCCTATGCACAATCCTTTTGTTCAAAAATAGCCTGTCGACTGTACTGTAACCAATTTGCCCTGTGTATCATCGACCTGCGTGGCCTCCTGTTGGCCACCGTCCTAGTTGGCAGACTGATCCACACTGGGAAATGCTCACTAGAATATAAATCTGGAGCCACTTCACACTGAACTCTGCAATACCTGGGGAACAGAAACAAAGGTCAATAGCTGAAGAAGATCCTGTAGCTGTGGAAAAAGTGTGTCATCTGACCCGCGTTCAGAAGGCAGATATTCTCAGAATGTACGATTCGCTCGATCATCCGACCCCAGGAGCAAGTAGCAGCTGAGCCATGTATTTCAACATTCAAATCTTCTGTTCACAGAGTGAGATATTCAGTCTGTAGCGAAGTGCGCTGATATGAAACTTCCTGGCAGATTAAAACTGTGTGCCGGACCGAAGACTCTACCAACTGAGCTACCCAAGCACGACTCACGCCCCGCCCTCACAGCCTTACTTCTGCCAGTACCTCGTCTCCTACCTTCCAAACTTTCCAGAAGCTCTCCTGTGAACGTTGCAGAACTAGCACTCTTGCAAGAAAGGATATTGCGGAGACATGGCTTATTCGCAGTCTGTGGGATGTTTCCAGAGTGAGATTTTCACTCTGCAGCGGAGTGTGCGCTGACATATCCTTTCTTTCAGGAGTGCTAGTTCTGCAAGGTTCGCAGGAGAGCTTCTGCAGAGTTTGTAAGGTAGGAGACGAGGTACTGGCAGAAGTAAGGCTGTGAGGACGGGGCGTGAATCGTGCTTGGGTAGCTCAGTTGGTAGAGCACTTGCCCGCGAAAGGCAAAGGTCCCGAGTTCGAGTCTCAGTCCGGCACACAGGTTTTAATCTGCCAGGAAGTTTCAAATTTACTGTTAGCAATTGACAAAGGTATGTATTACATTTACTATTTGACATTAGGTGTAGATGAAATTAATATCTGAATTCTCTCTCCAAGAACTGCTCGTGTAGCCACTAAAAAACCTTAAAGCGTACAAAGGAAGTTTCAACGCCATCGAAGAGTAAGGCAACTTCAGCCATTAGGACCGAGATCGCATTGTGGGCCGGGGGTGTATCAATGGATTGCTGCACATGTTGGGCATAATGTATGGGTGGTGTGTAGTTGCTTGAAAAAGTGGTCTGTGGTGCATCCCCACACCTGCAGACCAGGTTCTGCACGTTCACTTGGTACAGACACGAACATCGTCCAGGGACGAAATCCAGACACATGTTGCACCTGCTGCGTCGTGAGGGACCATTGAGAACCATCTGCTTGGAGTAAGATGAAAATTACGTATGCCTCTGGCCAGCTGCCAGTGACAGCATCACACCGCCAAGTCGGCCTGCTGTGGTGCCGTGAAAGAGTTGACTAGAGAGTGGGACGACTCTGTGTTGCCTTCAGTGACGAGAGTCGATCGTATCTGTATGCGAATGATGGGCGTAAAAACGCACACCGTACACCTGGTGAGCTGCCTATTCCAGAGTACATTCGCCCACGACACGCAGGTCCTACTCTAGACTAAATGGTGTGGGGAGCCATCAATTACAAGCCGCGTTCACATTTGGTGTTTCCGCAGGGGAAAGCAACCAGTGCCCAGTACATTCTCACACACTTGTAATTTTCCTGATTCTGCAAAACATCTCGTATAGCCGACTGTAGCGCTATGTGGCTGATCGCAGTGAAATAATGTAAGGTGGCGCACCGGCCCAGAGTACAGACTGCTCGCCAATTATGCACGATTTGTTGACCGCTACGAGCAGAATAGATAAACATATAATAATTAGGCAGTGAAGTAATAACCAGATAAGCTAATGCAAACAACTTCTAAACAACAGATGACGACTGGTAAGCGACAATGAGCAGTCTAGTACTCGGGGCCGATTTTTCGAATGCCACCCTGTACCACTGAAATAATATTGTAGGAGTTATTATATTCTCTTTACAAGATGTGGCACCATACATTCGATTACGAAGCGCGGGCTTCATTCTGTTTTAAGTCGGTCTGCCTTCCATAACAATGAACATGCTCTTTTACCTTGGATCAAAGGAAGACGGAAAATGGCAGCTCGTGTGTCCCGTGCCGACGTCCTTTGCATGTGTAATAACAAAAAAGTTGCCTTTATACAAGCATTTCTTCTGCTGTTTATCGAAAAGTGAAGTAAGCTGATACTCTGTTTTGTTACCTGAAAAGATATATGTATTACATACCACGTACTTTGTATGTAATTTACGTAATTATAAAATACATTTTTAATACCGGTTGTGGACGCTGATTGAATACTAAAAGAACCATATGTTCAGAGTTCAAAAACTGTTTGAAACAGATCTAGAACGGGCGTACGAAGCGAACAAAACGAACAACAACAACTCGATACTGATCTACGAGCAGTCTGCAGCGGAACTGCGACGAGTAGCCTCGCGAAGAAGAACGAGTCCGGCCGAGCGAGACCGAAACAAACGGGAAAGAGACCGAGACTGGAAGGGGGCCGGCCGACGTGCCGTTCGGGAACGAGACAGACCGTTTCCCGTTCCCGGGAACTATAAGTTCGAGACCGAAGTGAACTATGAAAGACCATTCCTTAGAATTCTTTCTTCGCTCTTTCCGTTCATCTTGGTGAACCGTTCCTTTGGACCCGTTAGTTGGCGAACGACCCATCTAGTCCAGAAGATTGTACACTATGTATTGATGCGACTGTAAGGGCGCCCTTTTACTGAGACGTATGTGTTTCAGCTGATGTGAATGTGTTATCATACGCTCCTACAAAATGAACTACGTGTCACCGGACTTATCAATAAAATGACCTTGTCATTGAAGGTGATGCATTTTTAATTTTTTATTTATTCGCTTATTTATTTTTTGCGGCAGTTTACAGTGATTCCTTTAATTGCTTATCTGTAGCTTTCGCCCTGTCCCTTTTCAATACCATTTAACCTGCAACACATACACCTCTAGTACGAAAAGGAGTCCGGTGTCTCCACGTTCAGTGGACGGAATACTTGCAGGTAGGAATACTGTAACAGTAATACAGCTGATTAATTCACTTAATTTCCATCTCTCCAAAATACAAATTCTACATGTTGAATGAATCCGATTGTGCTTGTTTTGGGAGATAGGGCTAAATGTTTCTGTTTCGTAGATGTCAATTTTTTCGCAGAGCAACTTTTGCCTTTTAAATTTACATTTACATTTTAAACTTGGAATATTTGCAGGAAAAAACTAAGTTATAGCTCATAGTAATAGCTCAGAGTACACATGCTGTAGTACATACCAGTTTCATCCGGGCAAGGTGTTCGCTCTTTTCTAGTCCGTCGTTTTCATTCCTTGGAGACGTCGAGAGGGGGAGAAGGGGGGGGGGGGGAGGAAGGCGAAGATGGAGGAAACCGGAGACCGGAATAAAATGCTGTTACTCGTTTTAGATCCGTGGATACATTTTAGTACGGACGGACTGCGTTACTTCCGGAACAATAACGTTGGGGGGACACCGACCATAAAGTCGCACAAGTCCGACTTCATAAAACTGCGATGCGATTGCCGGGACGGCCGCGTTACATTTTCGCGAAAACGGTAGGCGGACGGAACTCATAAAAGCTATTTCAAGCCAATGAATTTTATGGGGAGGAAGAGCGCGTCTTAAAACACGCCTATAAAATGGGTGGGCGGACACTGGAGACACTGCCATGTAACTCGGGCGCGCACGCCGGGACCCCGCGTAGACGGCGCTGCAGCGGGGATGCCTGAGGACGGCCGCTCGGTTTCTGCCGAATTTATGGCGGGGCGGTTCTGCCTAATGGTGGGAGTCCCCATGGGCGGGTGGAGGGACGCTGCTCCCGTGCCTGACCCAAGCTGTTGCGTCTATTAAAACCTGCATGACACTTCAGCTGGACAGGTAACATCTATGTAAAGCTACCATACACGTTGTACCGCAGGGCTCTATTTCGGATCCCACTGTTTCTGAGATAAGTAAACAATCTTCTGCTTGCATTGACAGAAGATGCTTATTTAGTCCTTTGTGCATGGTAACAGAAATTAAGATTCAAATAAAAAAAGAAACTTACACTGACGGGATGAAAATAGTAACGAAATGAATAAATAACAGAGTAGCGAAATATCGAAAATATATTTGTTTAGCTAACATAAGCAAGCGATTAACATTGCAAAATCAACAAGGTAATGTAAGCCCTAGATAAGCCATTGTAAATGTGAATTCTGGTACATTAACAAGCGGTTTAACCACCAAAATGTTGAATGCAAGGGTATAGACGCGCATTCATTGTCTTGTACAGGTGCTGGATGTCAGTTTGTGGAGTGGAGTTCCATGCTTATTGCACTTTTTTAAATTTTTATCATCACTAAGGTTCTGTTTATCTCTTTCCAAAAATACAACATTATTCATCTATGGTATTGCCACTATCAGTACATTTCTGATAGTGTGCTGCACTTACCACTGTTGGCCTCTAAGTGAAAATGCTGAATTAAAGACGAACCAATGAGTTCTTCAACATATTTTGGGAAATTCTTACAATATTAATATGATGATAATGTGAGAACAGAAAGGCAATACCACAGCGAAGCATTTTAGGAAATACTTAAAATAATAATACATGATAAATAACAATGGTTGTCTCTCTATTTATCAGAATCAATAAAATAAATTTGATCTGGTCACTCACAGCTTAGCTTTTCTTCATCATTACCATTCCCTTCATATTGCTTTTCTTTCTCTTCATTTCCTTCCTTTCCTGGCTTTGTTACATGTTTTCAATATTTGGTGAATTTGGGGGGGGGGGGGGTGAAAACGCGAAGCTTTTAAAGATCATTCTTTCATAAGATTTGATATGGTTTTTTTTAAAGTTCTGGAAATCTTTGAAGTTGTCTGTCCAAGGTTTAAGACCTTTTTTTGGCAAGAGCCATGGTTACACTGACAGAGTCTATAAAAAGTAAAGCAAAAAGATTTTGCCAGAATGAAATTTTCACTCTTCAGCATAGTGTGCTCTGATATGAAACTTCTTTACAGATTAAGATTGGGTGCCAGACCCAGACTCGAACTCGAGACCTTTGCCTTTCGCGGGCAAGTGCTCTTCTGACAGATACCAAAGCCATCCTCATAGCTGTACTTCCACCAGTACCTTGTCTGTGGCTGAATACCTCACTCCTTACTGTACCATATTAAGCCTGAGTAGTCGGTCAGTATAGGGACGGCTAATGCTGTTTTTGGATGACGCTGGAGTTGTTATCCAAAGAAACTTCCTGGCAGATTAAAACTGTGTGCCGGACCGAGACTCGAACTCGAGACCTTTGCCTTTGGCGGGCAAGTGCTCTACCAACTGAGCTACCCAAGCAAGACTCACGCCCCGTCCTCACAGCTTTACTTCTGCCAGTACCACGTCTCCTACCTTCCAAACTTTACAGAAGTTCTGCCACACAACTTCTTCTTGATGTTGCGATATTTTTCCCGTCAGTATAGTTACACGAAAAAGTTTACTGTCAACAGATACAGCACGTTTTCAGCTATTCTTCTACATAATCGTCACCCGAATTGAGGCATTTGTCATAACGTGGTATAAATTTTTGTATTTCTGTGATAGAATTTCTGAGAAAAAGAGGAGGACGCTATTGGGAAAGGCGGGTGTACAAAGACCAAGAGGGAAAAATAAGACTGTATGACCAAGAACGAAGAGCTGAGATTGGAAACGATGTTAAGCTTTGATACAGTCTTTCACCCCTACTGTTCAATCTACACATAGAAGAAGCAATGACGGAAATAAAAGAATGGTTCAAGATTGAGATTAAAAGTCAGGCTGAAAAGATGTCAGTTAAAAGATTTGCCGATGACATTGGTGTCCTCGATGAAAGTGAAGAATTACAGGATCTGTTGAATGGAATGAAGTCTACTGAGAACATAATATGGACTGACAGTAAACCGAAAAAGACAGAAGTAACGAGAAGTGTCAGAAATGAAAATAGCGAGACACTTAACATTAAATCTGGTGACCACGAAGTTTAGGAATTCTACTGCCTTGGAAGCAGAGCAACCCATTGCGAACGAGGGAAGAAGGACGTAAAAGTCAGACTAACAAGGGCAAAGAGGGCATTCCTGGTCATGGGAAGTCTACTGGTATCAAATATAAGCCTCAATGGAGGATGAAATTTGGAAGAATGTGTGCTTTTGGAACACAACGTTGTACTTCTATCGTAATGAACCGTACATAGAGTGAAAAGCGGAACAGAACAGAAACGAAGCGTTTGAGATATGATGCTACAGAAGTATGTTGGAAAACAAGCGTACTAATAAGACAATAAATGAGGAGGTTCTCCGCATTATCGGTGACGAAAGGAATGTAGGGAAAACGCTGTCGACAAGGAGGGACAGGAGGAAATAACTTCCATGGTACTAGAGGTAAATGTAGAGGGTAATAACCGTAGTGGAGGAGAGAGACTGGGATGCATGTAGCAAATAATGAGGACGTAGCTTACAAGTGCTAATCGGAAATGAAGAGGTTGGTGCAGGAGAGAAATTATTGGCGGGTCGCATTAGAGCAGTGAAAAGACTGAAGTCGTTGAAATCTGCCTCCTGGGAATAGAAACAGCGTGTGACTATCTTCACCAGCTCTTCTTCATTGTGGAAATGCTGACTGAAGGACAGGAATTTCTTGAGGCGCGTGAATAGATGGAAGTGGCTTGGAACAAGACCAGGATTGAACGGCTGATGATCAAATAGCTCCCACCCGATCTCCTTAAGAACAGTTGTTGTGTGCCAGCCGTGTGTGAGCGCGCATTGTCAAAGAGATCACCGCAACACCTGCACTGGCCATTTCAGTTCTCTTGTACTGAATGGAGAGCCGTAGATTCCGAAGTGTTTTGTAGTAATGGCCAGCATTCACTGTTTCACTCCGGGCAGGAAGTCGATGAGTAGACTGCTCTCCCTGTCCCAGAACACCATACTCAACACCTTCTGTAGCGATACAATCTCCACTTAGTCTTGAACGGAACTGCACTGTGAAACCAATACATCGACTTCTGCTTGGTTTCCGTAGTAAAATCTCATAGGTCGAGACAATCTCGTCGAGGAAATCGTCGTCGTCACCATAGTACCGAGACGAAAATATCGACACTGCTTCTGTGCGACCTATTTAGTGTTTGGGTTTATCGGCAACCACCTGGCACGCACACTTTTGAACAGCAGGTCCTTAGTGACAGTTTTATGCAACAACAATCGCGAAATCTGCCGTAAATCGTGGAGCGACGGATGTCCATAATGCACTGACGCACCGTCTGCACAAGATCCTCGATACTGCTCACGGCCGTCCTCAATACGGACACTTTGTGGCAACCTTCGGAAAATTAGCTACACCTGCGACGTACCATGTGCTTGCTCACGGCTTTCGGCCCGTCCGCCTGACACGTCAGAAATTTTGATCGCCGCAGTGTTTTGCGTATTAACAAACTTGATCACAGATCGAACTTCGCTATCGGAGGGAGAAAGAATAAGAACCGCTATCTTAGGCCTGTGTGGCAGCAATACCGACAACAACTGACACATGAGCGGCCGCCATGTGATTTGCTAAAAAATTTAATAGCCTTGATCGTACCAAGAAATAAAGTTATTACTGTACGCGCAAACTAAGTTGACACCCGGAGCGGCGGCTTATGGGAGCGACCGTAGACAGTCCCCATGCACAGCCACTCCTAGCAGCCGCAGCGCCGAGCGCTAACCTGGTTTGCGTATGTAGTAGATGCTCCTTACCGTTTTCTCATCACTAGCAACCCTACTCAGATCATGCTCGTTAAAGAATGTTTACCACATTGTCGTCAAACGTGAACAGCGCATTTGAATTAATTAGACGCGATGAATCATAGTGTTCTGTTTCGGGCCCTCATTTTTTTTTTTTTTTTTTTTTTTTTTTTTTTTTTTTTTTTTTTTTTTTTTTTTTTTGAAAGCGTGACACTGACATTAGCCTATAAAAGAAGCCTGTGATAATGCAATAGTCCCCCCATGAACCATGGACCTTGCCGTTGGTGGGGAGGCTTGCGTGCCTCAACGATACAGATAGCCGTACCGTAGGTGCAACCACAACTGAGGGGTACCTCTTGAGAGGCCAGACAAACTTGTGGTTCCTGAAAAGGGGCAGCACCGGCCGCGGTGGTCTCACGGTTCTAGGCGCGCAGTCCGGAACCGCGCGACTGCTACGGTCGCAGGTTCGAATCCTGCCTCGGGCATGGATGTGTGTGATGTCCTTAGGTTAGTTAGGTTTAAGTAGTTCTAAGTTCTAGGGGACTGATGACCACAGCAGTTGAGTCCCATAGTGCTCAGAGCCATTTGAACCATTTTGAAAAGGAGCAGCAGCCTTTTCAGTAGTTGCAGGGGCAACAGTCTGGATGGTTGGCTGATCTGGCCCTGTAACACCAACCAAAATGGCCTTGCTGTTCTGGTACTGCGATCGGCTGAAAGAAAGGGGAAACTACAGCCGTAATTTTTCCCGAGGGCATGCAGCTTTACTGTGTGATTAAATGATGATGGCGTCCTTTTGGGTAAAATATTCCCGAGGTAAAATAGTCCCCCATTCGGATCTCCGGGCGGGGACTACTCAGGAGGATGTCGTTATCAGGAAAAAGAAAACTGACGTTCTACAGATCGGAGCGTGGAATGTCAGATCCCTTAATCGGGCAGATAGGTTAGAAAACTTAAAAAGGGAAATGGATAGGTTAAATTTAGATATAGCGGGAATTAGTGAAGTTCGGTGGCAGGAGGGACAAGAGTTTTGGTCACGTGAATACAGGGTTATAAATACAAAATCGAATAGGGGTAATGCAGGAGTAGGTTTTATAATGAATAGGAAAACATGGAGTGCGGGTAAGCTACTACAAACAGCATAGTGAACGCATTATTGTGGCCAAGATAGACACGAAGCCCACACCTACTACAGTATTACAAGTTTATATGCCAACTAGCTCTGCAGATGATGAAGAAATTGAGGAAATGTATGATGAGATAAAAGAAATTATTCAGGTAGTGAAGGGAGATGAAAAATTAATAGTCATGGGTGACTAGAATTCGACAGTAGGAAAAGGAAGAGAAGGAAAGGTAGTAGGTGAATATGGGTTGGGGGGAAGAAATGAAAGAGGAACCCGCCTGGTAGAATATTGCACAGAGCGTAACTTAATCATAGCTAACACTTGGTTCAAGAATCATGAAAGAAGGTTGTATACATGGAAGAACCCTGGAGATACTAGAAGGTTTCAGATAGATTATATAATGGTAAGACAGAGATTTAGGAACCAGATTTTAAATTGTAAGACATATCCAGGGGCAGATGTGGACTCTGACCACAATCTGTTGGTTATGAACTGTAGATTAAAACTTAAGAAACTGCAAAAGGTGGGAATTTAAGGAGATGGAACCTGGATAAAACGACTAAATCGGAGGTTGTACATAGTTTTAGGGAGAGCATAAGGGAACAATTGACAGGAATGGAGGAAAGAAATACAGTAGAAGAAGAATGGGTAGCTTTGAGGAATGAAATAGTGAAGGCAGCAGAGGATCAAGAGGGTAAAAAGACGAGGTCTAGTAGAAATCCTTGGGTAACAGAAGAGATACTGAAATTACTTGATGAAAGGAGAAATTACAAAAATGCAGTAAGTGAAGCAGGCAAAAAAGAATACAAACGTCTCAAAAATGAGATCGACAGGAAGTGCAAAATGGCTAAGCAGGGATGGCTAGAGGACATATGTAAGGATGTTGAGGCTTATCTCACTCCATCATCCTCCACTTTATCAGCCGGCTGCGTGATAATGTCTTCGCTTCTCTAGCGGTATGAACAGGACTCTTTTGTCGGAAAGTTAATGTAGTACAAAAAATGTTCAAATGTGTGTGAAATCGTATGGGACTTAACTACTAAGGTCATCAGTCCCTAAGCTTACACACTACTTAACCTAAATTATCCTAAGGACAAACACACACATCCATGCCCGAGGGAGGATTCCTACCTCTGCCGGGATCAGCCGCCCAGTCCATAACTACAACGCCTTAGCCTGCTCGGCCAATCCCGCGCGGCTTTAATGTAGTTAAATTTTGTACTGTGATACGTTTTCGCTGGAGGCCACGGTTTTCGAGTCCTTCAAGACGTCTGAAGCTCACTTTTTTAGATTGCGATACAATGGTTAGCAGATTTCAGCGTAAAATAAGACTACAGACCTGTTTCTGGATAAACAAGAAATTGATTACGTAAATTTATTTTTACGAGGTGATAATTAAAACCCTATGGGTATCCCTCGTATAGTGTGCTCTTTGAGAAACGCTGAAGTTACGTAACGTTGAAACAGAACTTATCTCGTAATCTCAGTTGCTTCTTTGAACGCAATAAATACTGTGCTCCCGTTCATTTGTCAGGCGCCCGTCCAACGCAGATTGCTGAAGCATTAACAACGGAGCTTGCCTTTAGAGCAAAATACGCAAAAAGCGGAAGAAAAAGACACCAAGTGCTACGAAATACAACCTCCGGCAGCCACAATGCGTGATACCGGATTTCATTATCGTTCGCCGCTGTAGACCGCACTCGGAGGCCCGCAACAGCAGCTTGCGGACTTAAATTTCCAACTTTACGGCGGTCACCGTGAGATACTGGCGCTGTCGGGATTCGATTTCCGAACTCGGCGGCGCTCAAATTTAGGACGGCGGGTGCGGTCTGCTGCCCGCCCTTTCATTTGGCGCCTAGTATCGCGGGCCAGAGAAGGGGGGGGGGGGGAGGGAGGAGGAGAGGGGTGAGTACACTTCCCGGAGACGGTTCTCTCTCCCTGTAGACCAGACCCTCGCAGATAGCCGCGCTCCTGCGCCGCGTATCAGATACGGCGAGAAATAGCCCACCAAGCGCGCCGTCGATTTGTTCTTCGTATTGGAAACTGCCCCGTATATCGCGATAAAAGGCAACTTTGTCGCTCGGGGATTTCTGTCGCGGGAAATATTTTTCTTGTGAGCACCATTACCGAAGAGCGGCTGGGACGTGTTGCGTTTTATTTCGTACGAGTAGCAACTCAGTGAACATTAACTTGGGTCCCTCGTACCTTTCAGCGTGATGTTGGGCGACGTATCACACTTCCAGTTTCATACATCTTCTGTTCCTCGTATCGGTAAACACGTATATAGTAAAGCACCTTACACGCGATTCGTAAGACACTGACAGCATTTAGTAAGCGCTTTAACTTGAGTATACAGGCCGATTCAGCTGCCACTACCTACAGGTTTTATACAACCTGCAAGATTTTCATATTCTCTTCTTGCTACACACAAACTATTAGTCCCGAAATGAACAGGATATTTTAGCAGTAAATTTAATGTACTTAAATGGAGGCCATAGTTTTCCAATTATTCAAGAAAAACGTACACAAGTTATCTTCGAACGCGTTTTTCTTCAATAACTCGAATACCGCGGCCTCCAGTGGAAACGTCTACCACTAAAAAATTTAGCTACATTAAATTTCCTACAAAAAGGTCACACTCATGTTCCCCGTAGGACTAACAATTTGCACGGAGCAAGAAAGAGAATATGAAAATCTCGCGTATGATTTTTGAAGGTGTTGTGGGTTGCATAAAACCCATAGTTGCAGGCAGCTAAATCGCACATTTAATCATCTTGCTGAGGTAAGAAACTCCTTTTACCTTTATTGCTGTTTCATTTTAAACGTGGGTTCAATAACTCGGCATTATTCAAAACGCAACGTGTTACTTTGCTTTATTCTTTACCCAAACATGTTCCATGTGGCACCACCAGTGAGTCTCGTCTTACTTATGTAAAACACAGTATAAACGTACAGTTGGTTCTCTATTTTAGGGCTAAAAACTACAACATCTGGCTGGCTGATGTCAATATGGAACGAGAGATATTGTTGAAAAAAAGTTTGAAAACAAAATTCATTATCAAGTACGAACATGGAACAATCTCATTGCATAAGTTTTCGATCCTTGGTGTGTGAGCGGACAAGTTCGCTTCAGGTTGGTCGTAGGATTTTTTTTTCCATGTTTCATGGAATATCACCTATTCAAATTATTTGGAAATGTCAAAGACACCACGTTTTATATTACGTGTTAAATTGGGCGAATCTGTGAATAAATTGGAGGAAAGCACAACTAAATCGCCTCCTATAGGATTATAACTAGTAAGACATTGTGGTGTTGAACGCGGCCTTCGGACTTAACTGTTTCCTGCATATTTTCTCGAACACACATCATAATTCATCAGCTTCGGAGATAGTATGAGAGAGATTCGTTGTAAACGTGGAAATGTAGATGAATATTAAAACTAAGGAGGTTCATGTATTTGCACATAGGTAGTTTGGTAGAAATTTTGATCATACTCGGAAGTTACCCAGTTATTTCCGAACTCATAGTACTGAATACAGAAGTATGCAGCAAAACATTATATGTTCTGCAACTGTTGTCTCAGGTAGTGCTTAAGTTGTTTACGTTTTTCATTACGTCAACAGTAACTGCAGAGTCACTTTGGAAGCTGTGATTAGTGTCCATCTGCTTTCCGAAAACAACCGAACATCTGCTACTTACGAAGTAATAATAACTTCCTAGCATGAAGACAGTTGGCATCCAATGCTGCGGAATTGTCTTCCATCTGCGTCGGTTCCTGGTCTTTTGTTCTCATGTTAGCATTGAAACGTTTTTGTGTACCACAAAGGATGCACTCTCTTATTAATGTAAGAATGACGTCTTCCGCACACGTAACTGTTGGACAACAGCTGCTGGCATGGCCACAATTTGCTTAACAGTAACAAAACGGTTTTCCCCTGTAATGTCATTTACTCGCGATATGTCTGATGACGTGAGGAACTGGTCAACGGCTTTCTGTACACCACCGGAGGAATAAAACTATCATTTAGCATCGCTATTAAAAGAAGGAGACAATTTAAATTTTTATACTAAACAGAATGTAATCCATATTTACTCTTAAGTTATTAAGTCTGCTAAATACGTTTAAACGGATAAAATCTTTATTGTAATGAGTTCTGCAATTATACTGTGTGGACAAACGTGTTTCGCATCAGTCTAAATCTATTAAATGATCACTGTCTGGTTAAATGTAGTACTTGGACCTGATGGCTCCCCACACCATATATGGCTCTGAGCACTATGGGACTTAACATTTGAGGTCATCAGTCCCTTAGCACTTAGAACTACCTAAACTTAACTAACCTAAGGACAGCACACATATCCATGCCCGAGGCAGGATTCGAACCTGCGACCGTAGCAGTCGCGCAGTTCCGGAGTGAAGCGCCTAGAACAGCTCGGCTACCGCCGAGAATATCGGAAAATTCCCGTTACAGACTTCTAGGACTTGTAGAGGGCAGTAAGCGAATAATAATTTGTACTGAAATCCAAGTGCGGAAACGAACCGTTGCAGTACTACATCCATCTGAAAACATGTAACTGATTAAGCGTGAACCAGTACATCACTTATTTCGCAGTTCCACTCATTAACAGCCAAAGACATGTCTGTTGTACTCGTTGATGCGGTCTCTAGAGTGTGATGCAGTACGGCTTCTTCCAGTTGGGGAGCGCCGGGTCTCCTTGGAGCACCACAGTCGTGCGTGCTGACGGTGAAGCTATCCTTCCTCGAAGCCCTTTCGTATTTGTGGCGAAAAGGGTGTGCGATGGAGTCGGAGTTTGTGGAGAACGCTCTTGATAAAGGCAACGAGCAGCTCTTTCACTACCGTGGGCATACAAGGGAAACTCCCCCTCAGACACCCCTCAGATTTAGTGGTAAGAGGGCCCAGGAGACAGCCCGTAAAAAGCTGAACACAGATGAAGCATGAAAATAGGAAGAAGGTGTACTGAACTGTATAAAAAAAATCAAAACAAGAACAGTCAACGGTCCATGAACAAGAAGTGCAATATAGAGCTGCCTGTAACAGTAACAGCGTCATGGATAAGTGGTCACTGTGTTGGACGGCCAAGCGGGCGAGCCGAGTTCAAGTCTCTCTCGTGCCAATTTTTTTTCCCGCTTCTCGCTGTATTCAAATTTGTGTCTGTGCCGTGGTGTCACGTCCGTTTGGAACAGTGAGGTGTAAGGTAGGGACCTATAACGACAGTTGATTCTGCATAACTACTCTATTAGAAGCCGAAACGAAGTGGATTTCGAATGTAAACCGCAAAAGTTCGATGACAAGGAAACAAGTCAACGGAATCCTCCACCGGAAAACACGCCTGATATCTCATATACGGCATTAGTGACTACATCTGTCATATGAAGGGAATCTCTTACCGACGCACCTAATTTGTACGCCTTATGAGTGAGTGACATATGCCTCCTTGCCCGATTTCGTTGTTCGTATGAATGAGAATGTTATCACTCCCAAGGGAAATATGAAAACATACTAGTTTATCATATAAGCTGCAACAAATGAACGTAACAATTTCACAAACACTCAGTTTCTCCGTGCTCTGCCAAAACACATGTTTTTATGAAGTTGCGTTCCGTTTTGGAAGTCATAACTCTCGAATACCTTTGTGGTAAAATAATTCGCATCCGTTTGTTTGTTGCTTTCATTTTAACGAGACGTCTAGGTGGTATATTGTCTGCTCTCACTATTCTCCACATTTACTTGCGACGATAACGTATTCTTACCACATGCTCGTATTCTACGAGTATAACGTGTGTATAGAGTGACAACTGCCAAGACTACAGCAAAAGAAAAGACATTTCAGTGACCGGGCGGACAGTTAATAATGTTGAGAAGAAAATAAAAATAATTGGCACGAGGGAATCTTGAATAAGGCTCGTCCGATTTCCAGTCCAACTTAACAGTCCAACTTAAGCACGTCGCCGCAGTTGTTCAAGTTCTCTCAATATTGTACTTGTTAAGCCTGGGCAATTCACTGTTTTTATTTTGCTTTTTTTCACAATTCAGTACACCTTCTTCTTGTTTTCATGCTTGATTTTTGCTCAGTTTCTGACGAGATATCCAATGGTCCATCTTACCAGTAAATCTGACGCGGATGTGATTGGGAGTTTCCCTTGTTAGCCGTTCAAAAGAATCATGTCAGCATATTTCGTAAACTTGTAATCAACCATTTTGCTCTAATATTTACAGACACTTGAATGACGCTCGAACCAGGTCAGAGATGATAGACATCAAATGACATCAGCCGGTAGTCACAATGACTACTCCGTCACATATCTACCTATCAAACATGTTTTCAAACGGCTGTAGCACGAAAGCGGTACGTTTCTGCACATGGCTTCCTATTCAAAATATTATCTCACTCCCCTCTACAAGTCCTAGAAGTTCGTAATGGGAATTTTCGAACATCCTGTGTATAACAACTGTCTACTCACAGACACTGGTTTTCGTTTGCTGTCATACACAATGCTGCACTAAACAGTATGGAGAATGAATAGACCTTAGAATTACGAACAATAATGCAAGTGTTACTCATATGGTTCTGCTTATCCCGCTTGGTTTTTATGGTTTCGTATGATTTGATATTGTGATGTTATCCGCCTGGTGTACATACGGAGTGTACATAAAATCCGGGAGCACTTTCAATTATTTATTGCACAAGAACCAAACATTCTGCAGATATCATACATATGTCATTTTGAAGAGAAATTCTGAAAGTTTTCTTTTTTTTTTCATGTATACCGCCACAGCGTAGTTTGGTAATTTATCGATAGTCAGCGCTAGTCGCAAACATGGCGAGTTCAGGTACGGGGCGAGCTTTCTGTGTCTTGAAGTCTGAAAAAAAAACGAGTGTACTACAGCTGTTCTACGGATGTTTAGAACCAATGAAGGCCATTTACCACTGGCACAACAATCTAGATACGGGTTGCTTGTGCTCGGGAAAGAGAAGCGGACGACCCAGTGTGAGTGAAGTGAACGTGGAACGCGTACTGGAGACATTCATAAAGAGTGCAACGAAATCTATGGGTCGTGCGTCCCGTAAACCCGAAGTGGCTCCAATGACAGTGTGGAAAGTCCTGCGACAGAAGCTGCCTATGAAACCGTTCAAATTGGAACAAGTGCAGAAGCTCAATGACAACGAGAAAGACAAGCGTTTTAAGTTTTGTTCGCAGTTGCAACAATTGAATGAGGATGGGGATGGCATTGTTGGTGCCTGATTTTTAGCGACGAAGCCACTGTTCACGCTAATGGGACAGTGAACAGGCATAACTGTCGAATCTGGGGTACGAAGCATCCACACGAATGCATTGAATTTGATTGTGATTCCTCAAAGGTAAATGTTTTTGGCTCCTTGTCACGTCGAAAACTACGCCGAGAGAACTGTTACTGCATAGTTCTACTTGGACATGTTGCAGCAATGGCTGATGCCTCAAATTCAATCGGACTCTTCGTTCATCTTTCAGCAGGATGGGGCTCCACCCCATTTTCATCGTGAAGTTCGTGGTACCTGGAGATGGAGCTGCCGCATCGATGGATGAGCCGTGCTACAGAAGGGGACAGCTGTTTCATGGAATGGCCTCCCCAATCACCAGATCTGACTCCATGTGAGTTTTTTCTGCGGGGACACATTAAAATCTGGTGTATGTACCGCCTCTACTATGTTATGTAGTAGAGCTCCGGGACAGAATACGGGGAGCGACTGCCACGGTCGACGGTGACATGCTGGGACGGCTATGGCAAGAATTCGATTACCGTATTGACGTCTGCCGGGTCACTCATGGTTCGCACATCGAATGTTTGTAAAAAAAGAACTTTCATAGTTTCTGTTCAAAATGCAATATGTATGACATCTGTACATCGTTTAGTTCTTGTGCAATAAATAATTGAAAGTGTTCCCGTACTTTATGTACACCCCGTATTTTTATTAATTTCTCACTGTTTTTATCCACTTTTTTGAGACACAAGGACTAATTAGTCGCTGCTTAACTGAAGGACAACAGTGTGATACTATACCTCACCAAGACAAAATTAAGTACTTTCACGGCTATTACAAACGGTTAAATGAAAGAAGATTAACGACGATGGAGACCGCTATTTTAGAAATGTCTTCTGCCATCAGGGAAAGTTGTGGTACAAACAGTACAGAAGTGAAAGAACATCAGTGTACAATCTTACTTTTGTAACATCCGAAATATACATAAAGGTTGATCAATCCCTTCAATCCTTAACGCAACCACCTAGTGAGAATTTTTTTCTCCTGCTGGCATCCAATCCGCGGCGGTGCTGGCAGGGAATATATTCCTCTCCGCTGCGAGCCCTTTGTTGTGTAGAAATCTTGCACAGCTAGCAGGTGTTCGTTAGGCTACACAATGCAGTGTATTGAGTTAAAGTATTATGCCAAAGTACAGCTGTTCTATTCGTTATAGGGTACTAGTTTATGATTCATACGTCCGTACAGAATCTACACGTGCAGTAAGGAGATTATTTGAAGAGGAATTTCCCTGAAGTGTATGTTGCAATTCACTGACTGAAAAATAAATTTCATGAAACAATAAGTGTTCTTGACAGGAAACATAGACAACCAAGTACAGAACTCAGAAGAAAATCTAGATAACAATTTTAAACATGGCTATGAATCAGCAACTGTACGAGAATATGATCCGTATAATACAGCCAACCGGTTGCAACAACATTTAATGTGATTTGGTTTTGACACCGACTATGAGTATCTGCCTCAGAAAATCCACAAAAATTACATACAAAGAATACAAAACCGTTACCATACAGGAAACCAAGAACAGATGTTTATCATATCAAACAAATTTACGAATCAGTCTGATGCCACCTCCAACACCTGTTTCCTCTTGCAGCCCTTAGCGGCTTACAATATGCTACGTGTTGTAGCTCTTATTTTTACTGAGGAGTACCATTGTTACGCCAGTTTCAATACCTGTAATTTTTATATCGTTTCAAAAATGATTTTAAGAAGTTGTTTTCTTTGACAAAAGCAATTTGCTCACAAATTTGTTTTCATATGTCACTACATGTGATACAGCCAACTCACAAATTTTTTCGGTACAATAACCATCTATTTATAGTTTTTCTCTATGTTAATGGTTTTGCAATATTCATATACACTGAAGCGCCCAAGAAACTGGTATAGGTATGCGTATTCAAAAACAGAGGGGTCGGGTTGTGTTGTTTGGGGGAAGAGACCAAAGAGTGAGATCATCGGTCTCACCGGATTAGAGAAAGATGGGGAAGGAAGTCGGCCGTGTCCTTTCAGAGGAACCATCGCGGCATTTGCCTGGAACGATTTAGGGAAATCACGGAAAACCTAAATCAGGATGGCTGTACGCGGGACTGAACCGTCGTCCTCCAGAATGCGAGTCCAGTGTGCTAACCACTGCGCCACCTCACTCGATCAAAAACAGAGACATGTAAACAGGCAGAGTACAGCACTGCTTTTGGCAATGCCTATGTAAAACGAACAAGTGTCTGGCGTAGTTGTTACATCGGTTACTGCTACAAGCGAAGGGAGGCAGTTCCAGCAATAGGTTATACCAATTTTTTTCCACGCCATTTAACCTGACTGTTAAAACGGCTCAAGATAACCAGCTTCTGAAGTAACCAATTTTCGGTTTTTTATTCCTAATATTTCCTGTAATAAACGTACAAATCGAACAAAAACTGAAAAATGTTTAGTTTCTTGGTTTCAAGGTACATTGAATAAAAATATTGAATTAAATAGGCAAACATAAGAAATCTTAGTTTGTCCACCGTTCGCTACTTTTCTCGAAATGTGGTAAGTGGTTGAATACTACAAAAAATCAGTACTATTCTCTTATTGATTCTAAGGTTTTGATGTACATCTCAAAAATCATGTTGTAATCTGGGATCATACAACTGTTTGGGTATTATGAATAGTAAGTGCTAAAGGGTGAAAACTAAGAATTAATAATGTTTTTCGTGGTAATTTGTCCGTTTTTAAGGGCGGCAAGCAGATAAAGGCAAATTATGTAGGCACACGCAGCAGCCACTTACTTGCTGTTTTTACTCTATATAATGAATTAATCGTTGTTAAGTTTTTCTTTCATAGAAATGGCAGAAAAACCTTTAATCTTTTAAAGCAAATGAATCATTGTACTTCACTGCTACGTAACTTCAGAAAAATATCTCCAGACTAGGGTTGGTGCCAATCAGCATTACAACGGATGTCGAGCAACGACAGGGAGAAAGTACCGTATAAAGCAGCTGGAGCCAAGTCGTGCACACTGCACGTACACACGTGTCTTAAGCCACGACTCACGGCAACAGGAACATTATTGCTCACGAATGCCGGTCGGAGTGGCCGTGCGGTTCTAGGCGCTGCAGTCTGGAGCCGAGCGACCGCTACGGTCGCAGGTTCACATCCTGCCTCGGGCATGGATGTGTGTGATGTCCTTAGGCTAGTAAGGTTTAGGTAGTTCTAAGTTCTAGGGGCTGATGACGTCAGAAGTTAAGTCGTATAGTGCTCAGTGCCATTTTGCTCACCAATGCTGTAGTTAAGCCATGAGTTTGCTACTCGTTTCTGTCTTTTCACATATCCCATAACAACACGATATTTCAAACCAAATCAAATTTTATGAATAAAAGTTATTCCTTTTTTATATATAAGTTCACTTAAAAGCGAACAATTTAAGCACTGCTGCTGCGGTCAATTGAAATGTCGGTTTTTTACTCGGTTATTAGTATAATATAAATAGCACTTGTTATAACAGAGGCCAAACAAGTACCAAAAAATATCAGTTATTTAGAATTAAAATACCGGTGTCGATTTTAGCCGGTCGGTTATTCCCATCCCTATCTCGCCGGCGGGCCGCACGTCGCAAAAACGACGATTGATAACCATGTATATTCTATAAATTATTACGTTTTGCAATATAGCTACAACAGACTACGACTCTCTTAAGATGAAAATACACACTAAATATTTGCGACTGATATTACGCGGTGTTACTAAGGGAAGCGTCATTCTCTGTGCTTTTGACCTAGGACACTGAAAGTAAGAGAGTGTCAGAAGGGAATGGGACATATTACTATACACAAACATATCCTTCAGCTGCACACGGAACGATACGACGGGAAAAAAAAGAAATTGTCTACTGTGAGGCTGAATTTACAGTTGTGACACCAGCATTCTTTCTGACAAACACACAAAAACCAAAAACAGTGCGGAGAGCACTGTGGAACGTTAGTCTCACGAGATATTACGATGCCACGCGCAGAGGTACCTGCCGGGTTTCATGAAGAAATGACTGCGTAATAAAAATTTAGGTGTTATTACGCGCGCAAATAATTCGCAGGCTGTGAATTTTGCGCGCTGGGTGTGACGCGCAGGAGGCTGAAATGAGCTCTGACCATGACGGCGTCGTCCGTGTGACGCAGCGAGCGTGTCCAGGGCAAGCGCAGCGCCCATTTCCTCTGCCGGCGGCCACCGCTAAAAATTAGCGCGACTTGACACGCAGCGCGAGGCGCACGCTCTTTATACTGCCGGAGAGCGGAAAGTGGTTTTGTACAGCGCACACCTGTCTGCTGCATCGACTGGTTAACGCTTTAAAGTTGATAAAAACACTGTTTCTTATGTCACCACTGACATGTTTCCACAGCGGCGACTGTTCCACCAAAATCTCTCAGTAAGGCGACTGTTTACTTAAGCGAGCAAGAGGTATGTAACCCGATACAGTGCTCAAAGGAGACCAGGAACTGACCTGATTGAGGTCAACTTGACACGAGGAAGACCCTAAGAATGTGACAATTGTGGCTTTAGTATAGGCCTATTGCGGTGAGCGGATTATCGTAAACTACGCGTGTTCCTTTTGTCAGGTGTACATACTGTTCCATTTCACGGTGTTTTAATATTTTAACAGAAACTGCAAATTTACAATTCCATAACGAGTAAGGGAAGTACACTCATATTCAGAAAAAACACCACCTTGAACGACTACAGATCGGACGTTCAGAGAATGTAATGATAATTAAATCAAGACCCTAAGCTGTCGACAGGCGTTGATATACATCAACGGGGACAGTTGAAAATTTCTGCTCCGACCGAGCCTCCAACCCGGGATCTCCTGCTTACATGGCAGACGCTCTATCCATCTGAGCCATCGAGGGCACAGAGGATAGTGCGACTGCAGGGATTATCCCTCGCACGCTCCCCGTGAGAGCCACATTACCAACTTAATGTCCACACTCTACATTCGTATTGCCCCTGCCTACTACACTCATTACTAGTGGTAGACAATCATACATGTCCGAAAGAACAGATACCATCTTTATATAGTTAAGGCTTTCTTCTTCTGTGTGGATGCACACGCATTGCCCGAACTGTTACGGGACTCCCTTGGAAGTGCAGACGGGACACACAAAGTCTCTCGTAGTGTCTGCCACCGCGTGGTTTGCGTAAGAATACTGTCGATGCGCGAAAACACGGAGGAATCTGATATCCAAGCTACAGAGTCGTTTACAGATTTAAATCTACTACAGAGGTTCTACATTTACCTACTTGTGCGTACTCCTTAAGCCAACATACGAGTATCTTATCTTCGTTGGTCCTTACGTTAAACGCGTTTTGGCTGCAGTAGGCTCGTTCTGCAGTCAGCTTCGAATTCCAGTTCTCTAAATTTTCTCAATCGAGCGCACTGAATGGAGCGTCGCCTTCGCTCCAGGGATTCCCATTTGAGTAACCGAAGCGTCTCGGTAACACTTGTGTGTTTTTCGAACCTACTGCTAACAAAGCTAGTAAGCTGCTCCTGAATTGCTGCGATGTCTTCCTTTAGTCTGACCTGGTGTGGATCCCAAACACTCGAGCAGTAACCAAGACTAGGTCGTGCTTTACACATGAACCACTATTGCTAAAATTCTACCAACAAACCGAAGTCAACGATTCGCCTTCCCCACCACTCTTGCTAGTTCCATTTCATATCGCTTCGCAATGGCACGCTCCGATATTTGAACAACGTGACTGTGTCAAGCAGGACACTATTAATGCTGTATCTGAACACTTCTAAAACCATGCAGATTCGTGGACGTAAGTTTTTCGGCCTCTTATTATTCTCGAACTCAGAATATGTTCTAGAATTCTTCAGCAAACCGACGTTATGGATATTTGTCTGTAATTTTTAGGGTCCGTTCTTTTACCCTTCTGATATACAGGAGACACCTGCTCGTTTTTTTCCTGTCTCTTGGAACTTTGCGTTGGACAAGATATTCGCAATAAATTCAAGCTAAGTAAAGAGCCAATGCTGTAGAGTACTCTTTGTAAAACCGACCACAGATTCCATCCGGACCTGGTGGCCTGTTTCTTAACAACTCTTTCAGTTGTTTCTCTACATTATGGATGCTCTACATTATGGATGCTTATTACTGTGTCGTTCATACAGGACTCCGCACGATGATCAAACGGCGGTATATTTATATGCTTCTCCTGAGAAAATGATTTCTTAAACATGTAAGTTTTGCTGTCCTCAACTGCCACACCAGACTGGCCAACGACTGACTGGACGCAAGCCTTAGACCTGCGTAGCGATTTTACATGGGACCGGAATTTTCTTGCGTTCTATGCTTCATGCATAGATCTTTTCACAGACGCACTAATCTTTCCAAACTTCTGTTTGTCATAATTTTTCTTTTGAACCGAGAGGGAACAGCCTTTGCTTCCTCAGCATTTTCTGAATTTCGTTGCTAAGCCACGATGGGTCTTTTTCGTTCTTAATCCCCATACTGAGCACATACCTGTCCAGAGCACGATTTAAAATTTATGCGTAGTAATTGGTGAACGGCGCAGCCAACCACAAATACTTCAATTTTTGTTTTTGTTTTATTGCCATAACCGGCTTCGGGCTATCATGCCCATCGTTGGACGGCTAATGCTTTTCGCTACACTGATGTTTCGCTCAATAGCATTTCGTCTGCTCCACAATACGTTCCGGTACATGGCGATTTGTTCTGATGTGGTCCACGTGGTTTTCTAGTCCTTCAATTACACCACAGCACACATACTGTAAATAAATTAATGTGGCACACTTCATAATATTCTTAAAATACGTGTTGAGCATAGCACATATGTTATAGACTTGATTTTCTTTTTTTTTTTACTTGGGCATAGTAGTCCGAAACCGGTTACGGCACGAAAATAAAACCTTTAACAAGTATTTGTTGCTGGTTGTGTCATTCATAAACTAACATTAACGTTCGCTGAGGTCACAAGATCCAAATTGGGCAAAATAACATTTGCCCATAATTCCTCTGTGTCCATCATATTAGAACTGAATGGCTCCAACTGTTTATCTGCTCTTTCTAACAGAAACACTCTCGTAGCGTTCCTGACGGATTTATTTAACTTTCGTAACCATAGTCTCTACGATGGCATCATTATCACTAGTCCTCGTCTCTACACTGACGCCATAGATAAGGTCCGGTCTGTTTGTACCTACATCGTCTGTTCTTATTGCGTGTGGCTGACGTGTCTTGTTAGATCTGTGTTACTAAATTGATAGCCCGGGGCACAGTCCCTGTTGCAGGCTGCGTATCTAACGACTTCCAGGGCTAACGAAAAGTTGACTTTCAGTATTTTGTATAGTTACTGACCGTATTTAAAAACTCATTATAGATATTATCTTACAGTTAAAGCCGGCCATAATGGCCGAGCGGTTCTAAAAATGGTTCAAATGGCTCTGAGCACTATGCGACTTAACATCTGTGGTCTTCAGTCGCCTAGAACTTAGAACGAATTAAACCTAACTAACCTAAGGACAACACACACATCCATGCCCGAGGCCTGGATTCGAACCTGCGACCGTAGCACCGAGCGGTTCTAGGCGCTACAGTCTGGAGCCGCGCAACTGTTACGGTCGCAGGTTCGAATCCTGCCTAGGCATGGGTGTGTGTGATGTCCTTAGGTTAGTTAGGTTTAAGTAGTTCCTAGTTCAAGGGGACTGATGACCTCAGAAGTTAAGTCCCATAGCGCTCAGAGCCATTTGAACCATTTTTTACAGTTAAAAACTGTACATATTTTGTGAGGCAGCATAAATCATTGCGCGCAGATTACGCAAATAATATTCATGCTGTATTCGAGCAACAGAGCACCTAGCAACTTATCCCAGATATCACACATAATTTCCGACTTTTCCGAAACTTTGTCTCGCTTACATGCTTAAGGTCAAATATTTGATACATTAGTTCATTTGTAATGTAATAAGGCGTTTGAATCCGTTTCATACACAGTAGTTCAGTTTTCTAAGAAATTGGGTTTGGAAGGTTTACTGGTATCATCAGAAGCGGAGAACATTTGTGATGTAAGTAAGAGTTTCCGGGAACTTGCACTGCGGAAGTGAGTGGTTTTCATTCGCCACATTGTGGTACGCGCGATTTAATATGCGTAGCGGCAGCCCACCCTGCAGGGTATGGCTGTTTGGTGATGCGGCACGGTTGTCTCCAGATGACGCGACCTGGATTTTCTAGACAGGCACAGACACACAAAGTGTTTCTCTCTCGCGCTCTCTCTCTCTCTCTCTCTCTCTCTCTCTCTCTCTCTCTCTCTCTCTCTCTCTCTCCTCTCTCCCCCGCCTGTCGCTATATAAGATCTTCGCAATCCGTTTCTCGGAACTGGAGAAGTCTCTTTCGCCTAGTTCGTGCTCAGAATCATGTCGGCATATAAAGGTGGCGGTGGCGGAGGAAGAGGCGACGCGACACGGCGTGGCACGGGCCGGCGTATAACAAACTCCCGTGAGGGGACCCAAGGTTGCAACCGATATTTCCAAAGGCGAAGTTGGCGCGCCCTTTCATCAAAGTTGTCGGCGCCGGCTCCGGCAGAAGCCGTAACGTTGCGCCGGCTGCCGGCTGCAAGTTGCTCCGGGGGTCTCCAGACGCGCCGTGTACGCCGGCGAGAACACAGGCGGGGGCTGGGTGCGCCTTATAAGCTCGGCGCGAGGCGAGGCGAGGGACTCGCGTCCAGCAAGAGCCGAGTTCACGTTCTCAGATCGGATTACAGTTGGCCACGTTTAGGGTCCCCACACGTTTCGTGGTAGCAACTAGGGCTGGACAAACGATACTCGCAATCGAACGGTTCGGAAATTATCCGATACGCCGCAGCGTTCCATGCAGTATCGACTTGTTCGAACAATGACGTGACGTTTGACCAGCGCGGCGCGACTGCAAGGGACACGCAAAAAACTACGAACTAGGAACACACCTAAGCTATGAATCCGATTAAAATCGGATAATTTCGTGAAACCATGGAGAAAATAGCATTAAATACTACCAAATCTGATGCTGATTTTGAAACAGAGGTAACACAAAGACGAATATCATGACAAAAAATAAAAAAATAAAAACACCTGCAGCCTACCTTATGATTTTATTTGATTTTGTTGCTACCAGTTTCGATGCTTCATTGCGTCGTCTTCATGCTGTTTTGATGAGGTACAGGTTGATACGATCCCCATGCATAACCCATCAGTTGCCAGCATTACTGGATTCGCAGATAATGTGTCAGCACTCAAACCATCAACTGTCAACCAGTACCGCATCAAAACAGCCTGAAGATGACGCAATGAAGCGTCGAAGCTGGTAGCGACAAAATCAAATCAAATCATAAGGACGGCTATAGGCGTTTTTTATTTTTTGTCACGATAGTAAATGGCCGTCGTCCCAGAGACGTTCTGCTAAAAGGATGGAAATACAAAAGTAAAGACGAATATGCTGCCCGTCAAAAAAAAAAATAATAGATTAAACCCAGTATAGTATTTTATTTGTTTACGAGGGAGGCTAGTGATATACGAACTACGTTGCAAATGAGCAATTCAAGCCCTGCTCACACGGTGGAATAACACACAGGAACGATACCACATTTCAATCATACCGTTTTGAACATGGCTGTTATTCACGAACCGTATACTGCTTTCAACATAGGATTAAACAGTATACCAGTTGCACATAAACGATAGGTACATTGACCTAGGTTTCGGCGCCTGCTATGGGTCTCTTCAACATAATAATGTTGCAAAATCGTAGAATTACATAGCTAAAAAACAACAGACAGAGTTTGGAGCAGCTATGCTGCTGTGAAAAGTAAAAAATAACGTTCTAGCATTTGCCATTTGTGCCCAACTGGGAAGACCATCAGAGTCCGAGTCTGATGTTGTTCCCAGTTCGGCACACGTGGTAAAGGCTAGAACGTTATATCCAACTTTTGAAAGGAGCATAGGTGCTCCAAATTCAGACCATTGCTTTTTAGCTATGCAGTTTTACGATTTAGCAATATTTATTCTGATGAAGACACCCCTAGTAGGGTGTCGAAACCTAAGTTAGTGTACTTACCGTTTACGTGCAAACGGATGGCTGTTTAATCCACTGTCGAAACATTTTAATCACTTTGAAACAAGACAGAAATATTCAGTTGAAACAATCAATACAGGTTATTAATAATTAAATGCCGAACAAACGAAATAGGTCGCAATAAAGTACTAATTTTTATCGCGAGAATGAATGACAGCGGCAAAACCCGTCATGGAGACAGAGCCATCAGACATCAATAGATCGCGGGACCAACGAAACCTTCAGAAGTGGGTAGAATCGTGATTGCAGTCATTTTGTTTTACATTTTAGTTGCCCTTGTTACGCTTGACCTTCAGCCTAAAAGGTATTTCAGATCGTGTTGCACAATTCTTTTTATTATTAAAATCAACAGTGCATTAAAAACGCTAAGACAAATCGTTGCGATAGCACCAACAAAAGACACTAGATTGCAGGCTGATCAAAAGCTCCAACAGAACCCGAGATTTCCTTAATTGTGACGTAAACTGTTCGAATAGCTCGAGGTGAGTTCTGACATAGCCCTAGCAGAGTGGGGCACGTGGTACCGACGGGACGTGAGCAATTCACACTGAACGGCGGTGTCAGAGACACGCTGAACAGCCTTGCACTGGGTCTTCCGTGACTTGTAAATGTTGAACAGCAATGAAGATACTGAGAATATGCGTTATGGCTGAAAAAGAGGAATAAATATGCCACATTTGTTGTAACGAAAGAACTGAACATGTATCTCGAACATTTCCATCCGTTTAACAGAAAGTCTCACAACTGCTTCTATACTGTTTTAGACAAAGAGGAGGACAGCATTCAGAGAAAATACATAAATTTTGACAACATAATCCACAGAGAGCAGTGACCTGATTGTATATTTAAAAATAAACAGTCAAGATAACAATAACGTTTCTTTATTAACCGTTTTCGGCGTATGTGCAAGTCATCTTCAGAACTTTTTGGCCCCCTATGGCTGGTGCTGGCGGTTCCTCGGATGTTTCGTAATACCACGATCGCCATCTGAAGATGGCTTGCAGACAAGCTGAAACCGGTTAATACAGAAATATTATTGCGATCTTGACTGTTCATTTTTAAATAAAAATTCAGAGAAAAGCAAGCTAACTGGAATGTATGGACGTAATTCCCGTTTTTCATACGATTTTCATTTGAACGTAAGCATAAATACATTCTACGACAAAAAATAAAAATAAAAACGATGCACCACCAAGAAATTATTGACACGGGTCACAATCCGGTAAGTCGGATATACGTAAACAGACAAATAAGTTATTAGAATTCCAGAAAAGTTGGATCACTTATGTAAGAGATGTTGGATGCCCTCCTGAGGCATATCGTACCAAATCCTGTGCAATTAGAGTGTTAGGTCGTTAGAATCCCGAACTGGTTGCAGGTCCCTGCTCATAATGTTAAAGATGTTCTCAATTGGGAGAGATTCAGCGACCTTGCTGTTAAGGTAGGATTTGGCAAGCACGAAGACAACCAGGAGAAACCCTCGCCGTGAACTGGCAGGCATCATCTTGCTGAAATGTAAGCCCAGGAAGGCTTGCCATGAAGGGCAACAAAACTGGTCATAGGATATTTTGAACATACCGCCGTGTTTGAAGAGTACCGCGGATAACAACCAACGGGTTCTGCTATGAACAGAAGTGGCACCCCTGACCATCACTCCTGGTTGTCGGGTCGTATGGCAGACGACAGGCAGGTTGGTATACCACCTCTGTCTCCAGGCACATCTTCACTGGTCACTAAAGGTCGATTCGAAGCGGGACTGATCAGTGAAGACATTTATACTACATTCTCTGAAATTCCAGGCCGAAGACGAGTCTGCAGACACCTCAGAGAGTGGTGGATTACCAACCTGACTGTCGCCCACCATATGCCCCAACAACGAAAACTCTGGGACGCCATTTGTTTTCATAGCAACACCGCATTGGTTACCACCCGCAGCATCATTACAGCACAGTCGTGTGCCGACAATATTCTACACCCGTTTTGTTTCCCTTCATGGCAAGACATCCTTGGCTTACATTTCAACAAGATAGAGCCCAACTGCACACGGCGAAGAGTTTCTACTCTTTGTTTTCGTGCTTGTCCAACACTACCTTCGCCAGCAAGGTCCCGGGATCTCTCTCCAATATAGTACATTTGGAACATTATGTGCACGACTCTCCGACATGCTCCATATTTCGAGTATCTAATGCTCCAAATGTAGGGTCGTGCCACTCGCCCCAACTGTAGGGGCGTGCCACTCGCCCCAACTGTAGGGGCGTGCCACTCGCCCCAACTGTAGGGGCGTGCCACTCGCCCCAACTGTGGGGGCGTGCCACTCGCCCCAACTGTGGGGTCGTGCCACTCGCCCCAACTGTAGGGGCGTGCCACTCGCCCCAACTGTAGGGGCGTGCCACTCGCCCCAACTGTAGGGGCGTGCCACCCGCCCCAACTGTGGGGTCGTGCCACTCGCCCCAACTGTAGGGGCGTGCCACTCGCCCCAACTGTAGGGGCGTGCCACTCGCCCCAACTGTGGGGTCGTGCCACCCGCCCCAACTGTGGGGTCGTGCCACTCGCCCCAACTGTAGGGGCGTGCCACTCGCCCCAACTGTAGGGGCGTGCCACTCGTCACTAATAGGGTGTTGCATTCCCAGAATGCTATACACCAATTCAAACAACTAACAGTAGTAGTTTTATTTCTATAAAGCGATTGACAATACTTATCTTTGGGGATTTACAACTAATAGTGCAAACAAGGGGCGACAAGCAGTATAATTTAGAGTCCCTGATATGTGAACTGCTCAGGCAAGTTGACACACGTCACTGATAACTAACGGCCGCGATCCGGTGCCAATCTGAGAGGCCAAGGCTAGAAGGAGCGGTGTTTATACTCCCTTCTTCCAGGTGTCGCTCTTGGCGCGACGCAGTTCAATTCGGAGCACCACCGGCTGCCGTTTCCTCACCGCATTCTCTGCTCTTGCGTTCCGCATCTTCGTTCCGGCGCTTGTGGTTACGCCAGAACACCAACTGGACAGAATCAGAGGCGATAGCCCTCAGGAGCACATCCAGCAACTCTGTCTGTTTAAAAAAGACACTTTAGGTGCTTTTGTATCTATGGATACTAAGATTACAAACTTTATCAACCGCTTGACACTACTCATTATCGTTAAAATAGATTATAAATATATGTAATCTATCTTTAACACATCAAACAACGATTAAGGTGAAGAAGACCACCGCTTCGCTCTGAATGCGTATAGGAACTGAAGGGCGGTACGCTATTTGCTGCGAGTTATTTTGATGTTTCTCGAATGAACAACAGGGAGAAAATTCTCTGGTAATTTGCCATTACAGTGGTTCACTATTAAAAACATAATGGGTTCCCGGATTCTGCCGAAATTGCTACAGAATTGGCGAGTTATTTTTGTCTGAATTATTAAACCTTTCTTATTTGAAGAAGCATCATCATTTATGAGTAACGGCTATGTTTCTCTTGTCGACGGGTTTAATTTTGTTTCTTTCGTCAAAATACAATATAATTCGGACAAAATCAGCTTTCATTAGCTATTGCGAAATAATTCTGAAACAGAGTAATATAAAACAAGCAACTGCCGACAAGGGAGGTCAGTAGCTTACAGAAAACCTTAATGTTTCGGTTTGCGAAAACTTAAGTAAAGAAGCTTCATGTTTATTTGCGTACTAACAAATTCTCTTCTCAATAACCGTCGATGACTGAGAAAAATTACAGCTCTGGGGTGTAAAAATAAAATAAAACCATAGATTCTGCTATATCTCTGTAGATAGGAAAGTTCTGTACATTAACCAAGTAGTGAAATACTCTCCTCTCTGCGTGCTAGTAGCACTTGCCAAAATCTCGTATCGATATCACGAAAGGTTTAGGATATATGTAAGATGTTATGAATATTTCATTCTGGCGGGCGGCAGTCGGAAGTGAACGTGGTGCACAAATTCCGTTTTCCAGGCACTGGAGGGACACATATCTCCCCTAAGTCTGAAGGAAAATTCAATATTTCAGCTAAATTTCGTTCCCAGCAACGTGTGGTGTAATATGCAATAAATGCAAAATGGCTGCAACTCCTGTTTTTCATTGCAGACTTTTCGAATTCCGCGCAGTCTCGTACTTGGATGTAAATATGACGTTAATTACGACCATGATCGAAATTCTGAAGACTTCACCATGAAGCTGACATATAAAGCTACCTGCAGTAGCATACCATCCAACGACACACAGTTCAGGAGTCAGACGCCATAAAAATTGAGATGCGTGACAAACTAGCTTTTGCTTAAAACGGAGCGTAAATTACCCACACTATAGCCTCATCCAGGAATTCATAATGGGAGCACTTAGCGACTTGCTACAAACTTTATTTCAAACTTTTTCTAAATGTTTCTTGCTTGCATGCTTTACGTCAAATGTTTAACGCGACAACTCATTTCTACATCTACATCTACATTTGAAATTTAATAAGATGCTTGAGGCTATTTTTCATACGAGAGTTCGATCCTTTGAATTGTCGGATAACGTGGAAGCCCTTCAGATTATTGTAGACGAATTTTGCTCAAATCTCGGATGTCTGCGAAATGTATATTGAATACACTTATACAGTAATTACAATTTAATATTTTACTATAAATGCGTAAAATTTGCGTACATCGGCACACAGGATTTTGTGTGTCGTCTTGCAAGTGTGCCTTTGGCCTTCAACACCAGCGAAGAATTTGCAAATACAACCCAAGTGGTAAAAAGAACGCTGCATACACAACAAAAGATATATGGTGGGAAACGAAGAGAGAAGCGCTTTAAAGCTGTTTTCCAGATTAAGCTGAAGACACTTTAAGATCATGTGCGGCACATCGAAGACCGAGGGCGGATGCTGTGAAACCGGAAGCCGCTCGCGAAATATAAGCGAAGTAGAGACACTCGAGTAATTTTATCTGCGGTGGACCGGGGCCAACCCAGTGAGCCAAGCGCTTAATTACAGGAGTGGAGAAAATAAATCGCACCCAGGCGCGGCTTGCAGTTGTCATTACTCATTTGTTGCGCAACTAGTTCCCCGTTCTGTACCTGCTGTCACATGGACCCATTCGTACTGGATTTAGATCACTGCTGGCTGTGCTTTGTCGTTGAGCGAAATCGAACTGTGAAATTCTTAAGATGTGAAAAGACATGTTAAAGTTTTCTCACGTGCAGAGAGAGAGAGAGAGAGAGAGAGAGAGAGAGAGAGAGAGAGAGAGAGAGAGAGAGAGAGAGTAGGGGGGGGGGGGGGGATAAGGTAGGAAGCACCAAGGTTTTTGCAAAGTTTAGATTCTTTGTAAGGTCAAGATCCGTACTTATAATCACCAGTCAAAATTTCGCAACTGAAAACACGTCTGACTCAAACCGAAATGATTAGCCTTTGGCTACAGGAAAAAATAAATCTGAAATAAGATGCATCTCAACTACAGCCCACTCATGATTTTAAAAAAGGTGAGTGTAATATTCCTTAGCTTGATGTACGCTGCACGTGTTGACGATCTCGTCAACTTAACTCTCCTACACATGACACACACACACACACACACACACACACACACACACACACACACAAACACACAAACACAGAAAAACACACTTGGCGTTAATATTTTTTTAGTGACTTTTTTCTGATAAGCATAAAAATAACTCCAATGAACGAGTTCCGACAAGTTTTCAAATTTATCTTGGCTGGAGGACCAAACAGAATTTCCAAAAGGGAGAAATACCTCCACATAACCATAAAGGTAACTACAATTTCACGCAGCCATTTGACACGTAACCTTAGCGAGTGCAGTAGATCACAACTTTGTTCGTGAGAAAATGGAATACTGCTTGTAATGATCCCCTTTCTTCTGCATCTCATAGAAAGCCCAAAATTTTCCTCTGTCCTTCGCACCGGGCTTCTAGCTAAATCTTTAAAATTTTATGACTCCATTAGAAAGCCTCAGAAACTATAGACATTCAGTCGATCAGCTAGAGACTGACTGTCTTTTGGGAAAAAGAACGGACTTTCATATTGTATCTGCCTTCACTTCTACTGCAAGCTTTTCTCTACTGGTTGCTGTCTTCCTGCAGAACTTCTTGCTAGTACTATTTTCCCTGAAGCCATCCAAAAATCTCTAATAAATGATGTTGGACCTGCAACCCTGGAATCCTTATCTGTGTGGTCTGCGAGCACTTAAAAAGACTCCCTAGTAATATTAAATTACGGGAAATTCAGTTTCCACTAAATTTCCACAGAACTGGCCTCTGCGAGTCTCATGCAGAAATGCACTGAATGCCTGCCTCTCGCGTCAGTGACAAAGAAATTCCGGTCATACTGCAGCCTCTCCTCGCGATGATGGTAATGAAGACTTTCCCTGAATTACGATCCGATCACGTAACAGACTGAAACGGAAGCAGGTCCCTGAGGCCTAAGTTTAACAAATTGCCCTGTGCAGCTAAAGTAGCATTCTATCTCGATCGATATCTGGTGACTGCTTCTGCATGAAAGTGCTTTGGTTCCCTCCTACTGTACTGCATTGACACCTATTATAAAACTGGAGCCCACGCGGAGTGGCTGCGCGGTTGGAGGCGCCATTCACTAATTGCACGGCCCTCCCGCCGGAGGGTCGAATCCTCCCTCGGGCATGGGTAAAAAATGGTTCAAATGGCTCTAAGCACTACGGGACTTACCATCTCAGGTCATCAGTCTCCCAGAACTTAGAACTACTGAAACCAATATAACCTAAGGGCATCACACACATCCATGCCCGAGGCAGGATTCGAACCTGCGTCCGTAGCGGTCGCGCGGATCCAGACTGAAGCGCCTAGAACCGCCCGGCCACTCCGGCCGGCGGGTATGAGTATGTGTGTTGTTCTTAGCATAAGTTAGTTGAAGTAGTGTGTAAGTCTAGGGACCGATGACCTCAGCAGTTTGGTCCCTTAGGAATTCACACATTTGAACATTTGAACATAAAAATGGATGTACGTACGTGTGTGTGTGTGTGTGTGTGTGTGTGTGTGTGTGTGTGTTCCACATCATCTCCTAAATTACTGGACCGATTTCAACTGATCTTGGTACATGCACCCCTTACTGTCAAGAAGCAGTTCCTTAGGGGATAAGAATCATCTACCTCTCAAAGTTCGAGAGATATGACGTCATAAACACTAAGATGCGTGAAGCACTGCCGCGTCATGCATGAAGTTAAATTTATTACTTATTTGCATCACATTTCGCAGACAGTATCCACAAATTCCGTAGAATGTACTTACGCAAATTTATTATTGTACGGCACATAGTTCAAGAGATGTGAGGTCATCAACATTGAGATGCCTGAAAAATGCCCGATCATGCATGACGTTTTAATACATTTACTCTTCACTAATAATACGCTCCTACAGTCGACTCAGTTATTTTAAGATCTGACACCTGGCAGCGCTTTTGACAGCGTTCAACTGCGAAGCGCAAACGACTGTGCGCGAAAACAGTAGCTATGAAGAGGCGTTGCCATAAAGACGTTTACAAAATCTTGTTGTAGACACGCGAAGCAGCAACATCCAGCGTACAGAAACTGTCCGGAATCAAGCCACACCGAGTCGACTGTACAATTTCGAAAATTTTTTGACGAATACTTGCAAACGAAACCTTTTCGATTTTCACTACAGACACAGTCTATTTATTGCTTTCGTTTCTAACAGAAAATTGGAAAAATTAATATCCGTGCAATGCCGGGTTTGTCAGATAGTAGAAACGTTCCATTATTTGTAATTACCTGACACTGTCAGACAGAGTGCAATCTCTAAATCAGTGTAAATGGAAATGCCGTGTGGCTGGGGCCTCCCGTCTGGTAGACCGTTCGCCTGGTGCCAGTCTTTCGAGCTGACGCCACTTCGCCGACTTGCGTGTCGGTGGGGATGAAATGATGATGATTAGGACAACCCAACACCCAGTCCCTGAGCGGAGATAATCATCGACCCAGCCGGGAATAGAACCCGGGCCGAGGTATGACATTCCGTCACGCTGACCACTCAGCTACCAGGGGCGGACTAAATCGGTGTAAAAAAGATTTCATAATAGGAGTTTTACTGCCCAGATCGCTGTTGATACATATCCTGATTACTATTTTCAGCAAAGCTATGTTCCCATCTTCAGCTCATTGGATAAGTGAATCATACAACCTATACGTGTGGCAGATTGCCGTCTGGCCATTGAAAACATGGAGGTAAACTCACACAGAGAAGACACGTCCGCGCAGCACTAAGTACATTAAAATAAAGGGATAATTATATCAGTAAGGCAAAGAGGTGTCAAATTCGTCAGATAGGCGCATCCACTGCTGTCATATATATATATATATATATATGTGTGTGTGTGTGTGTGTGTGTGTGTGTGTGTGTGTGTGTGTGTGTGTGTGTGTGTGTTTTTTGATAACAGCAATACGGAGCCGACGTATTTGACATGTATATGGCTTGCTGATACAGTTATGTACTCCGTCTTCAGTGGGATTGTCTTTCATGTTTTCAGTGACCAGATGCCAATGTTCCACACGTAGGGGCTTTGCGTTACACGCATCCGATGATCTCATGGCGGCACTAGTACTCTGATTTTGTCCATTATAAATGGCTCTGAAAACAAAGGGTATGTTTATTAATAACTTTTCTGCTACGAGTCACTATTTTCCTTTATTACTTTCGTACATTACGCGTTTCGGGACGAGATTCTCATTTTGAAGTGACTTTCCATTTTGTACTATGCCATTTTTAAGTAATGTTTTCGATGTGTGAGGTTCTGTTTTGTTTTGTTATTATCGATAAATACTTTGCACTGAAAGTTGTGTGTGATGTTTAACAAGTGTGACACTCTGCCCAAATGGACGATAAGGAAATTTAAGCCCTCAAAACAAAGCAGAACTTCACACATAGAAAATATTACGTAAAAATGGCATAGTACAGAGAGAAATATATGAATGGGAATCAAGTCCCCCGTGTATGAATAAAAGAAAATCGTGACTAGTAACAGAAAGTTGTTTATAAAGAAACCCATTGGAGGTGGCAATATAAATTTCCTGAAACTAGTAACCAGGATATGTATGTGGGTATATCAACTGCGATGTGGGTAATAAAACTTCTATTTTGGAAGCTTTTTTACATTTCATTATTTGCTATCCTTTATAGTCTTGCAGTTTTTATTGCCCCTCAGCGCCACAACTGATTCACCCCTTGTTCTACAACGTCAGACGAAACACTGCATTCCGGTGGCTGCTACTGCACTTATAGCGTATGAGTACGAAGCCCCAGCCGCAGGGAAGTAGTGCGTGGATGACACACTGCGTCGCCGCAAAGAATGCCAATCGCCCGCGAGAGCCAGGAGCCGCATCGTTGGAGGGCCACGGCGTTTGTGCGCTCCAGCTGCCGCTCCATCCAGCATTCCCGTGGAGCAGCACAGAAGAGCGGCGACAGCAGTGCGGCTGGCCTAGTAAGGCCCTCCGCGGCCCGCTGGAGATGAGAAACTTGGGGCGGCCGCATCTCATCGGCGATATTAAAGCGCCCAGCGGACGGCCAAGTTGCGGCCGTGTTTGTTTTGTTCGGCCATGTGACCTGTCCTGCATCCCGAAGAGCTCGCGTCACCCGACTTGCGAGTTCAGCGGCGGACGCGTACGGTTTTATCTTCGGCGGGCGGAGGAAACTTCTCGCCATATTTCCCGGCGGCGACGCTTATTGTATTGCTATTATTGCCGTTTCGCAAGTTTTCGGTACTGCCAAGTTTTTCAGCACTGTAGGTCGAGTTCTTTACGTTTCTTACTTCTTATGAATTGCAGTAGTATGCTCGTGAACTTATACACTATCCATAATACGAATATGATACATTTTTTTGATAAGGAGAAACATTTTCGCTTCTAACTATACTTTTTTTTGTTTTCTGTTTAAAGATTTCCGTCTATAAGACATTTTTCAGACCAAAGGCTCCACGCGACGTCAGGAGCCAGTTTATGCAGCCACTATGTAACTGCAGGTTCTAGTCGCTACTACACCGCGGATCCGTTAACAGACTAACGCCGTGGGCAGCTCTTGGTGTGAAGAAATAAGGGCGAAACTGGTTACCAGAATTAATTTAAAAAGTTGTTGCTGTTTGTACTGCTTTTCATTAAAACCCGACAATGCTTCGCAGTGGCTGAATACATATGAGAATTAGATATATGTCCTAATCTCCATCTTCCTCTCTGTTTATCCCTCTTCACCTCCACCCTCCCTTTATCCATCTCCTCCTCTTCCTCCCTATCTCTGTCCATCACCTTTCTCAGACTCTCTGCACATTTCTTACGCCACACTCTATACATCTCCTCTTCCTGCATCTCTCTAGCCATACCCTCCTTCCCCTTCTTTACATTTGTTTCCTCCCGACTTCTCTGTCCAAATTCTCCTACCCGCTCCATCTGACCTAACTTTTGTTACTGCAAACGGAACCTTGATAGGGAATAGAAGCCAGAATGGATGGGTAATTCGATTGGAATCATTCGTACACGGGGGTACGAGGGAGACCTTTCCAGCTGCTGCATCTGTGAGGATACTAGCTTTAATCACAGTAGGTCGCATGGTTTTAATCTACGAACGGTTCTAGGCGCTACAGTCTGGAACCGCGCGACCGCTACGGTCGCAGGTTCGAATCCTGCCTCGGGCATGGATGTGTGTGATGTCCTTAGGTTAGTTAAGTTTAAGTAGTTCTAAGTTCTAGGGGACTGATGACCTCAGAAGTTAAGTCCCATAGTGCTCAGACCTATTTGAACAATTTTTTTTTTTTTTTTTACGAACAGGTAGGATTATAACGTTATCTATAAACACAATTTTCATGTTTTCTGTTAAAAATAACTTCGAAAAGGAAAACAAAACCGCATCTTTTCACAACACAGCGTGATCTTTCTCGCAGCCGGTTTTAGCAGAAAGTATTTATTGGGCAACGTTTCTGTATGTCCAGCGATGTCTTGGGCGCGTTTTACTGATGACTGGTGGCATTTGTTCGAACTAAATTTAGATGACTGCTTACGTCATATCCTGTTACCAAGAACGGATAAGCAATTCACTCTCGCAACACATAAAATATTAACACTCTAAAATATCACCTTCAATTGTATTCCTTTTTGGAAAAATATCAATACTGAGAGAAGAATTTGTTGAAGTTGTGGAACCATGCAACAGCATAACTGTCACATTGAACGTCACATTCGTTCTTATCAAAACATGTGACAGCAGAACTGACAAACCGATCGTCATATTTCTTTCACTGATATTTTCATGCTGAAATACTATCCAAATTTCCTTTTCCGTTGGATATTCCAAAAATGTTCTGTCATACGAACCTTCTCCTGACAACTACGAACACAAAAAATGAACAGCTAAATATGTCGAGCCATTCTCAGATGATTTTTTATACATTCTGCAACCGATTTTTATTTATGTAAACTAAGTAAAACTTATAATTAACGTGAGAGATTTTTATTACAATATTAAGTATGATCTCTGTGGTTCCATAATGAATCAAAAATTGTTTTATTTGATCACGAAAAGCTAATGTCAGCCTCAATGTTATATGATCGTGGTGAAATTTTAGTTCATTCAAGGGTAAACAACCGATTTTTTTTTCCTTCTGCAAAATTCGTAAGGGCTACAGAATACAGTAAGAGTATGTGATCTCTCAGGGTTTCTCGGCATGACTGACAAATAGGGAGTTTCCGGGTGCTCAGCCGAGTTGTAAGAATAATTAATGCGGTAACACTATAACAGACTTGGGTGCAAAACTTCAGAACGAAGGTAAATTTCGCATGCTGTGTCGCTGCTACGTAACGTAGATCGAAGAAACTTGGACCATACATAGAAAGAACCGATGCAGTATAGCACAAAAGGTAACTGAAAGAAATACTAACTGAGAAGAACACAAACGACACATTCACACAAATATAATAATTACACTTAAGTCATTGCCATTCGTGATCGTACCCTGGACATTGCAAAAGGCGAGACATTGCTCTTAATAGGGTGTGTGATCACCACGGATGACAGAGCATACTCTACAACACGCTAACATGCTGGCCACCAGCTTGGTTAGTTCTTATGGAGATCCTTCCATTTCCTACACCGGCGTGGTTGACAGCTGTTGAGTGGTCGATGGTGCACGAATACGTACTGCAGTACGCCTCTCCACCGCAACCCACACATGTTCCATGCGAAATATGTCCGGGGAACAGACAGGCCAGTCCATTCGCCGAAAATTCTTTCGTTCCAAGACACCCTCCGTTTTCCCTTTTCGATGCAGTAGTGGATTGTCATCCATAAAAGTGAAATCAGGGCCCAATGCACTACTGGAAAGACTCGTAGGTGCTGTTTCACTACAAAGTTGACCGTTGAGTGTAGGATGTTGAAAGATTTGGAGGACAGTATGCTTATGCAACAAGATGCCTCCCACAACAAACACCTGGACCATTAAAACGGTGATGTTCGACTTTGTTCCTGAGTCCGTTACGTGTTCCGATCTGTCGCCTTATGAGCATTATGTCCAGCACTGTCCAACCTGATGATTTAGGTGGTCCCAGTGTTATGTGGTGGGGAAGCATGATGTTGCTTTGCCGTACTGACCTCTAAATCTTTCAACAACTTATACTCCCCAGGCACTGTTACTATGACACTGCACTTCTTCCCCATGTGCATTTTTCGAGGATGCATCCTTCCCTGACTTCATTTTTATGGATGACAACGCGCGACTGCACTGGACAGCTCAGACGGGGGAGTTCTTGGAACGAGAGCATATTCGGCGAATGGACTGGCCTGCTTGTTCCTTCGACTTCAGTCGCAAGGAACAAGTGTGTCCTGTTGTGAAGAGACGTATTGTAACACGTGCACATACACCAACGACCAGTCAGCAGTTTTCGTCACTCTGGTGGTAGGATGAAACGGCCTACCATAAAAAATCCTTACCGACATTTCTGACAGCATGGGTACACGTTGTAGGGAACGCTTTGCCGCCCTTCCTGATGACACACCCTGTTAAGAGCCATGTGCCACCTTTTGTAATGTCCGGGGGACCATCACGAATCACGGCGACTTCAGTGGCAATTCTGTTCACCTCACAGTGCATTTCTTCCAGTTAGTTTCTATACTATACTTCAGCAGTTCTTTCTATGTATGGTCAAGTTTCATCGACATATGTTACTTGGCAGTGACACATCATGCGAAAATTACTTTCGTCCTAAAGTTTTGCATACCAGAGTAGTAGTGGCAGTAATAGCAACAATCATAATATTATTCATCCGTTGATCACTTTTTCAGGCGCATCGGACGTGTCATGGCATTAAAGATTGATAGTCTGACAATGATGTGGCAGGCAGTACGCCGTGGAACGACAATAGAATCATCCCGGCATTTGTCTAAATATGAGAAGAACGACGGTAAACCTAAATCAGGGTAGTCGGATGAGGGTAACAGCCTCCAGTTTCTTGAATACGAGACCAATCGCAACCCAAATCATTTTTTTCTTTCTTTTTCTTTTTAAATCATTCATTCCACCTCTTAAGGAGATGGTGGGCTGCAGGAGAAAATAGATCTTTTAAGCCTATAGTTGTAATTTGTTTGTTTTTTTAATTTAAGACAGTTGGATGCTTATTTAATATGTAGTATTTTTAATTGCATATGGACGGGCAGTTGAGAGGAAGATGTTCAACACGTTTCTTTCACCCCAAATTCCGGCATTTGGCTGACGGATAAACCTTTCGGTCGAAAAAACACCAAGTGGTTCAAATGGTTCAAATGGCTCTGAGCACTATGGGACTCAACTGCTGTGGTTATCAGTCCCCTAGAACTTAGAACTAATTAAACCTAACTAACCTAAGGACATCACACACATCCATGCCCGAGGCAGGATTCGAACCTGCGACCGTAGCAGCAGCGCGGCTCCGGACTGGAGCGCCTAGAACTGCACGACCACCGCGGCCGGCTCACACCAAGTGGGATCTATTGCCTGTTAGGCTTACATATTTTCTATTTTTCTATTTTTATGCTTCTTATGTTTTTTATTTTTAATACTTTTTAGTGCACAACGCAATGCAGTTTCCTTTATAGTTAGTTTGCAAAAAAAAGTGTGCGGAAGTGTGGTATGAATCAGAGGAACACGATCACTATGGAGGATGCTATATCACATCTAGTACTTACATATGTTTCTTCAATTATTTAGCTTGATTCTAAATCAAAAGACGTGATTTAAACTCGACTAAAGGCAAAGGAAATAACCTTAGCTTGGTAAAGAAAAACTGCAATATAGTCAGTTTTATTACACCGCATTCTCAAAGATATACACTACTGGAAATGGAAAAAAGAACACATTGACACCGGTGTGTCAGACCCACCATACTTGCTCCGGACACTGCGAGAGGGCTGTACAAGCAATGATCACACGCACGGCACAGCGGACACAACAGGAACCGCGTTGTTGGCCGTCGAATGGCGCTAGCTGCGCAGCATTTGTGCACCGCCGCCGTCAGTGTCAGCCAGTTTGCCGTGACATACGGAGCTCCATCGCAGTCTTTAACACTGGTAGCATGCCGCGACAGCGTGGACGTGAACCGTATGTGCAGTTGACGGACTTTGAGCGAGGGCGTATAGTGGGCATGCGGGAGGCCGGGTGGACGTACCGCCGAATTGCTCAACACGTGGGGCGTGAGGTCTCCACAGTACATCGATGTTGTCGCCAGTGGTCGGCGGAAGGTGCACGTGCCCGTCGACCTGGGACCGGACCGCAGCGACGCACGGATGCACGCCAAGACCGTAGGATCCTACGCAGTGCCGTAGGGGACCGCACCGCCACTTCCCAGCAAATTAGGGACACTGTTGCTCCTGGGGTATCGGCGAGGACCATTCGCAACCGTCTCCATGAAGCTGCGCTACGGTCCCGCACACCGTTAGGCCGTCTTCCGCTCACGCCCCAACATCGTGCAGCCCGCCTCCAGTGGTGTCGCGACAGGCGTGAATGGAGGGACGAATGGAGACGTGTCGTCTTCAGCGATGAGAGCTGCTTCTGACTTGGTGCCAATGATGGTCGTATGCGTGTTTGGCGCCGTGCAGGTGAGCGCCACAATCAGGACTGCATACGACCGAGGCACACAGGGCCAACACCCGGCATCATGGTGTGGGGAGCGATCTCCTACACTGGCCGTACACCTCTGGTGATCGTCGAGGGGACACTGAATAGTGCACGGTACATCCAAACCGTCATCGAACCCATCGTTCTACCATTCCTAGACCGGCAAGGGAACTTGCTGTTCCAACAGGACAATGCACGTCCGCATGTATCCCGTGACACCCAACTACCCTGGCCAGCAAGATCTCCGGATCTGTCCCCCATTGAGCATGTTTGGGACTGGATGAAGCGTCGTCTCACGCGGTCTGCACGTCCAGCACGAACGCTGGTCCAACTGAGGCGCCAGGTGGAAATGGCATGGCAAGCCATTCCACAGGACTACATCCAGCATCTCTGCGATCGTCTCCATGGGAGAATAGCAGCCTGCATTGCTGCGAAAGGTGGATATACACTGTACTAGTGCCAACATTGTGCATGCTCTGTTGCCCGTGTCTATGTGCCTGTGGTTCTGTCAGTGTGATCATGTGATGTATATGACCCCAGGAATGTGTCAATAAAGTTTCCCCTTCCTGGGACAATGAATTCACGGTGTTCTTATTTCAATTTCCAGGAGTGTAGTTATACTACTGATCTGTATCCCACGAAACTCTGGGATTAAGCTCGACGTAGCTGCAATGTGTAGACACATACAAAGCATTTTACCTTACTGCCACAACAGTTTGTTTAACGATCCGTATTATGTGTCTGGCCAGCAACACTCGAAATACTCGTGTGCATCTGACATCAACCGTTCACAGGTTTTTATCATATTTCTATATGAGAAAAAGTCATGCAAGCCAACTGCCATGGCTAAGCGAAAGTAGCTTTTCCTCTGAGATGGAGTTTAGACTACAAGGAAATGCCCTGGCAGACCAAAGCTAGAAACTGTATATTGCTAATGTTGCGCAAATATCACTCTGTCAAACAGGAAAAACTTTCGCGGTGTTTAGACGTACATATATTTTGTAGACATAAAGGACAACACATGAAGACTAAATACAGTCCGCATGATCCCTCTCGCTGAGGACAATAACGGTAGCAAGGCTGCGAGAAATGCCGGTATCGAAAACGGAATGTGGATTACAGCAAACAAATTTCTGTTAGTACTGAACTCAGATATTACAACGAGCCATAAAGCCATAAAATTGGAAGCACCTCGATGTTCAGCACATGACCCCTAGAGACCATAAAAAAGAAAAAGTCAGGAAAATAATAGCTCCTGGGAAAGGGACTCGAGAACATAGACTACAACTAAATGACGAACTGTATAAAATTAGGAAAATCAAATCATCATTTGACAGTAGATAACTATGCTTTCACAGACACGCAAAAAACAGTTCTAAAAGCCAGAAAGAGGAGATAGGTGAATTCTGCACAGAAGGAATGTTCTATCAGATAAAGTAATGTTAGCAACAAAAGGACGTGAAACAGAACTCGATGGATACCGACATCGCCGAGCAGGAATATGACAAGGATCAGTGGAGTGCAAAACAGCACGAGTGTGTTGTCATAGACCCAATATTATCATCATACAGTCAAACGCACACTGACTGAGTTATCTAATATCTTGGCTTCGAAAGGTCTTTGACAAAAAGCTTGCACCCGTCCTCAGTAACCGAACGGTTCTAGGCGCTTCAGTCCGAAACCGCACTGCTGCTGCGGTCGCAGGTTCGAATCCTGCCTCGGGGATGGTTCAAAATGGCTCTGAGCACTATGGGACTTAACATCTATGGTCATCAGTCCCCTAGAACTTAGAACTACTTAAACCTAACTAACCTAGGGACATCACATACATCCATGCCCGAGGCAGGATTCGAACCTGCGGCCGTAGCGATCGCGCGGTTCCAGACTGTAGCGCCTACAACCTCTCGGCCATCGCGGCCGGCGCCTCGGGCATGGATGTGTGTGATGTCCTTAGGTTAGTTAGGTTTAAGCAGTTCTAAGTCTAGGGCACTGATGACCTCATACGTTAAATCCCACAGTGCTTAGAGCCATTTGAACCATTTGAGAAGCATGCAACACAGTGCAGGAAAACAAATGTCAGGTTAAATCAGAAAGTTAAAGCTAGACTTCGGTATGGTTGATGACAAAACTATATAATGACGTATATTACTTGTATTTTTCTACTTCTGATTGTTACATGAAAAATATCCTAAGCAAACGTAAAGCAAATTTTGCATTAGATTTTAGGAATGTGATTTTTATATGTTTTTTAAAACGTTGACAACACCTCGGTTTTTTTACTCTGACGAGTTGTAGAACACTTTTGTCTGGGCAGTGATGAGCCATTTCTATTGCTTTATTGGTTTAAACGTCAGCCTTAATGAATACCTCGCGCAATAAAGCCACAGGTAAAAAATTTCCCGTAACAATTGTTAGAGTTGATTTTTGTGTTTTTGGTGCTTCAGTGTTTATTGCATGCTATACAGATCCGAATTAAGAAAATTGTGTAAAATACATCGTGTACATTTTTTCACTGTTAAACGCTTTTCAGAAACAGTTATATCAATGCAACTAGTAGGTAAAATGAATGATACCTCTATGTGTTCGGACAATTGTAAATGGAGCAGCGCGACAGACCTTTTCGGCCCAAGATGAGAGGAGAAGCAATGGCTTGCATTTTAAAAAGGAACGTCCCGTATTTTCTCATTTCCTGGCAATCGTCTGCTGGCTCTTGAACGCAGCAGACGAGAAGAAAAAAAAGAGCGGGAAGGCATGGTAGGAGGAGGAAAGAAATGGTAGGGGGAAATGAGCATTTAATTGGAAAGAAGAGGGGTCAGAATTTCTCATTACAACAAAGTAATTACGAAAATTTTATCGAAGTTCACGTACTGAAGAGAAGCAACGCATAATACTTTTTGCGAAGAAACCTCAGGATAATGTAGGTAGAAGGTATACACGCCAAAGCTTTTGTGGAAAATCGTGAGTGACGATTTACATCGGGGGCATGTCAGCACAAGACTATACTCTAACTTGGTGATTAAATACGTAGCCAACTTCTCTATAGGCGGTAACTGTCTCGAAAAAAATGCTGCAGTGATTGTTAAATGGAAGCGCAACGTCACAGAGAATAAGAAATGGTGTAACTACCTCCGACTGTTCATGAATTATTGGAAGAATCAATAGAACATAATACACAAAAATGAACGTTTGTTTGTTCGTCTTATGTGGATTCCTGCATCATTCATCCGATTACGACGAAACTTTAATGAGGTGTGCTCATGTCCACGAAGGTTTATGTGGAGATAAGAACCTGCCACCCTAACTATGGGGGTGAAAACGGAGTGGAACAGAGACTCAAGGACGCCTGGAGCCATTTTAATCAAACTTCGTATATGCATGATTCATTATTTGTATGAAAATACTGTGGTGATAATGTACCCGAACCGGTGGTAGCCGCGTGGTCTCAGGCGTCCTGTGACGGTTGGCGTTGCTGTCCCCGTCGGAGGTTCGAGTCCTCCTTAGGGCATGGTGAGTGTGCTGTCCTTAGCGTAAGTTAGTTTGAGTTAGATTAAGTAGTGTGTAAGCTTAGGGACTGATGACCTCATCAAGATCTTACCAAAAAATGAATCAAATGGCTCTGAGCACTTTGGGACTCAACATCTGTGGTCGTCAGTCCCCTAGAACGTAGACCTACTTAAGCCTAACTAACCTAAGGATAGCATATACATCCATGCCCGAGGCAGAATTCGAACCTGCGACAGTAGTGGTTACACGGTTTCAGACTGAAGCGCCTAGAACCGCAAGGCCACACCGGCCGGCTAAGATCTTATCACAAATTTCCAAATTTCCGAGCCAAGCCTACAGATGAGAAGACGTGACATGTAAAAATATTCGCTAATGACTGATATTAGTATCAAATCCATATTTTTTTTGGGGGGGGGGGGCGCTTGTTACACTTCGCTCCGACAGTCACGACGTTGTTTCACCTCTAGAGTCGGATGTAAGAGGGGGAGGGTGGGAACTGCAAATACAGCGACATATCAGCGCATCTCTGCAACGCATCAAGGAATTTTTCAAAAACTGGAACACATATAACCGTCTAAAAAGAATGTACTGTGATACTAAGACACCATAGCACCCCTACGGCTGAGGGTTTGGGATGAAAGCCGTAAAATCGAGAGGTAACTCAGAAACTTCCAGAGCAATTGTAACAAAATTTGTATATACATGACATATTCGCGTGAAGAGACTGTAGGAGTAGGATGCCCGCATTACCACTGAGGGTGGGAATGACGACGAAAAGAGAGGACATGTAGAAATATCCGAAAGAGAGTAATTTTTCCGTTAATTAGCTGACTTCGAATACCTTGAAAGTATGAAGCACCATCTGTCTCTCATTCGCGTTATTCAGTGTTTCGGAACCAAAGATCCTGCAACACGATTCAATTACACAGATACACTTAACATCCTATCAAGAGCCGCATGATATGAAACAGCGGAAAACCAGACAGCTGCCAGTGACTACTTTTTCTCGAAACGACAGACGGCTACCGGCAGAATAATAAGTTTCCTCAGAATTCAGATGAAACTACAGGACGAAATTCCCTACAGATATGACTGGAGCTTGAGAACAAATATGTTAAATGTGTGTGAACTATACACTGCAGGGAAAAAAGGCGACACATTCAGCGACAAGGTAATTTTATCGACAAGTGACAGATACTTTATCTTTGTAGGAGTATATGTTAATAAAATAAGACCACGTGATACACGCATGTTACACTCAAGGGTGTCAAAACATTGTATCATTATACAGTATATACCCTCTTTGACGGCAACGCATGTGTCTATTCTCGCATACAAACTATCGTAAAGGTACCGGACGACATGCTGAGGTAGACTGTCCTAAGCATCTTTCGCCTCGTGTTGCAAATCTAGCATGGTTCTTGGTGGCCCTGGAGACTGAATAGGTTCCCGCTTCAATATGTTCCGTATGTATTCATCTGGCGATAGATCAGATGATCTTGCTGGCCTAGAGGATTGTAGTTCATCACGAAGAGCACATAGCGTCCCAACACCCGTCATGGATTTGCACAGCCCTGCTGAAAGAGTTCATAGTCTTCGTCTCTAAGAAATGGCAGTATCAGATGGATAACAAAAATCAATTTGCTCTGAGCACTATGGGACTTAACATCTGAGGTCATCAGTCCCCTCGAATTTAGAACGACTTAAACCTAAATAACCTTATTCAATCTGTATATTGAGCAAGCACTTAAGGAAACAAAAGAAAAATTCGGAGTAGGCATTAAAATCCATGGAGAAGAAATAAAAACTTTGAGGTTCGCTGATGACATTGTAATTCTGTCAGAGACAGCAAAGGCTTTGGAAGAGCAGTTAAACGGAATGGATAGTGTCTTGAAAGGAGGATATAAGATGAACATCAACAAAAGCAAAATTAGGGTAATGGAATGTAGTCGAATTAAGTCGGGTGATGTTGAGGGAATTAGATTAGGAAATGAGACACTTAAAGTAGTAAAGGAGTATTGCTATTTGCGGAGCAAAATAACTGAAGATGGTTGAAGTAGAGAGGATATAAAATGTAAACTGGCAATGGCAAGGAAAGCGTTTCTGAAGAAGAGGAATTTTTTTAACATCGAGTATAGATTTAAGTGTCAGGAAGACATTTCTGAAAGTATTTGTATGGAGTGTAGCCATGTATGGAAGTGAAACATGGACGATAAATAGTTTGGACAAGAAGAGATAGAAGCTTTCGAAATGTGGTGCCACAGAAGAATGCTGAAGATTAGATGGGTAGATCACATAACTAATGAGGAAGTACTGAATAGGATTGGGGAGAAGAGAAGTTTGTGGCACAACTTGACCAGAAGAAGGGATCGGTTGGTAGGACATGTTCTGAGGCATCAAGGGATCCCCAATTTAGTATTGGAGGGCAGCGTGGAGGGTAAAAATCGTAGAGGGAGACCAAGAGATGAATACACTAAGCAGATTCAGAAAGATGTAGGTTGCAGTAGGTACTGGGAGATGAAGAAGCTCGCACAGGATAGAGTAGCATGGAGAGCTGCATCAAACCAGTCTCAGGACTGAAGACCACAAAAACAACAACCCAAGGACAACACACACATCCATGCCCGAGGCAGGATTCGAACCTGAGACCGTAGCGGTCGCTCGGTTCCAGACTGAAGGATAATGGCCTGTGCAATGTAACAGATACTGGTTACTATAGCGACCACGTGTTGTAACTTACAGGCCTCCACACTATAAAGCGTGGTAGACACTTGCATTATGGAATGGGCAGCTCACCAGCTCTACACCGTACACAAGTACATCCAGCACTCGCACACACACTTAATCTACTCTCATCACTGAAGACAACAGAGCGTCCTCCCACTCTCTGCTCGATTCTGTAAAGTCATCAGAGAAACCGTGCTTGGCGGTGTCGTGGTCGTCAGCGGTAGCCTGGCCTGGCGCACAGGTGAATTTAATCCTGCTGCAACTGTTACTCGTCGATGTTGATTTACGTCTGTGCTGAACAGACGTCCAGTACCTGGTCTGCAGCCATGATAGTGTTCCACAGACCATTGTTGAGAGCAGCGACGCACCACCGACACATGGTGACCAACACATGCAAAAGGCCGTCGTCCGTGCAGCTCACCGCAGACCCATAGTGCGATGCTGTTTATGGTCGGAGTTGTTCAACAAGAGTACTTATTCGTTGGTGGGGCATCGTAATGCCCTAGAATGATTATTGTAAACACTGTTCACATCTAATGTCAACATAGTTACTGCCTGCGAAGTCCAAGCAGGGCGTGCACAGACAGGGTGCTGAACGCCATCTAATCGCCAATGGCGGTAACAAGCGAATCACTAACATTCCAATTCCTCAGTGTGCACATATTATTCCCCCGTGCCACTGAATACAGTCCTCGAGGGTGCTGCCATTTTTTTTTCCTTGTAGAGTATATAGCGTATGTGTCTACTTTGTATTGAAACGCCCCCTTAGAAAAATTGTACATGACTGTGCTTAAACCGACACACACTATTTTTTTTAGCGCAACACATTCTGACTTTCAAAAATCCCTACAAAAGAATGGCCCTGACTAACATTAAGCTATACCTTTCACAAATCACTAACCTCACAAAAAACTTCGTTACGCGAACTACTGCAATACAGCGAGCGCCACTACTGCCAGCTAAATAAAAGATTCAAACTACGGAAGGCACTAACTACTGATAGGCAGAGTTAACAAATGAAAGATTTTAATAGAGAACAAACAGTGTATTTACCTTAATAGTCATAATATATATATATATATAGGAGTTCATGACATCCAGTCTTACAAATTTCAAAACTCCGCCATCTCTCTCCCCACGTCCACCACTGCTGGCGGCTCACCTCCAACTGCGCAACGCTTCGCGCTGTTAGCATCCAGCTGCCGCTGCCCAACACTACAATGGCAGACAACAATGCAAACCAGCCACAGACTGCACACGGCACAGCCAGTGATTTTCATACAGAGCGCTACGTGGCGGCGGCGTTACCAATAAAAAAAACCTAAAACAGCCTACTTACAGTATATGTGTGCCTACTTACAAACAAATCACACGAACTGCAACGTATGTTGGGCACAGTTTTTAACAAATAAATCTAAAGAAATTTTTTTTTACTGTACACGAACAGGAAGTCAGTGGAACATGACCTTTAACAAACAACGCAAATAGGTTTGCCTGCACTGAAACCAAAATATATGTGAGACTCGTGTACTGTGCAGTAGTCTATATAGTACTCCCTTCTTTCCTCAGTCTTCATAGAAGAAAGGGTAGCCCTAAGCTCAACAGCCGCGTGACGGCCCAAACTAAATAATCGAGTAGTCCAGAAGCAACTCCCATGTTCGCAAAGAGCTTCCACGTCTCAGGTAGTCGTTATAGTTTGACTCCCCGAGATTTGGAAGCTCAGGACGTACCAACATGTTGATAAATGGATTTAAGGTTGCAGACGCCTGCGCCCAATATTAGGAAATTTGCTTTGTAACTAGACTATCCATCGTTTTGTCAAGGAAGACACACTTAAATGAATTAGCGGAACCATACTACGTCTGGATATTTTAAACAAAAGTTATAAAAAATGTTTGCCAGAATAGAATGGCACGTTAAATACCAGAAAAATCATTTTGTAGTTTCAGATTCACAGAAGAATCATAGAACTGGCTTAAACAACGCAACCATGGTCCATCAAGATCCTTCGTGAGGTGTATTTAATGATAAGAAATATAGTTTCCGTCATGTGGCCGTCCTTAAGTCTGGTGTACCATAATACCAGGTTGACGTAATGTTCCTTGGTTCTACTGGCTGATCGGTTCAACGACCTTCAAATCGACTCGGTTCAAAGTTAATACATATCGCAAAGCGGCGCGCTTCGCCTGCGCGAGCGAAATATTTATTCCTTGACTTAGCGTTGCTCTAGGGCGAGGGAAGAAATGTAAGAAAATCGGTATGCGGCTGGGATTAGTGGCGAGAAAGGATAACAGACGACTTTTATGAAGCGTGTGCAATGAAACAGCATGTTTTTTGAGATTCATATGTGATATGTAACGTTAATGTGGAATTTAGTAACAGCCATAATACAGTCTGGAGCATTTCAACGGTAAATTCGAGTATTTATTTTTGATCAAAAGATTCTACGATGAACTGTAACGTACAACAAACTTGAATAGGACTTCGAACATTTGGTGGTCGATGTTTGCTGTAGAACCTGCTTCAGTAACATGGTCAAAAGCATAGACATAGTTTCCTCTGCTACAACGAACTCATTTCACTCGCTGACAATCATCGAATGACCAAATGCGAATGACAGTATCCCATTTCGAGAAGATCCTACAGAAGTTTTCTTTCTCTTACATTTCAAGAATTTTACAGGCGACCATCAAAGTCGGCAGCTGCTTCTTCATCATGAGAGTAACTTGTCTACGTGCACGAAACTACGTACGCTACGGAAGTAGTCGACGCCGCTCTGGAAATTGGTATTGTCCTTTGCAGACATACAAAGACACTACCACATTAGCTCAATAACAACGAGTTTAATACTACCAGTTTAAAAACATTAATTTCTTCTTTTGAGCCATAATATTAAATAGGTAAAATGGATTGCCATGTTTGAATGATATGCTAAATGTTAGAAAAATACTGTTGTTTGCTGGGGATCAAAAACTCTTGTCTTTAACATTTGCAGTATTTCTTGTCTTACGCCTTACCCCTTCTCTGCCGTCAGTGCAAGTCACTCATGTAAATTCCTGTAAATTCAATATAACTGTAAATTCACTCTATCTGACATTTAATTTAGATCAGGTTACTCTCCATTCAGAGGCTGTTGCACGCAGCGACCTTTATATTGACTTCTAAATAATAGATTTCAGCTATCAGTCGTCCTTTTGAAATTTTATTGGCAGATCTAGATTTCAGCTAGAAACTAGCCATTCTCAATGCACTATCGTTTTTGATCAATGCATGTAATGCCTGTTGGTCGGGCTTCATCCACAGTTCACTGAATACTCATTATTCATTGTCAATGAACTGTGGATGAAGTCCGACCAACAGGCATTAAATGCATTGATCAAAAATGATAGTGCATTGAGAATGGCTAGTTTCTAGTACAAATCTAGATCTGCCAATAAAATTTCGAAAGGATGACTGTTAGCTGAAATCTATTATTTACAAGCAAATTTAATTTAGAATTTCTGTTGCAGTTTAGAAGTTGAGGATTTAACGCGTGTTACTTAAGACTCTCCTTTTTTCGTTATAGCCCAACGCAGAGCATTCCTTATTGGAATAACAATAATAGTGTTGTTAAAAAAGCAAGTACACAGAGTAATGTCTTTCTTCAGAACGGAAATTAATTATGGAGGTCATAAAGCAACAGTTCTTCAATGGGCAAACAACACAGACAGTGGCCAATAGCTGACTGGAGGCATGTGGTATGGGACGATGATTCGTAATACGGCCTATTTTGAAATGATTTAAAGCTGCACGGCCTGCCCAAGGTGATATTTAATCCTTCCTGTGTGGAGGGTGTAGTTTGAGCCGGAGGGAATTCTGTGATATTTTGGGAATATTTTTCGTCCTATGATTCACGTTACCGTTATCGTGTACAAGGAGTCATTCTGCTAAACTTTCTCAGTGACCACGTGTTGCGTTATTATTAAAAAAAAAATTTTTTTCCAATCGTGATCATGATGAGTATGCTGTGAGCGCTCTCGTAGACAATGACTAACAGCGGCATAAGGTACCCTCCGAAAAATAAATACCGTCTGATGGCGTGCGGATTAAGTACGTGGACGTAGATTTAGATGCAGATGAAACGAGCCAGGTGACTAGACCACCCCCGCGCTGTATTTCGTTCTCCGGCGCTGCGAGTCCAACGTACACGAGATACAGTGGAGCGGGAGTAACGTATCGGGACGGGGGTGGACCGTGATGTACAGGGTGCGGCACGCGTCCGGCCCCGCTGTGTATGTGCGGCGGAAACAAAGGACGTCCTCTTTCGTGCACTCTCCCAGAACAGCCGTTAACGAGGGCATAAAGATACCGAGCCGTACAAATCATGGCCCGCCACCGTGCCGTGTGGTTTCCGAGCAGTGTCCTCCGAGGAGCCCCAACCGTCCCCGCACATTTATCGCGGCTTCTGCTGCGAGAAATAATTCCCCTCGCGCCAGGGAAACACGGAGGTGGTTCCGAGGCGGGGCGATTCATTAAGACTTGTCCGCCGCCTTAGCAACTGGGGCGCGCATCCGGCCACCCACGCCGGGCTTGATAGCGCGGTGCTGTCCGCACGCTGAGCAATGGCGCCTTGTGGGGGTGGGGTTGTCTTCCGAGTCGCCCAGGGAAGCGTCCTCTGCTTGGGGCTGTTTCCACCCTCCTGTGGGTGCTAGGTCGACAGGCTTCGTCTTTCCCGTTCCTCGCTCGTGGTTTCTTTCCCTTGTGGCGAGCACTGTATGGTAACATTGGCATCGTACATACTGTGTCACACTACTGTAACCACAATAGAGGTGATGCGTTTAGAATGCCTGCTCCGTGGAGTACGTGGCAGAGCAGTTATGTAAAACTTCCAAGCTATCTGTAAAATTTATTCAGGTTAGACGAAAACGAAAACATAAATAAGTCGCGAAGAATGTTTGAGTAACACGACCAAGTATGGTATAATTGAAGTCAAATGTCATCATCATCATCATCATCATCATCATCATTTAAGACTGATTATACCTTTCAGCTTTCAGTCTAGAGCATAGTCCCCCTTATAAAATTCCTCCATGATCCCCTATTCAGTTTCTAACATTGGTGCCTCTCTTCTGTTAAGCCTATTGCTTCAAAATCATCCTTAACCGAATCCAGGTACCTTCTCCTTGGTCTACCCCGACTCCTCCTAACCCCTACTGCTGAATTCAAGAGTCTCTTGGGTAACCTTGCTTCCCCCATGCGTGTAACATGACCCCACCACATAAGCCTGTTCGTCGTGACTGCTACATCTATAGAGTTCATTCCCAGTTTTTCTTTGATTTCCTCATTGTGCACACCCTCCTGCCATTGTTCCTGTCTACTAGTACCTGCAATCATCCTAGCTACTTTCATATCCGTAATCTCACCTTATTGATAAGGTAACCTGAATCCACCCAGCTTTCGCTCCCATACAACAAAGTTGGTCGAAAGATTGAACGCTGCACAGGTAACTTAGTCTTGGTACTGACTTCCTTCTTGCAGAAGAGAGTAGATCGTAGCTGAGCCCTCAGTGCATTAGCTTTGCTACACCTCGCTTGCAGTTCTTTCACTGTGTTGCCATCCTGTGAGAATATGCATCCTAAGTACTTGAAACCGTCCACCTGTTCTAACTTTGTTCCTCCTATTTGGCACTCGATCCGTTTATCTCTCTTTCCCACTGACATTACTTTCGTTTTGGAGATGCTAATCTTCACACCATAGTCCTTACATTTATGATCTAGCTCTGAAATATTGCTTTGAAAACTTTCAATCGAATCTGCCATCACAACTAAGTCATCCGCATATGCGAGACTGCTTATTTTGTGTTCACATATCTTAATCTCACCCAGCCAGTCTATTGTTTTCAACATATGATTCATAAATAATATGAACATCAGTGGAGACAAGTTGCAGCCATGTTCTACCCCTGAAACTACTCTGAACCATCAACTCAATTTATCGTCAACTCTAACTGCTCCTGACTGTCTATGTAAAGACCTTTGACTGCTTGCGAAAGTTTGCCTCCTATTCCATAATCTCGTAGAACAGACAACAACTTCCTCCTAGGAAACCGGTCATATGCCTTTTCTACATCCATAAAGCATAGATACAATTCCCTGTTCCACTCGTAACATTTCTCCATTATTTACCGTAAACTAAAGATCTCGTCCTGACAACCTCTAATAGGCCTAAACCCACATTGATTTTCATCCAATTTGTCCTCAACTAATACTCGCACTTTCCTTTCAACAATACCTGAGAAGTTTTTACCCACAACGCTGATTAAAGAGATACCTCTTTTGTTGTTACAATCTTTTCTGTTTCCATGTTCAAATATTGGTGTGATTACTGCTTTCGTCCAGTCTGATGGAACCTGTCCCGACTCCCACGCCATTTCAAATGTTCAACAGAAAAATACAATCGGCTGTGCCATATCAAAGCGTAATAGTACCGCTCATGCTCTCAATGCACGCTATCTGATCAAAGGTATCTCCATGTAACACTAAACTGACCGCTAGATGTCACGAGAGCGCACCAGCCAGTAGAAAACGAGGCGGGAAGTAGAGAAGCAGTAACATCACAATAGGTCGATTAGAAGAGCTCAGTGACTCCCAGCGTGAGATACCCACTGGATGTCACGTGAATAACAAATTTATAGGGAAAACTTTAACCTAATACTGGTCAAGTCAACTTCTATGATGTGACTGCGAAGTGGAAACGGGAAGGAACAAAAACAAAACCATGCATACTGTCAAGGACCGTCGACCACTGCAGAGAGTGGCTGTAAAAAAATCGCACGAAATCAGAGGGATGAATCACTCGCCAGTTCCAGAGCGCTACCAGTAGTCCAGATAGCATATGACTGTGCACAGGGAATTACAAGAGAATGGGATGCAATGGCCGAACAGCACCACATAAGCCACACATACCTGTACTCAACGCTAAGCGACGATTCAGGAGGCGCAAAAGGTGATGTCACTGGACAGTGAATCATTGAAGACGAGTGATTTGGATTGACGAATCACGCTATTCCCTACGGCAGTCCAGTGGAAGGGTTTGGGTCTGTTCAATGCATGTCAAGTTGCTTTGCGTAGTTCTACAGCTACGTACATACTTGACAAGACACTGTACGCTGCGTGGTGGTTTTTCCCTGTACCAATGGTAGTTACTTCCTTTCCTGACTAACGAGAAGAGAGAGCAAGATAAAAACTTCTGTCTTTATGTCTCTGTATGAGTCCTAATTTCTCTTTCTTATTTTCGTGTTCCTTACGCGAAATGTAAGTTGGCGGCCGCAGAATCTTTCTGCAGTCAGCTTCAAAGTTTTAAGTTTTCTAAATAGTGTTCCTAGAAAAAAGAACGTTGCTTTCGCTTCAGAAATTCCCATTTGAGTTCCCGAAGCATCTCCGTAATACCTGCGAGTAAGAAATGTAGCAGCCTGCCTCTGAATTGCTAAGATGTCTTCCTTTAATCCGACCTGGTGCAAAATCCCAAACACTCAAGTAGTACTGAAGAACAGGTCGCACTAGCGTCTTTTCCTAAAATACTCCAAATGTATCGTAGTCGAGCATTTGCCTTCCCTACAATAATCCTCACATGCTTGTTCCATATCATATCACTTTCAGCGCTACGCACAGATATTTAAACGATGTGACTGTGTTGAGCAGCCGGCCGGGGTGTCCTAGCGCTTCTAGGCGCTACAGTCTGGAACCGCGCGACCGCTACGGTCGCAGGTTCGAATCCTGCCTCGGTCATAGATGTGTGTGATGTCCTTAGGTTAGTTGGGTTCAAGTAGTTCTAAGTTCTATGGGACTGATGCCCTCAGAAGTTAAGCCCTATGGTGCTCAGAGCCATTTGAACCATTTTTGTGTTGAGCAGCACACTACTAATGCTGTATTCGAACACTGCAAGTTTGTTTTTCGTACTCATCTACATCAAGATTCATTATTCTACACTTAGAGCCAGCTACCACTCATTACACTAACTAGACATTTTGTCTAAGTCGTCTGGTATCCTCCTACAGTCACCCAACGACGACACCTTGCCGTACACCACAGCATAATCAGCAAAAACTGGCTACCAGGTCACTTGCGTGTACATGGAAAATAATAGCGGTCCTATCACAGCCCCCTGGAGTCCTCCTGACGACACCCTTGTCTCTGATGAACAACCATCAGAGGGGATTAGACGTATCCACTTCCTTTGTTACAAAGATTGTGTTCAAATTTTGCCTGTATACTCAGCCGCCACAAAAAAATCCACACATTCTCCCATTACTAATTTAAATCTATAAGAAATGACATGATGTAAGGCCATCAGTCTTGCAGAATAATTTACTATCATTTAAGTGTATTTTCTTCGATATTGCTCTGTTTCGTACATTCCAAATTATTTACAAACATATCAGGGCATCAGTCAATGGATAACACAATTAAATACAATTGACCACAAGTGTGATTTTAAAAATATTTTTCGTTGTAAGAGAGAGTCATTGTGTGGCTCCCTTATGGCGATTAAGAAAACACTGAATGCGGAAGGTTATGGACACATATCACAGCTTCAGTACAAAAATAGTTTGGAGACGATAGCTCAATATATGAGCGTGATAATTCATCCTGTCATTAAGCAACAACTGTGTGGCAATGTTTTGTGGACAAATTCCTTAAATGGATTGGCCTACCCAGAGTCTCGACCTGAACCTAATGGGAACACTTTTGCGATGAGTTAAAACGTTGACTTCGCTCCCGATTCCAACTTCCAGCATCACTATCTGCTCTGTTTTCCCCCACGAACATTCACACACTTAATTGAAAGTGTCCCCAACAGAGTTCAAGACCAATAAAAGCAGCAGAGTTCAAGACTAATGGAAGCACTGCTCCACGTTAATTTCCGCTAACAGGTGTCCGCATTACACAGTATACTTAAAATGACTGGAGTAGTGGTTACAACAAGGGGGGAACAGGATAACTGACACCGGAACAGAATGAGTCTCGATCTGTTAATTTAGCATCACATGACTGATTTCCCTTAAGTGAGCTTGGAAACTCCAGAAAATGTAGCAATTGTTTAGTATCTTTTTCGCCTCTCTGTTTCAGTGTGGTCCCTACTGTCAGTTTATACAGGATGCAAGATTTTTCTGAAAGATACTGCACGGAATAGTCATATCCATACTTTTATATGGCAGCGGACCCTGAAGAAAACAAACAAAGAGAAAAGAAAGACAGCTGACCATTTAAAAATGTTAAAGAGTAGAGACTAGGTCAAAATTAAAATCCTGCAATAAGTATAAGATTAAATATGTGTTTCATGAATGATAAAACTTAGGATTTCCAACAGAGATCGTATTAATAGATTTTACAACTAGAAAACCTTCAGTTGACGTGGCTACCTGCAGACTATAGAACAGACATCAGCAGGAAGAACAAGCGAGAGTCGACCGTGGAAAAGCCGCACTGTTCAACCGGAATAGACAAGACTGCCTAAACAGCGGAAAAAAGCGATGGCCGAGGCAGCGTATACGTATATAATGTTTCCAGTTTAAACTAATTTGAAACACGAGAGGCTCTTATAATAAAGGAGAGCTTAGGCAGTCATCTCTTATTAAATCAAATGTACAGTACTTGAAAAAAAAAAACCGAAATAACTACATTTATTTGTCTTTTTCTCTTATTTTTGGACAACTTCAAGCTATAGGCCTAATATTAACCAATTGCTTCATACTCTCATGATATTTACATAGCTCTGTCCTATGAGAATAATTAAATGTGTCCAAATGGAGATAAATCCTGCTCATTGCAGAATCTGAGGTGTCAATACAGGTATATACACTCCTGGAAATGGAAAAAAGAACACATTGTCACCGGTGTGTCAGACCCACCATACTTGCTCCGGACACTGCGAGAGGGCTGTACAAGCAATGATCACACGCACGACACAGCGGACACACCAGGAACCGCGGTGTTGGCCGTCGAATGGCGCTAGCTGCACAGCATTTGTGCACCGCCGCCGTCAGTGTCAGCCAGTTTGCCGTGGCATACGGAGCTCCATCGCAGTCTTTAACACTGGTAGCATGCCGCGACAGCGTGGACGTGAACCGTATGTGCAGTTGACGGACTTTGAGCGAGGGCGTATAGTGGGCATGCGGGAGGCCGAGTGGACGTACCGCCGAATTGCTCAACACGTGGGGCGTGAGATCTCCACAATACATCGATGTTGTCGCCAGTGGTCGGCGGAAGGTGCACGTGCCCGTCGACCTGGGACCGGACCGCAGCGACGCACGGATGTACGACAAGACCGTAGGATCCAACACAGTGCCGTAGGGGACCGCACCGCCACTTCCCAGCAAATTAGGGACACTGTTGCTTCTGGGGTATCGGCGAGGACCATTCGCAACCGTCTCCATGAAGCTGGGCCACGGTCCCGCACACCGTTAGGCCGTCTTCCGCTCACGCCCCAACATCGTGCAGCCCGCCTCCAGTCGTGTCGCGACAGGCGTGAATGGAGGGACGAATGGAGACGTGTCGTCTTCAGCGATGAGAGTCGCTTCTGCCTTGGTGCCAATGATGGTCGTATGCGTGTTTGGCGCCGTGCAGGTGAGCGCCACAATCAGGACTGCATACGACCGGGGCACACAGGGCCAACATCTGGCATCATGGTGTGTGGAGCGATCTCCTACACTGGCCGTACACCTCTGGTGATCGTCGAGGGGACACTAAATAGTGCACGGTACATCCAAACCTTCATCGAACCCATCGTTCTACCATTCCTAGACCGGCAAGGGAACTTGCCGTTCCAACAGGACAATGCACGTCCGCATGTATCCCGTGCCACCCAACGTGCTCTAGAAGGTGTAAGTCAACTACCCTGGCCAGCAAGATCTCCGGATCTGTCCCCCATTGAGCATGTTTGGGACTGGATGAAGCGTCGTCTCACGCGGTCTGCACGTCCAGCACGAACGCTGGTCCAACTGAGGCGCCAGGTGGAAACGGCATGGCAAGCCATTCCACATGACTACATCCAGCATCTCTACGATCGTCTCCATGGGAGAATAGCAGCCTGCGAAAGGTGGATATACACTGTACTAGTGCCGACATTGTGCATGCTCTGTTGCGTGTGTCTATGTGCCTGTGGTTCTGTCAGTGTGATCATGTGATGTATCTGACCCCAGGAATGTGTCAATAAAGTTTCCCCTTCCTGGGACAATGAATTCACGGTGTTCTTATTTCAATTTCCAGGAGTGTATATGATGCGCATCCTACACGGGTGGGCATAATGTCTATAGGGACAACTTTTGAAAAGTTATAAATGATTATTTGTTGAAGCCACAGTTGATATTTAGTAATTTTTGAGAACATTCCTCGTAGAGAAAAAACATAGGTCTGGCTACAGTACTTCAAAAATGTTTTAAAACTAGTCTTTACTACAGTCAAATATTGGGACCATGACAGTTTTTAATCCATTTTCAAAGTTGATATTTAACTTAGAGGCAACTACGAAATTGGGTCACTGTTTCCATCTTTATGTTTAGAACACATTTTCCCTGTTCAGAATGTCATACATATTGACGAACGTGTTGTCCTACGCTGCAGCTCAGTTAAAAAGATCTTCCTCACTGCATAATGTACTGAATATATGTACTACATTTATAACTTATATAAAGAATAAGTAAACATGAAAGTGCTGCTGTAAAAAACAGTGATTCTAAATCCAAATGCCTCAAAACAAATAATAATAATAAATCAAATTATTATTACAATCAATGCCGTTACAGGCATTAAAGATACCTAAAACAATTCAGTAAACATTATTGTTAAAAAAAAATTCAGTTGTAAGTAGGAGTAATAATTTTAATATCAGCATGACGAATATGAGACGAATTTGTGATTAGGAAACATTCATTGTCTTTTATGGAGATCGGCTGAGAGGACCACTTTATACGTGAGTTAACTTATGAATTCATGTTATGTAAATAATAAGTTACTCTACGGTAATTATGGAGCCTGTTTTCTTCATTTTTATAACAGCACAAACAGTAGGTTATGACTATCACCCTTACGTGAATTGTAAAACATACACGAAAAAATTGACTATATCCTTTTTTTAAAAAAAAAAAAAGAAAACTCGCCCATTGGGGATGGTTGGTTACGCTGAACACCAACTTAACACAAAATCGAAACGATTCACGCACCCTGCTACCGACCGCAGTTCTGTCGTCGCTTCGAGTACGTGTACAAGTAAAGTATGAAACTGAAACTGCCGATTAAACTGTGAGACAATACTCACAGCTACGCAAAACGCAGTACAGCATTGTGTGAAGAGAATCTTCGGACATGGGAGAACAGGAAAAGAAGTAAAACGGAGCGTTTAAAATGTGGAACTACAGAGTGATGTTGAGAATTAGATAGCCTGTTAAATTAAGAAATGAGGACGTTCTCCGCAAAATCGCCAAGGGACGGCATACGTGTAAGACACTGACGTGAAGAAAGGACAGGGTGAAAAGACATGTTTTAAGACATCAAAAAATAACTTTATGTTAATTGACCGAGCTATAGAGTGTAAACGCTGTACAGGAAGCTAGCCACTGGAAAGCATCCAACAAATAACTCAGGATGTTGCGTGTAAATGCTGCTCTGAGTTGAAGATATTGGCACAGTACAGGAAGAAGTAATGGACCGCATCAAGCGAATGAGAGGACTGATGGGAAAAAAGAGAAAGAAGTGAAAGCAAATCGAGTCCTTCTCAGTTCTGACATCAACAATCTGTTGACTTCATTCTGTAACTTAAGTGTAACAATATTAAAAAGGAAAGCACTTCCTAATGTTCTGCAAACTTATATTTATTTCGTCACGAACAGGCTTTCGGCTTCTCAGGCCATCTTCAGGTGACAACTGAATGTCGCAAACGCAAATAAACCTTATGTGCGACTTATTCAGATATCATTTTTACAGGAAATACCTAAGTGACAAAGTGTTTACATAGGATGCACAAGAATAATATCAGAATAAATACAGTAATTAAAAAAGGGGTAAACAAAACTTGTGGAGATACATGATAAATGGAGATAAATGATGAGAAATAAAATGAATTTACAGTTTGGATCTAGTACTTGTAACGGAAACTTATCTAACAAGGGAGAAAATGGAAACTGAATTTGATAGTTTAATACTAGGCTAGCATTCTGTGTCATGTGTTTGTTGATTTCTTTTATGTCTAGTATGGTAACCTTTCAGCTTTTTTGAAAGAATGTAAAAGTTCACATTCGACATCATATGGATGGTTCTCTGCAAAAAAATCATCAGCAGAGGTCGAATCTTTTTTCTTTAATCGGCTGGTTCTCTCAAGTCCACGTAGCCTAAATGCCACAGATCTGCCTGACTGACCAATATACGCTTTTTTTTACAATGTTTGTAAGTAATTTTATGTATACCGCTTTATAACAAAGTTTGCATTTTGTCTTTATTATTGAATAAAAATTTTGTTACGTTATTGGTATTATAAAAAGCAGATCTGTAGCTGCGAGACTTTAAATATTTTGGGAGATTGTAGGAAGTGTTGCTAAGATATGGAATTTTGCATCAGACTTTGAAACTATTGAGTGATTGTTGTTGGCCAGCCTACAGACGTGGTGAAATTTTATTCATTTTCTTTTTTCATATAATATTAAGAATCAGGCCAGAGCTGTATCCATTCCCGGAAGCAATTTGTTTGACGGTTTGTAATTCTGTTTGAAAGGCTGATTTGGATAACTGAACAGATATAAAGTGATACACCACTGAATGGACAGCTTTATGTTTGTGGCTGTGTGGATGGTACGAGCATGCACGGATTACTGTATCAGTAGCTATGCTTTTTCTGTAAATGCTAAATAGGTGTTTTCTTGTACTAAAATCTATATTAAGGTCCAAGAATTTTATAGAAAAGACTCCCAGCTCCATTGTAAACTGAATTTATTACTGTTGGGAGCTTAAATGCTGTAGTAATGTATTTGACTGTCTAGTAGTACACGCAGAACACCATCCACATATGTGAACTAGTACTTCATTTTAAAATTCATTGGCTCTTTCCGTAAGAAATTTTCTTTTAAACTGTCCATGAAAACTTCAGATAGCATTACAAGAGTGCAAGGTGAATCCATAATTAGACCATCTGAGTGGCTGTAGTACTTGTTTTGACACTGAAAATAGCTCTATTTTACATACAATTGAGCAGCGGCAATTACATCACGTAATTCAAATGGATTCACTTTCGATATGTGCAAAAGATCAAACAAAACTGGTGTAGAACTGGGTGGGATTTCCATATCCTTAATATTGTCTTTTTAATGCTATAATCAAGCTTTTTCGCTAGTAATTAACTTGGAGCAGGAAAGGATGACACTAATAGGTGTATCGGAACACTATCTTTATATAATTTGAGTAAGCCATATAATCTAAGAGGCATGGGATTCATATTAATTAGACGGCCGGGATGGCCGAGCGGTTCTAGGAGCTACAGTCTGGAAGCGCGCGACCGCTACGGTCGCAGGTTCGAATCCTGCCTCGGGCATGGATGTGTGTGATGTCTTAGGTTAGTTAGGTTTAAATAGTTTAAGTGTTAGAGGAGTAGCGTCCCCGTGGTCTAGGGGAGGAGGATTCACAGTTCGTCAGTGCGGCTCCGAGCAAAGCGGACGTGCGGTGTGTGCTCTCCGCTGGCAGAGGGGGCCCGCGCGCCTTGTTTACTTTCTTCGGCCGACACTAACGTGACGCCGTAGCGCTCCAAGACCATGGCAAACCAATACAGAAGATCAGCCTTGAAATTCACATTTCGGCACGACTTTACCCGACCAAAGGCGCTCAAAATCGAACGTTTTTTAAAAGAGGAAGCCAAGATTCCGGCTGCCGACATTGTCGGCATTCACTTTTCGATCGTCAGTAGCACGGTCTATGTAAAGCTCATAAACGAAACTACTTGCTACAAGGTGCTTCGAGAGATGAAACAAGAACTCCGCTTCTGCCACGCAGATGGCAATGTTGGCTGCGTCGAGGTCGGCCATGCCGCAATGGGACTGCGGACTATACGCATCTTCGAACTTCCATTTGACTCCCGGCGGCAGAAGTTGTAGCGGCGCTCCGCCCCTACGGCACGGTACACGAACATGTGGCTGAAAAATGGACCCAGTTTAAGACGTATCCAGTACTCAATGGAGTACGCCAAGTGCGCATAGATCTTCAACGACACGTGCCATCCTATCTACAGATAGGTGGATGCAGGGCCATAGTTATTCATGACGGCCAACCGAAGACGTGTTCCGGATGCGGTAAGGAAGGTCACCTTCGTTCCGAGTGCCTCCAGCGTCGGATCACACAACTCCCACCGAAGGATGTTGCACCACCAGCGGCGAAGACTATTCTACCCGTTACTTAGGCGGCGGCGCTCACGACGTTCTCCACACAACAGACACGGCCGACCGCCTCAGCGGTACAAGAATCACTTTCCACGGACAAACACCTGGATGATCCGCCGACCTGGCTAGTGGTGGAAAATAGTACTACGACTCTGCAGCTACCGAACGCGACAGACATTGACGCCAGTAAGATGGCAATTGATTCCCTTATTGTACCGACCGAAGCGTTTGTTCCGGCGGAGCATGAGTCAGTGCCGTCTTCTGACAATGAAGGCCACGTACGGAAACAGCGATCACCGAAACGCCGAAAGCGGCGTCGTCGGACCGTGTCGGAACACAGCGGTTCGCATTCGGCCGGGGAAGAACGACTGACCACTCAAGAAGCCAGCCGCGAAGCTGAAGCTGTTTCCACTTACTCCAACCTTGCAGAACAGACAGAAAAACATGCAACTTTCGACCATCAGCCCATTGACAGAAACAGTAAGCAGCGGGAAGGTACCAGTGCAGGCATCGAAGTCGCCCGGTCCCTTACTATCAAACATTCCGAGGCTATGGACCATGAACAGACATCCGCGCCCGCTTCGTGGGACGAGGACGTCGAGACACAAGATCCCGACCCGCGGCCGGCTGAGGCGCCGCCGGATCATGCAGCATAAGCAGCACAAGGAGGACCGCGTTCGGCGGGGGGTGACATCACTTCCGAAGTTCGCTTCTCTCCACCTTCACCATGGATAACCCCGCCCAAACAACACGTTGCCAGGCTTACCGCTTGGCGACAATGAATATCAACATGATCAGTTTTCCTGTCAAGATCCAACTTTTGAAAGAAACCGTACGAGCCATGGGGGTTGACTTTGCTTTTCTACAAGAAGGGAAAACGACTGCACTCCCGCACTTTTACGGGTACACCACAAATGTGACGCCCGGTAGCCCTGCAGATACCGGAGTGGCAATATTAGTGCGTGAAGGTATTGAAGTTACCGACATCACGTTTCTTCCCTCCGCGCGAGGAATAGCATTTACGGCACTCAACACCCGATTCATTAATGTTTACGCGCCGTCGGGTACCACAAGACGTCACGACCGCGCCAGATTCTACTCCATAGATGTCGCTCCCCTTTTCCTAGGACGATACGACCACAGCGTCTTCGTCGGCGATTTTAATTGTGTACTTCACCCCAAGGACCAAATCCCACATTACATGCCTTGTCCGGAACTGGGTGCGATGATCCAAGAACTTCACTTGTGCGACACGTGGGAAAAAGTCCACGGTAACCGCTCTGGCCACACTCATCTTACCAGTCATTCGGCCAGCCGACTCGACCGCATATATGTGTCACAAGATCTCACACAAGGTGTAGTGGACGCCGAACTATGGCCTCAAGCCTATTCTGATCACAGTGCCTATATCTGCACTATACACCTACGCCCCCAACAAGTCTGGCGCAGCAATGGCTTTTGGAAGCTCAACATAACTCATCTCCAGGACCTGGATTGCCGTCGGCAAGTTGCAGCAACCTGGACTGACTGTGAACGCCGCCACCCTCGATACACCTCGACCCTGGAGTGGTGGCTCCTCTGTGCCAAATCAGCAATCCGTAGGACACTTATGCAATATGGCAAGGACGTGACTGCGTGGCATCGACAGACCCTCGATTTTTACTACGCGCACTCAGGGACCTCGACGCCTTACCCCCTTCCCCGGAGAGACAACATGATAAAGCAGAATCAAGGCTCACATACTATCATTGACGAAGCGCCGACTAGAAGGTGCAGTCGTCCGCTCGCGACGGCACGACCGAACGTTTGCGGAGGAACCCACTATGCACCACGTTGTGGCGGATAAGCGCCGACAACGCCAACAGTTAATCACACAACTCAGAACACACGACGGTCGCTTATGTACCACCCAAGCAACCATAGTAAAGGCGGTGGAGGATCATTTTCGTCATCTTTACAAGGAAAGAATCGTCGATGACGAGGCCACTACTGAAGTGTTACAGCAGGTAACACGTACTATCGACGAGGCTACCGTGAATGCACTAACAGAAGAAATCGAAGTCGAAGACGCCGTGGACAAAGGTGCGGCCAGTAAGTCTCCTGGGCCTGATGGATTGCCCATCGAATTCTACCGGACTTTCCGTGACATCATGATGCCTCGCTCGGTTATAATGTTCCGCGAACTTATGTCTCCAGACTGTGTTGTGCCGCCAGCGTTTGTAGAAGGTCTTCTCATACCGGTACACAAGCCAGGTGGAGGGCTATCGATAAACGACTATCGGCCGCTTACAATGCTGAACGCCGATTACAAGATTTTCACCAGGATTATGGCGAGCCGTATTAAGACGACTTTGCCGATGATCCTCGCCCCAGAACAGACGTCGCAGGGGGGAGAAGCCAACATACACATGGCCACCGGTGACTGCAGGGACTTTATAGCAATCGCTTCTGAGTGCCGTCTGAGAGCGGCGATCGTCTCCGTAGATTTCAACCGCGCCTTTGATAGAGTGCACCAAAACTTCCTCCTACGAGTGATGGACTGTATGGGATTTCCACCGGGCGTCATCGACACCCTACGGCGTCTTTGGACCGCAGCCAGCTCACACGTCCAAGTCAATGGAAGGACGGTAGGTCCAGTACCCATTAAGAGGTCTCTACGACAGGGTTGTCTCCTTTCTACCTACCTTTATGCCATCGCACTCGAGCCACTCCTAGGGAGCCTTAACCACCGCCTATCTGGCATCACGCTGCGGGACGTCACCTTTCGCTATAGGACATACGGTGACGACCTGATACTGCTGGTTCGTTCCAATGACGAAGTTCAAAGCGTACTAACCTGGATTGAGCGATACGGACAGGTCGCAGGCAGTCTTCTGAACATCAACAAGTCGGCGGCGTTGGATATTGGGCGTGGTCTCGCACCGGAAGCCCTCGCTCCCCTCCCACCAGTTTCTGATCTGCGATATTTGGGAATCACGTTCAAGAAAGATGTACGTAAAACAGCTGCAGCAAACTACCGACGGTTATTACAGATCATACGCGCAATGGTGCGACAGAACCTGCTCCGGGACTTGAACCAGCTACAACGTGTTGAATACCTGAACCTCTACGTGGCATCAAAACTCAGCCACGTGGCACAAGTTCTCCCACTACCGCTGCAGATAGGTCGCCGGCTTCAAGCGGCCTTCAGTTACTACGTTTCCGCAGGTCATATCTTTAAAGTACGATACGACACTCTTACCCTCCCAGTGCACAAAGGAGGGCTGGGATTGGTCAACGTTAGGGCGAGAGCAGCTAGCCTTTACATGAGCAACATGAGGAAACGATGGAAAAGTCAATATACCTCTCTCACGAGTCGTTTACTACAGGTTCTGATGTCAGTCTCTAACGTCCCGCCGGTGTCGGTTGCACACGTCGCACCAAGCTCTCCCATGTGTCGACCTTCATTCTTGATTACAGCTATGTCAGCTCGAACCTCTCCGCCACGCGTCCACCAAAGGCGAGAGATTTTTATACCAACCTTCTGCGTGCTGTTCCCCATAACGTGGTGGAAAACAAGTACCCTACGGTTCACTGGCTAAGAGTGTGGAAAACGATACACCACAACTTTCTGTCCTCCACGGTGCGTTCGAAGTGGTATCAGATCGCCAACAAAAAATATGCCACACTTCAGCGACTTCACACTATTGGACTGGCAGACTCCCCTTATTGCCCAGATTGTCACCTTTTGGATACTGATGAACGTCGTTTTACTTGCGCATCGTCGTCCGGAGTTTGGCGACTAACACAGAAGATATTGGCTTCTTACCTCCGGGTCACACCTGATACGATTGACCCTCAGACCCTACTCTGTCCCGATGGAACTTACTGTCCGGCTGCAAAATATCATGCGCTTACATGGTTCAAAGGACATACCGTCGCCTACATCTTTCGCGACGGAGAGGAAGAGCAGCTTGATTACTGGTGGTTCCTGCAAAATGCTCACAATGCCCTCGAACGGACACCGAAATACCGTACGCTCTTCGCAAATTATTTACGCAGCGTTTTCGTTAACCCCCCACTCAGCTGGGGAGTGCCGAGCTGCGGTTAATGTTCTGTGCCGCATCACACAAACCGCTGAACGTTCTGCCTTGTCAGCCATGAGCGAAGGAAGAGACAAGCTGCTGCAAGGAAGCTGTTTTCCTTGAGGCACTAGCAAAGCTGAATGCCTCCGTTGCAGATGCCCTTCAAAGGCGCAATTGGTGATATCAGATAACGATGACGAGGCTCCAAGTGGAACCAGTTACATTATTGAAGAACCTTTTAGTTGGAATTACATCAGTGATTTATGTTTTTTTTATTTCTGGATTACTCTTTTATGCCACCTTTGTTGTTGTAACACTTACTTGTAACACATAGTTACTAGAATTCTCATTTGTACACGTTCCCTAAATGTAATCATGTAACAAAAAAAGTGGCAAAGGATAACCCTAACCTTGATTTCCCATATTTTTCCCTGATATATAGGCAGCTCTCTGGGGTGGGCTTACTCAGGAGCCAACGCCTGAAGTGGATCAGATTTTTTGTTATAGGATGAAAAGTGGCGGTGGCACTTAGGAGTCTTTTTAGTTCCATTTTCCTAAGGGGCTTTTTAAGGGAAATTATTAAAAAAAGGGGGGGTAACAACAAAAGAAGAAATAGAAAAAAGGGGAGGTAGCAAAAAGGGTGGGGTAAAAAAAAGGGGGTAGCGTCTTTGATACATAATCAAAACGTCTTCGATACATAATCAAAACGTCTTGGGTCCCGGGTTCAATCCCCGCCACTGCCTAAATTTTGATAAATAATCAGCATTGGCGGCCGAAGACTTCCGGCATAAGAAGTCAGCCTCATTCTGCCAACGGCCTTGTCAAGGAGGGCGGAGGAGCGGATAGAGGTTCAGGGCACTCTCTTGTCCTAGGGGTGGGAAATTGCCCCTAAAGGCGGAAGAATCAGCGATGATCAACGACATGAGGATGCAGAAGGCAATGGAAACCACTGCATTAAAGACACGTAACGTGTATCCACAGGACATGAGGCCTGTAGTTGAGGAAGTGTCAGGATGATCTCTCCATTGGCAAAAGATTCCGGAATAGTCCCCCATTCGGATCTCCGGGAGGGGACTGCCAAGGGGGAGCTTACCATGAGAAAAAGAATGAATAATCAACGAAAGGATAATGTTCTACTAGTCGGGGCGTGGAATGTCAGAAGCTTGAACGTGGTAGGGAAACCAGAAAATCTGAAAAGGGAAATGCAAAGGCTCAATCTAGATATAGTAGGGGTCAGTGAAGTGGAAGGAAGACAAGGATTTTTGGTCAGATGAGTATCGGGTAATATCAACAGCAGCAGAAAATGGTATAACAGGTGTACGATTCGTTATGAATAAGAAGGTAGGGCAGAGGTTGTGTTATTGTGAACCGGGTTGTTCTAATCAGAATCGACAGCAAACCAACACCGACAATGATAGTTCAGGTATACATGCCGACGTCGCAAGCTGAAGATGAATAGATAGAGAAAGTGTATGAGGATATTGAAAGGGTAATGCAGTATGTAAAGGGGGACGAAAATCTAATAGTCATGAGCGACTGGAATGCAGTTGTAGGGGAAGGAGTAGAAGAAACGGTTACAGGAGAATATGGGCTTGGGACAAGGAATGAAAGAGGAGAAAGACTAATTGAGATCTGTAACAAGTTTCAGCTAGTAATTGCGAATACCCTGTTCAAGAATCACAAGAGGAGGAGGTATACTTGGAAAAGGTCGGGAGATACGGGAAGATTTCAATTAGATTACATCATGTTCAGACAGAGATTCCGAAATCAGATACTGGATTGTAAGGCGTACCCAGGAGCAGATATAGACTCAGATCACAATATAGTAGTGATGAAGAGTAGGCTGAAGTTCAAGACATTAGTCAGGAAGAATCAATACGCAAAGAAGTGGGATACGGAAGTTCTAAGGAATGACGAGATACGTTTGAAGTTCTGTAACGCTATAGATACAGCAATAAGGAATAGCGCAGTAGGCAGCACAGTTGAAGAGGAATGGACATCTCTACAAAGGGCCATCACAAAAGTTGGGAAGGAAAACATAGGTACAAAGAAGGTAGCTGTAAAGAAACCATGGGTAACAGAAGAAATACTTCAGTTGATTGATGAAAGGAGGAAGTACAAACATGTTCCGGGCAAATCAGGAATACAGAAATACAAGTCGCTGAGGAATGAAATAAATAGGAAGTGCAGGGAAGCTAAGACGAAATGGCTGCAGAAAAAATGTGAATACATCGAAAAAGATATGATTGTCGGAAGGACAGACTCAGCATACAAGAAAGTCAAAACAACCTTTGGTGACACTAAAAGCAACGGTGGTAACGTTAAAGAGTGCAACGGGAATTCCACTGTTAAATGCAGAGGAGAGAGCAGACAGGTGGAAAGAATACATTGAAAGCCTCTATGAGGGTGAAGATTTGTCTGATGTGATAGAAGAAGAAACAGGAGTCGATTTAGAAGAGATAGGGGATCCAGTATTAGAATCGGAATTTAAAAGAGCTTTGGAGGACTTGCGGTCAAATAAGGCAGAAGGGATAGATAAAATTCCATCAGAATTTCTAAAATCATTAGGGGAAGTGGCAACAAAACGACTCTTCACGTTGGTGTGTAGAATATGAGTCTGGCGACATACCATCTGACTTTCGGAAAAGCATCATCCACACAATTCCGAAGACGGCAAGAGCTGACAAGTGCGAGAATTATAGCACAATTAGCTTGACATCTCATGCATCGAAGCTGCTTACAAGAATAATACACAGAAGAATGGAAAAGAAAACTGAGAATGCGCTAGGTGACGATCACTTTGGCTTTAGGAAAAGAAACGGCACGAGAGAGGCAATTCTGACGTTACGGCTAATAATGGAAGCAAGGCTAAAGAAAAATCAAGACACGTTCATAGGATTTGTCGACCTGGAAAAAGCGTTCGACAATATAAAATGGTGCAAGCTGTTCAAGATTCTGAAAAAAGTAGGGGTAAGCTATAGGGAGAGACGGGTCATATACAATATGTACAACAACCAAGAGGGAATAATAAGAGTGGACGATCAAGAACGAAGTGCTCGTATTAAGAAGGGTGTAAGACAAGGCTGTAGCCTTTCGCCCCTACTCTTCAATCTGTACATCGAGGAAGCAATGATGGAAATAAAAGAAAGGTTCAGGAGTGGAATTAAAATACAAGGTGAAAGGATATCAATGATACGATTCGCTGATGACATTGCTATCCTGAGTGAAAGTGATGACGAATTAAATGATCTGCTGAACGGAATGAACAGTCTAATGAGTACACAGTATGGTTTGAGAGTAAATCGGAGAAAGACGAAGGTAATGAGAAGAAGTAGAAATGAGAACAGCGAGAAACTTAACATCAGAATTGATGGTCACGAAGTCAATGAAGTTAAGGAATTCTGCTACCTAGGCAGTAAAATAACCAATTTCGGACGGAGCAAGGAGGACATCAAAAGCAGACTCGCTATGGCAAAAAAGGCATTTCTGGCCAAGAGAAGTCGACTAATATCAAATACCGGCCTTAATTTGAGGAAGAAATTTCTGAGGATGTACGTCTGGAGTACAGCATTGTATGGTAGTGAAACATGGACTGTGGGAAAACCGAAACAGAAGAGAATCGAAGCATTTGAGATGTGGTGCTATAGACGAATGTTGAAAATTAGGTGGATTGATAAGGTAAGGAATGAGGAGGTTCTACGCAGAATCGGAGAGGAAAGGAATATGTGGAAAACACTGATAAGGAGAAGGGACAGGATGATAGGACATCTGCTAAGACATGAGGGGATGATTTCCATGGTACTAGAGGGAGCTGTAGAGGGCAAAAACTGTAGAGGAAGACAGAGATTGGAATACGTCAAGCAAATAATTGAGGACGTAGGTTGCAAGCGGTACTCTGAGATGAAGAGGTTAGCACAGGAAAGGAATTCGTGGCGGGCCGCATCAAACCATTCAGTAGACTGATGACCAAAAAAAAAGGTTTTAGGGGACTGATGACCTCAGAAGTTAAGTCCCAAAGTGCTCAGAACCATTTGAACCATATTGCCCACGGCTGTTGGCTTCAGATATAATACTTTTACATGATTTGACGGTACCTTTTATTTGTTCATTGTAAGCAGCAGTCGTATGTTTTTGAAGGAAGTCTGAACTATAAAGGATATGGCTCACTTTTGTAAGTAATCACTTTTGTTCAAGAGAACTAAGCTGTTTGATTTATCAGCTTTCGTGGACAACTGCGTTTACGTCTTCGCGGATATCACGATCAAAACTGTCGAATTCGCACGGATGCAGAACATTAGGAAGTGTTTTCCTTTATAATGTCGCTATCATGTTCTGCCAGGCACAGATAGAAAATTCAATAAAATATGTTGAGATGAAAGAATAAGAAATAAGCGGCTATGTGTTGTACCAGTCACGGTCATATACGTGTTATATGAGAATTTTCGTCTGTCAGCGTATCTACTTACTCGGCGTAATACAAAAACGGAGATAACGCCGTGAATGAGAAACTACGAAGAGAGCCGAAGTTTGGCATTACCTTGATGGAAAAAAAAATCTCCGCGTCTTGAGACATCAAAGGTGCCGTGATGGGACAGAAATCTCGTCTGCGTGACATTATCGGAAGGCTCTTTGATCAGCGAGAAACGCTATCGAACGTTGCTCAAGAGAACCACGGTCTGAGGCGTACCTTGTTGTGGTAACACTGAAAGGTGGGGTCGCCACAAATTGATATTCTGCATGTTGACTCGAATCAGGTGATGCTGAGCAAATTCTGTTAGGACATGACAAACTAAACGTAGTAGATGAGAAATGGTGCTTTGGCATCAAAATAGCTGACAATGACCGAAGCAGAAACTATAAAAATGCACGCTAAAGTAGTAAGAAAGGGAGAGAACTATTGACATTGAACATCTGTATGTGCTAGGAAGCATATCCAGGAGTGTAGGTTTATACAGAGGTGAAACATGAACGATAAAGAGTTCCGGCAAGATGAGAATAGAAACTTTTGAAACGAGGTGCTGCAAAATAATGTTGCAGAACATGTAAGTAGATCGAGTAACTGATGAGGAGGTACTGAAATCACCTGAGAAGAAGCGAAAATAATGGCATAATTTCGCCAAAAAAAGGGATCGGTTGATAGGACACGGCCCGGGAGACCAAGGAGTAATCAGTTTAGTAATGGTGGACGTGTACAGCTAAAAGTTGTAGAGAAAGACCAAGCCTCTGTAATGCTGGTCGAGTTCAAGAGGAACACCAAGTGGGTTGAGGCGTTAAGAATTTTGGTTGAGGATAAGGGAGCGGTGCTAGGGCAGTCTTTGCAATGCAGCTGTAAAAAGTCACTATGCCAGCGTGGCGTAATGGTTGGTCCATCTGCCTAGTAAGCAGGAGATTCAGGTTCGAATACCGATCTTGGTAAAAACTTTCAATCTTAGCTTCAGACTGCATATGTACATCAAAGACCAAGACTTGAATACAGTAAACGAATTCAAATGGATGTAGGGTGCGGTATTTACGCAGAGATGGAGAAAAGTCTTGCACAGGATAGATTAGGGTGGGAAGCTGGTTCAAACCAGTCTTCGGACTGAAGACAACAAAAAACAATTCTAATGGTTTTCGCAATTTAACTCGAAGAGTAAATTATGAAGACTTATTACCAAAAAAGTTAAGTGCTGGCCAGCGTTTACTAAAAATTTGGAGCAGTCCGATGAATGTCATTAGTTGTGAAAGATGCGCTCCTATCATCTGTGGAATTTATTAACTGGGTGGAAAGAGACGGACTCGACAAGTCAGTTTCTTGAACTTCAGTGTTGCAGTAAGGACGTAACAAGGGGGGGGGGGGGGGGGGGGGAGCAGATGATCAAGACCCCCCCCCCCTTTCACCTACATGACATTGCACACGATCTAAACGCCGTATAGTATAACTGAAAGATATTTTGATCTTCAATCAAACAACGAAAATGGAATACTCACTATCGATAGTCAAATAGGTTATCGATGATTTGAACTATCGATAACTCTCGGCTACCGCCTATCGCTAGATTAGCTAACTATTGTACATTGTTGGCCCTACTTGAGTTCAGTTGTTGTTTTGTTGATCAATTTAGTTCTTGAAACTTCCTGGCAGATTAAAACTGTGTGCCCGACCGAGACTCGAACTCGGGACCTTTGCCTTTCGCGGGCAAGTGCTCTACCAACTGAGCTACCGAAGCACGACTCACGTCCGGTACTCACAGCTTTACTTCTGCCAGTATCCGTCTCCTTAGTTGCTGCTGAGTTTATTGTAAGCGCTGCTGTTTATTGTTTTTGTGCTGCGTGTTGTTAAGGCAGTTTATTATTTTTGGATCTTATAGCGTTATGATAAGCAAAAAATGTGAATGTCGTGTGACTAGGGGCCGCCGTCGGGTAGACCGTTCGCATGGTGCAAGTCTTTCGATTTGACGTCACTTCGGCGACTTGCGCGTCGATGAGGATGAAATGATGATGATTAGGACAACACAACAGCCAGTTCCTGGGCGAAGAAAATCTCCGACCCAGCCAGGAATCGAATCCGGGCCCTTAGGATTGACACTCTGTCGCGCTGACCACTCAGCTACCGGGGGCGGACGTTATGATAAGTTAAATGTATGTACGCACTACTACAACAGGGTGATTACCCATCTACAGCTGCTCAATGTTAGCAATGGAGTAATTACCTGGAGACTGGTGGATCTTTGGGGTTGCAGTATTTCAGGATTTACAAGGCAGCGGAGCGGCAAATATCATTAGGAATAAAGCAATATTAAAACCACCGCATGAAATTATACTTGAATTTTCCCGTGTCGCCAAAAAAGCGGGTTGGTCAACGAAAATATCGCCCATACATCAATGGCTGCATTTCTTTAGAAAATTAGCTCAAAATTTTGTCATTAGTAGCCCAAATGGCAAAACATGGGCCAATCTGGTCACACGGGCGGTACGCAATTGATTATTAAAACCAGTTCCGATACAGAACGATGGAGAAGTACATATATGGGAAGGTGCTAAAAGATGAAGTTATCACTTTACGAAGTAAAGAAATATTTAACTGGGCATTTCCATGTTTATTAAGTACTGTTGACAATGTATGTTACACTTTTTTAAGAAAAGATTTTCTTGCTTCATTTTACGGAGCAAATGCTACTTGTATGAAGGGTTCCCAAAATCAAATTATATACATAAAAGATTAAAAAATGTGTTTTTAGAATGAAAGAATGGGCCCTTTTGACAAATCGGGCCCCAGACCACCACTTTGGCAAAATCTTGGCTACCACCCTGCTTGCAGCGAATGAATTTCAGTGGTGGAGTGTCTACCAATACAGTTCATATCTGATGGAGGTTTTCTGTGTCCAAGCAGGATGATGTCAATGTTGAATTACCGTGGTGTACTTCTGACCAATTCAGATACTCGAGAACGCATCATTCTGCAGCGTAGTTTGTGGCAGAGAAAAATACGTGTATCAATTCTGGAGCATTGTTCATGCGTTTGAAGTCTTTGATCATGAATACACGTCACTTCAGAGGCGCGCTTCTCGGGTCGTAACAGGAAATGGTAGCCTTTATGAAATTGTAGCAGAAATGCTCGGTGAATTTTGAAAAGAAGTCCTGGAAGAACGACGATGCACTCTTCGAGAAACTTTATTGAGCTAAATTTTGCGCACCTGTATTCGCAGAAGATTGAGCAGTATTCTGCTGACAGTATCGTATCTCTGGCGTAGGGATCACAAAAATAAGATAAGAACGATACGACGGCGTACAGGAGCTTACTGTCACTTTTCTCTGTCTCAGTTCACGGGCGGAACACGACATAAAAATGGCTAATATTGGTGCGAAGTACCTTCCGCCATGTACTTTCAATAGCCTGCAATATATGTACGAGGGGGAGTCAAATGAAAATTTTAGGTATAATTAAAAATCGACATTTCGAGCCACTGTTCTGTAAGTTGGCAGTACTGTTACCAATGATGTAAGGAATGCCCTACAGGCGACATCGTACTACAGACAAGCGAAATGCAGCCACAGTACCAGTTCAGAATGGAGGCATCAAGGAAGAACACCGTTATGTTATAGCTTTTCTGCGTTTTCTAAGCAGTGAAGGTACGAAAACTTCTGAAAACCATCAGCGAATGAAGGTCAGTATGGTTTTGCATGTCTATAACTGCACCAAGTGCATGAGTGGACTCCGGGCCAGACACACAGCTTTGTGACATCAGAACCTACTGCAGCAACTGAAGTCATTATGGAAAGTCGCCGTGTGCCGATGGATGTCATAGCCGCAAATCTGAACACTGATCATGGCTCAGCACGTCACACAATTCATGAAGTGCTTAAGTTTCGCTGAATGTGTGTAAAATGGGCGTCACAGCAGCTCACTCCCTAACTGAAAATGGTTCAAATGGCTCTGAGCACTATGGGACTTAACATCTGTGGTCATCAGTCCCCTAGAACTTAGAACTACTTAAACATAACTAACCTAAGGCCATCACACAACACCCAGCCATCACGAGGCAGAGAAAATCCCTGACCCTGCCGGGAATCGAACCCGGGAACCCGGGCGTGGGAAGCGAGAACGCTACCGCACGACCACGAGATGCGGGGCCAGAACTGAAAGCGGGACGCAATACATTGATAAAATATTAATTAGCAGTAAGTAATGAGTGCGTGAGGGTTCTTTAAGACACAAGGTTTCAAACTTAATTAGTTCACGCAGAACAGACTGAATGGATTGTGAACATTTGATTATCTTCAGATAAACGAAAATACAGAGTGGCGATAAGATCTTCCGATACATCAGCACAAGCTTCCTTGATCGGAAATGATTTCCATGAACGTATATCAGGGACGTGTACGTATGATGGTATTTATGTCGGGAAGCTATCATCAGAGTGAGACTAAATAATGAATTGCATCCACATCGCTAAATTACATATTTGAAAAGTCCAGCTGCGAAAGTATCGAAGAAAACAGACTTGGAAATACTATTTTACAAGACATGTGCCTTGATAAAACATTATCTTAGAAAAAAGCTTCTTCTATGCATAGAAAGTACTTACCGAGAGCGCAGAATGGAAGTTTTTCTGTTCTTTGTGCGTTATCTACATCTACTGAACGTCAAGGCGTGTTGTGCTTAACGTTTCAATTTATGCGTCTGGTACTCACCTGAAACAAAAGGATAAAGACGTTTCGTAAATCTCTTGTAAAAGAAGCAACTCAAAATTACAAATTGAAATGACTATTTCTTATAAATAAGTTACTAGTTCAACCAAAGCGCTACAGCTTCTTTAATGAATTCTAAATGCAAAAGCACTTAGCACTGAAAGCATGTTTATTACGAAAGCCAACGTACAGACACAACCGAAATGAACTCCTGGAAGGAGAATTCTGTTATTTGTACAAGCATAGAATATTCTCGAATATGCAAACGTTACCAACATAGGAAGCTTTGAGTACCTTCCCGAAACGATGAATACCAAATAACAAATATTTGCGGGTAGTGAAGTTTGAACTGCAGACACGAAACGTGCCAGCCAAAGACGCTAACCGCTACTCCACAATGTATGCGTTACAGCTCACGGCAATAACTTACGCTTAATAAAAACGCTGCAGCCCTTTTAAACATCCGTTAACCGAAGGTGCAGAGATTGCACACAGATAGTACTTGAACAATGATGAGAAAAACAGAGGCTGCATTTCAGTCTAACGTCGTTTATTCTTTCTAAAACATACTACCAGTTTCAACACCACATCGCGTCATCTTCAAGCCCCGAACGTAGCCTACCATCAACATCTATTTTCATAAGCAATGAACAGAATCGTATTCAACGGGCCAAAATTAACTGGATTCCGTAGCAACAAGAAGCCCAGCATTGTCTTCAGCAATGACTGCCCTCATTTTTTATGCTCACTTGCGTCTTGTATCCTCCTTGCTTCTTCCGCCATGCATTATTTTGCTTCCAAGGTAGGAGAATACTTTCACTTCATCTATTATCTTGTCTCAATATTGATGTATAGGATACCAATGTCATCAATAAATTGTATCTGGATCTTAATACCGCTCCCAAATGTTTCTTTAAAATGCGTCAATGATTCTTCGATGCAAATGTTCATTTATTCAGTTTTTCTCTAACATTCGCTATCTTCGGTATTGTGCGAATGACGTCCTTCCGAAAATCTGATGGAAAGTCTCCAGTCTCATAGATTCTACACACTACCAGCAGTTAAGATGAAGAGAGGCACGCCGTATCAGATTCAGTAGAACTGTAAAGCTTCGAATAAGAGCCAGTAAATGGGATTTGAGAATTGTGTTCTGTTCTTATGTAAGTAAAATAACAAATAAGTCTGTTTCTGAGTTGTATCAGACAGCAGTTAGCTTGTCTCTCACTGCCTCTCCCTTCCACTTCTTTTGAGTTACATGTCTTAATTTTATGGCTTGTCATATACAATCTGTCTTCGGATTCACATTGTACATTTCTGCCTTCGCGATTACACTCCTGGAAATTGAAATAAGAACACCGTGAATTCATTGTCCCAGGAAGGGGAAACTTTATTGACACATTCCTGGGGTCAGATACATCACATGATCACACTGACAGAACCACAGGCACATAGACACAGGCAACAGAGCATGCACAATGTCGGCACTAGTACAGTGTATATACACCTTTCGCAGCAATGCAGGCTGCTATTCTCCCATGGAGACGATCGTAGAGATGCTGGATGTAGTCCTGTGGAACAGCTTGTCATGCCATTTCCACCTGGCGCCTCAGTTGGACCGTTCGTGCTGGACGTGCAGACCGCGTGAGACGACGCTTCATCCAGTCCCAAACATGCTCAATGGGGGACAGATCCGGAGATCTTGCTGGCCAGGGTAGTTGACTTACACCTTCTAGAGCACGTTGGGTGTCACGGGATACATGCGGACGTGCATTGTCCTGTTGGAACAGCAAGTTCCCTTGCCGGTCTAGGAATGGTAGAACGATGGGTTCGATGACGGTTTGGATGTACCGTGCACTATTCAGTGTCCCCTCGACGATCACCAGAGGTGTACGGCCAGTGTAGGAGATCGCTCCCCACACCATGATGCCGAGTGTTGGCCCTGTGTGCCTCGGTCGTATGCAGTCCTGATTGTGGCGCTCACCTGCACGGCGCCAAACACGCATACGACCATCATTGGCACCAAGGCAGAAGCGACTCTCATCGCTGAAGACGACACGTCTCCATTCGTCCCTCCATTCACGCCTGTCGCGACACCACTGGAGGCGGGCTGCACGATGTTGGGGCGTGAGCGGAAGACGGCCTAACGGTGTGCGGGACCGTAGCCCAGCTTCATGGAGACGGTTGCGAATGGTCCTCGCCGATACCCCAGGAGCAACAGTGTCCCTAATTTGCTGGGAAGTGGCGGTGCGGTCCCCTACGGCACTGCGTAGGATCCTACGGTCTTTGCGTGCATCCGTGCGTCGCTGCGGTCCGGTCCCAGGTCGACGGGCACGTGCACCTTCCGCCGACCACTGGCGACAACATCGATGTACTGTGGAGACCTCACGCCCCACGTGTGAGCAATTCGGCGGTACGTCCACCCGGCCTCCCGCATGCCCACTATACGCCCTCGCTCAAAGTCCGTCAACTACACATACGGTTCACGTCCACGCTGTCGCGGCATGCTACCAGTGTTAAAGACTGCGATGGAGCTCCGTATGCCACGGCAAACTGGCTGACACTGACGGCGGCGGTGCACAAATGCTGTGCAGCTAGCGCCATTCGACGGCCAACACCGCGGTTCCTGGTGTGTCCGCTGTGCCGTGCGTGTGATCATTGCTTGAACAGCCCTCTCGCAGTGTCCGGAGCAAGTATGATGGATCTGACACACCGGTGTCAATGTGTTCTTTTTTCCATTTCCAGGAGTGTATTTCTTCTGTAAGCTAAATGCCGTAAGTAGGAAAATTACTAAGTAGTTTGTGGTTAAAATTCAGTGCAGCTGTAAATAATACATTGTAGACTCATAAAACAGTTATTTCCGCCCCCTGCAGTTAAAAAATTATCGTGTTAATATAAAAGTTCTACATAAATGTAAGGCATTAATTTCTTCATTTGCTGAATATGTACACTTAAAGGATAGTATTAGTTTGCTTGTAACATTCACACCCAGCCTTTGGATGTTTCGTGCAGACAGCTGAAAATTGAAGGTGTATCCATTTCACAACCTTTAGTACTAATTAATCCATTCCATTCTGGTAGGGTGCTACAGCAGTCAGGTTCGATTTTTTTTTTGTCATCAGTCTACTGACTGGTTTGATGCGGCCCGCCACGAATTCCTTTCCTGTGCTAACCTCTTCATCTCAGAGTAGCACTTGCAACCTACGTCCTCAATTATTTGCTTGACGTATTTCAATCTCTGTCTTCCTCTACAGCTTTTGCCCTCTACAGCTCCCTCTAGTACCATGGCAGTCATTCCCTCATGTCTTAGCAGATGTCCTGTCATCCTGTCCCTTCTCCTTATCAGTGTTTTCCACATATTCCTTTCCTCTCCGATTCTGCGTAGAACCTCCTCATTCCTTACCTTATCAGTCCACCTAATTTTCAACATTCGTCTATAGCACCACATCTCAAATGCTTCGATTCTCTTCTGATCCAGTTTTCCCACAGTCCATGTTTCACTACCATACAATGCTGTACTCCAGACGTACATCCTCAGAAATTTCTTCCTCAAATTAAGGCCGGTATTTGATATTATTACAGAATAGATAAATAAACAGTCTTGGCTGCGAAATTATTTAATATCAATGACGCGTTTTACCCTTTTGGGGCATCATCAGATTGTGTAAATGTAGCTGAATATGTGACCCACCTGCCACAAAACCGTATAAAATGGAAAATGGATGCAACAGCAACTTGATGTGTAATCCATCCATCCAGCTACTTTTACACTATCTGATAATGCTCCAAAAGGGCGTCATTGGTATTAAATAATTTCGAAACCAAGACTGTTTCTTTTTATTATTGTTCTGAAATACCTTTTGTATTGTATGAAAACTTTCTGAGCGTGCGTGTGATTGCCCCCCCCCCCCCGTCTCCTCTCTCTCTCTCTCTCTCTCTCTCTCTCTCTCTCTCTCTCTGTGTGTGTGTGTGTGTGTATTTCTGCTCCTGTTCTCGTAACACATTGTGTATTGGTTTATATAGTGCTGTGTCGTAACAGGCAATAAATGTCATGGTGAATGGCTGAGGACCCAAAACGCACATAAAAAGTGGGCAAAGGGATAAAAAGTAAGAGAAACCCCGTTTCAGCAGCTCCGGCGAACTAGTCTATATTCCTTTTTCAATTTCCACTGTACATCATACATCGCGAGGCAATAAGGCTCTGAAATTTCGAATGTATTTGATTCTCTTCCAAGAAATCTACTCTTATTTATTTCCATGGTTTCTTTAATTTTCATTTACTGGTTTCGAAGCCAATGAAAAGCAGCTAAGGGTCTCTATTTACAGATGACTTGCTTCAAGTGGTACGGAAAAGTGAGGAGAAAATTATGTCCCTAGTAATTTAACTGAATCTGGTACTTTGTAAGTATTTATCCATTAGCTTATCCTCACGCCAGGTTTTGCAGTCACACTTTTCCAACACTGCTTCTGCAAAAGGCAGTGGTTTTACTTCCTATTATATGTGCCCCTTGTAATATCTGAACACTTACACTTACTATTTTATCGAACAGGATTAAGCAGGTCGTCAGAGACATATTTTTGAAGGTCATCGGACAGGTAGACAATTTTTAAGTGTCGCGGCTGGGAATTAATTTCCTCTCATGTTCCTATTCGATGTTCAGCTTGCTCCGTCTTCTTCCTTTTTGCTCGTGTAGACTTCGGAGCATATCGCACGAATTACACTACGCTGTATGGCTCATTCTGCCAAGAGTTAAATCAGGGACCCAGTCAATGATTAGTGTTACCTTGTTGAGCATAGTTTATTTAAAGAAGTCACAAATGCGACGTAAAAAACTTTTTTTTCTTGTTTTCATTTTTTGTCGCTGCGCACATGAATGCTTTCAGTTCTAATTTTCTATGTTTGAGAAGGTTATCCTATTTGCTTATAATTGCAGAAGTATAATATTACTGTGCGAGGCAGACATATAGGAAATTTGTGCTAAGTTCCTATGGGACCAAACTGCTGAGGTAATCGATCCCTAAGCTTACACACTACTTAATCTAACTTACATTAACTTACGCTAAGGACAACACACACACCCATGCCCGAGGGAGGACTCAAACCTCCGACGGAGGCGAGCCGCGCGGACCGTGGCTAGGCGCCCTAGACCGCGCGGCTACCCCGCGCAGCAGACATCTAGAACTGTAACGTTGTCAAATGCTGTCACATGCAGAGACAGAGAGAGAGAGAGAGAGAGAGAGAGAGAGAGAGAGAGAGAGAGAGAGAGAGAGAGAGAGAGAGAGACAGACAGAGTAGCAATTTTTGTTTCCATGTTTATTTAATTAATGTTGATTGAGATAAAATACTAACACACTTTTACATCAAAATTAAAAATTCCAAAGAAACTAATAATAATAATATCTCTTTTAAAAAATTTCAATGGTTACAACTTTCAATGCTATGTTTCGCGGGCGCCATATCTTATAACAGCCGACTTTGTTATGAATTCGCTTATCTTCAAGGATGTCATTTCTGACGACCCAGAAGTAAGTGAGCTGTGTATGGACTCAATGGCTTGAGAGCACATTGAGGAATGCGATTTAGTTCAAATGGCTCTGAGCACTATGGGACTTCTAGGGTCATCAGTCCCCTAGAACTTAGAACAACTTAAACCTAACTAACCTAAGGACATCACATACATCCATGCCCGAGGCAGGATTCTAACCTCGGCCGTAGCGGTTGCGCGGCTCCAGACTGTAGCGCCTAGAACCGCTCGGCCGGCTACGATTTAGTCTGAGAGAAGAAACTGAGTCATGTAACACTGACGGACTGGAGTTAAAAGGAAGATCAATGTTATAATTGCGAAAAAAAGAAGAAGAGGAAAGAAAAATGCTTTCTCAGTCTCAGACGTTCAAATCTTTCAGTAGCAAAAGTGTTTATCTTATTGAAACGTTTTTTTTTTTGTCGACGATTGTGATATGAGCGCTACGTTGTTCAAGCAAGCACAGGGCATATCATGTCACTCAGGTTTATTTCTGACCACTTCGCCCCGATTTGTAGTTGCATATAGTCCAGGCGCTTTGAAGGAGCCATCAAACGTCCAATAATATTGTCAAACCGTCTGAGGTCGCGTATTGACATACTGGTGATAATAAAAATACTGACAAGCAGTACTGATGGCCGGTCAATACATCCCGAACATGTGAGGTCGAGAATTGACAGTTTGAGATATTCCCCATTTAACTGCTGACAGAGTTTCATGAACCAGCCACACGACGCTTGTTTGCATTGTTATTTTTTTCTGTTCACCTTTGCGCCTGTCATACCTTAAACCCAATTTTTCAAGCAGTCTTTTAACACAAAAGTATTTTAATAGGCCTTCCCAAGGGTAAACATTGCATATATATCACTTTAGGATAGTCAACGGAGGATTCTATATGACAATTCTTACTTGTGTCTCCTTGTTTTGAAGAAGAATCGCCTTAGGAGCGCCTTTCCAGTTGCTATTACTGCGTAGGCAGGATTTTTGACATAAAACAAATCGGAAACTACCGCCAGCGAACACTTTCATTGCATTCGTCCGTAGTTTGTTCCCATCACAGATTCCCTCTTATTGTAGTTCAGAAACAAAAAGATAACACTCCGATTGCATTGGTAAAATTCATGTGATTAAGTGCTACGCCTGCATAAGGAAATACTACTTCCCTTCTTAACTTTGGTAACACCTGTTCAGCACATTTTGTTTATCATGTCTAAGAAGGAAGAACAGAGAGAGAGAGAGAGAGAGAGAGAGAGAGAGAGAGAGAGCACTTTCTTCAGTGGAATGCTGTCGGTTCGGACCGCATGATTCTTAATCGCTATAATATCATCCGAGGCCAACAAGCTTTCCCCTTTCAAGGAAGTGAAGTATGATACACCTTCATGTTTATGGAGACGCAATGATTCGGCACAAGATATTTCGACTGCAGTAACAGCCAAACAGTGCGCTTCATCATTTCCTACTTTCCAGCACTGGAAAGCGTTTTATGAGTAAACTGTTTACAAGTTCCAGAGTAGCGACTTTGGTTAAAAAATGTGTAGTAATATTACAGGGAGATAGAAAGAATGGAATTGGTCGAACTGTGATAGATATGAGTTGTTATGTGGAACGACATGGCTGTGGCACTGCGAACATCACACAAAGTGAAATGTTGCGAACGCATCATGCCAAACTGCGTGTTGCTGCCTTATTTTATTTCATGTACCAGTCTACCAAGGAATGTACAAGATAAATTCTGTGGTCTTCGCATGCTAATGGCAGGTTACAACCTCTTCCTTAATTTCCATAATCAGCGATATGAACCCAAACACTACGCAGTTAACGATGATGATTTACTGCTCACTGTTCCTATTGCGAACGATGCTCTGGCTCATCTTTTGCAGTACGCGCGGATGTGGCGTGAAAAGCAATGATCGATTCTGAAGATGCTGCTGGACTTCAAGGAGGACAACTGGTTACTGTAATCAACAGTAAGGGCGCTTGCTGGCTACTTGTGTGTTTTTGTAGTGTTCTTCTCCGTTAAATTCTTCAACGTTCACCTTTTCAAATGTCATAAAATGTTATTTTGCGTTCATACTCGCGGCTTTACGCAACAAAAAGCGCGTAGTTGTCAATGGAGATTTTCGGGTGGTAAGACTGGTCGCGTCCCTTACCTTTCCCAAAATGTAGTTTGTTGTTATCTATACCTCAGTGTCCACGAAAACTCAGAAAGGAAGAGAATCGAAGCGTTCGAGATGCTGTGTTAGAGAAGGGAGGACAGAAATGTGTGGAGTACATTGACAAGAAGACATCAGGCATGTGATAATAGCTTCCGTGATACTAGAGGTAGCCAGATAGGGCAAAAACTGTATAAAATGACAAATAAATGAGGATTTTGTGCGTAACTCCTGTCCTGAAATGAAGAGTCTGACACAGGCGAGAGAGTAGTGGAGAGCCCCGTTACAACAGTCAGAACTGTCTATCTCTCTCCCCCCCCACCGCCTTACCAAAACGCCTCACAAAAGAGGGCACTCATCCGCAACAGGAGCCCTCACCAATTTGGTTAGCCTTTCATCATCCATATTACGCCATCGCAGAAGATCAGTGTCTGATACGCAATATTGCTATATCACTTCCAAAATTTCCTACACTAGTTTCATATGAAAGCAGTCCAAAAGTTTGTTGGCAACTCTGTAAAGGCCGAGTCACCGGTGCATACAGTCAATCATACCACAAAACCACTGGAAGATGCAAGAGGGGACACCATCTTGTTATATCAGTGAGTCTCGCTTGCCTACTGGGCCATGAGCCGAAAAAGTTCGGGTACGAATTAACGACTATATAAGTTACATGAAACGAAATAAAGACACTTCTTGAAGGTAAGCATTAACAAGTGAAAACAAAAATTAAAATCTACTAAGTTGTTAGGCTGCGTCACATTTCCTCTAAAATAATCGACGTTTCGACCCCTCTGCTGAGATCTTCTTCAGGATCTTCCGTTGTCCACATTGCTATAACACTGTTCTAGCTACAGTGTTATAGCGATAGTGGACACCGGAAGACTCGGCCTAACAATCCAGAACATTTTAACTTTAGTGTCAACGGCCACGAAAGCCTGCAGACTTACATAAGTGAAAACAACATTTGTTAAAAATAGATCATACGGTGAAAAAGGAATCGTTTCCCTCCCTATGAAACGCTCCACAACTGATGTATCATTTCACTTCTGTTTACTATTGTCAAAATTATCCGGATGAGTCGGCCAGACATTTACGTTAGTTTAATGAGTCAGTTACAATCCTACATAGTTCCGCCTATGTATCTTCTGAAAGTTATTTATAAAGGATACTAATCATAGGGGACGCCTTTTTCCAGTTTGCGCGTTGAATCGCCAAATGGTCTAGTCAAAAGTTTCAAACACTCCTATTGCGTTAGATTGTAAGGATGTTGTGAGTATTGGCATAACGCCAGCAATAGGCTCACCTTTAGAAAATAACACGGGATTTCGCAATACTGCATTTTCTATACGAATGAAGACAGGAACTTGGGGAGAATTTTAACTTGCGCACAGATCTAAAGAGATTTATTTCCAGAAGATGGTTGGTTGTTTTGGGGAAGGAGACCAGACAGCTTGGTCATCGGTCTCATCGAATTAGGGAAGGACGGGGAAGGAAGCCGGCCGCACCCTTTGAAAGGAACCATCCCGGAATTTGCCTGGAGCGATTTAGGGAAATCACGGAAAACCTAAATCAGGATGGCCGGACGCGGGATTGAACCGTCGTCCTCCCTAATGCGAGTCCAGTGTCTAACCACTGCGCCACCTCGCTCGGTATTTCCAGAAGAACCACCCGATTTTATGAGGATGTATGTTTTACATACGTGCACATATAACCTTGGAGTACTATGTACAGTCACGTTTAGGAACAACGTTTTCATTTACCTTTTACATATGTTCTATTTTCTGTCCACTGACCGCACGACAGATACCCAGACGATGGTGAGACCATACCACTGTTTATGCTATCACGTCTGGAGTGACTACAATCACTGCTGTTGTTATTGGGTCACATTCACCCAATATCATGGGAAGGGAAGAGCCACTGACAGATGGTTTCCCAAATCTCTGTAGAAAAAAAAAATCAGGAAACATGAAATCTGTGACCTTGGAGGCTAATGGTGCAATCCGATAATCCGTACTCTCCCTTCTGTCGACCCATCTTAAAGTCAACTGATTGGTAACAAATGCTCTTGCAGGGAAACATTAAATTTTAGTATATGGTGGCGCATCGTTAAAAAATTTCAATGTGTTTTCGCAGCTGTGTAGTGGATGTACGAACGCACTACCTATACCAGGAATATCCCTACCAGTATCAACATAAACCGTCACTTACAACTGTGTCATGATAAACTTTTAAAACTCACACCAAGTTCCCGTCTTCATACTTGTGGATGATATAGACATGTGCAATTACATTTTTGAAACATCCAATATATTTCACGGTCAGTCATATAAACGTGACCACCGCCTACGGTGGACATCAACTTGCAGTAACCACTCACACACGTCACGTGGCAGCGCTGGCAGTGGAGGATGTGTAAAGCGTGTCGGGGTGTCGCGGAAAACGGTGCCGTCGTTGTATTGCGGAAAGGGAGCGATTTACCTGACGTCCAAAAGAGCATTATCACTGACTTTAAGGTCAAGTGTGGAAGCATTTCTGAATTTGCTAAGTATGTGAACTGTTCATGTACCTCTGTTGTTAAAGTACACAGTGAATTGCAAAATGGTATTAACCAAAACCGGCACTGAGGCAACTGTGGTGCACCTCGAGGCGCAGATGACAAGACTGAACGACAGTCGCGGTGATGTGCACGGGCGAACAGAAGTTTCAATCAACTGACCGCCCAGACAAACGAAAGGGTTACCAATGGTCTCTCAGCAAACTTTGCCAAGTATGGGTCTCCGCAGCAGTTTCCAGGTTCATGCAGCCCTCCTGACTGCTGTTCATCGGCCACGAAGATTCGAATTTGCACTCCAGTACCGCAGCTGGACGTCCACTGAGTGCTGACAGGTAGTCTTCTTAGATGAATCACGTTTTATCCTCTACCGGACTGAAATAAAACGACCTGCAACAATCGTCGAGAGTGTTCAGGCCAGAGGAATGTGGGTTAATTACCTGGTAAATGTTTTCGGGGCATTCCCTACGCGACCTCCCTACTCTGGAAGGCACAATGGATCAACAAAAGTATGCATGTATGCTTAGGGACCATGTCCACCCCTATATGCAGCTTATTTCTCTTCAGCACGATGGCATCTACCAGCAGGACAATGCACCATGTCTCACAGGTCGCAGTGTACGTGCGTGGTTGTGAGAGTAGCAGGATGAGTATATTATACTCCCCTTCCTACCAAACTCCCCGGTTTTAAACCCAATGAGCATCTGTGGGACCACTTCGATCAGGCTGTTCGCATCATGGAACCTCAACTGAGAAGCCTAGCGCAGCTGACCACGACACTGGACTGGACAGTGTTCCAGTGTTTCCGTTGTTACTAATTTTGGCTATCACACACAACGGTTCGAGAATTAGTATCCTCATCCCAAGAGTCTATGTGAAGGAAAGGTATTCATCCCCCAAAATCTAATCACCGACACACGATCAAAGTACTATGATTGTTTGTTTTCGTACTCGAGATAAATCTTTGCTAGGTCCGGCTGTGTATCAGCTTCCTAGATTAAACTGCACACACACACACACACAGTAATAATGATTCGTCTGTTGGAACGGAGCGGAAATCGCCATTGCGAGCCTGCCACCTCCGGAAGGAGAAGGTTGTGTGTCGGTTCCTATTTCGCCAACTCACGTCCCCTACGAAATGCTACACCCTACGGACCTCAACGTTGAATAGCTATACAATGAACGACGTTAATATATTGGAAACGGGGCCGTGGCCTACCGGATACAAAAGACGGGACGGTGACAGACAGCTTGTGCCACTATGTTGTCGGTATTGCCTAACGCCTCAACCGCGGACACTTAACATTTGCCCTGAGCCTCTATTGACACAGGGAGACGAACCATGCCCCACTCCCCCCGCCTCGACCACTTGTAAAGTTCACAAGTCTCGCGCAATCGCTAACTGCCAATATATTTATTGATGTCACACCACCTTTTGCACATGGTTTAATACTGCCGCGTGCTGTGGTGTAAATGTCATAGCCGCTGGATGGCGATGTACAGGTTACAGGATCGGTTCTCTCCACCTGCAAATAATATACCATTTAATATTTGTGACTTACGGAAGGTTCATTTCGCGAGTTGTACGTGGGTGGAAGCACTATCTTGCCTCAATCTTCTAGGAACATACGCTTACCAACTTTTAATAACCTTTCCGTAATGCACAACCACTGTCTTGTATCATGTCTGCTAATGGAGTTGTTGAGTATCTTCGTAATGGTCAAGCGCTTACTAATAGAACGCGTGGTGAAACGGGCTGGTTTTTGCAACTTATCTAGCTCTTTTATACTTTCCAGTCACATTAGTATGACACCTGTGAAAAGCCTGAGTTTCCACCTTTTGCAGTGCCCACCGCTGCGAAATGTGCAGCGACAATCAATGGAATTCTGAAAGATACTACAGGGATGCGGATTAGAGATGGGAAAACTCGTTCATCCTTGGGAACTATTTCACTGGTGAACGCTCCTTTTTGAGAACCGATCAGTTAGACTCGTTATCGTTCCTTTGTACATCTTATATGGTTCTTATGAAACACTGAAAATCAGTAGCATACGTGACTGAGGGATGCAAGGCGCCAAGACGGGACACTTGCCTCCCCCCTGGAGTACAGAGTTTTTATGCAATACAGAAATCTCGCACAGATATAGAAGCAATTTCCGTGATTCTGCGAAAGTCTCGTTCAGCCAGCTGTAGCGTTGTGTGGCTGAATCGCAGTGAAACAATATAAGGTGGCGCACAAAAAACCGACCCAGAGTACAGACTGCTTGCCAATTACGCAAAATTTGTTGAACGCTACGAGCAGAGTAGATAACCATGTACTAATTAGGAAGTAAGGAAATAACAAATAAACTAATGCAAATAACAACTTTTGCCGGCTTGGTGGCCGAGAGGTTCTAGGCGCTAAAGTCTGGAACCGCGTGACCCCTACGGTCGCAGGTTCGAAACCTGCCTCGGGCATGGATGTGTGTGATGTCCTTAGGGTAGTTAGGTTTAAGTAGGTCTAAGTTCTAGGGGACTGATGACCTCAGAAATTAAGTCCCATGGTGCTCAGAGCCATTTGAACCATTTGAAATAACAACATCGAAACAAAAGATGACGTGTGGAAGGAGGCACTGGGCAGTCTAGTTTGCACTCGGGCCGATTTTTTGTGCGCCATCCTGTACCACAGAATAAGTTACACATTCTCTTTACAAAATATGGGATCAAGTAGTCGATTATGGAGCGCGGGCGTCATTCGGTTGTAAGTCGGTCTGCCTCCCACAACAATGAACATGCTGTTTTACTTTGGATCAAAATAAGACGGAAAATGGCCACTCGTGTGTGTCAGACTTGTCTTTTTGTAAGTATGTCTTCTGCAGCTTATCGAAATAACGAAGTAACCTAACATGTCCTTTTGTCACCTGAAAAGATGTATGTATTACAACGTAACTGTTGTGTAATTTAAATAATTATAAAATACATTTTCATTGCCGGTGGTAGACGATGAATCGAACACAAAAAGAACCTGAACTCCAGATTCCAAGAAAGGTTTGAAACAGATCTAGAATGGATGTACGCAGCGAATCAAACGAACAACAACTGGATATCAAACAAACTAGGAGCAGTCGGCAGTGGAACTGCGACGATTGGCCACGCGAAGAAGGAGTCTGGCCGAGGGAGACCGATGCAAAGACTGGAACGGGACCGAGGCTGGAACGAGACCGACCGTTTACCTTTCCCGGGAACTGTAAGTAGGAAGCCGCGACGGAAGTTAGCTTGAAAGACAGTTCCTTGGAATTCGTTCCCTGCTCCTTCCGTTCATCTTGTAGAACCGTTCCTTTGAACCTGTTAGTTCGCGAACGACGCACCTCTATTGTGGAGCCATGCCGACTCCAGTGTCATGGACATTTGCGCTAGGTTGCTCGGCTGGGGATCCAAGGCGCCAACAGCCTGATCAGGGTGATCGCACAGACTGTCCGGGTAGTTTGGTGGTCAAGGGAGTACGGTGAAGTCACCTTGGTGCTCTTCGAACCAAGCACGAACACTGCTGGTAGATGCTATCGTGCCGAGGAAAAACAGGCTGTCTGTCGGAGTGAACAATGGTCCCCATGGGTAGATGCATGCCTATGCTGAAGCACTGTGCCTTGCAGAACAACGGGATCACCCAGGGTACGTCCTCCGGCCTGGACTCTTCCGACTTGCTGGAGCCGTTTTACGCCGTACTCGCGAACTGCCATGTGCCATCTCTCTGAAAAGACCACCTGCTGTCACTCAATGGACATCCAGTTTCTGCAGTGACGCGGGAATTCCAGCCCTCGTCGCCGATCAATTGCAGTCAGCACGGGTGTACGTACCAGCGTTGTAGTCCCTATTTCATCTGGGTGGTTACTTGCTCTCCATTAGCACATCTATCCGCCCACACACATGTCCATTCACCCTAGTCATCTATGGAAAGTGCTGCAAACATGTTGGCTCGACGCCAGTATCAGTTAGCGCCATTTGGCCATGTACGGTGCACTTCAACCACGTCGGCCAGCGAAGATTTTACAAAGTTACCGTTTCGGTAATGCCTGCCCCTTTTTGCCCTAAAGCCAATTATCAAGCCCTGCGCTCCATTTTTAGGATTCCGACAACGACTGCACTGTTTTCCACATCCCTCCAACACGCTTTAAATACCCTCCACTGCTATTTCTGCCACGTGCCGTCTGTGAGTGGTTAATGCACGTTGACGTCGAACGTAGGCAGTAGTCAGATTAATGTGGCTGCACAATGTGGTAATACTACCTAATAAGGGCCCCATACAGTACTAAAGATTCGATGGAATAAGTGTTTTATGAGCCACTTCCTCCTGCGTCCCCTATAACCATTTTTATGTGGTCGTTTCGCTGTAGGTAACTCCGAATAGATACTCGTAGCTGTTTGAAGGGGTTTAGTGGTTCCAGAGCCGATAATGTAACGTGACAGTGATGTGTCTTTGCGTCTATTTCTGGACAAAACTATACATTTACTTTACGTTGAGGGTCAACTGTCGGCACCTAACTGGTATTCTATATAATTTGTTCCGTGTTAAGCTATAGTTTTCTGACGACACAACATACCGGATGATCAAAAAGTCAGTATAAACTTGAAAACTTAATAAACCACGGAGTAATGTAGATAGAAAGGTAAAAATTTATACACATGCTAGGAATGACATGGTTAGAACAAAAAAAAATCATATTGCTAGACGCGTGAAAGATCTCTTGCGCGCGTCGTCTGGTGATAATCGTATGCTCAGCCGCCAATTTCGTCATGCTTGGCCTCTCAGGTCCACAGACCTCAGCCGTGCGATTATTGGCTTTGGGGTTACCTGAAGTCACAAGTGTATCGTGATCGACCGACGTCTCTAGAGATGCTGAAAGACAACATCCGACGCCAATGCCTCACCGTAACTCCAGACATGCTTTGCACTGCTGTTCACAACATTATTGCTCGACTACAGCTATTGTTGAGGAAAAATGGTAGGCATACTGAGCATTTCCTGTAAAGATCATCGTCTTTGATTTGTCTTTCTTTGTTATGATAATTACTGCTATTCTGATCATATGAAGCGCAATCTGTCGGAAATTTTTTGAACGGTTGTATTTTTTTGTTTCTAATAAAACCCCATGTCATTCCAAGCATGTGTGTCAATTTGTACCTCTTTATCTACATTATTCCGTGATTTATTCAGTTTTCAAATTTATACTGACTTTTTGATCACCCAGTATACATCAGCACCATTCGCAAAAAGCCTTGCCGAGTTTCTGACGTTATATACTGTTAGAAAATGTTAAGCCGTGAACACTTTGTGCCAACGTTAATTAACTAGTGTTCCAGTATTTCTATACCTGAGGAGACTTTCGCGAAAATTTCATCCTCGTGTGAATCAGCACATAAAGAAACCTGTCCTAAGTATGAAGTATGGTGTGTGCACACTATTGTCGTTGGGTGCAGCTCACGTGGCTGGGGCTTTGCGAGTGGAGACTGCAACACAACCACCCCACAGGCGTGCGAGTCCATCTTATTGTCGTCTATCGCCCTTTGAGAAGGGTCAAAACATTGACACGAGGGGCACGGGAGCATCATACCGATGATCGCACAGTCGACTGTAGTGCCATTACTGCAGAACGAGAGGTGACGATATGAACCTAGGCCAGTAGTGTGACAAGAAGAGTAAGCACGGGTTCTTCCAGAAAGACTACGCCACGAGGCGACGGTAGAATTTTTGGACTGGCTCAGATGAACAGAGGGATAAGAACAGCTGAAAGGATATACACTATCTGATCAAATGCATCCCGACACCTAACGAGGGACATTAGTATGTAGTGTGTTCAGTTTTCGCCTTTTGAACTCTGCTGACGACACTTTCAATGGGGTGTCTGAATGTACGTGGGATGCATGGCAGGTCATTTTTCCTCACGAGCCGAGACTAGAGGAGGTAGTGGGTCTGGACTCTGGAGCGAGGTCGACGTTCTGTCTTGTAGCAAAGGAATTTCACTGTGGTCAGGACGGGAACTGGGCAGTCCAGTCTGTTTCAAGGAATGTTACTGTCCACAAGCCACTGTCGCACAGATAGGGTTTTTGTCATGCTGATACAAAACAATCTCCTCTCCGTGTTGGTTCAAATGGCTCCAAGCACTATGGGACTTAACATCTGAGGTCATCAGTCCCCTAGACTTAGAACTACTTAAACCTAACTAAGCTAAGAACATCACACACATCCATGCTCGAGGCAGAATTCGTACCTGCGACCGTAGCAGCAGCGCGGTTCCGGGCTGAAGCGCCTAGAACCACTAGGCCACAGTGGCCGGCCCTCTCCATGTTGTTCCTCCACTGCATGCAGTACACAATGCTCTAAAATGTGTTCGTATCCTTCCGCATTTAGCATTTTTCTGAAGCGCAATAAGTAAATCATTTCCTAACCACATGCCCTTACAGTAGCACTACCTCTTGCATACTTCACAGTTGACACTATGCATTATGGCTGTAACGTTCTCCAGGCAACCGTCAAACCCGACTATTCCATGTGAATGCAACAAAGTACGGCGCGATTCATCACTCCCCATCTCTCGTTTCCAGTCATCCACTGTCCTGTGACGTCGCTGTTTAGACTATCTCAAGCACCACTTTACAGTGCCGACTGTCCTATGAGGAGCTGCTCGACCACTACACCCCACCCCATTCCTTATAACTTCCTGCGCACAGTCACAGTGGTAACTGGTACCACTTTGCAGCTCACTAGTGATTTCTTCCACGGATTTTATGCAACTTTTACAACGTCCTCCGCGGTGCTCGACGGTCCAGGTACGTTAGTACATGACGTCTGCCCGGTCTTGGTGTAACCGTGGTTGTTCTTTCGCGTTTCCACTTCACCAGCAGTCGATATGGACAGCTTTAGAAGGGTTGAAATATCATTGATGTTTTTTTGACATCAATGTCTAGTCCACGATCGAAACCACTGAGCCTGCTAACCTACCCATGTCGGACGCTGTGGCCAAGCGGTTCTAGGCGCTTCAGTCCGGAACAACGCGGCTGTTACGGTTGCAAGTTCGAATCCTGTATCGGGCATGGATGTGTGTGATGTCCTTAGGTTAGTTAGGTTTACGTAGTTCTAAGTCTAGGGGACTGATGACCTCAGATGTTAAGTCCCACACTGCTTAGAGCCATTTGAACCATTTTAACCGACCCACGCTGCTCTTACTGCTTCTCTACTGACAACCCAATATTCCCCGCCTCCCTTTATAATGGCGACAACGGAGACTTGCAATGTGCGTAGCCAGAGCCAGCCGAAGTACTGAGGGGCATTCTCTGATGTTTAGCGACGAGTCTCGTGTATGTTGTTCAGATCGACACGAACTTTTCAATATAAGACGTGGGGAAGGGTCACAAGAAGCAACGATTCTCGAAAACTTTATCCTTCCAATTTCTGGAATCATACGGGGGAGGGGGGGGGGGGGGTGGTACTGGATATGGTGCTAAAGCTCTATTTTGTAATTTCTGATGGGCGATCTTCTAATTTGTGGCCCACAAAGTTTTTCTGGTATTTGCAGGAAAGGCGTATATTTCCGCATGAGCTTCCAGCCAGCAATATTTGGAAGCTCTTTGCTTACTTGCAACAGCGAATAATAAACTGTATTAGTGCCTCGTTCTGGTATTGATTATCAGATCCGAATGGAATGAAAGTTTAAACATTCTGTACCAGTTATGTTATGAACATACTCAAAAAAGTTCATGAATATAGGGCTGATGCTTCATCGTGTAATACTTTCATTTCCATCACTGTAGTCAGCATTTCTTTGTGGTATTTCCAAAGTTGATTTTAAATCTAAAACGCATATGTTATCGCACATCCAATACGCAATGGCTTCGACGCTGGTTTCAGTACGAACGTAGGGGACAGGGATCAGTAAATTTCCTGAAGTGGTCAAAATAAGAACGGCGTGTCCATGAAGAAAGAGCCTGTGACATCACGTGACGTTTAGGTGTTACCTTATTTTATATGGTGTAATAGCCTCAAACCCAGCAAATTTGTACTGAATCTTCACTGGTGTGCAAAAATTAAGGACAGAAGTAAGTTTCGCATGATGACTCAATTATAACTGACACAGATCGATGGAACTTGGCTCATACATAGAAATAACTGCTGCATTGCGGTACAGAAGGTATCTGAAAGAAATCTGTAATGACACGAAAAATGACGCTTTTATTAAACGACAATGTTTGCACGTAGTTCCTCTACCAGGGCGGTGGAGGTGGAAGCGCTCTTCGAATAGAAGGACATTCAGCGAATGGATTCGCCTGCCCGTTCCCCCGACTTAAATCCTAGCGAGCACGTGTGGGATGAAATGAAATGATCGTACGGCATTGTTGGCCGGGAGGCCCCAAACGGGGGAGTTTGGCCGCCGTATTGCAAGTCCTCTTTAGGTGACGCCACATCGGCGATTTGCGAGTCAATGATGAAGAACATGATGATGACGGACACGCAACACCCAGTCCCCTGCCGTAAATCGACCCCGGGCCCCCTGCGTGGTAGGCGGTACCGCTATCGCCACGCTACGGGGCGGGACAGCACTAACGCGTTCACCAACGACCATCCACCAGTGGCAGCACCGGTGCTGGATTTATGGAACGTCCTACCACAAGAACTCCTCTCTAACCTTGTGGCCAGCGTAGGGTACGTTGCACAACACGCACTGCCGCCCGTGGTGATCACGCTTCCTATCAAGAACCGTGTCGTGTCTTTTGTAAAGTTCGTCCCATTCTTCCATTTACCTTCTGTACTGCACTATAGCAGTCATTTCCATGTGTGGTCCACGTTCCATGTTACTTGATAGTGATCCATCACGCGTGAATTACCTTCGTCCAAAGTTTTGTACACCACGGTACAAATTGCGAGCGCTTAGCGGCATCTCATCTGCAAAAACAGAGCGCCGCCGCTGTATCCCGGCGGGAGAGAGAGAAGCCCTGTCAGCTGGCGTCGCCACTTGTCGATTCCTGGCGCCAGCCGCAGAAGTGCGGCTTTCGACGCAAAAATAAGACGCTGCCAGCTCCGGCGCTCCGCAACGCGATATTCACGTCCGAGTGCTTTCCGATAGCGGGCCGCCTCGCGCCGCTGCTCTGCCAATAAAAGCAGCCGGCGGCGAATACGGAATGTATAAATAAATGCAGCGCCAGACGAGAAACACAATTCCGTGTTCCGCCGCCGTAATGCAGTATGTTTGTTTTATGAGCACATCCCTCACAATAAAAGGCCTCTTCCGCCTGTTGGACGTTATCCGTTATCGTAATGGCGGCGCTCGTGTGACTCGGCCTCCCGCCGACCGCACAACAAACGCGAGGCAGGCGACAGAGCTACCTGTTCTCCGAGAACACGACGAAAAAGCACACCCATGCATTGTGCCATTCGGTTGACGTCGCTTCTTGCTGGCTACTAAGTGCCAAGGCATCGGTTTTCTGGCTGTGTGTTATGTAGTTCTCTTCAACGATTATTTAACATATCTGGCAGGGAACTCCTACACAAGAAGATAAAACGGCTATAAGGCGGAGGAGCGGGAAAATGGGAGGTATTACACGTCACCGCATCCTGTCTGTCTTTAAGTGCCTGAGGCTACTGCACATGAGTCATTACTTCGACCAACTGTGCCTGTATGGCTAATTGAAACCATATACATGCATAAACAATCGATAGATTTCAACAAAATTTGATACACGATCTACCTCTTCTCTGATAAGAACTACTATGGTGTAAGAATTACCTAGCTGCAGAGCGATGGGGTTCGTGGTAAAAAGGTATGGTAACTGCTGACATCTAGGCTGCCCTGCACAGCAAATGTGTTGTACGGGTTATACTGGAATGTGTTACAGGGTCTTGACATGCAGAGGGGCACGGCTAAGCAGAGAGAGCGTAAGGAGGAGATGGGTTGTGGGAGAAGGATAGAAAGACAGAGAGGAGGAATATGCTTATATGGATATGGTGTCTGTTCTTTCAGACATGAAAGAAAGACACATGAAAGAACAGACACCATTGATGACCTACAGCCTTCTAGAACAAAATTAGAATTATATTAATACCTTCAGCTGCTGACGGGCGTTGAAATATGTTAATGGGGACAGGTGAAAATGTGTGCCCTGACTGGGACTTGGACCCGGGTTCTCCTGCCTACATGGCAGATGCTCGTTCTATCTGAGCCGCCGACGGCACAGAGGATAGTGCGATTGCAGGAACTATCTCGCGCACATATTACCCGAACTCTTACAGGACTTGGTAAAAATGTCTTCCACGAGTAATGAGTGTGTTGGGTAGGGACGCTACGAATGTAGTGTGTGGACATATAAGGTGAGAATGTGGGTCTCGCGGGAGGCGTGCGCGAGATAGTCCCTGCAGTAGCACTATCCTCTGTGCCCTCGGTGGCTCAGATGGATAGAGTGTCTGCCATGTAAGCAGGAGATCCCGGGTTCGAGTCCCGGTCGGGGCACACATTTTCACCTGTCCCCGTCGATATACATCAACGCCCGTCAGCAGCTGAAGGTATTAATACAGTTCTAAGAGAGGAGGGAGATGGAATCGGGCAGAGGGAGGTAGAGGAGAAGATGGACAGAGGGGGAGAAAATGGAAAGAAATAGGGGGAGGAATGGATGGGCAAAGAGATGAAAGAAGAGAGGGAGGGGTAGGAGATGAAAAGAGAGCGAGGATAGAAGCAGGTATGAGCAATATATGTGCCATACATGCATGCAGGCACTTCCGTAGGTAAGAGACTAGTAACTGAATTAAATTTGGTCGTCAGATTATTCGTATCCGACGTTTTCTCTGACAGAGAAGTAGCTCAATACTCGAATAAGAAATGCTGTCGATCAAAGGGGATTTGTTCCATCCTACCTGCAGGATTGTAAGCAATGTGATGACCTTGGATGGAGACCAGCGTTGCAAGATGGGTGAGGATAGCCACACACTCTACTATTTGCACTGGTCGTGCAGGAATTGATAAATACAGAAAGCCTTATAAAAACTGTATGTACTCTTAATGTAAGTAGAGAAATCTGATGAGCTTGGAGAAATCAGGGAAACAATTTAGCCAAGTTTTTACTACACACGACAAGTTTTGCAACATGGTTTGCTGCGGCGACGGTGACCTCACTACTAGTCGGACCCGACGTGGAAATATCCTTCATAGAGACGACACGACATGTCTCCTCTCTAACACAGTCTGTCTACGAGTGAGCTCTCGCTCCAGTGCGGAACCGTTGGCCTTCCTTCAATGGTTGGCTAACAAGAAGCTGCTGCACTGGCCCCTTCCAGGTTTCCAACCAAATCGGTGTCTTACACACGCTCGTTACACAGGTACGGCAAAGATTTTTATATATGTTGAGTTACTTTGTAAGGACGATTTCGCGTGCGGCGTAAGAATGGCAATATGTTTGTCTTCTCCACCAAATTTGAAGTTAATGCCGTCGCTCTCACTTTCTGGCCAAAGAAGCGGTCACGACGCAAATTCCCCCACCCCTCCTTCTCTCCCAAAACCGTCACGCCACCAAGAACACAGTGTCACCTTATTCTGCGCCATGCTATTCCCCTGTGGTGTCCCATGTTCACGTCACTGTATGACTGTAAATATCTCAGACTGCCTGTTTAGCACACGTCTAGCTTTATGGTGGCGAATCAAAATGTTCGGATCACTATAACCAACATAGCCGTTTACCACTCACTGCTAGGTAAAGCCCTTCAGTAGACTTTTCTCTGCATTATGCTCCTGCGAATTCCTGTTGCTTCATCTACCCACAGCTCCTCATCATGAGTATTTTACTATTCGATCTATATGAGATTTTTTTTTTTGTATTGTTCCTTCTCGCATTCTGTTGAGGTGTGAAAGTAACCTTTATTTATTTTCGCTGATCTTCTATTTTAAAAACAGTCAGTTGTGACCTCACATCGATATTTTTAAATCTATCCACTACCGCACACTCACACAGATGCCGTTTCTGAGCACTGTATCTTAGTGAGATATTTAGTATTCATTTCCAACGACTCTGAACTGTACAGCAAAGCTGGCACAACCATAGTTTTGGAATATTTCTTTCGCGCTACTTTTCTCGTTTTCCTATATAATATCCTCTAGACTGTTCCAGATGTGGCCAGGTACTTAATCTAGTTATGATTGTTTTATGATCAGTGCCTAAGTTACGTTGCAGTTATGGTATAAGAAGTGAGGCTGTTGTTTAATAGGTCTACCACCTAGGAATATCTTTGTTAGGATGGGATATTTACTTCTAAAATCCATTGCCTTGGTGTTTTAGACAGAGATGATCATATTACACTTCCAGCAAAGCTGTTGAACAGATCTCTGGCGGTCATCCTCAGTTTGTTCAAATGGTTCAAATGGCTCTGAGCACTATGGGACTTAACTGCTGTGGTCATCAGTCCCCTAGAACTTAGAACTACTTAAACCTAACTAATCTAAAGACATCACACACATCCATGCCCGAGGCAGGATTCGAACCTGCGACCGTAGCAGTCGCACGGTTCCGGACTGCGCGCCTAGAACCGCGAGACCACCGCGGCCGGCCCCCAGTTTGTTGAATAACAACTTTATCATCAGCAAATAGCGTTGTATTTACGTGAATTCTTTCATTTATATCAATTTATCGGCCTGCTCTTAGCTTCCGTTCACTGATTATGCCATTCGTGTAAATACAGGGTGTCCCAAAAAGAATGACCCGATTTTAACTTGTAATAATATTGAGACAAATGTCACTAGGTAACTGAAACTGCGCTAGATGTAATCGGCATGGTCTAGAGTTTTAGAAAAAAAATCCGCTAGATGTCGCTACGAGCGCTTACCTGGAGCGTGCAGCGAGTCTCGCGCAATATGGCGTCCGCGCAACAGAAGGCGTATTGTGTTATTGAAATTAGTCGTACTCAATCAGGGATCGCAGTTCAGCGGGCGTTTCATATTCAATTTCCCCCTAAACCACCATCACGAAAGAACATTCGACGGTTCTATAAACAGTCTGAAGAAACAGGGTGACCCTGCAAGGGCAAAAGTCCTGGTCGGCCACGCGTTGCTGAACGAACAGTGGAACAAATCTGCCGAGCATTTGAGCGGAGTCCCCTTAAGACTACGCGTCGTGCTAGCCGAGAACTTGCGTTACCGCGCATGACAGTGTTGCGTGTGTTACGGCGTCGTTTAGCCCTCAATCCGTACCGATTACAAATGGTACAATCTCTTCGACATACTGACAAAGTGAAGCGAGTGGACTTTAGCAATGCTATTCTAGAGGACATGGAAGATGACACTTTTATGCAAAGGTTGATATTCAGCTATGACGCAACTTTCCATATTAGCGGTAAGGTTCATCGTCATAATGTGGGCATATGGGGGCTCGAAAATGCTCATGAAACCATTGAACACGAACGTGATTCACCAAAAGTGAATGTTTTTTGTGCTATTTCGCAAAGCAAGGTTTATGGACCCTTCCTTTTTGAGGAAGAAACCGTAACATGACAATCATATCTTGCAATGCTACGGAACTGGTTATTCCCACAACGTGACTGTGACAATTTCATCTATCAGTAAGGCGGAGCCAGCATCTCGTGCCCGCATCTCGTGGTCGTGCGGTAGCGTTCTCGCTTCCCACGCCCGGGTTCCCGGGTTTGATTCCCGGCGGGGTCAGGGATTTTCTCTGCCTAGTGATGGCTGGGTGTTGTGTTAGGTTAGTTAGGTTTAAGTAGTTCTAAGTTCTAGAGGACTGATGACCATAGATGTTAAGTTCCATAGTGCTCAGAGCCATTTGAACCATTTGAGTAAGGTGGAGCACCACCACATTGACACAACAACGTGCGCAGTTTCCTCAATGCCAACGTGCCACAACCGCGAGACGAGGCTTTACGCTCTTGGCCTCCTAGGTCCCCTGACAACACCATGTGATTTCTCCCTTTGGGGATATGTTAAACAATGTGTTTACGTTCTCCCTTTCCTCATGACATTGGTGAACTAAAAATCAGAATACCAGCTGCTGTAGCTTCAGTGCAGACAATGGAGGACACATTGAACATTTATGATGGATTTTTATAAACTTCTGTCTTTTCTGAGTAATTTAGTATGCAACTTGTTGGTGTTAAACCATTCTTCCTAATAAATAATTCTATTTAAAATTGGGTCATTCTCTTTGGGACACACTGTATTAAAAAGAAGGGCGCAGCAGTTTTCGTCTTTTTTTCTCTCCAGTAAAGAACTTCTCGAGTCTTTTACCATCGATTTGCATAGCTGCACGACCCGCGCAGCTCCATTTCGTTTTAATTTCAGCTTTAATTACTTCTTCCACTCCATTCTGGACTCGTCATCCATAACAACACAAACTCAACACTACACGGTACAAGTACTCATCGCAGTCATCCACACGACGCAGATACACACTTGAATCTTCGTGGCAGACGGGAAGAAGGTAGTGGCATACCTCCTCCACTAGACGAACAACGAAAATGAACACGGTATAGTTGCCACTCGGCTGAAATCGACCAATTAAATACGGTACGAATGTAAATATCAGGCTACAGTGCATGTCTGTTTCAAACCACAACCTTTATCTGGCCCGCCGTCCAACAGTCACTTATTGATTATGTTCACAGTAAAAGTCCATGTCCCACTCATAAAAAGGATACCCTTTAATACACACTCATTATTAGCATTCTTCTACAAGAATATCGGTAGACAACATTTTCAAATTTTATTTAATTTTGCAAAAGCACTCCAGGTTAGTTCTATTCTTCAGTTTACGTTAATAACTGGCAACCAATGCTATACAATCGCAATAAAGTCATGAGGTGTTAAATTGACTCTTTTATTAGAACACGTTACGCGTTTCGGGATTACACCCATCTTGAGACATCACAACTTCAACTCCTTCCTAATCAGCCAGGCATGCAGCCTTGACAACTCAAAGATAGTGTCCATAAGACTGCTTGTGTCGCAGTTATAGTCATATGTTACTGGACACTATCTTTGAGTTGTCAAGGCTGCATGCCTGGCTGATTAGGAAGGAGTTGAAGTTGTGATGTCTCAAGATGGGTGTAATCCCGAAACGCGTAACGTGTTCTAATAAAAGAGTCAATTGAACATCTCACGCCTTTATTGCGATTGTACAGCATTGGTTGTCAATTATTAACACAAAAATGATCGCAAGCCTCAGACGAGATTTTATGTCCTGTACATCTTCAGTTTACTTCTTAGTCCGCAGAATGTCATTGTATTCCACTTTCATAAACACAAAAAAATCACACGATAGTGCTGTTCTTCTACTTTTAATGTGTACTATTTCCTTTTCGGCATGTTTGTCATACATTATCTTAATCTTTCTTAGTTGGTTTTTGAGTCTACTTTAACACTTGCTCTATTCAGCTGCTCCATTCTTTGTTAAGTTTATCTGCACCAAAGACATGTAACACAACACCATCAACAACAAGAAGATGGTTCAGACATGTTGCATTAAGACGATGCTATTTTCATTCTTCCCTTGTAAGCCTCTGAAAACTTTCAGTGGTAGTGATGAGGTAGTTATGGTGACGAAACACGTTGCTGGACTCCTGAATCTTTTTCGACTTTCTCACCACCCTGATCACTTTAATGGGAACTGCAGAATTTTCTTCTACATTTTTCAGCATATTTTCACAAAAATGTTTGAATCACATCCATTACTCTCAAGGGCAGCATGAACAACAGCATTTATTGTAACTGGATCAGAAGCTTTTTCGAAACTCATGAACACCATCACTTGCTACTTTGCATGGTTGATTCACTTGAAATAATATGTTACCGGTCTGTATGTTACAGTCTGTGCGATACGCCGTTCAAATTACGTAGGTGGTAAGACTACAAGCCATAAACTACTCAAAAATAACTTTTTTAATTTCCTTCCACCATCTGCATCTGTATGAGTACCGTGTGAAAGGCATCTTTCAGACTTCCCAGTCCATTATGATCAAACAACAGTACCGGCTCATATTGGTCCTAAACGTTATCTTACATTTACTCGCAGTCAAGTGTCTGGCCTCCTACGTCTTTTCGTATCTGTTAAATTCTTGTCGAAAATTTCCTTGGTCTGTCCTATTCGTTCCATCCGCTTTCATACGGTTTCATTGCATACTCCACTCCAGTTAGTACTTCAGTTAATTTACAACAAGCATCTACGTATCACTCGCTGAGTAAGTTCTCGCATCACAATTGTATGTTCTCATTGCCGTAGGTCTAAACTGGTAATATACACTGATTGTAAACTAGTAATGCCTGAAATTTAGAAAAGCTGACAAAGATGTGCTCTCTATCTCCTCTTATATTCAGTGCTTACGTCCAGAAAGCTACTGACCACCTTCGCTAGACTACTGATATGCGATCAAACTGAATGGACAGGAGATAGATATGATGTGGGCACATGATATTGCTGTGAATGCGAAGATGAACGAAGAGTTAAAGGAGGTTCTCAGCACAATGGAAAGCATCTTCTGTTATTAGTATGGTATGAGAAAAAAAAACATGCGAAAGACTAAAGTGACGGTATGCACTAATGAAGAAGAATATGAAGCTATAAGAATAAGAATTGGAAGAGATGAGCTAGAATTGATAGAGGAAGGCACTTCTTTGGGAAATAGGATCACAAGGAATGGTAGAAGCCGGAGAGAAACTGGTACAATTCAGCAGGCTAAAATTACATTCAGTCTGAGAAAGAACTTACTCACCAACAAGAACATCAGTATGGAATTGAGGAAATTGATCATGAAAGCGTTTATCTGTAGTGTGGTCAACACAGGTGTGAAACTTGGACAATACGAAATCACGTGAGAAGACGACTAAAATCCCTGGGGATATGGCGCTACAGAACGATGATGAAGAGCAGATGGAGAGACGGGAGTTACCAATGAAGAGGCGCTGAGAAGAATACAGGAAACCAGATCTTTGTCGAGGTACTTTTTAAGAAGGAGAGACGAACTCATAGGACACATTTTAGACACAGCAACGCAAGTGGAACAATAGCAAAAGGAGCCGTTGAGGAAAAGAATTGCCGGGGACAACCAAAATTGTCGTACATGAAGTAGATTATGTACGATGTGGAATGCACTACATACTCGGAAATAAATAGCAAGGCAAACAGAAGAGGTGAATGGCGTACTGTTGCAAACCAACCTCAGCAATGAACACTAAAGAGAGATAGATTTGACATACAGTAATGGGCATTAAAATTGCTACACCACGAAGATGACGTGCTACAGACGAGAAATTTAACCGACAGGAAGAAGATGCGGTGATTTGCAAATGATTACCTTTTCAGGGCATTTACACAAGGTTGTCACCGGTGGCAACACCTACAACATGCTGACATGAGGAAAGTTTCCAACCGATTTCTCGTACACAATTAACAGTTGACCGGCGTTGCCTGGTGAAACGTTGTTGTGATGCCTCGTGTAAGGAGGACAAATGCGTACCATCACGTTTCCAACTTTCACAAAGGTCGGATTGTAGCCTATCGCAATTGCGGTCTATCGTATCGCGACATTGCTGCTCGAGTTTGTCGAGATCCATTGACTGTTAGCAGAATATGGAATCGGTGGGTTCAGGAGGGTAAAACGGAACACCGTGCTGGACCCCAACGGCCTCGTATCACTAGCAGGCGAGATGACAGGCATCTTTTACGCGTGGCTGTAAAGGATCGTGCAGCCACCTCTAGATCCGTGAGTCAACGGATGGGGACGTTTGCGAGACAACTACCATCTGCACGAACAGTTCGAAGACGTTTGCAACAGCATGGACTATCAGCTCGGAGAGCATGGCTGCGGTTACCCTTGACGCTGCATCACAGACAGGAGCGCCTGCGAAGGTGTACTCAACGACGAACCTGGGTGCACGAATGGCAAAACGTCATTTTTTCGGATGAATCCAGGTTCTGTTTTTGCAGTATCATGATGGTTGCATCCGTGTTTGGCGACATCGCGGTGGACGCACGTTGGAAGCGTGGATACGTCATCGCCATACTGGCGTATCAACCGGCGTGATGGTATGGGGTGCCATTGGTTACATGTCTCTGTCAACTCTTGTTCAAATTGACGGCACTTTGAACAGTGGACGTTACATTTCAGATGTGTTACGACCCGTGGCTCTACCCTTCATTCGATCCCTGCGAAAACCTACATTTCAGCAGGATAATGCACGACCGCATGTTGCAGGTCCCGTACGGGCCTTTCTGGATGCAGAAAATGTTCGACTGCTGCCCTGGCCAGCACATTCTCCAGATCTCTCACCAACTGAAAACGTCTGGTCTATGGTGGCCGAGCAACTGGCTCGTCACAACACGCCAGTCACTACTCTTGATGAACTGTGGTACCGTGTTGAAGCTGCATGGGCAGCTGTACCTGTTCACGCCATCCAAGCTCTGACTCAATGCCCAGGCGTATGAAGGCCGTTATTACGGCCAGAAGTGGTTGTTCTGGGTACTGATTTCTCAGGATCTATGCACCCAAATTGCGTGAAAATGTAATCACATGGCCAGTAGTGTAAATGCATATTGTAGGGTTGCAGTGCTAGTGACACATTCGTCACGCTGATCAGCAATCTGACGGCGCTCAGGGGGCCTATCTGTGTACACTATGTTTTCACTCTGCAGTCAGTAACTGTGCTGAATTTGAAGGTGAACAATGCTTGCAACATTCATTCTAAGGTAGAACCATGCCCCACCGACGAGTACATACTCCTGTTGACAGCTGCACCCATTTGAACACGGTCGCATTGTGGGCCTGCAGGTTGCTTGTCACTTCTAGTATAATATATTTGTCCAATGAATACCCGTTTATCATCTGCATTTCTTCTTGGTGTAACAATTTTAATGGCCAGTAGTGTATAAGCAAATATTGATTAATTCGGCCCACCGGCGGATAAACACTCCGGCGTTGTAGGCCCTATCTACCACACCGATCGCCCGGCACTGTTTTGGTTCGTCGTACAGAGAACTGAAAGTCGAGGGTATAGTCAGACTAAGTAGGGAAGTCACACACACGCGCGCACGAACGGACGCGCGCAAGCGCTCGCTCACGCACGCGCACACACACACACACACACACACACACACACACACACACACACACACACACACACTCACTCACGCTTGAATCATATTTTCCAGCAGAGTGGTCGGGCCTCGCGTTTTTCTCACGAAGCGAACGGAGCCCAGCCACTGTTCCATCGGGACAGGCACGCTTTTCCCTGCAGCTTGTAGTTGTGTAGAGGGGACTGGGGAGCAGGGGGGGGGGGGGAAGAGTGGGGGGGGGTGCACTGTTATTAATTTTGTGGGATTAATTCCCATCTGCATTGTTCGGCTCCAGGCAGGCAGCGGCGTCAGTAATTTAGGCCGCGCGCTTCAGAATAAACAAACTTTCCCAATATTGCCCTGTGATCCCTGGGGGCCCCCTCAGACGCAAGCCACGGCGACACGACACGGGGCCACATTATAGTCCGTTAGCAACTCTCTCTCCTCTCCCAGGAGCGGGGCTGCAACCCTCCCACCCTACAATCATTTTATCTGCCTAATGTATCTCGCTCCCACTGGAACAGCGAGTTAGGCTACCCTGAAGAGATGTCGAAGTACTCTGACCGCTAATAATTAAACTAAATTATACGCAGTGTTTCAAAAAGCATGCCGCGATTTTGAATAAGTGCTACAGAAAAACAGTTCCAGTTAATCAAACGATGTAAATGCCAAATTGAAGAGAATTTTTTTTCATAACTTAATAAGTTTTCAATACGCTGTGATCCAGACGTTAACATTCTCAGAAATTTCTGCCTCACCTTAAGACTTACGTTTGACACTAGCAGACTTTTGTTGGCCTGGAATGCCTTTCTCGGCAATGTTAGTCTGCATTTTATGTCATCCCTGCTGCCTCTGTCTTAGACTATTTTGCTGCTTAGGTAGCAGAATTCCTTAACTTCGTCTACTTCGTGATTTCCAATCCTGATGTTAAGTTTCTCGTTGCTTTCATTTCTTCTACTTCTCATTACATTCGTCTTTCTCCCATTTACTCTCAATCCATATTCTGTACTCGGTAGACTGTTCATTCCATTCAGCGGGTCAGATAATACTTCTTCACTTTCACTTAGGATACCAATATCATCAGCGAAACGTACCACTGATATCCTTTCACCCTGAATTTTTTCTCTACTCTTGAACCTCCCCCCGCCCCCTACTTGCCCCCCTCAAACATTGGATGAATAAAATCTGGGTATTCACACATTGTGGCCTACATTTCTTTTTCACCGCTACCTATACCCATTTAACAGGCAGGTGGTTTCTACCACACAGCCATTCTTTACAGACAGTAAGTGGTATGTGTACCAAGTTTGGTTGAAATAGGTCCATTGATAGGTCACCTGCGAAAACCCCATGAAAATTCGTCAAGTTGGTTTGGAGATTAGTGTCTTCAGAAACTGACAGAGACGATGGTTTTACAGGTGTGTTATTTGTGTAGCACTATATTATATAATCCTCAACATTTCCGGTTTCAGAGAGAGTCCGCGAGGCGACGCCATCCGGACTGTCTACTGAGTGTTATATCGACCACTGAGACTTTTAAATAAATAGTTATATTTAATCTTTTAACACAACGTCTCCTTTTATTTACTGCACCAGGCTAAAAGATTTTCCATAAGTAGGCTGTGTACCACTTTTCTCACATTATATTCTGTTTTTAAGTGTGGACATTGATACTACATATTGTACTACATTTATGTTTTCCTGTTACAGACGCACTTTATCCAAGTGAAACCATTTTAATTAATGTCCACAGTCATTATATTGTAAACTGTGATGCTAGACACTAATGTTACAACCTCAATAACGCCCTCTACCGGGTATAAGATCGAGAGTGGGGTGCAAAGTAATGCCTAAACTTTCCAAATAAAACAAATATTCATCGTCTTTATTCTTCATGTCTACATATATATTTCTCAACATAAGTCACGTTGGCGACCAACACATTTCTCCCAACGAGGGACCAGTTTGTTGATACCGTCACTGCAGAATGATGAATTTGTTGAAGCAGGCACAACCTCACCTCTGTTGGCACCGCTCCATCACTATCAAAGTGGAGACCTCGAAGGTATTCTCTAAATTTTAAAAATAGCTGAATATTGGATGGTGCCAAGTCGGGACTGCATGGAAGATAATCGAGGACAGTGAGCTTAAGGCGTCCGATTGTTGCAGATGTCGTAGCGGTCGTATGTGGTCTGACATTGTCATGCAGAAAGAGACGTTGGTCCGTGTGTGGACGAGCTCTTCGAATTCGAAACTCGATTACAGTACGCTGTTTCTCACGCACAGACGTAACCACACACACACATGTTACACGCTACAATCTACAATCAGGAGCCCTCTAACGGTAGATGGCTACAAATATGTAGACATGAAGAATAAAGATGAGGAATGTAAATAACGTTTGTTTTATTTATAAAGTTATAAGAGTTTCCACATACAAAATTCGTAGACGTTACTTCTCAACGCACCCTCGTAGTCATTCCGTAACTCTAGGACGACCTCTGGTCATCTCTAGTATTTGTTCATGGACCTGTGTGTGCAAAGAATATGAAGTCGATAGTCGTATCAGTACGCTCCTGATGGTGTATAACGCCCGTCAGCCGTGTTCTCAATGTGTACTTTTTCTGTAGACTTGGCCTTCACCCAAGTGAAGCTTTTATTATTACATTAGTGTTTCTCCATCTTGTTTTGACAGGTCCCAGGATTGTAGAAAACTGGGACAAGTAATACTGCGAATTACGTAATATAATAAAGTGCTATCAAGATTAAACATAACTAATAAAGAATACTGTCTCGTATATAGACGTAATGTCTTTAGTTGATAGACACGTCATAGTTACAGTTTGTTCTCAGAAGCATATAAAAGCAACGACGGAAGAACTTTTCGGAATCATCAGAGAACATTTAATGGTGGAAACCAGAGCGTGATTTGATTGTATTTTTGAATACTTTGTAAATATTCGAATGCGGTGTCATGTTTCATCATTGTTGAAACGCCAACAGCTTTATTATGTTGGTAGTATGGAACCAGTGACAGAGTAAGTTTCATGAGAGTTCAGAAAAAAATACGGGATAGTGTTGTACAAAGAGGATAGTTTACCTACGAACTTATTTTTTTTTTGTTTGGTCGGTCTACAGCACAGTTATCGATTTTAGAATCACATGATGGAATACACGCTGGAGACTGCCACAAGTAGTTCCTTGCATTTTCTGCTGCTTCTCGATGTTGTATTTTGCGAAGCATTTGAAAGTATCTCCTGTTCTACACATTTAAGTGCTGTATAATATATTAAAGCTATTTGGAATATATTGTTTAATTCTTTTGGTACATAATTTTATAGCGAGTAAAATGTTATATATTTTTAAGTCTTGTTATACAACATGTGGACAGTTAAGTCATACTTTGTCGGTCGGGCATCATCTGCTACCTTGAAACAGATGAAGACCTTTATCACGCAACATGTGATATTTCCAAATCAACCACTTCTAAAACGTCTTAACAATTTTACCCGTATTGAAAATGGATACATGTGTTAGTTTCCAATAGCTTATATTTCAAAATGAATTTAAGTTTTTGATAACACTTCTATTTGATACTTCCACAACTGAGTTTTTTCTGGAAGAAGGAAAACTTTTCTTCACGTAGTAATGCTCCTAGGTGATATTTAATAACATTAGATACAATATTTATGCAAAACATGTACCCGTTCTCAAAACATACTTTGTACACTGGCTTCATTTTTATGTACTAAAATCACTGACCTCAATTTGCAGTAGGATTTTGGAGCATATACTGTACTCTAACATTATGAATCACCTTGAAGAAAATGACGTATTGATACATAACCAACACGGATTCAGAAAATATCGTTCTTGTGCAACACAGCTAGCTCTTTATTCCCATGAAGTAATGAGTGCTGTCGACAAGGGATCTCAGATACATTCCATATTCCTAGAATTCCAGAAGGCTTTTGATAGCCGTCCTCACAAGCGACAATTAATCAAATTGCATGCATATGGAGTATAGTCTCAGTTGTGTGACTGGATTCGTGGCTTCCTCTCAGAGAGGTCACAGTTCGTAGCGATAAACGGTAAATGATCGAGTAGAACAGAAGTGATATCTGGCGTTGCGCAAGGTAGTGTCATGGGCCCTCCGCTGTTCCTGATTTACATAAATGGTCTAGGTGATAATCTGAGCAGCCACCTTAGATTGTTTGCAGATCACGGTGTAACTGACCGTCTCGAAAAATCATCAGACGATCAATTCCAATTACAAAACGATCTAGAGAGAATTACTGAATGGTGCGAAAAGTGGAAATTGGCACTAAACAAAGTGCTAGGTCATCCACATGGGTACTAAAAGAAATCCGATAAATTTTGGGTATACGATAAACCGCACAAATCTAAGGCCTGTCAATTCGACTAAATACCTAGGAATTACAATTACGAGAAACCTAAATTGGAAAAACCACATAGATAATATTGTGGGGAAGGCGAAACAAAGACTGCGCTTTGTTGGCAGAACGCTTAGAAGATGTGACAACCCACATTACACTTGTCCGTCCTCTGCTGGAATATTGCTACGCTGTGTGCAATCCTTACCAAGTAGGATTGACGGAGGAAATCGAAAAAGTGCAAAGAAGGGCAGCCCGTTTCGTGTTATCGCGCAATAAGGGTGAGAGTATCACTAACATGATACGCGAGTTGGGGTAGCAGTCACTGAAGTAAAGGCGGTCTTCCTTGAGGCCTGATCTATTTACGAAATTTCGATCACCAACTTTCTCTTACGAATGCGAAAATATTTTGTTGACACCCACGTGCGTAGGGAGAAATGATCATCATCATAAAATAAGAGAACTAAGAGCTCGAACGGAAAGATTTAGTTGTTCCTTTTTCCAACATGCCATTCGAGAGTGGAATGGTAGAGAAGTAGTATGAAAATGGATCGATGAAACCTCTGCAAGGCACTTTAATGTGAATTGCAGAGTAACCATGTAGATATAAATGCAGATTTAACAAATAGTACAGTTATCGTTTAGTCATTACCATGCAAAATAACAATAACAATATTTAATTATACAGTGGAATATAGCGAACCAACCACATCCGTGTATGCTGGTGGTCATTAGTTGCTGCACATTGCTACACTGACTTGCTGATGTTTTCATAGTGATGCCCAACAGTTGGCAGCGCTTGCACGTGATGAAGAGATTAACCTTCACAAAAGTGTACCTCTGGTTTCCATTGAGAAAAAAATACTTCTGTTGCAGCTAAGACACAGTTAAAGTTACTGTACACAGTTGTAGCCAGAGAGTCTGAAATGGTTAAATTGGTTTCACTTACTGAGTATTGGTATGTACTGAGTATTTTGGTACAGTATTAATGAAACGCAGTATTGAATACAGTATTGGCAAGATTATCTCAGCTGCAACATTTTTAAATTTCGATCGAATATTTGTTGCTAGGTATACTTCCACGTTGTACCTTGAAACATGTATCAGGTTTGGGAGAAAACCTTTATTTCCCGGAGTAATTCTTGCAATTTGAGAAAGATATTGTAGCACATAAAAACAGAAGGCCGTAAGTTAAAAACGGAACAAGAAAGCATATTAAACTTCTAATACAGAGTGAAAGTTTGGGGAGTGTTCCCAGGCACGACATTTTGCCCTATTATCTGGGTAAGGTCTGCGTTCTATCAACTGATGTATTCAACAGCGAAACAGCTTAAATCCGTTATTTTTAGGCGAGACCTATACTTTCGGCGCCTTTGCTTTGAAGAAACGTAATACATCCACCTACAAATGTTAAATGTCCATTTATACGTATTGTCGTCACATTTGGATTATTTTACACCGCCCACGTTGGGCTTCTACGCCGGTGTGGCACCGAGCGAGATATGTGGACGTAGAGGTATTCCGCAGATACAGCGCAATTCACGCGCGTGACGGACAAGCTGTCAAAATAAGATCCCCATCTCGCGATTTGTGGGGCATTATTCAATCACGCCCCGTCACTGTGTTACAGGGGAGGAAAAAAATACTTAAAAAAATCCCTGCGACTATGAACACACACATTGCGCGTTATTCAACGGGAGATATGACTCGTCTGTCAATGGCCAACTGAGAAGAAAATAAATATGCTGTCGCTATTCTGTATTGTCGAAATTTTAAATAAATGGCGCTATCGGCCGCCCATGAAATGGAATGCCGGCAATCGTCTGAAATGGGCACAGCCAGGCCGATACAATCTCAGATAACTGTAATTTGACGTGCCGGTGCGAACACTCGCCGCCGCTATTGCTGTGATCTGTTTACAACCGCTCATGTGGACGTGTCGATATATTTTTAGACGGTATCGATGAGACGGATTTGATATTTGCGCGGTGGTAAATGGATAGAGGCCACTGGCGTACTTTATCCAGGCTGTGATACGGTAACTACAGGCAAACAACTCTATCTGTGGAACTCGATCTTTCATTAGTAATTTTCTTTTCCGCACGTAGCAAACAGTACAACAAGGAATGACATTCCAGACAGCCTCTAACTTACAACAAAATATTTAAGACATAAAAAAATTAACTATTTGTGCTTCATACTTCCTAACTCGCAAAATAACCACGGCCTTCCTGATAAAAAGTTGCAAATACCGTCCGTACTCTCGCAGATCACATATTCCTTGAAGCTCATTAAAATAGGCGTATACCGTCAAAGTTATCGGAAAAACCTGTAGCGATGAATGACGAATGATTCCAGTACCAAGAATGGAGGATGGGAACTTAGTGCCCTGAGGAGATCAAAGTTATTAGCGGAGACGTGCAAGCTCACTTGGGAAAGGTGTGGCGAAAGAAATAGACTGTGACCATTTTCAACTAAGTATCCCAGGATTCACCTGAAATAATTTGGGGAAACACGAAAAAATCTAAATCATTATTTCAAATACGTGCAGATCTCCTTATGATGGTGGGATGGGACAATTTTGTATCTCACTCAGCTGCAAATTATGTCTACAGATTCACCTCTGTTTTCTTTAACATAATAGATCTAAAATATAATCAAAAGCAAAAACAAACAGTACGCAGTCAAAAAATTTTTAAGTTTTTTATTTACTATGCACTTCGAAGGCCTAGATCCTCTTCAGATGGCAGTTCGGCTTTTTATCTCACGTGCACAGCTCCTGGGAAACCATCCCCAACGAATCCGTAAACCTGAACGTCTTGGTTGTGTATTTTTCTCGAGTGATCTCTATTGGAATTTCACACATCCACTGTTCACAAACGTTACCAGAAATTTTAACATCCGTTTACGTAAAAGAAATAATTTGATTTTTCTATCAAACAATGATGTTCTGCAAAGATTATATTGTCGAGAAAACTAAGTTCATGTGCACAGTGATTTAAAGATCAGTTCATATTTTTCCACAGGCAGTTATTCGGTGACTTCTGTTTACGAATTAAAAAAGAGTATGACGCCATTGACATTTTTGTCTCATCAAGTGATGATAAATGATAAATCTTGTTGTGAAACTTTATGACGGACTGAAACTATCTGCGAAACTTGACCCTTAACTTTCGTGGAGAATGCTTTTAGGAAATTACTTTCAGCACACAAACTTCGAAAACCATTCACCCCCTGCTTATCAAATTGCGATTGCTCAAATAAAACTAAACAATAATTAACAAGCAAAGGGCATACAAGCAGTCATTCTTCCCGCGTTCCATACGTCAATGGACAGGAGGAAATTTTAATTACAATACAATGAAAATCACCCTCTGTCTCGCTCTTCATAGTATTTCGAACAGTTTAGGTGTGGGCCTGTGCACATAAATCAGACTATCCTTTACAGCTTAAAATTTACGGGTGCTTCTCTCTTACTTTTTAATGTGCGAGGAAATTTCACAAGAGTGCACAATCCGCTGTACATTGTGAAGATTCATTCTGTATATATTGTTCCGTTGATTTGATTTCTTTTTCTTTATTTCTTTGTCTATGTACTAGTTCTTATCTGTAGCACGGCTGATCCTTTAAATCTCTGTCTTGATAAAGGTCCAGTAACTGCAGATAATTTTAACTGAGATGTGTTTACGATACAGCCACTAATTTTAGATCGTACGTATCAGAAACTTTTCCATACGTATTTTTCTTATAGCGTTTGTCTGAGACGCCCAAGACTGTTGACTTTAAAACACTTAATGAACTTCAGTCCGAATTCAGTTTTTAAAAAAAGAATGTTTTTTATCTGTTGAATGGAATGAACAGTCTAGTGAGTACAGAATGTGGATTGAGAAGTAGGAGAAATAAGAACAGCGAGAAAATTAATGACAGAATTTGTGACCACGAAACAGATGAAGTTAAAGAGTTCTGCTACCTTGGAAGCAAAATATCCCAAGAGGGACAAAGCAAGGAGGTCATAAGAAGCAGACTAGCGCAGACAAATAAGTCATTCCTGACCAAAACAGGTTTACTGGTATCAAACATAGGCCTTAACTTGAAGAAGTTTCTGAGAAGTTACGTCTGGTGCACAACATTGTGTGGTAGTGAGTCATGGACAGTGGGAAAACCGGAACAAAGGTGAATCGAAGTGTGTGAGATGTGGTGCTTCAGAAGACTGGGTCTGTGTACTTGATAAGATAATGTTACGTTCTACGCTCGCTCTTGTATCTTCGCAGAATGTAAAAAAATATCGGTTGCTCATTTCTCCAAATATCTGTTCCGTTCTCTACACACGAGGTAACAGCGGTACCAAGTAAGATTATTAATACAGCGAACGCAGAGCTGAAGAACTCTGTAATATTTATGAATGTAAAACTTCTAAACCAGTTTTTATCTTGGGCTGTATCGTAGAAGACTGTACGGGAGTGAAACCCTAGATGTCTATAAACTGATAAATGACTTTTTTTGCGAATATACAACGTGCACATACAGTAGCAAAAGTTTGCAAATTGCACAGGTTCCGTAAATCATACTGGTACATTATACAAAAACGGGATTACATTAGGAGATAACATTTTAAAAGTAGTGCCAGACTTTTCAACAAAATACCGGACGATGGCCGAAGTACATGGCATGTAAAATGCAGACTAGCAGTAGCAGGTAATGTATTTCTGAAAAACAGAAAATTGTTAAGATCGAATATTAATTGAAGTGTTGGGAAGTTTTCTCTGGAGACATTTTTCTGCGGTGTAAACTTATTCGGAAATAATAGTAATGGGAGGTAAACAGTTCAGACAAAAAGAGAACAGAAGCTTATGAAATGGGTATTACCGAAGAATTTTTATGGTTAAATGAATGGAGAAGATTGTTTCAGTTCAGTCTTCTGCATAGTCTTTTATAATATTTTTCTGGTCTCAATGATCATATTTTCGGATGCGAATAGATGATTCAGTTCAGTGGATGTTATTCATTTAATATACCTAAAAACAACAACATGGGACACTGGGTGCGCCTTGATGCGAAACAGTTTAATTAATTATTTATTTGTTTTTCACAAACTAGTTTCCTCGACAAATATCGTCATCATCAGTGGGTTCTTTGATTCTAAAAAAATGTTGAAATGGGTGTGAAATCTTATGGGACTTAACTGCTAAGGTAATCAGTCCCTAAGCTTACACACTACTTAGCGTGAATTATCCTAAGGACAAACACACACACCCATGCCCGAGGGAGGACTCGAACCTCCGCCGGGACCAGCCGCACCGTCCATGACTGCAACGCCTGCGACCGCTCGGCTAATCCCGCGCAGCTTTTGATACAGTTTTGGTGTGCAATACTTTGTTACGTAGTCTGTCGTGTTCTCACGTCCGCTGGACGGCTTGCAGCTTCTTTTAGACACAGAGAAACATAACTTTCGCACCTTGTTTGTAATCAAAAACGTTACGCCATCTTGCTGTTCGCGTGTGTCGCGAGAAATGTATCTAATATTGCGAGAAGGTTATGAAAATTGTAGCTGGAGTTCCAACGACTTCAGTTCCTTATTTATGTCTCTGTGAGTTATGGGGGAGTGGTTTCGTGTGTGTGTGTGTGTGTATGTGCGTGTGTGTATTTTCATGTTCTGTGTCCTATGTCAGTTCTATAGTTCTCTTAGAGCGGTAAAAAGTGTGTTGTTGAAAGTTCCATTTTCGTTTATGTGCAACAACACACACTTTACCGCTCTAAATGAACTGGTACAGGACACACTCATCATTAATTAAACCTTCCGGGCTGAATTGCCGTGGTCCATGGCAACTCAGCCCGGAAGTTTTAATTAATGAAGACGCCGGCCGTGAAAGCTTACATGTTATGATTAAACACACTCATATTTCGATTTTATTTATCTTGAAAAATTTGTCAAAATTTTTCAGTCTTTGTTGGATTTCTGCGTTTATTACAGAAAATAATAGGAATAAAAACTGAAAATCGGTTATTTCAGAAACCGGTTGTTTTGAGCGGATTTATAATTCAAGTTACACTGGTACAAAGAACGATAGCCGAAAACCGGTTGTTTCGGCGATAATCGCCATCCCTAGCGTTGGTGGGAAACCCTTTGGCATATGTTATCAACTATCTACAAATGTAGCACTATTTTCCTGCCATACCGCAAAATTTTCGTTTACTGAGGTCACGCTGCAGCAATGTTGTTGGCCGGTGTAAACAGCGGCAGAGGTAGCGTGTCGTGCAGGGTTGCGGTTCTCTGCCGTGCAGGCGTTGCCCTCGGAAGCGAGCGGGCCCGCCTTTACGACGAGGCACGGCTACGTCGGGTCGTCCCGCGGTGGCGTCTCAAGGGCCCTACAGGGCAGCCGGCGGGTAAACGCGTTAAGGGCTGCCGGAAACCTGAGGGCCAAGGGCGGCCGGGCCGTAATGACGCCGCGGGGACTTCTCCCGCGCGAAGGGACAGGGATTTTCTGGCAGGGCGGACACGAGGTAACGGCCGGACAACCTCCTCCTGCACCTTGCTGGTCCGTCTCTCCTTCTACACGGATGGCACTCACCTCTCCCCTCCGCGTTAGGCGCCATCTCACATGAAACGGTTGCTCACTTTTCCAAAGTACCATCGCCTTCATTTTAACGCATGCATCCCCGTGTCCCCCCCCCCCCCCCCTTCTTTATTCACATCAACAGTCTTTGCAACGGTATGATTACAGTTCTAAGATAACCGTACGCTGCCGTAGACTGTCACAAGTAAGTAATCGCGTTACCTGTACTTCAGTTGTGTAGCATACCTATCCGGTGTTACCTCATTTCGATCGCTCTGTTTACGTTTGCGGTCAGTATCTTATTAAATTCCAATAGAAGCCGGGAGCGGTGAACTATCTAGAAAATGAATGAGGATGTACACAAGAGCTGTGTAAGCTGCAGGAAATGTTTGCTCTACATAGCTGTCCTCTTGTCTGTTACCTAAAAACAAACAGTATTTACAGCAAAATAAACTGCCAATATTTAATTCACGTTTCATTCCACAATTGTTGATTTTCTAACGTGAAAGGTAGGAGCGTTGCAGTAAATGATACAGATTTATCACATAAAGCTAGAAAATGCAAATGCCTAAAAATAAATAAAAGGCAATACAAAAACATACCCAAAACCGCTTCAATACTTCGTCGAGTTTATATAAAACATGTTTCTGTTATTCACAAACAGCTTTCGCACTTATCAGTAACAACAGGAAACACTTGCCTTCCATCATGATGAAGACCATTCCGCTGAGTACCAAAAAACAACAACAATTATACAGACTTTATGTTTATGCACGTAAACGGTACTTGCATCAAAAGTAACTGCTTTGGTTACATAATAGTGCAAAAGTCAAGGAATCAACTAATTTTTATTATTTGGAAATATAATTTATGTGCTGCAACCATATAAAATCTACAATGGACTAACGTTGAACGATGTGTGGTTCTAATTATGTCCAAAGCAAACAATCAAAAGGCAAAGAGTAGTTGTCGGCTCTTATTTTCTCCCACACACCTTCATTTATGTTTCTTTCCCTACCAGAGCTAACAACACTACTGGTAATCTTAAGATTTACTACGTCACTGATGTACTGATCAAAACTTGTTGTATCGTAGTTACGGTTGGGCGCAACTATAGGTATGATGTAGTCCTCAAACATTTCCTCTCTTGTGATAGTCTTCTGGTTTCTAAAACTTTCTCCTAAACAGTTTTTTGCTAAAGGAAATAATCCTGATTATAACTTGGTGGAGAATGAACGAAATAGGACTAGGAGTCAGGCAGAGGTGTTGTCCACTACCTACTACGTATAAAATCTTCCTGGAAAAGATCATAGGAGACACGGAACCAAAAGGGTGGGTTCGACCCTGCGCTCCAAAGAACATGTTATGAAAAGCGTATATATTTTCACATGCATCAGTTTCCACGTTCCTTACACACATTGTAGAAAAACAGTATCGTCAAAACAGTCTAAAAGTGGCATGGGATTCTACAAGTTAACATCACATGTATATTTTACTCACTTGAGGGCTAGACACATGCTCATGCACTTGTGGAGACAGCCTCTGCGTAGATTAATTTTGACATAACTGAGCCCTATGGAACACATAAGAGACGTCATATATGCCAGATCCGACAAACATCTGCACGAACAGTTCGACGACGTTTGCAGCAGCCTGGACTGTCAGCTCGGAGACCATGGCTGCGGTTGCCCTTGACGCTGCATCACAGACAGGAGCGCCTGCGATGGTGCACTCAACGACGAACCTGGGTGCACCCTTCATTCGAGCCCTGCGAAACCCTACATTTCAGCAGGATAATGTACGACCGCATGTTGCAGGTCCTGTACGGGCCTTTCTGGATACAGAAAATGTTCGACTGCTGCCCTGGCCAGCACATTCTCCACATCTCTCACCAATTGAAAAAGTCTGCAATAGTGGCCGAGCAACTGGCTCGTCACAATACGCCAGTCACTACTCTTGATGAACTGTGGCATCGTGTTGAAGCTGCATGGGCAGCTGCACTTGTACACGCCATCCAAGCTCTGTTTGATTCAATGCCCAGGCATATCAAGGCCGTTATTACGGCCAGAAATGGTTGTTCTGGTTACAGATTTCTCAGGATCTATGCACCCAAATTGCGTGAAAACGTAATCACATGTCAGTTACAGTATAATATATTTGTCCAATGAATACCCGTTTATCATCTGCATTTCTTCATGGTATAGCAATTTTAATGGCCAGTAGTGTATTTTGCTTACTGGGGGGAGCAGACACGGAAGTCAGTAGAAACAGAGACCTACTCACATGAGGGAAGAATCTCTCAACACTCTGAATGTGGAGTAAACTGAGTGATGTTCTCAATATTAGGAGAGATGATTTAGTAACTGTACAATATTAGAATCAGTACGGCACAGGGAAAACAATTTTTGCTGCAGGAATATACGAATTGAATAGTCGATATTAATGGTTGGAAATCAGCATCCTCTGATAACTTGTCAACTTTAGGGTATAAAGCGAATGTCGTTGAAAAATATTTGGTAATGGGAGATACGCAAACTTCCGGAATCCACAAGAACACTTGACAAGATCCTGAATGAACGTAACCTAGAAGCACCAAGAGGTACGCATGAATAGTATCTGTTTTCACTTTTGAATTTTTTGTGATGTAGTAACTCCTTTTCCCCATTTACTTTCCGGAAGTAAATGTGGTTTCCAGCGTCATGTCTGTTGTAGTGCATTTCTTTTTGCATTCCTTTAGATGAGTCACGCATGCTTCACAGTCAGTGTAACGTGATCAGTGAATCGCAGATTGTACATATAACATATTTCCGAATAATCCTATACAACGCGGCGATACAATACTATCGCATTTCTTACTAGAGAGTAGCTATGTGGCTAACAAATAGCACACGGTTACAGAAGCAGTGTGCTACTTCCTTCTCTGCGTCACCATAAATAGCACATTACTGTTTACGTTTCAGTTCGATTAGCAGTAGCGGAGCCCTAGTTCTGTCTTTGAACATCAGAACCAGATACCAAACTTCTAATAGTTCCAAGAACTTGGTTACTTCATGCAGAGTCGTTGTCACAGTACAGGTGCAACAAGTAGGTCTTCTGTCGATATTTACATTATACTGACGACTGCTTTTACCTATGTAAATAACGAGGTCGCTAGTTTATAGGAATGCCAGATATTTTTGCTGTAAATATATTCCGGCAGAGAAAAAGAGTATACGGAGTTCTACGATGTTATCGAGTCTTGTGTTTCCCCGTGAAATAGAATAAATTATCAATCAATCTAATTGATTTTTCCATTTTCTAACTGATCAATAAATATTACTAATAGGTCAAAAGACAAATTAGAAATTCCTGAACACTTAGTACAGTCTGCTTTGCTAGCAAATGACAGAGCTTAAGCAAACACGTCCTAAAAAAGAAGTCATGCGATCATACTTAGTCTGTCGTGTTATGGAATATATCTGAAAAGTAGTTTACTTATCATTAACAAATGAAAATAAGAGGGTTGACACGTGGACAAAACAATAATCCCCTCTAGCTTTCACTACAGCAACCGATCACAGAACGAGTAGTTTCTGCTGGCGCAGTTTCCCACCCGCCCATGGTCACATATCATCACCTCGTGACGTCATATGTCTGCTATTATGAGACTTGCTCAACTAAGGTGCAGTTCCGAAGAATTGTGTAATGGCTCCAAGAAGCTGAAACGCTACAATCAGTACATATCTTATTTTTCGTTCCTGTTGATTTCTACAGTTTATATAACTCTCTGTGCTGTCTCTCACCAAATTCTTAAATAGCATGAAGAAGCTTAACACGAAAACCCTGTTAACGTGATACAAAACCGCCGTCCCGACAAAGTACCATGTAATTTCATTCTTTTTTCGTTAACACTGAACAGAATTCGTGAACACGAAAAGATTTCGCTTCTCAGACGGACAAGTACACTTAATTCCTGCAGTCGTGACGCCACGGATTTTTTTTTTTAAGTAGACCGAATAAAGTACTGAATAGCTGCTCCTGATACCAATCACCATTTACGTTTAGGTGTCAATATTCTTAAAATACTTCAGTCAGTTTTAGAAATCGATGATGAGCACATTGAGTTAGGTCAATACCGTGTCGAAATGGGTTAAATTTGTGTTATTTTTTGTTTTGTTTTTAAATACTAGTTGCTTTTAATGTGCAATGGCAGAGAAATGCCAAATCTGCACCGTGGACAATAATTAAAGATATACATCAAATTAGGCCAACTTTTGAGCGCAGTATGTTTCAGCCAGAGAAAAAACATACGAGAACGGCTAGACACGAAGATGTTGAGAGTGTGTTGCTTGTTACATTCAAGCATGTGAAGTTGCAGAGGACTCCCTTCTCATGGCCGTTATTTCTCAAAATAGGGAATAAATGTACAAAACAAATGGGTTTTATATTTTCTGCAAATCCAAGATGGCTGGTAAATTTAAAGAAAAAGAACTCTATATTGTTAAAAAAGGTTTGCGGCAAAGCTAACTAATTTCTGCCTGATATTAACAGTCTAAATTGCCGTCAATAATTGAACAGTGTAAAGCGAAAGATGTCTTCAACGACGACGAAACTGGCTTATTTTACCGCTGTTTACCTGACAAAACTTCCTCGTTTAAGGACTATCGCGTTCAGCGGAGAAAACATCGGAGTATTCTACAAAGGATGAGATTGTTTGGTGCCTCAAGAATTAATAGATATTAGAAATGAAATGTTATGTCACTGGCCTACGGAATGACTGGGCTGATCTTTTTGCAGTCGACGACGTTTCGGAGATCGCTCCGAGCACCGATACAGGCGATGACGAATAGTTTGGGAAATGAAGTCAACATTGGTGTTACTGTTCCACTACATCAGAGATTCGGAGCATCACATGAAGTATGTACAGCTACAAGGAAGCGCATACGATAGGTGAAGTGAATAAAACGATGGACAATCGGAACAACTGTTTGAAATGTAATGCTTAAAATGACAATGGAAGAAAACGATAATATACACTATACAGTAATTAAGTGTACAGGAATGTAGTAGGAAGTCAAATAGCGATCCTCTAATAAACTCTGACGTGATCATGTGCCGGAATTTATGACTTGGCGCACAGACACTGAATAATCATCGTCGTGCTGAGGTCAGCTGGTTGGTATCGCTGAGACAACTCTGCCACGGGGACAGCACGAGACGGCAGAGTCTGTATTCGCCGGCAGTGTGGTGCGCATCCGCAAGGCCGAGGCGATGGTCGAGGAAATGGGCGGGGAACATCCGTCACCATTTCTCGGCAGTCAAGCGGCGGGTTTTCTTAACGTGTGTATACACTGGGCCTACGAACGGCGGAGACTGGTTTGTCGCCAATGCATTGGCGTTCGGCTTCTCATCCACACCAGACGAAAGACTTGGGGCCAAGGGATTCAGTTATGTCGAATCGCAGTTGGCTCTGATAACTTGCCGACTTTGCTCCCGTTTTCTTATTGTCATAAGGTAGCGTTTTAATAACAATCTCACTTGCAGAAATCAGAGAGAAGAAGAGGATTTAGCAGTCGTTGCATGTGCATCATTCATTTTACGCCAAGAAGCTGATCATCAGACAAAGGATACGAAGAAACGGCAATGATGGAACAAAACTAATGTCTACCTTAAAACTTGTTATTGAACAGTGCAGGCTCTAAAATTTCTGAAGATAGCAATTCTTTTAGGAGAGCTGTACTTCCAAAAGAAAGTTAATAGTCACTTCCAGTTACGTTTCTTTCTTTTTGTTGTTCACGGCCAGAAGATGTCAATAGAGACACCATATTCTTTTTGAACTCGCGCATATCACTTTTTAATGGCAGAGTTTTTCCCTCCGAGCGTCCGGTCTTTTCAGTTCGTCTTTATAATCGCAGTTCGAAGGGGCCCATAAACATTCTACGTGTACATCTACACGATTACTCTATAATTCACAATTAAGTGCCTCGCACATGGTCATCGAACCATCTTCAAGCTATTTTTCTACTTTTCTACCATCTAACAGATCGCGTGGAAAACAAACACTTAAATGATGATAATTCCTCACTTTGTATGTGGGCAACAACAAAATATTTTCGCACTATTGAGGACAAAATAGCTGATTGAAATTTAGTGGAAATATCTTGCCGCAACGAAAATCGCCTTTGCCTTAAGGATTTCTCCCTGATTCATGTATCATATCCCTGACACTCTCTCCCCTATTTCGCGATGATACAACATTCTCATTCAGCTTTAATATTCTCTCCGTATACCACTCCATACTAAACTGTTTTTAAACGCAATAAATACACGCCCTTAGCGAGGGCAGTCTGCAGGGAAACAGCGACTGTTGAAATTAAGTTTTTCAGAACAGCCACAAGTCGCACTCAGTAAGTTTTATTCACTCGTTTCTCTCTTTAATTTAACAGACAACTACTGTACGTCAAACTGTAAATTTCATAGTTTCTTGTTATCTTAAAGACCGATCTACAAAATATAATGAGTGCAAGTTGTGACTGTTCTGCAACATTTAAATACACCTGAGGTCTAGAGACACAAAAAATCACTACTGAACCAACGAACATTAGACCCGGCGTCCACACTAGAAAGGTCCCATCGCCAAGCAACAGCCATCGCCTTGATGTTATTGCCAACATATCGAACCGCAACCAACGCCAACCGCTTCGTTGGCTCCTGTTCTCCGGCTGTGCACACTAAGCAAATCTCGGCCAACGAAGCGGTTGGCTGTCGTTCGCTGGCCTAGTGTCAACGTGCCTTTAAGCAATGCAGTCATCTAGCCGCGGATTGCAAGGTGGGTTACGGCGGCCTCACTTGTGAGCAACTGGAAGTTTATATAACATCAGACGACCTTGGTCTCAGACTTCACTACTTAGCTATTGCTTTGTTTGCAGCTTGCATACTACTTTTACTTAGCCCAGACGATGAAAACACCGCTTCAGTTGTAAGTTTTTATATTATCACGACCGGTTTCGGGATCTCATAAGCCCATCCTCAAGCGGTATTTTCAACCTCTGGTAAAACGCTCAGCTGCGGATGTTCTTCCAATACGACTTTTCATTAGGACATTGTACTGTGTTACCGGCTGCGTGGGCCATAAGTCAGTCGTCAAAAATGCGTTTGGAGCTGTAATGCTAAACAAACGAAAATGCGGATTTATTATCAACACAGAAATACATGTAGTCTTCAGTGAAATTACGAAAGCAGCTCGAAGTGGTTTCCATGCAGTTGTAAGCAAACACGGTGCATGTTTTTAACACTGAAGTAAAAATGTTGTCGCAAATCATCCAGGACTAAAGGTTTCCAGATCCTAGTCGGTTTCGTTCCTTTCATTGCTCAACATCGACGAAATAAACTTCATTTTTCGGTACATCCCAGACTGAACAATCCAAGGGTGTGATATTTGGGCATCGTGGTGATTCAATACTGCCCCCTCTGCCAATCCATTTATCAAGGTTTTCATTTAGTAACTCCATAATGTGGGAGGGCGCGGCTCGTCCCTTCGGAGGTTCGAGTCCTCCCTCGAGCATGGGTGTGTGTGTTGTCCTTCAGGTAGGTTAGTTTAAGTTATATTAAGTAGTGTGTAAGTCTAGGGATCGATGGCCTCAGCAGTTTGGCCCCATAGGGACTTAGCACCACCACCACCACCACCACCACCACCACCACCACCACCACCACCATCACCATCACCATTACCAACGCGGAAGGGTTCCATCTTGTTTGCCGTATCAACTTTTCCTTAACCCACTGTAGACTTTCGGGAAGTGGACTATTTTTTAGTTCTAACAACACTTCTTGAAGCATACCTAAGGAATTTACAAAACTGACAGTATATATATATAAAAAAAAAACAGGGCCCGATTATCCCATTGATGAAAATCGTTGCTCAGCCACTCACGCCACGAGAATTTTTCTTCATTGACACATCCCAGAATCCCACTAGACACAGTTGCGTCTGTTGACTCTGCCGTTCACCTTAAAAGTCGCCTCGTCGCTCCAAAGAATGCTTCTTTAAATTGTCGGATTGCGTGCAACTCGCACGCCTGTTCGTATCATCTTAATTTAGGCCTTGAAATAAAGCAAGCCTGTGTGGTCTCAATTTTAGCTTTTTCTGGATCCTTCGTAGATTTGTTATTGCTAATCAATACTCCTTCGACGTTTTCCTTTGAGATTTAGTCGGCGACTGCATAAAAGAGTCTCTTCTATAGCAACGGCCTTAGGCCTATCTGAACGACGAAGCTCCGATACCGACTCACTCTCTTCAAATCTTATATTTAATTTGCGAATACATTGTCAAAATAGACGTTGGATGTTTGGAAAAACTTCCAGATACAAATGACGAACACCACTGTAATTATGGTCATGTTTCCAGAAACAAGTATATGCTGTTCTTTAGTTAACTTTCTATTTATTGTTTCTTCGACAGCAAACAACATAACCTCAGACTGTTAGTGTCAACTGAATTATGGGTGCTAAGCATAAGTTCACCACAAACGACTACCACTGCGCTAGGCAAAACAAAACCTAAAAGTTGCTAGTTACGACTGACTTATTGGTTACACCGTAGCTTGAAATACCAAGCTGAACGTAAAATTAAGCTAACTAGTCATTGTTAGTTAGCTTAATTTTACGTAGTCATTGTTCCCCCCATGAACCATGGACCTTGCCGTTGGTGGGGAGGCTTGCGTGCCTCAGCGATACAGATGGCCGTACCGTAGGTGCAACCACAACGGAGGGGTATCTGTTGAGAGGCCAGACAAACGTGTGGTTCCTGAAGAGGGGCAGCAGCCTTTTCAGTAGTTGCAGGGGCAACAGTCTGGATGATTGACTGATCTGGCCTTGCAACATTAACCAAAACGGCCTTGCTGTGCTGGTACTGCGAACGGCTGAAAGCAAGGGGAAACTACAGCCGTAATTTTTCCCGAGGACATGCAGCTTTACTGTATGATTAAATGATGATGGCATCCTCTTGGGTAAAATATTCCGGAGGTAAAATAGTCCCCCATTCGGATCTCCGGGCGGGGACTACTCAGGAGGATGTCGTTATCAGGAGAAAGAAAACTGGCGTTCTACGGATCGGAGCGTGGAATGTCAGATCCCTTAATCGGGCAGGTAGGTTAGAAAATTTAAAAAGGGAAATGGATAGATTAAAGTTAGATATAGTGGGAATTAGTGAAGTTCGGTGGCAGGAGGAACAAGACTTCTGGTCAGGTGACTACAGGGTTATAAACACAAAATCAAATAGGGGTAATGCAGGAGTAGGTTTAATAATGAATAGTAAAATAGGAATGCGGGTAAGCTACTACAAACAGCATAGTGAACGCATTATTGTGGCCAAGATAGATACAAAGCCCACACCTACTACAGTAGTACAAGTTTATATGCCAACTAGCTCTGCAGATGATGAAGAAATTGAAGAAATGTACGATGAAATAAAAGAAATTATTCAGATAGTGAAGGGAGACGAAAATTTAATAGTAATGGGTGACTGGAATTCGAGTGTAGGAAAAGGGAGAGAAGGAAACATAGTAGGTGAATATGGATTGGGCCTAAGAAATGAAAGAGGAAGCCGCCTAGTAGAATTTTGCACAGAGCACAACTTAATCATAGCTAACACTTGGTTTAAGAATCATGAAAGAAGGTTGTATACGTGGAAGAACCCTGGAGATACTAAAAGGTATCAGATAGATTATATAATGGTAAGACAGAGATTTAGGAACCAGGTTTTAAATTGTAGGACATTTCCAGGGGCAGATGTGGACTCTGACCACAATCTATTGGTTATGACCTGTAGATTAAAACTGAAGAAACTGCAAAAATGTGGGAAATTAAGGAGATGGGACCTGGATAAACTGAAAGAACCAGAGGTTGTACAGAGTTTCAGAGAGAGCATAAGGGAACAATTGACAGGAATAGGGGAAAGAAATACAGTAGAAGAAGAATGGGTAGCTCTGAGGGATGTAGTAGTGAAGGCAGCAGAGGATAAAGTAGGTACAAAGACGAGGGCTGCTAGAAATCCTTGGGTAACAGAAGAAATATTGAATTTAATTGATGAAAGGAGAAAATATAAAAATGCAGTAAATGAAGCAGGCAAAAAGGAATACAAACGTCTCAAAAATGAGATCGACAGGAAGTGCAAAATGGCTAAACAGGGATGGCTACAGGACAAATGTAAGGATGTAGAAGCTTATCTCACTAGGGGTAAAATAGATACTGCCTACAGGAAAATTAAAGAGACCTTTGGAGAGAAGAGAACCACGTGTATGAATATCAAGCGCTCAGATGGCAACCCAGTTCTAAGCAAAGAAGGGAAGGCAGAAAGGTGGAAGGAGTATATAGAAGGTTTATACAAGGGCGATGTACTTGAGGACAATATTATGGAAATAGAAGAGGATGTAGATGAAGATGAAATGGGAGATACGATACTGCGTGAAGAGTTTGACAGAGCACTGAAAGACCTGAGTCGAAACAAGGCCCCCGGAGTAGACAACATTCCATTAGAACTACTGACGGCCTTGGGAGAGCCAGTCATGACAAAACTCTACCAGCTGGTGAGCAAGATGTATGAGACAGGCGAAATACCCTCAGACTTCAAGAAGAATATAATAATTCCAATCCCAAAGAAAGCAGGTGCTGACAGATGTGAAAATTACCGTACTATCAGTTTAATAAGCCACGGCTGCAAAATACTAACGCGAATTCTTTACAGACGAATGGAAAAACTGGTAGATGCAGACCTCGGGGAGGATCAGTTTGGATTCCGTCGAAATGTTGGAACACGTGAGGCAATACTGACCTTACGACTTATCTTAGAAGAAAGATTAAGAAAAGGCAAACCTACGTTTCTAGCATTTGTAGACTTAGAGAAAGCTTTTGACAATGTTGACTGGAATACTCTCTTTCAAATTCTAAAGGTGGCAGGGGTAAAATACAGGGAGCGAAAGGCTATTTATAATTTGTACAGAAACCAGATGGCAGTAATAAGAGTCGAGGGGCATGAAAGGGAAGCAGTGGTTGGGAAAGGAGTGAGACAGGGTTGTAGCCTCTCCCCGATGTTATTCAATCTGTATATTGAGCAAGCAGTAAAGGAAACAAAAGAAAAATTCGGAGTAGGTATTAAAATTCATGGAGAAGAAGTAAAAACTTTGAGGTTCGCCGATGACATTGTAATTCTGTCAGAGACAGCAAAGGACCTGGAAGAGCAGTTGAACGGAATGGACAGTGTCTTGAAAGAAGGATATAAGATGAACATTAACAAAAGCAAAACGAGGATAATGGAATGTAGTCAAATTAAATCGGGTGATGCTGAGGGAATTAGATTAGGAAATGAGACACTTAAAGTAGTAAAGGAGTTTTGCTATTTAGGAAGTAAAATAACTGATGATGGTCGAAGTAGAGAGGATATAAAATGTAGACTGGTATTGGCAAGGAAAGCGTTTCTGAAGAAGAGAAATTTGTTAACATCGAATATAGATTTATGTATCAGGAAGTCGTTTCTGAAAGTATTTGTTTGGAGTGTAGCCATGTATGGAAGTGAAACATGGACGATAACTAGTTTGGACAAGAAGAGAATAGAAGCTTTCGAAATGTGGTGCTACAGAAGAATACTGAAGATAAGGTGGATAGATCATGTAACTAATGAGGAGGTATTGAATAGGATTGGGGAGAAGAGAAGTTTGTGGCACAACTTGACTAGAAGAAGGGATCGGTTGGTAGGACATGTTTTGAGGCATCAAGGGATCACAAATTTAGCATTGGAGGGCAGCGTGGAGGGTAGGAATCGTAGAGGGAGACCGAGAGATGAGTACACTAAGCAGATTCAGAAGGATGTAGGTTGCAGTAGGTACTGGGAGATGAAGCAGCTTGCACAGGATAGAGTAGCATGGAGAGCTGCATCAAACCAGTCTCAGGACTGAAGACAACAACAACAACAACAGTCATTGTTTTTTATTAATACAGTTTCCAGTACCTTTATATGTGTACGATCATTCGGGAGCTATTTGTACTAGAATCTTGATCTGGGTGCTTACCGCCGTAACCTTATTTTCCCAAACTTGTACAACTACCGAGCAAGGTGGCGCGGTGGTTACCACATTGCACTCGCATTCGGAAAGACGACAGTTCGGCCATCCACAGTTAGGTTTTCGTACAAAATGGTTTAAATGGCTCTGAACACTATGGGATTTAACTTCTGAGGTCATCAGTCGCCTAGAACTTACAACTACTTAAACCTATCTAACCTAAGGACATTACACACATCCATGCCCGAGGCAGGATTCGAACCTGCAACCGTAGCGGTCGCGCGTTTCCAGACTGTAGCGCCTAGAACCGCTCGGCAACCCCGACCGGCAGGTTGTCCGTGATTTCTGAAAATTGGTCCATGCAAATGCCGGGATGCTTCCTTTGAAAGGGCACGATCGATTTCCTTCCCCATCCTTGACACCATGCGAGCTTGTGTTCCATCTATAATGACCCCGATATCGACGGAACGTCAACCCCAATTTTCCTTTCCTACCTAGGCTTGTTTGATATGTTTAAGTAATTTGAAAGAAAGGTTTCACATTAAACTGAATAAATTATTTATGTAAAAGGTTATATTTTAATTTTATAAATTTTTTGATTCCACGAACCGAATTTATTTTTCCAATTAATACTAACTGATATAACGCTTGAATAGAGTTGCACCGCAGCCTCTGTTAGTTTCGAAATTTGTAAAATTAATAAATTCTCAGCAGTACAGCCCATCTTTTGTGTTTACCCAAGCCGATCACTCACTTGCTCCCAGCAAGTTAAATTCCTTCCATTTAATTCGAAAACAGTTTTTTTTTCACCCGCATCGTTAAGCACGGAGTTACTTTATTAGGAAAAAATATTTCCTTCCCATCGCACTCGCATTAAACGTTTTCCACTGTATTTTAGTCATATGGTGAATTTAGTAGAGAGATGAAGCTTTCAGTCAGAACGTTTGTTGTTTGCTCGGGAAATTCAGTTCAAATGTGTGTGAAATCCTATGGGACTTAACCGCTAAGGTCATCAGTCACTAATCTTACATACTACTTAACCCAAATTATCCTAAGCACAAACACACGTATCCATCCCCGAGGGAAGACTCGAACCTCCGCCGGAACCAGCCGCACAGTCCACGACTGCAGCGCCTCAGACCGCGCGGCGAAATTCAGTTCCCGCCATATGGTTGAAGCCCACGAAAATGCCGTTACAGGAAAGTGGAAGTTTCATTATGATCGTATTCCAGAACTCGTAACTGTTCAACATTGTCCTCGGACACGCAGACGCAGTTGCAGCCACTGAATCCACAAGGGCCCCGTACCTGCTCCGCGTGTTGCACGCTCCACCTCATTATTCGAGATTAGATTCTAAAGTGACGTGCCCGTAGATATTAATGGGCGCCAACAGTGCAGTAGTATAATATCTGGCTGTATCTCGAATGGGAAATACTCCTTAGGGCGGTGGCAATCCATCACGCAAAGTGTCGAGCTTCCGTTTTTTTTCCCCTTTCTTTTTTTTTCGTACACTGGCGCAGCTACCGTGGCGGTACACGTTCTCAATTAATCCACGAGCTGCTTGGAAAGTTTCCAAAATCTATTCATCGGTCGGCCGTCAGGGCCCTGCTTATCTCGCACCCGCTTCTATTTTTGCTTCCTCCCTCACGCTCCCTGTCGATCTCCGAGCGTGAAAATAAAACACGACTGCCACGAGAGTGTCGATACTGACGTGCCTAATGAATGGCGCGACCTGCACTGTGACGTGACGGGGGGGGGGGGGGGGGGGGGGGGCCACCTAACGGCCGTTCCTTAATGGAGCTGAAAGCAGCGAAAAGGGCCACCGCGAGATATGATTATATCGGTGCCTCCGTATCACTTACGCGGCAACTTTCCGTTTAATTTATTTACCATAGCTGCGGCAGTAGGCAGCGTACAGAACACAGCATGTGAAATCCTCATCTTTTCACTGCGCACTGTTTGTTGCAAAAAATTACGGGGATGCAGCCTTGTGCAATAACTACAAGTCTACGAGGATGCGAACGTCCGCAAATGTATCTGCAAATATCTGTAAGAATTATTACGTAACAATTACTATTTACAGAAGAATGACAAAAAACTATTAGAAACGGATCTCGGAGAGGATCAGTTCGAGTTACGGAGGAATGATGGAACACACGAGGCATTACTTTTCCTACGACTTCTCATAGAAGTTAGGTTATGGAAAGGCAAAACTAATGTTTATAGCTTCGAGGTCTTTGACAAAAATTTTGGCAATGTTGACTGGAATGCTATCTTTGAAATTCTGAAGGTGGCAAGGGTAAAATGCAGTGAACGGAAGGTTCTTTACAACATGTACAGAAACTAGAGGGCAGTTAGAGAGTAGGACATGAAACGGCAGTTTTGGTGGAGAATGGGGTGAGACAGGATTGAAGCCTATCCCCAATGTTATTGAGCCTGTACGTTGAGAAAACTGTAAAGGAAATTAAGGAGAAAGTTGGGAAGGGAATTAAAGTTCAGGGAGAAAAAATAAAAACTTTGCAGTTTGCCGATGACATTGTAATTCTGTCAGATACTGCAAAGGACCTGAAAGTGCATTCGAACGGAATGGGTAATGTCTTGAAAGGAGAATGTAAGATGAACATTAACACAAGCAAAACAAGGGTAATGGAATGTGCTCTAATTAAATCAGACGATGCTGAGGGAATCTTATTAGGAAACGAGACATTAAAAGTAGTAGATGAACTTTGCTATACGGGCAGTAAAATAACTAATGATGGTCGAAGTAGAGAGGATATAAAATGTAAATTAGCAATAGCAAGAAAAACGTTGCTGAAAAAGAAAAATTTGGTAACATCTAAAATAGATTTAAGTGTTGGGAATCCTTTTCTGAAAGCATCTGAATGGAATGTAGCCTTGTATGGAAGTGAAACGCCGACATGAAGAGAATAGAAACTTCTGAAATGGTATTACAAAGAAATTCTGAAGATTAGATGGATGGATCGCGTAAACAATAATAAGGAACTGAATAGAATTGGGGAGAACAGCAGCTATGGCATAACTTGTGTAAAAGAAGGGATCGGTTGATATCACTCATTATGAGAAAACAAGAGATCACTCATTCAACCTTGGAGGGAGGCGGGGAAGGAGGGGAGGGGGCGGAAAAATTGTAGAGCGAGATCAAGAGACGAGTCCAGTAAACATGTTCAGGAGGATGTGGGTCGTAACAATTCGGAGACGAGAGGCCTGCAGTGGATAGGGCGGCGTTGAGAGTTGCATCAAACCAGTTTTCGGTATAAATTACAAAAATTACTCGGCAGTTAGAAGTTAAATGCTTGTGTCAACATTACGATTTTCGTCTAGTTGGATTATATATATCGCTTAGCAATAACCATCATTGTTATAAGTCACTATTTTTATTTTAATGACAGTTAAAAGTGAGAAGGAAATTTTTCAGTCGTATTAAATGTTTCTCCACTTCTCAAGTGGTATGGAAATCACATCAGCTTTGTTGACTCGATAAGTGTGAAACCAGCAGCCTAAGGCAAATAGGAAGTGATAAGACTGAGAAAACTAACTGAAGCTTAATGCATCAAACTCTAGATAACAGCGGTCAGTCAGGAGAGAGTAAAGACAAATTTGGCTGTCCACCAAGTAGGAGCAGAGCTGGTCACACTGTTCCACGGTCTATGCTGACGACATTAATTTATGGTACACTACAAAAATTAGACGTTTCCTATAAAGGAGAGGCATACACGAAACCCAGTGTTAACGTACGACACGGTCAAAGCTGCACCAGAATCTCACCAGATTGACAAATCGGTAAGTTGAAACGAAGCCTTCCGTAAGAACATTGTGTAAGTAAGCTGTTTAGGTTTTTATATTGGTAACGCCACGTAGCGCTCTGTATGAAAATCACTGGCTGTGCTGTATGTAGTCTGTGGCTAGTTTACATTGTTGTCTGCCGTTCTAGTGCTGGGCAGCTGGATGTTAACAGCGCGTAGCGTTGTACAGTTGGAGGTGAGCCGCCAGCAGTGGTGGATGTGGGGAGAGAGATGGCGGAGTTTTGAAATTTGTAAGACTGGATGCCATGAACTGCTATATACATTATGACTTTTGAACACTATTAAGGTAAATACATTGTTTGTTCTCTATTAAAATCTTTCATTTGCTATCTATGCCTATCAGTAGTTAGTGCCTTTCGTAGTTTGAATCTTTTATTTAGCTGGTAGTAGTGGCGCTCGCTGTATTGTAGTAGTTCGAGTAACGAAGATTTTTGTGAGGTGAGTGATTTGTGAAAGGTATAGGTTAATGTTAGTCAGGGCCATTCTTTTGTAGGGATTATTGAAAGATTGCGTTACACTAAAAAATGTTGTGTTTCAGTTTAAGCACAGTCATGTATAATTTTTCTAAGGGGACGTTTCAATTGGCACCAAAAGAAGACCTAACGAGCGTTGAGTCGATGGTGAATTCGTGATTCGAGATTGTAACATAGCTTACAGTAAAAAAGTCTACATGAATCTTGAATATCATCGAAGAGTAGTTAGCGTTCAGCAGTATATCGACCTTAAGGTCTTAGTTCCGATCACTGACATTGAGGACACATTGGCAGCTAGCCCTTCTTCCTGAGTGACAAATCCCAGTTTCATAGAGGTGAGAGGTCGAGGAACATAGGATCAGCAATTAACTCCTCTGAATCTGAATAAAGTTACACTCAAATGAAATGAAATGATCGTATGGCATCAGTGGCCGGGAGTTCCCAGGCGGGAAGTTCTGCCGCCAAGTGCAAGTCTTATTGAGTGCGACTCCACATTGGGCGACTTGCGAGTCGACAATGGGGATGAAATGATGAGGACAGCACAACACCCAGTCCCTGAGGGGGAAAATCTCCCACTCCAGCCGGGAATCGAGGCCGGGCCCCGTGTGTGGCATTCCAACGCACTGACCGTTCAGCTGTTGGGGCGGACTTGTGAGACTCGGTTTCAAGCGAGAGAGAAATTTCAGTATAATCTCTTACTTGAATAAAGGTGTATTAAGCATTGTTTGTAAAAGCAGTTTCATCCAAAAATCTCCTATAATTACTCTAATTAAACAAACTCTGCATTTCTGTGAAACTGGAGATTCTTCATTTTCTTTCATCTCCAAAGGTTGGAATACACTCGCCGATCGAACGTGGCTGCCTAAGCACAACAATACGAGGGTCATTCCACAAGTCATGGCAACTATGTTATATCTTCGGATAATGCGACAACATGAGAACCCCACGACATTGACTGAACCGGTGAGACAGTATGTATCTGCATGCTAACATAAAACGTGGCTCCAATGTAGGGACAAAGATTGAAATGAAACAAACGCTTTGAAACTCTTTGTAAATGTATTGTGCATGCGTACAAATTGAACAAAAATGAATAAAAATCAACTGCCGTCCTTAAGAATAAAATGGTTCAAATGGCTCTGAGCACTATGGGACTTAACATCTATGGTCATCAGTACCCTAGAACCTAGAACTACTTAAACCAAACTAACCTAAGGACATCACACAACACCCAGCCATCACGAGGCAGAGAAAATCCCTGACCCCGCCGGGAATAGAAGCCGGGAACCCGGGCGTGGGAAGCGAGAACGCTACCGCACGACCACGTGATGCGGGCCCTTAAGAATAGTCCCCCAGTGCATCCACACAGCGTTGCCTTCGATGGGAAAGGCGCTGGATGCCATGAGCACTTCTTTTAATGTTTGCAAATTGTCGTCGAAATGCCGTGACGATATCCGTCCTGTTTGGAAAAGGCCTCAAAGCCATGATTTCTTCGGTTACGTAATGAGGTCGAAGTCACATGGACTAATGTATAGTGATTAGAATGGGCGGGGGAGGATTTCCCTCCTTCGTACATTTATTGATGACGCTTCCACTGAGGGCTGTAGCTTTATCATGGACTACGACTGCATTATCCAGCAGTGGCGGACGTTTTCGCCAAAATGTAGATTGCAGATGTTACAACCGAAGTTCCGGTAGTATTAGGCATTGACAATGTGGCCGTCCTAACAGTATGACTCTCACAGAATACCGTGGTTGTCAAACGCCAGAATGAGCATGAACTTCGTGGGTGATGCCCTATCACCCAGAGCTGCTTGTAATTCAGCATGACACTGACTAGCATTTCTGCCAAAAAGAAAGGCAATTTTCACATTTGCTTTCTGTTCCACACTGCTTAGACCCATTTTGTAGCATGGCCAAGCTCACACTGAATGTTTCAGGCGTCGGTACCCAACTATCCTCGCATGCGGTCTCCATCTGTCAGTTGATTTCGGTTCTGTTTGCTGCGGGCTAGGGTGATGACACATGTTCGCAAGATATACCATAGTTTCTATGTCTTATGGAATGACCCTGGTATATTAAGTTCCACCTTATCCATAGCTGTCTGCACAGCTAAAACAATAAGTTGTAGATATGTGCCGATACTTTTATCTGCAGGTATCTGCCGTGATTACTACTTTCCAGATAAAAGGCCACGTCGTCACGGATATTCGTCAGTATATCTGCGGATGAATGCAGTAGTGATTAATTTATGTTTAAGAGTTAAAGAATCCACAAAAAAGTTCACAATATTGGTTTTAGTAATTTCGACAGGAAAGTATAAGCTTTAGATAATATCTAGAATATAACAGGTTTGTTGCTCAAACGTGTGGTCATGAAATGTAAATTGGAAGGTCCCACTTCAGCAGCCGAAAATTAAACCATGTGCAGACCTATTTCCGGGTCGCTGACAAATCGAATGAAGTAGTTTAAATATTTTTAAGATATGGATTTGTAGGTAACAGACTTACAGAGCTGAGTGAAGGACCTCCAGATGCGGATAAGGGACTTGCAGATGTGGAAAAGGATCTTGCAAATGTGAGATGTGTATAAGGGTCTTGCAGACTTGGATTCTGATAAGGAGCCTATGGATGCAGATTGCATATGCGGATAAAGGACTTACAAATGCGGATAAGAAACTTGCAGATGCGGATCAGGAACTTTGGGATGTGGTTAATAGACTTGTGGAGGTGGAATCTGTTGATGTGGCTATGGGGTTTGTAGTGTGGATTTAGGACTTGTGTATGTTGATATGGAACTTGTGAAAATGGATATGGGACTTACAGAAGTGGACAAGGGACATGAGAAGTGGATAAAGGGCTCGTGGAGGTGATAAGGAAATAGGGGTTGTAGATAGCCTTTTTCTTATCTGTGAAAACCTTCACAAATGTGACTCCTTTGCTGCTATGTAGGCTGACAAGGGTACCATACGAACTTCCCATGACCGAGTTCATTCATAGTGACAGGGTGTGCATGGATCGACTTGGACTTTAACGTACGTTAACAGCAAAACTCAACTCCTAAACGTTGCTGAGAAATATGAGTAATTTTACGTGTGCTTACATAAGGTACTTCGCATGGCTGCTAGTATTCAAGAGATCCACTGCCGAGTAAGCCCTTAGTTTCATAAGCGCTAGGTCTCCGGATCGAGTCTCACTGTTAGTACTCCTTTTTCAAAAATGGTTCAAATGGCTCTGAGCACTATGGGACTGAACATCTGTGGTCATCAGTCCCTTAGAACTTAGAACTACTTAAACCTAACTAACCTAAGGACAACACACACATCCATGCCCGAGGCAGTACTCCTTTTTCACTCCCACATAATTATAACAACAGATTTATTATAACTGGACAAGTTATCAAACTCTAATGACTTTTTTTGTTATATTTGTTATGTTTATCCTGAAAAATGGGATTTTTCTCTAAAATTTTATGGGTAGTTTCCCAATATAGCTACACTGCTGCAGGTATGTTCCAACTTACCTCGAGCCCGTTTTCTGAGGATCCGTGCAGCTATATTTCGACCCACCGTGAACCATTTTCTTGGTATTCGTGCTGGTAGTACAACCCAAAGGATTCTAAGCGCTTCAGTCCGGAACCTCGCGACTGCTACGGTCGCAGGTTCGAATCATACCTCGGCCATGGATGTGTGTGATGTCCTTAGGTTAGTTAGGTTTAAGTAGTTCTAAGTTCTACGGGACTGATGACCTCAGAAGTTAAGTCCCATAGTACTCAGAGCCATTTGTACCATTTGATAAAAAATCAAAATAAATCTTTTATTAGATTAGTAGGGATGAAAAGAGATATCGACAGTCAGACTCGATCCAGAGACCTTACTCGCTCGTTTGCGGACTCTTTGAATATTACTAACCACAATAAGTACATAAGCATGCCTAACATTTCAAAACTCGATTTTCTCGAAAATGGTTCATAGTTGTCTTTTTCTGTTCACCCAGTTACGTTAAAGCTCTAATCGTGCTCTACGCACCCTGTCAATACGCATCAAATCGGTAACAAGCAATTCGTATTGCCCTCCTGTGAGAAAGGCACCGATGATGTTGCCTCTGGTTCGCGCAGTCGGCGACGTGTTTTAGTCAGCAAATTGTGTGCACTTACTGCAGGTGACATTGCCACACGCATCGAAAAGTCGTTGAGAGGAACACCGATCACTAATGACATTAAGGACTAACGAATACTTACAATGCAAACTCCCCATCGCACCCATTTCAGATTTAATGGTAAGATGGCCCAGTGGATATCCCGTTAAAAACTGAGCACAGATCAAGCCTGAAAACAGGAGGAAGATTTACTGAACTGTCAAAAAAGAAGCAAAATCGAAACAGTGAACGGCTGAAGTTCATGATGTGCAACATCGAGCGTATTTTAACAGCCACGGCGTCGTGGTTATGGGGTCATGGTGTTGGACTGCGAACGTTAAGATCCATGTTCAAATCTCACCCCTCCATGCCCGGTATATTTTTTTTCACAAAGTTATAAACTATCCGTCTGGTCATTAACCTGTCTGTTCCTTGTATGCAAATTTGAGTCTGTGTTGTGGTGTAATGATCGTTCGCAACAACGAGGTGTAAGGAAGGGACCTCCAGACCTACGTACCTCCTATTTCTTCCTCACAAGTACCACATGTTAAGAGTCTTGCGTTCCGTTTTGGAAGTTCTGATTTGAATTCTTTTGTTGTAACGTAGTTCACGTAAGTTTTTTTTCTGCTTTTATTTCTGTGGGAGGTCCAAGCCGAGTTGCGCCTGCTCTCATTATTAATCATACTTACTTGCGGCGTTAATATATTCTTACATCATGACTCACATTCTATAACCAACGTACTACTGCCAAGACTACAGATACAGAACTGACACGTCAGTAATTGGACGGAAAGTACATAATTACCCGAAGAAAAAAAGGGGCACGAGGGAGATTCGAACACAGATCTGCCGTTTTGCAATCCAACGCCGTGACCACACAACCGCGACGTCGTCATTCCTTCAATTCGCTCGATCTACATCTACATCTACATGACTACTCTGCAATTCACATTTAAGTGCTTGGCAGAGGGTTCATCGAACCACTATCATACTATATCTCTACTATTCCACTCCCGAACAGCGAGCGGGAAAAACCAACACCTAAACCTTTCTGTTCGAGCTCTGATTTCTCTTATTTTATTTTGATGATCATTCCTACCTATGTAGGTTGGGCTCAACAAAATATTTTCGCATTCGGAAGAGAAAGTTGGTGACTGAAATATCGTAAAAAGGTCTCGCCGCGACGAAAAACGTCTATGCTGTAATGACTTCCATCCCAACTCGTGTATCATATCTGCCACACTCTCTCCCCTATAACGCGATAATACAAAACGAGCTGCCCTGTTTTGCACCCTTTCGATGTCCTCCGTCAATCCCACCTGGTAAGGATCCCACACCGCGCAGCAATATTCTACACATATTCTGCACATCTTGAGATTGCACGGTTCACTATTTCTATTTTGCTTCATTTTCAGAGTACAGCACACCTTATTCCTGTTTTCTTGCTTGGTCTGAGATCACTTTTTGACGGCTGTCCACTGGTCGATTTTACCACTAAATCTGATGGGGTTCAAATGGCTCTGAGCACTATGGGACTTAACATCTCAGGTCACCAGTCCCCTAGAACTTAGAACTACTTAAACCTAACTAACCTAAGGGCATCACACACACCGTAGCGGTCGTGCGGTTCCAGACTGAAGCGCCTAGAATTGCTCGGCCACCAGCGGCCTGCAAATCTGATGGGTGTTCGATGGCAAGTTCCCCTTGTTAGTGATCCTTTGGTGGCTCGGCAGTGCTTAATTTCGATATTGCTTTTGCAACTGTAGTGGATAACACTGGGAACATCGGGACAATGGATAATTGAATGTACTTAACAGCGCTCTCTAGCTACTGTGGATTAAAGGTCCCCGCCATCGTCAAGAATGTAGGAGCAAGTGAGATGAAGCCTGTGTATCGCAACAGAAACACAACGGCAGGTTGTTCGCGTGTTCCGCGCGCAGAATCTGGTGTGTTACCGGGGCGGTGGAGCCTTCCAGGAAGGGGTTGGAAGGGAAGCAATGGGGCGGGAAGGGAAGGGAAGGGAAGGGAAGGGTTGGCCATTTACATTGCTAACGCGGCCGCGGGCCGGAAGCCACCTCAGACCGAGCGACCACTCGGGGACGCTTAACGAAGCTTTGCGGCGCTGCCCCGCAGTAGGCAGAGTTATAAAGTTTTCAATCAGCGTAATGGAACGTGACCGGTTTTGTAAGCCGTGGCGACCGCTGCGCGAATAAACACGGCCGCCCCCGCTGACGGTCGCGGCGGAGGCCCGCAACGCAAATGAATCAAACGAGATAACGGCGCGCGGCCGCGACTCCTCGTCGGCGCTAATTCCGAACCGCGCGGAAGAGGAGGCCATCTGTGATTTATTGCGCAGATAAGCCCATCAGCAGTGAGCAGCCTCGGAAAATCTAGTTCCCAGCTGCAATCTCATTAGCGAAATTACATCAATAAGGAGCGCTAGCAGCAGCGATAAAAAGTCTTCACCGTTTCTTTCTGCTTGTTTTCATCCCCTCCCCGACAGTTTGACCTTTCGCCGAATTTGACAGCATTTGCTGTAAAGTGGTGCGCAGTGAGAAGACCTCAAATGTGTTACAATCTCCCGTATAGGGGGCGATCAGAAAGCTTCCGTTTGAGGGCGTTGCTGCACTGCGATTCCGATGTGAGTATATAAGCACCGACATTTAGGCAAGGAATCAGTGTGTCATTCGTGTATATCCGACGTGCGTGCAGTAAATGCGGAAACATATCTTTGGTGACTGTGATAGGATATACTACTGGAACTACTGGAGCCATTACATGAAGTATTCCGTATCACGCCTTTACGTATCATACGATACAAATTTCACAGTATAGCAAACATTGAAATACAACTTTGGTGCTCGGTACTGTATCAGGCAGCACTGTGCACGAGATATACAGAAAGAAAGGGATCGGAAGAGATCCTACTGACAGAGTACCAACCAGACAGTCAGGTATAAAGTGCAACACACTCATTTACTTGACTACAGCTCATTTAAATAAAATTAATGGGAAAATGTCTTATTGCAATCATCAATTTTTCGAAATTTGCAGAAAAACTAATTATTTAATTTATATTACTTATATTATTTAATTTCTATTATTTATAACTATCAGATAACAATCACGTACTAATGTTACCGTGCAAATCAGTTCAGTCATTAAATGGGAAATTAATTGTGAAAATTCGATAAATTCATAAAACAAGAAAATTAATGTATTGGGTATATTTCTGGTTAACGTATCCAATGGAAGTTACGTCCCCTGTCAAGAGATTATGTTTATACAAATCCCCAATCAAATTCATTGTGTTAATTCTGAAATTACGAGTTCTAGAACTTTATGTCGTAGACAAACTATTATTTCGATCATTTAGTGAAAAAGAGATTGGTAAGCAAAATTTGAACCTCAAAATCTATTTTCACATTGTGTAAAGTACTACAAAATATATTGGCGTCAAAATTCCTGTTGTAATTAACGAGATATTAATTACTTTTTATAAAGTATTAATAGTCTCATTTCTCAAGCAGAATTGCGATAACAAATTTGAAAAGAAATTCTAGAAATCACCTTATGTTATAATCATTTATCATCTTCGAAATTGTAACTACAGCTTCTTACGAAACAACCGATTTTAATAGTAACTCAAATAATGTGACTTTGTTGAACAATACTTTCACAGAACTTGTTTAGTTAAGAAACTATAAAAGCAGCTAGCCTGAAAGCTTGAAGCTGGCAGTAGAGTGGCAGCAGGGTGTTTCCTGTTAGTTCGATTACATAATCTGTTAAGTCAATTAGCTTTGAGTTGTGTATTTCACGTATGTTCTGGAAAAATATAAACATAAACACAATATGCAAACTATGTGTTGGTGCAAATTATTATCATCGGTTTTTTACAGTGACTCCTGGGATTTCTGCAGGAAAGCAATTAATACACGCATCAAAATAAGTTTTGTATCACCCCGGCTCCCAGAACTTCTGAAGATACACGTTGACTGTTCACATTTTCTCACAGACACAGCCCCTTTAACTGACCCAAACATGTAAACAACCATGGATGAGCAGCGCCTATTTGACGGAGGGGGTCCGACAGCCGACCAGATCCAGTCATTCCACCAGGAAGGAGGTAACGGCTCGTGTTGTTTGTAGTTCAACCATGCCTAGACGGTCAATATCGCGGTTCGATGCGACCGCATTGTTACTTGGCACCAGGAAGGGCGTTCAACAAGGAAAGTGTGCAAGCGCCTCTGAGTGAACCAAAGCGATGTTGTTCTGACATGGAGGAGATGCAGAGGGGTAGGAACTGTCGATGACATGCTAGCTCAAGCCGCCCAAGGGCTACTACTGCAGTGGATGACTGCTACCTTCGGATTATGGCTCCTAGGTACACTGACAGCAACGCCACCATGTTGAATAATGCTTTTCGTGCAGCTACAGGGAGTCGTGTTACGACTCAAACTGTGAGCGATAGGCTGCATGATGCGCAACTTTACTCCCGACGTCCATCGCGAGGTCCATCTTTGCAACCACGACACCATGCAGCGCGGTACAGATGGGCCCAACAACATGCCATATGGAACGCTCAGGATTGGCACCACGTTCTGTACACCGATGAGTGTCGCATATGCCTTCAACCAGTCAATCGTCGAAAACGTGTTTGGGGGCAACCCGGTCAGGCTGAACGCCTTAGACACACTGTGCAGCGAGTGCAGCATGATGGAGGTTCCCTGCTGTTTTGGAGTGGCATTGTGTGGGGTCGACGTACGCCACTAGTGGTCATGGAAGGCGCCGTAACGGCTGTACGAAACGTGAATGTCATCCTCCGACCGATAGCGTATTGGCGACGCATTCGTCTTCATTGACGACAACTCGCGCGCACATCGTGCATGTCTTGTGAATTACTTCCTTCGGGATAACAACATCGTTCGACTAGAATGGCTAGCACGTTCTCCAGACATGAACCCTATCGAACATGCCTGGGATAGACTGAAAAGTGCTATTTATAGAAGACGTGACCCACCAACCACTCTGAGGGATCTACGCCGAATCGTCGTTGAGGAGTGGAACAATCTGGACCAATAGTGCCTTGATGAATTTGTTGATAGTATGCCACGACGGATACAGGCATGCATCAATGCAATGCGACGTACTACTGGGTATTAGAGGTATCCGTGTGTACAGCAGTCTGGACCACCGCCTCTGAAGGTCTCGCTGTATGGTGGTACAACATGCAGTGTGTGGTTTCCATGAGCAATAAATAGGGCGGAAACGATATTTATGTTCACCTCTACTCCAAATTTCTGCCGGCCGGGGTGGCCGACGGGTTTTAGTGACTACAGTCTGGAACCGCGCGACCGCTTCGGTCGCAGAGTTGAATCCTGCCTCGGGCATGGAAGTGTGCAATGTCCTTAGGTTAGTTAGGTCTAAGTAGTTCTAAGTTATATTGGACTGATGACCTCAGAAGTTAAGTCCCATCGTGCTCAGAGCCATTTGAAACATTTTGAACTTCAAATTTCTGTACAGGTTCCGGAACTCTCGAAACCGAGGTGATGCAAAACTTTTTTTGATATGTGTATTAGGCATCCCAATTAACACTGAACTGATGGAAGAAAGTCGAAATCAACAAGGTAAGTACACACTCCAAGCATTTTATTGAACTTAACACAGACTCTTAACGTACGAGTATGTTACTCTAACATTTCTAGCTAGAATCTGGTAAAAAGTGTGTGTTGGACTACGTTATTATATATAAACCTCCCTCCCTCACCTATCACGAGTCTCAGAATTCACAGTCGTGTGCATTATGTGGATAAGCATTACCTTCTGCTTTTCGCTGCGCGACATTGAGGAACTATGGTGCACTCACCCTCCCTCCTCTCTTCCCCCCCCCCCCCCCCCTCCTCCTCCTCCTCGACGCTTTATGGGCGATTTTCGTTAAATAAGAAATATATAAATATTAAAAAGAAAAACTGTTACAGTTCCATACATTCTGAAATATCCACGCGGTGATGATTATAGCATAATATACTGTACTTTAAATGTGAAGAATCAAATTCCAGAAGAATTAAAAACAATTCTACGTCTCCATCTATATTCAGTAAATCGCCTTAATTTATATATCAGAGGCTAGGAGGGTACTGCTGACAGCAATTACGGTTTCATCCCATTTCATGCCTGGGTGAATCTGTTAATGGTATAATTCAGTGACTCCCAACGTGTCTGAAACCGTTACCCTGGGTACAATCAGGTGTTATCTAGTACTTCCATCCCACTCCCTACATCCTACCCCGGCCGCCACCATAATACTTAAGCTGAAAACAATTTTCTTTCAGCACATTAATTATTTAAATGATGAAATATAAATGACATTTGGTTTTTTAGACTTTTAATGGACCAAGAACTAATGAGTCAATGAGACAATTGTTACTGTTTATTTCTAACAACCTTTTTCTACTTACAACTCTTTCTCAAAAAGAAAGATATCCACATTGAGGTTAGACACTTGTAACAAAACACTTCTCGCTCTACCGACATTTGTGTCATCAGTGCACGACTCACGGGTAGTCGGAGCGGTTAAGGCGACGCTCGCGTAAAGCGGGAAATCCGGGTTCAAGTCCTGATCCGACAGAAATTTTCATTGTCATCATTCTCTTAAACAACAACGAATACATTTCATATATTTCATGATGGCTATAGTGGCCGCAATGCTTCCTCCTTCGAGCATGCATGCACTCTGAAAGCCCCTCGTCACAGTGCCGTAATATGCCGATACAGGTGCCGAAGCACTAAGGCGAAGCCCGTTGGTAGAGTAAATGGTCACGTGATCTCGGGACGCCGTAGATTTGTCCGACATTTATCCTATAAATTTTGAATGTTGTCATATCGCTAGTAAAGACAGATTCCCTTCGTAAGTACTGTGGATTTATTATAGACGTTTTGCAGACACCATAGCAGTTTACGTCTGATATTTGAAATAAATTGGGCTCTTAGCTTTGAAGAGCAAAATGAACAAGCATGACGTCAAAGAAGCTTCAAGTCAGCATGTATTTACAATGTCTTTCATGTCACATCTCGTCAAGTCACTTAACACAGTACTGAACAGCGAAATTTGGGTTTTGAGTCACCATCCTTAATATGCATAAAATGTTAGACTATAGTATCAGAACTGAGGAGCTAACAACAACAAAATTTGTCGATGGCCGAAGCAAACTTCATAACCTATGTTCTTGGTCAATTATGTTTGGTAAATTACTGAGAAGTGAGACAATGTTTCCATCCATCGACAATTATTTGCTAGGGAAAATATGTACATGCATACACATCAAAGAAACCTTCAAACAACGTCATAAACAACTGTATTTGACTCCTTCATTAAGCTGACACTTTTGCTTAAAAAATTCATGTGGTGGAATTTGCTTCGTGTACTTATGTTTTTATACATACAGATTGTGGGCGTCAGCGCCTGTGTGTTATCGTAAAACCTAAATAACTTTTCGCCTTCAGATATACGACCTCGGTTGTGTAAAAAAGTCGAAAAAATATCCCAGTCGTCATGGAACATCTCCAATTTGTCACGAAAACAAAGCGCTTTTATAAAATAAAGATTATGAAGATACAACAGTACAAAATGCACTATTATAAGGAGAATGAGCGCAGCGAAAATAGGTTAACTTAAGATGTTAACAGACTGGTACCGTCAAAATTTTCTTCCCGAGAAACCTTGATGTACCTTGAAATGACGTGACGTTCCATTGGCGACCTGTGCGAATGCCTCCATTCGAAAGGTATTGTAGAACGTTTTGGTGTTGTGTGACGAGACGTGACGTCACCTTATGGCGGATGCGAATTGGCGTTAAACAATCGACGTCGTCCCTAGATCACGTGACAATTCCAGTTTAATGTTGACAACATGCGCAGGACGCAATGCTCACTCCAGAGATATTTCTACTCCATGGCCAAGGCTGCAGACATTGCATTCAAACAAAAAAAAAAAAACAAAAAAAAAAAAAAACAACAACAAAAAATGAAATAAAATAAAAAAGTACAAAACTTTATTTTTTGAAGGTGGTAATTAAATGAATACACCAAGCACTTAAGAGTGTCCCGAATGTTCGTAATTTCCGACCATATAGCGGGTTCTTGCAATTTTAGAGCTAATTTCAGCGAGGTAAACACAATCTTTCTTTGGAGATTTGGCAGGGGCGCGGACGCATAACGTAGGTCTTCCTGTCGCCAGGACCACAGTAAACCTTACAGCCAAGGCAATAGAAGCAGCAACGGCGCCACTGCTGTCCAGAGGCCTTAATTTCGCACCGACTACGAGAACCGTTCCAAGAAAAGAGGTCGTTAGCGGTGAGCAACAGGCAATTCACGATCTTCCCGCAGAGCCAGCGGAAGAGATAAGGCAAGAAACGCAAGGGATTGTCAGCGTGTCAGAAACGCCGAAAACGGACATCACAGCCGAATAACGCAGAACGCTTTGCACGACGTGTGAAGATAAAGACACTATCGTGCTGTCGGCTGACAAGTGGAATTCGACGGTTTTATTGTGCGCCATCGAATATCATCAGGAAATCTCCGGGGCAGCAGGATTCAGGGTACAAGGAACTCACAAAGGCTGTGACAACAGCCTCGACGAAGGAGAATTCTGACGTTCCATCGGAACTGGTAAACAACTCCTCTCCTGCACGGGCCGTCGAAAGTCGAAAAGGAGGAATGCCCCTACTTCCGATAGTAACACCACCAGATAGTAAATACCATCAGCTCATCGACGTATGGATTGGCCAAATATCTAGCAGAATTACTGAACTCTTTGCTAGGGCACTGCGTCCTCTACGTGAAAGACTCATAAGAGTTTATGGGTTTTCCTTCTTGGCGAGCCGCAGCCATGTCAAACATTCGTATTTCCGACATTTGTATTCATTTATTTCACACAATCATTATTTCGGCTTTATAGCCATTTTATGGTACAATCTGAATTCTCAAAAAGTGTCTGATATGCGTAAAGGACATGCCATAATCAAAATAACATTTATTTGGCATTATAAATCAGTCGTTTTTTGAATTTTGAAGTTAATGAAGAACATTCTAGTCGAATAAGATGAGCTGCTTTTGAGCTTTGATGTTATTATTCATTCTAGTGCCCCTGAAAGATTCCTTGTCCTTCCTGGAGCAAATTTTCGAGCCACAAATAGCGAGACTTTTGCAGCACTTACTACCACTCACTTTGAGTGCGACGGTCGTGTTAACGAGCAGATGTGACCAGGGGTCTCCCCCTAGCCAGTGTTTCTTTCTCTTATGTTTAAGTCACTTCAGTTTTTAAGATTTAAGTGCAGTTACCCATCACATAAATCCCCAATGCATTATCCTTAATGTACTTAGAATATGACACAACAGGACTGTAAACAGGAGTAGCCAGCAACATCTAGCACATTTCACAAGAAAGCCAAGGAAGAACAAGTAGTGAATATGTATTCGGGAAAAATAACAATATTATGAAAAGGACATTTGCTAAATGGTTCAAATGGCTCTGAGCACTATGGAACTTAACTTCTGAGGTAATCAGTCCCCGGATATTTGCTACTAATCATTTAGCGGAGATGCTGAGTCGCAGATAGGCACAACAGAAACACTATCAGAAGGTGCGTTTTAGGCCAACATGGCCTTCGTAGACAATAGACAACGCACACACACCACACACACACACACACACACACACACACACAGAGAGAGAGAACAGATGTGTTTCCCAGCAGCGAAGAAGAAGAAGTCTATATAGCTATTAAAGTATGCGTTTTAGAGTCCATACCTACTAAACATTTTTCCTTTTTTTGGTCCATACTACAATCTCTGAAAGTTTATTGACTGAGTTCTGGTTCACAGTGCATAAGAGCGAGTTCGTTCGATTTTGTGAACGTGCCACGGAACGTTGACCGGCGAACCGCAAGAGTGATTTCTACGTCACTGCCCGATTCGTCAGCAATTCAGTATTGATTTATTCATACTGTAATATGCTAAGCCAAAGCCAGTGCAAGTGCCATATCTGGAGCGCCAGCAGCTGTCCTGGTGACAGAAGCATCTCTCGCTGTGTGCCGTCACACCTTCACGTGCCGATGGCCTGGAATGTCTATCAGGCTCCAGGAACCTTGTGCAGTCGTGTTTGACAACAGATGGACGCCAGTCACCAACACTGTTCCAGATTTCTCCGCAGTGACACAAAAACTCCGCCTTTCAGTGAATTTAGCGCCAAACAGAAGAATTTAATTCCCGGTCCAGCCGAGTACGTCACGAATAGCGCGGCTGGGTCCTACTATGATGCACCTGTGTTCACATCATTAACATCGTTCCTGTGAAACATAACTAGCTCTTTACTCAGATGAATTGTTGAGTGCTATTGACAAGGGATTTCAGATCGATGTCACAGGCCTTTTGCTGTTCGTTATTCAAATAAACTATCTGGGAGACAATCTGAATAGACATGTTTGGTTATTTGCAGATGACCCTGTCGTTTATCGACTAAGAAAGTCATCAGAAACTCAAAACAAACTGCAAAACGATTTAGAAAAGATATCTGAATGGTGCGAAAAGTGGCAGTTGACCCTAAATAACGGAAAGTGTGAGCTCATCCACATGAGTGCTAAAAGCAATTCGTTAAACTTCGGTTACACGATAAATCAGTCTAATCTAAAAGCCGTAAATTCAACTAAATACCTAGGTATTGCAATTACGAACAACTGAATTTGGAAGGAACGCATAGAAGATGTTGTGGGGAAGGCTAACCAAAGACTGCGTTTTACTGGCAGGACACTTAGAAAATGTATCAAACACACTAAGGAGACTGCCTACAATACGCTTGTCCGTCCTCTTTCAGAATACTGCTGCGCGGAGTGTAATCCTTACCAGATGGGACTGACGGAGTTCATCGAAAAAGTTCAAAGAAAGGCAGCACGTTTTGTATTATCGCGAAATATGTGAGAGAGTGTCACAGAAATGATACAGGATTTGGGCTGGAAATCATTAAAAGAGAGGCGTTTTTCGTTGCGACGGAATCTTCTCACGAAATTCCAATAGCCAACTTTCTCCTCCGAATGCGAACAAAATTGTTGACACCGAACTACATATGGCGGAACGATCACCACGATAAAGTAAGGGAAATCAGAGCTCGTACGGCAAGATATAGGTGTTCATTCTTTCTGCGCACTATACGAGATTGGAATAATAGAGAATTGTGAAGGTGGTTCGATGTACCCTCTGCCAGACACTTAAATGTGAATTACAGAGTATCCACGTAGATGTAGATGTAGATCTATATATGTGCATATCGCTATCCCACGATTTTAGTCACCTCGGTATACAGGGTGAAAAGTATTTAAACCGACAAACTCTGGAAGGTTGTAGGGGACATCAAAACAAATATTTTTCCCTTATGTCATTCTTTCCTATGAGGAGTATTTAAACCGGTAGAGGAAGATTTCTCTGGCTGCAAATTAATTAAACCAACGAACACTTCTCCATTTTTTAATGACCAAGAGACAACATATTAACGCAACCCAATTTCAATTACAGTACATTTTCAAAAATGCCTCCATTGACACGTAAACAAAGGTTACACCGTCGGATCATCTTCTGTCTGACACGGGCACAAACCCCAGGAGTATCCTGAATTGTTCCTGCTGCTGCTGCTATCCGGGAAACCAGATCCTCTGCTGATGCAACAGGAGTTGCGCAAACAATGTCGCGCATCTCTCCCCACACAAAAAAGTCCTGAGGGGACATATCTGGGGATCGAGCAGGCCATGGTACAGGACCACCTCTGCCAGTCCACGTTTCTGGGAACCGTCGGTCGAGGAATCGCCGCACACGATGACTGAAATGTGCCGGCACCCCGTCATGTTGGATCCACATGCGATGTCTTGTAGGGAGCGGGACGTCTTCCAGGAATTCTGGCAATGCTCTGGTGAGAAAATTGTAATAGCGCCTGCCATTTAATGGCTTAGGTAGCAGATACGGCGCAGTTAAACAGTCCCCAACAACACCGACCCACACATTAACGAACGAAGAATCGCACTTGATGAGCGCTAATAACTGTGGCATGTGGGTTATCCTCACTCCAAACATGCGAAATGTGCATGTTGATGGCTCCATCATGCCCGAACGTTGCTTCACCGAGGAACAACACAGAGGACGGAAATGCATTTCACATTGGTTCCAGGTTGTGGACACGCTTTAAGTGAAATGGCAAATTGCAGCGTTCTTACAGTGTGACGGCGTCGCTGTCCAGGTTATCTGTTAAATGACCCGGTCTCACGCAGACGTTAATAAACAGCAGCAAAGGTCGTATGAAGCGGGATACGGCGATTAGGATATTGTTGTTGAAAAACCCGCTGTGCAGCTCGTCCGTAGTGGTGAGCTACGTAGTACGCAGCAACCATATCAGCGCACTCACTCCAGGTGTATCGCTCCGTTAGTAAACAGAGACAATGCACTACTACACTGGTGGACAGCAGTTGCCTACAACTGAAGAGCGTAATACGCCCTGTAACGACTGAAGAGCGTTTTAGTAATCCTTCTAGGGAAAAAAGACATTAGGGAAGAGTATTTGTTTTGGTGTCAGGCTGATACGTGAATCGACACCTATGCGCGCTGCAGCAGCGGCTGTTAGCAGATAGCGGCGTACCTTCGTCGTCGACGGTGAAGAGCCCGACGCCGTCTCCGCCGCGGATGGAGTAGGAGACCCTGGAGTCGTCGCCGCGCGGGTCGGCGTCCGTCGCGCGCACCGCGGTCACCAGCGTGCCGGCCGGCTGGTTCTCCAGCACGGCTGCGGCCCACACGAACTCCCCGAACTGCGGCGCGTGCACGTTCTCGTTGACGTCGACCACCTCGACGACGACCGTGGTGGAGGAGGAGAGCGGCGGCGCGCCGCGGTCGCGCGCGCGCACCACCAGCGTGTGCACCTGGCGCTCCTCGAAGTCCAGCGGCGCCGCCGTCCGCACCGCGCCGGACAGCCGGTCCACGCTGAACGCCTCGTCCCCGTCGCCCGCGCCGCCCACCAGCGAGTACTGCACCTGCGCAGCCGCCCGCACGGGCGCGAGGACAGGGTCAGATGCGGCAAGGTAGCGTAGCTACACTGGCAATGCGGGGTGTTTCCGTAAGACCGTGCAAAAATGTAACAGGACTTACAGGATACTCCACACAACAATCTGAGAACGCGAATCTGGGTAGAAGTAAGGAGAAAAGGAAAGGAGGAAAGTGCGATTAGATTAGGATAGAATGGCAGAGAGAAAATGAGAGGAGTTCTTGAACATGAGAAAAGAAACTTCCTGGCAGATTAAAACTGCGTGCCGGACCGAGACTCGAACTCGGGACCTTTGCCTTTCGCAGGCAAGTGCTCTACCACTCTAGGAAGGTAGGAGACGAGCTAATGGCAGAAGTAAAGCTGTGTGGACGAGGCGTGAGTCGTGCTTGGGTAGCTCAGTTGGTAGAGCACTTGCCCGCGATAGGCAGAGGTCCCGAGTTCGAGTCCCGGTCCGGCACACAGTTTTTATCTGCCAGGAAGTTTCATATCAGCGCACACACCGCTGCAGAGTGAAAATCTCATTCTGGAAGGACAAAAGAAGTTGGTCTTAGGCTACGGGCAAAGAGGAGGGAATATTTGAACAACCAAATTAAAAAAAATGGAAACAAACAGGAAAACAAAAAACATTAGGGAACTTTACCTAGACATAAATTGGTATACGAAGGGGTTCAAGGCAAGGACAAATGCACTTCGAGGGCCGGGAGAATACTGACAGACCCCAGTGCTATATTAAGTAAATGGAGGGCGTATTTTGAGCATCTATTAAATGTACACCAGGAAGCAGGAAATGAGCAGCCGTACGAAATACATACAGCAGAACCCCAGACACCTGAGCCAACGTTAAAGGAAGTAAGAGATGCAATCAAAAATTAAAATGGCTCTGAGCCCTATGGGACTTAACATTTGGGGTCATCAGTCCTCTAGAACTTACAACTACTTAAACCAAACTAACCTAAGGACATCACACACATCCATGCCCGAGGCAGGATTCGAACTTGCGAATGTACCGCTCGCGCGGTTCCACACTGTAGCGCCTAGATCCGCTAGGTCATCCCGGCCAGCTAAGAGATCAGTCAACAAATTGAAAAACCATAAAGCATCAGGATCAGATTGCATAACTGCAGAATTAGTTAAAAATGGGGGACAGAAATTGCTGGAAGTAGTTCACAAAGTGATAACTAAAGTATATAACTCAGAGATGATTCCTGAAGAGTTGCAAGACTCGATTCTGATCCCAATTTTTAAGAAGGGCTACAAAATGGATTGAGAGGGATATCGCTATTACCAGTATGTTCCAAAATTTTCTCGAATATTCTGCTAAGCAGGCTTACACCATGCGCAGATGAAATTGTAGGGGATTACCAAGCTCGCTTTCGGAGCAACAGATCAACTATAGACCAAATATTCACCCTGCGTCAAATTTTGGAAAAAAAATGAGAATACAATAAACCAGTTCATAATCTTTTCATAGATTTTACAAAATCAGATGATTCAGTATTGCAATCAAAACTGTACAGAATTCTTTTGGAACTTGGAGTACCGAAGAAGTATGTTAGACTTATAGAAGCGAGTTTGAAAAACACAAAAGGTAGAGTACGCGTGGGGAAATTGGAATCAGAAGAATTTGTAATAATGAACGGACTTAAGCAGGGAGATGCCCTGTCTCCGCTACTTTTTAATTTAGCCCTAGAATATATTGTCGAATGGCAGCAGATAATTCAGAGGGTGTGGAGTTGAATGGAAATATTAAGATATTTGGGTATGCAGATGATCTAAACATCATTAACGATAGGAAAGAATCGGCAACAACAAATGCGAATGCGTTAATCAAGGGTAGTGAAGATGTAGGTCTACGGATGAGTGAAGACAAAACTAAATACCTTGTTACTACTAGAATACCAACAACAGAAGACCAGGAAATGTTAAGAGTTGGAGACATACAGTTTGAAAAAGTGAACACATTTAATTATCTAGGCGTGGACATCACTTCGAGAAATGAGACTGAATCCGAACAGAAGAGATTACGGGCGGGAAATGCATCTACTTCTCACTTAATAGATTATTTTCATCACGTATATTGTCTAGGAATTTAAAGATTAGAATATACAAAACTATTATTCTATCAGTTATGCTGCATGGGTATGAGACTTGGTCTCTCACTGTGCAAAATGGGAAGTCGTTTCGAATATTTGAAAACAAAATTTTGAGGAAAATTTTCGGAGCAAAAAGGGATGACATTAGCAGAGAGTGGCAAAAACTGCGTAACGAAGAGGTTCACGAACTCTGTTCAAGCCCTCACATAATCAGCATTATTAAATCACGTAGACTGCGATGGGCGGGTGACGTAGCACAAATGGATATGAGCATGTCAGCGCGCAGAGTACTGGTAGGGCACTTAAGAGGGAAAACGTCCTGTGGGGAGACCGAGGCGTAGATGGGAGGACAATGTGAAGGCTCCAAGTTTACTTCCATATCTCCTTAAGTTGACTTCTCCGACTTCAGGTTCCTTACCTCAAATTGTTCAGTGGAGCATTCTCTACCTCCTGTTATATTTTGACATGCTCTCTCCGAAACATCCTGTATAATCACTTCTAACGTAATCAAATTTTTATTACATACCCTCTTTTCCAAGCGTAACACACTAGCTATGCATGTACGAAATTTCTAAATTCCTATTCGTAACTTAACAATTTAGCCTATATTGCTGGATATTAGATCCGCCGATTATGCAAAGCAGTTCTTAGGATTCCGTTCCGATACTTCAGCCGGAACAAACGGAACACCTTTTAGAGTATAGCTTTGTTGTCCGTCTGTCTGACTCTCTGTCGGTCCACCTGCTAAGACCAGTTTTTCTCAGGAACGGGTATGGACGGCGGTTACGCTGAAACAACCGGTTTTCAGTTATTTCTGTTTTTCCAACGCAAGTTTAATCCGACTATTAATACCGCTCAAAGTAACCAGTTTCTGAAATAACCAATTCTGTTTTTCATTCCTATTATTTCCTGTAACAAACGTAGAAATTTAGCAAAGACGGATAAATTTTGACCTCTTCAGTTTCAACATACGTAGAATAAATATATAAATTATATAGGCAAAGGAAAGGAAACTTACTCTCGCCACCGGTCGCTGCTTTTATTGACGAGTGATAAGTAGCGCACTATTATAAAATCTCCACTATTATCCTAGTAATTCTAATGTTTTTAAACTGCCCAAAAATCATGGTGTAATCAGGGATCTGAACATTACGAATGTTCAGTGCTACAAGGTGGGAATCGAGGCTGAATAACTCTATTTTGCGTGTTAATTGGAAGTAGGGTTACAAGTAGATAAAGGTATAGTTAACAAAATGTTACGGGCTATTATGGCGCGGTCGAATGAATTTCACCTTAATACCCAACACGAAGATGTCCGAAAGAACAGATGCTATCTTCATATCGTTAAGGCTAACCGGCTGATGACCTCCTTCAGTGCGGATGCACACGATTTGCCTGAACTCTTACGGGATTCGGTGGATTGTCTGCCGCGAGTAATGGGTATAATGGCAGGGGCACTATGAATGTAGGATGTGGACTGTAAGTTGAGAATTTGGGTCTTACGGGGAGCGTGACAGAGATAACTCCCTGCAGTCGCACTATCCTCTGTGCCCTCGGTGGCTCGGATGGATAGGGCGTCTACCATGTAAGAAGGTGATCCCGGGTTCAGGTCCCGGTCGGGGCACAAATTTTCAACTATCCCCGTTGGTGTATATCAACGCCTGTGAGCAGCTAATGGTATTGATCCTCCTGACTGGGAAGCATATTCTGCAACAGCTGATGTCTCAGTCCCCTCTCTTCTGCAATTGGCCTTGAGCTTATCTAGTCGTCTTTTTTGATCGTTCTTTTTGTAGTATCTCCACACAACTTCACTGAATCCCATAAGTTCCTGCTTTTTCGAGCGGCTGGCGAGCATCCTTGGCCGATTTTAGGTGAACTTGTGTCTTTCGGATGAGTTTGCAAACTACCGCAATGTTCCACTTTTTCAAGGTTTTTCCGATGTAATTAATGAAAGGTTGGAAAACTTTCCATTTCACCGGCGCTTGAGCATCGCTACGCGGTGGCCATTTCACTCAGAGAACGAATAACCATTCTTGAACAATGCAGTGATGAGATGTTTTAATTCTGGGTCAAGAGAGTCTTCACAGATATTCCTTGCTGCATCCCAGTCGTTTTACTATGCCTTGCTTTTGTTGTGGGTGGTGATTAGAATCCCGGTGAACGTAATGGTCTGTCTGCGTGGCTTTTCGGTAAACCGTGTGGTCCATGCTATCATCGTCTTTCTTGAAAACTAGCATATCAAGAAAATGTACTCTTCTGCCTGCCTCCTCATCCATGGTAAACTGAATCTTCGGACTGATCCCCTTGAGATGTTTGTGCAAAAAACCAAGTTCCTCTCTTTCAAATGGTTCAAAAGGCTCTGAGACCTATGGGACTTAACAACTGAGGTCATCAGTCCCCTAGACTTAGCACTACTTAAACCTAACTAGCCTAAGAACATCACAAACATCCATGCCCGAGGAAGGATTCGAACCTGCGACCGTAGCGCCTAGAACCGCTTGGTCACAAGGGCCGGAAAGTTCCTCCCTGCCACGCCGTCACAAAACCAAAGTCTCATCCACGTACCGGAACCAATATTTAGTTTCTTGTTCGCATTTTACAGCGCCTGCTCCTCGAATTTTTCCATAAAGAAGTTCGCTACAACTGGGCTTAATGGGCTCCACATAGTGACATCATCCGTCTCTACATAGAACTCGTCGTTCTGTTTGAAATATGTGATTGTGAGGCAATATTTAAACAGTTCTCTAACATCGGGATGAAAAATCCTATTCAACTGTTGCAATACTTCACTGAACGGAAATAAAGTGAATAGCGATACTACATCAAAGTTAACTTAATACTTGTATGTCCTCCAGCTATATCACTATGCCGTTTGATTTACTTGATGTTCGAATCCAGTCGGCCCACATACGGTCATCTGCAGCCAGGAGACCACGTCAATTAATTGGATAGGAATCAAATACTGGCAGCCACAACCAGTTACCATGAAAGGTTATACAGAGAGGCGATAGAGAGTGTTAAACACCCCCGGAGTTGCAATAGGAAGGAGGAGGGCGTGAAACTGAATGATATGTGGATTCCAGTGATGAAGAAGATGTGTACCAGTTTTCACTGTGGGATCATAGCATCAGCGTACGACGGTAGTCGACAACGGCCAACTGCGGTCGCGCATTCGAAACCTGTGACGTCACGCCATGCACGGAAGCACGCAGAAGCAGAATTTTGCTGTAGTGGGTAGCGAGCCAGGGTGTGAATCGGACATTCAAAGAAGCTACGATCCACCTTGAAAATATCCTCCGCAGACGGGGACGAATGGCTGGATTCCAAGGTCAAATCCATTCGTTCACGACATAATAGCCCGGAGCATTTTGTTAATTGTGACATTTCCGTCCGTGAAAGTTTACATTTTACAGATAAAGTCAAGCAGCAGATTAGCTGGTGTTTACTTTTTGTTGTAATTATAAATGAACTGCTTAAGTTTTAAGTTTTCTCCTTATATTATGGCAAGAGTTTGTTGTAGCTTCTCCCGTTTTTAATCTTTTATATTATAAGAATGAGTAGTGTCTGCTGTTTCGGGTATATCATAAAAACAATTAACGAACGGGATGTCGATTAAAATCAAATGCGGATTAGAGTCAAAATGTCCCGAAATAAAAACCATGGTATGACATCCGGCATGTGAAGACTTCCTACACCATCAGATGGTAGTTCGTGTAAGAATTACAGCATTGATCCATAACCTGCTACTACACGTCGAGAAGCTACCCACAAAAGGCCAGCTATCATCATGTTCCATTGGCTCATCCCGTTGATCGCATGTATAAGGGGAGATCAAAAAGTTTTCAGCTGAGGACGATGCTGTGGAATATATGCAACATAGCGCGACTACAATGAGGGTATACATCTACATCTACATTTATACTCTGCAAGCCACCCAACGGTGTGAGGCGGAGGGCACTTTACGTGCCACTGTCATTACCTCCCGTTCCTGTTCCAGTCGCGGTCGGTTCGCGGGAAGAACGACAGCCGGAAAGCCTCCGTGCGTGCTCCAATCTCTCTAATTTTACATTCGTGATCTCCACGGGAGGTATAAGTAGGGGGAAGCAATATATTCGATACCTCATTCAGAAACGCACCCTCTCGAAACCTGGACAGCAAGCTACACCGCGACGCAGAGCGCCTCTCTTGCAGAGTCTGCCACTTGAGTTTGCTAAACATCTCTATAACGCAATCACGCTTACCAAATAACCCTGTGACGAAACGAGCCGTTCTTCTTTGGATCTTCTCTATCTCCTCCGTCAACGTGACCTGGTACGAATCCCACACTGATGAGCAATACTCAAGTTTAGGTCGAACGAGTGTTTTGTAAGCCATCTCCTTTGTTGATGGACTACATTTTCTAAGGACTCTCCCAATGAATCTCAACCTGGTACCCGCCTTACCAACAATTAACTTTATATGATCACTTCAAATCGTTCCGCACACATACTCCCAGATATTTTACAGAAGTAACTGCTACCAGTGTATGTTCCGCTATCATATAAACGTACAATAAAGGATCCTTCTTCCTATGTATTCGCAATACATTACATTTGTCTATGTTAAGGGTCAGTTGCCACTCCCTGCACCAAGTGCCTATCTGCTGCAGATCTTTCTGCATTTCGCTGCATTTTTCTAACGCTGCAACTTCTCTGTATACTACAGCATCATCCTCGAAAAGCCGAATGGAACTTCCGACACTATGTACTAGGTCATTTATATATATTGTGAAAAGCAATGGTCCCACAACACTCCCCTGTGGCACGCCAGAGGTTACTTTAACGTCTGTAGACGTCTCTCCATTGAGAACAACATGCTGTGTTCTGTTTGCTAAAAACTCTTCAATCCAGCCACACAGCTGGTCAGCACTGCACTTCGGAAAAGTGAACTATGTCAACGTTATTATCAAATGCGTCCAAACAGGACCAACGTGCTGTTATTCTTTTCTTGGCTGTTTAAGTACCAACATCAGTCGGAAAATGAAGAACATAACTGAGGCAGCATGTCTATCGAAAAACCCCGTTTTGTGGAATGGTGCGCCAAGATCCGTGCTGTCGTTTTCGACACTACACTCCGGTCGATCTGGGAGGCGAGCCTCATCCATTACGGACAAGTGGGAGACTCTCGAGCATCCGCTCTGCAGTCCTGATCTCTCCCCATGTGATTATTAAGTCTCTTACAAAAGGCCTTGGAGGCCGAAGATTCCTGTCGGACGAGGATGTCCAGCATGCAGTTACGGAGTTCTGTGTGCAGCAGGACACGGTGTTTTACCAAACGGGTAACTTTAATCTGATGCGTCGGGGGACGATTGCCTGATTGCTCAAGCAGATTTTACCAGACCAGCATGCCGATTCTGGACTGTACGGGCCTTCTAACGGAAAGTTCTTGATCGCATCTTATAACACTCCAACTTGTCCAGCAGTATTGTAGCTTTCCAGACATCATTCGGAACCTTAACGAGCTCGATGTGTTCATTCATCTGCGTAATTTATTCATCGTTACTAGTGCACCTTTCCTCTGGTCCGAGGGCGGAGTTTTTGTCTGACCGATGAGTTAAGGAAAGATCGAATGACCGTCTGATGGAAATGTGTTGCTGCGCGGGATTAGCCGAGCGGTCTACGGGCGTTGCAGTCATGGACTGTGCGGCTGGTCCCGGCGGAGATTCGAGAGCTCCCTCGGGCATGGGTGTGTCTGTTTGTTATTAGGATACTTTAGGTTGAGTATTGTGTAAGCGAAGGGACTGATCACTTTAGCAGTTAAGTCCCATAAGATTTCACACACATTTGAACATTTTTGGAACTTGGTTGATTGCATTAGGAAACAATGCCGGACCAGTGTGGATACAGTTCTGCACTTCCACATGACGAACAAAATACGAGCATACGGTATATCAGAGACTGGTTTGAAGATTTTCCAGAACCCCCAAACAAAGCATATCATTATCAACGAGCGATACCTCGAGACGTAAAAGTAACTTCGGACGTGCTCCAATCGAGCGTTATTGAACCATTACGTCTCACAACACACGGGTTGTCCCACGATTAATGGTCAATATTCAGCGATATGGCAGGAACATCCATTCGAAGCAAAGTGCTCATAACTCTTACGGTACCCAAGTCAGTGTTCATGTTTACTGAACCTTTTTTTTTTGTTTTCGTCCATAATACCACCTTCCCAACTATGGAAAGCAGAGAGCTTGCAGTAGAAGAGGTTTGTTCCAGAGTACCGAAGATAAAAGTGATTCCAGTCCTTAACGTATGCATTTTAGAGCCTATGTTTACTAGACTTTACTGGTTCGAATGGTACCTCCTCTTATATCCTGAATAGCGACCATTCCCCCCGTGACATCCTGCATATAAAATGAGCTAGTAAATAACATCGGAAGTTACATTAGGCTTTTCGCGGATGTTGCTGTTGTAAAAGAGAAGAAGCTAGAAAACTGTAGCGAAATGCCACAGGACCTGGTTCAAATGGCTCTGAGCACTATGGGACTTAACATCTGTCATCAGTCCCCTAGAACTTAGAACTACTTAAACCTAGGACATCACACACATCCATGGCCGAAGCGGGATTTGAACCTGCGACCGTAGCAGTCGCGAGGCTCCGGACTGAAGGGCCTAGAACCGCTTGGGCACCAAGGCCGGCCCACAGGAGCTGCATAGTGGAGGGAAACGGAAACAAACAAACTAATTAAACGCCAGAATGTCCCATCATTGTATCAACAAACGATTGCAGAAGAATCACAGGAAGAAGTTATTTCAATAAAACAGGTAGGACTATGCGTACGGAGCGACTTGAAGTGGAATGAGCGCCAAAACTAATTGCAGGTAAGGCAAATGCCAGACAGATTCACTGGAAGAATCCTCAGGGAAAGTGTTAGATCCACAAAAGAGGTAGTTTTCAGAATCCTCGTTCGACCAATACTTGAAAATTGCTCTCCAGTGTGGGATCCGTTCAGGCAGAACTGATTAAGGAAAGTGAAGATCCAAATAAGAGCAGCATGTTTCGTTACAGGTTCATTTAGTAAGCGCAAAAGGATCGGGGACATGCTAAGCAGACTCCATTGGCAGATGATGCAAGAGAGATACTCTGCATGACGGTGTGATTTACTGTTAAAAGTTCCGCGAATATACCATCCTAGAACAGTCATCCAATACCTTACATCATCCTACGCGTACTCGCGAAAAGAGCATAAGCGTAAAATTGAAGAGATCACAGAGTCCACACAGAGGGTTACCAGCAGTCGCTCTTCCCACGAACCATTCGCGACTGGAAGAAGAAAACAGGGAAGCGACAGTACACAAAGTACCCTCCACCATACACTGTGATTGCCTTGTGGAGTGAAGATGTAGATATAGATGTGTATAGTTGAAGACTATTCTGAATGAAGAAGTGTAGAGGAGGCCTTTATTGCTGGGTACTAAATATACAACACTATGATGACTTGTCCAAATGAGCTAGCGACGTTCGTATCCGCGAGACCCTTGCAGGGAAGCGAGATTACTTGTTTCCATCGAGTCTCGTATTATCTCTAAGTATTTCGTAAAAGATGACTCCTGATCGCCATTTCGACTTGCTTCTCTCGAACACTCCAATTCACATTTCATTGACAAGAACTTACAAGCAGCCCGTACCTCTGGCAGTAACAGTAAATATGGCTCTGAAAAAAATTGTGAGGAAAGTAGGAAAGTCAAAATTTCTGGGACTAGCGCGCTGTTAGCTTATTCCATTTCACATATGTTTCTCCTTTATCACGAATTTCTCACACGTCGGAAACTTCTTACTCAAAACCTCTTTAGAATTATTGTTAGTATGACAGCATTCTGTGTTCTTACATAAGGCATGCGGCCGTGATTTGTAATTTGAACCTCACATCAACTTCATTCTTGCAGCTGGTTGAGAATCCGACAACCCAGATACCAGCGCACTGTATTTTTTAGTTAGAAATAAATAAAATGCCTTCTACATCTTGTTTCCATTCGTTTTCGCAGTATCCAGCAAGACGTCAGGACGGGACAATCAGAATAGCAGAAACAATTCAGCTGCTATTGAATGACAGGTGGTATCGACCTCTTTGGTGTGCGCATCCCCCACCCCCTGCGAATGCTATTCACAGTCCCCTTTCTCGTTATCTCTGTAATTCCTTATTGTTCGAGATCTCTTTCTTGTTTCTGACACGGGTTTATTTTTTGCTTTTTCAGTCTTGCACTGTTTCCAGCTGTCTCTTTCATGCTTCCCTTATTAGAACAGTAATTTGTGCTTCAGTTTATTTTAGGTGACATCCTTTAATTTTTGGGTGTATCGCCAAGTTTCGTTGCCAGCATTATCTGTATTACCTTGCATCGCAAGCAGGCTCACATACGCACGTTCTTTTTCTACTCGACTAAAAGACTTGTGCTTAATTTCCCTCTAGCATTCACAGGGGGGAAAAGGTATTACAGATCCTCAAACGATAATTCCCAAGCGATACATTTGTATCCCGTTAAATTATCTTTTAGTTGTTAAATTATGTTACAATCCTGGAAATTGAAATAAGAACATCGTGAATTCATTGTCCCAGGAAGAGAAAACTTTATTGACACATTCCTGGGGTCAGATACATCACATGATCACAATGACAGGACCACAGGCACATAGACACAGGCAACAGATCATGCACAATGTCGGCACTAGTACAGTGTATATCCACCTTTCGCAGCAATGCAGGCTGCTATTCTCCCATGGAGACGATCGTAGAGATGCTGGATGTAGTCCTGTGGAACGGCTTGCCATGCCATTTCCACCTGGCGCCTCAGTTGGACCAGCGTTCGTGCTGGACGTGCAGACCGCGTGAGACGACGCTTCATCCAGTCCCAAACATGCTCAATGGGGCACAGATCCGGAGATCTTGCTGGCCAGGGTAGTTGACTTACACCTTCTAGAGCACGTTGGGTGGCACGGGATACATGCGGACGTGCATTGTCCAGTTGGAACAGCAAGTTCCCTTGCCGGTCTAGGAATGGTAGAACGATGGGTTCGATGACGGTTTGGATGTACCGTGCACTATTCAGTGTCCCCTCGACGATCACCAGAGGTGTACGGCCAGTGTAGGAGATCGCTCCCCACACCATAATGCCGGGTGTTGGCCCTGTGTGCCTCGGTCGTATGCAGTCCTGATTGTGGCGCTCACCTGCACGGCGCCAAACACGCATACGACCATCATTGGCACCAAGGCAGAAGCGACTCTCATCGCTGAAGACGACACGTCTCCATTCGTCCCTCCATTCACGCCTGTCGCGACACCACTGGAGGCGGGCTGCACGATGTTGGGGCGTGAGCGGAAGACGGCCTAACGGTGTGCGGGACCGTAGCCCAGCTTCATGGAGACGGTTGCGAATGGTCCTCGCCGATACCCCAGGAGCAACAGTGTCCCTAATTTTCTGGGAAGTGGAGGTACGGTCCCCTACGGCACTGCGTAGGATCCTACGGTCTTGGCGTGCATCCGTGCGTCGCTGCGATCCGGTCCCAGGTCGACGGGCACGTGCACCTTCCGCCGACCACTGGCGACAACATCGAGGTACTGTGGAGACCTCACGCCCCACGTGTTGGGCAATTCGGCGGTACGTCCACCCGGCCTCCCGCATGCTCACTATACGCCCTCGCTCAAAGTCCGTCAACTCCACATACGGTTCACGTCCACGCTGTCGCGGCATGCTACCAGTGCTAAAGACTGCGATGGAGCTCCGTATGCCACGGCAAACTGGCTGACACTGACGGCGGCGGTGCACAAATGCTGCAGAGCTAGCGCCATTCGACGGCCAACACCGCGGTTCCTGGTGTGTCCGCTGTGCCGTGCGTGTGATCATTGCTTGTACAGCCCTCTCGCAGTGTCCGGAGCAAGTATGGTGGGTCTGACACACCGGTGTCAATGTGTTCTTTTTTCCATTTCCAGGAGTGTAGATAGAAAAGTTCGTGAACGTTAGCAACCTGGTTCGTGCACAACACACATTAATCGAAATAAACCCCAGGATAATGTTGTTCGTAAAACAACAAAGTTTAGTGTTGCAAGTATTGTTAATATTTGCAGCTATTTTCCTCAGTTGCTAATTTCAATTGTGTTTTACAGTAGAGACAAGAAAAATTCCTAGTTTTGCAACGGCATTTATATGTGTGTCCTACACGTGTTTCCCCTATTCGCGCCAGACCTCTTCGGTTCTCCCAGGCCGGGCCTAAGTCATGTTTTACCAAATCCTTTCTTCCAGAAGTGTTTATCCTGTAAGTTTCACATGAAAGTTTGGAGGGTAGGAGATGAGGTATTGGTGGAAGTACGGCTGTCATAACGCCCTATCGCTTGTGCCCCACTCACCTTGCCAGGTATGCATCCTTCAATTTTTTAGTTGGCGTTTGTGTCAATTGGTGCTCCAGTGATCTTTCGAACCTGGTCGTACCTCTGCACCTTAAGCCAGTACACAGCAGCTCTATATCTCATCGTAATGCCTATTGGGTAGATTCCGAGCACCACACAGAGTGATTCCACTGAAGCTCGCGATAGTCTAAGCAAGCCGCTCCTTTGTCCTCGTCTGACGAGGCTTCGGTTTGTTTATAGGCTCAGCCTGTGAAATTATGTGCTGGCGGCGAAGCTAAGTACCGACAACAACAAAGAAAAGAGATGAAAACAAGCATTCTGAGAGCACAGACGTACCTGCCCTCCGGCGCCGACGTCCGGGTCGCTGGCGCCGACGACGGCGACGACACTTCCGACGGGCAGGTCCTCCCGCGCCTTCACTGTGTACGAAGGCAGCGCGAAGGCGGGGGCGTTGTCATTCACGTCGTCGATGAGGATGCGCACGATGGCGTCCGAGGACAGGGGCGGCACGTCGCCGCCGCCGCCGCCGCCGCCGTCGGTGGCGCGCACCTTCAGCTCGTACACGTCCTGCCGCTCACGGTCGAGCGCTGCCGCCACCGTCAGCACGCCGGCGCGCGCGTCCACCGCGAAGTCGTCCGTGTCGGTGACGAGCGAGTACAAGACGCGCGCGTTCTCCCCCTGGTCGGCGTCGGTCGCGTTCACGCGGAAGATGGCCGTGCCGTTGAGCGCGTTCTCCGTCACTCGGAAGCTGGCCACCGCCTTCTCGAACCTGGGCGCGTTGTCGTTGACGTCAAGCACGGTGACGGGCAGGAAGCGCGAGGCCGCCTTCTGCGGCCTGCCCAGGTCGTACACGCTGATGTTCAGCAGGTACTCGGCCTCGCGCTCGCGGTCCAGGTGGCCCACCACCTTCAGCTCGCCCGTCTCTGGGTCGATGAGGAACACGGAGTCGTAGTCGCCGTCCGAGATGCCGTACACCAACTTCCCGTTGTAGCCGAGGTCGCGGTCCCTGGCCCGGAGCTTCACCAGCGTCGTGCCCAGCGCTACCGACTCGTTCACTTTGATCCCCGTCGGGAAGTCCAAGAACTCGGGCGTGTGCACGTTCTCGCCGTACCGGCTGGGCATCATGGCGAAGTCCTCCCGGTGGAGGTCGTAGGGCGCGTTGTTGCGCTCGCCCGCGGCCAGGATCTCCGTCAGGCGGTGAGTCACACCGGTGTCGCGGCACTCGAACGCTCCGGTCTCGTCGGTGAGGATCCTGCCCGGCGAGCCCAGACTCCTCTTGGCGTTGACCAGGTTGATCAGCACGTGGACGATGTCCGAGAAGTGGGTGCCGTCCGTCGCGGTGATGTTCACCTCCCGCTCGGACACTTTGACATCTGTCAGGTCGCAGGTGACGCTCAGCACTCCCGAGGTCGCGTCCAAACCGAAGCAGCTGTCCGCGTTGCCGCCGACCAGACGGTAGCTAATGATACTTCCGGCGTCAAAGTCTATAGCCGAGAGCGTGATGATCTCCGTGCCGATCGGAACGTAGCGCGGCACGTGGCCCGAGCAGTCAACCTTCTCGAACTGCGGTCTGTTGTCATTGATATCTCTCACGTTAATCTTCAACTGCATTTCTGTCTGTCGGCGGTACGGAAGACCCCAGTCGGAAGCACGTATCCTGAGAATGTACTCCCTCCTCATAGACTCGTAATCCAGCACCATAGTCGTCTTCACGACTCCCGAGAAGTGATCTATCTCGAAAGGCACTGGTTTCAGGTTGGCGATGCTGTAGGAAATGTAGGCGTTTTCGCCGGAGTCGCGGTCCTTGGCAGACACTTTGGTGACGGTAGTTCCCGCGGGCTCGTTCTCGTCCACCCACACTGTCGCTTCCGGCGTTTCGAACAGCGGATCGTTGTCGTTGGTATCCGCCACCGTCACTTTCACTTTGGCGGAAGACTGTTTTCTGGTGCCAGCGTTCCCTTGGTCTATCGCCGACACCGTCAGCGTGTACATGGCCTTTTCCTCCGCATCGAGTTGCACCGCAGTGTAGAGCATGCCAGTGTCGGGGTTGATGCGAAACTCTCCGCCTTCATTCCCTCCTACTATCTCTAAGAAAACTTGTGCGTTTTTGCCTTCGTCGGCATCGGTAACCTTCAGGCGGATGACTGGCGTGTTGACCGGTGCCGTTTCCGGCACTTCGACTTCATAGATCTCGCGATCGAACACGGGAGCATTGTCGTTGAGGTCGGTCAGGTGGACAGGCACGGATTTGTAAGTCTCCTTCGGCGGAATCCCCATATCCGTCGCCTTCAGCGTGAGGTTGTAGCCCTGAGGCGCCGTCTCGCGGTCGAGGAGGTGAACTACGACGATATTGTACTCTCCAGGCTTCCCAGCAGGTTTTATGCGAAAGTGGCCGTCCGGATCGCCGTCGACGATATCGAGACTCTTGATCTCGCCGTGCATCCCCTTGTCACGGTCTGTGACGCGCACTATGGCGTATATGTCGGCGTTGGAATGTTCCGCGATGTCGGGCAGGTGTCGCACGTAGATTTCGGGAGCGAACAGGTTCACCTGCTGGACTCTGACCTTGAGGGTGGCCGTGCTGGCCTTCGCCTGGGGACCGTGCTTGAGGATGGAGCTGCGATCCTGCGCTTTCACCGTAAGCTCGTGCACGGATTTGGCCGTGTACCTCAGTGGCCGCGTCAGCGACACTACGCCGGTCATCGGGTGCACCGAGAACTGGTCAGTGGCGTCCAGGAAGCTGTAGTAGATTTCGCCGTTCCTGCCGAGATCGGCGTCCTCGGCGGACACTTGGGCGATGCTGCGGTGCAGGGGCGTGTCTTCCGGGACGGTCACCTCGTACTCGGTGGGGTAGAAGAGCGGGTTGAGGTCGTTGGTGTCGAGCACGGTGACGGCGACGCGCGTGTCAGCGATGAGGGGCGTGGCGCTCGAGTTGCCCCGCCACGACTTGGTGGCGCGCACGTCCAGCACGTAGCGGTCCTTGCGCTCGCGGTTCAGCACGTCCAGCTTGTCGGTGCGCGTGCGCAGCAGCAGGAAGCAGAAGTCGCCGACCAGCTTCTCCTCCGCTTTGAAGAACTTGTCGCGGTCACCGGCGACGATCTTGAACCGGATGACGGCGTCCGCCTCGCGAGGGTCGTCGGGCGCCGTGACGACGCCCATGCGCTCCTCGGGCGTGGCGTACGTCTTGGGCGGCGAGTTCTCGGGGATGCTGGCATTGTAGGCGGGCCTGGTGAAGCGGAAGGCGCCGGGCGGAGGCGGCGGGGGCGGCGAGGGGCGCGGCGCGTCAGGGCCGGCAGAGGGGTTGGAGGCGGGGGCGGGCGCCGGGCCGCCCGCGGGGGCGGCGGACACCAGCAGCAGCAGCAGCAGCTGCAGGCGGCGGGCGCGCGGGCTCGCTGCCGCGTCCATCGCGGGGCACGCCGCTTCAGCTCATCGCGACCTGCCGACACAAAGAAGTAAACACCGTCAGCGTTTCATTCCGGTAGCAATACCGTTTCACCCTGCAGCAGGGGGTAAATTGCAGTACAAGTCTTCCGTTCGCCCAGCGATGTCAGATATAAACAGCATACACAACCATAGTGCTTTGGATCTGTGAAAATCGTGACGGTCAGTTATCGCTTCGTCCGCCTCGCGAGGGTCGTGTTCTTACACTGTCCTTTGCGTGGTTTGAAAATAAATTGTGAAAGACTGATTACTTTTATACATACCGGGTTATCAAATAGTCAATAGTAGTAACAGTAGTAGATTATAACAATAAAAATAACTAACAAGTAGGGACTGCAGCGATAATACAGACTCGGCCAGCTCAGTGCCAGGGGCACGCTCACATGGGTTTAGCTCAGTGAGCAGGTCTTTAAGAGTAGGTTTATACATGAAGTGGCACACTTGTAATCGCTGCAGAATAAACTAGTAAAAGTAGGATAGCCTAACATATTAACCTTGCTCATAGTTACGCCAGTTATAGAAAAATGAACTGTAACAATGCTGTAAATTGTAGTAGTATAATATGTAGACCCACTAATCATTGAGGTGGTGGGTTACTTTGTATCTCCATATTGTTTGTTGTATTGTGTTAATACAGAATTAAAACAATAGTATAAATTTGAAAACTGAATAAATCATCGATTAATGTGCATACAGAGGTAAAAATTGACACACATGCTTGGAATGACATGGGGTTTTATTAGAAACAAATAAAAACAAAGATCACAAAATGTCCGACAGATGGGGCTGGACAGCAAACCTTCAGTGACTGCGCATGACAATCGTCATGCTTGGCCTCCCAGGTCCAAAGACCTCAGTGCGTGCGATTATTGGCTTTGGGGATACCTGAAGTCGCAAGTGTATCGCGATCGACCGACATCTCTAGGGATGCTGAAGGACAACATCCGACGCCAATGCCTCACCATAACTCCGGACATGCTTTACAGTGCTATTCACAACATTATTCCTCGGCTACAGCTATTGTTGAGGAATGATGGTGGACATATTGAGCATTTCCTGTAAAGAACATTATCTTTGCTTTGTCTTACTTTGTTATGCTAATTATTGCTATTCTGATCAGATGAAGCGCCATCTGTCGGACATTTTTTTTAACTTTTGTATTTTTTGGTTCTAATAAAACCCCATGTCATTCCAAAAAATGGTTGAAATGGCTCTGAGCGCTATGGGACTTAACTTCTGAGGTCATCAGTCCCCTAGAACTTATAACTACGTAAACCTAACTAACCTAAGGACATCACACACATCCATGCCCAAGGCAGGCTTCGAACCTGCGACCATAGCTGTCGCGCGGTTCCAGACTGAAGCGCCTAGAACCGCTCGGCCACGGCGGCCGGCTGTCATTCCAAGCATGTGTCAATTTGTACCACTCTATCTACAGTATTCCGTGATCTATTCAGTTTTCAAATTTAGACTGACTTTTTGATCACCAGGTATATAACGGTGAAATATTGTGCAGCTTATGGTTATAGAGAACTCAGAGCAAAGGAAGTGGATTTCAGTTTCACGTAGCTACCACATGGCATTTAATGTATAAATTGCACTACTGCCGACAATACTTTTCGTGTTCGATTCTGTATCTGAATCTTGTTTTTGAAGATTTCCATTTTCTCGGCCGGAGTTCTAAAATCATGGGTACAAGCAATTCGCAGAAATAATTGGTCCCTACATCGTACAGTACTGTGAGCAGCCGGCACTACAGAAAATTGCTACCAAGCGAGGCCAGGAGCGTTACTGTAAAGTCTTAAAAGATGATGGCGTCCCGTCTGTCTTTGACTTTTCTCAACATTTGCAGAAGAAATGGCTGCAAGGAGGCAACTGGTTTGGAAAGAATCTGTTAGTACTCATTTAAGTTAAATACATTACAAACATTTAAAATATAATTGTATCAACAAAATAATAGTTAACAGTCGCCATGAACGTATTGTTTATTAACACGCTTAAGAAGCTATTATAACTGCGAACTAATGTGTATGCAAAATTACAATGATCTTGTTCCTTGCAGAATGTAAATCAGGCAGATACATATTTCTTAAACTCTCCTGAAGAACTGAGAAGAAACAAAGGAACTTGTTTTTTTTTCACTTGCCGCCCTTTCTTAACGACCCACCACCTAATTACTTAAGGTGGGTCTTATTTGACTTATTAGCCGCTGCGATCGGTGTACGAGCGCTGATGTGGCTTGAACCTCCACACCAGTTCCCTCATCCGGTCACCCCGTTGCCCGTGTCCCGCCTCGTGGAGGTGGGTCGTTGTTGTTCTTATTTTGTTTTTATCTTTTATTTTCAGTTTATTCCACACGGAATGCGATACCCACATTATTCAACGTACCAAATAAGCCACCACAATTGCAGCTGAAGAGAAAACCATGAAGACTTGATAATAAAACGTCTAAAGTAAAAAAGCTGTTTCCCAAACACAGAAGAAACCAATTCTGCTATTGCTACGGCTGAATCAGAAATGGCAAGAGTCTTAAACACCTTCGCTTTTGAAGTAAAAGTACAGTCATGTACAAAAATGTATAAAAATATTGACCAGAACTTGTCTCGTTAAAAATTCTCATTCACCTCACATTTTAAGCACACAGTCACTGCATGAAAATTAATGTGTAAAATTTTAAATGGCCAACTGTGTTGATAAAGCCTTTTTACGTACTGCTACAACTCTTTACAAGGCAAAACTTAACATACTTAACCTCAACAGTAACGTACTTATAGCTATACTGCAACTTCTAATTATTTTCGTAAGTCGAGCGTATACAATGTGTTGAGTTCATATTAAATTACACAGGAGGGCTTTACCACGTTAACGTACAAAAAGAACTGTAGGGTTTGTTGCTATCGCGTGGCTGTTGTGTTTGGTTCTGGTGTTGAAGCAGCAGACGAGGCCATACCCGTCGCGGCCCGCGCCGATGCACTCGCGATAGAAAGGCAATCAGTTTCTTCGTCCCAGTCCACCCGTCCAACCTGGTGTACACCGTTTGTGCATCTGCCACTTGCAGCGTCAACACTAGAGTCTGCTGTGGCCGAAAAGCGTTAAGGTGTATATACAGATATAACAGCGGTCAAAATGGACGGTTGCTTTGATTAGTAACAACGGTCGCGGACTCATACAATGATTTTATTTTTATAGACAAAAGTTACATTAAATTCTGCAACGCCTTTACCTGCGATAGTGATAATTTAACATTAGATGTCTACGAATCAACGCGATAGATAAAACTGCGAAGGGGATAAAAGAAAGCTGTAAGATCATTTGATCGATGGTGAAAAAAATGGCCGTGAAAAAGGATATAGCGCGGGACATCAAGACACAAACGTTAAGCAATCTGACAGGAACAATTTGGAAAAAAAGAAAGAGAAACGAAATCGACACATACGCTTGTGTTGCTTTTTATTATTGTCCATTAAGAAACTACTTAGGTCTTCCACGGGGGAACCCAGTACACCATAGTTTATTAAAGAAAGTACCGTGATACGACGTATCAAACGGAAGTGTGTCACTGGATACGGATTTCTTGATCGCGAAGACACTGGAAGTTATATTGGTTGGAAAGTTATAAACAGATGCTGAAATAATATTAGGTGTGCTCCAGACAGCTATTCATATTGTACATTAATGACATGACAATATTAATAATAACAGACTACTTTTCATATGTTGCTGTTACAGCTAGGGCTTCCGTTTTATGATAGAAAAATAAACAGTGACGACTTAAAACGTGATTTCGTATTGAGGATGTTTTCAGTATGCCAGAGAACAAACCAAAACAATCACATGTTTGTTACACAATGAAAAATCTGAAGTGGTAGATACTTCAAACAAGACGCCATATGTTCGGCGAAAGCCTACTTTCAGAGTTTCAGGAGGCTACAAGTGTAGATCGCGCGAAACAAGACTGCATAATTATGTAGAACGCATAGAATCATTTAAATAATCACCAGTAAAACCAATCACCTCCGATTCCTTAGAGAACAGAACTCCCAGGTAAAAAATAGCTTCAGTCGTCTGTCTACTATAGAAATGACTTAATGTGCTAATGTCTACCGTGCAATGATATAATTATGTATGTATGTTTTGTATATATGTTCAATGGTATATGCGGGTACTGTTTGCCTTTCGCCAATAGAGTTAATAGCATAGACATAATATATTGAAAAGTCATTCTTGACGCTAAAGCTTTACCGCATAAACAACGAATATTTAGAAGGTGACAAACTGTGTTCTTTTCGTTGTTTTGTGGCGTTACAAGCGAAGAAAGTTTACAAAGGGTTTGAAATTCTGTTTAAAATTAGTTACTAGTCACTAAGTGCTCTCATTATGAAATGCTGGAAGAGTATATTCTGGGTCATTTGCACTCCATTTTAAGAAAAGGCTAGTTTTCATGCATATCAGTGTTCACGACGTCATTCTCCTGAACCGTAAGTCGTATTATGATATAATTCAGTGATATATGTTGATCCCGTCTGCAATATGTGTTGCGAATAGAGTTAATAGTATAGAAGAAATATTTTAAAAAGACATGCTTGATGCCGAAGCTTTATTCTATGAATAGATATGCAGTAAGCGCTATACTCCCCCCCCCCCCCCCAAATAACTTTTTGGCACGTGCCAGCGAGAAAGGTTCCAAATTATGAATTTTATAACACTGCTGCACTACAGCAATCATTAGAGCAGCAGGTGAAAGAGACAGTCAACAAGTTGCAATAAATAGTTGTTTTTAAAATAATTTTGCGATGGATTTACAGCTGTCTACCTCAGAAGGACTAACAGAATTCACATTAGCAATCAGTAAAGCTATCTCCAAGTCACGTGTCGACAATGGTCTGCATGTCCATATGTACAACTTGAAGGACCCTAGAAACAAGGGCTTGTCATATCAGTAAAACCAACCTCTTAAAATAACAGACCATGTTAGTGGCTATATGCGTGTAGCTGTTAACGAGGTCTGTTATTTTAAGAGGTTGGTTTTATTGATATGACAAGCCCTTGTTTCTAGGGTCCTTAAATTTTATATATGGTCATGCAGACCATTGTCAAGACGTGACTTGGAGATAGCTTTACTGACTGACTGATTGAATTCTGAGAGTCCTTCTGAGGTAGACTGGTTTAATTCCGTCGAAGCGATGGTTTTGAAAACCACCATTTACTGCAACTGGTTGACTGTCTATTACACCTGCTGTCCAAATTACGTGTAATATTTGCTGAAGGACGCTCTAATTCACAAATAATGGGTGAATAGTCTGGATAATATGTGCGCCGTGAGTTACATGCCTGAAGACCTAGAGAATAATTTCTGACTTTAATACTTGACTTATTGTATTACACCATTAACGTAAGATAATAGCTCTTCACGAGTAGATTATGACAGCATTTGAAATTTCTAATTCTGACAATAATTTATGAAATATTGATATTAAAATTTTTATTGCCCTGAAAGTCGTTACATAGGTAACCTGCAACTGAAACTGGGCGACATATTTCCCCGTTCAGTGGTGTAGGAGGGCGTGCTCGAAAGTAATACCTCCGATTTTCTAAAGTGAAAACTCTTAAGGCTTTTTAAATAAAATAATCTTTATCAACATTCTACATCGTTATTCTTCATGTCTACATATTTATTTCGAAACAAAGTCACCTTGGCGACGAGCACGTTTCACCCAACGGGAAACCAGTTTGTTGAAGCCTTCACTGTAGAATATTTGGCTTTGTTGACGCAGACACTACCTCACCTCTGCTTACATCGCCTCATCACTACCAAATTGAAGTCCCCGAAGGTGTTCTTTAGGTTTTGCAAACAGATGAAAATCGGATGGGGCGAAGTCGGGACAGTACGGAGGATGATCGATGACAATGAACACAATGCGTGGCATTTCTACAGACATCACAGAGCTGTTTTGTGGTCTGGCAATCGCAAGCTGAAGGAGAGGCTCTGCATGTGTGGACGAACACTTCGAATTCGAAACTCAATTACAGCCTGCTGTTTTCTACACGCAACATTTCGGAGCCTTCTAGCGGCACAGTGCTTCAACTTGCGTCAGCGAAGCAGGGAAGTCGACCAAGTACACTAATGGCCATTAATATTGCTACACCAAGAAGAAATGCATATGATAAACGGGTATTCATTGGACAAATAAATTATACTGGAACTGACATGTGATTACATTTTCACGCAATTTGGTAGCATAGATCCTGAGAAATCAGTACCCAGAACAACCATCTCTGGCCGTAATAACGGCCTTGATGCGCCTGGGCATTGAGTAAAACAAAGCTTGGATGGCGTGTACCTTTACAGCTGCCCATGCAGCTTCAACACGATACCAAAGTTCAGTTGCTCGGCCACCATTCACCAGACGTTTTCAATTGGTGAGAGATCTGGAGAATGTGCTGGCCAGGATAGCAATCGAACATTTTCTGTATCCAGAAAGGCCCGTACAGGACCTGCAAGATGAGGTCGTGCATTATCCTGCTGAAATATAGGGTTTCGCAGACATCGAATGAAGGGTAGAGCCACGGGTCGTAGCACATTTGAAATGTAACGTCCACTGTTCAAAGTGCCGTCAATGCGAACAAGAGGTGACCGAGACGTATAACCAATGACACCCCATACAATCACGCCGGGTGATACGCCAGTATGGCGATGACGAGTACACGCTCCCAATGTGCGTTCACCGCGATGTCGCCAAACACGGATGCGACCATCATGATGCTGTAAACAGAACCTGGATTGATCCAAAAAAATGACGTTGTGTAGCCACGTTTCAGGGATCGAGACGTGGCTACACGATCCGTTACAGCCGTGCGGATGTGATGCCTGTCATCTCGACTGCTAGTGATACGAGGCAGTTGGGATCCAGCACTGCGTTCTGTATTACCCTCCTGAACCCTCCAATTCCAGATTCTGCTAACCGTCATTGGATCACGACCAACGCGAGCAGCAATGTCGCAATAGGATAAACCGCAATCGCGATAGGCTACAATCCAACCTTTATCAAAGTCGCAAACGTGATGGTACGCGTTTCTTCTCCTTACACGAAGCATCACAAGAATGTTTCACCAGGCAATGCCGCTCAACTGCTGTTTGTGTATGAGAAATCGGTTGGAAACTTTCCTCATGTCAGCACGTTGTAGGTGTCGCCACCGGTGCCAACCTTGTGTGAATGCTCTGAAAAGCTAATCATTTGCACATCACAGCATCTTCTACCCGTCGGTCAAATGTCGCGTCTGTGGCACGTCATCTTCGTGGTGTAGCAATTTTAATGGCCAGTAGTGTAATGCGTATGACACGTCATACCTCAGCCAGTATTGAGAAGAGAACAAAAAATAGTTGTGAATGAAGCAAATAGCTGGCAGATTGCGTGCTCTGCAAACTAGTGGAACGGGAAGAAACTCTGTCGTTCTTCTGAATGGCAAATGGTAATGCCGTATGGCTAGGGCCTCCCGGCGGGTACACCGTTCGCCTGGTGCAAGTCGGGAATCTAACCCGAGCCGTTAGGTATGACATTCCGTCGCGCCGACCACTTAGCTACCAGAGGCGAAAGCCATCCACACGAAATAACCCAGCTGGTTTATCCAGAGGACGCAAGCAGCTGAAAGTAGTATCTGAGTCATAGTGCGTCTCTGGAATAAATTGCTACGCGAAGGAATCAAAAAAATTTGCAGGAGCAGAAGACGCTCCTTGCCGACGTAAATTAACCTCGGACTCGCAGGGATTAGAATCAGTGACCACCGTCAGAACGCGGCTTTGACCCGAGCCCGAGGAGAGGGGAGGCAGAGAGAGCCTTGGGTTGGGGGTTGCTCCTGGATGGCGCTGATTAAGGCCCCTTTGAGAGCACAAGTTGCGCAGCGCAGAAGGCGGGTAGTTAGCGGAGAATCCAGCGAGCAATTAAGGCGGCCTATCACCAGCTGTATCTGAGCCGTCACGGTCGTAATACCTCTCCAGAGATTAAGCCGGTGCGCCGCTCCGGTATACCCGCGAACAACACCTGCCCTGTTTACCTCCCGCGAGAAGTGGAGTGTAGCGAAACGGCGAAAGCCTAATTTCTAAGGGATCAAACTTCTTCGCGATTACTCGCTGTAAGTTAAAACCGTCTGCCTTACTGAGACTGCGGGCAGGGTAGAGCTACTTTCAGTCTTTACGGCATGATTCAGAAGGAAACATCACCAACATGGCCTGGGGAAAAAGTACACTTACGAGATATCAGCCCCCAGTAATCCCGCGCAATTATTGAAGCCATAATTCTGATAGGACGCAGTTATTATCTTCTGAAAATACGGCATTTGAACTTTCACGAGTACCGTTAGCTTGTCACTCGATCCGCCCTACTACAGCACCTTAATTCCCGAGCGCGAAGTACTGAACTGTGGAGTGACCAAGAGGCTGTAAATTATTGTTCTGGGACAGGCAACCTGCTTTCTTCATTGTATCAAAAAGCTCGGTTTATAACCTGTAGCTAGTGCCAGAAATCTCTGTTTTGAACCTTATTGTGAATTAAACTGTGCCGTGTGCTCCTGCGATTTGATTGTTCCAGTGTAGTGTGTTCGATCTCTTTCGATTCGCTTTGCGGTGAGCGGGTTGGTGCGCCCTCTGCGATTCCGTGCCGGAAGCCGAAAGGGAGTCTCGGGCAGAAAGAGAGACGAGCGCCGGAAGATCGCGGAAGTCGCGTCGGCCAAGTGGCGTGAGTGCGAGTGTGGCAGTTGCATTGGGGCCGGCCGAGCAGCGGAACAGGGGGTGCTGCAGTGACTCGCTGTCGGTCGTTCTGTTTACGAGTTCAACCTTCCTCACGCTGTGGCTACGGGCTGGTGTTATTCTGGACATTACCTTATTAGCGGCATTTGGATTAATACTGTTAAAGGTGAGCTGTCAGTTTGGTGGAGTTACAGCGAGACTTCCTTTTGGTCGTGTTCTGGCTTTCGCTGCTGAGCAGTGAGTGTTCCCACGTCGCGTGTCGAAATACTGACTTGTGCCCTGGTTGATTTACGTATGAACTGGAGTGCCTATGTGGGCGTGTTTGCTTAAATTGTTGATGAAGTGTTTCCCAATACCATTACTTGAGTGTCTGTAAATTGCATTTTAGTTTGTTACTGAACTTATGTCAGTTAAGCGTCACGCTAGCCAAGTAAAGGTTAAGCCTACTGTGACACCACTGTTTACCTGTAGGATTAAAATTAATTCAATCTTAATCACAGCTACGAATAATTCAAGGCTAATTGTAAGTGCCGTGTGTGTTTGGTTTTTTGTCCTTTTCTCTTACTTACTAATGTTGAGTGTTAAACTGTTATGGAAACCCCTTTGAAGTCATTTCACGGTGTGGTTTTAGAAAGAGTTGTGTGGGTACTGTTGTTAACGGCTCCTGGGGTTTCTCGCCCACACATCTATCGCACGCCAGGGGTTTAGTGCCAACCGCCAACAGTGCGGTAACTTGTTAACAATCCTTTTCGAATCACCGTCTGGTCTACGACTATTGATGGATTTCTGTGGTAAAATTCAAATGGAGGCACTGTCTTGTTAACTTGTCTGAACTGAATGTGCTTGCCCTGTAAAACAGTTCATTACTGACTGAGTAGTTTAGTCAGTGGTAGGACACTCGTCATTCTCGCACAGACTGTACTTGGCATTAATTGCATTGTCCTGGTAAATCGGTGTGCTACGTAAGATTATAACGCAAGCGCCATTGTGGGTAATATTTACCATTTAACTATATGAGTTGGTTCTGTGAATCATTGTGGCACACAAGATCACGTAAAACAGTGCTATAGTGGGCAGATATTGCTATGTGTCTGTAATATTATTTCCTGTTAGCCATTGTGCCCATTAGGTTATGTAAAGTTTAAATACAGTAACCAGTTTGCTAATTTTCTGTGTTTCGTAATAACACTTTACAAGCATTAAAATTTTGGGAAAGGTTTAAATCTCATATTTGTTTGATGTTAGATAACTTGTTGATGATTCATGTTAAATCAGCTGATGTACATTTAAACTGAACAAGTTATATGTCAATATGTTGTTACCAGTACCTTGCATAATTTTTCTTGCGTAATAAATTAAATTTTATATTCTATCCTCCATTTGTTGCTCAGCCCCTGTATCCTGCTCCCAACCATATCATGAACCAATTACAATCACAGCAAAGGGTGATACCAGATACAGACAGATGCCTACGACTAGAGGCATACAGGTATGCACGTGAGTTATACAGACAGACCCTATAAAACACACGTACACAACACTGAGAACGATGTGTAACGCCACAAAATATATGGGATGAACATACAAAATGCTGACAGAGAACGTAAAAACCCCACTAGTTCACGGAACGCTAAGGCAGGATGACAGCACGGTCACGACGGGACAGAGGAATACGACAGAGTTTCTGCTGCACAAACTGCTTCCTGACGACGTCAGACATACAATATCACACAACATTAAGAGAAAAAGCATCTCGAACAGCCCACATCCATTCAGGAGCACGGAATAAAGTACCACAGCAGATCATCCCGTTCCTAATAATGTTACTGAACTATGCCTTGCGGCTGGTCAGGGCGTCTACATTGCGGAAAACCGCCAAACCAGCCATTATTAAGAGTTACGAACCAAGATGCCTCGAACATCGTAGCAAAGATTCAGAAGAGACTGCTGTGTAAATGTTTGCAAACTCAGAACTCTCAGGGGAATGAGCCAACGCCAATTCGGCTCCAGAACCGGTATATCCATAGATGATGTCATCACCCACGCATTACACATCTTTAAGAATACAGGAAACAAGAATGCCACGGCAATAACGACTGTCGTTACTGGGGCATTCGATTACATCTGGAGGCCCCTAGTCACCGTTCAACAGGTTCCTACATCTACAGCTACACTTATACTCCGCACGCTACCCAACGGTGTGTAGCGGAGGGCACTTTACGTGCCACTGTCATTACCCCCCTTTTCTGTTCCAGTCGCGATCGGTTCGCGGGAAGAACGACTGTCTGAAAGCCTCTGTGCGCGCTCGAATCTCTCTAATTTTACATTCGTGTTCTCTTCGGGAGGTATAAGTAGGGGGAAGCAATATATTCCATACCTCAGCCAGAAACGGACCCTCTCGAAACCTTGCGAGCAAGCTACACCGCGATGCAGAGCGCCTCTCTTGCAGAGTCTGCCACTTGAGTTTGCTAAACATCTCCGTAACGCTATCACGGTTACCAAATAACCCTGTGACGAAACGCGCCGCTCTTCTTTGGATCTTCTCTATCTCCTCCGTCAACCCGATCTGGTACGAATCCCACACTGACGAGCAATACTCAAGTATAGGTCGAACGAGTGTTTTGTAAGCCACCTTCTTCGTTGATGGACTACATTTTCTAAGGACTCTCCCAATGAATCTCAATCTGGTACCCGTCTTACCAACAATTAATTTTATACGATCATTCCACTTCAAATCGTTCCGCACGCATACTCTCAGATATTTTTACAGAAGTAACTGCTACCAGTGTTTGTTCCGCTATCATGTAATCATACAATAAAGGATCCTTCTTTCTATGTATTCGCAATACATTACATTTGTCTATGTTAAGGGTCAGTTGCAGATCTTCCTGCATTTCGCTACAATTTTCTAATGCTGCAACTTCTCTGTATACTACAGCATCATCCGCGAAAATCCGCACGGAACTTCCGACACTATGTACTAGATCATTTATATATATTGTGAAAAGCAGTTGTCCCATAACACTCCCCTGTGGCACGCCAGAGGTTACTTTAACGTCTGTAGACGTCTCTCCATTGATAACAACAATATTTGTTCTGTTTGCTAAAAATTCTTCAATCCAGCCACACAGCTGGTCTGATATTCCGTAGGCCCTTACTTTGTTTATCAGGTGACAGTGCGGAACTGTATCGAACGCCTTCCGGAAGTCAAGGAAAATAGCATCTACCTGGGAACCTGTATCTAATATTTTCTGGGTCTCATGAACAAATAAAGCGAGTTGGGTCTCACACGATCCCTGTTTCCGGAATCCATGTTGATTCTTACAGAGTAGATTCTGGGTTTCCAAAAACGACATGATACTCGAACAAAAAACATGTTCTAAAATTCTACAACAGATCGACGTCAGAGATATATCTCTATAGTTTTGCGCATCTGGTCGACGACCCTTCTTGAAGACTGGGACTACCTGTGCTCTTTTCCAATCATTTGGAACATTCCGTTCCTCTAGAGACTTGCGGTACACGGCTGTTAGAAGGGGGCAAGTTCTTTCGCGTACTCCATGTAGAATCGAACTGGTATCCCGTCAGGTCCAGTGGACTTTCCTCTGTTGAGTGATTCCAGTTGCTTTTCTATTCCTTGGACACTTATTTCGATGTCAGCCATTTTTTCGTTTGTGCGAGGATTTAGAGAAGAAACTGTACTGCGATCTTCCTCTGTGAAACAGCTTTGGAAAAAGGTGTTTAGTATTTCAGCTTTACGCGTGTCATCCTCTGTTCCAATGCCATCATCATCCCTGAGTGTCTGGATATTCTGTTTCGAGCCACTACTGATTTAACGTAAGACCAGAACTTCCTAGGATTTTCTGTCAAGTCGGTACATAGAATTTTACTTTCGAACTCACTGAACGCTTCACGCATAGCCCTTCTTACGCTAACTTTGACATCGTTTAGCATCTGTTTATCTGAGAGGTTTTGGCTGCGTTTAAACTTGCAGTGAAGTTCTCTTTGCTTTCGCAAAAGTTTCCTAACCTTGTTGTTGAACCACGGTGGGTTTTTCCCGTCCCTCACAGTTTTACTCGGCACGTACCTGTCTAAAACGCATTTTACAATTGCCTTAAACTTTTTCCATAAACACTCAACATCGTCAGCGTCGGAACAAAAATTTTCGTTTTGATCTGTTAGGTAGTCTGAAATCTGCCTTCTATTACTCTTGCTAAACTTCTTGCTTCTATTACTCTTGCTAACCTTCCTCCCTTTTTTATATTCCTATTAACTTCCATATTCAGGGATGCTGCTACGGCCTTATGATCACTGATTCCCTGTTCTGCATTGACAGAGTCAAAAAGTTCGGGTCTGTTTGTTGTCAGTAGGTCCAAGATGTTACGTCCACGAGTCGGTTCTCTGTTTAATTGCTCGAGGTAATTTTCCGATAGTGCACTCAGTACAATGTCACTCGATGCTCTGTCCCTACCACCCGCTACGGAAATGAGCGAGTAGTCGAATGGCAGATGGACACCCTGAAAGTAATTAAAAGAATGACCAAAGGCTATCCTCAAAGGTCGATCTGCGGTCCCATCTTCTGGAGTAAACCCCTCCTAGAACTTCTAGATGCGGATGACAAGTCAGACGGAATTTTCGCCTACGCAGAGGACGATTTAGTTGTAGTCATTGTCAACAAACAGAGTCCAGCTAGAAAAGGAAACCAGTGGAATAACACAAACAATTACACAATGGTGTCAGAGCAACAAATTTAGAATAACCAAAAACAAAACCACATACGCATTACTGAAAGGATCACTCCAAAGAAATCCTTCAGTTAAAATAGGGCACACAACCATATAATAAGCCTATGTAACACACTATTCTGAGGTACACATTGATGAGAAATTGAATTTCCACAAACACACAAAGCTAAGAACAGGCAAAGCAGAACAAATACTCCAAAAATGGAGAGGCTAAATTCAAAACAGTACAAGCTACCTCTCCCTGTCATATGGGCATACCACTGTGCGCCCTTCGAATAAGTACTCAGCTTCGCAGCTAGCGCGTGGTCTCACAGACTCATCCTAGTCACCAACATAGCATCAGTCAGACGAGGGCAGGGAAGTGTCCTACTTAGACTATCAAGAACCTTTGGCAGCACCACAGTGGATGCACTGTGTGTAGTGCTCGGCGTATGCCTCGAAGATATCACGATCAAATACAGAGCTGCAGGTACTGGTTAAAGATGGAGAGACTAGATAAGGTACACACAAAAACTGGTGTATCGATAGAGACGACACGTCACGTTAAAAGCTGACGTCTGGATACGTGGCAAGGTGGGTGGAATGTAAATGATAAGGGATGCAGATTGCACGTCTTCTTCCCCGCCGTAAGGGAGCGGTTGAGAATAAAGCACATCGATCTCAGCCAGGATGGTGTACGTTTCTTAAACAGACACGGGCCTTATCCCAAGCACTTAAACCGCTTGAGTGAGGACAGAAGCCCACATGAACATGCGGGAAGGAAGGTTCCCTATAGCACACAGTCTCATTCTGCGGGCAATACGCGAACAACAGACATACACGAGACTTGGTCTACACAGAAACAGAAATACACAGCAATAAGAGACTAAGAGCACTGGCACGATTAAATGCATTAACAGACAGTATTTCAAAAATAAAACATGAAGAGTACCTGCTGATATGACTTAACAGACATACATGTATGCAACTTAACAACAATCTCTAGCGGATGCAACTTAAGAACAATCTCTAGCGGGTGAACAGCGACACCCATAGTGACAGTTCAAAAAAATGTGTGTGAAATCTTATGGGACTTACACTGCTAAGGTCATCAGTCCCTAAATTATCCTAAGGACAAACACCCATGCCCGAGGGAGGATTCGAACCTCAGCCGGGACCAGCCGCTAAGTCTACATCTACATCCATACTCCGCAAGCCACCTGACGGTGTGTGGCGGAGGGTACCCTGAGTACCTCTATCGGTTCTCCCTTCTATTCCACTCTCGTATTGTTCGTGGAAAGAAGGATTGTCGGTATGCTTCTGCGCGGGCTCTAATCTCTCTGATTTTATCCTCATGGTCTCTTCGCGAGATATACGTAGGAGGGAGCAATATACTGCTTGACTCTTCGGTGAAGGTATGTTCTCGGAGCTTTAACAAAAGCCCGTACCGAGCTACTGAGCGTCCCTCCTGCAGAGTCTTCCACTGGAGTTTATCTATCATCTCCGTAACGCGATTCCAGGTCTGCAGCGCCCCAGACCGGTCGGCTAATCCCGCGCGGCTACAGTGACAGTGAAGGGAATAAAACGAACATGAGTTGAAACAGTCAGAAAGACACCTAGAATTATGAATCAGACGTAACAGGCCAAAATGCACTGACAATTTGTACATATAAGTCAAATGATTTTTAAGGATAGAGAATACTAGAGTAAATGTAGTGTAAGGTGCTCGCAATGTAGCCAAGAAAGCGCCCACTTCATCAATGATATTTCTCTACTGATTATGAACTATTTTGTTGTGACTTGCCGTCAACAGCTCGGAGAAACCATTCCGAGGTATTCACCGCCAGTCACAATCGGTGATGGCACTAACAAATCTCTCTTCTATCCTTTCATCTTTTTACATTCTTCTTAAAAAAAAAAAGTATATTTCAACTTCGAATTATTTCTTGTTTTAAAGAAGTATACATTCTGTGTCAGATGTTGCAAACAAAAACAAAAAAACTACAAAAAAGATTGTCTATGAAAGCTGTAATACGTACGACCCGTTTCAAAACACCAGGTAAGAAGTCTTCAAATTTGCAACAAATAAACGAAGCATTGTGTCACTGAAGAGGTACCATAGCGGTGTTTCATTATTAAGGTGTGAGTTGTACATTATTTTCTTTGGATTTTAAAGCTGGTACTGTTAAATTGAAATACATTTGGAAGATATGCTCTATTCTTAATCTGATTAGGGTAATTAAATAGTAAATCTAAAATCGTTAACCTCATTTAATAATAATTCTTCGCTGCTTAATTTTATTCATTTTGATGTTGGGATGTATATATATATACAAAATACATATATGCAAAATACCAATACGAAAATACTGTCAAAATAATACTGAACGTACATGCGCTAGTGGTTGGCGTATTACGTATTCATATTCATTTGCAGCTGAATAGACAAGAGGTTCTAATAGACAAGACTGGCTGCTTGCGGAAGTACTTACATTCAAAATCCTGAGTGATCGACACATGTAAGGCAGTTAAAAATGTGCAAATTAGACTGAACAATGAATGAGAATTATTTTAAACTTATTATTCTTGAGACAAGTAATCAGTCCTTAGCCCGTCTCACACAGGTTCACAGCACTCGTTCCGTCTAGCCAGAATGAAAAGTATCAACTCGAATGTTATATTCGAAAAGATTAACGAACTCAGTAGCTCACAATATAGCCTTTCCCAGTGCCCGATAATGTCGACGGCCACGGGCATTCAGAGTCCCACGTGGCGTTAATGGCGGTCACTAACATAATATTCCACGTTCTCCCTTCCACTTATAACTTTGATGCTTTAAAAATATACTGACCAGACTTCTTCCATATTCACAGAAACACCTCCTACATTCGCTGCATTCCTCAAAATCTTAATAACGCAAATATTTTGTCAACGAGTAAGCTTTCTCCAACACAAGGGCCACATTCCGACAGCCACCATCGGCCGTATGTCAAATTCTGTCCTGCCTCTGATTCATCTGCCCTACCACGCAAGGTGTAATACACTCCTGGAAATGGAAAAAAGAATACATTGACACCGGTGTGTCAGACCCACCATACTTGCTCCGGACACTGCGAGAGGGCTGTACAAGCAAAGATCACACGCACGGCACAGCGGACACACCAGGAACCGCGGTGTTGGCCGTCGAATGGCGCTAGCTGCGCAGCATTTGTGCACCGCCGCCGTCAGTGTCAGCCAGTTTGCCGTGGCATACGGAGCTCCATCGCAACACTGGTAGCATGCCGCGACAGCGTGGACGTGAACCGTATGTGCAGTTGACGGACTTTGAGCGAGGGCGTATAGTGAGCATGCGGGAGGCCGGGTGGACGTACCGCCGAATTGCTCAACACGTGGGGCGTGAGGTCTCCACAGTACATCGATGTTGTCGCCAGTGGTCGGCGGAAGGTGCACGTGCCCGTCGACCTGGGACCGGATCGCAGCGACGCACGGATGCACGCCAAGACCGTAGGATCCTACGCAGTGCCGTAGGGGACCGCACCGCCACTTCCCAGCAAATTAGGGACACTGTTTCTCCTGGGGTATCGGCGAGGACCATTCGCAACCGTCTCCATGAAGCTGCGCTACGGTCCCGCACACCGTTAGGCCGTCTTCCGCTCACGCCCCAACATCGTGCAGCCCGCCTCCAGTGGTGTCGCGACAGGCGTGAATGGAGGGACGAATGGAGACGTGTCGTCTTCAGCGATGAGAGTCGCTTCTGCCTTGGTGCCAATGATGGTCGTATGCGTGTTTGGCGCCGTGCAGGTGAGCGCCACAATCAGGACTTCATACGACCGAGGCACACAGGGCCAACACCCGGCATCATGGTGTGGGGAGCGATCTCCTACACTGGCCGTACACCTCTGGTGATCGTCGAGGGGACACTGAATAGTACACGGTACATCCAAACCGTCATCGAACCCATCGTTCTACCATTCCTAGACCAGCAAGGGAACTTGCTGTTCCAACAGGACAATGCACGTCCGCATGTATCCCGTGCCACCCAACGTGCTCTAGAAGGTGTAAGTCAACTACCCTGGCCAGCAAGATCTCTGGATCTGTCCCCCATTGAGCATGTTTGGGACTGGATGAAGCGTCGTCCCACGCGGTCTGCACGTCCAGCACGAACGCTGGTCCAACTGAGGCGCCAGGTGGAAATGGCATGGCAAGCCGTTCCACAGGACTACATCCAGCATCTCTACGATCGTCTCCATGGGAGAATAGCAGCCTGCATTGCTGCGAAAGTTGGATATACACTGTATAGTGCCGACATTGTGCATGCTCTGTTGCCTGTGTCTATGTGCCTGTGGTTCTGTCAGTGTGATCATGTGATGTGTCTGACCCCAGGAATGTGTCAATAAAGTTTCCCCTTCCTGGAACAATGAATTCACGGTGTTCTTATTTCAATTTCCAGGAGTGTAGATGATTCCGCTCATGCTGCCGCGAAACTGTTCCTTTTGGAACATTCCAGAAGGCCAACGATATAGTATTCGGCGCAAGTAAGTGGTTATCCTCTCCGACGTACCGTAGTTACATGTGCTCCTGCTATATATGCCTTTTCTCATGCCTAAAACAAAAGTCCAACGTTCGCATTTTGTACGGTAAGAATATATGTAGACCCAAGCAACCAATGAAAATTTGTACGAAGGCTGGGATTCGAATCTGGCTCTCCTGCTCACTAGGCAGATGCGTTAACGACTAGGCGACGCTTACACAGAGACTGTGCATAACCACACGTACTACCCTAGCACGTCTCCCTCCTCAGTCCAGATTCCCATTCATACTTCAGCCCGCTTGGTGTTCCTCCAAAACTCAAACAGCAATGCAGAGGCTCTCCATGTATACTGAAACACCACCTCAGCATCGAACATACAAAATAAAACAGCAATTTTTTTAATTGTGAATTTTGTTCGAATAGAAAAAATACATTCGAGTAATTGGGAGAGATAATTCAAGAAAATGTGTTACAAAAATCTGAACAGATGAAACGATACTCAAAGTGGGTGATGAATGTAGAATAGCTGAGAGTATTTACAATAAAAGGGTCACTTCGAAGAAATTCAATTGTAACATATTACAGGACGATACTGAAAGCACAAACTCTCCATGTAAATAATTACCAACCAAGAGATGAATTGCAATTTTTTTAGATGAAATACGAAGCATAGAACTCGAAAATTAAGAAGTATTGATGAAATATACTGAAACATACAAAACTTAGAAAAAATAATAGATACGATAAGGAAAAAGACTGATTTTTACAATATTTATGTTGAGAGAATAACAATACACTAACATAGCGACCCTTTACATGTTTCTGGGAAACTAAATTATATACAAGCTGGATCCGCAAAGAACTCATATTTCTTCGACAGCTTCAGTTCAATACTGTTATAACAAGAAACACGTAGAAATTAAGCATATATTTCAATCTGTGTTCCAGCTATGTCTTTGTAATTCTTTAAAATATTTTTTCCACTGTCATTTATAAGAGCAAATTGTCACAATCGCTGTTATAGCAATATATTTCATACCCTAACACGAGAGATGAGACAGGAGAGTGTGTATTGGAAGCGACTGACGACACCAGGGTCGACACATCGATATTTAAATCGAAATAACATCCGTTTCGACCGCCATCTTGTTACTGCTGCTCAGGAGAGCTGACTGTGATGTCGTGTGTGTTAAGTATCCCTTGAGAGTTTACTGGCAGTGGTTAAAGAGGATCCAAGGACCAATAGCAACTGTGGTAACTATAAACACAAGAAGACAGCCATTTCATACAGGGTGTTTCAAAAATGACCGGTATATTTGAAACGGCAATAAAAACTAAACGAGCAGCGATAGAAATACACCGTTTGTTGCAATATGCTTGGGACAACAGTACATTTTCAGGCGGACAAACTTTCGAAATTACAGTAGTTACAATTTTCAACAACAGATGGCGCTGCAAGTGATGTGAATGATATAGAAGACAACGCAGTCTGTGGGTGCGCCATTCTGTACGTCGTCTTTCTGCTGTAAGCGTGTGCTGTTCACAACGTGCAAGTGTGCTGTGGACAATATGGTTTATTCCTTAGAACAGAGGATTTTTCTGGTGTTGGAATTCCACCGCCTAGAGCACAGTGTTGTTGCAACAAGACGAAGTTTCCAACGAAGGTTTAATGTAACCAAAGGACCGAAAAGCGATACAATAAAGGATCTGTTTGAAAAATTTCAACGGACTAAGAACGTGACGGATGAACGTGCTGGAAAGGTAGGGCGACCGCGTACGGCAACCACAGAGGGCAACGCGCAGCTAGTGCAGCTGGTGATCCAACAGCGGCCTCGGGTTTCCGTTCGCCGTGTTGCAGCTGCGGTCCAAATGACGCCAACGTCCACATATCGTCTCATGCGCCAGAGTTTACACCCCTATCCATACAAAATTCAAACGCGGCAACCCCTCAGCGCCGCTACCATTGCTGCACGAGATACATTCGCTAACGATATAGTGCACAGGATTGATGACGGCGATATGCATGTGGGCAGCATTTGGTTTACTGACGAAGCTTATTTTTACCTGGACGGCTTCGTCAATAAACAGAACTGGCGCATATGGGGAACCGAAAAGCCCCATGTTGCAGTCCCATCGTCCCTGCATCCTCAAAAAGTACTGGTCTGGACCGCCATTTCTTCCAAAGGAATCATTGGCCCATTTTTCAGATCCGAAACGATTACTGCATCACGCTATCTGGACATTCTTCGTGAATTTGTGGCGGTACAAACTGCCTTAGACGACACTGCGAACACCTCGTGGTTTATGCAAGATGGTGCTCGTCTACATCGCACGGCCGACGTCTTTAATTTCCTGAATGAATATTTCGATGATCGTGTAGATTGCTTTGGGCTATCCGAAACATACAGGAGGCGGCGTGGATTGGCCTCCCTATTCGCCAGACATGAACCCCTGTGACTTCTTTCTGTGGGGACACTTGAAAGACCAGGTGTACGGCCAGAATCCAGAAACAATTGAACAGCTGAAGCAGTACATCTCATCTGCATGTGAAGCCATTCCGCCAGACACGTTGTCAAAGGTTTCGGGTAATTTCATTCAGAGACTACGCCGCATTATTGCTACGCATGGTGGATATGTGGAAAATATCGTACTATAGAGTTTCCCAGACCGCAGCGCCATCTGTTGTTGACAATTGTAACTACTGTAATTTCGAAAGTTTGTCTGCCTGAAAATGTACTGTTGTCCCAAGCATATTGCAACAAACGGTGTATTTCTATCGCTGCTCGTTTAGTTTGTATTGCCGTTTCAAATATACCGGTCATTTTTAAAACACCCTGTATGAGCAAAGTGAGTGATTATTTAAAAATTTCTGCGTCAAACGCAGACCAACATACGAACTGAATATTCCCTTATATTTTGTTCTCATTCTCCTCAACATGACGACAGCACGTGCCAAGGCTGAACAGAGCAACTTTAATATCTATGCGTAATTTTGTTAAATGTTTTTGTATTGCCATTGCAACTTGAAGGCTTTTATACCGAGAAACATTTTACATCGTTAAATAATTTATGTTGTCCACTAACTTTGTGACTGGTAACGGAATCTGAAAGAAACATTTTGATAAAAAAGTTTCATGTATATAAAAGAATAAATGAACATACATAAGTAATTATTTTAAAGAGAGGGTGGCGAAAAGCAGAAAAACTTTAATCGTTGCTGTGTTAAGTATCTCACAAGTTAGTACTGTATAGTTCCGCCTCATCTGGTAGTTCTGTATGAATATATTTACACGCCAAGAGGTTTATACTATAAAAATGCGGGAAGAAAGTGTTGTTACGTATGTGCAGCTCGAGATCCTACCAACTAATGCAGATGATGTAGCAGTACGATTCTTACACAGAAATATGACCTGGGACCTAACAAAATTTATGTACGAGAACTGGGTAAGTACAGAGAACCCAATGCCACCAGTTATTGCAAAATTTTAAAACTGTTTCGTATCTACAAGTGCTGCTTCCACAGTTACTCGATAGGAATGGTCCACTGTAGACCTATTCATTCATAATTCAGCCGTGATGGTAGCTACGTTATCCATATCCAGTTCCCAATATTGCCCCTTCCGTATCACCTCTTCCTTTTCTGTGCCCAGTAACACGACTTGGTTCTCCCTATGAACCACGAGTCACAGTTCAGTTCACTGCTAGAAAGTCAATCACAAAACAATTCATTCTATCACTGTAGGTTGTTGGGGTATTAATACCAGCAACTTATTTAACTACCTTTCGTAAAATCCAAAGTACAAGTACATAGTATGCAAAACCGTAGTACACATTCAAACACAGCACAAGTCATATGTTGTTTTAAAATTTAATGCCGTCGTTCCTTTGTGCAATGAGCTTGTCTTATATACGTAGTAAAAAAGCAATTTTTAAATTGTTTTCTGTGGCAGCGTGATGAAGATAATTTTGTGGCAGCCAATAAATGCGGCTGCAAGCACATCTAATTCCACATAAGTGCGAAATCAGCAGCATATATTACTTTGCACCCAACTGTTTTCGTCGCAGTTGGCGGCGTGGAAAACCTCGTCGTGCACACCAGTAATTTGAAACTAACACGCTGGAAACTTCAATTTTTTTCTCCATACGCTGTGCGCTTCTGCCCGTTGTTGAACGAATCGCAGTTGGTGCGCTTAGGAACTAGTTAGCGAAAATTTCCAGAGGCGATGCGAAAGTTCTCGTACTACTAAAATTCGCCTTTTCACAGAAGGGATTATATCCTGTAATATAATCGGATAAACAACTACCATTCGTACACTTAAAATATGGACTTCGCGGGACGTGGCTACGATTTTCTCCATGTGTTCGTCAGGTCTGGAAGAATATTCATATTCTCTCTATCTCTCTCTCTCTCTCTCTCTCTCTCTCTCTCTCTCTCTCTTTCTCACACACACACACACACACACACACACACACACACACACACATTCATTTCACTCGAGTATGTAAGCGAACAGCTTATCTCTGCCACGAATCCAAGATATTCTTGTTTTTCGTAAAAGTATAATTTATTTTTGCGGAATGGATGCAACTCAGTTTACGCCTGCCATATGTTGGCAAGAAGGATGGAAGATTGGCATTTAACATCCCGTCGATATCGAGATCACTAGAGATGGAGCTCAAGTCGGAATGTTTAAAGGATGAGGAAGGAAATCAGCAGTGCCATTCCAAAGGAACTACCCCGACATTTGGCTAGGAGCGATTTAGGGATATGACGGAAAACACGAATTAGGATTGTCGGGTGTGGATATGTACCGTTGTCCTCCTGAATTAGAGTCCAGTGTGATAACCACAGCACCACCTTTCTCGGTCAAATGTCCGGCGTACTCAAGTACGAATACAGTGTAAATAGTAGTGCCCCAATTTTGCTCCGAAAACTGTTCGTGTAATGGCAAAAAAAGTAGACTAATTTAAGATCCATTTTGCATTTTACGAAAAAAAACCATCGATAAGCTCTGGCAAAGGAAAATACCAGATATACAGGGGACCATGATCATTACCTTTCTTGTCATTACATTGCATGTGTTCTGCTTAACAGATATTCGGATGCAATAAAAACTCATAGTAACACCGAGTAAACATTTATCTTTCCACTGGTATCTCACTAATATCTTCGCAGTATCTATGTTTCCTATAGCTGTTTGTTAGATCCTATCCGTCTTTCAAGCTTCTTCCTCCCCTCCAAACTGACACACACACACACACACACACACACACACACACACACTCGTAGAGAGAGAGAGAAATGAACTACGGAAGGAAGCTAAATACTCTTAAGATATTCGTAGTAATTCGACGTCTTTAAATTGGTTGAAACTTCAAAATCGTTTACACATAAAGTGTCAGTATCTGCACTGGAAATACAGTTATTTAATAAAATGGAAAAATAAATGATGAAAAGGCGCCAACACAGTCGGAAGTATTTCTGGACAGTGAACAAATGTTTTGGTCGTAATATTCAACGTATAATAAAAAAGGTAAGATTTTTATCTGCCGGTGTAGGAATAGTGAAGGCCTTATAGAAAAACATTTGCTGTTAGCAGAATACAGTGTAGGAAATTAGTACGAATTTCTTACGATACTCAGCATATAACTGCATTAGATGACGGAGAAATTATACAAAATTTAAAATATCAATTACCTCTTCCTGCTTGTTTTGCAAGAAAGGGAATGTAATCTTTTATTATCCTCTCAACGCGAAGTGTCGGTTGAGGAAGACTGTTTTAACAGCTCCGAGTAGCACTTCTTTATTGTCGAGCAACAGAAACTCTCTCTTCAGACATTACCACCATTGTGGGAAAGTTATATCTGTACAGAACGCATACTGCATCAAAAGACTACTCTAAAGGTGAAAAATTCAGCTTAACAGTGATTCAGCCTGAGGGGGGATGTTATCGGAGAACACACCGCGCGATAGTGCAGAGATGACGTAATGCCAGCGCGCTACGAGTTTTCAAAGTTTCTCGGAAAGTCGTTTACTGCGAAAGAAGCCAAAGAAGCGGCACTGAGAACTTCTGAAAGCACATTAAAAACGTCCCGCCAAAGAAGGGAAGAAAAGAGGAAGAAAAGTTCACTATTTTTCATCAGTCGACAACACAGTCATTAGAACAGGCGCATGAACACAGATATGTTTTGTAGGAACTGGTGGCGAAAATTTTCAGCAAAGTATTGCGGTATTCTCTTGAAGTCACTCTAGTGCTGGGTTTCCCTAACTTTTCCTCTGACGGAACACTCCGAGAAACTTGATACTTTGATAGAACTGCTTCTTTATTTGAAGGTTAAAAAGGCTTCTTTTATTCAGTGTTTACTTGTGTTTTAAATCGTAACTAGTAACAGAAAAATCGTAATAAAATTAAAAAAAAAACGTACCGTCAAAATGCCGAAGAAAGGCAACCATGTAATTAATACGTAGTTTTTCGGGGGCGCTTACTCACTTCCCGCAGAACACTAGTGTTCCGCGGAACACAGTTTGCGAAACCATGCTCTAGACTTTTAGATGACAGAGATGCCTGTGTCTGCTGAGATTGTGAATTAACACGGCAGCACGAAAATCGAATTAATTACGTTTGTGTATTTCAGAGATATACGTTCGTTAGAGATGAGTTGCATGTAATCTAAAACAGGGAAAAGATTTATTTCGTATTTCACGTCTTTTGATAGCAAGATTCCTGACATTTCGTGGTCTTGTTACGAATTTTCGAGGAGCGCCTGTGCTGTATCGTTACTGGCAAGAATCCACCAAAATACCCCAATAATAACAGTAATCCTTAGCTGCTGACTGGAAAATATGATACGGTAACTTCAGCTCCAATCACATTTACGAACATGATAAATCAGCAGCCAGGGGTTAGGAATCTTACAGAGTTTCCCAACAAACAAAAAAGCACGATTTATTTGGTCAGCCACAACGAGTGTGATTACCGTTTCTTGTGAAGCTAAATATTTCTCGGTTTTGGATTTTATGGAACAGGGGAGTATACAAATTTAATTAATTCGATTTCCCTGTTGTTACCATCTGAATCGTTAGCGAACTTTTTACTTCTAAGTGTGAATAATTGGCTTAACGACGACATGCCTAACACAGCCGCGATAAACATAGATCTCTGCTTCTATTCATAGTCTGAACAGAGAGAGGTATCTTGGTTTACGTTTTCCGTCACCCTGTCTAGCAAAACAGAACTCCGGTGGTCAAAAGATGCGCTGTTTATTTTGAATGGATCTTTTTCTTTCTTAATGCCTCACAGTAGGCTTCAGGATTGATTATCCCTGTGCTCGACAATACATTACCACACTCAGTCCGGCGGCCGTAAGAAATGTAGCTTCAGTTCAAACGGCGCATTTTTGAATATCCCCACTAAAGCACAGACTCTGCTTCAAGCGATTTTTCACCTCTATATGCATATGAAAAAGTGGCCTGGATCGACCCGCTTTGAATCCGACGACGAACTTCAGGATGCTTCCACGAGATGGCTGCAATCTCAAGATAGCAGAATAACGTGGAGAGAGAATTTATCAACTCTCTAATGGATATTACAGTGCTTACATATGAATGGTGATTATGTAGCTAAGCAATACAATGCTGTAGTTTTAAAGTTTCCAAAGAAGTTTGATTTAATCATTCCAGTATTTTATTTGTAGCCTAAAGGAGTCTATTTTCTGGTTGGTGTCGTGTGTTCCTCTTAAGCGTGGTACACGCTTACAAGTTTTTAAGAATGTGTGTTGATGTTTCGTTTCTACTTTAATCACCAGGCATGCTACCACGGCGTACAAACAAAATGATGGGGAGTAGAACGAAATCTACACTGGACTTGATAAGATCGAAACGTGAGAGTTAGAATTACGTTATGTCGCTGGATCTCAGACCAGGGAACATGCGGTACATTATATGAAATAAACCGAGGTGGCATAAGTCGTAGGTGCGTCCTAACATCGTGTCACAACTACTTTTCCGCGGCGTAGTGCAGCAACTCACGTTGTAGGGACTCAACAACACGCTGGAAGTCCCCTGCAGAAATACTGAGGTATGCTGCCTCTATGGCCGTCCATAATTGCGTAATTGTTGCCGGTATAGGATTTTGTGCACTATCGGACTTTTCGATTATGCTCCATGAATATTCAATGGGATTCACATCGGGCCCTTTGGGTGGCCAAAATCATTTGCTCAAACTCTCCATAATATCCTTCAAAGCAATCGCGAACAATTGTGGCCCTGTGACATGGCGCATTGTCATCCATAGAAATTCCATCGTTTTTTGGGAACATGAAGTCCATAGCTGTAAATGGCCTCCAAGTAGCCGAACAGACCCATATTCAGTCAATGATCGGTTCAGTTGGACCACAGAACTCAATCCAACCATTGCAAACACAGCCCACACGGTTATGGGAGGCATCAAGAACTTGTGCAGTGTCTCCTTGACAACCTGGATACATGGCGTCGTGGGGTCTGCACCACTCTCGAAGCCTACCATCAACTTTACCAACTGAAATGATGGCTCATCTGACCACGCATCGCTTTGCCAGTCCTCCAGGGTCCAACCGATATGATCAAGAGCCTAGGAAAGGCGCTAAGATAGTTCCAAGTGAACTCAAATAGTTGACTCTCTAGGTGATGACGTGTTCTCCCTCTTTCAGCCTGCTCCAAGAGAGCTTGTGAGCCGTGCTAGCGACCTGGAAGTCGACGAGATACCAGAGCCCAGCCTGCCCCATCTCCCCCCATTTCACCATCAGAGGTAACTGTCAGGGCAATATTTGTTCATCAGTGAACCTGAAAACTGACTTCCAATCAGTCTTCAGTGTGAACTAGAGTTGTCCACTCTCCGTGCTAAGAGCATACTAACACATATCGTTTTGAATGTGCGTGTCTAAATAGAATTATCTCGAGAGACAAGTGACCGAAAGGCCTTGCGTGACCGGACGAATGCTTCTGGCGAGCTGACACTCCAAAACGCGGTTGCGTGCTGAAGGTTTCCCCAGCAACATCGCTGGATGGGCACGTTCTCGTCTTTTGAGCTAACATGGCCGCCGTTATTGATTCAAAACCAATACTAGTACCCATTGTTTTTGTCAATTATGAAAGTTTCACATCCATATTACGCAAGCCAGGGTAGCGCATGTGTGGGGCAGAGTTCATAGTGCGGGTTGCCATTGCATTAGGGCACGTATTGCAGGCAGAACAAGTGATTATCTGGTTACCTGACATTACCAGCAGGGTAGCGATCTTTGAATCTGAGTAATATAACCTTCTCAGTACAGACAGTTTATTCGTCCAGATGGCAATAGATATATAAATAGTAACTAGTTAAATGGTCTGTTTATGTGTATGTACAGACAAACAAATGATTACAGTTTCAGAAAAACTGGATGATTGTTAAAGAGAAAGAGCTTCAGAAATCAAGCAAGTCAATTAAGCGTTGGTCCACTTCTGGCCCTTATGCGTGGGATTATTCGGATGGGCATTGTCTGATAGAGATGTTGGATGTTTTCCCGAGGGATATCGTACCAAATTTTGTCCCGTTGGCATATTAGATCGTCCATATCCCGAGCTGGTTGGAGGTCCCTGCCCATAATGCTCCAAACGTTCTAAATTGGGGAGAGATCCGGCGACCTTGTTTGCCAAGGTAGGCTTTGGCAAGCAGGAAGACCACCAATAGAAGCTCTGACCCTGTTCGGGTAGGCATTAACTTTCTGAAATTTAAGCACAGGATGGCTTGCCTCGAAGGCCCACAAAAAGAGGCGTAGAATGTTTTCGACATATGACTCTGCTGTAATGGAGCTGTGATTGATAATTAAGGGGTCCTGCTGTGAAATGAAAGGCCAAAGCAGACTATAACTCCTAGTTGTCGGGTGCTATAGCTGGCTACACTCAAGTTTGTATTCCACCGCTGTCGGTAGCGTCTTCAGACACGTCTTCGACCTGTAGTCTCATTGATTGGAGTAGAATTGCATATTGCGAACAATATAGCTCGACGTTATCGTCCGGCAACACTGCCCCATGTAATGGCGACATTGGACCGGCGGTGTTTGTTGCAATTCCGGGTCAGAATTGTTTGGACGTATTACAAATGGTACGAAAAGGACGAACACGAGCTAGTGGAAGTGAATGCGGCTCTCTTGCCTTTACATCAGTAGCTAATAAAGTTAAAGAAAACAGGAGGAATCGAGCTTTGTGGGTGTGTTCATTTTGAAGTAAGCGGAATGATTCACAAAATTTAGCTCGAAAACTGATGGTGGATACATACCTTTTAGAGCAATTTACCGGAATGTCGATTGCGAATATCTCGTACAGGCAATTGGTCAGAGATTTGCTGAAACCGAATGTTCACAAGTCTGCTGACTATAAATTTTCAATAAAACAATTTCAGACAAGAAATATATAAACATAGGTGTCCTCAGGGTTGTTCTTAATGTACCGCGTGTTTTAAAATTACACCTACAAACTGTGAGGGGAGCAGAAGTGTCTTGAGGAACAAAATGAGGACGGGAACCCGTGGCCGGAAACATCATCCAACTACGCTACACAGCGTCGAAGCTACAGACGCCGACACCTTTACCTGTATGTAGATACAGGTTAACTCCGTGACGATGATGCAGACTTTCAGGGGGAATGGGCAAGGTTAAATATGTCAATATGAGGTAAGGGAGTCAGGTCCCGAAACGACCTAGTCGAAATTTATAAGCGAAACTGGTTCTGATACTTCTGACAGTGAAACACATGTACCAGTCCTGTTCTTGCCAAGATTGTGGGGAAGGGAACTTTTGAGTGGTAGTACCGACCAAAAAAAAAAGGAAAAAAATGTCCAACAAATATTGGCGCTAAAAAGCGTACCTGAGCAGGTATGTGCACTTGGTCATCTTCTGCTTTATTGAATAAGTTTTACTTATTTTAGAGCCCATGTTTGCTCGACATTTATTCTTGTTTTGTTCATACTACCGAAACTAAAAGTTTCCTACCTCACAATCTTAGTAGTACCAGTATATGTAAAAAAAGGTTCAAATGGCTCTGAGCACTATGGGACTTAGCACCTATGGTCATCAGTGTTCCCTAGAACTTAGAACTACTTAAACCTAACTAACCTAAGGACATCACACACATCCATGCCCGAGGCAGGATTCGAACTTGCAACAGTAGCGGTCGCGCAGTTCCAGACTGTAGCGCCTAGAACCGCTCGGCCACTCCGGCCGGTCCCAGTATATGTATACAACTGTCAGATGTAGCAGAACTATTTTCGCTTATAACTTTCGACTCGATCGTTCCTGGACCAGAATCCGTTACCTCCAATTGATACAATATTTTCCATCATCCCTGAAAGTTTATAGCATCATCACGGAATCTATACACACACACACACACACACACACACACACACACACACACACACACACACACACACAGGTGCTGACACCTATAACTTGGACGCTCTGTATCGTCGTTGGACGACGTTTCCGGACGCAGGATCCTATCCTCATTTTGTTACTCAATACATCTTGTACATCCACTTGAAATTCGTCGGTATAATTTTGAAGCATTCTGTTTATCAATCACTACCCAGACAGTATTAGACACGGAGACAAATTTCTCTTTGCCGGTGACAATTACACCAAAACATCAGAGTTTGTATTAGAGAAAGCAAATGGAACCCTCAGTGACGTTCACAGTTGGACACTATGTAATAAATTAACATCGAACATAAAAAGAACTAACAGTATGTATTCAGCATAAAGAGAGGAAGCAATTATGTCAATTTAAGCATAGGTGACAAATCTAAAAATTATATAGCACACACAATGTTTTTGGAGACGAACACTGACTGTCAGATAACATGGAGTGGATGTTCGAAGTTGTTGTTGTTGTTGTTGTTGTGGTCTTCAGTCCTGAGACTTGTTTGATGCAGCTCTCCATGCTACTCTATCCTGTGCAAGCTTCTTCATCTCCCAGTACCTACTGCATCCTACATCCTTCTGAATTTACTTAGTGTATTCATCTCTTGGTCTCCCTCTACGATTTTTACCCTTCACGCTGCCCTCCAATACTAAATTGGTCGATTTCTCAGAACATGTCCAACCAACCGATCCCTTCTTCTAGGCAAGTTGTGCCACAAGCTCCTCTTCACCTTAATCCTATTCAATACCTCCTCATTAGTTACGTGATCTACCTATCTAATCTTCAGCATTCTTCTGTAGCACAACATTTCGAAAGCTTCTATTCTCTTCTTGTCTAAACTATTTATTGTCCACGTTTCACTTCCATACATGGCTACACTCCATACAAATACTTTCAGAAATGACTTCCTCACATTTAAATCTATACTCGATGTTAACAAATTTTTCCTTCTTCAGTAACGCTTTCCTTGCCATTGCCAGTCTACATTTTATATCCTCTCTACTTCGACCATCATCAGTTATATTGCTCCCCAAATAGCGAAACTCCTTCACTACTTTAAGTGTCTCATTTCCTAATCTAATTCCCTCAGCATCACCCGACTTAATTCGACTACAAAGATACTGGCAAAAAAAAAAAAAAAAAAAAAAAAAAAAAAAAAAAAAAAAAAAAAAAAAAAGATTGTCATCAGCATCCTATGCATCAGGCTACAGCAGCCAATGCCTTGTGATTGACCTATTATGCCTACATAAAGTCATTTCTTAACTATGGGATTCTTTTCTGGGGATCGAAGGCAGAAAACATGGACGCTGTTTTTAAACTGCCGTAAAGAACCATAAGAATAATAAGTGGAAGTAGTAATCGAGCGCACTGTAAAGAGATATTTTAAATATTGGGCATCCTTTCTGCACCATTCACGAATCTGTGCTGTATATCAGGGAAAATATTACTAAATACTGCACTACATCATCAAGGCACAAGGGCCAGTTTCGAGCTACATTTACCCAGGTGAAACAGACAAAAAACTCAAAACAGTATTTTATGTCGGGGGATAAAACTATCTAACAAATCGACAAAGGAGGTGAAAAAGATTACTAAAACATTTTTTTATAAACGCAGCTAAAACGCTATTCATGAGCAATGTGTATCGCGTAATTAAGGTTTACTTAGAGTACTGGATAGTAATGAAAAGGGATAAGCTACAGCACCTTGTCATACTTCAGTTCATGATTATGGTTTACTACTTTCACAAGGATCGTGTATCAAGACGTAGAATACATGATAGTAATGTCCGTTCGCTTAGTTTTCAGGTGGACAGAAGAAAATAATTGAAGCAATGGGCACAGCAACATCTTCTCAGTCCAGGAGCTGTCGGCGGGTGAGTTAGTGTGAGCGTTAGCGAAGAGTGGAACTACGTTTTACATTGTAAGTGACCGGAAACATTCCAGAAGTCATCCTAGCGTGGAGTGTGGGCGGTGAAGAAGGAAGTTATAATTTACATTGCAAGTTACCTGGAACAATTTTCGTCTAAATAAATGAACATTATACAACAGAGAATTCCCGAATGAGGCAGTGGAGCTTTTAGACACTGACCTTATATTAGGGAGGATGGATTTTCTGTGGTTTTCCTACATTAGTAAGACAGATGCCGGGATAGTTCCTTAGTGAAAGCCATGGCTGATCACGTGTCCTATCCTCTTAATGCCAGTCATTTTTGCTGTGTGTTATATTTTGGCCTATTAAGTAACACAGTTGAATCTTCAAAAATCCTATTTCATGTGGGAACAAAGATAAATCCACTTTTGAATAAAAATAAATCCATAAATATTATAAAAATGTATCTCTCGAGGGAGAACCTCCTAATTATCATTGCTCAGGAAGTATGACATCATGAACAATGAGATGCGTGAAAAGTTGCCGCATCTTGCACGATGTTTAAATCTATTACTTCTGTGCTACTAAATCTATTAGCAATAAATTTCGCAGACAGTATCCATATATGCAGCTAAATGCACCTACAAAATTATACCATGATACCACACATACTTCAGGAGATGTGACGTCGTAAGTACTGAGACGCGTGAAAAACTGCCACATCAGGTATGACATTTAAAATTACTAGTTCTTTGGTGCCATTCTATTAGCAACAAATTTCGAAGATATTATCCACATTTGTCGCTGAATGTACCTACACAAATGTGTCATTGTACGGTACATAATTCAAGAGATATGACGTCACAGACACTGAGATGCGCAAAATATGCAGCATCATGCATGAAGCTTAAACATTTATTATTTGCTATTAAGACACTCCTACAGTCCAGACAGCTGCAGAAAACCCCTGACACCTGGCAGCGCCTTTGACAGCCATCATCTGCGAAGCCAACAGCCGTTTTCAGAGCTATGAATAGCCGTTGCTATAGAGACGTTTACAGCTACACGTTGTAGAAAGTGCGAAGCAGCTGCGAAACTGTACGTTTCTACTGGTGATTAGAACGTAAGTTAAATGTCCCTCTTTCAAGTGCATTCACTGTTCATAAATAAGCCTCTCCTACATCTACACGGATACTATGCAAATCACATTTAAGTGCCTAGCATAGGGTTCGAACCACCTTCACAATCCTCTATTATGCCAATCAAGTATTGCGCGTGGAAAAAACGAACACCTATATCTTTCCGTACGAGCTCTGATTTCCTTTTTTTTTTTTTTTTTTTTTTTTGAATCGTTTCTCCCTACGTAGGTCAGCGACAACAAAATATGTTTGCATTTGGAGGAGAAAGCTGGTGACTAGTATTTCGTGAGAAGATTCGCCGAAACGATAAATGCCTTTGTTTTAATGACGTCTACCCCAAATCCTGTATAATTTCAGTGACACACTCTCCTCTATTTCGCGACAGTAAAAAACGTGCTGCCCTGCTTAGAACTTTTTCGATGTACTCTGCCAATCCTATCTAGTAACTATCCCACACCGCGCAGTAGTATTCTAAAAGAGGACGGACAAACGTAGCGTACGCAGTCTCCTTAGTCGATCTGTTACATTTTCCAAGTGTCCTGCCAATAAATCCCAGTCTTTGGTTAGCCTTCACCACAACATTTTCTATGTGTTCCTACAAATTTAAGTTGTTCGTAATTGTAATTTCTAGGTATTTAGTTGAAATCGTTTATATAGATAATGAACAGCAAATATCCTACAACACTCCTTTGGGGACCACCAGAAGTCACTTCTTTTCTACTCGATGACTTCCCGTCAGTTACTACGAACTGTGACCCCTCTGACAGGAATTCACGAATCCAATCACATAACTGAGACGATATTCTATAAGCACGTAATTTCACTACAAGTCACAGTAGCACAGAAGTAATAGATTTAAACATCGTGCAAGATGCGGCAACTTTTCACGCATCTCATTGTTCATGATGTCATACTTCCTGAGCAATGATAATTAGGAGGTTCTCCCCCTAGCTGCGTTTCACAAGAACAATGTTTTCTAAATCCACGGTGACTGTGTCAATAGATCGTTTCTTCGAGGTAGGCGATAAACACAATGCTATCGCAGGAGGACTAAAGGATTTCATCATGATAAGTTTCAAAAAAGAATATATATTTTTCTTATTCGCCACTGTTTACGGCATCAGTTCCCGCTTCAGAGACGTCTCGGAGGTAATATGAAACTCAGGGCATCAACTACAAACCGTGTTGATTATGAGCGACCTGCGCTTCCGCTCTGTCTGAGCAACTTTTATATCTCACATGTGCTATAGGTTTGAAATCTTCAGAATTCTTCGTATGCTTCATCAAGCGTAATTCCGAGTTCATCGGCAACAGTTTGCTGAATGTCCTTTTTCGGATTATGATATCTGCATAATTGACATTTGACGTCTCGTAGCTCTGGACTTAGACTAATCACATTTATCAAATCCGTAGTTCTCTCGTTTGTCCACTTTCCCATTGTTGTACACAATAAACTCACAAGGATGAAGAAGTCATAAAACAGTAATACGTGCGCGCATACACTTTCGAACAAAAGCGAAACGATATTGCGTTCTCTGAGACACATGACTAGAACACAGTCGATGAGAAAAATAGTGAACAAAGGCGAGAGTGAGAGGAAGCATTTACGGACAAAGACGAAGATAGATGTTGGCCTGAAATACGAAATTACCTCCACCTTTGGTGGACAAAAATGGCAACCCCTCAGTAATACGTCGCCAACCACCTGAAACATCAGCAACATTGCCCAATCATATAGTAAAATTGCCCTGTATTTTAGTACATTGCAGCAATGTTTACTGCTATTTTATTGTGACCAAATATTGTCGAGGAATATGTACCGATTAAACGCATATTCAGAAGAACCGTCTAATATTTTTGAAAATCGTGTGAAATTCGTATTTAGAACGATCTCATCTTTCGGATTTGCAATACACTGAGGGAATGTGCGTGTCACGGAATACCACCGCAATCTCCGGAAATCAAATGAGTATCAAAGAATATAGCGGGCTCCGGGAGACACATGATCGCTCTGCAATTCACAATTAACTACCTTCATTTAATTTCTCTACCGTTCCACTCTCTAACAGAGTGCGGGAAAGACGAACACTTAAATCTTCCCATGTAAGCCCTGATTTCACTTATTTTACTATGATTATAATTTTTTCCCATATTGTTGGGTGACAAAATTATTTCACACTCTGAGGAGGAAGTTGGTGATTGAAATTTCATAAGACCATGCCGCAACGAAAAACGCCTTTGTTTCGATGGCTCCAACCGAATTCGTGTATAATATCCGTTGTACTCTCCTCCGTATTTCGCGATTATACATAACGACCTGTCTTTCTTTGAACTTTTTCAGCGTCCTCCGTCAATACTTCCTGATGCGAATCGTACAGCGCTCAGCAATACTCAAGAAGAGGACGATTAAGCGTAGTGTAGGCAGTCTCTGTTCCATTTTCTGCGTGTTCCGTCAATAAATCGCTGTCATTGGTTTGCTTTTCACACAGCATTATCTATGTAATTGTTCCAATTTAAGGGGAGTATGAACGCCATACCCCGCTAATGTTTAATTTTTTGCTAATTTCATAACCCATTTTCTCAAGACCTCCTTCATGCAACTTAATGAAACTTTTGCGGGTTACTTACACATGCTTCGTAGTACTTAATCTTCTATTTTGATTTAAGTATATATAACGGGTCATTTTCCTAAGAGAATTCTGCTTTTCAGAAATGGCTGTAACAAATTAATTTAAATTAAAGCACACATTTAAATAGAAACAACTTACTGCAGCCTTCGTCATCTTGTACATTGTTTGAATGCATTCTCTTCCTCCTCTTCGAGAATGTTGCCTCCTTGGAAACTTAGTGGGTTTGTAGCTCAGTATCGTTGATTCGCTCTGTGTGCAGTTCTTCCAGTATGACTCGCTAATTACAACCGCTCTTCAGTCCCAGACACTCCAAGATTTTCAGTCTATCAATATGACCATTACTGAACACACACCTCAATGTACTGAAGCGCACAAGTACGTTATGAGGTAGTTTCATCCAAACTGCATTGTTGAATAACTCAGTAACATTTTGTGTTTTTCCTGTCAGACATTTCTTGGATAGATCTGAACCTGCCAAATCTCTGTAACCTCTAGTAGCCTCAAGTAAAGATCCCTTGTAGGTAAACTGATTCAGCTTTTTTGTATTTACGTCACTCGCCCGAACAAAGGCTGTGGATGCCTTGTCATCTGTTGATATTTTGTGAAAAAGGATATTCTACACCATCTTTTTCATACCATCTAGTTTATCTTGGTTGCTACTATGGCTTTACCATAATGTTCTGATAGTTGAGTGCAATATTAACATGTCTCCCAGTTCGGCAACGCCCTTCATGCCCACTTTATTGAGCTCTTTACAAATCTGTCAGAAATGTCGAAACCAATTCAGTGTGGCGGCTACTCTAACGCCTGAAGTTAGGCAAACTGCAACATAGTTTCGTAGAAGGGGTTGCCAAACCCTCAGCTGCCCAATGTGGGGTCAAATCAAAAGACATGCAATTCGGCTGCCGAACTTAGGTGGACATTCCCGGGCATCAATGTTATACGATCATTTCATTTTCACATTTGATTCTATCTTTTACCCAAATTATCTTTGTTTGTGTAAAAACTGCTTCACGAAACTTAAAAGTCTATAATATGCTATCACCAAAAAGTACAACACGAAAGACAGAGACGTAACACATGCACAGTCATCGGTGCGCGAAAAGTCGCAGCTTAGCGTCGTTGTGTCGCTCTTTCATTGCATTCATTGAATGCCACACACAAAGAACCTATCGGCCAACTGTTCATCAGTAAACATATCTACAGCACTGCTGTGTAGCGCAACGTGCAACCAACACTGCCGGAAAAACAAACCCGACACAGCAACACGGAACTGAACAGTATTGAACCAACGGAAAAATGCTCCTATCGAAGAAAAAAAAATAAAATAAAATAAAATAAAAAAATTCTTACGTTTATTAAAAGGGTCTGACCGAAAAGTGGGGTACCAACTGCCTCATCTTTCCTCCCACAGCACCTTCAAGAATGTTCCCAAAAATTTTTGCATGCGAACATATTCACGTTTTTATCCTGAGAGAGGAGACTATGGCAATGACAAAAAGACGGAAAAGTAATAAATACTGGAACAAAGTCGACAGTAATCGTAGCACAGGAAGAGCGAAGGAAACAATGTCTGCGTGAGAAGAAGAGAGGGACACAGTCGCAGGGGACCATAGTTGACAGTGGTAGAACAGTGCTTCGAAAAGAGTTAAGGATTCTGTGTCAGTTGGACGGGAATAAAGAGAAGTGGAAATTGTTGAGAGCGAGTGATAATGACAGAGAGAGAGAGAGAGAGAGAGAGAGAGAGAGAGAGAGAGAATGTGACAATGACAACGAAGAAGAAAGAAATAATATACAGATACAAAGATCCGATGAGGATCAGAAATCAAATGAAATACAATTATTCTGTAACGAGTCGCCGAAGACCACGGGTCTCTTGTAACAAAATACTCTGAAAATATCTCGGATCAGCCTCGAAAATTCTGTCGGTGGGGTTCGGTTCCACGCCGTATACTTCACGCGCTGGAAGTTTCAGAAGAAGTGCACTTAATAAAAGAAAGCATTTACTGGTAGGAGTAACCTGACACTGGGTGTGCTAAGATCGTTATCTCTTCCAAATATCTTCTTCATGTCCAACTTCCACTAAGCGCGATTTCTTACTTTTAGTCTACGTTTTCTGGTCGCGGAATTCAAATGCATGCGAACAGCACTCACTTTCACTAGCTCACTATCAGCCATTTCACGGTAATACTGTGGCTGGCTCGTATACACACTTCTGGCTCGGAAAAGTAGTGCTGCAAACATTGCCAGACAACAATCGCCGGTAGATGAAAATTTGGCAGTAAACACGGGCACACTGACTGCAGACTTTACGACCGCCTAATCGCAGCTTTGTAACTCTGAGCAATACGGGACAGACACTACAAAGTAATGGAATAATTGTTTTAGTGTCGCTCTTCAGTACTCACCAAGACGTCAACCATTCCTCCCTCGCTTCAGAAGTTTTATATAGGTAGCCCGACCACGTCCTTGTTATCCCCGAAAATTTCCTAATACGCGGCACCACACAATAAACTGTCAGGAGAAGAAACAAGGTTGTCCACACTCGTAAGCGACCGGTGCCGATAGCTTCCACAACGATCAGAATCACATACTTGGCGTTTCACTCCGAAACTGAGGTTCGGTCAGCACAAATCGATTATTATCCTGAAAAATAGCTCACTTCACTATCATCACAAGAGGCGTACAGCAAGACGTCGGAAGATGGAACCGTAGCTGCTGGATGCGGTCAGAGCAGCCAGGCCTGTGAACACGGCTTGCTGAGTGTGGTATTCACCGCAACTGGGCAGCAAACGACAAGCGGAACACTGGGCTAGGCGGAGGCGTTGCCGTGAAGTGCACCTGGTGAGTCGGTGGCCGAGATAAGTGCGAGAGGCGGGGAAGGGAATGGGGGGGGAGGAGGGGAGCGACCAGACGGTCTTCCGAGAGGCGTCGCCGGCGCCAGCTAGAGCCTTATCTGGCCGGCAAGGTACGGCGCGGCGTCTTTGATAGCGGCTAGCCCGAGGCCGGGCCACGGCCGGATCTCACCACGCCGCCACCGCCACCGCTACTGCGCTCATAAGTAGAGCTTGTAAGCCCGAGATTTCTCTGCGATGTTGTACACAAACACGAGGAGCTACCTGAACGACTGTTTCATCCAGCCCTTGCAAAGGAAGATTACGTAATTATTAGATTAATAACATTGTCCAGTTACATTATTGTGACCACCTGTCAAAACCATGAACTTTGCAGGGCAGACGTGCAGGAAGAGGGTGAAAGGAGGTGCTGGAAGGCAATGACAGGTACGTGGAGCCATGCGGATTCCATTGCGGAGGCCGCTGTGGCCGAGCGGTTCCAGGCACCTCAGTCCGGAACCGCGCTGCTGCTACGGTCGCAGGTTCGAATCCTGCCTCAGGCATGGATGTGTGTGATGTCCTTGGGTTAGTGTTGGGGGGGGGGGGGGTTGTTTGGGGGAAGAGACCAAACTGCGAGGTCATCGGTCTCATCGGATTAGGGAAGGAAGTCGGCCGTGCCATTTCAAAGGAACCATCTCAGCATTTGCCTGGAGCGATTTAGGGAAATCACGGAAAACCTAAATCAGGATGGCCGGACGCGGGATTGAACCGTCGTCCTCCCGAATGCGAGTCCAGTGTGCTACCACTGCGCCACCTCGCTCGGTAGTTAGTTAGGTTTCAGTTGCTCTAAGTTCTAGGGGACTGGTGACCCTAGATGTTAAGTCTCACAGTGCTTAGAGCCATTTGAACGATTTGACTCCAGTGCCGTGACAAGCACCTCTAGGTTTCACGGCTCATGATCTAAGACACAAGGAGGCCGATCGAGATGGTCTTACAGATTCTCGATTGCGTTTAAAGCCAGGGAATTTTTTGGCCAGATAACAATGGTCTTGAGCAACGCATGCAAACTATGAATCGTGTGACCCGTTCCTTTGTCCTTCTGGAAGATGCCCCCGTGCTGAGGACAGAACAAACTGTATGTAGGGGTAGACATAGTCACCAAGGATCGATGCATACTTCTGTTGATCCGTTGTGCCTTCCAACATGACGAAATTACTCAGAGTACACCACGGAAACATTCTCCCGACCGTAACGCTGCCTGGACCCTTCAGAAGACTGTTGCAGACCCGTACACGCCAACGACCATCTTTCCGGTAGTCTATAAAACGCTATTCATCTGAAAAGATCACCTGTATAAACCAGGCAACTGTTGCGGAGGCCCGTATGTAGCAGCGGTGGCTAAGGAGACACTGTTGATAGCCCCTTGGCCGGTCAGTTACTCAACAGTTGCACGTCTGTTCGCCCGTACACATCTCCGCAGCTGTCGTTCATTCCTGATATCTATAAGTGGAATGTATTCGCAATTGCGAATAAGGATAACCATCAGCCGTGTAACGGAATAACGACGATGAAAATCTATGGCGGACCGGGACTAGAACGTGGATTTCCCGTTTATCTTTTGAACATGCTTGTGTGTCTGAAGTACATTTTTGAACTACATAGGCACTTCAATACTGTATCTGTCATCCAAGGCCCGTGGTGAAACACAGTTGCCTGTTTTGGATAACGCCATTTTGCCATGCACGATATGATTTATTCATGGCGGAAGACGAACAGTTAATGAACTTCGCCGTTTCGGGTATACTTCCACCCTTGGCCCGAAAGCCAATGATCATGGCCTTTTGGACGTCAGATAAAGCTCTCCGTTTCCACGTCACCCTGACAAGCGTTATATACCATCCAGTGCTAATGCTGCCACCTGCCATCTGTGGTTACTGCGCGTTGACGTCGAACACACATGACAGTAAAAGAAAGGGAAAAAAATGGCTTTGAGCACTATGGGAATTAACATCTGAGGTTATCAGTCCCCTAGAACTTAGAACTACTTAAACCTAACTAAGGACATCACACACATCCATGCCCGAGGCAGGGTTCGAACCTGCGACCGTAGCGGTCGCGCGGTTCTAGACTGAAGCGCCTAGAACCGCTCGGCCGCACTGGCCGGCACATGATGGTCACATTAATGTGAGTGGATCGCGTAATTCTAGTAACGCAATCACACGGGATGCAAAATTACATACCCAGTGACCACGATCACGGGCTGACTGTATGAATATTTAACAAGTCTGAAAACGTAATATTCACATTTCTTTAGACACGTGTGGTATTTGCTCTTTCATATATGTCTGAAAGAACAGTCACCATATCTGATATCATAGCAGTACATATACATGATGAAATTAAACACAGGCGGCACTACTTGAGTAGTGTTAGACAATTTGAGTGCACGGATAGCCGAAGCGATAAAGGCGACAGCTCACGTAAAGCGGGAAATCCTGGTTCGAGTCCCGTTAAAGCACAAACTTTCACTTGTCGCCGTTGAATTCATTCCAATGCCAGATTGCCGCTGATGTCAGAATTTCTGTTTCATTTCATCAAGCCCATTTCTATTAAAATATCAATTTTTCTCAGGATTCTAGACCCGTCGAGGTGCTGCTTAGGTACAGGACCATCAGACATTGATGTCGAAGTAATTTTCATATTCGCCCAACATATCAATTAAGAAAGGAGGCCGTTGGGTTCAAACTCGAGACGCCGTTACACTGCTGAAGAGGATGACCTTTTTCGCGGGAATACCGGCCTGGCGCCTGTAATGTAACTGACTACTGAAACTACCGATACCACCGGCTGGCGAAGTGTGCGGTGCCGTCAATCAACATGAAGGAGCAAGTAAACATAAACTGAAATATTATTATTTTGTTACAAAACCTGTTAATATGAGGACAATCATGAGGTATATTGCCACAGAACTATATTATAAACACTTTTCATTTGTCATACTATGTTCATACTATATATGTATACGTGCGATGTGTAAAATATCGATATACAACCAAGGTTGGCAGTACTGCACACTTTGTAAGCTCTGTGAACAGGAGCCGGTTGTTGGTGAGGGTAGAGACAATGGGCAGTTGGTGTTGAGACGTCTTGTAATACGCTTCCTTTGAGAAGGTCAAGGGTAGAGGGAAATAAATGATGTATTGGAAAAGTTGTTACACTGAAAATTATTGAATATCGTCACGATCAGCATTCATAAAATAAAAGCTAGAAGTTTAAATATGTGTCAGTTCTTACGCAGCAGAATACACACCCTGGACCTCAAATTGATTTAACAAACAGCGGATGGCGACATTCATCACTGTACCACGAGCGTGCAACAACGGCCAATAAAGGTAAGAATGTAATAGCACTATAAATTCAAATTGTGATAATACATTTCTTTCTCCATGTCTTCAACCCTGTATGTACTCTGTCGTTAGAGTGAAGGGCGTGACAGGGACTTGTGGTCGACTAGGCACACCGGGGATACCACACAGGTTTAAAATGATGATTTGTAGCTTAATATACTACTACTGATAATAAGTAATATTTGTCCCCCGGAGAAAGAGGTGCATTACATGCTACAGCAGAATGGCCAACCTCAGCGCTAGGGAGTCTTCCCCAAACACGGCTAAAAAGCTGGAGGAGTGGTCAGCGCTGCTTGCCCGGTGAGGCTGGCTGCAATAACTCCTATTTACCAGAGTACGCACTTTACTGTGTCTTGCCCAAGACAATAAAACCATGGAGACATGCTCTCATAGCGTACTCTGATATGAATTCTGGACGTCGCAATGATGCCATTTCGTTGTTGGAAAGAAGTGGTAGGGAAGTTGCCGCCATCGTTCCTTAGCCAGTACTGAACTCCTTTACTTTGGAGCGAGTCATGTGTAGGAACGTATCAGTACGAATCCGACCGTCCTGCGGTAGTCTGCAAACGCCTACCGCTATCACTGTAATTATGTGCAATGCAGCTTGGTTTACGAGCTGACTCCACACCGCTCACGGATGGTGTCTAGGTATAAACTGCCGTGGTATCCGGGCTTTGTATTCCAGTCTCAAATCTTTCACAGTCAATAACTACTTCCATCTCTCTCTCCTCGCGTTTTACTAGTTAGGACTGTCTAGTGGCTGGACAAACTTTTACTTCTTGCTTGATTTCTTTTCTCTTGTAGCTTCTAATTCCCGAAGAGGACTGGCTGTACGCCGAGCAATCCGGGATAGTGGATTGATTTCGTCCTGTACTGGAAAAGGCTATCTTGCATGCTGATGTGTTTTAAATGGTCAATACATAATAACTGAATTTATTTATTACTTTTCTGTAACGTGTTATGGCCATCACACTGTCCATTTTACTGTAACATTATATGGCTGAAACACCTGCAATAGGTTAGATTTCCGATGCTGCCACGGTCAGGAAACAGATGATCCTTAAGCAAACTAGCTTTGTTATGGAGACAACCAAGAGGTACCAGACAGGAAAGCAATTTCAATTAATTCTTCATTCAATTTGGTTGGCACTAATCACGCTTCGTTCAACATTTCACTCACTGCAAGGAATACATGAATGTGTATATATCCACAGGTATCTGACAAATATCGTAGCATCTACAACATATGCATAAACTGGTCTGACGCGACAATGTTACTAACAGGGAAATCCTGTTGCCACCTTCATTTCCCTCCCATCCGCGTCCCCCCCACCCCCTCCCCCGGCCCCTTACCACCAATATATATCTCAACTAAAGTAGACTTCTTCGCAAGTCATCAACAGTAATTTCGCTGACACAGTATTCGGGAGCAAGGTGTTTTCATTGTACCTCTTATGTCAAGCCGTTTCACTACATGTAACTTAATGTTCAAAGACATAAGCTTCCTTTTCTTTCGCACAAAACTCATTTTTACGACAGAAACGTTCAAGAACAAAAAAAGAAACGAAACACGACAGTGTGCTTTATCGACAATGACAAACCTAAAACACCGCCATCAACAAAACGTTTGATTGTGAAAACACCTGAAAACCGGGAGAAGCATATGCATGGGGTAGTTGACACAGCCACAATAAAGGGGAGCGCGTAATTCCACAGATGTGCTACGAACGGGTGCGGGAAACATAAGTAGGATCAATACGCCTTATAGTAGCTTTATTTTTCTTCTTTTTCCGAGGCTCGGGTTTTAAAGAAACTCGTAATTCCGAGTCTCGAAATATACAGACACTGCTGCTACCGCAATGTGTGCTAAATGCAACGTTAAATGAGATTATTACAAAAAATATACCTACTTAGGTTTTTTTTATCATCGTCAACTCACCGAAAGTAATTCACAAATTGACTTGTTTAGCGTCATGTCTTTTGAGTTAACTGCTTCTGGGCTGGAGTTTCTTATCTCGAATTGATACACTTGGCACTCTTCGCCATACTTGCAAATTGTGTAATCGATACGGAAACATCCTATTCATGTGGATGAATATACCAAATTTTTGTAAATTAAAGTAACTTACAGTTACTACAGCTATCTTATTGAGTCTCTTTCTCTCCTATATTCTGACGACTTGTTTGCAGTATGTAGTGATACACACAAGCCTTCCTCGAAAATCAGTCTTTTAGTGAAAAAAGTATGAGAACCCCTACAGCAATTCCTGGCAGCGTTCACGTACAGACACAAAAACACGGCCTTTAGCGGGCCCGTAACATTACTGCTTCCGCGCGTATATACATGGATACTCTTCAAATCACGCGTGAGTCCCTGGCAGAGGGTTCATCGGACCTCCTTCAGAGTAATTCTCCATTATTCCACTCTCGAACACCACGAGGAAAAAAACGAACACCTCTATTTTCCCGTGCGAGCTCTGATTTCTCTGATTTTATTATGATGATCGTTTCTTCCTATGTTGGTCGGAGTACACAAAATACAAATTTTCGCATTCAGAGGAGAAAGTTGGTGATTCAAATTTCGTGAGAAGGTTCCGCCGCAACGAAAATCGCCTTTGTTTTAATAGTGTGAATCCCAGATCCTGTATCACGTCCGTGACACTCTCTTCGCTATTTCGCGATAGTACAAAACGTGCTGCCCTTCTTCGAATTTTCTCGATATACTCCGTTAATCGTATCTGGTAAGAATCCCAGACCGCACAGGATTACTCCAAAAGAAGACGACAAGCGTAATGTAGGCAATCACTTTAGTTGATCTGTTGCATCTCCTGAGTGTTCTGCCAATAAATAGCTGTCTTTCGTTCGCCTTCCCCACAACATTTTCTGTGTGTTCTTCCCAGTTTAAGTTGTTCGTAATTGTAATTTTAATGGATTCCTTTCAGCACCCATGTGGATGACCACACACTTTCAATTATTTAGGGTCAATTTCCAATTTTCGAACCATACAGATATCTTAACTTCATCGTTTCGCAATTTGTTTTGTTCTTCTTATGACTTTACTGGACGATAAATGACAGCACCAACTCCAAAATACATAAGACAGCTGCTCAGATTGTCTCCTAAATCGTTTTATCCTGTGTCGTCAGAACAAGACACAGCCAGGGAAAAAGCATCACAGGTGCAAAGATGCGAGCTGGTGCAGTGACACAGAGTCTCTCCACCCACACGAGTTCTACTAGCGCCACGGGTTGCGCTGAGGACGAAGATAGCGACTTCGCCTCGGCCAATTTCCGGCCGAGTACTGTTCTCCAACGACCGGACGACAACGGACAGAAGCCTACTCGAAAGATAGAAGAGCAGCTCTCGCCCACTTCGTTACAGATCATCATCGAGGACTGACTTAAGACAGGGAACGTCGTTTTGTTAACTATTAGAAGTGAAGAGACAGTCGCTGTAAATTGCATTTGTTATATACTGTGAAGTTTACCTACTACACTACTGGCCATTAAAATTGCTACACCACGAAGATGACGTGCTACAGACGCGACATTTAACTGACAGGAAGATGATGTTCTGATATGCAAATAATTAGGTTTTCAGGAAGGCTGGCGCAGGTGGCGACACCTACAACGTGCTAACATGAGGAACAACCGATTACTCACACACAAACAGCAGTTGACCGGCGTTGCCTGGTGAAACGTTGTTGTGATGGCTCGTGTAAGGAGGGGAAATGCTTACCATCACATTTCCGGCTTTGATAGAGGTTGGATTGCAGCCTATCGCGATTGCGGTTTATCGTATCGCGACATTGCTGCTCGCGTTGGTCGAGATCCAATGACTGTTAGCAGAATATGAAATCGGTGGGTTCAGGAGGGTAATACGGAACGCCGTGCTGGATCCCAACGGCCTCGTATCACTAGCAATCGAGATGACAGGCATCTCATCCGCATGGCTGTAACGGATCGTGCAGCGACGTCTCGATCCCTGAGTCAACGGATGGGGACGTTTGCAAGACAACAGCCATCTGCACGAACAGTTCGACGACGTTTGCAGCAGCATGGACTATCAGCTCGGAGACAATGACTGCGGTATTGACAGCACTTTGAACAGTGGACGTTATATTTCAGATGTGTTACGACCCGTGGCTGTACCCTTCATTCGATCCCTGCGAAACCCTACATTTCACAGGATAATGCACGACCGCATGTTGCAGGTCCTGTACGGACCTTTCTGGATACAGAAAATGTTCGACTGCTGCCATGGCCAGCACGTTCTCCAGATCTCTCACCAACTGAAAACGTCTGGTCAAAGGTGGCCGAGCAACTGGCTCGTCACAACACGCCAGTCACTACTCTTGATGAACTGTGGTATCGTGTTGAAGCTTCATGGGCAGCTGTACCTGTACACGCCATCCAAGCTCTGTTTAGCTCAATGCCCAGGCGTATCAAGGCCAGAGGTGTTTGTTCTGGGTACTGATTTCTCAGGATCTATGCACCCAAATTGCGTGAAAATGTAATCACATTTCAGTTCTAATATAATATATTTGTCCAATGTATACCCGCTAAACATCTGCATTTCTACTTGGTGTAACAATTTTAATGGCCAGTAGTGTATTATTTGCATTTAGTCAGTGAGAGCCTTTTTGTGTTATATTACATGTAGTATTGCAGAAGTCACAAAGGTAAGTAAACCTTACTAACTCATTTGTGTGAATATGTCACTAATTTGTTGGAGTGTTGTAGAACCTTTGTTCTCCTATACCTATTACCTAACCCTGGGGCACGGCTGCGTAATACTGGCAGGGAGAAATTGTCTTAGCGGTGTCCTGCACCAGAAGCCGTTTCACGAACTCACAACCTCGGCTTACCATAACAACAATCGCAATTCGACCTCGAAAGCAGTAACAACGAGACCTTTACAAAACTGGTGACGATGGTTTACAAAAGTTTATATGGATAACCAACAGCAAAGGTCCTTCAACACTACTTCGAAAGATGATGCATCGTAACGTTAAGAGAATGTAACAAGAGAAACGAGGTGAGCTGAGGAATTGCCAGGAGACTAAAGACGCTTGTGCTACAGATCTGGGAATCTTGGCGTTGTGGGAGAAATGACGGAAGCTCACAGGTGAGTGATCCCATTTTCCACACCGTTAATTGCGGTGTTTATTGCCCTCGTCAGTGCGGCCTCCTGCTGCCGCTTCGCTCACGCTGCCGGTCGCGGCTGCTTTCGCGTTGTTCCGCCTGGCTCCCTCGTTGCCGCTCGCCTGCACCCGACCGGCCTTCGTTTCGCGCGTTCGTCATGCCGTGCATTGCGCACTGCCGCCGCCGTCTTACATTACCTTTGCCGGTTACAAGGCTATTGTCGCCAGCGATGGCTTCTGTTCCATAACGAGGAGCAGGCGTGCTGAGCCACACTCCGCACGCATGTAGCAGCTGTTCGAGTCGTCAGCACCGCTGTTGCAGAGCAGCATGTCTTCCTGTGACATACTGTGATTCACACCATTGCATAGCGACAAAGCAACTTTTTTTAAAAAAAAGCATCCCTATTTAGCCGTATAATAGAAAGAAGGAGAAGGCATAAACCCTTTGAGATTTCCCGGGACGTTGTTCTATCACAGACAACGAAGAATCTGGACATCGACTGATTGGAATAGGTAGTCTCTTGACAATAGGGTATAAAAATATTTGAAAAACGTCGGTCAAGTTTTTATGAAAGGATTTGTCTGAAAATAAGAAATAAAGCTCATTAAAGAAACATTTGATGCACCACATTTGAAGCATCATTTACCAGGTGTACCGATATGAAATGAGCGTTAAGATACAAATGTGTCGATAGGGAACATTTGTTGTGAACGAGCCTTAATTTTTTTTGTTTGGTTGGTATGAATCTGTCAAAGACATTTAGTATACATCAAGTCATGGAACAAACAACATCATATGTTTTCATCGTGTTAACAATGTCGAATTTTATACCAGAAAGTGGTGATTTGCGGAAAGCATTAATTTAGTATACATCAAGTCATGGAACAAACAACATCATATGTTTTCATCGTGTTAACAATGTCGAATTTTATACCAGAAAGTGGTGATTTGCGGAAAGCATTAATTTTTTGTTTTCATTTGAAAAAAAAAGTGCTGCAGAGTCGCATCGAATGCTTGGCGAGGCATATGGTGATCATGCTCTATCAGAAGCAACATGCACAAGATGGTTTCAACGGTTCAGAAATGAAGAACGTGGAAGACCACCAAAGAAGTTCGAAGACGCCGCATTGCAAGCAATATTGGATGAAGATGATACTCTGAGTCAGAAGCAAATGGCAGCAATGCTAAATGTTGCACAACAATTTCTGACCGTTTGAAAGCTATGGGAAAGATCAGAAAGTGTAGAAAATGGGTGCCACATGAATTGAATAAAAGATGGAAAACCGAAAAACCATTTGTCAAATTTTGGTTCAAAGACATGAAAGAAAATCAATTCTGCATAGAATTTTTAATGAAGATGAAAATTGGATTTTTTTTTAAGAATCCTAAATGGGAAAAATCATGGGTTAATCCGGGACAACCATCAACATCGACTGCAAAACCAGATCGAGTCGGCAAGAAGGTGTTTGGTGGGATCAGAAAGATGTATCATGAGCTTCTAAAACCCAGTGAAATTGTGAATACTACTCGCTACAGACAACAAACAATCAATTTGAACTTTGTATTGATCGAAAAAAGACCAGAATGGGCCAGAAGACATGGCAAAGTAATTTTTTTACACAATGCACTTGCACACAAAGCAAAACTGGTTCTGGATACTATCAAAACACGGCTGGGAGCCGTATTCACCAGACTTGGCCCCTTCCGATCAACATTTGTATTCGTCAATGGGACAGGCATTGGCTACGAAGAAGTCGAAAATTGGGTGTCTGATTGGTTTGCTTCAAAAGACGAACAGTTCTATTGGCGTGGTGTCCACAAATTGCCAGAAAGGTGGTCAAAATGTATAGAAAGCAACGGTCAGTACTTTTAATAAAATGTTTTTACTTTTTAATTCAAAATTAGTGTTTCATTATCACAAAAATACGCTCATTTCATAACGGTATACTTGGTAGAAGGTACGTCAAATGTTCCTCTAATTTCCTGTATTCCCTTCTTTTGGACAAATCATCAACAAATATTCGACCGCTGTTCTTTTTCAATTTTTTTTCTAATTTTCATCTTTTGTTACGAAAGCACAATCTAATTACACAGGCAGCGTATTCGCTGTTGCAGCACCGTCGGCTGTTTACTGGAATGACGTCACTGAAAATTTGTGCTGAGCCGTGACTCGAACCCCGATTTCCCGCTTTACGCGACCGGTCGCCCTACCCGCTTCGCCCAGTCGAGCACAAATCACTGTCAACCGCAGACTTATGTACAGTGTCGTCGTCCATTCGTGCGTTACGTATATTCCCGTCCAGGAAGAATATATTTCTTCAGAGTCGAGAAGTCTGGCATCGGCGATTACATACGAAGACATATGAAATAGTCGTATCTGTATTGAGATGCATTGTTCCTTCTGACATGCATGTCCGAAAGAACATTGCATCGTATTTCTTAAAATTCAAGCACTGCTATTTCCCATGATCTCTGTGAAAACACATTTACTTTCGCAGCATCTGCTGGCGGCCGCTGTGGCCGAGCACTTCTAGGCGCTTCAGTTTGCAACAGCGCGGCCGCTACTGTCGCAGGTTCGAATCCTGCCTCGGGCATGGATGTGTGTGATTTCCTTAGGTTAGTTAGGTTTAAGTAGTTCTAAGTTCTAGGGGACTGATGACCTCAGATGATAAGTCCCATAGTGCTCCGAGCCATTTGAACCGCAGCTTCTTCTCTTCTCGAAATGTCCTAAATTTAGTATTTTGCTCTAACGATGCTAGGCCATGAAGGCATGAACCACTTTATATCCATAGGTAACAGCAGCTGTTCGTGAAAAATTTGAATTTTCCTTCAAATTACTAATTAAGTTTTTCTTAATTACCGTGATTACCTACAAGCAAACAAACCTTTTCTTGCAAACTAGACTTTACGCTTGTTTGATGTCTCATTTGTTCACTTCCCACTTTTAGTTTCGCTATGAAAAAGTGTACAAAAAGCCATTGTGTAGAGCACTTGCCGGCGGAAGGCCAAGGTCCCGAGTTCGAGAGTCGGTCCGGCACAGAATTTCGATCTGCCAGGAAGTTTCATATCAGCGCACACTCCGCTGCAGAGTGAAAATCTCATTCTGGTTATATGGAGCCTTGTTTTCGCTCCACGCGAACTTTGACCAAAAATTATATCAGTAAAAGTAAAATAAGAGTAATTAATGCAGTTGAATTAAATCAGCCGAAGCTAATGACGTCAAGAAATGGGTGCTACAAATAGTAAGAAAGGCAGGAAAATAACTGACGTTGACTGAAGTAGACACTACAGAAAATGAAGACTGGCATTAACAATAAAAACGTTTCTAAAAATGAGAAATTAGTTAATATGTGGCATAAATTTAAACGTTAAGAAGTCTTTTCTTAAGTTATTTGTTTGGAGAATAGCCTTAACGGAAGTGAATTGTGCACGACAAGTAGTTTATACAAGAAACATTTGGGATTTGGTGCTACAGAAGAATGGCGTTCATTACTTCGGTAGATCGAGTAACTAATCGGGAGGTACTGAATCGAATTGGGGAGAAAACAGATTTATGGTGCTACGTGACAAAAAGAAGAGATCGGTTTATAGGAAACATCCTAAGGCATCATGCAACAGTTAATTTGACGATGCAGAAAAATGTGGGAGGAAGGGGAGGGGGTAAAAACTGTAGAGAATACTACTGAGCTTTGAGTACCGTGAGTAGGTTCAGTTGGATGTAGGTTGCAGTAATTATGAAGAGGTGACGAAGCCTGCTCAGGATAGATTAGCATGGTGCACTGTATAAAAGCTGGCTTACGACTGAAGACCTCAACACATAGAAAATTTATGGTTCTCCTGTGTGTGTCTTCAAGAAATTTCGAGGTAATGATTAGGGATTAGTCAACGCTGTTATGAGTTAAGGTAACTAGGTTAACATACCCTACTATCGTAAATAGTAAAAACCACACACATTACAAAAACTGGTGAACATTTATATGTACATTTGGACGTATGTATGTTTAACATTTACTCCTAAACCAGTCGATCGATTTCAACTAAACATAGTAGACATATAACTTACCGACTGCAAATCATCGCCATGGAGTTAAGAACCACCTACCTATGAAAGGCTGCGGGTGGGGGTGAAAAAGCAAGGTTACGCACGATACCCATTCTTTAGTCATCCATTATTTGGAATGAGAGCACTCACAGACTTGCAAAAAACTTTATACATAATTTCAAATCTTTACGAAAATTTTTCTCGCTGACGACCTCCACAAAACGGTGACAGGGAAACAGTTAATCGCTTACTACATTTTTGCTATTCATGCAGTAAAACTGACGCATGAAGCATGGCGTTTTAATTTATAACTTCTTTATTATTAACTGTATTTCCGACACATTTTTGAGACAGTATTCACATATACCACTGAATGTATCAGCAAAATTACATCACTGTACGACTTACAGAACGGCATACATGACTTCATGAACATAAGTTGCTTGAGACTGAAACTGCAGAGCGAAATTGGCTCGAGATACAGGGGAAATGTGCGTGCAAATAAGCGTGAAATATATTAAATCTGTGTAAAATATGTTTGACATATGCGTACACTGGTAAAGCCAATGGTAAATAGCTTCCTCTGAACCTTTTTTCAAAAGAAATTTGGTACACGAATTAGTTTCAATTTGGGAAGAAATACTGTAGGAGTAAGAACCACTAATCTCCCTACTGGGGGGACAGTGACAACGTGGAAAGAGAAGCGGAAAGGTGGAAATAAAAAGTCACTGAGGGGTGAGGAGCAGATGGAAACAGGTAGTGGAAGGAGGATATGGACAGAAAGAGGGAAATGGACAGAGGGAGGAGAGATCAAGAGACGGAGGGAGAAAGGGAACAGCAGAAGATGGACAGAGACAGGGAATGAAGAAATAGGCAGAGCCAGGGTGGAGGGCGAGATAAACAGGGGGGAAGGAGGACATGGACAAAGAAACGAAAGAGGAGGAGATGGACAGCGAGAGAGTGGAGGAGGAGATAGACAGACCGGAGGGGGGGGGGGGGGAGGAGCAGTAGTGGATTAATAGAAGATTGGAGCTGAGTCAGGGCATGGATAAGACATTCAGGGTTTTCTCGTCGCGTCAAATCTCGGTACAACTTTGAGCCTTCGACGAAATTCTGCAACTGACAGTCGGGCCTGCTGTTGTTGTAATCATTTATAGTCCATTGACGGTTTGTGATTGATCGGTGTACGTCATCGTTACGTCATGCTGCCAGAGATAGTGTCCATGCCTGCTCTGGCGATGCCAGCTTCCAGCTCAAACGCAATTTTCTCTGTATTCTCAGTGCCGGGAGCTCGCTTCCACGCACCACCAAGATTATAGCCATTGTCCCGGTCGAAGTTGTTTTTGCACATTCTAGCTTCTACTGTTTCCTTAACAACATAGATCTAGTATGAAGAAGAGTTTAGTATCATTAAAAAAAGTTCAAATTTGTGTGAAATCTTATGGGACTTAACTGCTAAGGTCATCAGTCCCTAAACGTACGCCCTACTTAACCTAAAGTATCCGGAGGACAAACAAACAAACACACACACACACACACACACACACACACACACACATGCCCGACGGAGGACTCGAACCTCCGCCGGGACCAGCCGCATAGTCCATGACTGCAGCGCCGTAGACCGCTCGGCTAATCCCGCGCGGCTTAGATTCGTCAAACATTACTTAGGCTCTGAGTTAACGTCTTCAGTATGGCTATGGCGCTCGAAAATAATGTTATCGCTCTCCAAGAAACGAAACGGGAAAATGTTGAACAATCATGTGACTACATACCTATTGTAGTATTTCTTTCACGTGGCGCTACATCTAACAAAATAGGTAGGGACCTGGGAAGAAAAATCTATTTTTCGGCCACCCGAGGGCGTAAAGGAGATGTTGCGTCACGAAAAGGACAAGTCTCAGTCACAACGTCTCTGGAATTTATAAGTTTCCATATGAATTCAGAAGCAGCTACACAATAGCAGACATGGATACAATTTCTGGCGGCTGACCAATCACAAGCCATCTACGAACTACAAATGGTTACCACAAGGACAGCCACGACAGTCAGGCATTCGTGACTATGACGTTGCAGGATTTCTTCGAAAGATCTAAACAGTAACCAGATTTGGCGTGGCAAGTAAAGCGAAAATATTTTATACCGTGATGTTGGCAGCAGAAACTTCGATCTCAAACGTAAAATGCAGTGGATTGTATTAATGCAGTTCACGGCAGTTTCAGCGACGAATGATGGCTGTATTAATTTTGTTTTTGACACCACGGTAGGAATGATTTAATGGTGCCTCACGGTAATACGTTGCTCGAAACTGACAGTTAGTAAAGGTTCATCTCGTCTGCACCTCTTGGCGATTCGGATACATAGATTTTTCTCAAACAAAGTTTTGTATTCGGTACCATATCCGCCTCACAGTTTCAAAGAGTCGGTACACACTTACTGACCAAAAAAAAAAAGGGGGGGGGGGAGGTGAAGCACTCAGAAGACATGACCGCTCTGCGGCATGTGGAACGGCCGGCAGAGTGCATTACTGCTCTTTGTGTTTAGTATTGTTTCTAGCCTTCGGAGGGTATTTATGAGTACGTGAAGAGCCTCAGGCGTTAAATAATTGCTGTGAACGACACGGAAACACGAAAATGCTCCGTTCTGGTGTGAGACAACATTATCAGTACCTGCTCTTTCCTAAATAAAGTCTGCAAAACAAAGAAAAAAAGAGACAAAAGAAAAGAAACACGAAATTAGAACAGCTTTTGCTTGGTCACAGCAAGGACAATAATTTTGTAACTTCTACGTTTACAACAGCCCACATCTACAAAAGGTGTTCGAAAAAAGTAGTTTATCATAGCGATGTTTAGCACTGCTCCGTACCGACGAGTAGGTTCGACAAGCCCAATCGCTTCAAATGCGGCGAGGTAGTCAGCTGGTGAAGTCACATATTCAACACTTGTCATCCACTTCTAAGTATATTAGTGGCCCCATTTGCTTATCACAGCAACATCTACGTCGCTTCAGGGTTTTTTAAACGTTAATAAGAATCTCCTTGTATACAAGGCGACAGCGACCAACGATCATTTATTTCAGTGCGGATGAACAGCTTGCCCGATCTCTTACGTGAATCAGGGACTGTGAGTAAGGAGTTCACGTGTAAATGTAAGAGGCTGGGCATTTGGGTCGGGTGCGAAGCGTATTTGGTTGGCCGAGGAGGTGAAGGTGACCGCTCGTGTATCGCGGTAAGTCCGGATTCGAGCCCCGGTCAGGCACAGTTTTCACCTGTTACCATACATTTAAAGGCCTAAATGTTTCTAACATCATTAATACCTTAGAAAGAATAGTCACTCTTGTAAGAGGCGATCTGTAATGTTGACGTCTTCTCATATGAACACTTTACTTGCCAAGATCAGAATTATGACGACTAGTTTCTGCAAGTCTGAATTACCAATTTCGAATCATATTAGTAGGGGAGAGCAGTGCAGAGTGGCCAGGCTAAGGTATTCCTATTTTTTAAGCTGATCAGAGAAGGACGAAAGTGCACAGAAATGAGTGGTTATAATCTGCAACTAGTAAAGTCAAATATCGAATAGTTTAATTACCTTAGGATCAAATTAAGTACTTTAAACACTTCAATTTTCACAAAGCCACTTTGCCCGCAATGAGGGGCAAAAGTGGCCACTTGGTTTTAAACTAAAAAACAAGGGATAAAAACCTGAATGAGATTTTCACTCTGCAGCGGAGTGTGCGCTGATATGAAACTTCCTGGCAGATTAAAACTGTGTGCCGGACCGAGACTCGATCACGGGACCTTTGCCTTTCGCGGGCAAGTGCTCCACCAACTGAGCTACCCAAGCACGACTCACGCCCCGTCCTCACAGCTTTACTTCTGCCAGTACCTCGTCCCCTACCTTCCAAACTTCGAGTTTCAAAGTTCGAGTCTCGGTCCGGCACACAGTTTTAATCTGCTAGGAAGTTTCAGATAAAAACCTGTTTTAACCAAGAAACTAAACGTATTTGACGATAAAACATTATTCGAATTAAATGACTACACTTTTCACAAATAAAAGTTAGGCTGTGTTTTTCAACTTCTGTACAGGGTTCGTCGACCCAGACGGAGATCATTTGGCACTTAATCCATTGCTCTTATTGCCCTCAATTTGAAAGTATTTCTGCGCAGTAGTGTTTTCATCGTTTTCGTCAAAAAGAGCTCTTCTAGGAATGGGTTTCCTGCACTTTTCAGTCTCCTTTTTACTGCCTTTGTTATGTTTCGCTATTTTCCATTTTTTCTTCTTATTTTCTTTTTCCTCTCTGTCTTTATTTGCCGCTTTTGTGTCGCTCTTGTAAGGACTACCCGTAAGTAACGTTCTCTTCCTACACAATCGAGGCCTGGCCGGCAAAGTGGCCAGGAGCCACCGCCGAGATGGCCACTGTGCCCACACTGACGCCCTCGCACAAAAGTTGTATGCCCTCTGATAGCACGAGCGAAATTTAAACAAGCAGCGTAGGATTATGGAGCCAAAATACGACACTTTCCATATAATATTATTAAAACAACGTGAATCGTATTCCGTCTCCACAATACATACAGGAACTGACCACTTACTTCACATCAAAATAACTGAAATCCACAAAAATTATTATAATTCTGCGGAGCGGCACAGCAAACAGCTTAGACTTCGTGGGGGGACTGGACCCTCCAGGGAGAATAAGGTACACCATTTCCCGCGCGATGTTAACTCACCGTACAGCCCAAAGGAACCCAGTGGCCACTTTGTCCGTCATGGCCACTTCGCTTGTCTCTTCGCTGCAGTAGCGTTTACGACGACCATTACAAGTAGCCACTTTGCCATAATCGATAATAATGTTACGCACTATATAGTAACATAATTATCGATTATGACAAAGCGTTTCCCCACTTCAACATTTAAGATCCGGAGTACCTCACTGTTCAGCGCCGCTCCTCTCCAGCACTGAGTCGCACGGTGTTTCTAGTCGGTCGGTCTTTATGTGTGACCACGCCGGAGTGTCGGGTGTCTCGCGAGATGAGCTGGCATTCCGGCCTCGGCTCGGGCGCGTGACCGGCTTCCACTTCCACAGAGGCGGCAGCCGCGGAGCAACTAGACCGAGGCTGGCGCCAGCCGCAAATATGGCGAACTCGCTCGCTAGCCCGAGGCGCCGCCTCCCATTTAGGCGTCGCGGGCTGCAAATGGAGGAAGCCGCGTCGGTAATTGGCGGCGGCGGCGGCGGCGGCGCATGAGGCCACAGACGCCAGCAACGGCTCCAGTCGGATGCTTCTTCACGGCCACTGGTGCCAGCTGTGTCACTCCGTCGGCAGCCCAGGCGCACGGATGACATCATGTGCGTTCGTACAGCTGTGCGAGGTGGCACAGAGGTTACAGACGTCCCCTCACGGGACGTGAAAACGCACGTGGACGAGGAGCCGGTGACGACGCAGCGTGGAATTCGCGGCCAGAGAGATGAACGAGGTCCTGCACCGTGCGTCACAGGGCGTGACACTACAGGCCTACCGAGTGCAAGCGGCCGCCTCCGGCAGGGAGCTAGTTACTATTCCAGACGAGTTTAATAATTCCGAATCGCGCGTCTAAATACATGCAGGTTCTCGATGAAACAGGACAAAGTTAAGACCTTTAGCGTGTACTCTGTCATTAACATGATCATTTCTTGCGAGCGCCGGCCGGGGTGGCCGAGCGGTTCTAGGCGCTGCAGTCTCGAACCGCGCGACCACTACGGTCGCAGGTTCGAATCCTGCCTCGGGCATGGATGTGTGTGACGTCCTTAGGTTATTTAGGTTTAAGTAGTTGTAATTTCTAGGGGACTGATGACCTCAGAAGTTAAGTTCCATAGTGCTCAGAGCCATTTAAGCCCTTTTTTCTCGTGGGCACTTCACGGAGGCGAGAGTTGACGATGTGCACTGGAGTGGCAAAAGTCATGGGCTAGCCATTTGCAACTATACATATGGCGGTAGCATCGTGTACAAATTGTATAAAAAGGTAGTGCTCTGGCGGAGCCATCATTTGTACCACTGTGATTATCGCCTCAGTAGCTGGAGCTAGACGCATGGGACATTCAGTTTTGGAAATCATTACGGAATACAATATTCCGAAATCCACACTATCAAGAGAGTGCGGAGAATACGAAATCTCGTTCATTATCTCTCACCACGAACAATGCAGTCGCCGACGACCTTTACTTAACGAACGAGAGCAGCGGCATTGGTGTAGAGTTGTCAATGGCAAAAGACAAGCAACACGGCATGAAAGAACCGCTTAAATCTATGTGGAGCGTAAGGCGAGGGTATCCATTAGGGCAATAGGAAGAAATTTGGCGTTAATGGGCAGACAATCAAAGTGAGTGCCTTTGCTAACAGCACACCACCCTCAGCACCTGGGCTCACGGCCATGTCAGTTGTTGCGCTTAAATCTATGTGGAGCGAAAGACGAGGGTATCCGTTAGGGCAATAGGGAGAAATTTGGCGTTAATGGGCAGACAATCAAAGTGAATGCCTTTGCTAACAGCACACCACCCTCAGCACCTGGGCTCACGGCCATGTCAGTTGTTGGACCCTGGACGACTGGAAAACAATGGCCTGGTCAGGTGAGTTGCGATTGAAGTTAGTAAGAACTGATGGTAGGGATCGAGTGAGGTGCGGACCCCATTCAGAAACAATCACCACATGTGTTAAGACGTTTATCCGACTGGGAGAGGAGACGATCAATTTCTGTTTCACAGTACACGTCGGTCACTGACGGTTCCACAACCGCAACCACTCTTGTACTTACTCGTCCAACTGAAACCGACATCCAGGTATGTCTTTCTTCCGGTCGCCAAAGATGTGAAAGTCAAATGGTGAATGATCCGAACTGCATGGAGTATGTTGCAGTGTTTCCCAGCCATAAACTGAAGCGCAGCCTCCATGTGATTGGCAGTGTGGGGGTGGGTGTTATAGCGCAACAGAGTAATTCCATACCACAGCATTTATAGGCGTTTTCACTTTATGGCACGTCGAAGTTTCCTTCAAAGTGTCTTCATAGTGCTGCACACTGACTCTCATTCTATGCTCCAGTACTCTAAGAGCAGAGGGCCCTTGGAGTCGAAGGGGTCATGATATTACCGAAAGCTGTGAACAGCTTTGGATTTCTTTGGCTGGGTGTTCGGTCTTCATTTGACTGCCCTTCACAGAATACCACTTAATCTTAGAAATCCTGTAGGTTACGGTTGACAATACACTTTCAAGTATGTCAGTGCTCGCTACTAATTGTGCTTGCGTCTGTACAAATATCTTGCAGTTGGGCGCCCCTGGTGGCCCTGTTACCTTGGCGCCCTAGGCACAAACTACTTATCGTTGTACGACCGTTCATACGAAGGTATGTGCTCTCAAGTGCAGGGAAACTGAAAATGTGTGTGTGATGTTCACAACAAATGCACTTTGGTGGACTTACTTTGCGGTCGGCAGAACATGTAGTATTTATGAAAAGGAAATACGTCTTACAAAATTCATTTGTTGTCTTTCTTTGCCGCTACGTTAAACTCTCGACTGTAGATCTATTCGAAAGTCATTTACCAACAGGTATTCATCTTTATAGGATCACGATTCCAAAATTCATACTTGAGAAATTGGATAAACTGTTATCAGAGTAAACTCATGTTACATTTGTGTGGTCTTCAAATCTACAGCTACTCTCACTAATATCTGATTTCTTATCTCTTTTCCCCCACTCCAGTAACTAACTTAAAATAAGAAAAACGTCAGGCCCTAGGGAGAAGGAACTCACCTTGATTCTGCAGCCTGTAAATATCATTAACGAATAACTTCTAGTAAAACAGCCTCAAGAAGAGTTATCTAACGTACCTTAGTACATGGAAAAATATTCTCGAGCAGAAAATCGTGAAGACCAGTAATATCCTCAGCAAACAACCGAGCTTACTACTTGAAAATTGACGAGTGTAAGAAATACGGAGAAAAATTGGCATATTTGTCGTAATTTCTACGCCAGTTCTTTTCCTTCCAAGTAAATGATTAAAAAGTGAGAATGAGAGGCAGCGCCTACATAATAACGCAAAGTCGTCGATATTAAAACCAGAACAGAAATAAAACATACATTCAATGCCAGGAACACTTAATTAGGCTGAACGTTGTTTAATTAGCTTTTGATGATAAACATCATACTAGTCAGTTCGTTAAACAACGTACGCAAACTGCAGGCGGCACTTCAAAAGAAGGTAATCGCGTGCAAACGCCAACACCTGATAAGCCGGATTTTAGCGACTGCAGATAAGAACGAAGAACTGTGGCAACATCAGCGTTTATGTGGTAGCCCATTGTCTTCATGCACTAGGCGGGCAGCCTCAGGAGTACAGCATTCGTTACCAAGAAATGTTATTTGTGATAGGCTTTTAGACAGCAAACAAGGTTCATAGAGTCATAAGTATTTAACATATGATACGAAGTAACGCCCTATTCGCTTTGGACTGGAAAACATTGGTAATTTGTCAAACAGAATCCATGTGATAACAAACAGAGCTGTTCCTTAAGGAAACATTGTGGTTTGCATGACGAAATAAATGAATGTGGACTCAGATGCAGAACTATTACATACTGATGCCGTGTTCCATAACTTCCGGGAGGCATTCAATACAGTTCTGCACAAACACTTAATGAACAAATTACAAGTGATGGATACCAGCCTAGCTGTATGATTGGGTGACTGGACTGCGGTGTTCCTAGTAACCAGAATACAGCATGTCGTTATCGACAGACAGAAGTCTTCAGATGTAAAAGAAATTTCGAGCTCTTCGCAAGGGATTGTTATGGGGCCATTACCTCTCTCTCTGACACACACAAACACACACACACACACACACACACACACACACACACACACACACATTGACTTGGTTACGACTCCAACAGCAGCTTTCACTGATGACCTCGAGCTAGTTTGGTACGTCCGTGCTGATTACGGCACGTGCGGAACAGACTGACACGTAAACGGGGTAACGCATCCTATACGAAATTAATAACAGCTCGCACAGGTGTATACAGGCAGTCAACGCATGCTCTGCTTCGAAAGGATTGGCAAGAAAGTTTCATACAGAGCTAAAAATAAAGCTGAAAACTTTACGCACAGCTGGTTGAATCATACTGAAGAAACAGAATGCAAAATGTGGAAAATTGTAATGACTGAGGGAACAAGAGAAAAAAAAAATATTTACGAATGAAGTCCCATAGGGCTCAAATTTGGGTCCACTCTTATTTCTTATATATGCTAATGACCTTTCACTTAACTTTCAACAAGCAGAACTGGTACTTTGCGCAGGCGATACTAGTGTTACATTAAATCCCATTAGAGAGAACCCAGCAGAAGAGTTAACTGTCATTGTCCAAAAATTATGAAGTGATTCTCTGAAAACTGACTCTCCCTAAATTTTGTAAAAAAGAACACAGAAAACAACCACAAACACTACATTAAATATGTACAAATAAGAGTCATACCAGCAATTGATGTAGCACATGATCAGAAGCTAGTAAATAAGGTAGAATTCTCCAGATATTTAGCTGTACATATTGACGGAAAATTGAACCAGAAGAAGGGTGTTATTGAACATATCAAATACTTAAGTTCAGCTACTTTTGCTCTTCATATAATTGTCAATCTTAGAAACTAACCTATCAATCTCTTGATATGTTCTGCATATTTCCATTCAACAGTGTCGTCCAGAACAATTTTTTGTGGTAATTCGTTACTTAGGACTAAAGCATTCAATGCTCAATAGTGAGCAGTAAGAATAATATGTGACTGTTCACTCACCGTAGTTACGTAGGTATCTCTTCAAGGAGCTATGCATTGTATCTGCGACACCACAATACATTTAGTCGCTAGTGAAATACGTCGTAAACAATCCATCACAACTTACGAAGAACAGTGTTGGACATATCTACAACACTAGGGGAAAAAATTACCTTTATTACCAACTGTTAAAGCTGTCAGTGGCTCACAAAAAGAGTTCAATATGCAGCAACAAAAATTTTTGATAACTTGCCCAATGACATAAAATATATGACAGGTAGCGAAGCTAGTTTTATATCTAATTTAAAATCATTTCTCCCAAAAAGAATAAAATTAAAAAAATAAGTGTAGTTATATGAGAAGAACCAAAAATAATAATGTTCGTGTTGATATATCGTGTAAACTCATTCGTCCCACATTGTTTTGATAAAAGAGTCGTTCAAATGATCTATGGCACACGTAACTAACTAATCAATCTCTGTTAAAGGCGTCACACGGTTTTTAGAAGTTTACCTGTGAATTAAGACGCTTATAACACCATCTACAGACTTCGTCAACTGTAGTAATCCAGTAACAGATAGCTGATTCACGCGAATGGATTTCCAAAGGGTGCGCGCCTCACATTTTGCCCTAGACCAGTTCGGAGGGATGTGGTGACGGAGGACTGTAGAGGTGGTGGTGGGTGGCGGGAGGGAACGGTGGGGAGCGAGATGGGGCTATAGGAGCAGTTGTGTTAGCCACTGTCAAAAACGTGTGTAGTTTTGCAACAGAAAGATACTGGAGAGTTTTATGCGGTCCAGGAAATCCTCGTACTAGAGGATTAAATTAGTGAAAATACTTCGTTTTTACATCTCCTTAGTCAAACGAACGGTCTGGTTTACGGATCGCTGGGCATTCATTCTCAAAACGACATGAACACAAGTAAATGCAAAAGGAATATCTTTTTTCGTAAATAATATCTCTGAGTTAGTGTCCGCATCCAGAGTGGTACGTCCCGCAGCGGCTATTTGGGTCGCAGTTGCGGCGGGTCGGAATGCCCGACCAGCATTAAACGTGACCAATGGGAGCGCGTTATGCCCATTCCCGCAACTGCAGAGCCCGTGGCTGCGTCCATTAAAACGTACCAACTAACGTGAACCAACCGCCGCGAGCTATATTTTTCGGATAATTTGCGGAATTTATGGTTACTTTCCTGCAGCCTGTTTTGTTATACCGTCGATTGCTTTTGTCGAACGGAATTCTATAGTAGCGCCGGTTCGGATGTCGTTCAGGGTGAAACATTCTGTCTCTGCTGAATGGGGCGGCGTGTGTGTGTGATCAGTAGCTTACTGCAGAGAGTGCAGCAGCGCTCACCAAAGAATTTCACATTTCCGTAGCTACGGTTTTGGTGAGAAACATACCAGACGGAAATAGAGGGACAACAATGGAAACAAAAGACTGTTGACTGCATAATGCAATGTTTAGTCACACCACATAGAAATTACTGTGAAGTTATGGGGCATTTCCTACTACGCAAGGGTAAAGGAATGTAGTTAAGCTTTTGTGCGGACTATACCGACATGTTATCAAAGTCTAACACACAGAGTCATGACAACCCCGGTCAATGTTGTCATGTACTGCGACATTAGTGCTCCAAGCGGACAGGAAGTTAGACGTATGAATAAGATATCGGATGAGTGTCGCATACATTGACTTGTAACAAAGTTTTTACAGTTGGGAGCGTATGTATAGGAATTAATATAGACGCTAACTAGAAAACGACACCCTATTTGCCGCTCTTTAGTTTCGTAGGGATCCTGGGAGGTATGAAACGGTACATTACACAACTTTTGCACGATTCTCTTCTAACGCACAGATATTTACTGAAATGAAATAATCGTATGGAATTGATGGCCGGGAGTCACGACTTCGGGAAATTCGGCCACCGAGTCACAAGTCTTTTCTGGTCACGCCACACTGGCCGACTTTCGTGTCAATGAGGATTAAAGATGAGAACAACACAACACCCTGTCCCCGAGCGGAGAAAATCCCCGACTTGGCGAAGAATCGAACCGGGGTCCGCTGAATGCAGTCAGACGCACTGACCACTCAGCTGAGGAGGCGGGCTATTTACTTGAGAGTGTCGTTTTTCTTTTAAGAACAAGGAAAAACAGCTACTAAGCGAAGTAAGATCTGACCTTTTGCAGAAAGACGTCGTATATCTACGCAACAAAGTGTAGTTTTCGTCACTAAATTTCCAATCAAGCCTGTGAATGTAGAAAAGTTTTGTGCAATATCTACATGATTTAACGTACCAAATAAGGCACCACAGCTGTAACCGAAAGGACAACCACACCGATGTGGTGACAAAACGTCAAAAGCAATAAAACCTTTTTCCAACACACAAGAAAGTAATTCCGCAATTGTTACTATATTTTGGAAACAAACAGCAAGAATCTTAAACACATTTGCTTTTGAAGTTATAGGAATATTTGTGTATTAGGAACTCGAGTAAAGTTTAAAAACATGCGAATCATTAGACTCCATACAAAACTGTCCATAAGTGCCTGTCATAACAAGAACAGACAGCAGCAAAAATATGTGAGTTTCATGGATGAAATATGAATTTAGGTTTATATTCTCTTGCTTTCAGCGATTTGAGGTGCAGCTACACTTACATTCCAAAGTATTTCTTTATTAATAAAGTCGCGCATGTCAGTGAATCAGTGACTTTCGGCTGTTTTTACATTTATTTCCTGATCACTCATGCCTCGATAATTTACTAATGCTTGGAACCAAAAATGTAGTAGTTGCTTCGTTAATTAACTAGAAAATAACTAAAAAACAAGAGTTAACCCTACGGATGGCTTTCACGCCGCCAGAGGCGCTTGTGTCATTACAGCTGTCAGACGAAAACAACATCACAACTGTATGTGCATCGCGACTGTGTATGTTACACCGTGCTGCTATGTTGCTACAACTGCATGTTTGAATTTGTACAGCGTTTCTTGTATGGTGTACTAGTCAAGGACTCCAAAGCTTGGAGCAATACTTTCAGAACTGATATTTGTACCGCGTTGGATGCTGCATCCTTAACAGATGCACCACATTTTCCCTCCCCTACGACTGAATTCGTAGGCTCTTCCCGAACCATATAGATTCATAGTATTATCGCAAGACACATTACGAGTGTGAAGTATCTTCTTTGGACAGTGGCTTATGGGCACAAATACCTTAAAGACAACGATTATACATCAATACACCAATATAAATATACTAACACACATAGTAAAAATCATGAATAAGAGACGGGATGGGTACACGCATTTTAACGGCCTTTTCTCTAGTTTTATTAAAATCTTAGTCAAAGGTAATGTACGACGTTTGATCATATCTTGGTTATCATTCCACAGTGTAAGACGCCTTTCAGAAAGAGGGCCTTTTGGAAGAAACTGTGGCGAAAGAAGGAAGCATGAATGCGTTAGGTCTCAGTTACATGATGTTGAGGATCTACGGCGCATATTGTTCACGGCGCATGATGGTGGTTGCATATATCGAAAGAAGATGAGCTTTCAAGCCCGTTGATAAAATGAGTGTCAATTTTTGCTCTTGCAGGCTGCGTACGTCCATCACGTTGAATTTTTCTCCAACAATGGTGTCGTCTTTCAGAGGTACAACGCACTCATCCGTCTGGGATATCTGGTGCAGAAGTGGTTCTAAGAATCCCACTGGAGTTTCATGGACAGCACATACTGTCATTTGGGTGCCTTGTCCAACTACATTCCGACACTGATGGCCGCGTTGCAAATAACAGGGCTAGCATTAGGAGGAAGACACCATACGTGTATTATTACTATAACCCCGATGTCTTGAAATAAAACGAGAAAGTAAGCCCCGTCAGGGTAAGGAATGGATCATTAGATTTCAACAAGAGGAGAGTTAGAAATTGTTCGCCGCCTTGTTGGAGGAACTACCCGCCAATCGAATCAGGTGACTTAGGAGAACTTAAATCTTGATAACTGAGTAGGAATTTGAACACCGGTTTTCTTGAATGCGCCACCTAACTCGGCAAGGTAGAAGGACCTACACTGTTTCAGATGAGTCCAAATTTGTGGGTTTCGATCTCTCAGTCGCAGGGATATTGTCACTCACTGTGATGCAAACGCCGTAGAACGGTGGCTCCGGACCAGGAGGAAGTATGGAAGATATTCGATCAGTTCTCCCATAGTGTTTGATACGGTGTCCCATTGCACACTACCGACAAAGGCCAGAGCATCCGGTTTAGACTCCCGGATATGTGAGTAGCTCGAAGACTTCGTAAGTAATAAAACGCAGTACGTTGTTCTCGACGGTGAGTGTCCATCAGAGCGGAAGGTATCGTCAAGAGTAGACCAGTGAAATGCAATAGAATCGATCTTGTTCTTTACGTGTCTAAATGATCTGAAGGTCACTGTGAGTAGCAATTTATAGCTGTTTGCTGATTACGCCGCAGCGTAAGGAATATACGAGTAGAAGTGATTTCAGGTGTGCTGCAGGGGAGTGTCATAGGACCGTTGCTATTCACAATATACAGGGAATGGCAATTGAATCTCAATGTAGATAAGTGGAATGTGCTGCGAATACATAGAAAGATAGATCCCTTATCATTAGCTACAAAATAGCAGGTCAGCAACTGGAAGCAGTTAATTCCATAAATAATCTGGGAGTACGCATTAGGAGTGATTTAAAATGGAATGATCATATAAAGTTGATCGTCGGTAAAGCAGATGCCAGACTGAGATTCATTGGAAGAATCCTAAGGAAATGCAATCCGAAAACAAAGGAAGTAGGTTACAGTACGCTTGTTCGCCCACTGCTTGAATACTGCTCAACAGTATGGAATCCGTACCAGATAAGGTTGACAGAAGAGATAGAGAAGATCAAACGGAGAGCAGCGCGCTTCGTTACAGGATCATTTAGTAATCGCGAAAGCGTTACGGAGATGATAGATAAACTCCAGTGGAAGACTGCAGGAGAGACGCTCAATAGCTCGGTACGGGCTTTTGTTAAAGTTTCGAGAACATACCTTCACCGAAGAGTCAAGCAGTATATTGCTCCCTCCAACGTATATCTCGCGAAGAGACCATGAGGATAAAATCAGAGAGATTAGAGCCCACACAGAAGCATATCGACAATCCTTCTTTCCACGAACAATACGAGACTGGAATAGAAGGGAGAACCGATAGAGGTACTCAGGGTACCCTCCGCCACACACCGTCAGGTGGCTTGCGGAGTATAGATGTAGATGTAGATGACTTGGACAGAAATTCTGGGTGGCTTGATCTAAATTGTGGAAGAGTGTTGGTTAATGCGAGTAAATAGGAAAAACAAACCAGTAACGTTCGAATACAGCATTAGTAGAATGCTGCATGATACAGTCACATTGAAGAAATATCTAGGCGTAAAAATAGCAAAGTCATATGAAGTGGGATTAGGTTTTTATCAGGGAAGGCTGGACTTCGTTTTTTGGTACAATTTTGGCAAAGTGTAGCTCCCTCATAAAGGAGGCAGCATGTAGAACGCTAGTGCATGCGACCCATTCTTGAGTACTGTTCGAGTGTTTGTGATATTCCCAGGTCAGATTAAAGGAAGACTTCGAAGCAATTCATATGCATGCTGCTATATTCGTTGTGCCGGCCGGAGTGGCCGAGCGGTTCTAGGCGGTATAGTCTGGAACCGAGCGCCCGCTATGGTCGCAGGTTCGAATCCTGCCTCGGGCATGGATGTATGTGATGTCCTTAGGTTAGTTAGGTTTAAGTAGTTCTAAGTTCTAGGGGACTGCTGACCTAAGAAGTTTAGTTCCATAGTGCTCAAAGCCATTTGAGCTATATTCTTTGCCGGTAGCTTCGATCGGTACGTAAGTATTACTGAGATGCTGCTTGAAGGCAAATGGGAGTCCCGGGAGAGAAGAAGACGACTCTTTTCTCTCAAGACGCTAATGTAGAAATTTAGAAAACCTGCATTTCAGGCCGACTACAAGGTACATTTCGTGACACATAAGACGAGAGAAATTAGGGCTCGAACGCAGGTTTCTAGATAGTTTTCCCTCGCTTTGCGAGTGGAAGAGGAAGCGAAATAATAGTAGTGGTATGTGGTACCCTTCGCTATGCACCATAAGGTATGTATGTATGTATGTATGTATGTGTGGTTAGCACACCGCCCTCCCTTCCAGGTTTCGTGCCCGGTGCTGCTACTTCTCAGTCAAGCTGCTGCTCAATTGGGCTAACAAGCGCTGAGTGCATCCCCCTTACCAACAATACACAGCAGACCCGGACGGTGAACTATCCAAGTGCTAGCCAAGCCCGAAAGCTCTGAACTTCGGTGATGCGACGGGACCCGGTATTACCAATGCGGCAAGGCCGTTGACAAATAATTAAGGGCGGAGGTTGCAAATGCCACTCTGATGTGAAGAGGTTGGCGCAAGAGAGGCATTCGCAGCGGCCCACATTCAGTGAGTCAGAATACTGATAAAAAAAGTTCGTATAAATAAGCGAAGGGATCCATTACTGTTCGATTGCAATGTCGTCGGAACATCACTGGAAACATTAACTATCGCGGAATACCTACGATGGGAATGATGATGATCGGTTTGTGGGGCGTTCAACTGAGCAGTTATCACCGCCCGTACAAATTCTCAATCGTTACACAGTCCGATCTCGCCACTTTCACGAATGATGATGAAATGATAAGGACAACACAAACCCAGGAATACATATGAGGAACCATCCAGAGGGACCTGAAGCTGACTGACCAGATAAAACATATTACAGTAAAAGTAAATGCCAGATTGAGATACAGTGGGAATATCCTAAGGAAATGTAATTTATCCACAAAAGAAGTAACTTACAGAACACTTATTTGACCGAGTTTTGAGTAGAAGCAAATAGATCAGTCTGCAGCGTGGGATTAGCCGAGCCGTCTGAAGCGCTGCAGTCATGGACTGTGCGGCTGGTCCCGGCGAAGGTTCGAGTCCTCCGTCGGGCATGGGTGTGTGTGTTTGTCCTTAGGATAATTTAGGTTAAGTAGCGTGTAAGCTAAGGGACTGATGACCTTAGCAGTTAAGTCCCTTAAGATTTCACACACATTTGAACATTTAGATCAGTCTAGCAGGTTCGATTAATGAGACAGAGAGAGAGAGAGAGAGAGAGAGAGAGAGAGAGAGAGAGAGAGAGAGATAAATCCAACGAGGAGCGATGCATAGGATCATTTCTCACAAGATCATTACGGACATGGTCAACAAACTCCAGCAGCAGACGTACAAGACATGGGTTGTTCATCAGGGAGAGGTTTACTGTCGAAATTCCTAAGGCGTACATTCGAAGAAGAGTCGGCAAACATAATACTTCCCCCACAACGAGAAAGTAAGAGAAATTAGACGTCATACCAAGCTTTACCGTCACTCATTCTTCCCTCTTGCCTTTTTTGAGTGGATAAGAACGAGGGAAAAGACAACTGTATCAAAGTACGGTATGTCATACACCGTAAGGTGGTTTGCAGAGTGTTGGATGTAGATGGTTGGGAATAGAGAAATGGCCTTAGAAACTCTGCTGGATTTACCCGTAATCAGGGATCTGTCGGTCTCACGCTGGGATTTAAACGGTAGTTGGATATTTGCGGTTGTCAGCTGGCGTAGGCGGTGACACTTTTCTGCTTTTAAGAAAGCGCTCGAGGATTTTAACTCCAGAGAGTTTTAACGTCGTCTACCCCCCCCCCCCCCTCCCCACCGCCAACCCTGTCCCCCTGCCCTCTGACGGTCGAGAAGACTGCCGTTCCCTCAAGGCCTGGACTGCCGCACGCCGCACCAAATTTGGCGGCTGTTCGTCTGAGGAAAATGAACTTTCAACCTCCTTTCCTTAAATGATTTTCAATCAGAACCATAATCCAAACTTTTATGCTGCAGATAATCCAACTTCAAAGCTGCCGTAAAAGAATTAATGGCGAAAGCCATTACGAATATTTGAAAACTCTCTTTTAAAACTCCTTTTTTTTCTGTTTCCTGCGGAAACTTTTCTCCGGCGCGATAAATTCAATTACTCTGAATTAAAAGCGAGGCTGGTGCGGAGCGGACCGAAGGATGATGACTCTGGATTCAATTACGACAGGTTTGGCAGTCGAGGAAAAGAAAGCCGGGCTCTGGGGGCGCTGAGCGAAGACTTGGCTAATATCGCGAAAAAACGAGGGGGAAATACATAAAAATTATCTCGCTAGAGATGGAAAGAGGGAATTACGTACTGAATTTGAAATGAATGAAGTTTTTCAAGAACAAATATTCAATAAACACGTAGTATAATTAGCAGTAAGAAAATTAGAAACTCTGTTGTCTACAATGTTGACTGCACCTACAGAGTAAATCAACGTACGTGGCTTATTAGTTTCATCAACAAACATCCTGAAAGAAAGAAAAAAGTTCTGGAAAGACGTCTTTTTGTTCTGCGTATTATTAAGGATCGCCCCCGTTTCATTTGCAGTTGTGCCATGTGGACCTCTGCAACCTGTAATTAATTTTTCTCGCAGGTCCTTAGGGAACAGGGACATCGTGTACCATATTGCGGACTAGTTCAGAGGTTTACATGTTTTCCGACATTTCTGTGCCATTCTTCCGAAAATGGAAATGCCGTGTGGCTAGGGCCTCCCATCGGGTAGACCGTTCGCCTGGTGCAAGTCTTTCGAGTTGACGCCACTTCAGCGACTTGCGTGTCGAAGAGGATGAAATGATGATGATAAGGACAATACAACATCCAGTCCCTGAGGGGAGAAAATCTCCGACACCCATCATCTTCTTGTTCTTATTCTCTATAACCGGTCATAACAGTAACTGAATCGTATATCCTCAATTAGATTTCGAAACTTCTTTTCACACAGGACATCCATTTTTAATAGTCTCCATTAGGAAAGTTTCTTATCTGTTTGTTTACTACAAATTTTGTAGGTGACAGTAAATTAACTTCCTTATGACCTAGAGACTTGAAAATTTCAGCATCGCTCAGAACTGGTTGACTCCTGTCTACCAATATGACGACAACCGTGTCCAAAGGACTGGGTACATAAGTTCATCGTTTGACGAACGCTCAGGTAGCCTAACGCCTCTTGACTGTGCCCCAAAATTACAGACCAACCAGAAGTTGAACACACCAGATTTTGTGTCTAACCACACGCAATTTGTCAGGTTTTCGAAAGTAAAATTAATCAGCGGTAATTTTCACAGTTATAACAGGTGCCCCTGACACTTCGTGGAAAGAAGGGCTTGTACACGAACTGATGACAGTAATTCATACCGAACCGCACTGAGACTTGACAACAACATATTTTCAGATAGACACTTCCAGGTGATACAGAGTAACAAAATAATCAAACAGAGGAAACTGAATAACGGCCTGCCTGCGCCGGTGTCCTTTAATCTCTATATCTCCGACTTGCCTCAAACCGTGTCAGGAAATTCAGCTATCCTGAACAAGCAGTTCGAAGATACTGAAAACATTCACACTGCTGACCTAAATAAGATGCATGGGTATTTCCTCAAATGGAGTTTAATACCAAATCCCACTAAGACTGAGATCAGCTGTTTCCATTTTAACAACAAAGTGACATACGAGCTGAAGTTTCATATGAGTAACATTGACATCCACTATCAGCAACATCCAAAATTTGTGGGAATTGCTCTAGAAATGACCTTTCCCTTCAACAGACATCTCAATAATCTCATTCACAGGCTCTGTAGCATTAACAGGGACTCATAAGCGGATACACTACGAACCTCTCTAATGGCCTTAGTGTACTCAGCAGCAAAGTAATGCGTGTGTGGTTAACCAGCAATCATGTAAAGAATGTGGACATCCAGCAGCAAAGTAATGCGTGTGTGGTTAACCAGCAATCATGTAAAGAAGGTGGACATCCAGCTCAACGCTGCGATGAGGATTGTAACTGCATGTATAAAGCCTATCGCATGGTACTGACTCCCAACACTTAGCATGTAGTTCCACCTTCCTTGCGGAGAAAGGACGAAAGTAATGAACAATCTTGTATTTACCAAACATGAAGATGCCTCAATTTTGGAAAAAACTCGACTTTGCTCTAGAACACCCCCCCCCCCTCTTTGAGAGTGGCTCAACAACTGATTGCTACAAACTTCAGCGGGGATATGAAATGGAACGAGAGGCGAGTGATTGTGGCTCCCCGAGAACTGCGACCTTATCAGTCCAACAGAAAAACCTAAGAGCTTTGAACTTCCACGACAGACACGGAAGATCCTAAACAGACTCCGAAACGGACATGGAATATGTGCACACAACCTCCACGACCGCGGAATGCTATCAAGCCCTAGCAGTTGGGCTCCAAATCAACTGTGAAATGAGAGCCTATCAGAGTAGCCTGGGCGACTTCACTACCACATCGTCCTGTCTCGAATAGGTCGCCAATCTAGACGTCAGTATATCAAGAGACAAGTTCCTCAGTTCATCTGTTGCAATTTTTCGTTCATTATCTGATTTCACTCGCTGTTTCATCTCACTTTATGATATTCTGTATACTTCACTGATGTACGTTGACGAGAAAAATTGCAACACGAAAAAATGATTAACGTAGAGTAACAGTCCGAGCAAGGTGTATTAATTGGTACTATTGCTGTTCGGAGTGACGGACGGCATAAGCCAGTATGGTGAAACTGTAATATTTTTCCTTGTACAGTGAGCTGTGTGGACGTTGTTATAGTTGGTTCAAAGCACAGGATTAACATTGAATCTGTGCGTCCTGTGTTCTCTATTTGCATTACTTGTTCAATCGTAAACAGTGAAATGGTAGCCTTACATGGATGGCTGTTTATCATTATCCTGTTAAGGGGTAATTTAAATGAGCTCCCCAGCTGCGGTGAGCATATGTTATCCTACTAGTGTAGTTCAAATTTCTAAGCTGACTTGATATTGTGTTATTCGCCCTCATCCTTTAAGGTCACGTCAAGGGCATTAGTTACTGATTCACCCTTGACTATTTTATTTCAATGTTCGTGAAATAGGCTATCAGTTCATACATCGTAGTTATTTTACGTTCGAGGAATTAATGTTTGCAGTTTTCTCCCTCCCCCCTTTTTCTCTGACATTGGTAGTTGCACGGGCTCTAAGACTTTCTTTCAGTGTGTTATAGTGGAATGTGTTCAGCACCCTGTCCAGCTCGCCCGCTTGCTGTGGGTTCTGGGTATAGCCGCCTCTGGTCTGGGCCCAGTGGGCCCCTCCTTCTGCTACTTGAATTAGCCCGTGCCTATGTGACGTCGCCTGTTTTGAAAATGTGTCACGAAGGGACGTATCTGTTTGTATTTTATTTGTTGGTAAAAAATTGTGATATTCATTATTGGTATACAGAATTTAATTAACTTGCGAGTCACTTAATGCTTGTTTAAAGATTAGTGCTGTTGTTTGAATAGGACGGTTGCCCGTGCTTCTAAGGATTTTTTGCTAACTTACCTTATCACAAAAATTTTAAAGATAAAATTTCATTTTGCCATGAAAAGTTAATAAAAGTGTTGTTGTTATACTGTGAACGTTGCTTATGTGGCCCGGCCCTCCCGCTCAACAGCAATTGGCTGATTAGGGTGAATTGATCACCACAGGAAGCATGCAAAAAGTATATGCACTGTGTTGTGCCGGTGTCCGATGTCAGTTTGTGGGACTGAGTTCCGTACCTGTTGCACTTGGTCGGTCAATAAAGAGACGGTTAATCGTGTTTGTGGGTGACGCTGAAGTTATCGTCCAATGATGTCCAAATGTGCTCGATTGGACACAGATATGGTGGCCGACGAGGCCAAGGCAACATGTCGATACTTGTAGAGCATGTTGGGTTACAACAACGGCATGAGAGCGGGCGGATTATCTCCAAAAATACTCCCCAGAATGCCATTCATGGATGGCACATTGCAGTCAATGTGTGTGAGATAACCAAGAGGAGAGTGTTCCTGTTCTCATACGAAATTGCAAAGTACATCATAACTTCAGGTTTAGGTCCAGTGTGTATAGCACGCAGACAGGTCGGTTGCTGACCCTGAACTGTCCTACTTCTAACCAGCACACGGCCATCAATGGCACCGATAAGAACCAGCTTTCATCAGGAAACACAACAGCCCTTCACGTTGCCGTTCAGTGAGCTCTAGCTTGACACCACTAAAGTCGCAATTGACCGTGGTTTGGAGCCATTGGAATGCAGACTACAGGGCGCCTGGCCCAGAGCTGTTCTTCAGGTAACCGACTTGTAAAGATTCATTGCGTCACTGTGGTGGCAACTACAGTTCAAATTGCTGCAGCAAATGTAGTACGATGCGCCACAAGCATATGCCGAACACGATCGTCTTCCCTCTCGGTAATGCCACGCAGTCGTCCGGAGCTCGTCGTGTTGCGACCGTACATTCTCGTGCCTACCGGGAGCGTTGGGCGGCGTGCACGTGCGGTCGGATTGTGAGGCGCTAGCTGCGAGAGCTACAAAGCTCGTTGCCCATCGAACCAGGACACTTAAGTTGAGTGTTCATTTTACCTGTTATGAAACCTCAACTGCTGTAACATCTCTTCATTCATTGTCGGTTGTTACTTCCTGGGCCGTTCCGGCTACCAGAAAAAATTGGTGTTTTGGTTCAAATGGCTCTGAGCACTATGGGACTTGACATCTGAGGTCATCAGTTGTAAGTAGGCTGTTAAGGTTTTTTTTATTGGTAACGCCACATAGCGCTCTGTATGAAAAATCACTGGCTGTGCTGTGTGCAGTCAGTGGCTGATTGGCATTGTTGTAATACTCGCCACTGTAGTGTTGGGCAGCTGGATGTTCACAGCGCGTAGCGTTGCGCAGTTGGAGGCGAGCCGCCAGCAGTGGTGGACGTGGGAAGAGAAATGGCACAGTTTTGTAATTTGTAAGACTGGATGTCATGAGCTGCTATTTATACTATGACTATTAAGGTAAATACATTGTTTTTTCTCTATTAAAATCTTTCATTTGCTAACAATCCCTATCAGTAGTTAGTGCCTCGAATCTTTTATTTAGCTGGCAGTAGTGGTGCTCGCTGTACTGCAGTAGTTCGAGTAACCAAGATTTATGTGAGGTAAGTGATTTGTGAAAGGTATAGGTTAATGTTAAACAGGGCCATTCTTTTGTAGGGATTATTGAAAGTCAGATTGCGTTGCGCTAAAAAAATATATATATATCGTGTGTCAGTTTAAGCACAGTCTTGCACAATTTTTCAAAGGGGACGTTGCACAGTCCCTATAACTTCTAACTACTTAAACCTAACTAACCTAAGGACATCACACACATCCACGCCCGAGACAGGATTCGAACCTAAGACCGTGGCGGTCGCGCGGTTCCAGTTTGAAGCGCCTAGAACCTCTCGGCCACAAGGAGGGCTGGTGTGTTAGAGTCGGCGAAATTTTGCAGCCGTCTTCCTGTGTGGTCTTTAACTATTAAACTGGTTGTTACTTATCAGTGAAGTGCACCAGCGGTATTTTCTGCCTTGTGGCCATTAACATCCCAGTTACCTGCCCTGGTCGTTAGCGTAGTTTTCCGACAGTGTGTATTTCCTCGCTGTGTTAGTGCTGACTAGCACGGCGTGTAGTTCGACAGCCTTTCAGTCGTTTGTTCATATTTTTTTCCTTAAGAGTAGTTATTGTGGCTTGGCTGTTTTTAGACGTCAATTTTGAAGACGTAGCGCGGCTGGTATCTTCGTCCTCGGCTGATACCGTTGGTGGGACAGCAGGAAACAGATTCGGTTGTTGGTCGGTCCTTCAGCCGCCCCTAGGTCGGGTTGCCATCGGACTATTTAACCTCACTCTTGGCTGCCTGTCTCACCTTACGCTCGAGCTTCCTCCTCAGGCTGACCCTTGGAACACTTCTAAGCACCACTGTTCTGTTAGCTTTAGATTGTGATTTTCATTTCAGTCTGAAGTACTGTGCGAGGCCTTCATCCGTCAATTAATTTAGTTTCTTTTGATTTTAAAATAAGGCCTTCAGCCAACTTAAATTAAAATTCGAAGATTGATTTGTTTAAAAACTAAATTTTGAAAGTTTGTTCTATCTTAAATGCTTGTTATCCAGGCCTTAAGCCCTGAGCAATAGCCAGTGCGTGGCTTTCAGACGAGTATTTACGTGAAATATTTTTTAAGTAAGGCCTTCATCCGTGTGTATTCCTTCAACCAATTTTTTATAACTTGTGTTCGGGCCTTCAGCCCATGAGATATCTCAAGTTTTCTTAACTAGGCCTTCAGCCATATTGTTTTATTTTGATCCTCTTAAGGCAATGTGTAATTAAATGGTCCTTAGGAAAATAAAAGTTTGTGTGTTTTGTGCAAATGATAGTAACTGATTACGGCCCCTCCGCAACCATAACCTGATCCGCTTTATCCTGCGAAACCACATCTCAGTGTATTTAAAGCAAACCTGATTTGTATCCTCTATTAGCGCCCCTATTATGCGACTGGGAAAAAATTTAAACAGACTTCATTTTTCAGAACTTTAGTTTACGGAGAGCAACTCCTTCCCGGTGCTGCGTTTTCTTTTTTTCGCCAGTGTACTTTATAGCATATTTTATCAGTCGTCACATAACCACTATAAAACATGTGTGTAGTGCAATACGCTAATAACTAATGTCACCCTAAATAGAGCAGTCTTAATCCTGTAGAGAATGCCTTGGACTGTCAAACTACGGATGAAACGCAGAAAACGCTTCACCGCAATTTGGTAGCCCTACAGGAGCTTATCCCCAATGAATTTTCTTCATCTGGATGTGGCTGACCTGAAGAAACTTTTAGACTTCCTTCTTCATCGAAATGAGCAGTAGTTGCGTCATGTCTCCTGATGGTGATTAATTTCTTATCCAATGTACTGGATTTGGATTTGAAGCAGAGATCGCCGGGGCCAGTAAGTGTTGCAGGTATCAGAGTTGACGTACTGGCTCAGGGTTGACAATGGCACAGACCTACCCGAAAGTAAAACAATACAAAAACCGTTATTATGCAAATCGGAACTGGGAATCCTTAACATTGAGGATGAGGATATGGACTGGAGCAGAACCTGCAGCAGTCGTAAGTCACTGTGTATAAACCAGGACACGGCCCCAGCAAGGATCAACACCAGGAACAGGGCAGACATATTAAGTGAGGTTAGGGCAGTACTGAAAACGTCCGGGGCAAGGCAACTTAATGTACAGCTGAAGTTTGAAACCATTAAACTTACAGTAGCCAGCAAATTTAGTTACCTGGCGTAGATCCATCCCGCGCCTCCCCTTGTAGCAGCCAGCATTGAGAGGGCCTTCTGATGGTTTGTCATCTTTAAAAGTCGGCTTTGAAACCTTGGTCTTACAATATACGAAGGGAGGTCTAATTTACGATAGTCTTAATAAACCGCTTCACGAAGGCTCTTTAGACCTCTAAACACAGCATAGCCAGGATCTTAATTACAGAGAGAGATGGAGTCCATGTCGGCTTAAACCTCCCACTGATGTCTCAACGATTCCTCGAGTGTTTCCATACGTAAGAGAGTATTGTTTGAAATTCAGTTAAATTTATAAGGACCGCCCTTCCCAATCAAGTTCCGCCAGTCAGACGACAACGTAGTTTATCACTCCCTGACAAAAACTACAAGAAGAAACCTAGTGGAACCAAATTGGCCGCATTACAAAAGAAACATTATTTGCAGTAATATCTTCACTGAAAACTTGCCTTTGCTGTCAAATGTCTGGTACATGGCGGCCAGTGACAAGATACCTACTAACGAGAAGCTGCAGAAAATTCATCTGGTGACTTGTCTACCTGTAGATTTGTGGACTAATTCAGCGACTTATCTGTGGCATTCGTAAACGAATTACTGATCTTTTATCCAGGAGATTGGCAATCATCGATTGACAGAGTCATTGACAAGACAGAACTTGGTGTCCACATAATTTACGTTACCCCTCGAACGAACAACAACGCGTTGATCTGGATGCAAGGCCACACCATTCCTTACATCATTTAAAAGCGAACAGCGACTTCACTGACTACTGCCCTTAATGCTGATAATGAACATTTTAAAATCAAATCTGACCTGTTCTACTCTCCGAAGCATGGTCCGACATTATGATAGAAAATCTTGGACTGAGCACTGAGTGATAAAGAAATTTCAAGCACGCTCCGAACGAACAGACAAAGAGAACAATCTCCTTCATTTCATGGCGTAGTAAGAAGTCTCTGGTTTTAGCTGTCTCTTACGTTCAGCGAGACCATTATAAAAGTATATTTATCTAAGTTTTCAAGAAATATTTTTTGTTTCAGGAAGAAGACCCTCTTTTACACTGAAGCGCCAAAGAAACTGGTATAGGCATGCGTATTCAAACACAGAGATATGTAAACAGGCAGAAGTCAGAGGTACGACATGCAACGTCTATACAAGACAAGTGGCTCTGGCTCCGAGCACTATGGGACTTAACGTCTGAGGTCATCAGTCCCCTAGAACTTAAACGTAACTAACCTAAGGACATCACACACATCCATGCCCGAGGCAGGATTCGAACCTGCGACCGTAGCGGTCGCGCGTTTCCAGACTGAAGCACCTAGAACCGCTCGGTCACACCGGCCGGCTAAGACGACAAAAGTGTGGCGTAGTTGTTAGATCGGTTAATACTGCTACAATCGCAGGTTATAAAGATTTAAGTGAGTTGTGGTGTTATAGTCGGGGCACGAGTGATGGGAGACAGCATCACCGAGGTAGCTATGAAGTGGGAATTTTCCCGTACGACCACTTCACGAGTGTACCTTGAATATCAGGAATCCGGTAAAACATCAAATCTCCGACATTGCTGCGGCCGGAAAAAGATCATGCAAAAACGCGACCGACGACGACTGAAGAGAATCGTTCAACGTGACAAAAGTGCAGCCCTTCCACAGATTGCTGCAGATTTCAATGCTGGGTCATCAACAAGTGTCAGAGTGCGAACCAGTCAACGATAAATCATCGATATCGGCTTTCGGAGCCGAAGGCCCACTCGTGTACCTTGGATGACTGAACGACACAAAGCTTTACGCCTTGCTTGCACCCGTCAGATGTCCGAGCGGTTCTAGGCGCTACAGTCTGGAACCGCGCGACCGCTACGGGGGCAGGTTCGAATCCTGTCTCGGACATGGATGTTTGTGATTTCCTTAGGTTAGTTAGGTTTAAGTAGTTCTAAGTTCTAGGGGACTGATGACCTCAGCTGTTAAGCCCCTTGGGCTCAGAGCCATTTTAAGCACCCGTCAGCAGTGACATTGGCCTGTTGGTGAGTGGAAACATATTGCCTGGTTGGACGAGTCTCATTTCAAATGGTATCGAGCAGATGGTCGAGTGCTGCGGGTGTGGAGACAACCTCATGAATTCATGGTCACTGCATGTCAGCAGGGGACTGTTCAAGTTGGTGGATGCACTGTAATGGTGTGGGGCGTGTGCAGCTGGAGCGATACGTCTAGATACGAATCTGACGGGTGACACATACGTAAGCACCCTGTCCGATCTTTGCGCGGTTCACCTCGGAGGAGGTTCGCGTGCCGCGGTTCACCTCGGAGGAGGTTCGAGTGCCGCGGTTCACCTCGGAGGAGGTTCGAGTGCGCCGTCGGGCACGGGAGTGCGTGTTATCCTTGGCGTGAGTTAGTTTAAAGTAGACTAAGTAGTGTGTAAGCCTGGGGACCGAAGACCTCAGCGGTTTGGTCCCATATTCATGTCCACTGTGCATTCCGACGGAATTGGGCAATTCCATCAGGACAACGCGACACCCCACCCATCCAGAATTGCTACAGAGTGCCTCCAGAAACTCTTCAGGGTTTGTACACTTCTGCTGGCCACCAAACTCCCCAGACATGAACTTTATGGAGCATATCTGAGATGCCTTATAACGTGCTGCTTAGAAGAGATCTCCACCCCCTCGTTCTCTTACCGATTTATGGACATACCTGCGGAATTGATGGTGTCAGCTCCCAGCTTCAGAAATTAGTCGAGCTCATGCTACGTCGAGTTGCGGCACATCTCGTGCTCGCCGGAGCCCTACATGATGTTAGGCAGGTGTATCAGTTTATTTGGCTCCTCGGTGTACGTTTTCAAGAAATATTTTTTGTTTCTCGAAGAACATCCTCATTTATTTTCTCGAAACAGAGAATTTTATTTGATTTATCATTATTCCTGCAACTTTTTACTCAAGAAGGAAGCGTTTATCTTTATCATTGCAAGGAAACTTACTGTATTCTTTATTCTAAGACGAGATGATTTAATACTTGTTTCACAGCACTTCTGTTATAGAAAAAGCAATAATAATGGCGAAAAAGCCAAGCCGATGTTCCTATGGCGAGCGTAAGGAAGGGCTGAAGGGGTTGAAGGGGAGGAAGGAGGCAAAAAAAAAAAAGCTTGATTGGAAGAAAGGAAGAAAAAGAAGCAGATGTGGGGTGGAGAGAGGAGGAGGCGCGATAAGGGGGATGCGTATTAGCTCAATTTGAACTTGAAAAATGTCCACCACGATCACACAGAGAGGACACAGTGCGCGTTTGACAGCTAACTAAGCCGGTGCTGCCCTAGATCCCCGGAAGCGCTCGGGCTGTGGAACACAGCAGTTTTGTTTTCGGCCGGTGCGGGACATTCGGTAATTGTGTAGCAGCGTCGGGTCGCCGGCGCAGCAGATAGCGGGACAGTGTGGCTGTCCCTCGCCGAGCGCTGATACCGTATGGCCGCGTGAAATATTAGAGGGAGCGCCGGCCAGAGAGAGGGAATAGGAACCGGCTGCGGCGGTGGCAGTGGGGGTGTGTACGGCCAGAATGAGCCGGCAGGCGGCGCACAAAGGGCGTGCCGTATTGTGCCCGCCGGCAGCAGGCGGTGCGCTGTCGGAACGGGACGTACGGACGTGTCTACGGGCCCGTCTGTCCCCCTATCGGGGCGTTTAGACTGCGCACTGGGTGCCTGTGGGACGAGAACAATGTGCCAGGAAAAATCCACTGATCTCTCTCCTATCCCATCCGCTCCGTCCTATCCCGATATCCTCTATCTCAGACATTTAATTAAGCAAGATAAAAAAATCTGTACTTCCGGATAATAGCACAGCTTGAAAATGAAAACAGGAATAGGATGCGGAAGATTTTAGTCTCGTTTCTTCTCTCTCTCTCTCTCTCTCTATCTCTCTCTCTCTCTCTCTCTCCCTCATCAGTCTTGTGACTTTTCATCTCGCAATAATTCTTTGTATTACTAAACGCATCAAAAATAATTTTGCATCACCTCGGTTCCGAGAGTTTCGGAACCTGTACAGAAAATTGGAGTAGAGGTCAACATAAACATCATTTACGCCATTTTTATTGCTCATGAAAACCATACATTGCATACTGTACCATCATAGAGTGAGAACTTTAGAGGTGGTAGTCGAGACTGCTGTACCTGTAATAGCCAGTAGCACGTCCTCTTGCATTCGTCGTGGCATACTATCCACAAGTTCATCAAGGCACTGTTGGTCCAGATTGTTCCACTCCTCAACGGCGATTCGGCGTAGATTCCTCAAAGTGGATGGTGGGTCACGTCGTCCATAAACAGCCATCTATTCCAGGTATGTTCCACAGCGTTCATGTCTGGAAAACTTGTTGGCCTCTCTAGTCGAGCGATGTCGTTATTCTGAAGGAACTCATTCACAAGATGGGCACGATGGAAGTGCGAATTGTCCAAGAAGACGAATGCCTCGGCAATATGCTGCTGATATGGTTGCACTATCGGTCGGACTATGGCATTCAAGTATCGTACAGCCGTTACGGCGCCTTCAATGATCACCAGCGGTGCACGTAGGCCCCACATAACGCCGACCCAAAACAGCAGGGAACCTCCACCTTGCTGCAAAAAAATGGTTCAAATGGCTCTGAGCACTATGGGACTTAACATCTGAGGTCATCAGTCCCCCAGAACTTAGAACTACTTAAACCTAATTAACCTAAGGACATCACACACATCTATGCCCGAGGCAGGATTCGAACCTGCGACCCTAGCGGTCGCGCGGTTCCAGACTGTAGCGCCTACAACCGCTCGGCCACTCCAGCCGGCCCACCTTGTTGCACTCGCAGGCGTTCAGCCTGAGAGGGTTGCCTCCAAACACGTCTCCGACGATTGTCTGGTTGAAGGCATGAGAACTTGATGCCAATCCTGAACGGTCCATTCGGCATGTTGTTGGGCCCATCTGTACCGCGCTGCACGGGTCGTGATTCCAAAGGCGGATCTCGCCGTGGACGGTGGAAGTGAAGTTGCGCATCATGCAGCCTATTGCACACAGTTTGAGTAGTAACACGACGTCCTGTGGCTGCACGAAATTCATTCAACATGGTGGCGTTCCTGCCAGGGTTCGTCCGGGCTATAATCGGTATATAGCGGTCATCCACTGCAGTAGTAGCCCTTGGGCGGCCTGAACGAGGCATGTCATAGACACTTCCTGTCTCTCTGTATCTCCCCCATGTCCGAACACCACCGCTTTGATTCACTCCGTGACGCCTGGACACTTCCCTTTTTGAGAGCCCTCCCTGGCAGAAAGTAACAAGGCGGACGCGATCGAACAGCGGTATTGACCGTCTGGGCATGGTTGAACTACAGGCAACACGAGTCGTGTACCTCCTTTCTGGTGGAATGTCTGGAACTGATCAGCCGTCGGACCCCCTCCGTTTAATAAGCGCTGCTCATGCATGGTTGTTTACATCTTTGGGCAGGTTTAGTGACATCTCTGATCAGTCAAAGGGACTGTGTTTGTGATACAATATCCACAGTCACCGTCTATCTTTAGGAGTTCTGGGAAGCGGGGCGATAAAAACTCTTTTTGATATCTGTATATTCAAACCTCTATCTTCTCTTGCAATCTCCCCCCCCCCCCCCCTAGAGTTCCATCAACTACCATTATAACTGCCTTGATATCTTGGTACATGTCCAATCACCTTGCTCCACCTCCTTGACAGTATTTTCCACATGTTTCCCCTCATCGCCAACTGTGCGAGAACCTTCTTAGGACATCTAATTTCCGACATCCTTCTCTAGCATATTATCTCAAACCACAGGATTTTCTTCTATTCCGTTTTTCCAACAACCTTTGGTTCACGCCCATCCATGTTATACTGAGAACGTATACTCTCTGAAACGACTTCCTCGCACGAAGGTCGATGTTCTTTGGATCAGAAATACCCTCGTAGTCTGTGCTCTTCCACTTCTTGTGCCCTGCTTGCTTCATTTGTCATCTGTCACTATACTTCGAACGCAGCAGAATCTTTCAAGTGGGCTACTTCGAGGTCACCATTTTTTATACCGAGTTCACGGCTAAGTTTAATTTCTGCTACTCCTTGTTGCTTTCGACTTTCTTAGGTTTACTCTCAATCCATATTGTGACCTCATTAGACCGTTTATTCCACTCAATAGATCCTGCAACTCTTCATGACAATAACGAAGTAACTGGCGAATCTTATGATTGATATTCTTTCACTACGAATTCTAACCCCACTCCTGAGCCTTTATTTTATTTTCGTCATTCCTTCTTCGATGGACAAACTGAACAGTAGGAATGACAGACTACAGCCCTCTCTTGTACACTTTCTAATCGAACACCTGTGCTCTTAGTCTTTCGATCCTGTGATTTCCTCTTAGTTCTTGTACAATTTTGTGTATTACCAGTCTCTTCCTATAACTTACACCTATTTTCCTAAGTATATCAACAATTTACACCACGCTTTTTCTCGCTCAACGAATCCTATGAATGTGTCTTCATTTTTTTTAAGTCGTGGTTTCATTAACAAGTGCAGCGTTAAAACTGCTTCTCTGGTGCCTCTTCCCTTCGGAAACTTAAAGTAATCGACATTTAACAGATCATCGGATTTCCTTTCCTTTCTTCTGTACGTAACTCATGTCAGGAATTTCAATGTGTGACAGTTCGGAACATGTCGTATCAGTCTTACCAACTTCAGGATTGTGTGGACGATTCGTAAATCTGATATCATATATAGTATATCAAACGTACGGAGTGATTATAACTAAAGTTCCAGTTCAAATGGCTCTGAGCACTATGGGACTCAACTGCTGTGGTCATCATTAGTCCCCTAGAACTTAGAAGTACTTAAACCTAACTAACCTAAGAAACATCACACACACCCATGCCCGAGGCAGGATTCGAACCTGCGACCGTAGCAGCAGCGCGGCTCCCGACTGGAGCGCCTAGAACCGTACGGCCACCGCGGGCGGCTGTGTTATCTAAGAAGGGGGAAACGTTATAGAAGCAAAAAATATTAAACGAAAATTTTCCAACAAGGTGGCGCTGTAGGTGTCTTAACGTAAATGGGTTCGGTTACAAATGACAGTTGAATCAGAATGCGACTGCTATGGCGTGAGTTGCGTACTGTGCGATGTGTATGACCGACCAACTTCGGCAGTTAACAGCAGTGGCACTGTTAGGTAAGTGCAGCTACCACGGCAAGGTCGTACCAGGGATTTCATTGTCGAAAGAATGAAATCGGTTTTTAAGTGCCTCGGGACTGGCATAATAAATGTTTAACATTCTGTCGAGCGCTTTATGCTGAAATTTAAATCGAGAAACAACAGGTACACAACAGATTGGAGTGTCTCAGGGGTCACGTTCAGAATGTGCTGCGCAATGCGTGCATTCAGTTCATCTACCTTTGTAATCGGAGCGCTGAAACCAACATCTTTCATATAGCCCCACAGCGAGAAATCACACAGATTGAGATCAGGTGACCTGGACGGTCAACCTGGATGAAAACGGCGAGTGATAATTCTAGAATTTCGAAGACGCCTCTGCAGCAGCTGCTTCACTGGCTGTGCAGTGGGTGAAGGAGTTCCATCTTGCATAAAATAATCCTGCCCCGCAAGGGTTGGAACGACATTACTACGTTAACGATTCTCATAGTGTTTACCACTGACGGCACAGGTAACAGAACCCGCAGGCTCATCTCCCCGGAAAAAAAAGGTCACCCGACAACAGACGCCGCCAACGCGCACGAGTTATCTTTGCACAATGAAGTAGTCCCCGTTGATGTGCGAGAGGATTTTTCGTTGCCCATATTCTGCAAATCTGCGTACTGACATGCCCATGGAGACGAAATGGGCTTCGTCTGTCCGCAAAATGTTCCCTCGCCGTTCACTATACATTTCCAGGCGAGCCATAAATTATAGATCAATCGTCTGTCTTACTAGGACGTCAGCGTGAAGCAACTCCTAAAGAAGAGTAGTTTTGTATGGATATCAATGCAGGATCTTTCGCATAACTTTATTCCAGAATTTGAAACACGAACAGCTGCTAGCTTGAGTTGCTTAGAAGTAGATACCTTAGGGGTTGCAAAGCAACTCAAATCGCTTGATACGGGCAAGTCTTCAGGTCCAGATTGTATACCAATTAGGTTCCTTATAGATTACTCTGGTACAATAGCTCCTTACTTAGCAATCATATACAACCGCTCGCTCACCGATAGTTCTGTACTTACAGATTGGAAAATTGCGCAGGTCGCTCCAGTGTTTAAGAAGGGTAGTAGGAGTAATCCATTTAACTACAGACCTATATCATTGACGTCGGTTTGCAGTAGGGTTTTGGAGCATAAACTGTATTCAGACATTATGAATCACCTCGAAGGGAACGATCTATTGATACGCAATCAGCATGGTTTCAGAAAATATCGTTCTTGTGCAACGCAGCTAGCTCTTTATTCGCACGAAGTAATGGCCGCTATCGACAGGGGATCTCAAGTTGATTCCCTATTTCTAGATTTCCGGAAAGCTTTTGACACCGTTCCTCACAAGCGATTTCTAATCAAATTGCGGGCCTAAGGGGTATCGTCTCAGTTGTGCGACTGGATTCGTGATTTCCTGTCAGGAAGGTCGCAGGTCGTAGTAATAGTGTAAAACTGAAGTAATATCAGGTGATCCCCAGGGAAGCGTCCTGAGACCTCTGCTGTTCCCGATCTATATAAATGACCTGGGTGACAATCTGAGCAGTTCTCTTAGGTTGTTCGCAGATGATACTATAATTTACCGTCTAGTAAGGTCATCCGAAGACCAGTATCAGTTACAAAAAGAATTTAGGAAAGATTGCTGTATGGTGTGGCAGGTGGAAGTTGACGCTAAATAACGAAAAGTGTCCCAGGTTCGAATCCTACCTCGGGCATTGATGTGTGTGATGTCCTTACGTTGGTTAGGTTTTAGTAGTTCTGTCTAGGGGCATGATGACCTCAGATGTTAAGCCCCATAGTGCTTAGAGCCATTTGAACAAATTTTTTTTTCAGAATCCATGATATCGAGGACCAGTTACAGGAGTTGTGAGCCAGCTTGCCTGAGCAGAGGATATAACCGTGTCGGTGCAACCTTGTATGCAGGCCAGAGTTGTGGAGGGGGGGGGGGGGGGGCGGCTGATGCGCAAAATCATATTGACAAGTGGGTTTGTACTGCCAAGTTCTTTGCAAATTTGACTCGATTTTGTAATGACTGAACCAATATCACACATATTCTCGACTCGTGAAGTTTCCATTTCATTTACTCCTCCTTTTCTGTCAGTGAGTGCATAGGTACGCAAAAAGCGCAGCCGAGTTCCTTCCCGATGCTGGTCTAGCTGCGCCTGCTCTCCGCCTATATAAACCACACTGTCGACGGCGCTTTGAACTCTGACTTACCAGCTCTAGACGACACAGAAGTTTATTGCCACTGGACAGTTTGAAAATTTCATATAACGGAAAGTAAAATAGTTAGGCCAAATATCCCAGAGAGCCGTTAATGCGTATGGTCGAGTGTTCTGCAATCTCAGCGAGTCCGCCTCTCTTTGAACAGCATTGTAACATGCGCCGTCCTACAAACTGCACCGCGGCTCATTCCCCTAGAGCAAACTGTTTGCTTGGCCGACCTGCTCCAGTGTTGACACAATGAAACTGTGTCTACTGCCAGAACCTCTCCCTTCCGCTTCCTGCGGTTAGCCTCTCCCTAAACCGCCCCATGCTCGCTCTCTCTCGCTCTTTGTCTTTGTTAGGAATTACGCGTGTGTTGAAGTGTGACAAGGAGATAGACAGAGAGAAAGGGGGAGAGACGACCACGAAGATGCAATAGATGTTGGTGAGCTCGTAATTGATTACGTTATGTCATGCAGCTGCATATGCATTCACTGTGAAAACACTGGCCAGGGATAACTTCTCAAGCAAACACTCTGCCAGGGACCACAATACGTATTATCTCTGCGAGCACACGTATCTGCTACGAAACAGACGGATCAGCACGACGTAAGTTCCATTTCCTTTATGCACGGATCTAAACTCACCACGAATCGGTTAAAAACCATCATGGTTCTGCTGAGGTGTCTGTTATTTAAATAAAATATATTATTCGTCACTACTGGGCAATTTCGACCTCATGGTCGTTATTAAATATCATGCGCATATAATTGTACGACCAGTGGAAATGAAAAACATTCCAAGTGCCAGATCTAATATTTTTCGGCAGGATAGAAATATAGCTCTGTACGCAACTGATTTGTATCCAGAAAAATTGAGAACGTATTCGGACCAAACTATATCATTTTCTTCACCACGTTAACTCAAAAAATAATGTAACAAATCAGAAATTAAATTCTCTATTAACGACGTTCTAAGTGCCACACCAGGAAACTGACTGGGTCTAAGTGCCAGTAAGAAAGTTTTTACCAAATGAGTCTTGCACAGAAGGAAACGGAAACCGTCCCGTGTAAATAATACTAATTATTTACGCAAACAGCACCGTTACCGATTTCAAGCTGACAGATTTACCTTCAGAGGCTGTTCACTTTCATACTACACACGCTTAGAAGCCGATGGTCCACTCGCGTAGGTTATATGGCCTGTACTGATTTCATTGTTTTTCTTCAATCGAATTTTTGTGTTCTTCACAAAGTGCACCACCTTCTAAATATTTAATGCTAATTTAGGCCACGCACTCACAGTCTTTTACAGATATACACCTCACCAAAAAGCGAGTCTGGTAGCTCGAGTCGGAGGTCTTTGTTAATCCTGCCTTTTGAGTTCTTATCTTGATGTTTTCTTATTAACTTTCATTCCCTAGCACACTTCTTCAGATGTAAAATACCAATTTTCATAGCCGGCCGCGGTGGTCTAGCGGTTCTAGGCACTCAGTCCGGAACCGCGCGACTGCTACGGTCGCAGGTTCGAATCCTGCCTCGGGCATGGATGTGTGTGATGTCCTTAGGTTAGTTAGGATTAAGTAGTTCTAAGTTCTAGGGGACTGATGACCACAGCTGTTAAGTCCCATAGTGCTCAGAGCCATTTGAACCAATTTTCATAGATTTAGCTGCAAAAATATTTTGGTATACCGAAGATGTAGCTTTAAAAATAAGCTTGAACCCACTGTTTCACCATACTAGGGAGAAATTTCCAAAAGTGCTGAAACCTGATTTATTTATTTCTGACCGAAAAACCAAACACAAATTTTCGTAGCTCTAACTTCAAAATTGCCTTTACAGTGAATTATTTTTAAACAAATGTTGACCCGCATTTCATCCCTTAGGGGTGGAATTTCGAAACATCCCTTCTCAACGATGCCTCCAGTATAAAATCAACATTCTCTCCAAATTTCAAGTTTCTGTTTGCGCTTGTTTCAAATGGCTGTGGGACTTAACATTTGAGGCCATCAGTCCTCTAAACTTAACACTACTTAAACGTAAACAACCAAATGACATCACACACATCCATGGTCAAGGCAATATTCGAACCTGCGGCCGTAGCAGCCGCGTGCTTCCGGACTGAATGGTTCCGGACTGAAGCGATTAGAGCCGCTCGGCCACAGCGGCCGGCTGTTTCGCCAGGCTATGATGAGTCTGTCAGGACATTTCCTCGTGTATATACATAGAAAATTGTTGTTGCTGACATTAGTTGTTGGCTGGTTTTTGACTAATGCCAACGACAACAAAAATAATACAAACCTGAATAGCCTTCTGAGGATCAACTTGCAGGTTCGACGCAGCTGTCTGCATTATTAATGGTGGCTAGTTCCTGCGTTCTTCTTTGCAAGAATCAACTTGTATTTTGTAGGCAGCCGGTGTCTCAAAAATGTCAGTTTTCAACAAAATAGCTGGAAGAAAATATTTGTTCCAAGTATCTTTAAACTGAGGCACTACGTTTTATGTGTGATAATTAATGTACAGGCATGCAGCGTTACTTTCATAACTAGTAGAACTGCAGTCAACAAAAACGTTTATTTTAACACCAAGGCCATCCGCCAGCTACTAAAGCACGTTTCAAAGACTTTCTCCGTTGCTTGGCACCTGGTCGTTTCACCCGCGCGGAACACAGCTATTCCTTAGTTCGCGTCCGAGACGCCCAACATGGCTGTCTTCATGAAGGATCGCACGCTGCTGGTACGGCTCTTTTACAACGACGTTGACTGTGTGCCACTAGCCCTGTAGAAGTTCCGGACACTCATCGGTATGGGGGCACTGGTCCGATGTCTCCTTAGGGTCTGGAGAAAATGATAACAAAATTTCGAAAAGACACGTTCTTTTGAAGTGCAGCGTGGCAGAGGGAGGAAAGAAACTGATCCGACATTGTTGAACATGTGATCACAGTAGCTCAGCAGGGTTCGAGCGGCGGTGTGCAAATGTGCAGTGCACAGTGAACTACTCCGAAAGTTGGACATACCTGGTGCATAAAATCCTACGAAACATTTTACATTGCATTCGTGAGTTGCTTTCTGCTGACCGCCCAGCAAGACGAATGTTCGCTCTGGAATTTCTTGCTCGCGTGGAACATGACAATGAATGGCCGTGGAATTCTATGGACAGACGAAGCCGATTTCCAGGGATATGTCAATATGCAGAATTACAGAATGCGGGCAACGAAAAATCAGCACGCACATGAACCGATAAGACTTCATTTTGCATAGGTGACTGTGATGCCGGTTGGTGGCATCGTTTATTGTAGGACCGTATTTTCCGGAGGAGATGGGTCCTGCAGGTCTTGTACTTTCATTGGTAAACCCTATGGGAGTCTTTTGCGCACGAACGTCATTTAAGTCCTTCAACAGCGTGGACTTGTGCGCAAGATCATTTTAGTGCAAGATGACTCTCCACTGCATATTACACAGCCAGTGAAGCGGCTGCTGCTGAGGCATTTCGGAAACGCTAGAATTATCACCCGTCGCTTCCCTCCAGTTCGGCCGTCCCGATCACCTGACCTTAATCCGTATGAAAATACCACATTTACGAGCGTCGTTGAGTTTAAGGCACGCATTGAACATCCTATTCTGAACATGACCCGCGATATACTCCGATCTGCTGTTTCTCGATTTCATTTTTGGTGCGGTTTTTGGCCCCAGGACAATCACACACCTATGTCATTTTGCTTTTTATGCGGTTTTTGGCCTCAAGACAATTAAAAACCGATTTTTTTCCGTCGATGTGACGATGAAGTTTGGTTTGTGGGGTGCTCAACTACGCGGTCATCAGCGCCCGTACAAAGTTCCAATTTTTATACACTCCAATCTAGCCACTGTCACGAATGATGATGGTGATGGAATGATGAGGAGTACACAAACACCCAGTCCCCGGGCAGAGGAAATTCACAACCCCACCGGGAATCGAGCCCAGGACCCCGTGATCCAGAGGCAGCAACGCTAGCCACGAGACCGTGAGCTGCAGACCCCTTCGATGTGGTAAGATCTTGCTATGGTGGGTGTGCTTACCTAACTAACAGTGCCACAACCGTTGACAGCCGAACTTGTGCAGACATGCAAATTGAACAGTACGGATGGTGTAATGTGCAACTCGAACCATAGCCGTCGTATTCCGATTCATCTGTCATTTGTAGCCGATCCCATTAACGTTAAGACGTTTGCTGCGCCATCTATTGGTAAAACTTTTTTTACGTAATGTTTATCCCTGTGTCAAAAACATGCTATTCAAAGTTGACGTCATTCAGTGTTTCTTTTTCTACAGCTTCTCGAAACTGGAACTTTATTATTTTCATTTATTATTTTGTAAGTTACGGAGAAAAACACCCTTGCTCTAACACCTTGTGTAAAAACTATGCCGTTCGAATAGTGGTGAGAGAATACACTGGTGTCCAGAATTAAAGCAACAAGCGCCAATTTTGCAATGTTGCCTTTATTTTGCTAAAAATAGAACAAACTGGAGACGGTAAAGTTGAAACAGAGTACAGAGAGTAAACTTTTACAACATGCATAACGGTAGACAAAAACATAAACTTTATTCTTTTATTTTTCAACTTAACGGATTTGCACACACATTCCGGGTACTGGTTAATGTTCTCAGAAAGGGGTGTGACCACCCTGGCAGCAGTACAGGTCTGTCAACGACGGGGCATGCTATGAATGATGTCATCAATCTCACGTTGAGGGAATAACGCCCATTCCTCCTGCAGAGCTGCTCGCAAGTGTTGGGGACTGGCTGGTGGATGCTGACGTAACGCAACCCGTGCCCTAGTGCATTCCAGACATGCTCTACGGGATTCAAATCGAGAACGCGAACAGGCCACGTCTTGCTTCCAAAATCTTCCGTTTCCAAGGAAACATCAACCTTCTGTGCTTTATGAGGTCGAGCATAATTGTCCATCAATACGAAGTCTGATCCTACAGCACCTCGCAACAACCGCACCTGAGGTCCCAGGATCTCTTCACGATACCTGACAGCAGGTAAACCTTGTCTGTTCACCCGTATTATTCCATGAGATGTCAACATAATCCCTGTCCACACCATTAGTGATCCTCCTCGACATCGGTCTCTTTCCCCAATGTTTGGGCCCAGGAAATCGTGTTCCACGTTCCCTCCAGATGAAAATTCGTCGAGAATCACTCTCCACACCAAATCGGGTCTCTTCTGTGAAAAGAACATTGGCCCATTGTTCGACCGTTCAGGTGGCATTTTGACAACTTCACTCGATGTGATGATGATGATTGGTCTTGTGGGGCGCTCAACTCCGCGGTTATCAGCACCCGTACAAATTCCTAACCTTTTCTCAGTCCAATTCCGCCACTTTCATGATGATGATGATGATGATGATGAAATAATGAGGACAACACAAACACCCAGTCGTCACGAGGCAGGTGAAAATCCCTGACCCCGCCGGGAATCGAACCCGGGACGCCGTGCAACTTCACTCGAGACGTTCCCTTCTGTGAAGGCACGTCAAAGGTACACATACAGCAGGTTTCTGACAATAAGGCCACTCTGCTGAAGCCTTCTCTACGCCGTTTGCTTCGCTACAACACATCCCGTGGAGGCTGCTGGGTCGTATGCCAGTTGCCGTGCAGTACTTAGACCGTACCGTCGTGCCCTTACAGCTAAATAAAGGTCCTTTCTTTCTGATGTCACACGTGGTCTACCCTGCGCTAGTCTTCGGAATTCAGTCACGGACTCTATAAACCGTCGCCACATCCGAGAAATAACAAAAGGATTCTCATTAAGCCATCGGGCATCATCAATTTGGGACTGTCCAGTTTCCTTTCTTTCTATGACCCTCCACAACAGAGAGTCTGGTAGGCGTCTTCTGTGTGCCATACTGCACCGTCTGTGACTGTGTACACAGCGAGTGGGGATGTGGGACTACCCGGAAAACACTAGCCCGTTTGATAAGTGCCATGACGTCATCGTTGGCGTGGTGGTCCGTTGACCGGAATGCCATCTTCCGTGCAGAACACCATCGTAAGGACATCTATTGATAGATTATATGATTATATCGTGAATTACACACAGGACGGAGAAAAGCGGTTTGTTGCTTTAATTTTGGACACCAATGTAGTAAGCACAGTGGAGGTGGCTGACAGTACGTTTTCTGTGTCAGTTAAGTTCGTTCTATATCGTCATAACTCCAATCAACAAGGTAACTGAACAGCGCATATTCTAGTGCATCGTGTTGTAAGTGGTCATTGTAAGAAAAAAATTACGATTGTAGTTCATGACATGGATTAAACTATTGGAATGTGGTTTGTGGGCCACCAACGTGGAATAACGACACGCCGTTTGTGAAGTCTTCGTATTCGTCACTAACACTGTGTTTGCTAGGAAGCTCTCCTCTCGCATATCTATGTTAAATTTAAAAAAAAAAAAAAAAAAGCTCTGAATAATGCGGTATATGTATAATTCTTTCCTATGAATATACAGGTAAGACTCCTTACTGTTATTACGTGTCTCATACAACTTGTTTTGATATCTTTTCAATGTCTCTTAGACATTTCAGAAGATTAAACTAGAACTCAGCCGGCTCCATAGTGAAGGTCTCTAAAGCAAGCACGCGCAGTAAGAGCGTCAATGTTGGGAATGATTGGTTCAGCGAAGCTCAGTGTCAAAACACATTTCAGATGATCATCTGATGTGAAGCATCTCGATCGTGGTTTACACAGTTTCATTACGGAAAATAGCAACTCACAATTGTACGTTGATCCGGACAGACTAAGCATCCATGCTCCATGTCTATGACGTTTCGGGTAACGTTTTTGTGACGAATGTTTGTTTTATAAAAGTCTGCTCTGATATCTTTCAGTTTTGAGTCCACTGAAGATCTATGATTTCCGTTTGGAGAGGGTGGCTTACAGATCGATGTCCACAGACTACGGAGTACTAAAAATTCCTAAACCTGTTTCCAAGCGCGAAATATCATTGAGTCTTGTTGCAAATGCTGTACGCAATTTTATGTAAAGATATGTAAACTCTCCAAAATCTGCAGCAATGGCAACGTTTGTTAATGGTAACAGTTTCAGAAAGTAATAGACGTTGCGAGTCTCCAGATGCCTTTCCCAGAGCGACAGATTCATCTTGATCGCCGTTGTCACAGAAATAGATGATAAGTTTATCCTTCCCTTCAAGTGACGAAGATACCCTGTCACTTTAGTTAAAAAGGCTAAATAACAAATCCATTCACCACCAGACAATTCAGGAATATTTCTCCCTTTATTTCCACGAATAACGATATCGCTTGGCGCAGTTCCATGAAGCACTCCAGAACCTTAACACGACTGAGCTAGTTAACCTCATAGTGATCTGGTAAATCTCCAGATTCACAACCGACATCGTCCAGAAAGGCTCTGAACAAGCGATAATTGAATCCTTAGTGATTTTCACAGCGAAGCTCATTACCTTTTTGGAATACAAATGCAATACAAATGTTATTGATGAATCACGCATAGATAGGGATAACCAAAATATCACGATTCTTCATTTTTCTCTAGACGCGCCCTACGAAACCCGTGGTTTTGCCAGTAATAGCTGCAGGACCGTCTGCTGCTACTGAAGTTAGTAATTCTCGCGGCTGACCAAACTTCTCTATAACCGCTAAAGTGCATCGAACGTGTCTTGACCTGCTGTTGTATCTTTCAGTGGGATGAGATCTAACATCTCGCGAACTTACAGCATTTTGATTACTGTCGTTACGAAAATTACCAGCTGTTCTGTATCTGACAAGTCAAGAGAATCATCCAAAGACAAAATGGTTCAAAAGGCTCTGAGCACTATGGGACTTAATTTCTCAGGTCATCAGACCCCTAGAACTTAGAACTACTGAAACCTAACTAACCTAAGGACATCACACACATCCATGCCGAGGCAGGATTCGAACCTGCGACCGTAGCAGTCGCGGTTCCAGACTGAAGCGCCTAGAACCGCTTGGCCACAGCGGCCGGCATACAAAAAAAAAAAAAGAAAAAAAAAGGTTGCAAAATTCTCGATAACAGATCTCATACAATTAAATTTTTGTTGAGACATGTGAGTCTCAAGTTCATCTGTGATAATGATAGAAGCTGAAGAAATTAATTACAATTTGTGCCACAGCCGGAACTTGAACGCAGGTTTCCAGCTTACTAGGCAGATGTGTTAGCCATTACACCACTGTAGCAGTGTATGTAACACCGCTTCATTCCCACCTGCAGCCTATTTTCCCCTTCTTAAATCGTCAGTATTGCTGAAGATCTCCGGTACTGGAATAGCACTCCAGCAGGTTAGGGAAGGGCACTGCATTGGGATGGTCCGTGCAGCTGTATTACAAATACTCCTACAATGGTGTAATAGTTAACACATCTGCCAAGCAGGAGACCACGGTTCAGGAACCGGCTAGGGCACAAATTTTAATTAATTTCATCAGCTTCTGTCATAACTGACTTTAAGATTCATTCTCAGCTGAGCCTCTGTCAAGTTGGTGCATTATAGTAGACCGAGAAAGTGACATGGGCTGTAGCTGCAGTATCATTTGTGGGCATAGCTAGTCCACCACTACTACAATTCATTCTTTAATAAATTCACCATCAGCAAATGGCTTCAGGTGCACAGGTATCTGATGAGAAATTCTGTAGCTAATTCTCAAAGAAGAGTCTCTCCGATGATGCTCAACGTCCAGCTAATATATGAAATATTTTTACCAAATAACATCAGCAGCACTAGCTCTGCAAACTGATATGGTAATTGTTGAAACTATTTCGTCTTATTCCCTCCACTGCCACCATATTACAAACAAAACTTATTATTATTAAGTGGTAGCTTACTTCGTTTGAAAAGCTGGCTTTCAGTTAAAGGATTATTGCCTTTCGTCCGTCGTCGACATACCGGCTGATCAAAAAGTCTGTATAAATTTGAAAACTGAATAAATCACGGAATAATGTAGATAGAGAGGTACAAATTGACACACATACTTGAAATGACATGGGGTTTTATTAGATAAAAAAAATACAAAAGTTAAAAAATGTCCGACAGATGGCGCTTCATCTGATCAGAATAGCAATAATTGGCATAACAAAGTAAGACAAAGCAAAGATGTTCTTTACGGGAAATGTATGTCCACCATCATTCCTCAACAACAGCTGTAGTCGGGGAATAATGTTGTGAACAGCACTGTAAAGCATGCCCGAAGTTGAGGAATTGGCATAGGATGTTGTCTTTCAGCATCCAGAGAGATGTCGGTCAATCACGATACACTTGCGACTTCAGGTAAACCCAATGCCAATAATCGCACGGACTGAGGTCTGGGGACCTGGAGGCCAAGCTTGACAAGTGGCGGCTGAGCACACGCTCATCACCAAATGACACGCGCAAGAGATCTTTCACGCGTCTAACAATATCGGGTGTAGCGCCATCCTGCATAAACATCGTACGTTCCAGCAGGTGTTTATCAGCCAGGCTGGGGATGAGGCGATTCTGTAATATATCGGCGTACCTCTCACCCGTCACGGTAGCAGTTACTGACGTTTTGCTTTCCAGCGCCATCTGTTGGACATTTTGTGAACTTTTTTTTTGGTTCTAATAAAACCCCATGTCATTCCAAGCATGTGTGTCAATTTTTACCTCTCTATCTACATTATTCCGTGGTTTATTAAGTTTCCAAATTTATACTGACTTTTCGATCACCCGGTATTTGTCGTACTCTGCCGCGTGATTTACTGCATTATGATATCTACTTTTTATTGTTTAATACTCTGTGATACATTAAAGATTTTACACGACCGCAGTGTTCAGTAAAAAAACATAGATCCTCCCACGCAGTGTTACAACAAGGTGGTGCTGAGGGCCTGCTGTTGGAGCTGCTTGCTGCTTCTGCCACGTCTAAACACGCTGACGGCTGGCACTGGCGGCAGACACGGCCCGCGCTCCTCCCGTTGCTCCTGCCTGTCGCTCTGTTTACTTCTCGCGGCTCCGCGCTCCGTGTCAGCTTTGCTGAACGGCGCTGCTCTACAGTGTCTCATGAAGTGAGAGTTGTGACACATTTGATGGTGAACCGTCGGTCGGATGGCGCCATTACGTTAGGCGGCCGCTTTGCGCTATTCGGAAGGACTAGGTTATGTTCCGGCACCTCTCCATTCCCTTCATCCTAACAATGCAAGTCCAACACTCCGCTGTGCAAGTACTAATCTCAGTATCCCACATGATGCCGACACGCACTTGTCACTTCATGACAAGTCGGAGGAATGTAACTGCAGACCACCTTCCCTGGGAACTCGCCTAGACCAGCGATGATGGATTCCCGCATCTGCTCCTCTACGCTCAGTTCCTGAGAAGCTGGTTGGTCGGTTTATGGGGGGAGGGGGGAGGTGGCGGTGGGGGGGAGGGAGGGACCAAACTGCTTAGTCATCGGTCCCTAGTTCCTGAGAGTAGCGGCGTTTGCCTAGTGTTGTCAGAACTAACAGACAAGCAACACATGGTGAACTTACCGCAGGAATCATTGTGGGATGTACGACGAACGTCTCCGTTAGGACAGGGAGCGAAATTTGGTGTTAACGGTCTGTGGCAGCAGACGACCGACGCGAGTGCCTTTACTAACAACACATCACCTGCAGTGCTTCTTCTGGGCTCGTGACCACATCAGTTGGACCGAAGACGACTGGAAAACCATACCCTGGTCAGATGAGTCCCAATTTCAATTGTTAAGAAATTTAAGGATCGGAGCGTGGTGTGTCTGATGCCTTAATCGGAAAAGCAGTTAGAAAGTTAAAAAATAGAAATGGATAGGTTAAAGTTAGAAGTAGCGACAATTAGTGGAGTTCGGTGGCAGGAGGAACAGCACTTCAGTTATAAATACAAAATCAAATAGGGATAATGCATGAGTAGGTTTAATAATGAGTAAAAAAAAAAAAATAGGAACGCAGGTAACCGACTATGAATCGCATAGTGAGAGCATTATTGTAGCCAAGAGAGACACGAAGCTCACACCCACCACAGTATACATGATTATATGCCAACTAGCTTCGCACATGAGGAAGAGGTTGGGGAAATGCATGATGAGATAAAGATGAAAGAACCAGAGATTGTAGAGCGTATCAGGGGGAGCATTAGGGAACGACTGAGAAGAGCAGGGGAAAGGAATACAGTAGAAGACAAATGGGTAGCTTTGAGAGATGAAATAGTGAATGCAGCAGAGGATCAAGTTCGTAAAAAGACAAAGGCTAGTATAAATCCTTGCGTAACAGAAGACATATTGAATTTGATCGATGAAAGAAGAAAACATAAAAATGTGATAAATGAAATAGGTGAAAGGGAATACAAACGTCTCAAAAATGAAATCGACAGGAAGTGCGAAATAGCTAAGCCGGAATGGGTACAGTACAATGTAAGGATGAAGAAGTATATATCACTAGGGTAAGATAGTCACTGGCAACACGAAAATTAAAAAGATCTTTGGAGAAAAGGAAATCACTTGCATAAATATCAAGAGATCAGATGGAAAACCAGTCCTAAGCAAAGAGGGGAAAGCAGAAAGGTGGAAGGAGTATATAGAGTGTCTGTACAAGGGAGATGTGAGGGCACCATTACGGAAATGGAAAAGGAGATAGAGGAAGATGAGAAGGAAGTACGAAACTGCATGAAGAATCTGAAAAATCACTGAACGATTTAAGTCGAAACAAGGCTATGGGGGTAACCGACATTCCGTTAGAGCTACTGATAGCTTTGGGATAATCAGCCATGAAAAACCATTTCATCTGGTGAGCAGGCGAAATACCCTCAGACTTCAAGACGAATATAATAATCCCAATTCCAAAGAAAGCAGTTGATGAAGGTGTGAAAATACCGAGCTACCAATTTAATAAGTCAGGGCTGCAAAATACTAACACAAATTCTTTACAGAACAATGGAAAAATTGGTAGAAGCCGAATTCGGGGAAGGTCAGATAAGATTCCGAAGAAAGGTACGAACACGGGAGGCAATAATGACCCTGCGACATATCATAGAAGATAGGTTAAGGAAAGAAAACCTACATTTATAGTATTTGTAGACTTAGAGACAGCTTTTGACAATCTTGACTGGAATACTCTCTTTCAAATTCTAAAGGTGGCAGGGATAAAATACGGGGAGCGAAAGGCTATTTACATTTTTTACAAAACCAGAATGCAGTTATACAAGTCGAGGGGCACGAAAGGAAAGTAATGGCTCAGAAGTGAATGAGACAGGGTTGTAACCTGTCCCCAATGTTATTCAATCTGTACATGGAACAAGCAGTAAATAAAACAAAAGAAACATTTGGAGTAGGAATTAAAGCCCCAGGAGAAGAAATAAAAACTTTGAGGTTTGCTGATGACATTGTAATTCTGTCAGAAACAGCAAATGACTTGGAAGAACAGTTGAACGGAATGGCTATTATCTTGAAAGGAGGCTATAAGATGAATATCAACAAAATCAAAACGAGGAATATGGAATATAGCCAAATTAAATCAGGTGAGGCTGAGGGAATTACATTATGAAATGAGACGCTTACGGTATTAGGTGATTTTTGCTATTTGGTAAGCAAAATAACTGATGATGGCCGAAATAGGGAGGATATAAAATGTAGACTGGCAATGCACGGAATGGGTTACTGAAGAAGAGAAATTTGTTAACATCGAGTATAGATAGAAGTGTGAGGAAGTCCTTTCGGAAAGTATCTTTATGGAGTGTAGCCATGTATGGAAATGAAACATGGACGATAAACAGTTTAAACAAGAATAGAGACACGTAACAAATAGGAGGTACTGAGTAGAATTGGGGAGAAAAGAAATTTGTGGCACAACCTGACTAGAAGGGATCGGCTAGTAGAACACATTCTGATGCATCAACGGATTACCAGTTTATGCTGGAGGGAAGCGAGGGGGGTAGAAATCGTAAAGGGATACCAAGAGACGAATACAGTAAGCTGATTCAGAGGGATGTATGTTGCAGTATTTCCTCGAAGATAAAGAGGCTTGCACAGGATACAGTAGAATTGAGGGCTGCATCAAACCAGTCTTTGGACTGGAGACCACATCTACAAGATTTGATGGTAGGGTTCGAGTATGGCTCAGACCCTACGAAACCATAGTCTTGTCAACAGAATACTGTGCACGCTGGTGGTGGCTCAAAATGATGTGGGTGTGTTTACATGAAATAGACTGGGTCCTCCTGTCAAACTGAAACGGTCATTGACAAGGAATGCTTATGTTCGGCTACTTGGAGACTATTTGCAACCATTGATGGACTTCATGCTCCAAAACAACGATGGATTTGTCACCGAACCACAACTGTTCGTGATTGTTTGAAGAACATTCTGGACAGTTCGAGAGAAACATTTTATTTTTATTCGTACTGAGTCCACTATACTTAAAAACTAGTTCCTTTACAGGCTATCAATTGTTAAATCGAAATCTGTCAATGGAATAGAGTGAGTCGTCCAGGAGAAATAGTTTTAGGTTAGATTTAAAACTTGATTTGTTACCTGTCAAACAATTTATGGTGTTGGGCAAATTATCAGTAATTTTTGTTGCTGCATTTTGAACCCCTTTCTGAACCACTGACAGCTTTAACCCACCCAATACCAAGGAGGGCGCGGGGGACATACTGTACGCCCACCTTTGGTAAAAACTGAAGTCTGGTCAGCCACTTTCTATTTAATTTTTTTTGTAAAAGGTGTTTATTGCTTTTGATGAATTCGTCTACCAGATCTCATATTTTTTTATATTTTTGAGTTAAACTTATTTAAATTTTAGTAGTAGATGTCACTTTCCCCATTGAATGTAGTATGCAGTTTTTCCATGTTCAGGATCTTACTTACATATAGTATATATAGTACACATATCGATAACGTAAGTCAACAACAATTAAGAATTTCGGTTTTTTTTAATTTTTTGGGTGGGTATTAAGTAACCCTTGCTCATCCCCTTGGTACCGCGCTTTATGGAGAATATTTTGGTATTGCTGGGGTTAATAACGGATAATAAAGGCATTTTTCCCACTAGCGTTGTAATTACGGAGATCATAATTCTTCTCTAATTTTGATGCATTATTTATGATAACTTTCGTTAGCGAATTTATGTCCTTGTGATGGTACAGTTGTCAAGTCTAACACCCTCAAGAAGTATGAAAATGAGATCTGTTGTTTCGGACTTGTCCGAAACAACAGATACCAACTTCATTTAGATTAGGCTTACCGGCCAATGATCTTCAGTGCGAAGGTAGTCACATTATTCAAACTCTTGCGGGAATCGGTAGATGGACTAAAGCGAGTAATGAGTATATTGGGCAGGGGCACTACAAATGTAGTGGTTGACAGTAAATTGAAATGCGGGTCGCACAGGAATCGTGCCAGAGGTAAGTCCCTGCAGTCGCACTCTCCTCTGTGTCCTCGGTGCACCACCGGATAGACCGTCTGCCATGTAAGTAGGAGACCTCAGGTTCGAGTCCCCGTCGGGGCACACAATTTCAACTATCCCAGTTGATATTTATCACCGCCTGTAAGCAAGCTAATGGTCTGGATTTCATTGTAATTTCATCCTTCAAGATGTAGTTACATGAAGACAAATATTGACTAATAATTGTTTACGTTTCAGAATTAATCCTACTGCATATTCCCCAAGCCAATATGGGATTTTTGCATACTTTTGTCGTGAATCCGATTAACGTTCTTAGTCCAACTGGATTTTGCACGTAACTTTTTAGTCAGTAAATTCTGGAAGCAGTCATAATTTTATTTATTCCAATACTACATACAAGAGATCTTACGCTCATTTCAGTGAAACGCATCAAATTTTCTCTCCCTTTTAACATTCATTGTCATATTATTTTTAATTTCAAGTATAATTTGTTTCTTAGGAAATTTTTATACGGACAAGGTAGTTCCTGGCAGAAGTAATGTTAGGGAGTATTCTGTTTCGTTATACGTCCAACTAGTTTCAGTCTCAGATTGAGCTCGTTGTTCCAGCAGAAAGCAGAGTGACTTGGCGGTTGCGTTTTGGAACGACTCGATAATGTAAATAAGCCGTTGCTGAACTACTTGAATAGCCAACAATCAAACAAAAGGTCGAAGTGCAGGGCAATCACTCTATAACTGAATTCTGTGATTACATAGCACGGAGGAAGCAGTGGTATGCATGACGTTGACAATCGCTTTCACAGCCGTGGTAAAGGCACCCACGATACTGCGTTAGAAAAAAAAGTGCCTTTGTTCGGTAGTGCGTAAATCGCTGCGATCCCTGGGGACACACACGTACCAGTCGCTGTTCGCGTGTGGTTTGGCCAGGCTTTCGCCCCAAGCCATCGGCAAACACCAAGGCCAACGGCGATACGTCATTACGCTCAACTGGCTATTTGCGCAGCACTCACCCTTCGTTATCAGCGGACTCGCCGGCCACTCGGCTGGCCCTTGTCCGCTGCCGCCTGTCCACTTTTAACAGCCGTCTCCTGACGATGGTGACCAGCTTTTACGCCGAAACAACGGCACAGTGAGCAATATCACCGTGTCGAGCTCTGCCGAATGGCTCGTACATGGCCGTCTCTCTCTTTTTGTGCGCATTGTACGTGTAGTAGTGTGTGTGTGTGTGTGTGTGTGTGTGTGTGTGTGTGTGTGTGTGTGTGTGTGTGTGTGTTTTACAGGGGGGGGGGGGCGGGGAGAGAGAGGGCGGCGGAGGGAGAGAGAGAGAGAGAGAGAGAGAGAGAGAGAGAGAGAGAGTTGCCGCGCACGTTCAAGCGCCACCTACACAAACACATACACAAGCACATACATACATTCGGGGAGAGTGAGAGATATGAAAAAATCAGAAGTCTATGAAACGAAACATTTTTAAAAATTGAGTTTCGATGAAAAATCGATTCTTTATTTTCCCTTCATGCTTCCCTATCCCCAGAAACATACTCTGTAACATATTAATTATTGAACTATATTGACTCTTTCCGTTGTTAGTTCCGTACCACTACCAAATTATGAAAGAAAAGCAAGTAAGACGGTATGTTTCAAGTAAGGCGTGTTTCTCTTTCGTACACAACTATAGGGGATATAAAATGGGAATGGCAAGAATAGCTTTTCTGCAGAAGAGAAATTTCTTAACAACGAATACAGATTTAAATGTATGTTGTGTAGCCATGTATGGAAATGATACGTGGAGTGGTCGATAAGTTACACATCTGAACTACGTTTTTGGACATGGGTTTCTATTCAAAATTTTATGTACTCACTCTCCTCTAAAAGTCATGGAAGTTTGTAAGTGAAATTTCTAAACACCCTGCATTGCGTCTAGCACGCAAGAGCTCAGCCCATTTCGTGACCTTAGCTACAGAAGCCAACGTCATAGTGTAGGACAGTGGCAGTTCTTAAGGTTTCTGACGGCATGTATTTTCGAAAAATGATGCAATTCTTGCTGCAAGAAGGAAGGAAGGAAGGAAGGAAGGAAGGAAGGAGTATTGAGTTTAATGTCCCGTCGACATCGAGGTTATCAGAGACGGAGCACAAGCTCGGATTGTGGCAAGGAGGGGGAAGGAAATCGGCCTCATTGTTTCAAAGGAACCATCCCGGCCTTAGCCTGGAGCGATTTAGGTAAATCACGGAAAACCTAAATCTAGATGGCCGGATACGGGTTTCAACCTTCGTCCTCCCGAATTTTACTGCAAGAGAACAGTTAGTTAATAAGTGTATTAATTGATGCTTGGCTACTCAGTGACAGTCATAAGTCATCCAGTATTCCTGTGCCAAAGAGGTGGGTCAAAGCGTAATAAATATATTATTTATGTGTGTAAAAAAGTGAATTAATATTTCATGTGTTCTAGTTTCATTAGCCTCCTTCCACAGTAGTCAGAGAACTCACAGTTACGGCCGGACGAAAGAAGCTTCGTCTGGTCACAATAGGTACCAGGAACGTCGGATATGACACCCAGTACAAGGCACTGAATAGTTACTGGTAACCTTTTATATTCCCGTGTGTTTAGGAAATGGAAACAACGCGTTTCTGGAGCCATGGCAAATATTTTCTTCTATATGTACAGAAGATCTTCACGACACAGTTTGACTGAAAGAAGGGATAGGAGAAGTCCGGAGGCATTAAGAAACATGCAAACAAAGGCTTCTGTGGCCGTTAGCACTGTCAAAATTATTCTGTGTGCATGACCGCATTGTTAACATGTAACATTCTCTGACGTTACGAATGGCCTACGTCAGGATGTTTTCGAAAAACCGTGAGGAAGAGGGTTTGGAACAGTGGTCGAAACGTTTGAGTATTTACATACTGACAGCTCGGCCACGTGCTCTGAAGAATTTTATTGACATTAAGAAATAGTTCATTTGATAATGGATCAAGTTTGGTTGACGAGCGCGAACGAGAGAAGGGTTTAAAGTGCAGTGGTAGACTAATGCTCGAATACAGTAAAGTGGTTCTCGTGGATAGACGTTGAAGTAATTCTGTAGAGATGAACAGTTAATCTGAATGACTAGCGACACGAAAAATAAAGTGTGTTCGTCATGCATACACTGTGAGCATTCTATTATCCCAGCGTTTGTCGGGAGCCATCCGGTATATTATTAACTCTTGTGCCGATATTGCGGGTGACAACCTTTCAGCCTTTCTCAATGTGTATTGCTTGTAACGTTTTTAAAGCACTTTACGCAGTGGAGTCAACACACATGCGTCAGAGATAACACAGATGGTAATGACACCCTTGTTAACGACAACATCAGTTTGTCAGCAAAATAGCGATACAAGGTGAAATTATACGATCCACTGGGAAAAATTCAAGAAACACATAGTGGGCGTTCGTTCATCAAACCAAATTAGAGATGCTAAGAAGCTGAATTGTGTAAGCGAAACTGATTCCGATCACCGAAATTTGAATGCAGTTGCCATATCTTTGCAAAAATGATGTAAGGTGAAACTCATTGCACGTCTAAAACTGCTCATGAGAAAGACACATTCACTGCTAGTTTTTTGTATTCATGGGTCCACACCCGTTGTTCAAATGGTTCAAATTGTTCTAAGCACTATGGGACTTAACATCTGAGGTCATCAGTCCCCTAGACTTGGAACTTCTTAAACCTAACTAACCTAAGGACACTACAAACATCCACGCCCGAGGCAGGATTCCAACCTGCAACAGTAGCAGCGGCGCGGTTCCGGACGGAAGCGCCTAGAACTGCTCGGTCATAGCGGCCGGCACAGCCGTAGTGAATTTATTCACTGAAGTAATTTTTTCTTCGGGGCTGTTTTCCTCTCTGAAATAATCACTTTTTTTAATTATGCAGCTATCAACTGATTTCATACGCTTTGCCATTTTCAAGCTACTGTAATCGTATGCCATCCCATATTCCACACGTCTGTGCGCAGGAAACAACAGCAGAGGACAAACTTACAGCGGTTGCTTACGAACATGGTAGTCACGGGCACAACTATCTCAGATGAGAATCCTGTATGCAAAAAGTGAAAAACGTGTCACTGTTGCAGTGCACAACGCATTTAAATATGCCAGTTTCATATTTCAAATAAAACTAGACATGGTGCGGTCAACGACTTAAAATCATATCCCTGAAGACATAATCAATTTTCGTATTTAATGTTTTTAAGGCCGAACGTAAATTTGTTTACGCATCCTCGACCGATTTCAGCTGTAAATAGTTTTACACTTACAACCGAAAATCAGCCGATCATCAGTAAACATAGCCATGGTAATAATAGTAATTTCCTGTAGCTCAATGGACTGATGTAAGTCTTCCACTTGGAGACCGTTTAGGTGACTTGCGTGTCCCTAACCTACCTCAATTATCCAATCATTTTAACGTGGAATCCGACCAGAAAACCCACCCAAAACGATCTGTGCTTTCACGCCATCAGCCATCAACACCCAGCACCGGAGCTTACTGTGTCACAAACATAGGAGCATCGTGCAAGAATGAGATCAGACGTTGATAACCTGCCCCACTAGCTGCGCTACCTACGCAACGTCATCACAATAAGACCGCAGCCGAGGAACAGGAAAATAGGTTTTCTTCCATGACGTTCTGTGGCTCCGTGTCGGGCAAGGTAAACCGCCTGCTGGAAAGACACAAGTTCAAATCTATCTTCAGGTCGCCGATAAAAATCCGTCAATTACTGAAACCAGTTGAAGACGCTGCAAGTCTCCGAACACCTGTAGACTACAATATATCCTGCAAGCGTGGCCAGTTTTACGGCAGACAAACAGTACGCACTGTGGAACAACGCAGGGAGCAACACGAGAGATTTTACAGCTTATGTGACCCTGAGGAATCTGCTTTAGCAGACCATTCTTTAGAAAACGGTCACGAGATATAAAATTTGACGAAACATACGTCGTGGCTCGCACTAACGACTTCTGAGACTGTTTAATTAAAGAAGGCACTGAAATATAAAATTACCGGTAACACCCGAAACATAGACGGTGGTCTGCTACTCAGCACGGCGTGGGATCCATCGATGGCGCTGTTGCAACGGGGACAGAGTACGCGAAGGAACTTGCTCCGCCCCCCCCCCCCCCCCCACTTTTCTTGCAGCAATGTACCGTAGGTCTTCAGAAGAGCGTAGCGTTCCAAAGGATTGGAAAAGGGCACAGGTCATCCCCGCTTTCAAGAAAGGACGTCGAACAGATGTGCAGAACTATAGACCTACATCTCTAACGTCGATCAGTTATAGAATTTTGGAACACGTATTACGTTCGAGTATAATGACTTCTCTGGAGACTAGAAAGCTACTTTGTAGGAATCAGCATGGGTTTCGAAAAAGACGATCGTGTGAAACCCAGCTCGCACTATTCGTCCATGAGACTCAGAGGGCGATAGATACGGGTTCCCAGGTAGATGTCGTGTTTCTTGACTTCCGCAAGGTGTTCGATACGGTTCCCCACAGTCGTTTAATGAACAAAGTAAGAGCATGTGGACTATCAGACCAGATGTGTGATTGCATTGAAGAGTTCCTAGATAACAGAACGCAGCGTGTCATTCTCAGTGGAGAGAAGTGTTCCGAAGTAAGAGTGATTTCAGGTGTGCAGCAGGGGACTGTCGTAGGACCGTTGCTATTCACAATATACATAAATGATCTCGTGGATAACATCGGAAGTTCACTGAGGCTTTTTGCGGATGATGCTGTGGTATATCGAGAGGATGTAACAATGGAAAATTGTACTGAAATGCAGGAGGATCTGCAACGAACTGACGCATGTTGCATGTAATGGCAATTGAATCTCTATGTAGACAAGTGTAATGTGCTGCGAATACATAGAAAGAAAGTTCCTTTATCATTTACCTACAATATAGCAGGTCAGCAACTGGAAGCAGTTAATTCCATAAATTATCTGGGAGTAGGCATTAGGAATAATTTAAAATGGAATGACCATATAAAAATAATCGTCGGTAAAGCAGATGCCAGACTGAGATTCATTGGAAGAATCCTAAGAGTATGCAGTCCGAAAAAAAAAGAAGTAAGCTACAGTACAGTTGTTCGCCCACTGCTTGAATATTGCTCACCGGTGTGGGATCCGTACCAGACAGGGTTGATAGAAAAGATAGAGAAGATCCAACGGAGAGCAGCGCGCTTTGTTACAGGATTATATAGTAATCGCGAAAGCGTTATGGAGATGATAGATAAACTCCAGTGGAAGACTCTGTAGGAGAGACGCTCAATAGCTCGGTACGGGCTTTTGTTAAAGTTTTGAGAACAAACCTTTACCGAAGAGTCAAGCAGTATATTGCTCCCTGCTACGTATATCTCGCGAAGAGATCATGAGGATAAAATCAGATTACAGCCCACACAGAGGCATACCGACAATCTTTCTTTCCACGAAAAATACGACACTGGAATAGAAGGGAGAACCGATAGAGGTACTCAATGTACCCTCCGCCACACACCGTCAGGTGGCTTGCGGAGTATGGGCGTAGATGTAGATGTAGACATCGATGCCACGAACACCAATGATGTCACAGCTGGCAGCTAGTGTTTATAAGGGGCGTATCAGTAGCCCACTGGCAATAATACCACTTGACAGTGGACAAGAAGCGCTTTGCCGAAAGCTCGTATGATATGAATCATTTGATGCGACTGGAAACTCGAGAACTCTTTTTTTCGACCACCTGTATGTAGTTTGTGACTACTCCTCCCATCGTCAAGACGTGAAGACTAATATTAAACGCAGACTGAAAAATTCGTAATCCGACCAGGATTCGACCCCAAGACGTCTCGGTTTCCAGGTACACGCTTTACCGTTAGATCACCAGGCCCGACGTTGCCACGGTGGAAACTGAAAATGTCCTTCAAAACATTTTTTTTTTTTATGTTGAACCTTAAGACAAGGTCCTACTGATTAAGAGAAATTTACCAATAACGATATGAAAACATAAAACGGTTGCACATTACAGAACGCGTAATCTGTAAACGTTGACCATTCATTGCATGCCTTATAATGAAACATCGAAGAAGAAGATGAAGAGGTAGGACTGTCATTGATGCCGTCGAAATGACGCACTATCCAAAACAGCACTGTTCACAAAATTATCCCTGTTCTAAACTTGTTGAGCTCTCACTATTCCCTAAAATTCTGCCGGAAAGATACAGAAACAAATGAATCTCAGCATCTGCTGAGAGGAAGGAAATTCGCACTCTGAAATCGTCGTTCCAAATGATGGAACACGGGCTTGTGCATTCATTCACGCCGTAGTTCAAACGAAATTTCACGACGTGGAAACATCCTTGTTCACCGCTGTCAAAGAAATTCCGTGTTCTTTTGTCTGTAACGAAAACGATGGCGGGAAAGTTTCGGAACTGTCGGGAGCTTCTGCTGCAGAAGTCGCCCGCCTCCGGAGACAGCCATTAACAGAGTCGCGTAATGCGAACTGTCGCCAACTTCAGGCGGCCATTAAAGGGAAGAGGCTGCGACGATTAAGCTGGCTCGGGCGGCAAAACTTCGCTGCTCGCATCAAAACAAATGAAAGCCGGGCGGCGAGACCGTGTTGCGACGCCATCTAGTGTAGCAGAGTGTCTGCTCTGCGAGATTATGTGATTGCTGTCTGGTCTACGCGTAAACTACATATTCTGACCACATACAGACCAAAACGCGGTATCGCCGCTGCTTCGTTGTAGAACACTAGTAGATGGAAGTAAACCGTGAAGGGATTTTTATACTCAAGAGAGGCCGGGATAAGTGCTTGAGGCTTAAGCTGTCGTCAAAAGGGGACAAGGCAACTAACGTTGATGGTGTGGTGTCACCGCCAGACACCACACTTGCTTGGTGGTAGCCTTTAAATCGGCCGCGGTCCGTTAGTATACGTCGGACCCGCGTGTCGCCACTATCAGTGATTGCAGACCGAGCGCCGCCACAAGACAGGTCTAGTTAGAGAGACTCCCTAGCACCTGCTGCAGTTATACAGCCGACTTTGCTAGCGATGGTTCACTGTCTACATACGCTCTCATTTGCAGAGACGACAGTTTAGCATAGCCTTCACCTACGTCATTTGATACGACATAGCAAGGCGCCATATTCTTCAAGAATGTATTCTTAACAGATAATATTGTAAATCATGTACCGTCAAGAGCGACGTTCATCATTAATGGATTAAAGTTAAGTATCAAACTAATTACGTCCGCTTTCTGAATTCTCATTCCTTGTCACGTTCCAGACCTCACGTCAGTATCGTTCTTCCCTCCTTACGCCAGCCTAAAACGCGTGCATTTCGGCCTCAACTAGTAACACGGTGTTGGCTCTTCTGCCAACACAACAGGTATGATATCCAACGTCACGACCGACAGCACCGTCGGCCACGTGCTAATCCCGTTGTTCTGTCTGTAGTACACGTACATAGGAACTTTAATATCCGTGAACATGCTATAAGAAAAAGAAACACATGTCGAGTCAGTGGGGACATCAGCTTATAACCTGCCGATACGAAACCGGTTACATCGCTATTTGTGTAAATAAACATCATTAACAATACTGGCTGGTTGTTGTGTTCTTCTTTGAAAGAATCAACCTGTTATAAAAAGGGATGTCAAAATAAAACACCTTTCAACTGTCAATTTTCAACCTTATTTTATTGGGTAACCAGTTTCAGCGTTTTACTACGCCATCTTCAGGCCCCTGACAGACATGTAGGAATAATCTACCTCGCATGTGATCAAAAAAGGGGCCAGTAATACTGATATTTGTGCACATTTGTTACAGTGATCACTTCAACCAACATATCACAAAGGTTTACCAAATCGAACAAACTCTCTCCTAATACAGAGCGCACCTATGTATATGTGATATCAAAAATTACAGAAGTTATACCTCTTAATTTCATGAGAAAGTCCCACAACCTTATAGAAAACACGAAGCTGAAAGAAAAGGGGGGGGGGGGGGATGGAGCGGCGCCAGAACGTCTCCTAATTTACCTTCTGTTCTGTAATGTGGTTCCTTTGCTAACTGCTCAACAATGAAGATCTTGTACTTCGTTACAATCTTCTAAAGGCTTCAACCGCCAAAATCCTGTTCATTAACATTTAATTATAACAAATCCTAACAAGAACGATACGTTGATCACGAGTCTTCAATATGCCATCGCGTTAAAAAGTCTTATCTTCATGGCACGCGAATTACAACGCGAAAATAACTAAATACTAAAATTCTTTAACCACCAATATGACGTTTCCCGTCATTTCATTACAACCAATTGTCCCAATAACGACTCGTTCTTGGGAAATCCAATGTGCTGCTGCATATATTCATAGATGTAAGGTATAACAAAAACCCGCCAAGTATGGGCTTCTAATTAACACGACAAACAAAATATGGCGTCTCGCTTTCTGCACGTGACATTGGGACCGTCCTTACTTCCTATTGGTTCTACACTACGTGGCACGTTGCTGAAATATCGCGTAACTTATTGTTTTTTTTACGTGACGAAATGGCTTCTCAGCGTGAAATAGCAGGACGTGACGTCACAAAACTCGAAGATATCAATACGACATCTTCGGCAAATTATAGTATACAGAGAGGCGATTAATTTTGTTCGTATCGACCTAGATAATAAAGCTGTTTTATTCTTTTTTATGGAACGATTATCTTCATTAATGGGATTCAAAAGCTTTCGAAGAGACGAGTATCGTGATATATAACGGTTGTTAACGTTGGTGTTGAAACTTTTCATAAACGTATACGATAATTGTTCTAAAACTGAAAGGCATGAAGATCGGAATTGTCCACTGCGATGCGAACACTGCCGAGAAGGTGCTCCCATTCCGTGTTCTGTTTTTATAGCCGGCAAGAAGGCACATCTACACTACGAAGATAAAACGAATTTCTCTTGACTCAGGGGAACGCAGTAGGAAGAGTAATTTAATTTGGGCCCGCCCGGTTAGCCGATCGGTCTAACACACGGCTTTCCGGAGTGGAAAGGAGCGCTTAATCCCCAGAACGAAGCCGCCCGGCGGACTTGTGTCGAGGTCCGGTAAGCCGCCAGTCCGTGGATGGTTTTTAGGGGGTTTTCCATCTGCCTCGGGGAATGCGGGCTGGTTCCCCTTATTCTGCCTCAGCTACACACTATGTCGGCGATTGCTGTGCAAACAAGTTCTCCACGTACGCGTACACCACGCAAACACAGTGGTTACACTCGTCTGGTATTACACGTTCCTTGGGGGGGGGGGGGGGGGGGGGGGTCCACCGGGGGCCGAACCGTACAATAACCCGAGGTTCGGTGTGGGGCGGCGGAGGGTGAAGTGGACTGCGGTGGTCGTCGTGGGTTTGTGGACCACTGCGGCTGCGGCGGAGACGGAGCCTCTCCGTCGTTTCTAGGTCCCCGGTTCACATACAATACAATTTGACTTAATTCATTACGTTCCGGAGGTGTTGTGAACCCAACTACTTCACCATGGAGCCAATCACTACGTAATTTAGAGACAGCTGATAAGACAATTAAAAACGATATACAACATTAAAAAACACGAAAAATACAACAGTATATACAATACATAATACGTTGCAGAGGAGGACTTTAAATTTAAATTGCTGTGAGGAACTCCCGTGCAAAAAAAGGAGTGAACAACTAGGTACGATTTTAACTTACATTTTAAAACCCGGGATTATCAATCCAACCGCTCCGTTCTGCTCCAAGTTTCTTAAACAGGAAAATTGCAGAATACCCTTCCGCTCAATGGTCAAAGGGACATTCTCCAAGTGCATCACGTTTTTCTATATAGTGTTCTCTGAGTGAATGTGACAGATGTTTCTCTGTGATTCTATACTTTTAATAATTCATTTATATTCAGAATTCTATATTTTCTAAAGTATTACATGTACAAACATGATTGATGCAGGAATAAGACTTAAACTCTCTTAGATTGCAATGTGCATACCGTTTGGCGGTACGAGTACAGTGTCTTGACAAAACGGAGACAAAACAAGAAGAGATTTACGTAATCGAATATGAGAGATGTTTATCACAACAATGCAGCAAGCATTCTCAAGTAATCACGGGAAAAAAACCGCCATGTAAAACAAAACACTATGCGTTCGTATCGAGAATTTAGGGACACTTATTCTCTCTGTACAAATAAACAGTGCCGGTGGACGAAGTGTCAGACGCAGAGGTGGAGGAAAGTTTCGCACGCAATCCAAAAGAATAAAAAATGCGCACAACGCATGAACTTTGAATACCGTTGCAAACTGCGTGGAAGATTATGCGGCGGCAATTGCATTTCAGAACGTACGTTGCAGCTCGTGCAACAGTTAAAATCGGAAGATCATGGTCGGTACCTTTAATTTTGCTTCACAATGCACGAAGCTCTTGAGTATGAACATTTCGTCTGCAAGCTGATATTCAGAGGCAAAGCAGCCTTCCATTTATTTTTGATCCCCACGATGTGTGGGTGAAATTGTGGCGCACGAACGAGATTCGCCAAAGGTTGATGTTTTCTTTAAGTCTCAGAGACGAAACTTTATGGGCCGCTTCTTATCTTTCAGAAATCTATGACGGGTAGCTCTTGCAGCTGTGGTTGTTTTCACAACTGACTGCTGATTCCAAGACTTTAATCTTAGAATCCGTCAGTTGAGCATCGGTATTTGTCGCCACCTAAACGACGAACTTATGCATCGCTGAATTGAGCGCAATGGGGATGATGATGCGCCTCTGTTCCTTTGCCCCCCCCCCCCACCCCTCCCGCCAAATCACTCACCCAGGTCACCTGACGAACGCCTTGTGACTTTTGTCTTTGGGGGTACGTTAGGAACACGTTTTCGTATTCCCACTGTCAAGAACACTGGAACAACTCAGAGAAAGTATCAATGCGGCTATGATGACCATTTACCGGATGTTGCTACGTAAGGCATGTAACATGTACGAGTTTGACTACCGCTTGGACTAGAAGGGTATTCATAGGACATTTTTAGGGTGCAAAATGCAAATTTGTAGAGCTCACGGTCCTACAAATGCATCAGTCATATTTCTATGATGAAACGCTTTGGAAATTATAGAGCTTCGAAACTGTTGACTCCGTTATAGTAGCCCTGCATTATAAACCAGAAATTCCAAGAGGGGCAATACATAAACGCTTGACTTACGAGTTCTGTGAACTTAACAGGCTGCTGCTTCCGTCTTTTACTGTCTACTTCGCTAAACAACTCTTGTTCACAAACGCCGGCGCCGCTTTCATATGTTTTACATCTCATTTACGCAGACCTGGTGATGTTTAACTTGTGCTTTGTTGCGAGAAACCTGCAAATAGTTGCAAGTGGCATATTATTCCTACAGAAAGTACCATTACGCTGTCACTTGTACAATGGTGACACAATTGTCTCCTCAGATAACACCAAATCTTTGTCTATAAATCATCTATGGAATTTCGGATTTTGCTTCCGCGTACGCCTATTCTGATTTAGGCCAAGTGCCAAGATGTCCCATTTAAAACTGACTCAGCTGATTTAATTCCCCATCTCTGTTTAAATTGGTTCAAATGGTTCAAATGGCTCTGAGCACTAGGGGACTTAACAGCTGTGGTCATCAGTCCCCTAGAACTTAGAACTAATTAAACCTAACTAATCTAAGGACATCACATACATCCATGCCCGAGGCAGGATTCGAACCTGGGACCGTAGCAGCCGCACGGCTCCGGACTGCGCGCCTAGAACCGCGAGACCACCGCGGCCGGCTGTTCAAATTGGAACTTGTGCTCCGTCTGTAATGATCCTGACACTGACAGAACGTTAGTCCCTATTCATTTTTCTTTCTAAATTATTTGCTTTCCATGAGCAGAATAATACCTTCCCTGCAAAAGGTTTAACGGTATGCAAGTGGCAAAACGTATTCTGCAGCTAATCCGGATTGCATACGGATTATTCGTCCTCAAACACATCGTGAGAGTGTTGACGACTTTTCTATTGCCTACTAGCTTCCCACACGCCATCATCGTTATCTGTATCGCCATTTGGCAAGAAAAGAATCCGTGTGTGGAATGAAAGCTGACCAACTCATGAAACTTGTCGGAAAAAATGCGAAAGACGAGAGAACGTACGAATTGTAACTTTTGTCGTCGCACCACGTGTAATGGGAGCTGACGGGTGTACATTGTCATCCTGTGAACCGCGAACTATTAACGACGCTGTTGAGCTCATTAGCAGCAGAAAACGCTGAGGTTGCGCTGTCGTTCAGGGAGGCCGAAATTCGTTTGGGGCAGAAGCAAGGAGACCGCAGAACTAGCGGAGTGTCTTAATGATGTCACCCAATTAACAAGCGAGATTTTTAAACGTGATCCCGTGTAGAAAACAGAAACAAAGTGAAAACAAAATAGTGTGCTGCTAGGAAAGAAATGTTGAATTTTGTAAACAAGGATGACGAATAATGGAAACCAACGCTGCCCCTTTCTTTCTGTTGGTGAGAAAACTGATACGCAGCTCACAAATCACACTCCACATAATTTGCTCAAAAAGTAACGCTGTAAATTACAGTTTCCTAATTCTTTCATATTCATCAACAGAAACGATGCCGATTCGCACTTCCACTGTTACTTTGAGTACACGAAAGTTTATGAAGATAAAAGAGACTTTTTTCATGCTGGTTTCTACAAGAAAAATCAAGTTGATGCGTATGATTTCCGTCAGTACATATTTTTATGCTATTGTACTTTCGCATTCTTTTAATTAAGGGACGCGTTCAATAATTAATGCAGCACATTTCTTTTCCTTGATCATTTTCCGTTGAAGTAATCCAGAATTTTGTGAGGAACATCATCGAATATTTCCACTTCAGCCTGAACAGTTTCACGAAGTTCCAATAGGTGGCAGCGCTATAAGTAGCCTTCAAAATGACGTCTGTAACGGAAGTGATTCCAAGTAGAGAGGTTGTAAGGTGGCAGAGTGAATGAATGTCAATTTCGCACCTTACATGATAGATTTCATATGTCGTGTAACAAGTAGATGAGTATGTCACCTAACATACTTCGTCGATAATGAGCAGATTTGCCTATAAAAAGGTACAGTATGTAATGCAAAGGGATGACACTCGATTCGTTGGTATTAACACACCGAACCCAAATCCTGCATGTCAATGAGGAAAAAGTGAAAAAAGCTGCAGGAGGAAACGTTTTAGTTTGGGGGCAGACGCGAGTTGCGCCATTACTGCCCGAGTACAACGGAACACTATTAAAAAGGGGTTGGTGACCTGTGGAGAGAAGACACACGAACATGCCGGACGATACATCGAGGAGAGCAGGTAGTGGAGAAATTCTTTGGAAAGCTGCATTGGGGAATTTCCAGATGGATACAAAGAGACCAGCAACGCAATTGATCATGTGAAATTCCCGTGGTGCGCTCGTGATGTGTGTGTGTGTGTGTGTGTGTGTGTGTGTGTGTGTGTGTGTGTGTAACTTTTAGGCGTCAGAAGTGGGCAAAAAATGTCAAATTGGCTGGAATAAACTTAGGAGGAGTAGAAAAGGGTGACATTTCGACGCACTTTGTGGCAGAGGTAGTTTTCACAAAATGAAAGGAATGGTCTGAAAAAGCTGTGACATGAAGTATGAAAGGACACGGTGGGGGACAGTGTGCTACTAAAGACACTTGACCGAAAACTTTGAGGACTCTCCTCTGAATCAGCGTCAAGTGTAGAACAGGGCGCATCGCACTCTGTACGACACCAAAAGAGGAAGTCTGTGTGAACACTGCGTTCAGTTAGAAATTAGCTGAAGAGTTGTCGAGCTCCAACAGCGGAGAAATGAGACAGTCATGTAGTTAAATGTTCTTGCAAGAAATGAGAGGGCGTTGTAGTATACACGCTGCTCCATCTATGAACATGATATTGCCATATTTCCAAACTAGGGATGGGTGCACGTTTTCTCGCCTAACGAGAAACATAGGACAGTTTCTGCTGATAAAATCAGTGGAGATTTTTTATTAGCTTTTTTACAGGATTTTTAGAGGGCGAGAGCAGCCCTGCAGCTGACAGCTCATCGCAGCTAAGGTAAATGCCGCTAGCGGAGACATATAGTTGTTGGTTCACCAGCTTGCATCCATTTAGAACGCAGCAACCTTGAGTACTCTTCTGCTCATTTCGTCACAAAAACTAACCATCCTCCCTATAGTTGATTGTCATCCTAAATCGTACCGAACACAGAACCAGAATCTGATTATTTCTCATAATATTGGCCAACTTGTAGAGAACTTTCCATTTAAACTTGATATTGTTGTGTTCAATGTAATTTCAGCTAAACAGGACGTAATGCAATATCTTGACAACTGTCCTAACACTGTCATGTCACAACCTATGTAAATTCGTGTACTTCTTTGACAATAAATCTGAAATTAAACAAATTGTGTACAGCTAAATATCAGTGTGCTCTGTCCTAGAATAACGGTCCACTCCTAAACCCAGTCACTGATTCCAGAGACGCTAATGCACTCACAAGGTGTTTTTGCTGATGCCTTATAAACGTAAAAGGGAGTCGTGTGTCAGAAGGTGTCATTGAGTTTCTTTTGGCGAAAAACAAGAGCAACGCGGAAAGTCCACGGAGACCTGCTAGTGAACAAAAATAAGGCCAGTCTTCGGGCGAGGCGTCTGTCTCCAGAGCAACACGGTCGTACAAACCTGTCCAATCTCCCGGATGAGAAACACCTCGCTGCTCACCCACACGGCTCTGTTGGTTGTGCTGACACTCTAGTCCACCAGTTGGGATACTCAACAGGTGTTTGCCGCTGGGTCCCTCGCCGTTTAACAGAAGTCATGAAGAGCAACGAAAGGTCATCTGTCTGACCAAATGAAGGACGCACACCGCAGGGAGGAGTATGTGGATGATGCGAAGGTTATTGATGCAGCAGGACGTTGGCTCTGACGAGGACCAGTTGAGTAGTACTGTGCGGTCGCACGTGGCCTCCCAATAAGGTGGCGCAAGGCCCACCTATTGAAAGGCGCTTATATTGAAGAAAATGGTTTTGTAGACGAAAGTGTCGTGTATAATATGATGTACAGGTATCCTAAATAAAACCAAGCTGCTTTCAGAAAAAAGAGTGTTGCGTTACTTATTGAACGCCACTTGCATATTTAATCTTCGTACATCCATATTTAAACTGGATGAAGGTGGGACACAACTGGTACGATTTTTATTTAAAATGAAATTCCTCCAGCTGTACTTAAGATTTTATATTTACTTCGCTACTAGTTTCGACGTTGCGTCAACGCCATCTTCAGGCCCGTGCACTTTGATGAAATCAGTTGTGTGTGGCTCAGTGTAGAAGTCCGCGGTGAAGCCAACACGTGCTCCACATGGATGGCGGGAAGCTGGAGGAATTTCATTTTTAATAAAAAACTTGTATATTTGCTTTAAGAAAATAATTTTAAGTGTGAAATATATCACGATTACGAAACTTTTTGTCCGGTTTTGGAATAAAAAGATAAGATATTTAGTCAATCTGTTCAGTGCAGCTTATCATCAGAAGCATTTCGGGAGAGATATCCGGTGGGCCCTGGACTACAGAAGGCGTCAATGTCTCTATGACCCGCGTATAGTGATCCTAAAAGGTGGTAGCCATTCTAGTAGACGAATTAATACAGCAGTTCGTTACATTTTCCAGCACTTTTGGTAGCTACTGGTACCTTTTTTCCTTCATAACTAAAAAAGTGCCTACTTCATTCTCGTGACTTAAGTGTTGTACAAAGTAACGTCACCCCACAAGTAAATGCCTGCATGGCATATATACAACTGATAGCGGCTGTCGGCCTCGGTGGCTGGACCACTAACCTGAACGTCTGGGGTTCAATCTCACTTCATGCCTCTTTTTGGGGGCTGGGGGGGGGGGGGGAGAGAGCTGATTCATCAATCTTCTGAATGGGTTGATTTTGCCCGCTACGACTTTCTCTCTCGAGTCAACCTCAGCATCCTAGAGAGGCACTTACAACCTACGTCCTTAATTGTTTGTTGGATACTTTTGTCTATCTCTCCCCTTACTGTTTTTACCCTCTGAAAATGTTACGGAGTGTTCCTCTTATCTAATTTGCACCCGGAAACTGAGCGCAATTCAGTCTTTCGACAAGAGTAGCCCTCCTCATGCACTGAAAAAATGACGCTTCAAATACACTATGGAAACTTTTACGAGAAAAGATGCAACGAGAGTAAAAACTTTCGAAACCCTTTTAACGCTTAAGTACGAATGACACTATATGGTTCCAGAGACATGTCTAATCTGACATATCTATGACGTGAATATGCAGTGGGAGCGACGAATGGAAATTTTTGCCAAAGCCAGAATTCGAACCCGTGTCTGCTGCTCACTAGGCACAGTTGCTTTGCGCGACTGCACGGACTATACTAGCACTCCACTCTCCTTAGTCCAAATCCAAGCCTAATGGCAATTTTGAATGAGGATGGAGGCTCGCTAGGGTAGTCCATGCAGTTGTGCAAAGTCACTGTGCCAGGGTGGCGCACCGGTTAGTACATCTGCCTAATGAGCATGAGAGGTGGGTTCGAATCCCTGCACTGGTACAAATTTTCATTCATCGATTCTGTCCACATGTATACTTAGTATTGAACTCTACTTTGAACATTACCGCGACGACGGGCCACAGCACCCTAAGAATATTGCGGACACATCTGTTTGTGATTAACAACCAAGCGGCCTTTATTATAACGTCATGACTATCATTAAATAGGCACGACATATACAAGACATAGCCTGCCTCTCCCGAGGAGAAGGTGTATAACCCATCCCTGTCGGGAACTTTATAACTGAATAGGTTATTCCTACCTGATCCTTTCTTCATTTCTGGGGAATAGTTTGGACGTTCTGTGGTGAATGGACATGGGTCAACGTAGAGTAACTAGGAAGCGCCACAGTGATCAGACGATTCTGTGCCTATGCTGTACCGGGTTTTCTGAAATGCAATAAAGTTGATTTAATACTTTGTTGTTTTTTATCATTTGTGCGGGAATAAAGCAAGGGCAGCAAGTCGTCTCGCACTATTTGCTGTGATTTTCAGTCCGAAGACTGGTTTGATGCAGCTCTCTAAGCTTGCCTATCATGTGCAGGAATCCATTAGAAGTTGCTTGCTGCCTTTATAATTTTAATCCCCGCCCCCCACGCACACTCACACACATACACACACACACACCTCCTTAACCTACCAAATTGAGGATTCTTTGATGTCTGACGACGTCTCCCATCAACCGAGCGTTTTGTCGTATCACAAAATTCTTTTTTTTTTAACCAAGTCTTGACAGGTTATTCTATCTACCCATCTAAATGTCAGCATTCTTCTGCATCAGTAAATTTTGAAAGCTCCTTGTATGAATTACTTATCCTCCAACGAAAGCGTCTACTCCCTTCTTGTCTAAACTGCTTCTCGTCCACGTTGCGCTTCAGTACAACACTACGCTCCGTACAAATACCGCCAGAGACTTCCTAACATTTGCATTTGTATGAGACATTAACAAATTGTTCTTTTTTCAGGAATGCTTTTCATGCTACAGCCATTGTGCATTTTATACCCTGTCTACTTCGGCCATCATTAGTTAGTTTGTGCCGGCCGCAGTGACCGAGCGGTTCTAAGCGCTTCAGCCTGGAACCACGCGACCGCTACGGTCGCAGGTTCGAATCCTGCCTCGGGCGTGGATGTGTGTGATGTCCTTACGTTAGTTAGGTTTATGTAGTTCTAAGTTCTAGGGGACTGATGGCCTCAGATGTTAAGTCTAATAGTGCCCAGAGCCATTTTTGAAGTTAGTTTGCTGTCCAAATAGCAAAACACTTCTACTAGTTTTAGTGTTATTTTCTTCAGCACCACTAGATTTATTTTGACTACATTTAATTAAGCTTGTTCGACGTTTGCTACCGTTCATATTTTAACCTCTTTTCAAGACACTAACCATTCTGTTCAGCTGTTGTTTCATGTCGTTTGCCATCTCTGATATCCTGCAGTTTCTATTTCTTCTCTTTGAACTGTAATTCCTTCCCAAATATCCCCTAAGGTTTTTTACTGCTTGGTCAGTGTAAGGACTAAACAAATTCAGGAAGAGGCTAAAAGCCTCTCTCATCTCGTTTCCATTACTGATACTGTTTCGTGTCTTTTGACTCAAATGCAGTCTCGTTTTTGCTCAAGTCGTAGATAGTTTTTCGCTCTTTGTGTTTTATCCCTGCTATCTTCATAATTTCTACGAATGTATTCCAGCCGACATTTCCCTAAATCTACGAATGTTATAAATGCTTGCCTTTGTCACACTATTAGTGAACAATTTTGCCCTGAGCAGTGTAGAAACTATAGCTTTGTTTAAATACACATTGTATGGCAAGTCTTTTAGTTTAATCCTCAGATTCTGCTTAGATGTAATGTACTTTTACGTCGACCGTTCCATTTCTATTTTGATTGTACTAAATGTGTTTACTCGTACAGCTATTACTCGTTTTAGGACTTATGTTTTGTCTATAGTGGAATTTAAGCTTCGACCATCGCCTCTGAGCACAGCGAGAGACAGCTTACCGACATCTGCCTTTGAACTGAAAACTAATTACTAGCGGCTGCACTGACTGAGATCTTAGGGATAATTCGTGGAACCAACGGTACTTAATAACAGGAACTGGAAGAACCAACAGAATGTAAGTCGGGAAGAAGTGGAAAGCAACGGGTTCTTTATGAGAGAAATCCCAGAAAAAGAAAGGAGCTAGTTCTGTAAAGCTTGTGTAAATCCAAAGTAACTTATCAGAGCTGGTAATGAATCATCCTCCTCTAACATTTCCTTTCTTTTTATAGAGTTAACCGATACCATGTATAATCTCGAATCTCGCATAGGAAATAATTACCTCGGCTGTTTCATTAATAGAGTTCATTTTATTTTGCATACGATGTATTATATTTCAGGCTAAAATGTATAAAAAAGAAATTAATGTGTTACAATCGATATGTACTAACAGTTAAAATTACTCTTCTTTTAAAAATATTTGAAATTACGAAATTTGTGGCATCCATAAAATTCATATTTTTAATTGCACAATTGAACGCCAATTATTAAACTCACTTCTGGATTAATTGATAAAATAATTATATATTTTAGCGCTGATTCATATTTTGTTCTGTAAACTCTTTGTCTTTGTAATGTCTTTGGAATATTGTGAGTACGGTAGAATGTAAGTAGTGGTGGGCATGCCTCCGAAGGAAACGCACGTATTTTGCTAAAATTGTCAACAAAAACGTAGTTATTGGTTTCTTGGCCGTGGAAATTGTACAGTCAGTGTCATTTAGAAGAATGGGATAAAATAAAAGGATATTCACAGCAACAGACAGCTCTTCAACAGTTATTTTGTCAACACGAACGTGAGAAATCGAAATTTCCAGATGCAAGAAAATATTCCTAGATAAGAGTTTGAGCCATCGACGACGAGATAATGAAGATAAGTAAAAAAGTTCTTCTTTTGGAATCTTACTCCTCTCGTAATTTTTCCGGCCAGAGTGGCCGAGCAGTTCTAGGCGCTACAGTCTGGAGCCGCGCGACCGCTACGGTGGCAGGTTCGAATCCTGCCTCGGGCATGGATGTGTGTCATGTCCTTATGTTAGTTAGGTTTGAGTACTTCTAAGTTCCGGGGGACTGATGACCTCATATGTTCAGTCCCATAGTGCTCAGAGCCATTTGAACCTCTCGTAATTTTCAAGATTTGTGCAATAAATTTGACTTTAACGGTGATGTATGGGAGGGTAATATTACAAGCTGAACTGCTACTTATGGCCATCGCTTTTAAGTATACTGTGGAATGGCTGTAAGACGTCCACTCTCCTCTTGTACTTAAGTAAATTCTTAAATTTGGCTGTCATGGCAGTTTACAGCAGAGATAATGATACAATTAGCACACTTTTACATACCTCACTATTACACATGGCGATTCATAAGGAAAGAACAGATTTCAATTCTTCATTACAGACAAACTATAAAATTCAGGGCACATTGCCCATGTCTCTGGATAGAGGAAGATTTTAATTTGTTTGTTGGTGTCGACATGGCGACTGCACTACACGATAAATTATTTTGTGTTTGGAATCTGCGCTAAGTAAGCCCATTGTTCAAGTGCAATGTGCATTCCGCCGCAGATTGAGCAAGAAGCCGCCTTTGCACAAGCAGATTTATGACTCGCATAAAAACGTCTTTGAAGTTGGTTGCATATGTAAAGGGAACAGTACTGGTCGGCCCCGCAAGTCTGATGAGAACGTCAAACTTACACTACAGGCGTTCTCACGGACCCCTCGACACTCTACAAGACGGACAACGCGTGCATATGAAACCTTTCTAGGCTGCAGTTACTGCAGCAATTCCATCGGAACGACTAGAACGGAATGTACGAATTTTGCATTTCAGTTCTCCAGGATATGACAGAGCACACTTTTTCCGAACAACTCATCTGTTCGGACGTTTCATCTATGGCGTAAAGTAAACCACAATAATAATATAAGAATTTGAGAGTCCCAAAATCCAGGAGTCTTCGTCGAACTAGAGAGAGACTTAATAAAACTGAATGTGTTTTGCGCCGCTTCTGTTCACAAAGTTTATGGACCTCCCTTTTTTGTAGAAGAAACTGCGACAGGAATGTCATACCTGTACAAGTCGCAAAATTGGTTGTTTCCGCAGGTTCGCGAACATTTAATAGATTTCGTGTTTATGCATGACGGCAAACCGCCTCACTTTTACCTTGGAGTGCGGCGTCATCTTAGCACCACCCCACAACTTTGGGTTGGAAGCAGTGGAAGACAAGATCTAGCTCATTGTTTGCGGCCTCTGTCGTCACTGCCGGCCGGGGTGGACGAGCGGTTCTAGACGCTACAGTCTGGAACCGAGCGACCGCTACGGTCGCAGGTTCGAATCCTGCCTCGCGCATGGGTGTGTGTGATGTCCTTAGGTTAGTTAGATTTACGTAGTTCTAAGTTCTAGGGGACTGATGACCACAGATGTTTAGTCCTATAGTGCTCAGAGCCATTTGAAGGCCATTTGTCTGCAATAAACAACTGTAATGTGTTATTCCTTTCTGAATCAGTCTGCGTTTGGCTCACGCCTCCTGAGTTTCTCCTTTTCCGTCCAGTTCCAGATTTTTCTGCAGTAATGCTTCCCTTCGCGCTTTTCTTACCTAAGAGGGGAGGACAATCGAATTCTACGACCCCACTCTTTTGTCGCGCCGCTCGGTAATTGTAAACTCCATCTTCGGGGTCGCCACTATAATTTCTACACCGGAATCTGCGCATCCTGTTAAAAAGGTTTCATCGGAGGTTCCTGAAAGCGAATTTCTCGAGTCAGATCGTAAAAAGAACGGCGCCGTAGGAGCGAGAATAATAATGAGCGGGGGCCGGCGTGTGGGTTTTGCAGTTATCGCGGCGTCCGCTTGCTATCAGAGCGCTGCCATCGCCGGCCTGGGCAACAGGGGGCGCCAGGTCTCGCTAATCCGAAATGCCGGCCCGACGCGGTCGTTACTCTCATTACGTTTTATCGATCCGCTTAAATGTCCCATAAGGACGCGCGCTTAAAACCGATAAAAGTTAATACCGCATCCGGTCTCCCGGGAATAGGCGGCGGGTAGGTGGGGGGTGACAAAAAGTATAAAAGCCTACGTTTTATGCCGGGAGAGTCTTTGATACAGGTGAAAAAGGACTTGGCTAAACTGCCGTGATTGCACCCTGCTCTTCAATTTAAAAAAACCTGCTGAGCGGAAAGCTAGTTTATTGTGCACATCATTTCTGGCTTCAGCTCTGCACATTTTCGATGGCTCTGTATCCCCAACGGATGCACAAGTGGAAAGAAAATTTAAGTTCGTTTGTGGCGCTTTTGTATGCGTATGTTCCAAAAATTACGTAATATGCAGTTTAGTAGCTAGCAAGTCGGATTAATCTTAGAAGCGATCACGCTGTAGAACGTCGCAGAACTTTTTTTCAGAAATAGAATTAATAAATAATTAATTACTTTAAAAATGGGCACAAAAAGTCTGATCTACAAAACCACTAATTTTGTGGTAGCCGTTGCGGTCAGTTTTTGATCATCTTCAGACCTTCACACCATGACGGTAGGCCTCAGGGTATGAGAGTATGAAGATGATCAAAAACTGACCGAAAGCGGTTATTGCAAAATAAATGTTTTTGCAATCGAGACTTTGTGCCAATTTTTAAATTACTCTTTGCCGGACCACTGTTCTCCACGAGAAGTGCTCTCAGAAATTATAAATAAATAAAGCCGCCTCTATCCTGAAGTGGCCACAACATATTCAATATTTATTACTTTGTCAAACCTTCAATATATTGAAGCGAGGCAAACATCGTCAATAATATTTCAATAGTGACAGCTGACAATGCGATTTCACGGAGTAAAGGAAACGAACACCCAAAAGAAAGAGTGTGATGTAAATGCAGTGGCTACAGCTGGCAAGAAACAACAAGCGAAAGGAGCGTGTATGTTTGGAGCGCAGTATTGTGTGGTTGTCTACGATGGACTGGGGCAAATCCGAACAAGAAGAAAGTCGAACCGATTCTGAGATGCTGCTGCAGAGGAATGCTCAAAATTAAATGGACTGACAAAGTAAGAAATCATGAGAAAGGGGTTATGTGGGAAACATTGACAAGACGAAGGGACAGGACAACAAAACATAAGTTAAGGCCGTTATTACAGTATCAAATATTCGTTTACAAAGAAATTTGATCAAACATTCATCATGGTCCTTTGACAATGATCTTTGACGTGGCGCAAAACGGGTTTTACTCTGCATCAAATATTTCGTCATAGTTCGTTCACTGCACATGCGCCAACGTCACGTGTATTCACGGACTTTGAGGCCATGTTTATATATATATAAACACTACATTAAACGACAAACAACTGCAGCGATGCTAGCGCTCCAAATGGTTACATTTCTCCACGCAGTGAGCACACTAAGGCGAGACTCTAGATTTGATCAAAGAAAACTTGACCAAGGCCTATCCTTGACAAAGTCCGTTATTAGTGTTAAATTTTATTTTTAAAAGAGACTTTGTCAAACACAACTTGACAGTACAGTACCGGCCTAAGAGGTCGAGCAACAACTGCTGTGACACTTGAAGAAGCAAAACTGTACGGTAAGAGAGAGATTGAAATATAAGTTTATAAAAAATTATTCATACCTTAAGGGCCATAATTTTTTTTTGGAGGGTGGCAGCAAAGATTGGAATAAAATAATTGAATCGGATCCCTCTTATGAGAGAAGTGTCAGACAGATCGCTCTATTGAAGCCTGCACATAAACAGGTTCGGACATTCAAACATTAATTACTTCAAATATCTTCAGCGCTGGAATCCGGATCGGGCACTCAGTTTTAACTTCTTACAAATGTTCGTAATGGTGTGCACGCTGCTAAAAATGGAAGCATTTCTGACACTGAAAAGCACTCGTAGTTTCGAAATTTACTTACTGAAGCGGAAAAGTGGAGTAGCTGTTCTCTCCTACCTGTAACAATTGAAAAGCACTCATTAATGTCAGAAAACAAATAAGCAAAGCCTGAAAAAATATTACAGTAACAACAGTTATTAAATAATACGATAAAGCCTCCTACTATCCTTTAAGGTACAAGCTGGATTTACTAAAATTAAAGGGAGACAAACAGCACAATAAACTCAATTTCGATGCAGGCAACACTGGGCTAAGATCACGTTGTATTGTCTCCCTGTGTATATGATTCAGTTCAAACAATACGATAAGATCAATTACTGTTTTTTACAATGTCGGTTGTATTCTGTACTTGTGAAACTGTTCCATGTAGTTATGGCAGTGCATCAGTGAATATTAATACCAATCAGCTGGCTCTTGGCAAAAGTGGAGATATGACGGGTGTTCAATAGCTAATGCAATCACATTATTTTGTTAGTCCTACTTCAATAGGGAAAATGTTGAAGTCGTTGTGGACATCATGGAATATTCTTGCTTCATCCCCTATAGTTTCATGCCCTTCCGATAGGTAGCAGCGCCGCAAGTACCCTTCAAAATGGCGTCTGTAATGGAGTTGCGTTCCAAGCAGAGCGCTGTCATTGAGTTTCTTTTGGCGGGAAACCAGAGCATCGCAGATATTCATAGGCGCTTGCAGAACGTTTACGGAGACATGGTAATGAATAAAAGCATCTTAAGTCATAAGGTGAGGCGTCTGCCATCATCGCAACAGCATGGCGCAAACCTGTCCGATCTCCCACGTGCCGGCCAGCGAACACAGCCGCGTCTCCTGCAGTGATATCGTCAAGAAACTGAAGAAACGACTTCAGCATGATCGTCGCCACAACAACGCAAGGCATCACACACGTCTGCGCACCTTAGAGGAGCTCGCAAAACTTCATCGGACTGTTCATCCTCATCCATCCTTCAGCCCGTATCCTATCCCAATGAGAGATGCCACTCTGCGGGAAGCAGTAGGTGAATGATGGAGGGGTTATTGATACAGAAAGATGTCGGCGCCGCCGTCGACCGGTAGAGTGGTACTGTAAGGCAGTATAAGGCTGTCCCATTCAACGGAGATTATGTTGAAAAATAGGGTTTTGCCGCCAAAAGGGAGGGAATAGTAATGTGTATTGGAATCCTCAATAAAACCAACCCGCTTTCAGAAAAAAATGAGTTGTATTACTTAATGAATGCTCCCCGTAATTTCCAGACACAAGTTGGGATTGACGGAGGGAAGGTAGGGAAATCGCTCGTGTCCGTTCTGAGGGACCATCCCTAAATTCTCCTGCAATGATGTAGAAAAAGATTACGCAACTATTAACTGTGGCTACCCGGGCAGGGATATAAATCGCCGTCCTGTGAATACCAGTCCAGTGTCTTCAGTGAAAAGAAAAGTGCAAACATAATACGAAGAAACTTCAGAAAGTGATTTACACATCTCTTCCCACGCTAGGGCAATAACGCGCACTGTCAGAAGAGAGTACGGATTTCGGGTTTCCTGGAGACAGTTCTGCTGTAGTTCACATAGTAGGTATTTAAGTGAGCGAGTGCAATGGCGCACAATATCCAAACATGCTCTAACTTTGAAGTAAGGAGGGCAGCACTATTCGGGTCGGTAATACGTGTAAATTGCACAAAGATTGGCCGTAAAGGTTTGGCGATGTATGCACCGACTATATTGTCGTATTCCGCACCTACGTGGATGATGGTGATCGGGAAGTCCTGATCTTGCACCGAACGATTTCCATCTTTTTGGCAAGTTGAAGGAGCACTGGGATGGGGGATTTTTCCAACGATGAGGACGCTCACACAGCCGTTCTCGCATGGCTCTTTTCAAATGGCTCTGAGGAACATTTGAGGTCATCAGTCCTCTATAACTTAGAACAACTTAAACCTAACTAACCTAAGGACATCACATCCATGCCCGAGGCAGGATTCGAACCTGCAACCGTAGCGGTCGCGCGGTTCCAGACTGAAGCGCCTAGAAATTCTCGGTCACAACGGCCGGCCCGAATGGCTATGTAACTGAGGACCTGTCTTCTACTGTTCAGCAACTGAACGACTGGTATTTATGGGTATTACATATTGTGCACAGAAATGTAGCAACAAACTTCGAATGGCCTTAGAAGGTGTCTTGAGGAACAAACCGAGGACAGGAACCAATGTCTGGAAACGTCACACAAGGACGCTACAGAGCGTCGAAGTTCAGGCACCGGCGTTTGCCATTAGACCATCCCTTCGGCAGCAAATGTGACTTTGTACTCTGAGGTGAAACTTCTCGCAATGTTGTTTGTTATTCAGTGATAGCAACTGATTGCCACAATAGCCAGTGCAGAAGGGTGAGCTAGCAGCTACGTAGACAGACCTAATCTCCTGTGAAAGCCGACACAGGTTTCTATCGGCAGTTCAAATTTCTCCTGTATACCAGAAACAGTTGAGATATTAGATGACTGATCACATGGTTCCTCTCTACAATTTTTACACCCCTCCCCTCCCCCTCCCTCCAGCACACAGGTATATACAATTCCCTCCACTAAAAAAGTGATAATTCCTTGATAGCTCAGAATGTATCCTATGAACTGGCCCATTCTCTGGCCCATTCTTGTAATCAATTTGTGCCATAGTTTTCATTCTCCTCGATTCATGTTGACTAACTCCTCATTACTTTATCTATGCATCTAATCTACTGCACTCTTTTGTAACATTTCAAAAGCTTCCGTTCTTTTCTTGTTTGAACTTTTAGTCCATGTTTCACTTCCATACCAAGCTACACTCCAGGCAAATACATTTCCTACAGTGAATCTGCAATTAATATACTCTCCAGTTCGGCCATCGTCAGCTCTTATAGAGCCCAAACAACAAACGTCATCCACTGCTTTTAGTATCTCATCCCGCCCCCCCCCCCCCCACCCCGTCTAATTCTATCAGCATCACCTGATTTAATTCGACTGCATTACATTACTGTTCTTTTCTTTCCTCGATATCTTCTAAGCTTTTTCCATGGCACTATCTATTGCATCGTCATCGGCAAACATAAAAATTTTTATTTCTTCTCCTTAAATTTTAATTCAATTTCGATTTTTCTTGTTGGATACACTACAGCCCTGCTTCCTTATCATGTCCTTCCATATTTATTCCTGCAGCTTGGTTTGTGAACAAGCTGTAACTTTTCGCTCCATGTGTATTACACCTGTTATCTTCATACCTTCAAATAAATTTTTCCAATCAGTATTGTCAAAAGCTTTCTCTAAGTCTACGGATGCTGTAAACGTAGTTTTGCCTTTCCTTAACCTAGCTTCTAAGAGAAAACGTTGGGTCAGTATTTCCTGGCACGTTCCTACATTTATACGGAACCAGAACTGATTTTCCCCGAGGCCGGCTTTTACCAGTCTATCAATTCTTCTGGAAATAATATGCGTCCGTATTTTGCAACTAAGTGTTGTTGAACCAATAGTTAGGTACTATTCTCACTTGACAGTATCTGCTTTCTTTATTAAACTGTATGTGGATGAAATGCTTCCGCGGGAGGCGGGGGGGGGGGGGGGGGACGGTGAGTACGACACTCACTAAAACGCAGAGGCGAAAAAAAAAAAAAAAATGAAATGATCGTATGTCATTGACGACCGGGAGTCCTCGCCTGAGGATGTTCGGCCGCCGACTTGCAAGTCTTTTCAGTTACGCAGCATTGGGCAACTTGCGTGTCGATGATGATGAGCATAACTCAACACCCAGTCCCCGAACGGAGAAAAATCTCCGACTCGGCCGGGAATCGAACCCGGGCCATCTGCATGGCAGTCAGACACGCTGAGCACTCAGTAAAGGGTGTGAACAACGTAGCGGTATCTTAAAGGTTGTACGCAGCTGGAAACCCGAGAATACACCGGAATTCTGTGTTGGAGCAGTTGTCACTTGAAAACTGCACATGCGTCGAAATCTCACTTGTTGCCTAAATAGGCTAAATCCAGTGACAATCCATGGACATCACGTCGTTTCTGAAACTTGGCCTTTACGTTATTAGCAGAGGGACTAACTATTGACAGACCTTATTTGTAGAGGCTAGCGAGACAGTGAAATCGTTTTAGTGAAGTAATACGGCTCACAGGAGGAGGAGGAACAGCCTAAGTAGGAGATCCGAGCACTTAAGGCTGGCTGGGGATTTCAAGTGGAAAGGAAGACAGCCTCACGTTGCGTGGGGGCGGAGAACGAGGTGGGCGTGGCACGCCCTGGGGAGTCTCACGCACGGCCAGAGGGGCGGGGGAACACTGCGTGCATCACGCACACACACACACACATTTTCAGCGTGGGCTGCGCTAACCAGTGGTCAGCTAAGAAAACTGCTGTGACTAACTGTAATGAATGGGATGTAAATATCTTTCACTACGATAACTTACTTAGCTACGCAGCTTTAATTCAAGGGCGGAATATGAGCATGAAATGGAGGTGAGTGAATAGTTTCGTGCGTCTCTGATGAGAAGAACTTCTCGAGTTTGTAGGCGGTACACGCGCAAATACTGCTTGATATACATGCAATGTTAAGATGTGTAAGGGTAGATATTGTAGGAGTAGTTACATGCGCACATTGCTGTCATCATTAACATGCAGTTTCGTTGGATTACGTCGAACTCTCAGCTCAGTCCGCCAGAGTACCACCTAGGAGACACACACGTGCAGGTTCGGTTTCACGTCACATGCAGAGTCTGAATTTGACTGGAAGAATCACACAAAAGTGCATATTTCACTGCATAGTAAAGTACTTTCTGGAAGCAGCGCTCCAGTCTTTATCGCGGTCATTTCTTCGCTAAATCCCTGCTTGTAATAAAGTTTGCAAAGCCAGGGACTAGGTGCTGAAGTCAAGCGGTACGGATGGGCCGTCCGTCAATTGTGCGAAGATAGCTGTATTAGTGGGATCACCACACACGAAACTCAACGGTTCTCTTTCAATTTCCCAGCCCGTTACACTGTGTTAATCGGTCGGAAAGTTTCAGCACATCCTGTAAATTGTCATCTCTGTTGTGCAGCACCAACCTATCACGTGTATTATCGTCCCAGTTCCGCCACTTTAGGCATCCTATGGCTCTTTACATACTTCGCATGGGTACAGATATATATGTTAAAAGCTTGGCATAAAAAGTCTTTTCTGAAACTTGTTTTGAGCTTTATTGTAACATAATGGTGTTGTACTACATTTGTGGAACGTTGTAGACCGTCGTAATACAAGATGTAAACGGTATAAATGGAGATATTTCTATTTGGTGACTGAGGGCGGTGTACTGAACTACATTACGTCGTTGTTTGAGTCATGTGCACAAAATATGATTAAGTAGTTACATAAATGAACACATCGTTGTAAATGTAATAATTTGACTGTAAAATAATTTTTTGTAAAGTAAGCAGGCAAAATCAAACAGTGTAAATACACAAGAGAAACAGATCATGAACATTAAGCAATTATACAAAATAATGAGCCCACTACTTAAAAAAGTTCTAAAGTTATTCTACAAAAATCTTTTTACAGGACTGATGATAGGTTAGTGATGGCTTGTTATTTCTCCTACAGCCATGTAGGAACAGCACATAACTGAATTAGGTTACATTGAGGCACGATATTGTCCCAAAGCCAGGCAGAGTTTGTTAGCTAAATAACCTAGTAGCGATAGCTGGTATGTAACCTAAAAAACATTAACTCACACGACACTAACAGACAACACGAACGTAGATTAAATCCGCATGGACTGAGCAAATCGAGTTTTCCCGAAGAGGGATTCATGTGGGTTGTTACTAAAATGGGTAGCACTACAGGGGCGCTGGACTGGCAGTTCAATACCAAGTCCCCTTTCCCAGGTGGTGTCGGTGAAAATGTATCTATATCTACTACATCCTCTCTTCTTTTATTCTCTTCTTAGAATATGCCATAATTTTATAATTTTCTACTTCCGAATTCCGGTGTTTTTGTTCAAAAAAACAAGTGTAACTGCTGTAAGTGAATAAAAGATAACAGCAAAGTGCAGACAAAAGAAGTTCACGTAGCTCCACCGCCACGCAGTGCTGCATGGGCAACTGTGCCAGTGACCTCAAATGAGTAACACAATTTTGCTGCAAGATCGTGGCCACTGGAACTGGCTAAGAGGTCTGTGTGGAGCACTAAGGCTTGCTTAAAGTAATAAGCTGGCAGACCTTAGTAGTCGTAATGCAACTAAAAAAAATGCAGCTCGTACTGTTCAACCGTGGTAAAATTCCTGTTTTGAAGAGCGAGCCGCAGCGCGTAGTGTAAAGCAGTCGCCTTCCGTTTCTGGCGATGGCGCCGCTGTGGCAATCGCAGCTTTGGTGTCTCCCTCCGGTGGGAAAGGGGAAAAGTTGACTGTTCACGTGCGTTTAATGGGCGCTATGAGCTGGCTAGGCAGAGAGTCGGGCCACTTGGTTAACCGGGTCAGTGTGGGGCAGTCAGTGTCTCTCTGTCGTCCGGAGTGCTAGTATGTGTTAAGCCCCCAGTCTGCTCGAGTTTGCTCAGGCAATGGGCATTGGCGGTTGGATCGATCGGTTGGTCGGTCGCGCACTGAGACACCAGATGACTTGTACGCCATGTGAGGTGACCACGTCAGTCCAGTGGGCCGCGCCGTATAGCGACGGGTAGTGGCTTCGCGGCAGACACGAAAGCAACAGGAGAGGACAACCCACGATATCGGTCTGGCCGGCGAGAGCTGCGACGACGGGATATCGGCGTGCCATCCTGCGTCAGCTGAAGCGGCCGGCAGCGGACGGTTCGGGAGACGGATTTGGGCGTGCTGCGCCAGGTCTTCGCCAGACATCGCAGTTTATTAAAGATTAAGTGATTAAGTGATTCGTGATATGTTGTTTCATTTACTTGTTAAATTCTACTTGTGTTCTTGGTCAGTCTCTCGTCCCCAACTTACTCGTCTCTCTCTCGTCCGCATTTGTTAGGCAATTAGTGTCTGTCAATCTGCCATACGTAATAGCTGCCTCTGTGATGTTTGTCGGATTCGGTGTTAACGAATTTATTGCTTAAGGTGTAAGGGCCGAATTCCTTAAATATGTTCTTATCTTGCCTATCATCTTGAGAGGTGGTATGTGTAATGTAGAGCATGTTTGTACATTTTATGTAAGACTGCATTTCATAGGTTTTTATTTAAATGGTCAGTTTAGAATACAGGGTGTTACAAAAAGGTACGGCCAAACTTTCAGGAAACATTCCTCACACACAAACAAAGAAAAGATGTTATGTGGACATGTGTCCGGAAACGCCTCCACGCTCTCCTGACCTCAACCCTCTTGACATTCATTTATGGGAGCATTTGAAAGCTCTTGTCTACGCAACCCCGGTACCAAATGTAGAGACTCTTCGTGCTCGTACTGTGGACGGCTGTGATACAATACGCCATTCTCCAGGGCTGCATCAGGGATTCCATGCGACGGAGGGTGGATGTATGTATCCTCGCTAACGGAGGACATTTTGAACATTTCCTGTAACAGAGTGTTTGAAGTCACGCTGGTACGTTCTGTTGCTGTGTTTCCCTTCCATGATTAATGTGATTTGAAGAGGAGTAATAAGATGAGCTCTAACATGGAAAGTAAGCGTTTCCGGACACATGTCCACATAACATTTTCTTTCTTTGTGTGTGAGGAATGTTTCCTGAAAGTTTGGCCGTACCTTTTTGTAACACCCTGTATAAAGTTGCCACCCTTCCAAGGTAACAGTTCTTTTAAAAACAAGTTGCACTTTTGGTAGCGAATAATTTGTGTGTTTTGTACCATTTCCATCCCTCTCATGGGATGCATGGTTTGTGTATGTGTGAGTTGTTAAAATTTTTCGTTTAAAGTAATCTGGTGTGTTGCACCTTTGCACCAGTGCAGTCTTTCAGACATTGTTGTGAGCGGTCTTGACTACGGCCGTGTTAAAATGGAGCGGCAAGGTTCTCAGCCCGAAAGCTCATACTGTCAGAAAAAACATGTTATTTCTGATTATAATTTTTAAATCTGTTTTATGAGTTACCCACTGGCAACTACTCCCACATAGTGTGTTTAAATGTGTTGATGATCTTGATGAATCGCTAGTAAATAAAAAGAATTCTTTAAGAAAAGATTTTGAAAGTAAAAACCACGGTTCGTATATCAGTGGCGACTCTGCGGAGAAGCTAATACGGGTATCTGAACTGTCCGAGCGGCACTTGCACGCGCACCGCCAAACACTATTTCGTCACAACTTTCCGGTGTCAAACCGCAGTAGAGCTGCGCCACGCCTCGTCAGACAGTGGGGCGGAGTTCGCGACTGGGACATATGCCGAGCTGCTGCGCCGTACGAGTGCGCCTTTAATAGCGACCGAGCGACGAGGCCATTAATTCAGCAATCAAAATGTATTTAGCCCCCTGGGTACCCGTCCCGGCCCGTATCATTGAATGCGGAATGGTAATTTTACGGGGACAATGGACGCGGCAGTTAATTTAAATAAGCTGCATCGTATAAATAACGCAACGCAGCGCGCACGTTTCGCGCCGCTGTTGATGATCTCACGCACAGCTGAATTAATTGGTGGAATCAGTTCCGTTCACAAAGAACTGCTCGCATGTACTGCACAGATTCTGCCGATTATTTTTCTTTTTCAAGCAGATGAGCAGTTGATTAATTGTTTTTTCGGACTATTATGGCTGCCTGGGTCTTGAGCTCGTAAACTGTGACGGTCACTCGGAATCTGCTCAGAAGTCAACAATGGGGATGATCATTTATTTCCACAAGAGTAATTTCTATAAATGTGTAACTAATTATTGCTGGCTGCGGTGGTCTCGCAGTTCTAGGCGCGCAGTCCGGAACCGTGTGACTGCTACGGTCGCAGGTTCGAATCCTGCCTCGGGTATGGATGTGTCTGATGTCCTTAGGTTAGTTAGGTTTAAGTAGTTCTAAGTTCTAGGGGACTAATGACCACCGCAGTTGAGTCCCATAGTGCTCAGAGCCATTTGAACCATTTTTCAAACTAATTATCTCACTGTGAGAAGAAATAGGTAGCTCATTTATCACAGAAGTGTAACAACGTACTGCACGTTACGACTCCGGAGTTCCATTAGGAGAGAAGGAGCGTAAACCAGTCACTTGCCGCGTTGCATCGGTTTACCGTGAATTACAGAATCAGTACAGGTGAATGCAACGACAGTTTGCTTCAAAGTTCTTTCCTTTCTTCATGAGTCTAGAGTAACAGTTTCAGTAAATACGAATAAAATCAAGGTAGCGTCTGCAACAAAGAAAATGAGTCCAATAACACTCGTTTACTAGATTAGTGATGATGGCAAGTACTGTGATTCATTCTTTACATATGAGAGGGTAATTACTGTTCCAGGGTGGAGTCCGTAACACGCATACTTTGGCTCTGAGCACTATGGTACTTCAAGTCTGAGGTCATCAGTCCCCCAGAACTTAGAACTACTTAAACCTCACTAACGACATCACACACATCCATGCCCGAGGCAGGATTCGAACCTGCGACCGTAGCGGTCAAGCCGTCCCAGACTGAAGCGCATAGAACCGCTCGGCCACAACGGCCGACTCACGCATACTTTCTAAGGACGTTTAGAGCACGTGTCAAAGCCTGTACAGCGATCCAGCCGAGTCCCTATGCAAAGAGAGGTCGTAATAATAATAAAAAATGTTAAAACCAGTGTTCCAGTCACAGATTCGGATTGCTGATACGATTACGTGTTCAGTGGTAGTACGCTCTGGGCTGATACCTCTTTATTAAAAAGCCGGCGGATTTAATTCGCTTTATTATGCATTAAAAGCAATTTTCTCAGGCCACTTGTAACCACAGATAGCTTGCCCGAGGAAAGGATATCAGATGGTGGTGACAGAGAAATTTCTGAGCCACGTATCAAACAATTTATAAATTCCTCGCGATGGCGAGGAACTGCAGAAGATCCAGTGACCGTTTGTTTCAAAATCCACGTTAATGAGACGGTTGTGCGGAGGTACGCCGGCGTCGCCAACGACCAGGCACCTTTTGCCACGCGAGTATTGCAAACTTAGCACGGACCTTTCGTTCTCCGAGGAAGCATACAGTGTGCGCCGGCCGGAGTGGCCGTGCGGTTCTCGGTGCTGCAGCCTAGAACCGAGCGACCGCTACGGTCGCAGGTTCGAATCCTGACTCGGGCATGGATGTGTGTGATGTCCTTAGGTTAGTTAGGTTTAATTAGTTCTAAGTTCTAGGCGACTGATGAGCTCAGAAGTTAAGTCGCATAGTGCTCAGAGCCATTTGAACCATACAGTGTGCGAAGACCCGATATTGCAGACCTAATGAGAGTCGCCTTCTCGGCTTCTTTGCAGTGCTTGATAGGCTCAGTGTGTGACATGGAAGCAACGAGGCACCATTACCGCGGATGGTATCAAGCCGTTCGCGGCAGACTGCTCATAGCAAAGCCGACCGTCTTTAAGACGAAAAAAAAAAATCTGTTTGAAATGCCATAGATCAGCCTCCTGGTTTTATCATTGTTAATTCGGTAGTCTTTTTCGTGCTGCCCCTGTCCGTGTGGTCGTATGTGTTCCTACTCATGACTTATTACCATATCTTATGATTCGAATTCTGGAGTCCATTTTTTATTAAGGTGCATCAAAACTCTCTAGGGACTGAAATAGTTACTGTTATCAGGGTTCGTATCTTGTGTCTTTCCATGTAGTTGAGGCCTGAAGGGCCGTCCACACGCAACGGTCTGTCCGCGCTCATCACATCACATCTGCGCAGATTTGCACCAACCTGAGGCGTGTGCAAACCTGGGAGGTTTGAGCGAAACCTCTGAAATTTGTGGCTTCAAACCACATCTGCGCAGACAAGTTGGAGCGTGTGGACAGGAGATCGCCGCAAATCTGGCGCGAAACAGCTGTTTGCTCAGTCTAGTGTTTGTATTTGTGCGCACAGGGCATTAAAATGGCTGATTCTCTTTAGTGTTCTCGAGAGTTTGTAAGTGAATTCATTGAAATATATAGAAACCACCCGTGTTTGTGGAAGATTAAAAGTAAAGTATATAGTGACCAAGACAAAAAGACAGAGGCATACAATGTTCTAATTGAAAAATTGCGGGCAGTTGACACATCGGCAAAACAGAGAAACAGTAATATTTATTTTAAAAAAATTCGTTGCGAACTGTTTACCGAAAAGTCATCCAAAGTTCAGAAATCTAGATGATCTGTTGTAGGAGTAGATCAAGTATACCAGCCTACGTTATGGTATTTTGATCTGCTTGGTCAGCCGTTCGTGAGGAGAAATTGCCCTTCTCCTACAAGTATTTTGTCTCATAATATGAGGGGTTACAAGCTTAAAGAGATAAACTTTAGACATCCATCCGCAAATAATTTCGCCAGTCGTTAGGTTCGCCCAGCAACTCTCGCAATAAATTTACGTGAGAAAACTGCGTTCTCTTTAGCAGCCACTGTCTACACCATTTTGACCACTCTCTCTGTTTCCTGCGGTTTGTCTGAATGTTTTTTCCAACACAAGTTGCGAACACAGACCACGACAGAACTTCCTCCATTTCTATATTTCAAAATACCTGAATTAAATTTTTGACCTTTACGGAGAGCGTAGTCGCTTGCCGCTGATATTCTTTTCTACACCTACAGATGGCGGGCGCGCAGTAGATTGGGGTTTGTGTCGTGTGAACACACCACATTTGCAGCGACCTTGTGTGTGTACAGACATCTGAGCCGATGTCTGCGCAGACAGATCGTTGCGTGTGGACCGGGCTTAACCCACAAGCCTGCATATTGCCTGGGTAGGAACTGTGGTCTGGATAGTTACCATGCTTTTGCTTTGATAATGCCTGTTCTTTCAATTCGGTTACGAGAGCATATTTGCTTTTCTTTTAGCTATCCGTTACTGGTCTGTGGGCTCCCCCCCCCCCCCCCCCCCCGTTTTCTTTGTTAATCAATTACTTTCAATCAGCAATAGTAATCCTTGCAGTATCTGTAGAAGAATCGGTAACCATCACGGTCCGGAGACTAGCAGATCATCAGGTGAGATTCCTCTAATCTGATGATACGCAAGACGGTGGCACACAAAACTCATTTGTCGTTCCCTCCGAAGCCACAAGAAACGACTAAAGCTACAAGTCCTCATCAGGCAGACGTAACGACAGTTATCAAACCAACTGAGACACACGCTGCTGAAATAGCAACAGATCAGCAGAGCCCACTGTTGGTGGTGGTTAGTGTTTAACGTCCCGTCGACAACGAGGTCATTAGAGACGGAGCGCAAGCTCGGGTTAGGGAAGGATTGGGAAGGAAATCGGCCGTGCCATTTCAAAGGAACCAACCCGGCATTTGCCTGAAGCGGTTTAGGGAAATCACGGAAAACCTAAATCAGGATGGCCGGAGACGGGATTGAACCGTAGTCCTCCCGAATGCGAGTCCAGTGTGATAACCACTGCGCCACCTCGCTCGGTAGCACAGCCCACTCTCTGCAAAATATGGCATTGTTCTCACAGTAGCATGTTGTGGAAATCTGGAGAACCAACTACCAACCAACCACAAACGTAATCTCTCTCTCTCTCTCTCTCTCTCTCTCTCTCTCTCTCTCTCTCTCTCTCTCTCTCTCTCTCCCTAGTGCAGATAAATACACTCCTGGAAATGGAAAAAAGAACACATTGACACCGGTGTGTCAGACCCACCATACTTGCTCCGGACACTGGGAGAGGGCTGTACAAGCAATGATCACACGCACGGCACAGCGGACACACCATGAACCGCGGTGTTGGCCGTCGAATGGCACTAGCTGCGCAGCATTTGTGCACCGCCGCCGTCAGTGTCAGCCAGTTTGCCGTGGCATACGGAGCTCCATCGCAGTCTTTAACACTGGTAGCATGCCGCTACAGCGTGGACGTGAACCGTATGTGCAGTTGACGGACTTTGAGCGAGTATAGTGGGCATGCGTTAGGCCGGGTGGACGTACCGCCGAATTGCTCAACACGTGGGGCGTGAGGTCTCCACAGTACATCGATGTTGTCGCCAGTGGTCGGCGGAAGGTGCACGTGCCCGTCGACCTGGGACCGGACCGCAGCGACGCACGGATGCACGCCAAGACCGTAGGATCCTACGCAGTGCCGTAGGGGACCGCACCGCCACTTCCCAGCAAATTAGGGACACTGTTGCTCCTGGGGTATCGGCGAGGACCATTCGCAACCGTCTCCATGAAGCTGGGCTACGGTCCCGCACACCGTTAGGCCGTCTTCCGCTCACGCCCCAACATCGTGCAGCCCGCCTCCAGTGGTGTCGCGACAGGCGTGAATGGAGGGACGAATGGAGACGTGTCGTCTTCAGCGATGAGAGTCGCTTCTGCCTTGGTGCCAATGATGGTCGTATGCGTGTTTGGCGCCGTGCAGGTAAGCGCCACAATCAGGACTGCATACGACCGAGGCACACAGGGCCAACACCCGGCATCATGGTGTGGGGAGCGATCTCCTACACTGGCCGTACACCTCTGGTGATCGTCGAGGGGACACTGAATAGTGCACGGTACATCCAAACCGTCATCGAACCCATCGTTCTACCATTCCTAGACCGGCAAGGGAACTTGCTGTTCCAACAGGACAATGCACGTCCGCATGTATCCCGTGCCACCCAACGTGCTCTAGAAGGTGTAAGTCAACTACCCTGGCCAGCAAAATCTCCGGATCTGTCCCCCATTGAGAATGTTTGGGACTGGATGAAGCGTCGTCTCACGCGGTCTGCACGTCCAGCACGAACGCTGGTCCAACTGAGGTGCCAGGTGGAAATGGCATGGCAAGCCGTTCCACAGGACTACAACCAGCATCTCTACGATCGTCTCCATGGGAGAATAGCAGCCTGCATTGCTGCGAAAGGTGTATACACTGTACTAGTGCCGACATTGTGCATGCTCTGTTGCCTGTGTCTATGTGTCTGTGGTTCTGTCAGTGTGATCATGTGATGTATCTGACCCCAGGAATGTGTCAATAAACTTTCCCCTTCCTGGGACAATGAATTCACGGTGTTCTTATTTCAACTTCCAGGAGTGTCTGTCTGACAAGCATTTCTGTAATGTTGGTCATATGGGTATTTATGAAATTGCTGTGGCTGTGTTATTCTTAATTAAGATGCAAAGTTCCTTTGGATATGCGTGCATGTCCATGCATACATGCATTCATATCCCAAGGAACTTTGCATCGCGATTCAGTACGCCACAGGCATTGCAATATCGTATTTATCCGCCGAGACCAGGCAAGCGACTTTCAAGTAAGATGTCTCACCTGTACGTGAGTATAGATAATGGATATACGAGTACAGGTTGTAGACGCTATATGGAAGTTTGGGCCTGGCCGTTGGTCGTGCGCGTGCAGCCAAATGGTACGGCGACAGCTCGGGAAAAGCCGGAAATCCGGGTTCGAGTCCCGGCCCGGCGCAAGTTTTTATTGCCGTCATTCCATTATACAGCTGACGGTTGTCCATACTCGCAACTGCGAATACATGAGTATTTAGTTACCAGCTGTCGAAAAGCTTAAATATATTTTGGTAGTTGATGAAAATTTAAGATTATTTTGTATATAAATTGGTCAGAGAATTTGTATTAACGTTTACTATAAAAATTGGTTGAAGTGCAGCGAAGTTCCAGAAATGTTTAATAATGCTTTTGGTAAGTCTGGTAAAACACGCTTTACTCCAGAGGCATAAACGTTTTCTAAAGACCGTGAAGATGCTGAAAATATCGAGCGCCCACGGCGCTCCAGTACGGCATCGCCCGACGAAATCGTGAAAAACGTCTAAGTAATGTTCACGAACGACCGGTGACCCATCATCAGGAAAGCCACTGATTATGTCAGGGTATCAAATGGCTCACTCCATGAAATGATTTCGGATGATCTGGATGTAAGGCGCGTGACAGCAAAATTTCTTCCAAAATTAATGGATTTCGAATGGCGGCGAATGAAAGTGGCTCAAGAGTCGCTAGATGAAGTCGACAACGATGTAAAACTAATTTGTCAAAGCAGATGATGAAACTCTGCTTTACGGGCATGACGTCTAAACTAAGGCTAAATTATCCCAGTGAAAAGCGTGTTGAATCGGCAATACCGAAAGAAGCTCGACAAGCGTGATCAAATGCGAAGGTTATTCTCACCGTGTTGTTCTATTTTAACGTCACAGTGCACCAGAGTTCTTCCTACAGTGCCTTACGATAAATACAACGTAGGAGATCGAGACCGTATGTGTGAAGCAACCCAAAAATAAACACACACCCTGCTTTGTGGCGGAACTATTCGTACCTTTTATATCACGATAATGCAGCTGCTCACACTCCATTGCTTTTTCGTGAATATTTGGCCATAACCACTATTGTACTGATGCACTAGTCTCTATTTTCTCTAGGCATGGCGTCATGCGACTTTAAATCTGTTCCCAAAAATAAAGAAAAAAGTCTGCCGTTTTTGAAGGGTAAACTCTATATTGCATTAAAAAAAGCATCGCTGAGAGAGCTAAAAGCTATATCACACAGATTGAACTTTTGAAGGGGATAGCCGGCCGCGGTGACAGAGTGGTTCTAGGCGCTTCACTCCGGAACAGCGCGACAGCCACGGTCGCAGGTTTGAATCCTGCCTCGGACATGGGCGTGTTTGATGTCCTTAGGTTAGTTAGGTTTAGGTAGTTCTAATTTCTAGGAGACTGATGACCTCAGATGTTAAGTCCCATAGTGCTCAGAGCCATTTGAATCATTGCAAGAAGAGTCGGGTATCATATTGAGACACGCCACATACGTCTCACGTAATGATCGCGAGGAAATAATCGAGATAAATTGTGTGTTACGTGGAGCTTTCCCGACACTCGTTCTTCCCACACACCATTCGTTCGAGAAAAGGAAAGGGGGTGGGGAATATATTTGTACTAAGAGAACCCTCTACCACACACCGGAAGCTGGACTGTGGAGTATAAATGTACATGTGAGTGTTGCTTAAAAGATGTGTGATACAAAATGTATAGGTGCGTCTTTGTTTTAAACTGTGTTTCTTTGTTTCAAGTTCCTATGAACACTGGCGCAGTATGCTTTCGGAAATGTCTGGCTTTCCGAAAAAGCAGTTTTCCGAATCTTCCTTTTCACCAGTTTTTTAGATGGTTGATATTTCGCTCTAATCTGTTTGCCATCCTCTATTCAATTTCTTTTGTTACTCGTCTTTCATTTTTTTGAGTTGCGTTACGAGAATTTCCTGCGTTACTGGGCGCTGTAGTTCCTGCTCCGCCGCAGGCATCGCATTCTTACGAATTCAGCCTCTTTCACACGAAACTTTGAAACTTCGTTGCTTTTGTATATCAGGTTTAGCTCGCGAGGTGTTCCTTAGGAGGCACAAATCACAGCTCCCATTCTTCTTGTTGGCAGCTCTACATGAGGGAGGCGGAGTTCCCTTCTTCCGCTCGCCAGAATTCTTATCATGAAGGATGGAGCGCTCTCCGTTCCTCTCGACTTTATGGTCAATACAGTGTTAGAGGTCGTGTAGCATCTTACACATCTGCCACAAGTTGTGCAATTGATGCAAAAAATATCGGGACTAAAAATTCGTTAGTGTCGATGGAGACGTTGTTTGTGGTTCACATATGGCTATAACAAAATGACAAGAATCGACCGATGGACAGACGGTTTAAGTACTAAGATTCTAAGATTCTTCAGGAAAAAAAAAATGTTACGCACGAGTTGCCTGCAAAACGTGACGTTCAGTATCGACAGCTAAGGGCATATTTCGAATAATTCGAGGCGCGAAAGAAGAAACTCCGTAGCGCTGTAGTTCTCAACAGCACCGCCCTTTCAATGTGTTAAAAAAACAACTGGTATTTTTAATTCTTAGAAAGGATTTTATTTATTCGTCTACATCACTATTATCCCCTTCAAATGTTTCAAATGGCTCTGAGCACTATGGGACTTAACATCTGAGGTCATCAGTCCCCTACATCACACACATCCGTGCCCGAGGCAGGATTCGAACCTGCGACCGTAGCTGTCGCGCGGTTTCTTTTTGCAATGTACGCTCTCAAAATTTCCAACCGCAAACCTCTGCGTGATGCAAAATACATTTCTTATAGCATCTGTCCCTGGAGTTCACTGAGCACCTCAGGAAAGCCCTTGCGCAGAGTAAAGGAATCCGTGACGAAACCCGTTGGTCTTCGTTGGGTCTTCCATGTATCCTACTAATCCTATTTAGTAAGTGTCCTGATGAGAAACACTGTAAAAAAGGACGAAGGTGTGCTTTGTATGGCACTTCATTCGTGCGTGAATCACATTTCCTTAAAATTCTCCCACTGAATCTCAGCCTGGCATCTACTTTTCCTAATATTTTTTTTAAAGTTCAGGTCGTTCCGGTGGTAACTCATAGATATTTTTTCTGCGTATTCTGCTATAGATCACCATAGAGAAAAACACAACAAACCATATAATAGTAAAACCCAATTTCTGCACCTCCACAGTACCAGTAAAGAAAGTACGATGATGACACAAGTGCGTCGGAACATATTTAGGTTATTAACAGTTTATTTTACAGAAAGAATGTGCACTCCCAGCAGAGTGTGTGCTGATTTGAAGCTTCCTGGCAAAAGTAAAACTCTGTGCCGGATCAAGACTCTAACCTGGGACGTACGGAGATCGCGACCAAGTCCTCTACCGAGTGAGCTATCGAATTGCTACCAATGACCTGCCTTAACAGCTTTACTCCCTGCCACTACTTTCTCTCGCATCTTCCAAATTTCTCACAATTTCTAACAATTTCTCGCGCATACCGAACGGAATTGCACTCCTGGAAGAAATGGTCAGTGTAAGATGTGAAGGCAGGTCGTGAATCGTGCTTGGATATATCGGTCGCTAGAGTATATACCCACGAAAGCACAAAGTCCGAGGTTCGAGTCGCGGCCAAGAAGTTACAAATCAGCTGATTGCATGAAAGATGACCTGAAATCCTATAAGTGCCCAAAGTAACATCAACACTAAACTTCCTGGAAGATTAAAACTGTGTGCCGGACCGAGACTCGAACTCATGTTCTAGTAACATCAATATCTTTTGTATATCACAGAAATACACCCGTCTGCAATTCTTCTATACAGTCCTTTCGTCTCTCTTTCTACGTGCAGTATCGGCCGCCGACCGGTTGGCCGCACTTTAAAGCACGTGCACAGCCAGCCACATGTTCGCGTTTTGTCCTCAGCTCTCGGTCTAGTGGCTAGCGTTGCTGCCTCGGGATTACGGGTTCGATTCCCGGCCAGGTTGGCGATTTCCTCTCCCCGGGGACTTTGTACGGGAGCTGACGACCGCGCAGTTGAGCGCTCCACAAATCCAACATCATCATCACTATCATCATCATCATCATCTTCTTCTTCTTCTTCTTCTTCTTCTTCTTCTTCTTCTTCTTCTTCTTCTTCTTCTTCTTCTTCACGCCTTGGCGTTTTCTACAGCCACCACCGCGGCCTGAGGGCGCTGCCACGAACGCTTACGCCGCTGCCAATGATACGGAAGCATCATCCCTCCGCAGCTCCAGGGGCGGGTATAATAAGTTCAAACATCGATGCACTGAGTCCCACTTTGTGTGCATGCCATTTCATGACATTTACAGACTTTCATATCGACCAGTGCTTGCATCGACGGTAAAGTCATTATGTTGAAGACATATCGAATAGTAAATCTTTCTACGTGAATACATTTCAACATTCAGATCCACTGTTACCAACTGGCACTGCTACTACGGTAAACATGTATTACTTTTCCTATTTGAAATTAGATATCTTAGATCCCTGTCTACGTACTGCCACTGTTCCTCGCTCGTGTATCCACTAATGAACCACAAAGACTGCAAAGGAAGTTACAACAATTCGAACCACGAAAATCAATAATTTTTTTTATAGAAAATACATGTGCTGTTCACACCTTTTCCTATGGGCACTATTACTAATGCACTAGTCTTTAGATCACTGTGTTTTTTACAAAAATCTTGATCCGCTATAGAGATGCAATCGCTCAGCCTTAGCCGTAGACACCGGCAGAGTGTAGATTATTATCAAGAATTTAACATGTACCTGATTACGAATTATGAAATGAATCTCGGAAAAAAGAAATAAGGCTCTGAGCACTATGGGACTTAACATCTTAGGTTTAAGTAGTTCTAAGTTCTAGGGGAGTGATGACCTAACTAACCTAAGGACATCACACACAACCATGCCCGAGGCAGGATTCGAACCTGCGACCGTAGCAGTCTCGCGGTTCCGGACTGCAGCGCCTAGAACCGCACGGCCACCGAGGCCGGCAATCTCGAAAAATTATGTAAATTAATACATTTATTTTAAAAACTAAAAGAACGAATAAAATAAATTACACATCTAAACTCGAAGAAATAAAGAATAAAACATCATGAAAGTGACGTACACATGCACACTATTAACACAGCGCTTGATTCTTTAACACAGCTGAGGCGTACAAGTGGGTCTTGCGAGTTCATAAGCTCTTCCCATCGCACATCCAAAGGAAGGGACTTTGCAGTCCAACTAGGCTTTTAACTTCGCAGAATAGCACACCTTTTTTTTGCGATTCAAGGCGTATTCGGACAGTAAATTTATTTTCTAAGAATTGTATTGTACAACAATGTGAGATAGCAGTATGTGGGGGTCATGCGAGAATATGCTCCAAAAGTTCAACAGCAACTGGTTATACAGCAACTGCGGGTATTAAAGCTACACACAAAGAAATTGTAAAAGGTTTTCATATTATCAGACAATACGACACGGTCAACGACCCAGGCATATTTGTGTGCTATTTGATCCTGGCTTTTACGAAGCTTGCAAACGATAAATGAAACGGGCAATCTTGGTGGCATGCATTACCGAGATGCAGTGAGTTGAGAGACGTTACGACTGAAGCCCTGAAATTGTGTTAGGAGCCCTTTGGCATTTTTCCTCATTGCGCCAGAGCAGGCTTGCTTTCTGAGCCGCCTTTTTCGCCACCGAGCAATCGGCAGCCGCGGCCCCTGCTCGCTAGGCAACCCGCAGACGACGGCCGTTGTAATTAACCCGCACGGCGCCGCGGGCCCCCGACGCGCTGCCGCGAAATTGAGGAGAGAACCGGGAAGAGGGGGTGGGGTGAAACGTGGGAGGGGGGGGGGGCGAGAGCCGGAGAGAGGGGACGGGAGTGTGAGGGGCTGAGGTTGTCTGCAGACCTGACCACAGCCCTGTGGCTGTTTGTCGCATCCTCGATTGACAACTAGCACTTTCAGCGAGATACAGCTGTCATTGCAACGGCGTTGATATGAAATTTTTGAAAAAGAACGAACACAACACGAAGCTGCTAATACTGAAGTGGAATTTCCATGTACAAAAACCCTTTAATATGGACAAGAAACTTCTGGAAAACCGACATCTTAGAAGTAATAACTCACTGAGAACAAGAGCTCTCTTCGCAGTTGCCAACCACCAGATGTATAATAGATTGACGACCATGAAAATTTCTGCCAGACCGGGACTCGAAACCGGATTTCCCGCTTATCACGAGCGGTCGCCTTATCATTACGCTATCCGAGCTCGACTGACGGTCTGTGCCCTAAGGACGCTCCACACCGCGACTCCTGCCCCCATGTAATACAAAGAACAGCCCCAGCGACTTGATGCAACAGGCCTTGTGCCTCACCTCGTTCACTGTCAACGGCATTAGTTCTGCTCTCAAAACACGGATGCTTCAAGATACATTACGACTGCGGATCTGCATGTTGTTTGCCTTGAAGACCAACCAGGACAGTGTCTCGATACCTACGGACTTGATGCCTACGCCATATCTTCAGATGTGGGCGGAAGAGGTACGGCTACTCTGCTCAGAGAAGGGATTATGGCAATTGCAATATCCTGTTTACCGTCGACCCGTGCTGTCGCGCTCATGGTTGGTACAGTTTGCTTGGTGAAACTGTACGCTCCTTCTGGAACCGACAGAAGAGAGCACGCCGCACCTTTTATGCCGAAGATAGAGCATTGCTCTTCCAGGGCGATTCCGACCACTCAGTAGCTGGCGGAGATTTCAATCGTGTGCTTAGACCATCTGAACAGATGCCACACTACCTGCCCGCCCGTTCAGGCGCTTATAGAGGAATTGGCCTTGTTGAACACTTAGGTAATCAAAACGGCGATCGAAAGACACCCACCTACTTTACTAGCCATTCCGTGAGCCATTTGGATCGAGTTTACATCACACACGGTATGCGATCGGCAGTTGTCGACGCGGAGATGTAGCCGGCAGCGTTCACGGACCACCTGGCGTATGTGTGAACTCTCACCCTGCGCCGCCAACGCGTCCAACGAAGTAGGGGTCCGTGGGGCTTCAATCGAGCTCCTCTTCATAAGGTAAAGCGTAGACGCGAAGTTGAGTCCATGTGGAGCATATCCCAACGACGATTACCAGCCCACGGTTCTTCACTTCAACAGTGATTACGGTGTGTCAAATCCGCCTTGTGCCGAACATTAACCAGCTATGGACGAGACACAGAGCACTGATAAATCGCGAAAACTGAATTCTACTACACTGCACTTCGCGAACTGGCTGTGCAACCCCCGTCATACATCAAAAAAAGTTTTGCATCATCTTGGTCCCGAGAGTTCCGGAACCTTTACAGAAAATTGGAATAGAGACCAACATAAACATCATTTACGCCATTTTTATTGCTCACGAAAACCACACATTGTATGCTGTACCACCATACAGCGAGACCTTCAGAGGTGGTAGTCCATATTGCTGTACACACCGGTACCTCTTATACCCAGTAGCACATCCTCTTGCACTGATGCATGCTTGTATTCGTCGTGCCATAGTATCCACAAGTTCATTAAGGCACTGTTGGTCCAGACTGTCCCACTCTTCGACGGCTATTCGGCGTAGATCCCTGAAAGTGGTTGGTGGGTCACGTCGTCCATAAACAGCCGTTTTCAATCTATCCTAGGCATGTTCGATAGGGTTCATGTCTGGAGAATATGCTGGCCACTCTAGTCGGGCGATGTCGTTACCCTGAAGGAAGTCATTCACAAGATGTGCACGATGGGGGAGCGAATTGTCGTCCATGAAGACGAATACCTCGCCAATATGCTGCCGATATCGTTGCACTATCGGTCGGAGGATGGCATCCACGTTTCTTAACAGCCGTTACGGCGCCTTCCATGACCACCAGCAGGCGTACGTCAGCCCCATATAATGCTACCCCAAAACACCAGGAAACCTCCACCTTGCTGCACTCGCTGGACTATGTGTCTAAGGCGTTTAGCCTGAGCGGGTTACCTCCAAACACGTCTCCGACGATTGTCTGGTTGAAGGCATATGCGACACCCATCGGTGAAGAGAACGTGATGCCAATCCTGAGCGTTCCATTCGGCATGTTGTTGGGCCCATCTGTACCGCGCTGCATGTTGTAGTGGTTGCAAAGATGGACCTCGCCATGGACATCGGGAGTGAAGTTGCGCATTGTGCAGCGTAATGCGCATAGTTCGAGTCGTAACACGACGTCCTGCAGCTGCCCGTAAGGCATTGTTCAACATTGTGACGTTGCTGCTAGGTTCCTCCGAGCCATAATCAGTAGGTATCCGTCATCCACTGTAGTAGTAGCCCTTGGGCGGCCTGAGCGGGGCATGTCATCGACCGTTCCTGTGTCTCTGTATCTCCTTCATGTCCGAACAACATTGCTTTGGTTCACTCCAAGACGCCTGGACAATTGCCTTTTTGAGAGCCCTTCCTGGCACAAAGTAACAATGCGGACGCGATCGAGTCGCGGTATTGACCGTCTGGGTATGGTTGAACTACGGACAACACGAGCCGTGTACCTCCTTCCTGGTGGAATGACTGGAATTGATCGGCTGTCAGACACCCTCCGTCTAACATTCGCTGCTCATGCATGGTTGTTTACATCTTTGGCGGGTTTAGTGACATCTCTGAACAGTCAAGGGGGCTGTGTATATGATACAATATCCACAGTCAATGTCTAGCTTCAAGATTTCTGGGAACTGGGGAGATGAAAAACTTTTTTTGATGTGTATGTGGGTAGATCAAACCGTTAGCGCTTATTTTCTACTGGGCAGTCGGTCAGATGTGGAGGTGTGGATGCGTGGACTCAGAACTGTTAGTTTATACTGACATTGGACAGCCCACTTATCTTGTGCAAAAAAACATCAGGTCGTTAAGCTTGTGACATGTCTGCGTTCGACAAAGAGGAAAAACAACTAGCACACTGATGTGTGTACATATTAAGGTACCAAATACAAAAAAAATCTGCATTTATACACATTGCACCCTGTAAATCCTGAAAAACACAGATACTTACTACACGTTGTAATTCCCTAACAATCTTTTACGTTTAAGTTGCGATCAAAGAGTTTTCGTTCGAAGGCCGTACAGCCCACAATTGGAATTCAATCAGGTAAAATTTCCATCATCATTGTGGCAATCATCCCATTGACGCACCGGGTTGAAATAATCGTCTGGTAAAACACCCCGTGCTGTTACGTAAGGAACTCGGAACTACCTGCTGCACGTCCTCGTCCGACAGGAATCGTCGAACCTTCAAGGCCTTTTTTTTTTTTTTTTTTTACTGACAGAAGATGTAACAATAACATCGGGAGAGATCAGTACTATAACGCTGGTGCTCGAATGTCTCCCCTTGAGTTCGCGCAGTTCTGCGTTACCATAGGGGTGCGTCTTGTATCGAACTTGGCACACCATTGCACAACGGTGATTTTTGGCAGGCATACTGTCCCATACAGATTCTACATCTCCGATGGATGTCTATCGGTGTTTGCCCTTCGGAATCCAAGAAAAGAATAGCAGCGTATTAGTCCTATTTGGACGCATTTGGTAATAATGTCGTCACAGTTCACGTTTCCGCATTTACCGCACGCACGTTGTAAAGGCACGAATGCCACACTAATCTCTTACATGTCGGTGACTATATAGCCGTATCAGAGCTGCGCTACGCTGCATATGCGCTGCTGCAACGCCGTCAACAGGAAACTTATTGATCGCCCGTTGTAATACAAATAATTCAAAGTGAATTCAACTATAACATTGGCTGGCTGCTGAGATGCTTGTACGGATCAGTACAAGACCAGTACATGAAATGAACTGACATTATTACAATATTTCTAGTATTTTCATTTGGTCGCCAGCGCGCTCGGAGTCTTCCTAGACTCCAGTACCATGACAGCTGCGCCACCGTCTGCTCACTTCTAGTGGCCAGCTCCTCAATCAGACGGTCACACAGCAGCATGTCTCATTTCTCCGACGATTTTTACGCTGATTAATATACAAAAACTCCTTCAGGGTGGACTGTTGTACTCTCAGCTATCTTTCACGTAACATCGCCACGTGATTGACTAGCGAAATAAATTAAACCAATCGCGATAAGCGTACCGCAACATGGCAACGGAGTTAGCACAAGTCGAATACATTAAGATCGTCTTCCTACCACGAAATATAATTACCCTCCAGACAGACAACCAGCCTGCCGATGTGGCCGAGCGGTTGTAAGCGCTTCAGTCCAGAACTACGCGGGTGCTCCGGTCGCAGGTTCGAATCCTGCCGCGGGCATGGATGTGTGTGATATCCTTAGGTTTGTCAGGTTCAACTCGTTCTAAGTTCTAGGGGACTAATGACCTCAGAAGTTGAGTCCCATAGTGCTCAGAGCCATTTGAACCATCATTAGATAATTCCAGTAAACAGATCCTGCGGTATGAAACTTCCTGGCGGATTAAAACTGTGTGCCCGACCGAGACTCGAACTCGGGACCTTTGCCTTTCGCGGGCAAGTGCTCTACCAACTGAGCTACCGAAGCACGACTCACGTCCGGTACTAACAGCTTTACTTCTGCCAGTATCCGTTCGAGTCTCGGTCGGGCACACAGTTTTAATCTGCCAGGAAGTTTCATATCAGCGCACACTCTGCTGCAGAGTGAAAATCTCATTCTGGAAACATCCCCCAGGCTGTGGCTAGGCCATGTCTCCGCAATATCCTTTCTTTCAGCAGTGCTAGTTCTGCAAGGTTCGCGGAAGAGCTTCTGTAAAGTTTGGAAGGTAGGAGACGGATACTGGCAGAAGTAAAGCTGTGAGTACCGGACGTGAGTCGTGCTTCGGTAGCTCAGTTGGTAGAGCACTTGCCCGCGAAAGGCAAAGGTCCCGAGTTTGAGTCTCGGTCGGGCACACAGTTTTAATCCGCCAGGAAGTTTCATATCAGCGCACACTCCGCTGCAGAGTGAAAATCTCATTCTAGATCCTGCGGTAGTTCTTCGTTTTTATTGCGGATAGCCTTGTCGTCAGCGCATCTAATCTAAACAGTATTCTTTCACTCTGAGTTTTAATGCCCCTAAGCAACCTTTCTTTTATTTCCATCATTGCTTCTAGACTGAACAGCAGGGACGGGAGAACTTTTTAATCCGGTTGATTCGTTCTTCGACTCCCACTCTTATTATTCCTGTTTGGTTTCCCTACATAAGTACGAGTAGAGTAGGCGACAGGATACCTGTGGAATCTGCCAGGAAGTTTCAGGATACCTGTGATAACGTGCTTTATGCCCTGAGGAAGACTTATTCACATTATTAAATCCCGTAATACACACTAATTCTGCTGGAACTTTTAGTGTCTTGCTCCGTCTAATTCACTTGATTTCAACCGAACTGTAATTTTTCCCATGTACAAGAGACCAGCGACTTAGGTCGTATTAAAGTTTTGTAAGTGGTAAATACTGTAACTGCAAAAGGTTTTTTTATTTGCTGTAAATTACAGCGTTATAAGATAAACATAGTACGACATTACGTAGTACACTCCTGGAAATTGAAATAAGAACACCGTGAATTCATTGTCCCAGGAAGGGGAAACTTTATTGACACATTCCTGGGGTCAGATACATCACATGATCACACTGACAGAACCACAGGCACATAGACACAGGCAACAGAGCATGCACAATGTCGGCACTAGTACAGTGTATATCCACGTTTCGCAGCAATGCAGGCTGCTAATCTCCCATGGAGACGATCGTAGAGATGCTGGATGTAGTCCTGTGGAACGGCTTGCCATGCCATTTCCACCTGGCGCCTCAGTTGGACCAGCGTTCGTGCTGGACGTACAGACCGCGTGAGACGACGCTTCATCCAGTCCCAAACATGCTCAATGGGGGACAGATCCGGAGATCTTGCCTGTCAGGGTAGTTGACTTACACCTTCTAGAGCACGTTGGGTGGCACGGGATACATGCGGACGTGCATTGTCCTGTTGAAACAGCAAGTTCCCTTGCCGGTCTAGGAATGGTAGAACGATGGGTTCGATGACGGTTTGGATGTACCGTGCACTATTCAGTGTCCCCTCGACGATCACCAGAGATGTACAGCCAGTGTAGGAGATCGCTTCCCACACCATGATGCCGGGTGTTGGCCCTGTGTGCCTCGGTCGTATGCAGTCCTGATTGTGGCGCTCACCTGCACGGCGCCAAACACGCATACGACCATCATTGGCACCAAGGCAGAAGCGACTCTCATCGCTGAAGACGACACGTCTCCATTCGTCCCTCCATTCACGCCTGTCGCGGCACCACTGGAGGCGGGCTGCACGATGTTGGGGCGTGAGCGGAAGACGGCCTAACGGTGTGCGGGACCGTAGCCCAGCTTCATGGAGACGGTTGCGAATGGTCCTCGCCGATACCCCAGGAGCAACAGTGTCCCTAATTTGCTGGGAAGTGGCGGTGCGGTCCCCTACGGCACTGCGTAGGATCCTACGGTCTTGGCGTGCTGCGGTCCGGTCCCAGGTCGACGGGCACGTGCACCTTCCGCCGACCACTGGCGACAACATCGATGTACTGTGGAGACCTCACGCCCCACGTGTTGAGCAATTCGGCGGTACGTCCACCCGGCCTCCCGCATGCCCAACTGCACATACGGTTCACGTCCACGCTGTCGCGGCATGCTACCAGTGTTAAAGACTGCGATGGAGCTCCGTATGCCACGGCAAACTGGCTGACACTGACGGCGGCGGTGCACAAATGTTGCGCAGCTAGTGCCATTCGACGGCCAACACCGCGGTTCCTGGTGTGTCCGCTGTGCCGTGCGTGTGATCATTGCTTGTACAGCCCTCTCGCAGTGTCAGGAGCAAGTATGGTGGGTCTGACACACCGGTGTCAATGTGTTCTTTTTTCCATTTCCAGGAGTGTATTTTCGTCAAATATAGTCCCATACAGCTGCGATGCAGTAAGGCGAAACTGTGTCTGAACACTCACATATCACTGACTTACATGACTTACGAATACAGAACAGTTCGAATACGCTGAGGTGACAAAAGTCATGGGATAGCGATATGCACACATATAGGTGGCGGTGGTACCACGTACACAAAGTATAAAAGGGCAGTGGAGCTGTGATTTGTACTCAGGTGATTCATGTGAAAAGCTTTCCGGCGTGCTTATGCCCGCACGACGGGAATTAAAAACTTTGAACGCGGAATGTTAGTTGGTGCTAGATGCATGAGACACTCCAATACGGAAATCGTTAGGTAATTCACAATTCCGAGTTCGACAGTGTCAAGAATGTGCCAAGAATACCAATGACATTTCACGCATTGTCCCTCACCATGGAGAAAGCAGTGGTCAACTGCTTTCACTTAACGACCGAGACCAGCGTCGTTTGAGTTTGTCAGTGCCAAGAAAAGCAAAACTGCGTCAAATGATATCAATGTGGGACGGAAGGCGGTCGTATCCGTTAAGAAAGTGCGGCGAAATTTAGCGTTAATGGGCTATGGCAGCAGACGACCGGCATGAGTTGCCTCGGTAACAGCACATCACCCGCAGCGCCTCTCATGGGTTCTTCAAACACACACAAAAAATTAAATCATTTTACGCTGTGTGAAACAACACCTATGGAAGCTTCGCGGCACCGCAATCGTATCTCACTTACCGTTTCTAGAGCAAATGGACAACTACTCATTCGCCGAAAATATATAAATGCCGTATAATGAATAGGAAATTTGGAAATTTGTTGTAAGTTCTGTGGGACCAAACTGCTGAGGTCAAACTCCGTTGCCTCGCTGGCATAGCTGCTCCTGAAATCACACGTGAGATAGCTGCGAGATATGAGAAGAGTAAGGCCACAACGAAGCCCATGCACCATAGAGTCGTCAGCTCGCTCATAGCAGGCAGAAATCCAGAAAGAGCTTCTAGACAACTACTGAGGCTCTCATCGAGAATCCACATACGGCAAGGATCTCGCGATTGCGGGAGAAATGTCGGTATTTGAGAGAATAGATGGCTCCAAACGAAGAACTTCCCCCTGGAGATACGGAGAAGTGGTCAATACGGAGGTCTCTCAATAGATTACGATATAACACAACGAGACGCAAGACCAATCTGCGGACGTGGGGTTTCTCTGTGGGCTCAGTTCTTTGCCAGTGTGGCGTTGGGCAGACTAACAGCCATTTCCTTCAGTGTTCTCCTGACCAACCACTTGTACCATGCAAGACCTTATGACAGCTACGCCAAATGCACTTGAAGTATGTATATACACTAATGACACGATAAATAAATCGGTCCCTAAGCTTACACACTATTTAACCTAACTTAAAATAAGTTACGCTAAGGACAACACACACACACACACACACACACACACACACACACATGCCCGTGGGAGGGCCCGAACCTCCGACGGGGTGATGATAATGAATAGGGATAATATAAAAAGAGTGCAAGGTTATAATGTTTTCTGAGCGTTGAATTATTTGCACAGTTTCCTCTACGTTCGGCTACGTCCGTTTGGGGATTATTCCGAAGTTCCCCGTCCCTTTCATGGGTGCTTAATAAGCACATAGTTTGTTAAGCGATTTGGTATGTACCGCTTAATGTTCTGAGATTGCTACAAAAGCGCGGGAACAACGTGAAGCCCTCATCCCGGGGGAACACGACCTCCACGGATAGTCTAGCGGTTGTCTGCTTTTGGCGAGCAGCTCTGCAGGGTGGTCCCTGGATGCCTTACCTGCAGGTGGCTGGGGCTGCCGGGATTTTCCGGTCGTAGTCAAAACACCTTTGTCCCGTTGTTGGGCCAAGCGTGCCTGGAACACCCACAGTGAGCGGTGCGGTCCCACCCTCGATCTATTCTGACACTTATTTGGGTACACGAAAAACAGATTTTTACAACGATCCTTAGAGTTTCGTAGCTCATCTTCAGAGACAGACAAGTGTAAAACTGACTATTAACAAAAGCAATGGTTTCTATACGGGCACTCGCGACCGTAATACACGGACAAATTATGTGAAACAGCTTTCATGGAACCCACCCGAGACATCAGAGGCTACTTTCGTAAAACAGTCTGGTGACAAGCAACAAAACATGGCAGGGCAACGTTTCTAAGAGAGGTAAATATTTGCACTCTTGTTCCCCGTAAACCTGCATCTTTCGTCACTTTTCTGAAAGATAAATTTCATCTTACAGCTGGAAATTATATTATACAGGTTTTTTTTTTTTTAAAGTATCACATATCCTTACAGGAGACAGAATTAGTTCTGGTAGTGCTATGTCCGGGGGAACATGGGAAACATGGCAATGAGCTATTGTCGCATGATCCATAGGAAAAGGGGTTGGTGTCCAGTCGTGTATCAACCACAGCCGTCGTCTTTCTGGAAGGTCAACGTTCTCCACTAGCTCTGGTAATGGATCGCACATATATCGGCGATACACAGCACATGTTAAACTGTATGGTAATGTGAATAGCCCTAAGAGTCTGTCACCTATAATACCTGAAATTACGTCGGTACTGCAGAGACCCTGATGCCTTGCCATCATGATGGTTCTAGAACTTGCAAAAAAATGGTTCAAATGGCTCTCAGCACTATGGGACTTAACATCTGTGGTCATCAGTCCCCTAGACTTAGAACTACTTAAACCTAACTAACCTAAGGACATCACATACATCCATGCCCGAGGCAGGATTCGAACCTGCGGCCGTGTAACTGTTTTGAAAATCATATGTAATATAACACGAAATAGTTGTGACTGAAGGCGTTGTTCTAATTCATACCTCCAATATGCAGTTGTGTCGGACATTTAGCCAGGCGAATGGATGGTACTGGAAGTAAGGAAGATATTCCGAGAGAGAATGAAAAAGACCAGCTTAATGAAAGGTGACTAGACAGTATTAGAAAATGCGCACATTCAGGATGGATGCCCAAAAAATTTAGAGACTGGATTAATAAATAAAAAATATAGAAAAGTTACGGTGGTAGTTTCAGTGCTTCAGGTGTTCTACAAAGCCTATCTCACTTGAGTACGATGCAGAGAGCGTTCACAAAACCACGTAAAACTGTCAGAAAACTCTTTCTTTGGGATGTTATTCAACTCTCACCTCACATTTTCACCTCATTCGCTCTTGGCGAACCATCAGAGACTGATTCTGCACTTAGTAGTTTTGTGGTAGTTTCGTATTGATAAAACGAAGTCTTGTTGCCAGTGATGATTTTTTCCAGCTAAGAACTACGCCCTTTGAAATAAGTTCTCAGAGCCATTTTTGAACTAAATCCCCAAGTCTGCTCACAAGTGACTAGAGGAATGCACATCCGTTGTTTACGGTTGTTAGCTTAAGCTGCTCCGTAGATACTCTGAGCTGACGTCGTTTATACTCCAGGAATTAAATGTCGCAACTTCTTGGGCAGACATGTGTACAGCTAAAGACTACAATCCATAGGAAAATACAGACGATGCCTTTATCCTGCAGTGGATTCTGGATTACTGCTGACTAATGTATATGCTAGATCGTACTTCTAAAGAGTTATTTTAAGACAAGGAAGAGAGGATAAACGACTCTGGGCTTCGTTGGAATGCCCCATGCCGTCAGTACAATCTGAAATCTCTGACTGATGTCGGCCTATTGGGGAAAATATGAAATTTCAGAATGCCCTAACATGCACACAAACTACCTTCTGCATGTGTCAGCTTATCACGAAATATGAACCGCTTTTGTATTAGCCCGGCATCTGCTATCCAATTAAAACATAGCTGCGACACATGCGTAAAATGTACTTAGCACTGTTCAGAAATTCATGCTCTGTGCGCGATACAGATTAGTTTTACTTCTTTTTTTGTTTCCTTTTTCATTACGTCGGTGCTTGCTGCGCGGACGCGCGTTTGTAATTTTTGCCAGCGTCCAAATAATGGCGAATAATACGGGACATTATTAGCATAAACGAGATGATTAAAATTTTAATTTTATTTGCATGTCGCGGTGAGTGCACAGACAACGAAGTGCGCGAGCGCTTTGATACGATCGTGTGTGTTGCATTTTGTTTCGCTACTCGCATTCTTCGGTATTTTTTTTCCCCCTTTCTTTTCTGCAAATAATATTATTGAGCAGCCCGTGACGCACTCGCTGTTATACAATTAAGTCGGAGAGGAACGTCCGACAAGTTGGTGCTGCCGATTTGCGAGGTCGTTAACCGGGCGCACGCTGACGTCACTCTGTTTACGCCTGCCATTAAGGTACTGATGGCAGGAGAACCCTCTCACGTTAGAATACCGACGCTGCAGTCGCTCAGGCGGCGGTCGCGCTTGCTTCCTGCAGCAACTCGGCTATGCACTGGATGTGCCAGTGACACCTTCCGGAGAATCGTCAGAAAATTTTCTTTCTAATTTCACATTAATGATCCCTCCATTACTAAAAGCCTGGAGCTGGGCAAGAGCAGGTAAGTGCTATATTCACAAAGGTGACAGAATTCATGGGATACCGAGAGATGACACCACTGGCGCGTATGGAGGTCCTGTTTAGTTAGTAACATCTTTGGAAAGAACACACACCAGGTTTCAGCCATATTGGTCTATTTCTTTGTGTTTGGTATTCGTGTGAATCAAGGAAGTCGAGTGACTGTCAAAAAATGAACGAAGATGAATTTCGTGTGGTGATTAAACATTACTTTATGAAAGGCAAAACGCCACAGGAGACTAAAGATAAGCTTGATAAACATTACGGTGAATCTGCACCTTCGATTGGAACAGTTTATAAGTGGTTTCAAAATAATCGGAGTGGCTATATGGGCACAAGTGATGCTGAACGTTCTGGACGCCCTGTGGACGTTACGACTACAGAAGTCATTGATAAAACACCTGCCCTGGTGATGGATGACAGAAGAGTTAAGGTGCGTTGTGATTGCTAGTGCTGTGGGCATCTCGAATGAACGGGTATATAATATTTTGCATAAACATTTGGACACCAGAAAGCTATCCGCAAGATGGGTTCCGCGATTGCTCACGCTTGACCAAAGACTTTATAGTATGAAGTGTTGCAAGGATGGTTTGCAGCTGTTCAGGAAGAATCCGTTGGACTTTAAGCATCGTTTCGTCACTGTGGATGAGACCTGGATACATTACTATACTCCTGAGACCAAACGACAATCTAAATAATTGGTTATCAAGGGAGAATCAGCAACAAAAAAGGCGAAAACCAGTCCTTCAGCCGGAAAGTCTCAAATGGCTCTGAGCACTATGGGACTTAATATCTGAGGTCATCAGTCCCCTAGAACTTAGAACTACTTAAACCTAACTAACCTAAGGACATCACACAAATCCATGCCTGAGGCAGGATTCGAACCTGCGACCGTAGCGGTCAAGCTGTCCCAGACTGAAGCGCCTAGAACCACGCGGCCACAAGGCCGGCGGCCGGAAAGGTTATGGCGACTGTCTTTTGGGATTCGCAAGGGATAATCCTCACCGAATGTCTGGAAAAGCGTAAAACTATTACAGGTGCATATTATACTTCGTTATTGGACCGTTTAAAAACCGAGCTGCAAGAAAAACGCCGGCGACTGGACCGAAAAAAAGGACTTTCCAATCACGACAATGTACCAGCACACACCTCAGCAGTTGTCGTCGCAAAATTAATGGAAACAGATTCCAACTCTTTTCACATCCCCCCCCCCCCTCCCTGTTCTCCAGACTTGGCTCCATCGGACTACTATTTGTTCCCCAATTTGAACGAATGGCTGGGGGAACAAAGGTTTTATTCATGCGAGGTAGTGATTGCAGCAACTTACAGTTATTTTGCAGGCTTGGACAATCCCTATTATTCGGAAGGGATCAGCTAATTAGAACAGCGCTGGACGAAAGGTAAAGTCTAAAAGGAGACCACGTCGAAAAATAAAAAAGGTTTACCCCAAACACGGAAGTAGTTTTTATTTTTGCACGTACTTTTCAAACGTCCCTCGTAGTACCGTGTCTGACCTCTTTTTTCCATGCATGGTGCAGCAGTTTGACGTGGCATGGACTCAGCAAGTCGCTGGAAATACCGTGCAGAAATACTGAGCCATGCTACTTGTATAGCCGTCCGCAATTGCGACACTGCAGGAGTTTGTGCACAGACTGAACTCTCGATTATGTCTCATAAATATTCGATGGGATTCATGTCATCGATATGGATGGCCAAATCTTTTATTTAGTTTGTCCAGAATGCTCTTCAAACAAACCACCAACAATTGTGGTCCGGTGATGTAGCGCACTGTCATCCATAGAAATTCCATTGTTTTTTGGGAACATCGAGTCCATGCATGGCTGCAAATGGCCTCCAAATAGCTGAACCATTTGCAGTGAGTGATCGGTTCTGTTGGACCAGAGGACAATCCAATCCATTTGGAACCATAACCAAATTGCAAAATGCCTTGTTGGCAACTTGGGTCCGTGGCTTCGAGGGGTCTGCGCTATACTCGAACACTACCATCAGCTCTTAGCAGCTGAAGTCGGGGGTCATCTGACCAGGCCACGGTTTTCCATACGTCTAGGGTCTTACTGGTATGGTCACTAACCCAGCAGATGAGCAGCAGTTGGTGTCGTGCTGTCACAAAAGACACTCGCTCCATTTCCTGGCGTAGCCCATTAACACCAAATTCCTCAGCACTGTCATGACGGTTACGTTCGTCGACGTGCCAAATTGATTTCTGCGGTTATTTCACGTAGTGTTGCTCGCCTATTAGCAAGGGCAACACTACGAAAACGCCACTGCTGTCAATCGTTAAGTGAAGGCCGTCGGAAAATGTGCTGTCCGTGGTAGAGGTAATGTCTGGTACTTTCGGCATACTCTTGATACTGCACATCTCTGAATACTGAATTCCCTTAAGATTTCCGAAATGGAATGTACCATCCGTCTAGGTCCAACTACCATTCCGCTTTCAAAGTCCATAAATTCTCGTCGTGCGGCCATAACTACGTCGGAAAGCTTTTCACACGGTGCACCTGAGTACAAATGACAGATCTGTCAATGCACTGTCCTTTTATATCTTGTGTACGCGATACTACCGTCGCATGTTTACGTGCATATTGCTACAAATGGTTCAAATGGCTCTGAGCACTATGGTACTCAACTACTGCGGTTATCAGTCCCCTAGAACTTAGAACTACTTAAACCTAACTAACCTAAGGATAGCACACACATCCATGCCCGAGGCAGGATACGAACCTGCGACGTAGCGGTCGCGATGTTCCAGACTGAAGCGCCTAGAACCGCTCGGCCACACCGACCGGCCATATTGCTATCCCACGACTTGTGCCACCGCAGTGTGCAGCGTATCCAGAAAAGTTGCGAATAACTTCTAGAGGAAGTGAAGCACAACGTAAGGATTGCACACCAACCCATGGCCTTTAAATCTCATGGGTAAGTGGTAGCAAATGTCAAAGATCGGAGAGGAAGGAAGAGAGTGATACATTTGAAACGGTTATTGGACAAAATGAGTACACATGCTGTACGATATGAATTCAAACCTAATGTTACAAGAGTTGCTCGAAGACTGCGTCTCAGACGCCACGTATGCCTGACGCCAACGGAGCATAGTCTGGCGAACACGGAACCAATCGGAAGTTTTTTTGATTGTAGCAGCTGCGCAAACGATTCTTGCGACGAGATCCATTTCAGGCTTCATGGGATGGCATACATGAGATGTCATGGCTCCCCACAGAAAGAAATCAAGGCTCGATAAATTCGGTAATAGTGGGTGTCAGAGAAGCGGTCCACCACGCCACATCCATCGATGCAGGAATTCAAATGCTTACGAACAGCCACTTCCAAATGAGAAGGCTCCCCATCATGTTGGAACCACCTGCTGCGTCTCACATTTGCTGGAATACTTTCAAACAAGCAGGGAAAAACCTGTGCCACAATGTCTCTGTAGGTCCACCTTTATACAAGATGGTAGTGGTGGTTGTTGGGATGTTTAAGGGGGACTAAACAGTGACCTCAGCTGTTCAGTGCAAATGTCAAATCAAAACACTTTCAACCGTCAAAATTTCTAATGATATTTTATTTGCACACAGTTTTAACATTACATTACGTGATCTTCAGACTCCCTGGCCGACGTATGAGAATGCTGGCCCCTATGGGGGATTCTTCCTGCAGGTTGGTCAGAGGACCTGAAGGTGGCGTAATGTAACGCTGAAACGGGTTACATACATGAAACAAAATTGGAAATTTAGATGGTCTGATAATTCGTGGCGCTCAAGCGGGATGTTAAAAGGCACGGCCCAGTTAAGCAGTCGCCGACCAGACCCCCAAGGATCCCAGATATAACCCCATTAGGCTTCTTTCCTTTGGAGCTTTGTCAAGGATACTATCTACCAGACTACGGTTCGAGGCCTGCAGGAAATGCGAGCTCTCATCAGAGCAACAATGGTACGTGTCAATGAGGACATGGCAGGCGGACCATGGATGGAATTGCATCCTTCATGCTACAGGTGACGCATACATTGGAGTATGTTAAACGGCTACTAAAACTTTAGGTGTGTATGAACAGTATGTCGCAAACCGTGCCTTTCTACCTATCCCCGTTTCTGAAATACACGTGAAGGAAGTTGTAGAGAAGATTTTGGAACACCCTGTACTTTCTTTGGCATTCTAGTGTCACTTTGTGGACGCCATATTGTAGTTGGACAATATACAGAGCTTGAGGATCTTCGGGTAGTACGTTTAAACACCCGAAGTTCGTCATCTGGTTTAAACAGAGATCGCTCCTTTGCATTGACGCAACTCTACGCAGCACATGCTTGGGTTAGTCCTGTCACTTCGCCTCTCTGCTTCCATGTCGCTGGATACTCAAAGGTAGCAGGAACTCTTAACACTGTTCCCATAGTTCAGAAGCAGAATCTTGTGGACAACGAGAAATCCGTTACCGTTTCGCTAGATCCGATAACTTTCTCAATGTTTCGTCGGGGTTAAGCTATTTATCTGCAGTAACCGTTACTGAAACGGTGATTTTATGCATAAATCACTCTAGTATTCAAGCTACGGGCGTTCTTGACCGGAAGCGTGACAGGCCTGACTGAGGGCCTCCAGAGCGTGGCGGTGGGTGATGCCATCGAGCGGTCGGGCAGTATCCCGTAACGATCGATCCGTATCGATGGTAATTGAAATATCAGGCAAGCTGGGCACGTCCAGCGCCCGCGGCGATCGCCGCCCAGTAATTAGCCAAGATAAACGCCGCCGAGAGAGAGAGAGAGAGAGGGGGGGGGGCGAGGGGGGAGAATGCACGCCACAGGCATCTGGGGCAGGTCAGGCCGCCACTGCCTTCCTTCTTCATACAGGGGAAACAGTCCCTCCGTATCCCACAGCAGCGTATGTGCTGACCATCTGGAACTTCCCACTGCTGTTCTTCACCCCCAAGTAATCGTACTGAGCGCTAAAGATTGGAAGAAGACAAACAGTCTGTCGGCATACTGAAGTGCTAGCAGGTGTGTGTCCACTCTCTGCAGTAAGCTGCGTCACAAAGAGGAACTACAGCCTCTTTCACTCCAGCTCTTCCACAGCGCGTCTACTGAATGTGACGGAAATCGGCACATGTGAGGTACATGTCAGTAACGCATTGGTCCACCTCTTGCCGTTATGCAGCAATTATATGACTTGGCACTGACTGATAGAGTTTTTGCATGGGTTTCTCGGGGATATCGTGCTAAATTATCTCCAATTGACGCGTTAGATCGTCAAAACCCCTGAGTTGGTTGGAGGGCCCTGCCTGTACTGCTCCAAAAGTTCTCAACTGGGGAAGAGATCCGACGACCTTGCTGGAGAAAGCAGGGTTTGGTAAGCATGAAAACAAGCAGTAGAAAGTCTCGCCCTATGTGGGTGGACATTACCTGGCTGAAATGTAAACCCAGGATGGCTTGCCATGAAGAGCAACAAAACGGCGTGTAGAATATCGTCGATATACCTGTGTGTTTTAAGTGTGCCGCGGATGACGACCGAAGAAGTCCAAGTTGTCAGGCAGTATGGCCAGTGACAATCAGCTTGATGTCCCACAGCTTACTGGGTGTCTCCAGGCATGTCTTCGGCCTGGAATCTCATTGACTGAAGTATAAGTGCCTTTGTTGCTGGGTCCCGGCTCGAACTGAGCCCCGATGACCAGCGAATACGTATCTGGAGATGTCCCAGACAGTGGTGGGATACTGACCAGATTGCCACCCGACAACCGAGAGTGATGGTCTGGGGTGCTACTTGTTTTCATAGCGGATCCTGTTGGATGAGGTCCGCGGCACCCTTACAGCATAGTGATACGTCGACTACACGCCCCGTTTTGTTGCCCTTTGTGGTAAGCCATCCTGGACTTACATGTCAGCACTATAACGCCCACCCGCACAGGGCGAGAGTTTCTACTCCTTGTTTTCATGGTTGCCATACCTTACCTTGGCCAGAAAAATCGCAGGATCTCTGTCCAATTGAGAACGTTAGGACCATTATGGGCCGGGCCCCCGGAACCAGCCCGAGGTTTAGAATCCATGCTGAGCCGAAAAACTGCCTTCATAAGAGCTAAAGGTGGACCAACGCGTTACGGACTTGCTCATTTTGTGAAGCTCTTTCTCTTGAATAAATCATACAATTTTTCTGAAATTGTAATAATTTGTTTGTATGTTTACATTACGTCTACCGATTCCCGTCCCATTCGGCTAATTCCTTCGAAATGCATCTTTTTTGTCTCTATTTTTTGTCTTGTATTTATTTTAGAAAACTGCAGTATACAGGGTGATCTTGTTAAATGTAGAGGAACTGCAGGAAACGATCCCTGTGAAAATATGGAACAAAGGTCAATAGACATATAACGGAAATAGGTTCCACACCTGACGACGGAGATAAGAGTTTGACAGTGGAGGTTTCAGTTATTGAAAGCACATACAGATAACACATCGGGCAAGTGGGAATGTTCTGTCTGTAGTTGTGTTGTAGCGCCACCCTCAAGAGTTCAGTGGGATGTAGCACTATCATGTGATAGGCACACTGTGCTTCGTGCCATCAAAGGGCCGTCGTCTTCCAGCGGGACAGGCAGCGACAGCCGTAGGAAGAGCACGTATGTCTCGCGTGTGAGGCGTTGTAGAAGAATGATAGGTTCCACGAGACGATCGCCAGTAATCGCCGCCCACACACTGGGGTTGAAAGGGTGCTGATGATTCGCTGCCACCACAGTACGGGGATCCTCTGCAGCCCACAGATGAGTGTTGTGTAAGTTGACGATTCCGCCCCTCCTGGTGTAATCTCATATGTGAATAGAATGGATGAAAGAAATCCCAGCACCGCGGTGGCCTGTGCAACGAACGAGCGACAAAATCGTTGCCACGGAGGCAAGTTCGCCTTAATGCGTAGTAAGTGATACGGACAGCGACAGTTGTGGAACCCCATACTGTCGGGCCACCTGCAAGGTTCTGATCATGGGGCGCTGTCAAAGGTCTTTTTCTGCTCCTTTAAGCAGGAGTGCATTTCTGACTATACGTCAATATAAAGTTATTTGTTCCTTAACATTTCAAGGACAATTTAATGCAGTTCGTCCTCATTTAGCAAAATCACTCTGTGGTGCAGTTTTACCCATAACTGTGAAAAGAGCTTCGGGGGCAGTTTAGGAAGAAAATGTTCTGGTTGAGCTAGTGAATCTTTTGCCGATCTGTCTTGCAGTGTCAAGTGCATATGTGTCGAGCTTGTGCTCTTACACCGTTGAGCCGTGTTTCAATGAAAGAGAACCAGCATATGGCCTGCTCCTCTTAAATAGCATTTAGGCGGCCGCGGAATTTAAAGCCCTCATTAGACGGACAGATCATTGTACATGATCGTACCTGCGTGGTCATTTCATTCTGTGACAATCAATTAAACTTAACATGCAAAGTAACATGTTAATAAACCCTATATTCAAATCCCAGATTATGCAGCACTTTGACAAGAAAAAAGCACCACCTAGAAAACATGATTATTGAAGGAGTATAGCTTTCATCATTATACCAAAAGAAGATATGTTTTATATTAAGTAGAAATGACGAATGGATGCTACGAGGCGCGTCAGTGGAGAAGATATACCCTGGAGAGTACCCAAGCAGAACAACTGAATTCTGTGAAGGACGAGAGGAAAATGAGATTAAACGTCCTAAGTGAGCAGTGGCTATGGTTGTCGAATAATTGTTGTTGTTGTTGCTGTCTTCAGTCCTGAGACTGGTTTGATGCAGCTCTCCATGCTACTCTATCCTGTGCAAGCTGCTTCATCTCCCAGTACCTACTGCAACCTACATCCTTCTGAATCTGCTTAGTGTACTCATCTCTCGGTCTCCCTCTACGATTTTTACCCTCCACGCTGCCCTCCAATGCTAAATTTGTGATCCCTTGGTGCCTCAAAACATGTCCTACCAACCGATCCCTTCTTCTAGTCAAGTTGTGCCACAAACTTCTCTTCTCCCCAATCCTATTCAATACCTCCTCATTAGTTACGTGATCTATCCACCTTATCTTCAGTATTCTTCTGTAGCACCACATTTCGAAAGCTTCTATTCTCTTCTTGTCCAAACTAGTTATTGTCCATGTTTCACTTCCATACATGGCTACACTCCAAACAAATACTTTCAGAAACGACTTCCTGATACATAAATCTATATTCGATGTTAACAAATTTCTCTTCTTCAGAAACGCTTTCCTTGCCATTGCCAGTCTACATTTTATATCCTCTCTACTTCGACCATCATCAGTTATTTTACTTCCTAAATAGCAAAACTCCTTTACTACTTTAAGTGTCTCATTTCCTAATCTAATTCCCTCAGCATCACCCGATTTAATTTGACTACATTCCATTATCCTCGTTTTGCTTTTGTTAATGTTCATCTTATATCCTCCTTTCAAGACACTGTCCATTCCGTTCAACTGCTCTTCCAAGTCCTTTGCCGTCTCTGACAGAATTACAATGTCATCGGCGAACCTCAAAGTTTTTACTTCGTCTCCATGAATTTTAATACCTACTCCAAATTTTTCTTTTGTTTCCTTTACTGCTTGCTCAATATACAGATTGAATAACATCGGGGAGAGGCTACAACCCTGTCTCACTCCTTTCCCAACCACTGCTTCCCTTTCATGCCCCTCGACTCTTAGTACTGCCATCTGGTTTCTGTACAAATTATAAATAGCCTTTCGCTCCCTGTATTTTACCCCTGCCACTTTTAGAATTTGAAAAAGAGTATTCCAGTCAACATTGTCAAAAGCTTTCTCTAAGTCTACAAATGCTAGAAACGTAGGTTTGCCTTTTCTTAATCTTTCTTCTAAGATAAGTCGTAAGGTCAGTATTGCCTCACGTGTTCCAACATTTCGACGGAATCCAAACTGATCCTCCCCGAGGTCTGCATCTACCAGTTTTTCCATTCGTCTGTAAAGAATTCGCGTTAGTATTTTGCAGCCGTGGCTTATTAAACTGATAGTTCGGTAATTTTCACATCTGTCAGCACCTGCTTTCTTTGGGATTGGAATTATTATATTCTTCTTGAAGTCTGAGGGTATTTCGCCTGTCTCATACATCTTGCTCACCAGCTGGTAGAGTTTTGTCATGACTGGCTCTCCCAAGGCCGTAAGTAGTTCTAATGGAATGTTGTCTACTCCGGGGGCCTTGTTTCGACTCAGGTCTTTCAGTGCTCTGTCAAACTCTTCACGCAGTATCGTATCTCCCATTTCGTCTTCATCTACATCCTCTTCTATTTCCATAATATTGTCCTCAAGTACATCGCCCTTGTATAAACCTTCTATATACTCCTTCCACCTTTCTGCCTTCCCTTCTTTGCTTAGAACTGGGCTGCCATCTGAGCTCTTGATATTCATACACGTGGTTCTCTTCTCTCCAAAGGTCTCTTTAATTTTCCTGTAGGCAGTATCTATCTTACCCCTAGTGAGATAAGCTTCTACATCCTTACATTTGTCCTCTAGCCATCCCTGTTTAGCCATTTTGCACTTCCTGTCGATCTCATTTTTGAGACGTTTGTATTCCTTTTTGCCTGCTTCATTTACTGCATTTTTATATTTTCTCCTTTCATCAATTAAATTCAATATTTCTTCTGTTACCCAAGGATTTCTAGCAGCCCTCGTCTTTGTACCTACTTTATCCTCTGCTGCCTTCACTACTACATCCCTCAGAGCTACCCATTCTTCTTCTACTGTATTTCTTTCCCCTATTCCTGTCAATTGTTCCCTTATGCTCTCTCTGAAACTCTGTACAACCTCTGGTTCTTTCAGTTTATCCAGGTCCCATCTCCTTAATTTCCCACATTTTTGCAGTTTCTTCAGTTTTACTCTACAGGTCATAACCAATAGATTGTGGTCAGAGTCCACATCTGCCCCTGGAAATGTCTTACAACTTAAAACCTGGTTCCTAAATCTCTGTCTTACCATTATATAATCTATCTGATACCTTTTAGTATCTCCAGGGTTCTTCCACGTATACAACCTTCTTTCATGATTCTTAAACCAAGTGTTAGCTATGATTAAGTTGTGCTCTGTGCAAAATTCTACTAGGCGGCTTCCTCTTTCATTTCTTAGCCCCAATCCATATTCACCTACTATGTTTCCTTCTCTCCCTTTTCCTACACTCGAATTCCAGTCACCCATTACTATTAAATTTTCGTCTCCCTTCACTATCTGAATGATTTCTTTTATTTCATCGTACATTTCTTCAATTTCTTCATCCTCTGCAGAGCTAGTTGGCATATAAACTTGTACTACTGTAGTAGGTGTGGGCTTCGTATCTATCTTGGCCACAATAATGCGTTCACTATGCTGTTTGTAGTAGCTTACCCGCATTCCTATTTTCCTATTCATTATTAAACCTACTCCTGCATTACCCCTATTTGATTTTGTGTTTATAACCCTGTAGTCACCTGACCAGAAGTCTTGTTCCTCCTGCCACCGAACTTCACTAATTCCCACTATATCTAACTTTAACCTATCCATTTCCCTTTTTAAATTTTCTAACCTACCTGCCCGATTAAGGGATCTGACATTCCACGCTCCGATCCGTAGAACGCCAGTTTTCTTTCTCCTGATAACGACATCCTCCTGAGTAGTCCCCGCCCGGAGATCCGAATGGGGGACTATTTTACCTCCGGAATATTTTACCCAAGAGGATGCCATCATCATTTAATCATACAGTAAAGCTGCATGTCCTCGGGAAAAATTACGGCTGTAGTTTCCCCTTGCTTTCAGCCGTTCGCAGTACCAGCACAGCAAGGCCGTTTTGGTCAATGTTGCAAGGCCAGATCAGTCAATCATCCAGGCTGTTGCCCCTGCAACTACTGAAAAGGCTGCTGCCCCTCTTCAGGAACCACACGTTTGTCTGGCCTCTCAACAGATACCCCTCCGTTGTGGTTGCACCTACGGTACGGCCATCTGTATCGCTGAGGCACGCAAGCCTCCCCACCAACGGCAAGGTCCATGGTTCATGGGGGGAGGGTCGAATAATTAGTGAGATGATTAACAGTTTTGAGATACAGTACTGAAGGCGGAAAATAGTTCTGAACATTGAATACGTGCATAAAATTAGTCGAACCAGTTTAGTTTTGATAATATGCAACGTAGTGAAAACATTTGTTGCAATAAATATATCTAGGGACTGAAGCTGTAAAGGTAACAAAGAATCCTTTTGTGCGAGATGCAGTGTAGTTTGTCAGACGAAAAGCAACCCTTTTCTAGACTTTGGAATCTCAGTGAAGTTCGCATGGCGCACAAGTACCTTTCCTTTCAGTCAGGTTCGATTCATAAACGCAGTCAGTTTCAGAAACGGGGACAGAAATACAAATTTCGTTGGGCATAACCAATAACATGTAACAGGCAGGTAACAGAACGAATATTGTACTAGTTTGCATACCAGAATAGAAACCAGACACATTGTAATTGGTTTATCACACCAAAATAAATGTACCGAAAGGGCCACGCTATGTCATCTTCAACTGTGTCACTTGTCCTCACTCCAAGGGACTCTGTGGAGAAGTTTGGAGTTGAACCCATTAAAGAGTTGCACATCTGGCGATCGGAAACTGTACGTGTTGTTTTTTATTTTTTTGAAAGAAAAAAGGAGCTGCATTAAAACAATAACACATCGACTTGACAAAATTTGCTTGAACCCCAGATATTATTTAACAGTTCTGCTACGTAACGTGAAAACATTACTTTCGATTACTTTCTCCTTGAACACTGATCGCTAACTGGTAAGAAACTAATAATTATTATTCGTCAAGGTTTCTATGTTAACTTGCCCATAAAACACCTCTTTAATCTAAAATTTAGTGTTTTACCCATCTTCAGTAACTGTAGCTGTATATATCGAAATAATCAGCAACCAGCCGCATAAAAAGAAATTTTATTTCCTTAAACGGTTTCAGGCATTGTAAAGTGCCCATTTTCAAAAGGTCATAACCATCACATTACTACTGAGTGTCAAGAATAAGATGCACGCAGCATCTTGCTATGTCCGAGTGGTTAATAATGTAGTATGTACTATAAGCTACATGACCACAGCAATATGCTGCATATTATCTTATTGTTGACGCAAATAAAGAAATACTTGTACCTTTTGAAGAAGGGCACGAAGTGCCTGAAACCTAGCACGGAAATAAAATTTCTTTTATTCAACTGGTTCCTGATCAATTCTATATTTAAAACTTTAATTAGTAAACCTTATAGATTTTAACGCGAGGGTAAAGTCGCGTGGCGATATCGACTACTTAAAAGACCAATCAAACCAACTTATTTCGCTCACTGTTCATAGTTCGATTCTTTAGAGAAAGTTAGTGTTTTAGAATGATTGTTTAACTCTCCCTAAAACTGATTCGGGCAGTTTTCACAGTCAGGAAAACACTTCACTAAATATCTAGACGAGCAGCAATTTGTTAAAATTATCTTGTGCGTCTAAACTCTGTCCGAACAGGCCTCAAGAAGCCTAAAGGTACCGACTGACGGTCGTATCATCCTCAACCGATGGGCGTTAACTAGATGCGGATATGGGAGAGCACGTGGTCAACAAACCGCTCTCCCGGCCGTTATCAACTTTCGTGACCGGAACCGCCACTTCTCAGTGAAGAAGCTCCTCAATTGGCCTCGCAACAGCACTAGACAAACCAGGGCTGTCACCCAAGTGCTAACCAAACACGACAGCGCTTAATTCCGGTGATCTGACGGGAACTGGTTTTAACATTGTGGCAAGGCCGTTGGCGCTATCTTATCCATCAAGAACTTCAAAACTTGTTTTTTCATTCAACAACAATTTGAAATACAAGAGCTATTCCTCCAATAACATTAGAGGCATTTTAGAAATTTCTTGTAAGAAATCCAACATCATTAACTTCAGCAGGCTTCTACGGAACAATTAGTATATTGATCAGTAGTCTAACTGAAACACATTTAGTTAACATACGGTTTATTTTTAAAGTGCTAATAACATGCAATGGTCGTTCAAAAAGTCTCTCCGCAGTGTCGTATGATTGTTCACCTGTCTGGGTTACTTCCCTTCAACTCAGTAGTATCGTTGGTGTCTGTCGTTGTGTGCTGACGTGAACGTTTAAGTTTAGTTCCTTTGATCATTTGTTTCGTTTTTGTCACTGTTAAAATGCTAACCATTGAAGAACGTGTGTTTTTAGTCGAACAAGTGTTCAAAGCTGTTTCGTCAAACATTTAATTCAGTTTTCCCGTAGACAACACTCCCACATCGCGATACTGTGCGAGATTTGATTAACAAAATTCGAAGTCCGGGTTCAGTGACCGATGCACCGAGAAGTGGTCGTCCTAGCGTTTTGTCCGAGGACAAACTACCCGATATTTTCGGTAAAATGTGCATGAGTCCGAAAAAATCAGTAAGAAAACACGCCCACGAAATCGATGTTGGTGTCGTAACGGCCCACACAGCTGTAAAGAAAAAATTAGAACTTTCCCCATACAAAGTGACAGTGATGTAAGAACTGAAAAATACTGATCAAGGGAAGGGTCTGCGTTATTGTCAATGGTTACAAAATTTCGTTCAGCAAAATGGAAGGGATATTCTTAATGAAACGTTTTTACCGATGAGGCGTAGTTTTTTATCCGGGTACATGAACTCGCAAAATTCTCGTATGTGGAGTACTGCAAATCCATTGTGTATTCGTGAGGAGCAACTTCATTCTGTGAAAACAGTAGTTTGGATTGCAATTTCTAGACGTGGGATTGTGGGCCCCATATTTTTTTGACGAAACGATAAACGCACAACGACAATGCAGTGATATTCTGTGCCCATACATAGGAGAACTTGGGTTAAGTGAAATACTGAATGGTTATATTCAACAAAATGGTGAAACCGCTCATACAGCTCGCGTTTCAGTGCCACTGCTTGCTAATGTTTCTCGTGATCGCATAATTCCACAGGACTCTGGCCTCCACGATCGCCTGACTCAACACCACCTGACCTTTTTTTTTTCTGAGGTGCAGCGAAAGCAACTGTCTATAAAAACCGTCCGGAATCCATAGATGAATTGGAAACTGCAATATCCAGTTTCACTGCTTCTGTTACAGAAGAAATGTTGCCGCTTGTGTTTGTAAACATGATTAGACGAATTGAATTGTGTATTCAACAACATTGGGGACACTTTCAACATTTAATGTTTAAATTTGTAAGTAAAAATCAATAATCAATAAATTAATAACTTGTATTTCACTGAGTTTCATTTAGGTATATTCACTGCGGCATACGGCACGTGCGGCTAACAATGGTAGGGTACTGCGGGGAGACTTTTTGAACACCCCGTAAAATACAAATTTTTAACAGCACGCAGAGATGATCCTGACAATGGTGCCTCTATATACACAGCGACTGAGACCGTCGGTACCCTTGTTATTAGTGGCCCGCACTGCCGACACGCTGATTGGTGGAACGCCGATGAATCGTTTGTCAGGATCTTCTCCGTGCAACGTGAAACAAACAGGAAACACCAGCCTTTCAGTACACAAATAGTGAGAATATATATTGTTATAGTTTACCTGATGTTGCTCAGGCGGAAAATGTGGACAGCGCTGCTCAGGAATTTGGAGCACTGCACTGGGGAGGTAGAGTTGGAGCTCGCTTGCTCGTTCTTCAGTTTGGAGACAGGCTGTACGACGCGGTGAAATTATTTCATTCTCCGGGTTATTGCTGAAGCTATTTCTCGTATACTGTCTCTCAGATGTTGCGCCGACAAGGTAACAGATTAGCACGCTACGATTCCGATACAACAAGAGATCCAAGAGAACGGCTCACGAAACGCAGCATAATAAATGTTAAAGAGGAAGAAATTTCTGTCGCCATAGTGGCGCCCTAAAAGCAACAAATGCCCGCGAGGGTCCTGGCAAATACCACGCACCGTGCTTTATTCAAATGACGATACATATTTCATCGGAGCCCGGTTCCTCTACTTTTTTTTTTTCTTTCCGCGTACAAAAAATTACACCTACAGCGGAATCAAATATATGAGCGAGAGCGACCCGGTGGAGATAAAGCGGGCGCGGCCGATCTGCATACAATAGCCACCTGCGGGCTACAGGCAGGACGAGTCGAGCGGCGTCCCGCGGCGGTGCCGGGAGAGGGCCGATCAGCACTCACCGGTCACGCCGTAATTGCAAATAGACGCGTGGGTAACGCAAGAGCGGTGAGCAACGTACCACGTCGTACCGTATCCAGACCCAGAAACATTGCACGTCTGCACTTTGAGGCTTTTCCAACGTAATACACTCTAACATCAATCCATGGAGAAGAAATTAAAACTTTAAGGCTCGCCGATGACATTGTAATTCTGTCAGAGACAGCAAAAGACTTGGAAGAGCAGTTGCACGGAATGGACAGTGTCTTGAAAGGAGGAGATAAGATGAGCATCAACAAAAGCAAAACGAGGATATGGAATGTATTCGAATTAAGTCGGGTGATGCTGACGGAATTAGATTAGCAAATGAGACACTTAAAATAGTGAAGGAGCTTTGTTACTTGGGGAGCAAAATAACTGATGATGGTCGAAGTAGAGAGGATATAAAATGTAGACTGGCAATGGCAAGCAAAATGTTTCTGAAGAAGAGAAATTTGTTAACATCAAGTATAGATTTAAGTGTCAGGAAGTCATTTCTGAAAGTATTTGTGTGGAGTATAGCCATGTATGGAAGTGAAACATGGGCGATAAATAGTTTGGACAAGAAGAGAATAGAAGCTTTCGAAATGTAGTGCTACAGAAGAATGGTGAAGATTTGATGGGTAGATCACATAACTAATGAGGAGGTATTGAATAGAAGTGGGGAGACGAAGTTTGTGGCACAACTTGACCAGAATAAGGGATCGGTTGGTAGGACATGTTCTGAGGCATCAAGGGATCACCAATTTAGTATTGGAGGGCGGCGTGGAGGGTAAAAATCGTAGAGGGAGAACAAGAGATGAATACACTAAGCAGATTCAGAAGGATGTAGGTTGCAGTAAGTACTGGGAAATGAAGAAGCTCGCACAGGATAGAGTAGCATGGAGAGCTGCATGAAACCAGCCTCAGGACTGAAGACCACAACAACAACAACAGTTGGCAATAGTGATTCCACACCTATCCTTGGTTTTCCAAACAGTAAGAGGGGTTCTGGAGTGATCCTTCGATATGCCCGACTTCTTCCTAGCATTTTTCGCAACCTATTACCTCACTGCTGATAGCATCGGTGAGAGTGGGAGCAGCAAATATTCCTCTACGTCTCAAATTTTCGCAGTAAGGGCGCGCCGCTGAACGGCCACACACTGATTATGCGTAGGCATGCCCCTGCAACGACACGCGCTGTACAGAGGAAAAGGCAGCACGTTCTTCCCACAAGACGGCGGAAAGTAATTTGGAATGCTAGTTCTCTTGGCTTCTCGAAGGCAAAGTGGCACCCAGCGACGCACTTCTAAATTACTTCCGCCGTCGCCGGAGGTAGCTAAACGTAGGTGACGCCGATAGGAATCAAAGAAACCGGAGACGCGCCGTCCCATCTGCGGCTAGCTAACGGCCTTCGGGGTCAAGATGGACGGTGAACTCAGACCCCGCTTTCTGAAGGGCTAGTGGTTATCTCAGTCTGGGCACATGTTCAACTACTTAGAAACGAGAAGGCTATAGGATTCCGTGTTCACCCGCACGATCCGAGCCTGCATCTTCCCCTATACTTTGATATGTCAACAACTAGGAAGATTGCGTGGTACGCATTGCTCAGATTATCATCACTAAACTGTCCCTTCTTCTGGTTTCCTCAAGTTTCTTCCTCCTACCTACTTATTTCATAGTTTCTCTGGATGTCCAAAGGTTGACATCCATACGATGTTGTACTTCCTCATTTTAGTATCAGCATCGCATAACATTAAAGGTGTTTTATTGCAGACAGCCATACCAACGTCTGATATCTTCTCCTTTATTTCTTTTCTACTACCTTTGTCTTTGCTTTGTTAACTTTACGCCACATTATAAGCTACGTACGAGGGCTATTCATTTATTGAGGTCCGGTTGGTCGCGAAATTAAAACGACACTTTGATGACACTTTGCACAAATGTATTGGGCAGTGTGCATGACATGCCCGTCGATAGCGTAACGTAGTTCTTTTCGGATCTGAGAGCACAGTCAGCACGTAAAGATGCCTAGAAAATACTGTCTGTATAGGTTCCTGCTCTAAAGATTTCTCCCGATTTCACGTAGCCCACATAACGTAATAGTCATGCGTTTCCTTCTTCAAGGAAATTCTCGGCCAATCACTGAAGAGGCAATAAAGACGCTCTCGTAGAGTTTCCGACGGGAAGCGTTTGATCACTCACAATACAGCCCGGATCTGGCTCCCTCAGAGTTCCATCTCTGTACACATGAACCACTGTCTATGACAGACGTGATAGAACTCCAGACCAGCTTAGAGAGTTGGCGGAAAGCACAGGCGGGTACGTTCTATGACGAGGGTGTCGGGTAGTTGGTACACGCTACGAAAAATATCTTAAGTCGGAGCGGCAAGTATGTAGGGGAGTAACTGGAAGGTGTAGCTAACTATTACAAACAAAACATTTTTGAATTGCACTATGATTTTCCATTTCGCGACCGGTCGGGCCTTAATAAACGAATAGTTCTTGTTCAAGATAGACAGGTGCTAGGTGCTACAAGGGGGCATAGTATTACCTGAGAATTTTGATTTACTCGGTGGTGCCAACGCACTTTTCTTCCAGTAGATGGTAGCGCATGTTACTACAGTTCTCATACCGGCCGCTGGAGTGCTGGCGGGGGAGAGGGCGGCTTGCAGAGGCGGTGAGAGAAAATGTTGATTCTCCACCTGCTTGTAATATCAACATACCCTTTCCGTGTATGAGTGCAAGTGCTTTATCAAGTGGAATTCTTAACTTCAGGTGAAAGATAAAACGTTTGAACTTTTTCAACAATTGCAAAATAATGCTTATCTGTAACCGAATGTGAAAGGGCGATGTACGGAGCAATTTATTTGCATTTCGTGGGGGGGAATTTTGTTAAGGTGTAATTACCTGCCCCAGTCACATGCAATTTGTTGCTGTGTACTTTTCTTGTGAAGACAATATAAGAAATTACGAAAAGAAGATAAAAGCACAACTTCAAAGGAATTTTGTAAGGAAATAGCCACAGAAGTAATTTCAGATTACAAGCAATATGTAAAAACAAAACAAAGCTTACTATAACACTGATTAGAAATTACATGTAAGTGAGAAGCAACAGTAAATAACACAAAACGATGTCTTTCTTTTATCAGTGCTTATTAGGTTACACTATGTCCAACAACATAAGCCATTCACTATACCAACAGGCCCCGTTATCACTGCGATGCAAACGAGTGCGAATACCGTAAAGTCAGTGATAATCCTGATTGCTGAGCATAACGAAAAAATTACATGGTGAATATACACTGATCAGCCAGAACATTGTGACCACCCTCCCACTATCGATATAAACCCGTGTAGCGATAGCAGCATCACCCGGCGAAGAATGATTGCTAGTTAGTTCCTTTGGCAATTTATTCCTCATCCAAAGTTTTCCTTCAAAGCTTATCTTCGACGAGCAGATTCCAAAAGTATTCACGATGAATTGGAAGTGTATATCATGGTCAACTTAATACGAACTTCACTTTCCAGACCTCTGACTTTTATGAGTCCCATTGGCGTTTTGTTGATGTAGTAAACTATTCATCAGTCTCCGAATTTAAGCCCGCAACATAAAGACTTACAGCGTAAGCGCATGAACCAAGAAATACTTAAACTGAAAGTCGAATTTACACGAAAAAGGCACCGACTGTGATGAGCATGATGTGCTGTGCAAAGGTGAAACCACGTTGTCAGCTGTATGGCTTGGAAATGAGCACCCACTACCCTACTTCCTACAATGACTGTGCCTAAGTCATCGAATTCATCTCGTACTGCTGTTCTGAACCGACCTTGTATTCATGGCTACAGTGGATAGATTAAGGATGGAACAGGATTGCACAAAACTACTTAAATAAGAGTCGACTGCAGATTCAAATATGTATACACTACATGATCAAAAGTATGCGGGTACAGCCTGATTCACCACTTCAATTGTATCGTTTCCGGTCATCCACTGACCAATGGCGTCGCTCTTTACAACGTCTCAAGCGTCCGAACAGATTCAGCTGACAGTTGATTCAAATGACTCTGAGCACTATGGGACTTAACAACTGAGGTCATCAGTCACCCTACACCTAGAACTACGTATATGTAACTAATCTAAGGACATCGCACACATCCATGCCCCAGACAGGATTCGAACCTGCGACAGTACCAGCAGCGCGGTTCCGGACTAAAGCGCCTAGAACCTATCGGCCACAACGGCCGGCGTTTGATAGTTGGAGAGACAACGGTGCGGTTCCAGGTAATCTGTGAAAACCAGCCGGCCAGAGTGACCGTGCGGTTCTAGGCGCTACATTCTGGAACCGAGCGACTGCTACGGTCGAAGGTTCGAATCCTGCCTCGGGCATGGATGTGTGTGATGTCCTTAGGTTAGTTAGATTTAAGTAGTTCTAAGTCTAGGTGACTGATGACCTCAGAAGTTAGGTCCCATAGTGCTCAGAGCCATTTGAACAGTTTTTTGCAGCTCCCTAGACCGCTCGGCTAACACCGCGTGGCCCGAAAGTGAGAGAAGTGAGAGCTCCAGATGGCAGTCTGTTTAGAGAGAGAGAGAGAGAGAGAGAGAGAGAGAGAGAGAGTAATCCTAGAGTCGCAGGGTCAAGTACTCAGGCAGAAACATTTTAATTTTTTCCAGTTTCTACATTACTTACACAAACAATAATGCTTATTGTATTGTAATTATCCATATTGTCATAAAAAGCTTAAAAGAATATTAAGAGAAAGGTATCTAAATACGTACTCGATAGCACGACCCCCGGGTTATCTTTCTGTTATCTTTCTGTAATCTTTCTGCTGCCTGGAAACGACATGTACACATATGGCTCATACCTGCCCGACCCACGCCAAAAGCGCTTTTTTTTTTTTTTCAGGCTGTTGGCCGTAGGGGACGAGCTCCAGTTAATGACGCTTTTACTTCTGGCCGAGCCCTGCATATACCATAAATCTAAATGAAATCGATAATGACGTATGGGCCCCCTTCTTACTTCGAAGGACTCCCTGAAAGCTGAGAACGCCGTCTTGGCGAAAACTAGTAACATCTGAAGTACTTACAATTACGATCGGCAAAAATAAGAGTGAATACACGTCAATTAGGGCATCATTACTGTCTTCTTGGTACCCTCGAAAAAAAAACATACAATGACGAATCAAATTACAGGTAAAATTAATTAATCCCGTGGTGCACCATTTCCATTGCAGTAGACAGCTATTCGCGGTCGCTTCTTTACCATTTTCAATCAGTCATGAGGCTGCAAATGCATGCAGGGCACGAAAACTGCAGGGAGTGCTCACCGCAGTGGACTACGTGCATTTGCAGAACTGATTGAAAACGCCAAAGAAGCAACCATGAACTGGTGTGCACTGCAGTGGACACGGCGCACCACAGGGTTTAACATCTCTGGAAACCTCAACGGCTTGTTAACCTCTAATTATCCCAATTCTGATTAGGCGATAATAGCTGCTCTAGAGAGTGTGTCATCACACTGTATTCAGTGGTTAATGCCCGAAGGTGATGACAGGAATATATATGAAACTATCGTGGCAGCAATTTGGGCAGTTATACTGAAATTTTAATATGAATTGTAGCCGAGAGACCCACAACATACGCGATCTATACGATGAAAATTGCGTCCCTATGTGCTGATATTTCATTTGCTTCCTTGCGTCTGGCGTTTACGACCGACTCCCAAACCGATATTGCCAAACTGCACTCGCTCTGAAAGAGCCTCCGGCTCGGCCGAGGTCATCCATCCGCTGGCGCTGTTGACTCGCGTCCGGGACACCGTTTCTATAGACAGTGCGTCCCCCGGAGCACCACACTGGCCGCCACACAGAGAATTCCCCGTCCCCATTTATAGCGGCATTCATCAGCAAAGGGCTACCCGCGGCGCGCCGGACTCGGTGGAGCGCCTCACAACTATATGGCCGGTCATACGACCTGAATTACCGCGCCCCACATGTTACGTCGAATTAGCCGGGCGCTGGCGCTATTTGCCTTGTCATATTTGCGCATTTCGGCGCGTATCATACTGGAACAAGGGCAACGACCGAATATTTGTGTGTCGGACAACACGCGGAGCGCGCTCTCCGCAGCGGCACCGCACAATGCAGCGCGTGTGAAACGGGTCTGCCGCGTGGCGTCTGGCAGCCGATATTGTCGGCAGCGTCAGTGCCGCGTTATGACACGAAAAAAGTAGACAGGCTGGAGCTAAACGTCGCTTCTGGTCAACAAGGACACAGAAATATGAAACTATTCAGGCATTCAGCTCAACTGATCTGAGAGAAACGTGGGGGCTCTAAATCACGATGACCAAGCAAAGCATTGCACCGTTTCCTGCCGAACACAAATCCAGTTGCTCAGCCACCGAGGCAACTTATATTGTTAAACGTAAACATGACGGGCAGGCCACGTTCAAAAATGGTTCAAATGGCGCTAAGCACTATGGGACTTAACATCTGAGGTCATCAGTCCCCCAAACTTAGAACTACTTAAACCTAACTAACCTTAGGACGTCACACACATCCATGCCCGAGGCAGGATTCGAACCTGCGACCGTAGCAGCAGCGTGGTTCTGGACTGAAGCGCCTAGAACCGTTCGGCCACATCGGCTGGTTGCAGGCCACGTAAAACAGCATCACTATGACGGTGGTATGCAGCAAACACCGAACTGGCACGAAGTGGCCAGTTGCTTGGATATGCCAGCGATTAGCATTTCAGAGCAACAGCACAAAGTGGGTAGCAGAAATGTCACCTACATTCAGTACTCTGCGCCTTGCAGTAACTCAACGGTCGCAGGCGACTAGCGCCCGAAGGGACATACACAATGCCCGCTCGGTCTCGTAGGTTTTTACAGACGTCACGTGTCTTGAGTCAGCAAATGGGTTTGTTTACAGCAAAATCCAAATCCACACGGGCAGCGAGACACCACGGGCTGTCAACACAGCGACCACTGAAGAAGCTTCCCTTGATGCAGCGGCAAATTACGCACGACAACAATGGTGACAGGAGCTGACAACATCGTCTCTTCAGACGAGACCCGGTTCTGCGCATAACATCAAGATGGATGAATCACTGTGCGCAGGGTCTGAGAAAGACTAACCTTGAAAAACAGCATTTTTTATCATCTAAAGGTCCAGTATGGCGTGTCATTTAGCACACAAAACGATCACCTCTGGCTCGTAGAGTCGGTAATTTTGAACAGCAACCGCTACACTTCTGACGTGCTGTTGCCTACCTTCCAGGTTTCGGGCGTTATCTTCCAACCAGATAACACCAGACGACATGTTGCCCATGCTGTCCGACTTACCTCGATGCAGAGGGTGTTCACGTGTTTCCCTGGCCAGCACATTCTCCCGATGTGTCACTCACTGAAAACATCTGGTCATGGGTCGCTGAGAGAATGGAATTCCACCACTTGCGAGCCATTAATACTGACACTCTGCCAGAGAGGTGAAGCAGCATGGAATCATGTACCCGCATGTGTTATCAGTGGAACTCGATGCTAACTCCGGTCAGAGACGGCAGTACTGTGTACACAATTTCGCACGTCATATACCTACAAATCACCCAGAAATTTTATCGTGTATTCTTCCTGCTACATTGTTTATGTACAATATGTAAGCATTCGTTATTTGCTATCCTTCCTGTCAAAGCAAAAGTTTCGCTCTCTGGTACTGAAGGGGCAATCGGGCCAGAATGACTACTGTGTCATCCTCCACCAATGGCACCATTGGATGCGGTATAGATGGGCATTTGGTCGGCACACCTCTCTCTCCCGGTCGTTGTTGGGTTGCTTAACCTTCAAACCGCTACTAATTGATCTACTAGCTCCTCAGCTGACCTCACGACACTGAGTTCACCCCGTACCACTCCTCCTACAAAGAAAAAAATACCTGGCAGTACCCAGAATCGAAACCGGGTCTCCCGGAAGACGGTCAGCCGCGCTGACGACAGCCACGGAGGCGTATTATCCTTCTTGTAGTTTAAATTAGCATTTCTTTCATACCAAAGCGATACCGTTTCTCTTCCTTTAAACATTAAAAGGCTGAAGATCGAAAAGCTGCGATGCAGTACACATAAAGCGAAGAATAACATCTGCCAGTATCCATACCATATAAACTTCATGTGTTATAGTATCTACTACACCGCTAAAGCTGAATGCAGTGTTAAATTGTTCATCAGAGACTCACATTTACTCTGAGTAAACTACTCCGTGCAGACAATAAACTCTAAGGTCGTAGACTTCGGCAGCCAGGGTCAGCTTCTTTATAATTCGTCTCGGTAAGTGATGTTACACTGCCACAATGAAAAAGACGACCTGGAATTGCGACTAAAACACTATGCAGAAGAATTATACTGAATATATTATAAAAGTGCTCTCTACAAGGGTGAAAAGAAATTTGTAGGCTCCACAGTGCTTTGGAGGTGCTGCCAGCAAAGAAAGCAGAATGGATACATAACCTTTCCTTGGGAGTTTCTAAAATGTGAGGGGGCTATTTCTCGGATGCATGTGTGGAGCACAGCACTGTATGGAAGTGATAAAACCGGACAAGAATAGAATCGATGTGTTTGAGATGTGGTACTGAAAGTTAAACGTACTGCTAAGATAAGAATTGATGAAGCCCTCGGCAGAATCTGGAAAGAAACAAATATGCGCGAAATACTAGTTAGAACGACATGATGATAAGGATTTGTGTTAGAACAGGGAATGACTAGCATGTTCCTCTGAGTCTTTCAAAGCGGCATGCTTCAATAAAATCTCCTCAGTTTCCAAGCCACGGCACTTCGAATAAAACACTAGAGCTTTCGATACCTGTCTCCGCCATCGTCATCAGGAGTTAAAATTATTGACTGCCGGTGCTGGCGTGGTTACCCGCTTACACAAGCGCTACAGCAGCACCAGTATTAGGCTAACTTTATTTAGCTGCAGTCTGGTTGGGATTACAGAACAAGGAAGGAACGAATAAATGGACTTTCTATAAGGAATACTGAGGCCGGCGCAGTAATCCGCTTACACAAGCGTCACAGTAGCATCTGGAAACCAGCAGAGAGCTCCCGAGGCCTGTGGTGCATACGTCACAGCACGTGACACTGCAGGTCTTAAGAGTGCCAGCAGCAGTCTCCGACAAGAATCGAGTAACTATTTCAGACGAGTTTAAGAATTATTGACTGCGCGTTTGAATGCATGCAAGATCTCGATAGCACACAAGAAAGTTAAGATATTTAGTGGGTGCCATTTCAACTACACATACATTTCCCGTGGGCTCTGCACGGAACTGACGGTTCGCAAAGTGTGGTGGAGCAGTCGGCCAGTGTGACGTCACACGTTCGTTGCGAGGCCCGTATTTCTTGAGGGCCCCGGAGAAGGCCGAAGTAAAGCATGCGTGAAAGGCGAGTTGAGCAGCTCATAGACACTTCGGCCCGCCATGGGAGTGACGTCACGAGACACAAGAGGTCGGTGCCACGTTTGAGTCATTCCTGCCTCTATGGAAGCGACAAGGTTGTTTGATTCGGGGAAGGCGACGAAACAGCGAGGTCATCTGCCCCAATGGAATAGGGAAAGGTGGGGAAGGAAGCCAGGCGTGCTCCTTTCAAAGGAACCATCCCGGCATTTGCCTGAAGCGACTTAGGGAAATTACGGAAAACCTAAATGAGGATGGCCGGACGCGGGTTTGAACCGCCGTCCTCCCGAATGCGAGTCCAATGTGCTAACCACTGCCCCACCTCGGTCAAGCATCAAGGACCCATCTTTGACATCACTCGAAAACCGAAGCCTGTCTCCATGCACTGTTAAGCGTGTACTTCTAGTCTGTGTTAAAATTGTTGCTGTTTATTCAATTTTCCAGAGTCTTGGGTCATGCATAATCACATTCGTATTGTGTTAGATAGAAGGCGGTCAATATTAGACAGAATAGCAACAATTTTAACAGAGACCAGTGGTACATATTTAGTAAGGCGCAGGGGGTGGTAGGGGGCTGTGGAAATCGAGCCAAAGCAAAGACGGACGATTGATGCGCAAGTTTCAAATGTGACGCCGGCTCCCTACGCCACCTGACGCCACTCGGTCCTCGGCGAACCGGAATTGCTATTAGCTGCCTAACTCGCCTTCTGCGCATGCATCACTTCGCCCTCTCTGGAAGTTTCCAGCCGCTGCTGTCGTACTTGTATAAGGGGATCATTGTCCACTCCAGCAGTCAGTAGTTTTAACTCCTCAAGATGATGGCGCAGACAGCTATCGAAATCTCGTGTCTTCTATTGGAAGGGGGTTCCTCTCGACGGTAGAGGAGACGAAGTCATTGCAGACCGCATCAGACCAGTCAGAAGACTGAAGAACCAAAAACATAGAAAGGGTCATAAGCAGGTCGATGAAAAGTGTAACGAGTCCGCATCTGTTACGTTATCAGTGACAGCCGTGGTTGGAAGTGTGGTAGGGGACGCATCGGCGACGCACTACGGTGTACGGTGATGTGGCGGCATTGAAATATTAATGTCGTGTTTAAAACTTGCCCCGGGGCTGGAGAGCTAGCTGCTTGCCAGGTGGGCAGGATGCGAGTAGATAGCAGGCAGCGGCGGTAGCAGCAGCAACAACTTGGCTGAGAGGGCCCAGGATTTTCATAAACCTGCTGCTCCCTGGCGCGTCTGCTTCCCGTATAAAACTTTACGGTGCCGCCCGCTGCGAGATGGATGCACGCCTCTCGTCGAATTTCCGGATGACTGGTGGGGGAAGAGGGGAGGGGGGAGGGGGACGGGGATGAGACAGTGGCTCATCAGCCGCACGGCGAGCCCGCCAGATTCTTTTGATTCTGTACTGCGCAGCTTGGTGCCAGTTCTGTCAACCTCAAATAATATATATAGTCGTCAGACATTGTAGCCTGCTTGTCTGTTCCTATAACGTTCCTCTCTGTTCCCTAATGAGGGAAATACGAGCGTTCGGAATATAACAACATTTTTTTGATTGAATTGTAGAGTTCCTAGCAGATACAACACAGCATATTACGGAGTTCTAAAAGGAGAGAAAACTTCAGGCGTAAAAATAACTTTGACTACTGTGTCTTACAGGACCATTACGTTTCAATACACAACGTGAGTCAAGAGGAAAGGAGCTTTATATGTTACAAAATGACGTAATTCCTCCAGATGTATTAAGGTGTTGGTTTCACTGGCAACCAGTTTTGATGTTGTTACAAGATCTTCAGGCCCATACTTGTCGACAGTAACCGTATGTGTTTAACACTAGTAGCCAGTGGTGAGATAGGCGTGTTCCATGCGGAAGGCAGGTAGTAACTCTTAAAACCAACACCTTAATACAGCTGGAGGAATTACGTCATTTTTAACATATATTATACCGGGTGACGTCCCAAATCGTCCGTTTTAATTATGGATATACGAGGAAAGGAACTTTCTTTTTACAGGTGATAGTATTGGTGATTCTTAACAAAGAGCTGCAAATAAAAATATGCCTTTTTCTTAAACCTATCCTACATATTGCTGTTTGAAAAACACCGGCGTCAGTCGCAAATACATCTTCACCAGCACTCACATGCCAATACGACCAAACCGACTTTAGGCTACATAGTGTTAACTAAGTTGGAATCAGCTGGATGGCTGTATGCGCAGACACAGCACTCAGTCGCAAAAATCCGTAAATCGCAGCAGATCTAGATTTAGACTATAACATAGTCACTATAGCTGTGTTACCAAAGAGTGATATTGAGACCGGTCGTGCGGTTCCAGGCGCTACAGTCTGGAGCCGCGCGACCACTACGGTGGCAGGTTCGAATCCTGCCTCGGGCATCGATGTGTGTGATGTCCTTAGGTTAGTTAGAACTACTTAAACCTAAGTTCTAGGGGACTGATGACCACAGCAGTTAAGTCCCATAGTGCTCAGACATTTTTTTGATATTGAGGCCTGTATCACTCTCTCGTAACGTACCGATGATTATGTTACGTTCGAAATCTATATCTACTGCAATAAATTACGGAATTCTACTACTGACTGCTGCGCACCTTGAAATTTATGTAAGTAGTGTTGTCTTTACTGACCACTTCAATGTGCATTTCACTTGAGCTTACTGGAACGACAATACTTGAAATTGTACACGTTGTTTACCTCACGTCTCAGTACTACTGTGGTCACATCAACGTACTATACAGCGTTATGTTACTCCATTAGATTACTGTTTACTTTTAAGAATACCACACATATTCATATGACTTTTTTATTCATAATCACTAATACTATCTCTCTTCAAAGAACGTACCTTTCCTTCAGGTTCACCCTGCGTATAGGCTGATTTTTTTTATGGGTATTCCGAGAGGAAGCAGTATTGGTCGAAAGCAGAAGTTCCTATAGCGATACGCCCGGAACTCAATACTTGTTTGATATGGAGCCTACATTTTATTTACGCAAGAGGCAAGATTCGCAAGAGGTGGCATAATAAATTACCGCAACATGCACGTGTGGGGTGATGGAAATCCTCGAGCAGTCGTGGAGGCGACGAATCAGTTTCAGTATGGAAGTGTGGTCACGAACTGGCGATAGAATCGGGCCATTCACCTTACCAAACGGTTCAACAGTTACAGTTGCATTTCAGCAAGTACACCAAGTCCTTTCATCCATAGATGTATTTTCTCATCATTACTAACTTTAAGACAGGAGCGGGTATACGATGTAAAAGGCATATTACTATACATATAACTAGGTCTAGACTGGGACTTAGCATCTATTCCACAATGCCAGGTCTTGTAGGCGATGACATCTCGGTCGGCGAATGATTAGAGTCCAGGTAGCGAGGCATTCTCACATCGGACAATAGCTAGAGTAAACCATCCACTTCCGGTACCTCGTGTGCCACAATCCAGACTGAAATTCACTCGACATCCACGGAAATAAATTGATCCATTCAATATAACACTTGGTGCGGTTCCATTTGTGCCAAGTTTATTTTCAAGGTTTATTATGTGTTTGTAGACAGGCATGCGGTGGCGGCGTTGACGATACACACGTCGACGAGGCATAGTGCTTCAATGCTGTTGCAGATAGAGCTCACAGCTCACAGGATTTTCTGCGCGATGGATTTACAGAAGCACTGAACAGCATTACCTTTGCAAAAAGATAATGCTATGGTTCTCGCATGACGGGACACCACGACATTTTCTGCGGATCTCGCGACATCACCACAGCGCACCTCCGTTCACCAGATCTGAAATGCTGGATTTCTGGCTAGAAGGATAGTGACGGCACTGGTGTATGCCCGACACATAGACATGTGCAAGCGTTACAGGAGCGTTGACCAATGCATGTGTCACAATCAGAATGGGTCCACGTGTATCTGAAAGAGTGCGAGAGGACCATATAGGCTGCAGCAGACAGACTGACTTGAGTTAGAGGGCAGAATGGCCGATGCTTCAGCAAGTATTGGTTTCTAGGCTTACCTATATATGAATTTTTCTACTCTGTAGGAGTATGTGACACACACACACACACACACACACACACACACACACACACACACACACACACACAAATGTGTAATGTACTGCACATAAATGGAGTCAGTGTGAGTACACGATTGCCCAACGATCCTGAAATGTAATACCTATTAAATTATTGGGGGCCTGCGTATGGTATATTTAAAGTGTAACAACTACTTAAAACAAATCGTAGGAAAGGAAGACACTTAGCTGAAAGCCACTGCAAGAGTTCTCAGGAAGTATAGGGCACCTATGTAAGAGGTAACGTACAAAAGCCTCGTTCGACTAATATTCGATTAGTGTTTGTCAGTCTGGTCCCTGTAACACATAGGACTGATAGCCGAAATAGAGAATAATCAAACTAGCAACGCGTTTCGCCACAGTTCTATTTAGTAAGCGTGAAAACGTCACGGAGATGGTCTTCAAACTCCAATGGCAGACACTACAATAGAAGCGTTGTGGTTCATGACTAACTATGAAAATTCCGACAGCGTCCGTTCCTAGACGAATCAACCTAAACATTGCTTCCTGCCATCCATATCAGTCTAAAAGTTCATTCAGGTAAAATCAGAGAGCGAGATTGACCAACAAGGGTTCTTTCCCTCACCCATTCACAATTGGAACAGGAAAGGAGGGAAGTGACGATGTTACACAACTTATCCTCCGTTACATACCATAAAATGGATTGCGGAGTATACAGGTGCAAGAGAATGCTGAAAAGTAATTCCCTCAAATTTTTTGTAAGATAACTCTTAAAGCTTTATTTAAAAACTTCATTACCATTCTACATCTTTTTTTTTTCATTTTTAATATTCATTTCTCAACATAGTCAACTTGGCGAGGAAATCATTTCACCCACCAAGAGACAAGTTCGCTCTGTAGAATGTTTGACTCAGTTGACGGAGCCGCAACCTCAACTCCTTTTGGATCACTTCATCACTATCAAATGAAGCTCTCGAAAGTGTTTTTTTTTTAAGTTTTCGAAAGAGATCAAAATCGGACGGAGCCAAGTCGGGACTGCATCGAGGGTGATAAATGACAGTGAACCCAAGGCAACAGATCTTTGCTGATGTCGCAGCGCTGTTGTGTGGTCTCGCATTGTCATGCTGAAGGAGAGGATACTCCATGTGTGGATGAACTCATCGAATTCGTGTTTTCAGATTTCTAATGGTTTGTTTCCCATGCACAGACACAACTGCGTTACACACAGCCGCTTTACGTGCTACGATTCGGAGCCCTCTAGCGCCAGAGAGTTGCAACTCACGTCAGCTAAGCGTGAAAGTCGATCGAGTAATATGCATGAAATCTAACGTCTCAACCGATATTGAGAACAGAATAAAAATTCGGAGGCATTACTTTACAGCATGCCCTCGTGACAAACAATATGCATGTCTCAAACTTCGTAAAAGAAACAAAAAGTATATCCAAAATCGGTATCGTCACATCATAGACGCGAACTCAGATACACTTTTTATACAAAAATTTTTTAAAAATCTAAGAAGAAAATGGTAGGAATACGTGGTGTCTGTTCTTTCGGACCTCTGAAGGTGTGATACATATTATGCGAATTGAGCTTTAAGGGCAAAGAAAGGAAAGGAAAGCAAAGGACAGGAGAAGAAAAATGGTTCAAATGGCTCTGAGCACTATGCGACTTAACTTCTGCGGTCATCAGTCACCTAGAACTTAGAACTAATTGAACCTAACTAACCTAAGGATGTCACACACATCCATGCCCAAAAAGGAAAGGAAAGGTACTGATTGTATAACCAGCATCGGGACTTTGTGCGGAATCAGCGGCGACGAGTGAAAACGCGTGCCGGACCGAGACTCTAACCCGAGATGCATGGAGGAGATAAGACAGGGTCTACGGACAGGTGGCGCTGGATGGGAGTGTTTGTCACCCTGGAAGCATACCGAGGCAGACCGCGCATTTGCGACAAACACTGTGTCCGGCACGCATTTTCACTCGTCGTTGGGAATGACGCTTGAAGTCCGGATGCAGATGATACCGGTTCCTTCCCTTTCTTTTCTTCCCCATTCCACTTTAAATTTACATGGTAATAAATATAGTCTAATTTTAATGATAGTATCTCGTTCATGAGATTCCAGTATGGTAAATTTTTTAAAAATATTTTTAACTGAAATCTTCCTGCTATTCAAATACTATGTTTTATCCGTTTTACATATGGTTAACACTAATTTCCCGCCAAGTCGAGTATGTTCCTATCTCTATACTTAAATATTGCGATAAAACATATTTTTCTGGAATAACACAACCAATAAAAAATTCTAAGTTCATTTTGTTTTTTATTTTCGTACCTGAAGATGATTGACTTTTTCCAACCGAAACTAGTCATAAAATTATTGTTATCTAACCGCGATCCAGAAAATATACTTTCAACTAATATATATATATAAGTCTCGTTTTGTACTACCACATGTGCCGCAGATACTGTTTCAGAGCTGACATTTATAATTTTAATTAATATTTTACTAAGAACATACGTATATGCTCCAGGTCTTCTTAAAACTACATTTCAGCTCATCCTGTTCTGGCTTATGTGAACTTCTAAACATTCTGTCTCTAGCTTCCTAACACGCATTTGTAAATCATGTTAATAGTTAGCGACACTTTGCGGGCAAGCCCACTCGGCTGTTTGTACCGCAAGTGTAGGTACAGTGTGTTCCACGACGGTCTTACACTGCTGACTATGAGCGTTCACCACAATTCCATATTAAATTACAATGCAAATGAAGGTTAAAAAAAATATTTGCTCCTTTCACTAAATTTCAGGGGAAAGGTGTGTGATTTGTTACAGGCTTCGTAGAAAATGCAAATCAGCGCTACTACTTTTAATCCCGTATCTTATCATAATGGCCGGCCGTGGTGGCCGAGCGGTTCTAGATGCTTCTGTCTGGAACCGTGTGACCGCTACGGTCGGAGTTTCGAATCCTTCGAATCCTGCGTCGGCCATGGATGTGCGTGATGTCCTTAGATTAGTTAGGTTTAAGTAGTTCTAAGTTCTAGGGGAGTGATGCCCTCAGATGTTAAGTCCCATAGTGCTCAGAGCCATTTGAACCATTTTTTATCATAATGCTCTTACACACAAATATTCGCCTTCTGGTTTAGATGAATCCCATAACATCACAACGGTCGAAACCAATTATTGAACTGAATAAAGTAAAAATGCGATCAAGGATTATTTCAGCTTCCAGGTATTCTCAAACATTGGCTCACACATTCGACTACACGTAACGAATTGTCCATAGCTCACCGAATCTGTGGTGGAGACCAATACTGATACTACACAGTACAGGATTTGACACTTTCTGTTTACGTTTTCTCACAACAGAGGATCTCGTAACCACAAAGTTGTTTCAGTCAGTGCTTCTGTCAATTGTTCAATGACTGATATGATCCGTTACAAACGGGTTTTGAAAACCTGCGACTGTGAAAACAACGGGTTTGTTTATAAATACCTTTTCTGCTATCAATCACAATTTTCTTTAATTTATATTTTACACGACACGTTTAGAGAAATGATTCATATCTTAAGAGTGCGTTTTTATCTGTGTACTATGCCATTTTTTCGTACTGTATTTGATGTGTGAGTTTCTGCATTCGTTCTGTTCCCTTTAACTTATCTTGCTGACCATTTGTGCGGAATCTAAAATATATTAAATGGTTCAAATAGCTCTCAGCATTATGGGACTCAATATCTGAGGTCATCAGTCCCCTAGAACTTAGAACTAATTAAACCTAACTAACCTAAGGACATCACACACATCCACGCCCGAGGCAGGATTCGAACCTGTGACCGTAGCGCCTAGAACCGCTCGGCCAACATATACAGGGTGTTACAAAAAGGTACGGCCAAACTTTCAGGAAACATTCCTCACCCACAAAGAAAGAAAATATGTTATGTAGACATGTGTCCGGAAACGCTTACTTTCCATGTTAGGGCTCATTTTATTACTTCTCTTCAAATCACATAAATCATGGAATGGAAACACACAGCAACAGAACGTACCAGCGTGACTTCAAACACTTTGTTACAGGAAATGTTCAAAATGTCCTCCGTTAGCGAGGATACATGCATCCACCCTCCGTCGCATGGAATCCCTGATGCGTTGATGCCGCCCTGGAGAATGGCGTATTGTATCACAGCCGTCCACAATACGAGCACGAAGAGTCTGTACATTTGGTACCGGGATTGCGTAGACAAGAGCTTTCAAATGCCCCCATAAATGAAAGTCAAGAGGGTGAGGGTCAGGCAGATCGTGGAGACCATGGAATTGGTCGGCCTCTTCCAATCCACCGGTCACCGAAACTGTTTTTGAGAAGCGTACGAACACTTCGACTGCAATGTGCAGGAGCTCCATCGTGCATGAACCACATGTTGTGTCGTACTTGTAAAGGCACATGTTCTAGCTGCACAGGTAGAGTATCCCGTATGAAATCATAACGTGCTCCATTGAGCGTAGGTGGAAGAACATGGGGCCCAATGAAGACATCACCAACAATGCCTGCCCAAACGTTCACAGAAAATCTGTGTTGATGACGTGATTGCACAACTGCGTGCGAATTCTCGTCAGCCCACACATGTTGATTGTGAAAAGTTACAATTTGATCACGTTGGAATGAAGCCTCATCCGTAAAGAGGACATTTTCACTGAAATGAGGATTGACACATTGTTGGATGAACCATTCGCAGAAGTGTACTCGTGGAGGTCAATCAGTTGCTGATAATGCCTGCACACGCTGTACATGGTACGGAAACAACTGGTTCTCCCGTAGCACTCTCCATACAGAGACGTGGTCAGCGTTACCTTGTACAGCAGCAATTTCTCTGACGCTGACATTAGGGTTATCGTCAACTGCACGAGGAATTGCCTCGTCCATTGCAGGTGTCCTCGTCGTTCTAGGTCTTCCCCAGTCGCGAGTCATAGGCTGGAATGTTCCGTGCTCCCTAAGACGCCGATCAATTGCTTCGAACGTCTTCCTGTCGGGACACCTTCGTTCTGGAAATCTGTCTCGATACAAACGTACCGCGCCACGGCTATTGCCCCGTGCTAATCCATACATCAAATGGGCATCTGCCAACTCCGCATTTGCAAACATTGCACTGACTGTGAAACCACGTTCGTGTTGAATAACATGTTGATGCTACGTACTGATGTGCTTGATGGTAGTACTGTATAGCAATGAGTCGCATGTCAACACAGGCACCGAAGTCAACATTACCTTCCTTCAATTGGGCCAACTGGCGGTGAATCGAGGAAGTACAGTACATACTGACGAAACTAAAATGAGCTCTAACATGGAAATTAAGCGTTTCCGGACACATGTCCACACAACATCTTTTCTTTATTTGTGTGTGAGGAATGTTTCCTGAATGTTTGGCCGTACCTTTTTGTAACACCCTGTATTTAATATCACACACAATTTTCTGCGCCTAGCACACGTCGAGAGTAGAAAACTTACATAAACAAACAGTTATAAAGACGTACAAACATCGTTGTAACTTTTTGTTTACATAAGTTCGTTACTCTCGATGTATGAAAGATTTTTTTACATCTTTGTAACTCACTTGAAAATATTAATCGTTTTCCGAAACGCTTCATGTAGAATATAAATAAAAGAAAATCGTGACTGGTAGCAGAAAAGTTATTTATAAACAAACCGATAGTTCAATGGCTATACCGATTTCGCCTGATCAGTCTTTATCAATAACCCATAAATATGTTTTGACTGATGGCTGCATCAGAGCATGCTAGCAGTAAGTCCGACTACAGGACTATTAACAACGCAGATAAACTTCACTGTTAAAAATCAATGTCCTCACTAATGTCCTCTCCAAGCAAATGGCAAAAAACGAACAAAGGACCTGTCAAATTGCATTGTATCCACTTTTCAGGCTCTAAAGCAAAATACGCTTGTATGCTGTCCCACACGGGGAGTACCTGAGCAGTGCATGGAAGACTGCACTTAAAAGAGTGACTTCAAAGACTGTTTTGATCTTTAGTAGACGCCTGAAAGCTACTTTCTAGAGTGTTTCCAGTTTTTCCATCCTGTACAATCTTCTATGTTGCAGAAGAATTCCTCCTCTAATCCCTCCGACAGTCGACGCACTATACCTGAGGCGATCTGTAAACATCGGCGTCCCTTTGTGGTGGGCCGGTACAGCGCCGGAGACAACAAAGGCCCGCGACCGCCCTAAGCTGGAAGAGTTGTTGCTGATATTCGACGTATAGCATTTTGAAGTTTTAAGTTCGAAAGTTTGACACTTCCGTTAAGACAGAACATTAGTCTTCAAACTATCGAAGACGGAGGCTGCGGCGGAAAAGTCAGTTTAAATCCCAAGTTCCAGACTTCCGGCGCCCGAGATGAATTTCAGATAACTAACTACTTCAAAGATTCAGCTAAGATGAAAGAAAATGATTTGGGTTCGAGTGCACCCTCCACTACAAAGTGAGAGATTCATTCCAAAGACTCACAGGCTGTGGCCAACCCAGTTTCTCTGCTGTATCCCTTCATCCAGTGGCGTTAGTTCTGCAAATTTTGCAGATCATCTACGAAGTTTGGGGGGGGGGGGGGGGGGGCTACATTATGTGGATAGCTATGCAGCCCGACCAGCTGTAGAAATACAGAACTTTGTGCAAGTCAGGTAAACACGTGCATTTGGAGGTTAACAGCATCTGCTGCCAGCAACATATCTGACACGGTTCCTGAAAGCACTTTCTGACCCAGCAAATCACATGCTGTTGAAATAAAGGCGACACTGGGACACTCTCTGAGGAGGAGGAGGAGGAGAAAAAAAATTATTAAAGAGAAAGAGCTGTACAGGTTGAGCAAGTGAATAACGCGTTGGTATGCCTCTTATGCGGCTTGGCATTGATTTTTTGAGTTACTGAGTGTCCTTCTGAGGAGTAGTGTGCCAAATTCTGTTTAACTCGAGCATTACATCGACAAAATGCCGAGCTGGTTGAAGAGCCCTGCTGATAAGGCTCCAAGCGTTCTCAGTTAAGAAGAGATCCTGTGACCTTCCTGGCCCAAGGCAGCATTTGACAAGCACGAAGAGAAGTAGAAAAAACTTTCGCCGTGTACAGGCAGGCATTATCTTGTTGAAATGTAAGCTGAGGATAGTGTGTTCTAAAGGGCAACAAAACGGGATGTAGAAGTCGTCACGTACCGCAGTGCCGCGGTTAACAACCAAAGGCGTCCTGCTATGAAAGGCAATGGAACCCCAGACGACTACCGCTGGTTGTCGGGCCGTATGCCCACCGGTGTCGCGACACGTCTTGGCTCCTTACCGGGTCTCAGCCTTATACGTAAGCCAAGGAGGATTAAAGATCTGACCTACCAAATACCGAACATTTTGTTCATCTTCATGATTTTCAGAAACATTTTGTATTCTAAATATTTTTTCACTTTAAAATAGTTTCGTATGTTCGCAGAAACGTAATATTAGTGATACATAATACTAAAGTTCCTAAAAATGGCAGAATAAAGTTGCATAATAAAACCGTCTTCTCCATTCACCGAGTACAATGATTTGCGTACACTCTGACGTTCTGAAGATCCTCCGGGTTTGTTGCTGTTCTTGTTCGTAAATCATTTACATGGCAGTAGTTCTTAAATTTTCGGACAAATGTATTTCAAGCGATACGATTCATTGGACTCCAATCACTTGAAAGTTCTGTTAAATCGACGTATTAAACATTGATGTTAGCATGTTATTAATATATTAAAACATGATATATATTTTATCGTACTTATTAAAATCCTAGGCATCTGTGGCAAGTTAAAAGTGGGGGAGAAGGAAATTTTTGAGAGCGAATGAGACAAAGTATGAGCACCTCCCACCCTTCACAACCGACACTACATCCGCGCCTGCCCCAAACAGGGAACACCTGTACAACCAAACTAATTGGGTATTAACAAGAGGTTTAGGTGTCCAGCCCAAATATACAGGGTGAGTCAGGAGGAAAGATGCTCAGAGGGGTGATAGTATTGGTGATTCTCAACAAAAAAAACTTAACATATGCCCTTTTATTAACATACTCTCATGTCCTTCTTCACCAGGACTCTCACTCGAATACAACCAAAGTCAAATTAGTCTATGTGGTGTTTTCTTTACAGACCATTACAATGCGCACATCACTAGCGCATATTGTGGCGACGAGTCTGCAGTGTACACGTTTTCGTCAACTCTCAGTATTACAGTATCTGCACCTGTGTGCTACACACGGCTTAATTGCGGCCGGAACGCGTTCCGGCACCTCCAGAGACCATTTTCTTTTTTTCTTTTTTTTTTAACAGTTCAGCGGCGGAGATTTGAAATAGTACAAGTGTGTTAAATCCAACGTAAATACAATTTGCCGCTGCGGCAGCACAAGTGAACGGGACAATGGATCGCCAACGTGTGTACGCGCGTTCAGTATGCCCAAGAATATTGAACACACGTTCATAGAGCAGCTACAAAGCAACTGTTCTAACATTGCGGCTGGCAGCATTTGAGAACATGATGTCATAGTCACGAAGACTACCGACTTGTGCCAATACGTATGAAGCAGAATGAAGCAGAACTATGGAGCAAAGTGACACTGGTACGGCGGCAGTCGTTGGCATCTGATGTTTATATTGGAACCTTGTGGTATATATATATATATATATATATATATATATATATATATATATATATATATATATATATAGCTAGCACTGCTGCCTCCGGATCACGGGGTCCTGGGTTCGATTCCCGGTCGGGTTTCGAATTTTCTCGGCCCGGTGGCTTAGTGTTTATGTTGTCATCATTTCATCATCACCATTCGTGACAGCTGCTATATTGGATTGGGTTAAAAATTGGACTATTTAAAAATTGGGACTTGGTACGGGCGCTGATGACTGAGCCCCACAAAAATAATGTTATCATCTTCGAACGTAGTCTTAAAACCAGAACAATTTCAGCCCATTATTCCTCTCCATATTTTCTACCTTTTTCCTTTAAATGTGACACATGCTTCGCTAGGAGCAGCAGAGTCCCTTTAAGACAAAAGGTGTAATCCAGTCACGTCAGGAGAAACGTGTCTCCTGTGTATACTACTAAGGGACTTGACTAAATAAACATTTACAAAGCAATTAGGTAGCTACTTTCTTCATTAAATACTACATCAGTATTTACTAAATCATGGAACGTCACCGAAGACAGGCAAACAGGACTAAAGCAGGTAGTCCATATCAAAAAATAAAGTTATAATACAAACTATCACCGGTTAGGGTCTTGAATAGCATAGAAATTATTAGATGTTTATCTTATGCAGCCGCTATATAACAGATGCAAGATGCGGGCAGTACTAATTAAGTTGGAATTCTCTCCTTGTAGACCCCAAAGGGAGAACGGCCGTGAGGTAGGTTCAGGCCGTAAAGATGAAGGAACAAGTTGAGCGACTCAGGGCGTAACACGAGAGGGTGGGCACAAGTCCTGCTTACGTGTGGAGGGGCCGTGCAGCCCGTGGGCGGTTCTGGGGGCCGGGAGAAGGGCGGCAACAGCGCAGGGACCCTCTGCCTGCCGCCTGCACCACGCTGCACAGTGCACGTAGGCCGGTAGGGAGGGCCCACTGCCAAGGCCAGATGGCCAAACTGTGGGAAGGGGCTCTGGGGAGCGAGGAGGGGAAGGCTGGGAGGGAGGGGAGTGTAAAACTTCTGAACGCACTCATTTCTACTAATTGATGTACCTGAACAGGTGAACAGCCCGAATAGTGCATGTAGGCCGCCACATGGCGGAACCACAAGGACGGGTAAGGGGCAGAGGGGCGGGGGTGTCTGGATCGGATGGCCTAATCTGTGACTTGCCAATACCAGTGATTTCTGTGAATGCTACTTTTTGGTAACTGCTATTTCTAGTTATGATTTGCCACCGTTTAAAATTGCATTTTACGGTTTCGCAACTCGTATCCCTCCACAATGCTGAAGTGCGATTCCTGCGGCTTATTGCCGTAGATGTTACACTGTGATTAGTAGCAAGTAGCTGCTAACAGATACTGGACAACATATCTAGACAGGTGAACTTTGTCAATGCAAGGGAAGTGACACGTTCTCGTCTACAGTGTGCAACTATTTCAACAGTGAGTTACTGCAGTCATTATGCAGTTTCTAAAGGGATGATAAATAAATGTGGAATGCACTGCGAAAGAAAAATGAAAATTCTACATTCTGCCACGTAGTTACTGATAAAGACGGAATATGTTTTGAGGTTGATGATATTGTAATATTTCTGGCTTATTCAGCCATCATATTAAGCTCCAGGAAGCTATTCCCAGGGCAGTGGAGATGCAAGAAGCATAGAGATGACGCAATGTGGGACGAGGTATCGGTGACAAATGTTAGATTCGGTACCATTCCCGTGAGAAAGACAGCCTGCATGATGCTGCTGCTCTGTGATTGGCTGCTGTGTCCGGCAGTAGGGCGCCAAAACGTTAAACTTTAGTTGCTATTATTAATTAAACCTGTCATCCAAATTACTTCAGTATTTTTTTATAAACATCTCTCAACAGCCAGCTATCAATCAGTCATGCACTTCGGTGGCGTTCGGGTCACGACTTGCTGGCTTGGCGCGCGAAGTGTCTCGGGCAGTCCGGCTCTCCAGTTCTGACCGTTCCAGACATGTTGTCTGTTACAGCAGTATTTGTTTCATGCAATTTTATTTACTACCGTTCTGACCGTCGCTAGGTACAGACATGTTGTCTGTAATAGTAGTATTTGATTCATGTAATTTTATTCTCCAGTTCTGACGGCTCCAATATGTTGTCTGTGGCAGGATGTATTTCATGTTATTTTAGCCACATACGACTGCGGAAATATATGTTCAATATGTTGCACTCAAGAATAGTTTCTCGTGTCTATATCAATAAAAACGCGAGTGGAATCCCAAATGAGTTGTCGCTTATTCGTAGCAGCAGTTCCTTGCGAAGTTAATTTCAGTCTCAAGAAAAAGAATCCACGACCTGCGTGCTGTTTTCTGCGCTGGGGACATCATCATCATCATCATCATCATCATCATCATCATCATCATCATCATCATCATCATCATCATCATCAAGACAGCAGGTTTGTGAAGTGTACAAGAAATTATGTATTCCACACAGGGCAGTGGAAACAACTAGGCACCCTCACGTGTACTGCATGCACAGTAATGCCGTAATATGCTCGTGAAAACTGTGGGTAGTACGAATCTTACAGTTAAAGGTTTGCATCAGGAATATTTTGAGTGCAATATTCGTAATAGTTCGCAAGGTGCTTCACAAACGACTTCAACTGCGCCCTTACAAAGCAGCGACGAAACTACTTGCAGCCTCGCCACGGATTTGCTGTCGAGGTATTGGGACCAGACAGGGAAAACGTCAACTACATGGGTCGGACAGAATTATATGAACACCATACAGTATAGTACATCTTGTTGCAACTTGACGGCACTGCGAACGAGTAAATACTGCGACGCGTCAGCAGAGCACATTTCGCGTGTCAACCTTCCTATGTATTAAACGCCTTGTTCTGCAACGTTTAAGACAAGCTATCGGTGAAATGCGTGATCTCTGAGACTTCCAAAAGGGCAGCTCAGTGGGCAGTTAGAGGGAGTACCTTTGACGAAAATGGCTGAGTTGTTGGACAGTATCCACGGTAATGACAGCACACACAAAACATCGTGAAACATCATCGGCGGAGAGAAATAATTGGCGAAAGGTGAAGTTAACTGACAGACACCGACCAGCATTAGAAAGGTTTGTGGCCATACAACATAAAGCTACCTCAACGAAAGTGACAGCAGTACTCGACGCTCACTTGAGTAATGCTGCGTTCGTAAAAGCAGTATGGCGAGAGCTTCACAAAGCTAACATTCATGGATGTGCGGCAGTTGCGAAACCGTTAATAATGGAAGCCGATGCAAAACTGAGAAATAAGTGGTGCTACGATCATAAAATGTGAACATTTGACGTCTGGAAGAATGTTCTGCGATCCGTGAATCATTGTTTACATCGATCCAACAAACGGCCCGTTTTATGTATGGAGGATCCCGAAAGCAGCTTACGATCCGGCCTGCCTACTTACTACAGTCAAACATGGGCGAGTTACGTGACGATTTGGGTGGGTATGTCGTGGCATTCAGCTGATCCTATCATTACCCTTACTGGCCGGATTACTACGAATGAATACCCATACGTCCTCGACAACAATGACTAGCATATTGCTGCCAAAGTCTGCCATATTCGAAGATGACGAAGCGCCCATACAAACAGCCAAAAATATTCAGTCGTGGTTTGTGGAGCATCAGAATATCATCAACCATCTTGCCTGCCAACACAATCGCCAGACTTCAACAGCTCTGAAACATTATGGAGAGTTTTAGAGCAAAGAGAGTGAGGAGCTGGTTTCCATCTCCATCGTTGGAGCAACTGGCAGATGTTTTTGTACAGGAATGGCTTAAAATTCGGTTGGAAACTGCTCAGACACTCTACGAATCTATTTCGCAGAATGGTGGCAGAGTTCCTCAATAATAAATAAATATTGTGTATATGCTGTATTCATACTAGTTTGTCCACCCTTTTATCTAGGAAATTTTGCTTCGTCTGACGAAGCAACCATCCACACATCTGGGTAGGTTGATGTGTACAACATTCGCATCTGGGGCTCGGAACCGCCCCCCCCCCCCCCCCCTCCGCGCCTCAGTTTCCGAGGGAACATGTCGGAGACAACGAAGATGTGAATGTGTCGTTTGCGTTGATGAGAGACAGCGCAGCAGGAAAATTTTTCTTCGTTGAGCAAACAGTAACGGGAATCGTTAATCTGTACGTGCTTGAGCATTTTTCTGTCTCTCCTCCTCCTCCTTTACCCATACGTCGTCTCTAGCAGGATGGTGCATCACAGCATTGGAGTTAACAAGTTCGCGACTTTCCGGACTGGATATTACTATAGCTGTGTATAGAACGCGGAGGATCAACCAAATGGCCATTGTGATCACCGGATATACCCCCTCTGGATTTTTCTGTGGGGTTATGTGAAAGATACTGTGTTTGCCTCGCCCTCTCGTCACCTTTGCGATCTCCGTACAACTGTGGATGCAATAGGTTACATCATCCCTGATAAGCTTGTGCGCACACGGGTTGAGATAAGAGTACTGCCGAGACATTTTACGGGTTACGAAAGGAATACAAGTGAAATGTATTAACGTTTTGTACAAAACTTTCTGAGTTACTTCACAAGATGTCGCAAACCGGAAGTATGTGTGTCTCATAATTTCTTTAATTGCAGTTGCACATCACAGAGGTTTCATATGTACAGAATGTATAACATATTTGTCCCCAGGCTGCGTGCCATAAAACGTAATGCCAAATGGCTCATCGCTACCCCCCCCCCCCCCCCCCCAAACAAATCGCAGAAAAAATGATTTTCTCAAACTATCTCCTTTCCCTGTCCCGCAATACGTTCAGCCGTATCACTTAAAAAAAAGTCTTAACATCTATGCAACTAATTAGCAACAAATGTTACCACTGCCATTTGTCGACCATAGCCACTTGTGAAATGTGAACGCTATTTCCCCTTTCTCCGCTATTCTCCTTGCAACTCATTGTTTCAAACACATTTGCGTTTTGAAATCTTCAAATACTGTTGTAAATTTAGCATGCGATCTTATTTCTAGATTTTAGAAGCAGTGTCAGAAACTGCTAAAAATGTGATTACAGAAAGTAGTCGCATGCATCTGAACGCGACCTACCTGCCAGCAAAAATCTACAATTCCATACTCTTCGAAATACATACGTAGTTAGTAAGTACTTTCAAGTGGTAGCATAAGTACGTTAGTTTGGTTTTCCTCCTTCCACGAAACTTTTTGTAAGTTTCCACTTCACTCTCTCCTCAGCTTAGTTCCAGGTACGCTCATGTAATCAGAACGAAATTAATTACTAAGAACAACAAAACCAATACAGAGACTTAAGTAAAGTATGGCCGAGGCGGAAACTGAAGTTAGGTAGACAGTACAATTAACGATATTTGTAAGATAAAAAGGCTACGGAGGTGCGGAAAAAATCATAATCATTCGCGCGTAATTGTTTATTTCTGTGTGCAGTGCTTCATCATCGGTGGTCAGGTTGTGGGAGGCGCCTGCCCCAGGTATGGCTCCCCCCCCTCTCTCTCCATCCCCTGGGGCGGACGGGTGTCGAGTTGCGTGCGTGTCTGTTTACACTCCCCTGTGTGGCGTGCACCAGATGTGTGGCGTAACGCGAGATCAAGAGCCTCACCAAATTGTTCGTATACACCTGGCGTTCGCAGCACTGCGTACGTCGCCATGTGCTACGAATAAGGCACCGCCGACAGGAATCAGGCGGACGAAAAATATAATCCATCCTTGCTTCTTTTCTAAAGTGATCAACAACTTCATAAAACACGGACGGAAAACAATTGCAGCACCAAAAAATAATTAATACAGAGTAACGAAATTTCGGGAATACATTTGCCTAGGTGACATATTCAAGTGATTAGCACCGGAAAATTACAGGTTAATGTAAGAACGAAATAAGCTATTGGAAATGTGAAGTGCTGATACTTTAATAGCCGCTGTAACCACCAGAATGTTGAATGCAGGCATTCAAGTGTGCATGCATTGTGTTGCTACTTTTTATCCGCCAAAGCAATATGGAGAACATTAAATTTCTAGTTTTGGAACTCCTTTTCTGTATGGTGCCCTTTTTAGCCCTTTTCCACGTGGCTGTTTCTAGCTGTCTTCTATTATGTGTGTTGGGATTAACGTATAGTCGTTTTTTAACTCTTCTCTGTCTTCGAGTTATATGGTTTTGACTTGGGCGCGTGTAACCCCAGTTGTTTTAGCGCCCTAAAACAAAACAAAACAGTTCTGTTGAACAGGTGTCGGATGTCAATTAGTGGGATTGAGTTCCATACATTTTGCTCTTGGTTAGTCGATACAGTTAATGCTAGTTGTGGATGACGTTCGATGATGTCCAAACGTGCTCGATTAGAGAGAGATCTGGTAATCTAACAGGTCAAGGCAACAAGTCGATACTCTGTAGAGCCGCGCGGGATTAGCAGAGCGGTCTCTGGCGCTGCAGTCATGGACTGTGCGGCTGGTCCCGGCGGAGGTTCGAGTCCTCCCTCGGGCATGGGTGTGTGTGTGTGTGTGTGTGTGTGTGTGTGTGTGTGTGTGTGTGTGTGTTTGTCGTTAGGGTAATTTAGGTTAAGTAGTGTGTAAGAATAGGGACTGATGACCAGAGCAGTTAAGTCCCATAAGATTTCATACACTTTTTTTTATACTCTGTAGAGCATGTTGATTTACAACAGCGGAATGTGGACGAGCGTTATCCTGTTGGAAAACACCCACTGCTATGCTGTTCATGAATGGAAGCTCAAAAGGTCGAATCACCAGAGACGTGCAAATTTAGTCAGGATGCGCGGGATAACCACGAGAGTGCTGCTGCTGTTATACGAAATCACACACCAGACCATAACTGAAAATGTAGGGCCAATGTATATAACATGCAAACTGGCTACTTGCAGGCACTCATCTGGCCTCCTCCTATCCAACACACCGCCATCACTGGCACTGAGGACGAACCAGCTTTCACCAGGAAACGCAACTGACCTCCACCCTGCCCTCCAGTGAGCTCTCGCTGGACACCACTGAAGTTGCCAACGGCGGTGGTTTGGGGTATGCAGACTACAGAGCTACTGGCTTGGAGTTGTCCTTGAAGTAATAGATTTGTTCAGTCGCTGTGATGCCAACTGCTGCTCAAATTGCTGCAGATGCGTTACGATGCACCAGAGCCATACGCCAAACATGGTGCTTTTCCGTCTCGGTAGTCCCACGTGGCGGTCCGGAACCCGATCTTCTTGCGACTGTATATTCTCGTGACCACTGCTGCAAGCAATCATGTACCAGTGGCTAATTTCCTGCCAAGTCCTTCTGCAGTATCAGAGATGGAACATCCAGCTTCTCGTAGCCGTTTTACACGACCTAGTTCAGACTCAGTGGGACGGTGTAATGGCGTGTTTGTCACCTTAAAAGCATTCTTCACTAAAATTAACTCACCACGTATGGTATCAAAGATAACTAACGCTCATGACCGTTGCAGCGTTAATTTAAAGCAAACCTGATTTGCATCCTCATAGTGACGCTCGTACTGTCACTCTTACGCGACTGGCGCAAAATGTGACGAGACATCATCGTTCAGATGTGGAAACACGCCTAGCAACTTTAGTTTACGTGGCACACCTCTTTCTTGGTGTTGTAATTTTTTCCTCCAGTATACAAATGGGACAAAATGTAGGGAAGGAGAGTCTAGAACATTTTGAAACTGAAATTGGAGTGAGATAAAGGGATGGACTTTCTCCATTGCTTTTCAGGTATATCTTAGAAATTTTTTTCGAAATATCGAACGCTAAAATCGAAGCTTTAAATTGACGAACCAATGAAATTGGCAAGAATCAGTATCAGAGAAGACTGCTTACGATTTACAGCGATTCTGTGTCATAGTACTCGATTAGAACTAAAAAAAATTATACGGTGCAGTCGCATTAGTGCGCCACCGCCGTTACTCATCAATTGAAACGTCCCCTTTGAACAATTATACATGACTTTGCTTAAACTGACACACAATATTTTTTTAGCACAACGCAATCTGACTTTCAGAAATCCCTACAAGAGAATGGCCCTGACTAAATTAACCTATGCGTTTCACAAATCACTTACCTCAAAAAAAATCTTGGTTATTCGAACTACTGTAATACAGCGAGCGCCACTATGAGAGATTTTGATAGAGAAGAAACAATGTATTTACCTGACTAGTGTTGAAAAGTCAAAATATAAGTAGCAGTTCATGATACCCGTTCTTACAAATTTCAAAACTCCGCCATGTCTCTCCCCACATCCACCACAGCTGGCGGGTCACCTCCAACTGCGCAACGCTACGCGCTTTTAACAGCCAACTGCCCAACACTACAATGGCGAACAACAATACCAACCAGCCACTGACTGCACACAGCAGAGCCAGTGATTTTTATACAGAGCACTACGTGGCGTTACCAATAAAAAAAACCTGAACAGCCTACTTACACAATGTTCAATAACCACAGACTGCGGGTAGCAGCAAAAATTGTGGAAGGTATATAAAACGCGTCCTTGGTGAGAGGGGATAGGGTGGGGACGCGCATAACAGTGCAGTCGTTGTAATACGGAAACGGGGTGATTTATCCGATATCCAAAGGGGCATGATCATTGCTTCTATCCTTAGCCGAAAAGCCAATGATCATGTCTTATGGACTACGGGTAGAAGCATTTCCGAAACGGCTAAGTTTGTAAACGGTTCGCGTGCCGCAGTGGTTAGAGTATACCGTGCATGGCAAACCGGTGCTAACGAAAACAGCTGTCGAGGCAATTGTGGAACAATAAGGGCCATAGATGACAAGGGTGAACGACGGCAGTAGAGGTGCATACGGGCGAATAGACATACGACTGTCGAGCAACTGATCGCCCAGAAAAAAAGGACCAACCAATGTGATTGCATCCACCAGCATGACAATGCAACGCGTCACACAGCTCGCTGTGTACGTGTGTGGCTCGGAGAGCACCGTACTCCCCTGGCCACCAAACACCCCGTATTTAAACCAAATCAAGATCCTGTGGGCCAGTGTCGATCGGACCATGACTCATCAATTGAGAAATCTTACGCAGCTGGCCACAGCACAGGAGATGGCATGGCTCCACATCTCTGTTGATATATTCCAAAATCTCACTGCACGCCTCAGCTCAAAAGGTGGTCATTCAGGCTGTAGACTGCTGGTAACACTAATGCGACTGGACACTGTAATATTTAGTGTGTGCTGCAGTAACCGCTCGACCTAGTCCTGAAATAAATCTATGTTTGCTACGATACAGAAGTTTTGTTTCAGATGTTCTACATAGTAGCCCCCCCCCCCCTACACTTTAAGTACAAAGCAGAATGTTCACACAAGCATATGAAACTGTAGGAAGAGATCTTCTTTGGGATGTTGTTCAACTAGCACATTACAATGGCTTAAATGTCGCTAAAGCTTGACTCTTCTTGTTTGAATTTCTGCACATTGTCGTTTTGTGGTAGGTTCTTGCTGATAAGTCTCATCACCCATGCTGATTTTTTTTTCAGAAAAGAATTGTCTGTGTTTTGCACTTCAGTCAAGTTGCGGCTGGTGTCCAGACGTGTCGGCTGTTGTTCAGGAGTCAGAGTGTGGGACAATGCTTGGCACACACTTTTCTCTTCTTCGAAACGATCTGGAGAATGTCTAGAACACTTAACTTAGAAATATTGTTCCATTGTGATTTGTCATACGACGATGTCACTACGCTTCACATGTCCACAACTTAACACTGCCTGCTCACAACTGACTGGCCGAACGTACATCTGTTGTTTGCAGTTGTTAGTTCAAGCTAAAGCAGTAGTTACTGTGCTGACTCCACTTATACGACAGAAATAAAAAGTTTCTGAGCTTCATGGACGGACGGTATACGTTCTCAGCATACGATGTGGTGCTTCCGCCTTTTTCCCGTTCTATCTGCGTAATCCTCTCTCTTTTTACTTAATATAATGGCGCCGCTCTTCTCCAGATTTCCTCTTCCACAGTAAGCCACTCAGATCGATGGGCATCATTCAGGAGACTACTGAATGATTTCGCCAATGAATAACATTGCTGTAACCCTGCGGTGCAGTTGCCCATTGCAGTGGACAACAGTTAATGTTGCTTCTTTGGCGTTTTCAGTCACTCCGGAGGCTGCGAATGCACGCATCGAATCCAGTGGACATTCCCTACTGGTGCTGTGCTCATCGTGGATTTATACCCCCATGACTGACTGAAAACGCCAAAGAAGCGACCATTAAAAGCTATCTACTGCTGTGGACATGTGAATCACAGGGTTACGATTCTTGCAATAAATACTTCCGCTTGGCTCCTGCTTTTCCTGCAGATATTTGTTTACGGTCGTACCACTTAAGGTAGTACCGAAAGAATACTCCTACATATTATATGGCTGTTATTGTTGTTTCCAGAGATTTTAGATCAATAGTGTAATCGAACAGTTATTGCTATTTTATGCGGGATACTATGCATTTATTTCCTCTGATGGTCAAATGCAAAGCCATGCACCCAGCGTTGATCGTTTGTAGGTAATATTTCGCTACAGTTTTCTTCCTTTGCAACTTTCCTAGGTACTCCATCATCGTGTCTGTAAACAATTTCACGGAGCTCTCTGTATATCAGAAGGGGTGGGGGAGTGGGCCACAGAGAGAAAGGTAGATAGTTAGATAGACAGACAGCGCTGCACGAGAATGTAGTACAAACCAGCTCACGAAAAGATTAAAGATTAAAATTTAAAAAAGTTCAATACATGTTTAAAAGCTGTCAGATGATAAGATTCGCTGTTTATATTGCCATTCTCGGTGAAAGTGAGAAATTTACGGGACTTGGTGAATGGAATGAACAGTCTAATGAACAGAATACGGATTGAGGGTAAACTAAAGAAAGACGGAAGTAATGAGGAGTAGCGGAAATGAGATTAGCGATAAACATAACGTCAAAGTTGGAGGCTACGAATAGACAAAAAAACTCTCTCAGGGAGTAATTTTGGAGCACAGCATTGTGTAGAAGTGAATCAAGGACTGTGAGTGAAAAGAGGAAAAAAATGGCTCTGAGCACTATGGGACTCAACTGCTGTGGTCATTAGTCCCCTAGAACTTAGAACTACTTAAACCTAACTAACCTAAGGACATCACACACATCCATGCCCGAGGCAGGATTCGAACCTGCGACCGTAGCAGTCGCATGAAAAGAGGAAGAAGTGAAGCGAAACGTTTAACAAGTGATGCTATACTGAGATATTGGAAATTACGTGGACTGATAAGGAACGGGGAGATTTTCTGCAGAATCGGTAGGGACGGCAACATGTGAAAAATACTGAAGAGAAGAGGGGAAAGGATGATAGAAGATCTGTTACGTCAGGGTTAACCTCTATAGCAGTAGAAGAAACCGTACAGGACAAGAACTGTAAGGGGAGACGGGGAGTAGAGTACATACAACAAATAACTGAGGACCTTCGGTGTAATTGCTAGTCTTAGATGAAGTGGTTGGGACAGGGGAGGGAGTTGGGGCAGGTAGCATGAAACGACCAGTCAGTAGACTCAAAGACTCCTCCACCTATCCTCCCACCACACCCTGCCCCTCGCGACCCTTTATCGTTCGGTAAGAAAGTGTAAACTAAATGACACGCTGCAAAGCGTAATGGGAGAGCGCAGTCATGATACGTGAGACCTGCAAGGAACTAACACGTTGTTCAAGTATGACACTAACATTCGATGACATTGACAAGAGGTGCTGTTAGTGGCTCACTTAGTAGATATTAGACTAAAAATCTGAAATATTATTTATATATAACTTTATACCAGCAGTTTCCATGGGTACGCATATGCCGCATACACATATACGTTTGGATCCGCAGTGTCTTAGACCAGACGACTCTAGAGAGGATGTTAGTTTTGTCTCTTTTTCCACCTGCCTCCTTACAACCCATTCTTCTTCGTCTCGCCACCCAAAACATCATCCTACGTTCACATCCTACCTCTCTTCCACTTGCCTATTGACATGCTCTTCCTTTTCCATCTGCCCACTACCCTTCTCCACCTTCCGTCTCCTACAGCTCCCTCTTCTCTCTATTATTACCTCCCCCCCTTCTTCTCCCTCTCTCTGTCCATCTCTTCTTCCCCCTCTCCTCCCTCCCCCCACGCCCCGCCCTTCGTGATTCGTCAACCAACTATGGCAACAGCAGAAAAAGATACTGGTGCAATAACACACTGAAAAAAAAAAAAAAACAGAAACTAAGTGAGATATATCTACATAAAACAAAATATAAAAATAAAATATTCTCTTCCATCTCCATGGGAGCTAGATTATTACGACCATAGTGCGTCTTTCCAGACAATTAGTCTTACGTCCATCAAATTTTGTTGAAATCTATCCATTGATTTAGGAGTAGATGTGACCAAATAAGGGGGGACCAAAAAGTTTCCGGCTGGAGCGTTGTTGCAGCGTACATACATCGTTGCGCGACTCCGAGGAGGGGATACAAGCAGTGACAAGCCAGCAGGGGATTAGTGTGGAATTCGTATCTTCCCCAATTGCGTGTGGTAAATGCGGAAACGTGAACTATGGCGACATTATTATCGAACAAACGGAACCAACGTGTTGTTATTTTCTTGGCTGGCAAAAGAGAAACATTAGCAGACATCCATCGGAGAATGAAGAATGTGTCTGGGCAGCATGTCCTTCGAAAACCACCGTTGCGGATCAGTGTGCCAAGTTCCGTGCTGTCGCGATTCGACACAAGACGGCGGTCGATCTAGGAGGCCGGCCTTGCAGAAGTTACGCTAACTGAAGTGCGAGACAGCCGAGCACGCGCCCTAGAGTCCTAATACCATTATCACGCCTTCGGTTCCTTAAAAAAGGGCTTGGAGGGTCAAACATTCGTGTCGGAAGATGTGCAACAGGCAGTTACGGATTTATGCACGCAGCAGGAAACGATGTTTTACCATACTGTTGCGTCGGTAGGGTGATTGCATGATCCGATACCAATTCTGGGCTGTACGGCCTTCCAATGAACACTTTTTGATCGCCCCCGTTTGGATTCAGCCTCTGGTTGGCGATACGTCGTTTTCTGGAAGGTTAACGTGTCCAAAATTACAAAAAAATCGCATTGTCTGTGTCTTTTGTTTAGCTCCTGTGCAGTATTATGGAGTTTAAAGTCAAATTTCTACACAACTTACTGTGCGAACCGATTAATCGAATTCGTGCCGCGTACAGTATGACCCGGGTTCGCTCTGTGCGCTTTACACTGGTAAATGCTGTACTGTGCGCTCGAATGAAATACATGGCATGGAGGAAGAGATGATTAACTGTGCATATTTGTCGAAATACGGCAACCGACCATCCGCGGGCGGACGTGCTGGGACGTGCTCGTCGCCAGAGCTGTTTTTGCACAGCGGCAGCTCCCAGCGGAGGACGCACCACATTTTTTGCGCACCGGCTTTGCTGACACGTGTCTGACGTATCTCTTCTTCCGTCCGGCCGCCTTTCTCCAGCAGATCCGACTGTGCTGCAGTTAGAGCTTCATTTCTGATAGTATTATGGTTCCCCTGCTAGCGTGACACTCAAGTAGGTGCAGATTTGGAACTGTACAACAAGAGCGTTGCATTGTTTAGCAAATAAGTTATCAATTAATAAATTCCAAAATTTGCAACAAGACTTTCTGTGTGCTCGCAGGGCGAGAGAGAGAGAGAGAGAGAGAGAGAGAGAGAGAGAGAGAGAGAGAGAGAGATTACATACAGTTATTGATTACGTGCGGTAGTACAGGCTGTTTCAAAAAGATTTATCTGATTTTAACAAAACTATATTTTTACATCTACTTCAATGTAGACTCTTGGAGTAAACCTAAACTTATGCCTATGGCTACAAAATATTTACACTGACGAGCTAAAACACTATGACCACAGCTCATCACAGGACTGATAGACACCCGGTGGCGCTCCAGGCATATCGCGCGCGCTAAGGGATATACGGGCGTTGAACGAAAATATGACAACAGCAAAAACATGAAACATTATTATGCCTAATAGCGTGTACTGGAACACGTGAGGCAATACTGACGTTACGACTTATCTTAGAGGAAAGATTAAGGAAAGGCAAACCTACATTCCTAGCATTTGTAAACTTAGAGAAAGCTTTTGACAATGTTGACTGGAATACTCCATTTCAAATTCTAAAGGTGGCAGGGGTAAAATACAGGGAGCGAAAGGCTATTTACAATTTGTACAGAAACCAGATGGCAGTTATAAGTGTCGAGGGACATGAAAGGGAGGCAGTGGTTGGGAAGGAAGTGAGACAGGGTTGTAGCCTCTTCCCTATGGTATTCAATCTGTATATTGAGGAAGCAGTGAAGGAAACAAAAGAAAAATTTGGATTAGGTATTAAAATCCATGGAGAAGAAATAAAAACTTTGAGGTTCGCCGATGACATTGTAATTCTGTCAGAGACAGCAAAGGACTTGGAAGAACAGTTGAATGGAATGGACAGTGTCCTGAAAGGAGGATATAAGATGAACATTAACAAAAGCAAAACGAGGATAATGGAATGTAGTCGAATTAAGTCGGGTGATGCTGAGGGAATTAGATTAGGAAATGAGACACTTAAAGTAGTAAAGGAGTTTTGCTATTTAGGAAGTAAAATAACTGATGATGGTCGAAGTAGAGAGGATATAAAATGTAGACTGGCAATGGCAAGGAAAGCGTTTATGAAGAAGAGAAATTTGTTAACATCGAGTATAGATTTAAGTGTCAGGAAGTCATTTCTGAAAGTATTTGTATGGAGTGTAGCCATGTATGGAAGTGAAACATGGACGATAAATAGTTTGGACAAGAAGAGAATAAAAGCTTTCGAAATGTGGTGCTACAGAAGAATGAAGATTGGATGGGTAGATCACATAACTAATGAGGAAGTATTGAATAGGATTGGGGAGAAGAGAAGGTTTTGGCACAACTTGACCAGAAGAAGGGATCGGTTGGTAGGACATATTCTGAGGCATCAATGGATCACCAATTTAGTATTGGAGGGCAGCGTGAAAATCGTAGAGGGAGACCAACAGATGGATACACTAAGCAGCTTCAGAAGGATGTGGGTTGCAGTAAGTACTGGGAGATGAAGAAGCTTGCACAAGAGAGTAGTATGGAGAGCTGCATCAAACTATTGGTTCAAATGGCTCTGAGCACTATGAGACTTAACATATATGGTCATCAGTCCCCTAGAACTTAGAAGTACTTAAACCTAACTAATCTAAGGACATCACACAACACCCAGCCATCAAACTATTCTCAGGACTGAAGACGATAACAACAACAACAACAACAACAACAACAACAAGAACGACCTGATAAGCCAAGATGGTCACATACCTCTTGGCAATAAATCGACCTTCTAGAGAAAAACGGTGTGAAACGAGACATATCCGACCAAATGACTTTCTTACTTCGCTCAATACTTGAGGTTTCACGGCTTCGACACCACGTTTGTCTGTTGCGGGTATTTGCTTCGCTGATTTTGGAGTTCCAGCTCGCTCTGCAGTTCGCTGCTCACGGAGGTCCCCTAGTGTTGTTTTGATGCTGGCAGTGTTTGCAAGCGGGACATTCATTTCTGCACCGACTTTCGCAGCTGTCATTTCATTTTTTGTCACAGTTCTCTTAAATAACCGTCTGTTACCATCACGTTAGTGATACTTCTGCACGTTCCCCATACGTGGTCTGAAACTTCGACATGACGCGTCTTGAAACACCAAACACCTCGGCACCCTTGCATAATACAGTATAAGCGCAAACAATATTTCCACGTTTGAATTCACTTAGCTCCCACGTAACGCACTTACAACTACACAAAACACTGTTCTGACCGAGACAGACACTTGCAGCGTATCGAGGACACTGCACAGGTGTCGGTGTTGGTCAAATACAACAGCACAACATGCAGTCTTGGCTAGCACCTGTATTCATGTTCTAGCATGCACGACTCACGGCTTTCAAATTTTTGTCCAACCCCTGTATGTAAGAGGGGCAGAGCCGAATGGGAAAACATTCTAGCCGCAATATGGATCTCACACAGCGAATTAGTGTGACATAAGCGACTTTTTCAAATGGTAGATTGTTATTATCCGGTGCCGACGAACTACGATGTAGAAAACGCAGAAGCTAATTGGCTGTTCGCAAGCTGCTGTAGTAAGCATCTGTAGAAAGTAGGCCTACATTAATGAATTCGCAATTGCGAATGAGGGCAACCATCCACTGTAGAATGGAATGAAGACAGTGAAAATTTGTGCCGGGCCGGGACTCTAACCCGGATTTCCCGCTTAACGCGAGCGGTCACCTTACCATTTGGCTATCCGTGCACGACTCACGGCCATACCCAAACTTGCGCATGACGTCATCCAGCTAAATACTTTTTTTTGGGTCATCAGTATACTGACTGGTTAGATGCGGCCCGCCACGAATTCCTTTCCTGTGCTAACCTCTTCATCTCAGAGTAGCACTTGCAACCTACGTCCTCAATTATTTGCTTGACGTATTCCAATCTCTGTCTTCCTCTACAGTTTTTGCCCTCTACAGCTCCCTCTAGTACCATGGAAGTCATTCCCTCATGTCTTAGCAGATGTCCTGTCATCCTGTCCCTTCTCCTTATTAGTGTTTTCCACATATTCCTTTCCTCTCCGATTCTGCGTAGAACCTCATCATTCCTTACCTTATCAGACCACCTAATTTTCAACATTCGTCTATAGCACCACATCTCAAATGCTTCGATTCTCTTCTGTTCCCGTATTCCCACAGTCCATGTTTCACTACCATACAATGCTGTACTCCAGACGTACATCAAATTAAGGCCGGTATTTGATATTAGTAGAATTCTCTTGGCCAGAAATGCCTTTTTTGCCATAGCGAGTCTGCTTTTGAAGTCCTCCTTGCTCCGTCCGTCATTGGTTATTTTACTGCCTAGGTAGCAGAATTCCTTAACTTCATTGACTTCGTGACCATCAATCCTGATGTTAAGTTTCTCGCTGTTCTCATTTCTACTACTTCTCATTACCTTCGTCTTTCTCCGATTTACTCTCAAACCATACTGTGTACTCAATAGACTGTTCATTCCCTTCAGCAGATCATTTAATTCTTCTTCACTTTCACTCAGGATAGCAATGTCATCAGCGAATCGTATCACTGATATCCTTTCACCTTGTATTTTAATTCCACTCCTGAACCTTTCTTTCATTTCCATCATTGCTTCCTCGATGTACAGATTGAAGAGTAGGGGCGAAAGGCTACAGCCTTGTCTTACACCCTTCTTAATAAGAGCACTTCGTTCTTGATCGTCCACTCTTATTATACCCTCTTGTTTGTTGTACATATTGTATATGACCCGTCTCTCCCTATAGCTTACTCGTACTTTTTTCAGAATCTCGAACAGCTTGCACCATTTTATATTGTCGAACGCTTTTTCCAGGTCGACAAATCCTATGAACGTGTCTTGATTTTTCTTTAGCCTTGCTTCCATTATTAGCCGTAACGTCAGAATTGCCTCTCTCGTGCCTTTACTTTTCCTAAAGCCAAACTGATCGTCACCTAGCGCATTCTCAATTTTTTTCCATTGTTAAATACTTAGGGATTGAAATTACAAATAACCTAAATTGGAAAGATCACGTAGATAATATTGTGGGCAGAGCAAACCAAAGACTGCGATTCGTTGGCAGAACACTTACAAGGTTCAACAGGTCTACTAAAGAGACTACTTACACCACGCATGTCCGCCCTATTCTGGAGTATTGCTGTGCGGTGTGGGATCCGCATCAGGTGGGACTGATGGATGACATCGAAAAGTACAAAGAAGGGCAGCTTGTTTTGAATTATCGCGAAATAGGGGAAAAGGCGTCACAGACATGATACGTGAATTGGAGTGGAAACCATTAAAACAAAGGCGTTTTTAGTTGCGACTGAATCTTCTCATGAAATTTCAATCACCAATTTTCTCTCCGATTGCGAAAACATTCTGTTGGCACCTACCTACATAGGGAGACATGAATATCATGGTAAAATAAGAGAAATCAGGTGCTCGTTTTTCCCGCGTGTCGTTCGAGAGTGGAACGGTAGAGAGACGGCTTGAAGGTGGCTCATTGAACCTATTCTTTATTGTGAATAGCAGAGTAATCATGTAGATATAGATGTCCGCATGACGTCATACAGGCGTCTGGGATCTGCACTCGAACATCCATTATGTATATTCCTGTACAGCTCAGACGTTGTGCTTGAAAGTCGCTTGCCCGGCATCGGTAGATAAATAAGACATGCGATACTGCAGTGCATGTGTTATTCTGATTACGATGCAAAGTTCCTTTGGACACGCATGCAGGCGACCGCTCCCGATAAGCGGGAAATCCGGTTTCGAGTGTCGGCCCGGCAGAAATTTCCATTGTCGCCATTCTATTCTACAGCTGATGGTTGTCGTCATTCGCAACTGCGAAATCATTTACTGTATTTTTTAACGGCCGTAATCGCCGCAGTGCCTGTTCCTTTGTACATGCATGCATGTCCGAAGGAACTTTGCATCGTAATCAGAATAAGACAGGCACTGCAATATTGTATCTACAGGATGTGGTTGAAGGACTATCAGATCAAGAGTAGGTCATAAGGTGTTGGACATCTACGCCTCATCGCGGAACGAGGTGGTCGCTCGCATGCTCCTCAAAACGAAGACGGCTACTCGAAACATACACCGCGTCATGGATGCTCGCCGGTGAGGACCGTATTTGCTTTGGGAGACATTCTCTTGGGTTTTCATGGAACTTGTGACACTAATGGAAGGCACTTTGACAATTATGAATATTATTGCGGACCGCCTGCTTCCCTTCATGGTTGAGGTTCTTCCTCGGCGGCAACGACGTCTTCCAGCAACATAACTGTCCGTGTCACCAAGGCCAGAATCGTTGACTCACGCTGATGTATTTGCCACCTAATGCGCCTCATCTGGACGCGACATAACACGTTCGGGACACTGTCGGCCGCCAGCTCCGCATCTACGAACCACTGGCCCGTAACGTATGGTTACCTGTGCCTAAGCATGTGGTGCCACATACGAGGGACGTTCCGAAAGTAATTTGGTCATGGCTCTTTACACGGAAACGTTACTGCCAAAAACAAACACACCATGGTAACGCGGACTATACACCTTGACCGAGCGAGGTGGCGCAGTGGCTAGCACACTGGACTCGCATTCGGGAGGACGACTGTTCAATCCCGCGTCCGTCCGACTAACTTCCCCGTCCTTCCCTAATCCGATGAGACCGATGACCGCGCTGTCTCGTCTCCTTCACCAAACAACCCAACCCCAACCCTATGCACGTTCCACTATTTTGCGACATAGCCTCCACCGACACTGAGACATTTTTCGTAGCATCCAGTCAGTTCGGAAAAAAAAATTACTCTCTGGTAAAACTCGATGCTGTGCGATGTAAGGAATTGTCGCACAGCCTGGTCCATTTCAGCACCTGGGAGTCACGTATCGCGAATGCGGCTTCCATAGCAAAGGAACAGACATCAACCCGACGGGCAAGTTGCAGCAAAAGCGACCTCCTCACCACACACGTTCTGTAGGCCCCTATGAATGACGGACACACTAGTCCCACGTGCTCACTCATACCGAATAACAGCACGCACTTCCATTGGCAACCACGGCATCAGCACACGCCCGCCTGTCATCGCTATATGTAACAGAATAACCACGGGAACGAAGGTCTGCTGCCTCTCTCTCTTTTTTCGGCGCTCTGCGGAGTCGTCACTTCTCCTCTGCTGATGCACCTTCCGTCGCTGAACCAGCAAAGAGTGTGGATTCATAAGGTGTTTGTTTGCGTCACCTAGTGTACCACCTTCTCTTCCAAAAACAATGACGAAACTTACTTTCGGTACCTCCCCCGTACCTCCAGAAACCTACCAAGGACTTATTGAATCCATACCAAGCTGAATCGTGCCTGTATTGCGTACCACAAGTAAATAAACACGACGTTAAAAAAGTGGTTATAATATTTCGCCTCTCAATGTATTTTGAAAAGGAACTTCTGGGACTTCTTAGAAATACGTGTAGGAACAAAGTGCACTTTTACCTTACGAAAATGTTCGGTGTGCCCTCCACTTGCCACGACAAACATCCAGACGACACGTAAGCTCGTCGCACACTTACGCTCTTAAATTTGGAGTTACGGTATTGACTGCTGTTCCTATGAGAGGCCAGCAGTTCATTGAAAGTTGTTAGTAGAGAAGACAGGCGAAATCTTTCACTAACTTAGCCGGCCGCTGTGGCCTAGTGGTTCTAGGCGTTTCAGTCTGGAAACACGATGCTGCTACGGTCGCAGGTTCGAATCTAGCATCGGGCATGGATGTGTGTAATGTCTTTAGGTTTAAGTAGTTCTAAGTTTAGGGGAATATGACCTCAGATGTTAACTCCCGTAGTGTTTACAGCCATTTTCAAATGGCTTAACAATGGATTAGATTGCAGTTATAGAACAGCTCATCTCGTCAAGTCTGCTTTTTCTGTGCCAGGACCCTCACATAACGGCTCGAATAAACACTAATTCTGCCATTGTGCGTGGGCATGCATCCCTCGGATTGCGAATATGTCCCGCGTACTCGTGTACGCTAGGCGAACAAAATAGTGCAGTAATGAAGCTATTATCCTCTTTGTAGTTCAAACCAGTACTTAAGAGCTTTTTAAGGATCAATTTAGACTTTGTTAACGCTGTTCACTAAGGGCCGAACGCTTAGTTACAGATTCATTTCTAGCTCGACAGACTATACTGACGGTTTGGTGAATTTCAGGTAAGTCTACAGACTAGCTGATGTTTTGTAGCGATTTTTTAAACTAAAATGTTTGATTCACAGCCAAGCGTATGGAAATCGCAGTGTCTGTCATATAAGTAAAGTGTTACAGCGAAATATTATCTAACAGTTGACAAAGAAATTACAGTGACGACCGAAAACGTAAATATCTATCCAATTTTTGTTGCAACTGGATCGAAAGCCGAAGTAACTTTTTTATCTGCCACAATGGCTGTCTAATACGGATTAGAAAATCCTTCTATTTTGTCTTTTCCAGAAGTGCTTAGTTCCGCTCTGTAGCTATTTTCAAGCAAGTAAGGATTTCAACTCGACGGTCAAGAAAGCTGGTTATTACGATTGGAATTGTGAACGGCACGTATCCCAGCACTACAGGACGGGCACATGGCGGTCATACAACCGAACGTCTCTTCTCGGCCATGGTTCATTTCAATGAAATTTAGCAGACGTCAAGTGACCCCTTTCATCCGTACGAGGCCGGGACACGGTTGTTACCCAGCCCTCTCGCACTTGTTGGAAATCGCTCCTTCTATGATCAAGACCGAACGACGGTGGTGGCTCTAAACCACGTCATACTGGCGTGTAACACTGCTGCACAAGCAATCCTGTACACGAAATTGGTTGTGAGGTGTTATCCTCTCCCCATAACTAACTGATTTACTACACCAATTCGATATAAATTAGCAACATTTGTAGCGAACCACTTAAAAGACACGGGTATTCAGCTGCAGTCTGTAAGTTGCTGCAGAGTTGTCCTCCCACGTAACCAGCCCAGTTCGAAAACTGGGACGTCTGTGTTTTTACTTTTCATTAAGTATTTATCGTTGCAAATAGTTCATTCCGGTGTACGTAATTCTCCTAAGGAACCGGCCAGATTCGAAATTTCAATCGTAAAGTTTGGTTTTTATTTTATTTAACGAACTTATCTTTGTACTTCATGTGCTTGTCATAGCTCTTCTGTGAAAAATGCACTATTGTTAACTTGGCACTGTTGTAACTACGGCTGGCTTCAGTGTTCGTGGCGAGTGGTTTGAGGCGCCATGTCACGGATTGCGCGGCCCTTCGTACGTTAGTTTTCTTTGTTTTAAATTAAGAATTTCTGTCTGTAGGTCGATATCTTATTATTGTTCAAAACTGGAATTACGTTTTCTAAGTATTGTTGGCTGTGTGGTTTTTGTTGCCCAAAACCAAAAATAAATTAACATCACTGTGTTTAGAATATGGATCAAGGGTAACATCGGCTACTAATATGAAATGCAAGCAAATAAAATCATTAAAGCTGGGTCCCTATGCATTCTTTGCCATGGCTGTATGATAATCAAATAGCAGAAAAGTAATCTCCTGACCTAGTTGAAAGCAAGTTAATCGTCATAAATAAAACTTCATGGAAGGTGGCTGATAATGAGACAGCCTGCTTTCAATGTATCTGTAACACAAACAGGAATTTGTATTCTGCACTAAAATGTCGTTCTAATTGAAACGATGGGTTGGAAAAGAGGTCATATCCATTTTTTTCCAAATTAAGTTTTCGTCACGCTCGTATTTGTTCGCATCATTGCGTATAAGAAGAGGTCATGTCCCATCAACGTTAGGCACGTAATGAGTTAGAGATCGGCCACGTTAGTGAAGTTTCGGATATCTACGAATAGCCACATCATTTCCTGTAGCAATTCTTCTGGAATTATTGATGTCAGGCCTTCATTGATAGGGCCGCTGCTTTCTCGTTTCCGCTGCTCAAAGTAGTATGAAAGGCAAAACTTCCAGATCACCAAGTGTACAGGGGACCTGTTCCAATAACGAAGAAGGAACTAGACGATGTAAGTACATACCTGACGAGCAAAAACAGTAACAGTATCTTCCAGTGGCCAGCGAAAGATGGAAACGATAAAGATGATTGAAGCATACACACCATAGTCTGCTTTGCTGTATTTTGGCTACATTATGACCAAACCTCTATTGTTATAACAAGGTCTGTTACTGCTATAACAAATATATATAATATAAACTTGCGTGACAGATTCCTTCCGCTGCAAATAGTACGTTAGTTGCCTCATCAGCATTATTAGGTTCGAATCCTGCCTCGGGCATGGATGTGTGTGATTTCCTTAAGTTAATTAGGTTTAAGTAGTTCTAGGGGACTGATGACCTCAGAAATTAAGTCCCATAGTGCTCAGAGCCATTTGGACCATTATTAGCAGTATAAAATGGATTATTGACCACACTCGATGGCTAAAGTATGTTGTAATTGTGTATATTGTTTCACCTTGGAGCCAATTGCTACATAATAATTCCACGATACCGTGTTTGAACTCGTTATGTAGAAAAACAGTTTTTTGTGTCTCCCGAAAAATTTATTTTCTGTGACATGTGCAGCATACGTGTCAGCGAGCGCTGTGATTGGTCGACAAACCTCGCTCCGCTCATGCGTAAAAGGTTTCAGCGCATCTAGCGCCGTGAGCTGGAGCACAAACGACCCCCGTATTGTTGCGAAACAATCGATCAGAGAAGCCGCATTCTCCGGCACTAAACTGTGTATGCGTTCTCACTTAGCAAAGGCCGGTTGGGAATACGACCTGAAGTAAAAGTACACATGTTTTTCACACGAAAAAAGTGATGACTTTGATTTTCACATTTTTATTCAATAATTTTACTCATTATCTTACACGTTTTGGTGAAAGGTGGCCGCGGGTCCCCTAGAAAGGGCCGGAGGACCCCTAAGGGGTCTGCGGACCACACGTTGGGAAGCCCTGGCTTAGGGAACGGGGGGAATATGGCGGAGTACAGATGTAGATGTAAACACTGACCCAGAACTCTGTCGTATGTGTTACATGTCTGAAGAGAGCTGTTTACCAGCTGTAACACGTGATCATTATCTGCCGCACCAGCCAGCAGCGGTGAACAAGAGACGTGTCTGGAGCCTCGGTGACGGCCGGGCAAGCTGGGCCTGTAACAGGCGGCGACGGCAGCGGCAGCCGTTGCCGTCTTGAGCAGAGGCGTGCCAACGCCCCACATTAATCACTCGCCCGTCAGCGCCGCCACACACATGCGACAGCAGGAGGACGCGCCAGGCGCCGCAGTGGAGGGGGGACGGGAGATAGGGGAAGTTGCGTGACGTCAACTAGTCAGGCTGTCGCGAACCGTTGGCTTGTTCCGACCTGCCCGCGCCGGCGCTGGGCTAGACAGGCGGAGACCTCCTTTGAGTATCCGTGTACATCGGCGACACGTCCACTTCCACACTAGGACGCCAATACTACATTCAATGAAGTCGTGGTGATGCCAATGTTGATGCCGCTGCCTGCACCGGAAACATATGGTAAGGCAACCTTGCTAGTAGGCCAGAGAGAACAGTGCTTGCTGTAGTAGATACGAGGGTAGTCCTGGAAGTTCAAATCGTTCAAATGGCTCTGAGAACTATGCGACTTAACTTCCGAGGTTAACTTAGAACTGATTAAACCTAACTAACCTAAGAACATCACACACATCCATGCCCGAGGCAGGATTCGAACCTGCGACAGTACCGGTCGCTCGGTTCCAGACTGTAGCGCCTAGGACCGCACAGCCACTCCGGCCGGAAGTCCTGGAAGTAACTAGCGTTTGACTTCGAAAAATTCTGGGCATACACACAGCGTTGCTCTAGCGACGCAAAGTTGTATCCGGTGTTGCGGAGGAACAGGCGAAGCATTTCCAATATTTTCCACACGGATTTAAATGTTAACAGTAAACTTCTTTAGATCGGTTGATGTCGAATGATGTTTCTCAAAGAAGTAGTAACTAATTGTTTGTTCGCTTCTGCCACTAGACGCATTTATTTATTTTAGATTTAATTAAACACATTCCGCCGGCCGGGGTGGCCGAGCGGTTCTAGGCGCTACAGTCTGAAGCAGCGCGACCGCTACCGTCGCAGGTTCGAATCCTGTCTCGGGCATGGATGTGTGTGATGACCTCAGGTTAGTTAGGTTTTATTAGTTTTAAGTTCTAGGGGACTGATGACCTCAGTAGTTAAGTCCGATAGTGCTCAGAGCCATTTTTTAACACATTCCAATGAGTTTCGAGCAAGTTGTGATCAACATCAGGCGTTAGTATATACACATGTTACTCGAAGATAAAATATTTCTTAGTCTAAATTATCCTAAAACTGTTTTGATTGAAATTTCTCATAATTAGAGGTAAGATCTTTCAATGTTTGAAAAACTTACGCCCTGTTCCGTGACTGTACCACACATAACATGTTCACGTTTTAGTAGGTATTAAGTAACACATTCCACACAGCTCTCTTAAAGACAAAAACAGCTTTGTCACAGATAAAACCAGTGCAGTTAAAAAGCAACATCCCTAGATACACAATACATGAAATGTATCCGCAGCTGCAAATGGGACAACTAGCAGCTGTATAATGGAATGACAACAACGAATATTTGTGCCGGACCGGGCACAAGATACTTCAGGTAGTTTTTTGCATTCAAATTCGTTGTCTTCATCATCTCACTACCAAACTGTCTCATACCAACATAGCCTACACCCCGCGTTAAACTAGAGATCAGGCTGTCAAGACAACCACTTTCTGTCACATTCCTTGGCTTCGCCATTTCACTACCAAACTGTCACACTCCAACCTAATCTCGACCTCGGTCTAAGCTACAGATTAGCCTATCACCACAATCTATTGTTACAATTTTTATCCCTTTCCACAGCAACAGCCCCAGTCCCCCTCTCTGCAAAAGTCTCACCCTGCTTAAGTGTTCCAACTCTCTCTGAACAAATCTGTTTTGAGAAACTTACATCAATTGCACCCGTGCCATCCAGAGACGCTTTTTCGCTGTAGTGAAAGTCTTCTGACACACTCGAAGGTAATTAGGGTAACATAACGAATAAATTCTAAGTACATTATTACTCTTTACGAGCCACCTGAGACAACTGGTCCTATATACCACAATTTTCCTATAATATCCCTGAACAGCCGCCGAAATTTTGCAGCTGTAGTTCGGATTCACTGTGTAGAATTGTGTCGATACACAGATGAGGTCAATCGGAAGACTGACTACTTACAGAAAATACAGTAATGACGCAATGACGATCGCTCGTTTGACCCGCTGCGCGTCCTGCGCTCCAGCCACTTGGCAGCGCCCACACGCAAGCCGCGGCAGCGACAGGCATACCAGAGGCAATCAGCAGCCGGACCCCCCGGGAAGCTTCTGGTAGGTCTCAGGGAAGTGACCTACGTTTCCGTACCGCAGCCGCGCAGCTACAGTTGTTAATACACTAACTACGTCCTTAATGAGACGATCTGGTACGCGATGATCTAAGTATAACTATCTACGCGTCGTGTTCTTGACAGGGTCCATGTATGTTATGATACAGGCGGGTATTTCGCGATTTTCGTGTTGAGAAACCTTCGCCCGATTAAACCTCTTATGGATACGGAAAAACCGCAATGACACCAAAATGGATAACAATCCACATAATATACATTCATGCTCATAAATTAAGGACAATGGCAGAATGTGGTGCCACACAACGTGGCACTACACAAAAGTGGCTCTAACAGCACAGGCACATAGGGAACAAACACGACACAGACCTGTAAGTCCACGGTATTTGAGATAAGTTGAGAAAACCGTCCCGAAACACATGTGCTACACAACGTCACTGTTTCCTGCGCATGTGTCCCGACATCAATATGGGATACGATCACAGTGCACACGTACACAGGCCGCACGACGGGTGGCATACTCTCGATCAGGTTGTCGAGCAGCTGCTGGGGTATAGCCTCCCATTCTTACACCAGTGCCTGTCGGAGCTCCTGAAGTGTCCTAGGGGTTTGGGGGGTTGAAGACATGCAGCGATACGTCGATAGAGACGTGCTCGATAGGGTTTAGGTCTGGAGAACAGGCAAACCACTCCATTCGCCTGATATCAGAAGATCAACGTACTACTCCACAATGGCAGCTCGGTAGGGACGTGCGTTATCATCCATCAGAAGGAAGGTGGGACCCACTGCACCACTGTAAAGGCGGACACACTGGTTCAAAATGACGTCCCGATACAGCTGACCTGTTACAGTTTCTCCGTCGAAGACATGCAGGGGTGTACGTGCAACAATCATAATCCCACCCACACCATCAAACCACGACCTCCATACATGTCCCTTTCAAGGACATTAAGAGGTTGGCATCGGGTTCATCGGGTTCCTGGTTCAGATGAAAACCTGGCGAGAATCACTGTTCAGACTATACCTGGACTCGTCCGTGAACATAACCTGGGACCATTGTACCAGTGACCATGTAATGTGTTCTTGACATCAGGCTTTACGGGCTCTCCTGTGACCAGGGGTCAATGGAATGCACTTTGCAGGTCTCCGGGCGAATAAACCATGTCCGTTCAGTCGTATGTAGTCTGTGTGTCTGGAAACAACTGCTCCAGTGGCTGCGGTAAGGCCCCAAGCAATGCTACCTGCAGTACTCCGTGGCCATCTGCGGGCACTGATGGTGAGATGTCGGTCTTCTTGTGGTGTTGTACACGTTGGACGCCCCGTACTATGAGCATAAGTGTATTTTGTTCATTATGCTTTACATCGAACTTAGTTTCGTGCAGTAGTGAGTCAGAAGTCGATCAAAACAGTTGATTGTAGTTACTGGGCATTTCACAGTTCGTTAACGATTTTACATATGGATTCGTCGTCAGAGAGCGAGTGCCAGTGCTGAAACCGAAGGAAGAACTGAAATTTAAAACCAAGTTCAATAACGAATGGGGTAAGGTTTACTAACGGTAGGAAGTATGCATGAACTTCAGACGTGTAGGTTTCAGTTTTATCAAAAGTCTCTATAAAGAAACATCACTAAACTTAAATGCAGAAAACATATTCAGGGTGACCCAAAACTCCACTATCATTTAAAAATTCAATATCTCACTGAATAACGCAAGCAGAAGCGTAATGGTTAGCGCACATGCTTGAAATGACATGCGGTTTTATTGATACAAAATAACCAACACTGCGTGAAATAACAGAAATCAATGTGGGCCGTACGACGAAAGTATCCTTTAGGACAGTCCGGCAAACTATTACGTTAATAGGCTACGGTAGCATATGACTGACGCGAGTGCCTTTGCTAATAGGACGAGGGGCTCGTGACCATATCGGTTGGATCCAAGACGAATGGAAAACCGTGTCGTTGTCAAGAGTCCCGATTTCAGTTGATGTGAGTTGACTGTAGGGTTGTTATCTCTGGCTACTTTGAGACTATTTGCGGCCATTAATGGACTATATGTTCCCAAACAACGATGATATTTTTATGGATAACAACGCGCCATGTCGCTGGGTCAGAATTGTTCGAGACTGGTTTGAAGAACATTCTGGGCGGTTCGAGCGAGCCATCCTGATTGCCCGACATGATCTCATCGAACATACTATGGGACATAATGAAGAGTCCAGTTCGTGCACAAACTCCTCCACCAGCAACACTTTCGCAGTTATTGACGAGTACAGAGTCAGCATGGCTCAATATTTTTGCAAGGGACGTCCAGCGACTTGTTGAATCCATGTCACATCGAGTTGCTGCAACATGCCGGGCAAAAGGAAATACGACACAATATTAGGACGTATCCCGTGGCTTTTGGAACTCAGTGTACGTATCGTTATTCGGATCCCACGGAGAGTTTCGGTGTGTTGGTATTCTGTGGACGCCTAACAGCTACTGTGTCGTCGCGTCACATACAAGCGTACGGCCTCCGTACGCTTATGGAGAGCGAAAGTGTGAACATCAGTCTTACTGCGGCAAACCTTCTGTAAACCTAGCGGGCCAGATATCTCCCTGACACAGCTATCTTTTAGTGGACGTGTAAAATGCCTGCTTTATGAGATAAACATGCAATGGGAAGTGTTAGTGCTAATAAGAGCCTTACTTCAACCTCCTGACGTAATAGGGAACCGCTTCAGGCATATGAATAGGATTCCGCGACAATCGAGTTTTACTTAACTATGGTATAAAAATTGCTTTTAGATACCAATATATTAAAATGGAAAATGTATGAGTTTTCACATCCTGCAAAGTCTTTGTTATGTCCCTCGTAAATAAATGGAAATCTGAATCTACAGCGAGCATGGCTGACATGTAATTTAATGGAATTACGGAGACACAGTTTATTGACAAGAACAGTGGTAATCAGGAAGGGGAATAGCTGATAACCTTCAGAAGCAAAAAAGAAAAGTTACTGCCGAAGGGCAGTTATGGAAACGTCCATATTACAGAGTAAGAAGTTACACAAAATGCGACGTTATACTAACAGTAAGAACGACGATTTTTGTAGGCTTTTCGGATAATCTGTTGCCGAACACATTAGTGTAATGTTTACTGTGGAACTCAATGTAATTATCTTGTCGTCGAAGGCGCTTTAAGCTACGACTTCCACTGTTCTTTGTCTGTAAAATAGCCAGTTAAGGCGCTGAAACAAATATTTCATCGTGCTGAGAAACATGTTAGTAGGTTTTGAAATACGCATCTATAGGCAGACGGGCGTGTACTGGACGTAAAAATAATAAATGAGGTGATACTGAAAATTGAGAATCAGGAAACTTAAGTATGTTGAACTGGAGCAGGGTAAGAAATTGTGTGTAGCAATGGATGAGACGGACGGACGGTGAATGGGAAAGGTCAACAAAAATTAAGTAAAATACAATAATTGGTATGGTAAGTTCATTGTTAAATAAGTAAGATGATACTCGTCTTAAATTCAGCTGAATTTTATTTTATTTTTTTTATCAGTATAACGGTTTACCAGGTGCTCTTCAATTAAACCGTGTTTACCTGGGTAAAAAGCAATAACGATGTACATTTAATTTCATGTACAGGCAGTTGATAACAAAGAAGCTCCCTCAAAAGGCGTACTTCCTCTGACAAAGTAAAGTGCTGTAGTACAATGAAATATGCAGTCACGTACGTTACATCTAATAGATCAGTCAGTCAATGAAAGACCTACTCTGTTGGTAGGAATCACAAAAGCAGCTATATCGAGCACCAAGTTCCTGCAGTTAGATGTGTAGTACTAACAAGAGTTCAAAGCAAAACTGCACATTGGGTTTCTATCCGGAAATAGAATATTTAACTTCAAAAGACAAAATTAAACTGCTTACTACGTAAGTAGGCTGTTTAGGTTTTTATGTTGGTAACGCCAGGTATGAAAATCACTGACTGTGCTGTGTGCAATCTGTGGCTGATTGGCATTGTTTGAATATTGGCTGTTGTAGTGTTGGGCAGTTGGATGTGAAGAGTGCGTAGCGTTGGGCAATTGGTGTTGGAGGTGAGCCGCCAGCAGTGGTGAATGTGGGGAGAGACATGGCAGAATTTTGAGAGCGGACGATCTGGGCGTGTGTCCGCCAGAATTGATATATATTATGCCTTTTGATCACTATTAAGGTAAATAAATTTTGTTCTCTATCAAAATCTTTCATTTGCTAACTGTGCCTATCAGTAGTTAGTACCTTCAGTAGTTAGAATCTTTTATTTAGGTGGCAGTATTGGCGCTCGCTGTATTGCAACAGTTCGAGTAACGAAGACTTTTGTGAGGTAAGTGATTCATGAAAGGTATAGGTTATTGTTAGTCACGGCCATTCATTTGTGGGAATTATTGAAAGTCAGATTGCGTTGCGCAAAAAATATTGTCAGTTTAGTGTTGATCAGAACAAGTAAAGAGAGAAATGTCTGAGTACGTTCAGCTTTGTTCGGCTGTTTGAAAATCTAATAACGTAAGAGGTTTATCAGCACAGTCATTTATAATTTTTCTAAGGGGACGTTTCAACTATTAGAAAAGCGTGTAAAGATAACTTTTTTCCTTGTAGATTTTGTAGGACAAGCACGGTGCCAGACCGAAAATGAACATGTTTTCTATATGTTTACAGGTGGATCAGGTGTAGCTGTTATTCCATTTCTGACGGCCGCTGTGGCCGAACGGTTCTAGGCGCTTCAGTGCGGAACCGCGCTGCTGCTGCTCCTGCTACGGTCACAGGTTCGAATGCTGCCTCGGGGATGGATGTGTATGATGCCCTTAGGTCAGTTAGGTTTACGTAGTTCCAAGTCTAGGGGACTGATGACCTCAGACGTTAAGTCCCATAGTGCTTAGAGCCATTTCAACCATTATTCCATTTCTGGATTTCGTACTCTTCTTGTTGATTGTTGAGTAGATGTGCTCAACTTGTTGAGTCATTTCAACTCTGATAGTGGTTTCTCGTCCTATTCGAAATAATGTTTCCCTGAAGTGAGAGGTGGACCTTGATGGAGGCTACATGGCGTCTGCATACAGAAAGGACAAGATAAATAATTAAGATAATGAAGCAATATCGTTTATAAAATAATGATATCATTCAGAAGAACTAATGAACAAAAGATATTCGCATTTACATATCGACCTTAAACAATATGTCAATTCACAACAAAGCTCGAAATAGACTTCTGTATTCTGTATTTGTCGATAGACGATAGGCTAAGTCTAGAACCAGTTAGCACCTCCTGAGAGGTGGACGCTGGGAGCAGTGGCCGGCCGCTGAGCAAGCCTCGTCTCCTCCTTTCGGAGGAGCAAGCTTACAGCTTATAAAAGAAACGAACGCCTGATAGCCTCGGGCAGATGTAACACGAAAGTTGATGGTGAGTCACTAGAAGCATCAGGTACCACGTAAAGCCTCTTCGCTCATTTTGGTAAATAATATTAACGATCACTATGCACAACGCCGCTACTTATTGTTAAAGACGCACAATAATGTTACGTAGCTACGGGTGGCAGTGTCCGTCAACATTCCGGAGCGGCTCTTCGTCAGCCGACTACCACGGATCACAGAGGGTCCAAGCATAAGTGTGCGATAAATATACAAATTTACGTGTACGTGCTTCACAATCTGAAATATATACTTATTTTTTGTGGTACGAGGTTGTAGGTAACCGTAATAAATAACGTGACTACAGAGACAAACGATAGCTTACATTATAATAGCAATTATGGCACGAGAATCTGAAGACCTATTTGCGTTGTCTTTTCAGTTACCAGTTTCCACTGTAGAAAACCACAGAATGCTACTGAGACACTATTGCAATTGCTCTTCGGAGGAGATGGTCAAGGACTGTAAGTTCACTATATCGTTCTCTGGAAGGGCAGGTCGGAGTGGTTCAAATGGCTCTGAGCACTATGGGACTTAACTTCTGAGGTCATCAGTCCCCTAGAACTTAGAACTACTTAAACCTAACTAACCTACGGACATCACACGCATCCATGCCCGTGGCAGGATTCGAACCTGCGACACCACACCGGCCGACGCAGGTCGGAGTGACCAAAGAAGATTCAGAGAGTGTTCCTCCGACATTACCACTTGATAAATACTGGTTTAGTTTTCTAGAACACCAGTCTTCTGACTAATCGGTTTACAGTGACATAAAGCGTGATTCATCGAATTTACATAAGACTGCAGAAAAAGGTAAGAATCGCCACAAGAGCTGTCTTACTGTACAGAACAAAATAATGACATTGGCGTTTACCAGCACGGTAAGATGATTTTTCTCATGATTATAATTACTTAATTACGGTTTCTTGCATATAAGGTACAACACAGGCATTCATACCTGGGTGCCAGTTTTCAAGGCTATGTGCTTTTGGACATTCACTTCACAAAATAGAATGTATCACTGTGTTTATATAATACTTACTATGTAAATTCTAATTCTGCTGCAGGAAAACAACAACCGCATTGTACAAGTGAGAAAAAGATGCAGTGGACCTGATCAGTCGACACCTGTGGATACTGTACGCAACACAAACACAGTTCATAAAATACCGAGCATTAACAACATCACTGGGGAGTATAGGCAGAGCTGTAGAAAAGACGAAAGGCAGAAGTGGATGGCAATCAGTCAACAGGGACAGAAACCTTTAAACGTATATTCGGAAGACGTTAGCACTTTTACAGCTCCCAGACATATAACGTGACAGCGGCACACCGGGGGCCTTCGTTCCCTCAATGTGGCAACAACGTGGACAGGTGTCCATTCACAGTGCAGCTTGTTCCTTCTACCTGCCTGTAAGAGGCCAACCGTCGTGCCTTTGTCACTGCAAAAACGTTGGAAGATTTTGTTGCACTCTACTGTTAAGATTTTTAAATTAAATACCGACATATTCCTCTGATTTGTCTACTTGTTTCAGTCTTTCCGACTATAAAATATAACTGACTGAAAAGTGTCATCTCTTGGATACTGAAGGCAGTATAATTTCGAAGTTATCATTTAAAAATGGAGTCCAATGATGCTAATTCTAAACAGGAACAGATATCTATTATGTTCACAATCGTTTACGGGTGAAAATGAGTAACAACAACATAAAACGTAAAATTATGCAAACAAGTACTGTACTTGTATGCTCAAACTTCAATGAGTATTTATTTTCCTTTTTCTTATTTACCACCAGGCGTTACACAGCCTTCACTCCATTTCAGATGACACGCAACCAAAACGTTCTAAGGTGCAGTTCCATCCAATAGCGAGGAAGGAAAAAGTACGTAAACAGACCAGTAAGACAGCTAAAGTATAGCGCGACCACGATATTATTGCACTTCATCCCGCGGCCGTTGTCGGAAACGCGTTTTTATTGCAATAAGTACAGTGGTGACTAAGGAAAACGCATTGTTCTCTGTATGATTTCAAGGCAGTTATGTCTATACTGTTAAGTAATTCAGCGTGCCTCGTGAAATGTCGCGATGGAAACTCACCATAAGACGACCGACGCCCCCTCACTTCCAGGGGGAATACTATTGTGATCGACTATAGTATAGTATCATGTTGTTGTCGTCGTTGTTAGTCGGAAGACTGATTTCATGCAGTTCGCTACACTGATTTGTCCCGTGAAGGCCCTTTACCTCTGCATAGGTACTGTAACATTCATCCACTTGCACCTGCTTAGTGCGGTCAAGCCTCAGTTTCTCTCTATAAGTTGTACTGTCCCACTTCCATACAGCAACAAATTATCAATTCATTCATGCTTCAGGATGCGTCAGTCGATCCCATTTTTAGTGAAGAGCTGCCATAATTTGCTTTTCTCCAATTTGACTAAGTATATATCTTCACTGGTTATTCGATCTAGCTATAATATTCAGCTTCCTCCAGTCGCACCTTCTTTCAAAAGCTGCTTTTCATTTGTTTTCTGAACTATTTATCTCCCTCGTTTCACTTCCCTTCAAGTCTACACTCTAAATACCTTCGGTAAAAACGTTCCAACACTTAAATTTGTAGTCAATGTTCACAATTTTTTTCTTTCTTGCAAAAAATGATTTTTGTGCTGTTTCAAGCAAGTGTTTCATATCCTCTCTACTTCAGCCATCGCCACTAGTTGTGCTAACCAAATAACAATGCTCATCTGTCACTTTTAGCATATCGTTTCCTATACAACTGCCAGAATTATCACCTAGTTTAATTCGTCGACAGTCCATACTCCTGGTTTACTTTTCTTGATGTCCGACTTATACACCCTTTTCAAGACACTAACCACTCTGCTCAAATGCTCTTCCAAGTCCTTTACAGAATCTGTCCTAATTAAAATGTCACTCATACACCTCAAAATTTTTAATCTTGTCGCTGACTTATTATTTTTCACTTTCCCAATTTCTCCTCGCTTTCTTTTACTGTTTACTGAATGCACAGATTGAATAAGACAGAGGATGGGCTACGACTCTGTCTCATTTCCATCTCACTGCTGATTCTGTTTACATCCTGCAGCTCTTGTAACTGCAGCCCAGTCTCCACACAAGTTGTAGGTAACCTTCATGTAGTTCACAAAGAATTTTACACGTTGGGCATCTGCAGTTGCTGAAGGTCATGATGAATGTCAGCACCGCTGACAGTTGGTAAAACTTGGTTTTAATTGAACACCGATTTCAGGGCTTACAGGATCATCTTTAACTGCAAAAAAAAAAACAATACTACATTAATCCATCAGTCTATCACTGGTGAACCAAACGTTCTTAGTCAAGGTATTGCCGTTCCGAGAATATTGCCAATATTTAAGAAGTTTACACGAACGAAGGCTACTTGCGATGGTTTTCTTATTCTGTGTTATTCAGTCTATGCATTGAGCAAACAGTAAAAGAAAGCGAGGAGAAATTGGGAAAGCGAAAAATAAGACAGCGACAAGAATAAAAATTTTGAAGTGTACCTGTGACATTTTAATTAGGACAGATACTGTAAAGGACTTGGAAGAGCAGTTGAGCAGAATGGTTAGTGTCTTGAAAAGGGTGTATAAGACAAATATCAAGGAAAGTAAACCAGGGGTATGGACTGTCGAGGAATTAAACTAGGTGATACTTCTGCGAGGAAACGATACACTAAAAGTGACAGATGAACACTGTTATTTGGTTAGCAAAACAGTGGCGATGGCTGAAGTAGAGAGGTTATGAAACACTACTTGTTAGCCTGTAGGGGGGAGGGGGGGGGGAGTTCGTCACTCTCCAGTTTTTCTAGGTTTTCGTTCCATAGAAAGGAAGGTGGTCCGTGCAATATCTTCTACTAACGTTGCCGGTTAGGTCGAACCGATATACTGGCTACTCACTGCAAGTGCAGGTATTATCTCAAACCAGACACGGAAAGCGCAGCTTCCAAGCATAGACCCAGCCTCTGTAAATTTTATCCTTTTTACATTCGAAATTTCGGTGTGTATTTCTGTCAACATTGTCAAAAGCCGCTAAGACACAGCACCGGCGACAATCTCAGAGTAGCAGTAAGGGCCAACAGAGAACTTGTATGAGTGTGGGAGGCTGAGAGTATGATGAACTGGAGGAGGAAGAGAGCAGACGCGAGCTCACCTGGCCGCGACAAGGCTGTTTTACACGGACTCGAGCAGAAGGCGAGGTGCTCTTTGTACGACCAGGAGAACAGCTCCGGAGGCAGCTGAGCTCATCGGGAACAAAGGAGCAGCGGTAGCCGACTCACCTCACGCTGCTTCCAGAGACATTGGACACGGCCGCTGAAGGCACGCGCGACGGCATAAATCACCACCAGCAGGGAGGCAGGCAGCCGGCGAGCGCACAGACACACGGGGAGCGGAGAACGTTACGCGCACACGCTAGCCACAGAGCAGACAACACAACACTGCGCGACGCGGCTGCTACGGCCGCTTGGCACTCACTGGATGGCTGCGGCACAAGCAGGGGCCGGCCGCGCGTGGAATGCGCGGCTGTGGTGCCGGGGGAGGGGAGGGGAGGGTGGGAGCAGCTGCGGCCGTATACCTGCTGTTCTGACCCCGTCCCCCCCTCCACGGCGCCGCGCGGCTACACCACGACCCCTCCCATTCATGCTTTCCCAGGAGGTCCTGCGACGCTGTCACTGCCCGAAATAACAACTCCACTGCCGCCGGCGACGGCCGGATGTCATGTGTGCTAAACACTGCGTCTATGTGGACGTGCGCTTTGTTCCGCAGCCGGCGTCCAGGGAAACACTAATTCCCTGTTACCATAAGGTAGCAACCGAATTAGACAAGAAAATTGTAGTGACGTGGAGACAGCGGTAGTACGCAGGAAACCGGAAGTGAAACACGGGTTATTTTTGAGGATAACACACATTAAGGCGGCAGGTGATGTAGAGTATGGATAGATCCTGCAAAGAATACGGGACGATACGCTTAGAAGAAGAAAAGTAAATTGTCCTGTCTATTCCACAGACATGGAAGTGGCGCAGACGTCAGCTGCTAAGACTTTCACGGAAGAAAATTAATACTATTTACGGATTTCCATGAAGTTAGGACTTAGATAACATAAATTGTTTATTGTAATTCCTTCTCAGTTGTATTATGCTGACGACTAGTTTCGAAATAGCAAGTTCATTTCCAAGACAGGTGTATTAAAGCTGCACTAATAGTGCTAGGTTAGCCAACAATCAACTCAGACATAGGTAATAAAAAAATGGTTCAAATGGCTCTGAGCAGTATGGGACTCAACTGCTGTGGTCATCAGTCCCCTAGAACTTAGAACTACTTAAACCCAACTAACCTAAGGACATCACACACATCCATGCCCGAGGCAGGATTCGAACCTGCGACCGTAGCAGTCGCACGGTTCCGGACTGCGCGCCTAGAACCGCGAGACCACCGCGGCCGGCGACATAGGTAATATACAGAATGTTTCACAGTTCACGTTACAGACTTCAACAGCTTGTAGATCGGACTTAGTAGATCACACAGGAGACCATGTCCAGAAACGTCATCCAACGACGCTACGGAGCGTCAAAGTTACAGGCGCCGGAACTTGAAACACTATGTACAGGGTGGATTCGTGATGGTGTTACAGACTTTCTAAGATGATGTAGATGGATAAATGTTTCAAACTGAGATAATGATCTCTGTATCGGAAACGAGCGGGTCGAAAGTTATAAGGGAAAAACCGTTCTGATACCTGTGACAGTTGTTCAAATCGTTCAAATGGCACTGAGCTCTATGGGACTTAACATCTGTGATCATCAGTCCCCTAGAACTTAGAATTACTTAAATCTAACTAACCTAAGGACATCACACATACCCATGCCCGAGGCAGGATTCGAACCTGCGACCGTAGCGGTCACACGGTTCCAGACTGAAGCGTCTAGAACCGCACGGCCACACCGGCCGCTTGTGACAGTGGAATACATGTACTAGTATTGTTGTTGCTGAGATTGTAGGGTAGACAACTTTCAGAGAAGGTAGCACGGACCAAAACAAGGGAAAAATGTGCGGCAAACACGGGCGCTAAAATGCATGCCTGACGAGCAATGAGCAAATTGTCACCTTCGCTACTGTGAAATGACATAAGTGCTCATAGCGCTTAAGGTATTCTGTATTCTTTTTAGAGCCCGTGCTTACTAGACATTTTTTCTTGTTTTGGTCCATACTACCAGCTCTGCATGTTGGCTGCACTATAGTCTCAGCAACACGTATTCCACTGTCAGAGGTATCAGGACGGTTTTCAATTATACTTTCGCGTCGTCCGTTTCCGGTACGAGGACTCTTACTTCAAATTGAAACACGTATCCTTCTCTGTCATCCTAGAAAGTTTGCAACATCATCACGGAATCACCCTGTATATATACAAATTTACAGGCACCGGCGGCTATATCTTTGGCGCTCTACAGCGTCGTTGGATGACATTTCCGGACGTGGGTTACTACACAACATCTACAATTGTTTAACACTGTACAGGTGTTTCTTGTTAACGTTTATAAAGCGCCGAAGCGATGTAATTACGCTGAGATAAGTAATTTAAGAAACACGGGGTCCAAAATGTCAGGAAATCCCCCAAAACGTTTAATATGTGACATCACCAGATGACGCACCTTGCCGCACGTGCAGCTGCTGGGCTTGGGCCGAAGGAAGGGATGACTGAGCGATACAATATTTCCTGTCGAGAAAACGGTGTAGGTTTCTAACGCCTTTTGTAAATGCGATCTGTTGTAAAGGAAGAAGATACAAAATTATTGTCCTCGCTGTAAATACGTAGGAATTGTTCTTATTTTGTAATTATTTCCCTTTGCTCGTTTTTTTCCCTTTTTTTACCGTGCATTATTTGGTAGAGAAAACGTAGGTCGTTTACTGGTAACGGCGCAATTCGGAAGCTTTTACTCGTTTACTTGTGACGCAATACGGTAGTCTTTTGTTGTAATGCACTGTGCAGAGAACCAGCGGAGACCGCGTGACCGGTAGACAAAATAACAAATCTTACCTCAGTATAAACACAGAATTGATGCAATGAAAAAAATACTGCCTGTCAGACTCAAGATTTGAACCCTGAGCTCCACGCGCTGAAGTCGCTCACGTAGGCCCGGCACGACACCGACGTGAATATTTGACTTGATTTGGGCCTCGCGGGATTAGCCGAGCGGTCTAGGGCGCTGCAGTCATGGACTGTGCGGCTGTTCCCGGAGGAGCTTCGAGTCCTCCCTCGGGCATGGGTGTGAGTGTTTGTCCTTTGAACACTTTTGAACTTGAGTTGGGTGATCAGGTGCGACAAGCTCAAACAGTACACGGGCGGAGAGGTACGTCATTTGCTGACGTCACATGTTCAACATTTGTCATCGGCAATTTGTGGGCCGACGTGTCTTTTACCTAAATTACTTGTCTCGGCGTCATCTAGGTCCCTTTTTGGGGTTTTTATGTGCTAGTAAGAATGACCCTGTATAGGTAGACAATACGTCACATGGAATGTCAAACCAAATTTCACGATGGAAATGCATTCATGAAGTGCAGCTGAACTTTGTTTTACGGCCTCTAGTTCAACTGCGCTTCATGAATGCATTTACATTGTGAAATTTGGTCTGACATTCCACGTAACTATGTATCATGTGTATATCAGCTGTGTGTGAATTAATTGTCACCTAACCAAGCGCTTCTAGTGCAGATTTGATAGGTCTGGTGTGTAAATCAATTTGGTAGTTCGAAACTAATCGCCAGTAAAATAAAACGCGACTGTGATGGAATTACGGTAAAGATTTTATAATAGTATTTTCATGTTGTTTTCTTTGTTTAATGGCCTCTTTTTTCCGCAATCGCCGTTACACAAGTTATAAAATTTGTAATAATATTATTCTCTTTTGCTCTCTATAGCCAGACAGATGTTTTCGTAAACAAGCTTCGCTAACTTTGATGTTCATTGATTTTTTCATTAGCTTTTTTCAGTTTTTGAATGCTTGTACATCCCTCATTAACTGGCTAGGTAAATAAGCTGCATTTTTATCAGTAGAGGACATTACGAGGGCTCTGTAGTTGTATTAGCAAACATCCTTTGTTAAATATGATAATACCATGGATGCCTCATAATGCCAACTACTAACAAAACAGCTTTATGTAAAATCTAAAATTTTGCCGGCGAATCAACTGTTGTAAGAGATTTCAGGCTTGCAGCCGGTCGTCGTAAGATTCATTACGTGATATTTCGGCTGGACAACTGCCAGCCATCTTCAGGTGAGCCGAACGAGGACTGACGAAGACGTCCTCCGCTCCGTCTTACATAGTGCGCTGATGGTACTGCCGCGCATGCGATGAAGTCGTGGAGACAGAAGGGCCACACCGTCCAGCGGCAGCGCCCTCGCTCGTGGAACTGCAAGACTCAACTCTGGGAGAGTTCAATTTTGATTCTGGTCCATCCTACTGGTAAGACATTTCTAATGTCTTGCATACATCGTGAATTCATCGTGTACACAAGCTTCCAGTACCCACCGTTTCCTGCACATCCTTCCCCATACACAGAGAAAGGGCCAATGTCACTTTTTCGATAAAGATTATTTTTATTCGTTGTATAAGTGACCGACCGGAGGGAATAGCGTTGTTTGTATCATGAGTAGGTGCAACACTGGAAGAGCTTGGAAGTACAGATGCAAGAATGGGTGTACAGCTGCTGGGCTCTCTAATGGCAAAGCTTTATCTACGCACAGCTGCGATAAGCTAGCTACTTCCCTTGTTTTGTGGTTGTACTGCTCCACGGCGAGTGCTGCTCGTTTGTCGCTTCTCTGTTCTTCCTAGTGCTCCGACATCCATTTCTCTACGGCACCCGAAGCAACGGTGCCGGGTAATGTGATGGTGTCACGGCTTAGAACTATCCTGGCCTTCGCGAGTGCTGAATGTAGCGACGGCTGGTCTGCCGTCGAATAAGCACGGCCGTCGGCAAAGGCTCCGAGTAGCCGCCCTCTCCTTAGGGTCCGCCGTCCATGTTTAGAATAACTTTACGTGGCTCCTGTGCTAACCATTGGACCCAATTGACGTGTCACAGCACGAAGATTTTAGACCTCTCTCTCACACATAGCACGAACAATATGGTTCAAACGGCTCTGAGCAGTATGGGACTTAACTTCTGAGGTCATCAGTCCCCTAGGACTTAGAACTACTTAAACCTAACTAACCTAAGGACATCACACACTGTAAGTAGGTTGTTTAGGTTTTTTTTATTGGTAACGCCGCCGCCACGTAGCGCTCTGTATGAAAATCACTGGCTGTGCCGTGTGCAGTCTGTGGCTGGTTTGCATTGTTGTCTGCCATTGTAGTGTTGGGCAGCGGCAGCTGGATGCTAACAGCGCGTAGCGTTGCGCAGTTGGAGGTGAGCCGCCAGCAGTGGTGGACGTGGGGAGAGAGATGGCGGAGTTTTGAAATTTGTAAGAATTGGTGTCATGAACTGATATATATATATATATATATATATATATATATATATATATATATATATATTATGACTATTAAAGTAAATACATTGTTTGTTCTGTATTAAAATCTTTCATTTGCTAACTATGCCTATCAGTAGTTAGTGCCTTCAGTAGTGGCGCTCGCTGTATTGCAGTAGCTTGAGTAACGAAGATTTTTGTGAGGTAAGTGATTTGTGAAACGTATAGGTTAATGTTAGTCAGGGCGATTCTTTCGTAGGGATTTTTGGAAGTCAGATTGCGTTGCGCCAAAAATATTGTGTTTCAGTTTAAGCACAGTCTTGTATAATTTTTCAAAGGGGACGTTTCAACATATCCATGCCCGAGGCAGGATTCGAACATGGGACCGTAGCGGTTTCGCGGTTCCAGACTGCAACGCCTAGAACCGCTCGACCACACAGGCCGGCAGCACGAACACAAGTGCTCCGCGAGTACAGGGAAGTTAAGGCCCCTGTGTCTCGGTGCAGAATGGTACCGTTTTTAATAATATAGCAAAATGGAACTACCTGTAATAATAACCGAGTTAGCCTAAGATTTCATAGGCGCGATACAGCAAATAATTATCTACAGTATATAAAATGCTGCTATTACAGTCCAGACGTGTTAAGAGTTACAGCTGCCTTCTGATGTCAAAAATCACATTCACTTTTGACAGCATATCAAGTTGCACAATAGGTGCGTCACTATAATAAGTTACACAAAAGAGGAATTGTAACCGGTAAGGATGGTGTGACCGTGGAAAAGTGTTGTGGATTGCAAAACAAAATAATTTCGAGTCTGACGCAGATACTGCTATGTTTTCAATCATTAGGTCAATTTCATGCAAAGACGATGAAGAACGCCGCTATTCAAATGATTTCGACACTTGATAGGTTGTGGATTATGACGTTAACAGTAGTGATAGCAATTGGAGAACATCCCAGTATTCGCGTTAAGTGAAACACAACTAACGTAATTGAAGTCCACGCTATCAGGAGTCCAGTTCCTAACGACTGCGAATTCAGAACGTAGTTACAGACCGTTATTTTGTCAAACCGTAGATTCATGCTTACAAAAAGGTAGAGAGCAACCATCCTCGGTTAATACTACAATTTATTAAGAATAAAGAAGGTCGTTACCGGCTTCGAACTGACAGTTTCATCCTGAGACGGCTGTTCTTAGTCAAAATTACATTTTGTTTTACGTCTCCTGTAGCTGAATGGGGGGGAAGTTCGTTGGGGTAGTAGTAAACCTCAGCAACAAGCGATCTGAGAAAAGAAGAGCTATTTTCCATTGTAAATGGACCTTACAATGATTTATAATGAAGTAAACAACTTCCTAAGATAAACACTGAATTATTTACGTGTTATATTGAGAATCCATCGTCTTTTTATTGCAGCGAAGACGGCTTTAGAAGAAGGGCACATTTCGTCCAGTTCCAAGCAAGATTCAACAAATTCCTGGAATCTGAAAACACAGAGAGTGTAGAGCACCACACAGATCTGAGTATTTCGGTCACACGGATGTTTATATATAGAGATTTGAAAAGAGAAAACTGAGACAGAAGCTCTCTCTCCCAGAGAAGTTACAATGTGCACTTAGATGTTCCAACAGAAAATTTGCAGGCCTTGTATATTACACGAACTGTTGGAACCATGGACCATACGTAACACACATTGTGCATGGTGTCACTACACTGAAACCAGCATTTACGTCACCTGACTCGGAGCAAAAAGCTTCAAGAGGCCGAGTTTATGTGGTTGCAAGCGCGGTCGATAAGTACTTGGAGGCGACCTATGGAATACAGTACAGTTTACCTTAATTGTAATATTTTCAGTTACGGTTGCTTTATTTAGTGCAGCGTTTGGCTGCACAGAAAGATACGTAAATGGAATCCACACTTCATTGTTTTAATAATACAAAAATATTTGTGAATACATTTTTTTAGTTTATATATTACAGGCTGAACCAAAAGTGTGATATCAGTACCAAGTAGATACGAATGATCCTCTGTTTGAGAGTACGTATTTGTTTCTAAATTATTACGAAGTAAATGTTAAGAACTATTGTACTATATATCTGGCTAGTAAGAAATACGTGTGAAAATTTGTGAAATATTAATTGCTAGACCCTTTCTTGTTCTGTTCGGTTTCGTAATTTATTTTCACATTCTCTCAAACCTGGTTACAGTTTCCGCCAAGAAGATGTAAGATGGAATGTTTGAACTCTTGTTTTGAAAAGCGAAAATTTTAAAACAAAATACCGCACAATGCCAGGCACCAAACATTTTGCGTATGAATGTTTTGGTACTGACGCATTTGATATTGGAAAGAAACTGAAGCCAGAAGCTATACCATCAATTACTGACTTTCCTCCACACTTAGGAAGGAAGGAAGTAAGTACAATACCAACTGAGAGAAACACGCAAGAAGCGTGTCTACTCCAGATAATGAGGTGTAAGATGCAATTTATTTGGATTCCTCTCGATATGACTGTGAAGAAAGTTATGTAAAAGTTTCAATCGCATAAACGCGTGACTTCATTCCATGTATACTGGATTATGCAGAAGTCGTAAAATACGTATGATCATTTTGTATCAAAAGCGGACATTGTCGATACAAACTAATTCCTCTTTTTCATTGAAGATAATACATCATTTGACTTGTATTGTAGAGGAATCGTGAGCAAATTAATGCCGTATGCCAACTTAATTTTTGCTCTGCATCAGCGGAGGTGGTGAACTAAAAGAGTGACAGTGTAACCAAACCGTTTTCAGTGAAGCTCTGTAACTGTGTCGCTTGTACACAGAATTGTCAATGTGTTCCAACTGGCCACAAGAAAAAACGATAACCACCAACCTAATGTCAGTAGCTTCGGAGAAATCAGGTTATCTGTACCTCTACACACGTAGTAGTAGTAGTAGTAGTAGTAGTAGTAGTAGTAGTAGTAGTAGTAGTAGTGGTTGGTGGTGGTGGTGGTGGTGGTGGTGGTGGTGGTGGTAGCCTAAAATTAGTTCACCTTGTTAAAACAAATGCTTTATTTCAGATATAAATGTGAAAAACTGTAACTGTCAGCTCAAGTTCGCGTAATGCGTAATAACAGGAACTCGGCTTTTCGCCTCGAGTCACGAAATCTCGATAGGGCAGAGATAGAGGCATGTGCGGCCTATGTTATCTACCGTCTAAGGTCCGTGTTGGAACGTCTACATATATTTTGTATCTTCTCTGACAAACGTAGCCTCTGGAACAGTTTTCTCTCTGCAAATTATCTTCTTTGTATATAAGCATCGGTTTGGCTGAAATATTCAGTTCTCTGTATGGTGCTCGAAATTATCTGCGTTTTCAAAATTCAAGGGAGTTGTCAGATGGTACCCGGCACTGAGAGAAATGTACGCTTCTTCGAAATCCGTCAGCAGCGGAACAAAAGGACGCAGTCCTTACGATGTAACACAAAAGTAATTCAATTCTTATGTTATGATGTTTGTTACATTATTTTAACTGACTCTTACGGCCATTTACAATAAAATAAGCCTTTTTCTTACTTAATTTGTTGCTGTAGGGATCTTTCCCTACAAACAGGGAACATCTCATGTACAGCATAATGTGAACGACCATGTCAGCGTGCAACTGTCGGTTGGGAACCGGTAAAGGCGCTATTTGTCCTAATGAAGAGCGTTACTGATGTACAGGAGAATCTGCAGCGAATTGACGCATGGTGCAGGGAATGGCAATTGAAACTCAATGTAGACAAGTGTAATGTGCTGTGAATACATAGAAAGGAAGATCACTTACCATTTAGCTACAATATAGCAGGTCAGCAACTGGAAGCAGTTAATTCTATAAATTATCTGGGAGTAGGCATTAGGAGTGATTTAAAATGGAATGATCATATAAAGTTGATCGTCGGTAAAGCAGATGCCAGACTGAGATTCATTGCAAGCATCCAGTTGTTGTTGTGGTCTTCAGTCTTGCGACTGGTATGATGCAGCTCTCCATGCTACTCTATCCTGTGCAAGTTTCTTCATCTCCCAGTACCTACTACACCCTACATCCTTCTGAAACTGCTTAGTGTATTCATCTCTTGGTCTTCCTCTACGATTTTTACCCTCCACGCTGCCCTCCAATACTAAATTGGTGATCCCTTGATGCCTCAGAACATGTCCTACCAACCGATCCCTTCTTCTAGTCAAGTTGTGCCACAAACTCTTCTTCTCCCCAATTCTATTCAATACGTCCTGATTAGTTATGTGATCTACCCATCTAATCTTCAGCATTCTTCTTTAGCACCACATTTCGAAAGCTTTTATTTTCTTCTTGTCCAAACTATTTCTCATCCATGTTTCACTTCCATACATGGCTACACTCCATACAAATACTTTCAGGAACGACTTCCTGACATTTAAGTCTATACTCGATGTTCACAAATTTTCCATCTTCAGAAGACGCTTTCCTTGCCATTGCCAGTCTACATTTTATATCGTCTCTACTTCTACCATCATTAGTTATTTTGCTCCCCAAATAGCAAAACTCCTTTACTACTTTAAGCGTCTCATTTCCTAATCTAATTCACTCAGAATCACCCGACTTAATTCGACTACATTCCATTATCCTCGATTTGCTTTTGTTGACGCATCTTATACCCTCCTTTCAAGACACTGTCCATTCCGTTCAACTGCACTTCCAAGTCCTTTGCTGTCTCTGACAGAATTACAATGTCATCGGCGAACCTCAAAGTTTTTATTTCTTCTCCATGGATTTTAATATCTACTCATAATTTTTCTTTTGTTTCCTTCATTGCTTCCTCAATATACAGATTGAATACCATAGGGGAGAGGCTACAACCCTGTCTCACTCCCTTCCCAACCACTGCTTCCCTTTCATGTCCCTAGACAACTGCCATCTGATTTCTGTACAAATTGTAATTAGCCTTTCGCTCCCTGTATTTTACCCCTGCCACCTTCAGAATTTGAAAGAGAGTATTCCAGTCAACATTGTCAAAAGCTTTCTCTAAGTCTACAAATGCTAGAAACGTAAATTTGCCTTTCCTTAATCTATTTTCTAAGATAAGTCGTAGTGTCAGTATTGCCTCACGTGTTCCAACATTTCTACGGAATCCAAACTGATCTTCCCCGAGGTCGGCTTCTGCCAGTTTTTGCATTCGTCTGTAAAGAATTCGCGTTAGTATTTTGCAGCTGTGACTTATTAAACTGATAGTTGGGTAATTTTTACATCTGTCAACACCTGCTTTCTTTGGGATTGGGATTATTATATTCTTCTTGAAGTCTGAGGGAATTTCTCCTGTCTCATACATCTTGCTCACCAGATGGTAGAGTTTTGCGAGGACTCGCTCTCCCAAGGCTGTCAGTAGTTCTGAGCATCCTAAGGAAATGCAATCCGAAAACAAAGGAAGTAGGTTATAGTACGCTTGTTCGCCCACTGCTTGAATACTGCTAAGCAGTGTGGGATCCGTACCAGATAGGGTTGATAGAAGAGAGAGAGAAGATCCAACAGAGAGCAGCGCGCTCCCATACAGGAATCATTTAGTAATCGCGAAAGCGTAACGGAGAAGACAGATAAATTCCAGTGGAAGACTGCAGGAGGGACGCTCAGTAGCTCGGTACGGGCTTTTGTTGAAGTTTCGAGAACATACCTTCACCGAAGAGTCAAGCAGTATATTGCTCCCTCCTACGTATGAGGATAAAATCAGAGAGATTAGAGCCCACACAGAAGCATATCGACAATCCTTCTTTCCACGAACAATACGAGACTGGAATAGAAGGGAGAACCGATAGAGGTACTCAAGGTACCCTCCGCCACACAGTGTCAGGTGGGTTGCGGAGTATGGATGTAGATGTGGATGGTGGTTTCTGTTTTTACTTTGATGTATGGATTAAGCAGTTGCGTCAGTCTGAAACACCGATAACTATGTACGTGACAAACAGCTCGGGGACGACACGCTGCTCAGTGAAGCAGCCGGTAATCATGCAATGTTGTCGGAAGGACGTTATTACGAAATAGAAACAAATGGAACCCACATTCAAAGACCTTTCAAGCGTTAGAAATGTCAGTCAAGTTCGCCAGCCATCAGAACAGAGAGCCACGATCTCGTGCCCCAGCGTCCATCAGGAGCGGAGATGGTGCGTCCTGCAGTTTCCTTTCATCTTGGAAAATAGCTTTAAAGGCTACTGAGCAGGATTACTGGTGCAAAGGAGACGCCAAGTTTATTGGCCTCTTCCTCGTAAACGGATAGCTAAGGAAAAAAAAAATGCTGTTTGTAGTGGAGGAGGCAGGAATTGGATATCTGAGCTGCGGGACGGAAAGAGAAAGAGGGGGGGGGGGGGGTTCCCGTGGGTGGGCAGACCGCCGGACGGGGCAATCAGAGGCCGGCGCCTCCTTTGTGTAGCCGTCCGGCGGGCAGCTGGTTTCCGGTGCGGCGCGGACCGGGTCGACAAGAAACCAATGGCCCTGGCGCCGCCGCGGAGGCGGCCACAGTCGGTGCACGCCTCAAGGAGCGCAGCGGCGCGCCGTGACCGCAAGTGGCAATGCTCATGCGCGTGCGACCACCTCGTCCTCTAATAACTGCTACACTCCTGGAAATGGAAAAAAGAACACATTGACACCGGTGTGTCAGACCCACCATACTTGCTCCGGACACTGCGAGAGGGCTGTACAAGCAATCATCACACGCACGGCACAGCGGACACACCAGGAACCGCGGTGTTGGCCGTCGAATGGCGCTAGCTGCGCAGCATTTTTGCACCGCCGCCGTCAGTGTCAGCCAGTTTGCCGTGGCATACGGAGCTCCATCGCAGTCTTTAACACTGGTAGCATGCCGCGACAGCGTGGACGTGAACCGTATGTGCAGTTGACGGACTTTGAGCGAGGGCGTATAGTGGGCATGCGGGAGGCCGGGTGGACGTACCGCCGAATTGCTCAACACGTGGGGCGTGAGGTCTCCACAGTACATCGAAGTTGTCGCCAGTGGTCGGCGGAAGGTGCACGTGCCCGTCGACCTGGGACCGGACCGCAGCGACGCACGGATGCACGCCAAGACCGTAGGATCCTACGCAGTGCCGTAGGGGACCACACCGCCACTTCCCAGCAAATTAGGGACACTGTTGCTCCTGGGGTATCGGCGAGGACCATTCGCAACCATCTCCATGAAGCTGGGCTACGGTCCCGCACACCGTTAGGCCGTCTTCCGCTCACGCCCCAACATCGTGCAGCCCGCCTCCAGTGGCGTCGCGACAGGCGTGAATGGAGGGACGAATGGAGACGTGTCGTCTTCAGCGATGAGAGTCGCTTCTGCCTTGGTGCCAATGATGGTCGTATGCGTGTTTGGCGCCGTGCAAGTGAGCGCCACAATCAGGACTGCATACGACCGAGGCACACAGGACCAACACCCGGCATCATGGTGTGGGGAGCGATCTCCTACACTGGCCGTACACCTCTGGTGATCGTCGAGGGGACACTGAATAGTGCACGGTACATCCAAACCGTCATCGAAACCAATCGTTCTACCATTCCTAGACCGGCAAGGGAACTTGCTGTTCCAACAGGACAATGCACCTCCGCATGTATCCCGTGCCACCCAACGTGCTCTAGAAGGTGTAAGTCAACTACCCTGGCCAGCAAGATCTCCGGATCTGTCCCCCATTGAGCATGTTTGGGACTGGATGAAGCGTCGTCTCACGCGGTCTGCACGTCCAGCACGAACGCTGGTCCAACTGAGGCGCCAGGTGGAAATGGCATGGCAAGCCGTTCCACAGGACTACATCCAGCATCTCTACGATCGTCTCCATGGAACAATAGCAGCCTGCATTGCTGCGAAAGGTGGATATACACTGTACTAGTGCCGACATTGTGCATGCTCTGTTGCCTGTGTCTATGTGCCTGTGCTTCTGTCAGTGTGATCATGTGATGTATCTGACCCCAGGAATGTGTCAATAAAGTTTCCCCTTCCTGGGACAATGAATTCACGGTGTTCTTATTTCAATTTCCAGGAGTGTATTCGTGTATCGAGCGAGAGAAATAAATTACTGTGTATATGCATCTGTACGGGCCGCCGTAATATTCCTTGTATTATTCCTTTACGCAACAACTGAGTGAAGAAACGAGGCCAGCCGCTTATTATTATTTACAGTTCTAGGCGCTTCAGTCCGGAACCGCGCCGCTGCTACGGTCGCAGGTTCGAATCCTGCCTCGGGATTAGATGTGTGTGATTTCCTTGGTTAGTTATGTTTAAGCAGTTCCACTAGGGTCTTCGACCGTCAATATAATAGACTGGCTCTGACGTTATTTTCGTGGCTCCAACTTCTCTGGGCTGAAGTCACGTGAATGTTGACAAAATGTGGTTGTTTCGTGTTGCTCCTATGGCTGTACTCAGCGTTTTGTCGGGGGAAATGGCATTACATTTCACGTGTAAGTGTTTTTATGATAGTGCAGATGCGTTTATTGAAATCTGCTGAAGTGACTTTTATATGTTTTTGCACTTGAATTAGAGTATCACGTAAATTAAAGTGTTGAAAGTGATGCCTGTAAAGTCAGACTCATAGTCATATTTCTAAACAAAAATCAGAAATATGCTGGGCTCAATGAAGGACAACTTGGGTCTAAGAACTCCGGGTGTCTACAGTATTTCCTGTGAATGTGGGCAACAATATATTGGGCAGACGCAGCGTTGCATAACGCAATACATCTCTGAACATGTGAGAAGCGTCCGCCTCGGACAAAAAGAAAAATCCGCGGTAGCGGAGCACAGCCTCAGTGAAGAATACACGTTTCGGTTTGAAGAAACCAAGAGACTGTGTAGAGCGAAAGGTTTCTGGGACTCAATTATTAAAGAGGCAGTGGAGATACGGGTTAGTGACAACCGGTCAATCGGGACAGTGGCTTCCAACTCAGCAGCGCGTGGAATACAACATTATCAAGAATGAGATGAGAGCGCTCCGATGGAGGTAGGTCGGTGGCGGCGTATGGAATAAACAGGCCGCACCGAGACGAGACGCCAGGACCCGGCGCCCGCGGCTACCCCACCCCCCGCCACCCCCCACTCCCCCCCACCCCCCACCACCACCACCACGCACCGCCGCACCGATTCCGCTCGCGCCTGTTTGGCCCGACCCGCGGCAAGGATGCAGAGATGCCCGTGGTCCAGCGGCTGTAAAGACCCGGACGAGACGTGAACCCGACACTTCGCCTGAAGATGGCAAGTAAGAAACTTGCTGAAACGTTGCTGGAGAACAACGTATTGACTCGACTGTCAACCCGAGAAGAATTTATCTCCAAGAGGGAATAATAAGAGATGATGACCAGGAACGAAATGCTCGGATTAAAGGGTGTAAGACAGGGATGTAGTCTTGCCCTACTTTTTAGTCCGTGCATCGAAGACGCAATGATGGAATTAAAGGAAAGGTTCAGGAGTGGAATTAAAATTCAGGGTAGAAGGGTATCAATGAGATTGTTATCCTGAGTGAAAGTGAAGAAGAACTAAGTGATCTGCTGAATATAAAGAGTCTAATGACTACAAAATATGAGTTGAGAGTAAATCGAAGAAATGTGAAAGTAATGAGAACTAGCAGAAATAGGAATAGCGAGAAACTTAGCGTCAGGATTGATGATCATGAAGTAGGTGACGTTAAGGAATTCTGCTACCTAGGCAGTAAAATAACCAAATACAGACGGAGCAAGGAGGACAGCAAAAGGAAACTAGCACTGGCAAAAAGGGCATTCCTGGTCAAGAGAAGTCTACTGGTATCAAACATAGGCCTTAATTTGAGGAAGAAATTTCTGAGAATATAAGTTTGGAGCAGAGCACTGTATGCTAGTGAAACATGGAAAAACCGGGACAGAAGAGATCGAAGCATTTGAGATGTGGCGCTACAGACGAATGTTAAAAATTAGGTGGACAAGGTAAGGAATGAGGAGGTTCTGCGCAGAGTCGGGGAGGAAAAGAGTATGTGGAAAACACTGACAAGGAGAAGAGTCAGAATTATAGGACATACGTTAAGACATCAGGGACTGACTTCCATGGTACTAGAGGGAACTGCAGAGGACAAAAACTGTAGAGGAAGACAGAGATTGGAATATATCTAGCAGATAATTACGACGTATGTTACAAGTGCTACTCTGAGATGAAGAGGTTGGTACAAGCGAGAAATTCGTGGCGGGCTGCATCAAGCCAGTCATAAAACTGAGGACTCAAAAATAAATAAAAATAAATAAAATGAAAGTGAAACTGAACATCGTCGACGACTTGGAAAGAGCGGAATCAAGTCTGTCATTAAGAGTGCTGTCGCCGAACGGAGACTCTCATCGGCGACATAAATTTTCCACCTTCAGCAGTCAAAGCACTCGATTAGTCGGATCGATGGTGTTTATGTAGTTCGCACTCGATTCTCTGGTTATTGTAAGATGTCATGTGAGTGAGATTTTTCAGTGTTTGTCTTAAACTTGCTGCCTTACGCGAAGATGAGCGATCTGTAGCCCCGGATAATGAAGTCCAGCATCAAATACAGTCAGCACAGCAGCCTGCATTTATGGGAACTCCAGGGTCTATCAACACGGCTCCCGTCCAGAGCATAAGCTGCCCTGTAACTCCAGCGTCACATTAATCTGACCTACCTTACCGGCGGGCCAGGTTCAGCATTCAGCACGACGTTACGGAAACCGACATTGCGGCTCATGTGATGGGACAACGTGAGCATTGATCTGTGGTGAGAAAGTAGGGGAGAGTTACTGACTTTTTCGCAGAACAGTGTGTGAGTCTAATACACACGTCTCGGTCACTGCCTTCCTACGCCTCTTGCTTGTCTCGCCAGCGGATGGCAAACCACCGCGCCAAGGTACTATCGACTTCCACTCCGAAATGATGCAGCGCCCTCGTCAGCTTTGAGTCTGCTGTTGGATTCAGCGAATCCTCTCCGGATTGCGTAGCCGTCAGCCGTTGCGGAAGACACGGCAACGACTTGTATTCTGAGAAAGGAATTGAATAATCTTGAACATGGTTTTATTGCCTCTGACGACGCCACACGGGTCCTCGGTGTGCAACCTGATAAAACAGCAGGGGTTTTCCAACCTGGCAGTGGACGAATCCTACAATTCTCACGATCCCCATGCGACAATGGTGGCAACCTGAAAATCGAGACAAAGTCAATGTTTCGCTTTTTATTTGGGGAGGGGGAAGGGGGGTACACGTTTGTTACCGTTTCTACTCCCCCCTTCCCCCCCCCCCCCCCCAACCACAACCTCAAATATAACTTAGCACCTTCTCCACTTTTGACGTGGCACAGCTTGCGGGGTTAACACATTTCGTCTTCTGATCGTTATCATCATTAAATCGCGCAACAAGCCCCCCCCCCCCACCTCCGATGTATAAATCAAGGGGACGTAAGTCCCGTGATCTAGCAGGCCTTGCTTGAGGTGTCGATGAACTATAATGCAGAAGACGGGTGGTGCTCCGTCATTCAGAAGCAACATAACTTGCCATACTGAAAGAGGCTATGTGCCTCCGTCGAGGCGTTGTGGAATAATAACCGATTCGCGTATGTGGTCTCAAAGAATTCGTGCCGACACACTGACGCTGAACAGATGCTGATAAGACCTTAACCATTCCTCGAGGATTGCCTGCAGCCCATAGATGACTATCACGCGGACTGATGATGCCAGCTCTGGTGCATGTTGCTTCGTCGGTGGTCTTGAGCAAAAACCATCTACAAAATTCTTCCTGTAGAGGGAAATACGCTGATGATAATCCTTGCGCTCGTTAGAGATGATACGGATAGGAGCAGTTATCATGCAGGCTACACATAATCGTACTTTGGCTGACACGATGTTGGCAGGACACTTGCCTGGGGCTTGTATTAGGGTTCGTCTCAATATGCCTTAGTAGCTGGTTCTCTAAATCTGATGTATGTTACAGTCCGCTGCCTCCACGTTCGTCTGTATGAAAAGACCCATGATGACACAAACGTCCAAAAAGGGCTTAAAATCTTTTGTGATATAGTTGGTGTTTGTTAGGGTACTTGTTTTGGTATACCGTTTCCATCTGCTTGGCCGTAGACAAACACCATCTCGGGTTGCTCCCGACATCAATACCGGACCATTCTGCTGCTTACTGTACGCTGCGTCAATTACACTGCCTGCAACACTTAAGGAAGACATGACACGTGGTCACAGAGATTTTAATTCGTCAGCGCCATCTACCGTGTCAACGATACTTTTCGAGACGTTTTTCACTTCCAATAAGGAATTCGTCCCTGTCGGTTTTATTTATGTTCATCTTCTATGTCCCAGCATTAGATTTCAATCCATAAGACACAATCACAGAACTTAGTTATTATAGTCTGGTGGTGCACCAGTAAAATGCGTTCATGGGAACCGAGAGACGCGAGTACGAATCCAGGTCAGAGAATGGAAATTCTCAACCACAAAACGGCGATGTAACACTTTTGCTTATGAGAACACACTAACCACAGGACAGCAGGAGCGCATAACTTTCACTACCGCGTAACTAAGCCCGCCCGGCTAGCCGCGCGGTCTAACGCGCTGCTTCCCGAGAGGGAAGGCGTGCCAGTCCCCGGCACGAATCTTGCAGGCGGCTTAAGTGTCGAGGTCCGGTGTGCGGATGGTTTTTAAGGCGGTTTTCCATCTGCCTCGGCGAATGCGGACTATGTCGGCGATTGCTGCGCAAACACTGTCTCCTCTTACGTGTACATCATAATTACTCTACCACGCCAACATTTGGGGTTGCACTCGTCTGGTATAAGACGTTCCCTATTCCCAAATGGTGGGGGAGGGGTCCACTGGGGGTTGGACCACACAATAACCCCCAGGGTTCGGTGTGGAGCGGCGGTGGTGTGGGTGGACTGCCGTGGCCTGTTGTGGAGTTGTGGACCACTGTGGGCTACGGTGGGACGTAGCCTCTCCGTCGTTTAGGTCCCCAGTTCAATACACACACAATAAACACACACGACGTAACTAAGCTCACTGCTCAAAAAATTAGTCACCTTCAGGAGTCATCACTCTTAACTCGGCGTAATCCAGCCTCCCTAGATAATAACTCTCTTAATATTTTGCCTAGGTGAAGCCCAGTTGCAGCTGCGTGATCCTCTCATCCAACGGAATCGTTTGATATACACCGAAAAAAAAATGGAATCATTGGAATGGGTAGGAAATCGATACATGTCATGTACACGCACAGACAAACAAACGGTTATAACGTCAGAAAAAAATGGATGATTTGTTCAACAGAGAGATTCACAAGTCAACAAAGCGTTGTGTCCAGCTCTGACCCTTATACAAGCAGCTTTCGACTGATTAACAAATTTGTTGGATGTCCTCCTGAGGAACATCGTGACAGATTCTGTCCAACTGGGGCGTTCGATCGTCAAAATCCCGGGCTGGTTAGAGTGCCCTGACCATTACACTTCAAACGTTCTCAACTGTGGAAAGATCCGGCGACCTTGCAGGCCTGTGTAGGGTTTGGCAAGCACAAAGACAAGCAGTAAATCTCTCGCCGCGTGTTGGTGCGCAATACCTCGCTGAAATGTAAGCACAGGATGGCTTGTCATTAAGGGAAACAAAACAGGACGCAGGATATCGTCGACGTAGCGTAGCGCTGTGAAGGCACCGCGGATGACAACCAAAAGGGTCCTGCTATGAAAAGAAACGCCACCCCATACCATCACTCCTGGTTGTCATGCCATATGGCGGACGGCACTCAGACTGGTATCCCAACGCTGTATGGGACGTCTTCCGCACGGTTTCGCTGGTTACTGGGTCTAAGTTCGAAGCGGAAGTCATCACCCAAGACAATTCTGTTCCAGTCAATGAGATTGCAGGTTGAATACGAGAGCTTCTAACAATTCTATCAATCAGTGCCTGGCCGAATAACTGCTTGCTCAATGGCAGGAGGTGGGCCAACGCGTTATTGACCTGAAGCTTTTTCTCTTGAATAAATCATCCAACTTTTCTGAAATTGTACACGTACATGCACATCACATCTACCGATTTCCGTCCAATTCGGATAATTAGTTCGTTGTGCATCGTGTTTTCTTTGTCTTAGAGTGTACATCGCAATACCATTTTGCTTGATTTTTATTTTGGCACTTTTCTAGGATTTTTGAATTTGTATGTTTTTAGCATTTCCACCCCTTTTCAACCCGGTTAACTGAATATATTATAAATGAGATTTACAAGCGAGCAGAAATGATAATCTCTCAGAATTCGTGAATAGTACGTCTATCCACTGAATCGTGTTGAAAACTGGCCTTCAGCGTAACTGAAAATTATATTAAACTTAATTAAACCTAAATATGGGATTGTTTGACTCCCTTGGGATGTCGCAAGCCCCCCAAAACAAAAGAATCAGCATCAGCTGAAAGTGGACAGTTGTGCTGAGAGTATTGACGCGGAATTGACGGGTGTAGCAAACAGAAGCAATGACGGCTACAGATGTGGGTATGTTTTCAAGATTGCACTGTAGTGATTTCGCCCAGTGGGAAGGTGACAATTCTGATGCACTGACGTATTTAACTGCATCGCACACGTATTATTTTTCTATTCAACAGCAATAAACAAACACTACGGAACGGTTTTGTTTCTTATTTATAAAGTTAATAAAACACCTCAATCAAAAGATGAAACTGTGTACCCGCAATTTTGGACAAGCAACGACCGCAGGATAAATATACCCACTGGAGTTGTGGATTTGAGAATCTGTTGATATGGACCCGCTTTTTATTAAAAAAAATTAAAAAAATAATAAAACACCGGAACACTGTTAGATCTCTACAGCAGCAACGATTGTAGCTCAGATCTGAATCATGATGTCAATTCATACTATGTCCGTCGAATACCTTACAAAGATTTACAGGATTAGTTCTACTTTTCTTAAAGCTGTCGTTTCGGACCATGATGCATAACGCTCTTACAACTTTCCATACGTATGCTGTATATTTTGTAGCTTTTGTATTATGGGTAAGTGAGAACTGGAGCGGACTTTTTTCGCTCTAAAGCAACGCTGAACTGGCACCGAATAGCGGCGGCTGTGTACATATTAATAACCTGCAAACGAGTTTTATTAACGACCCATATAAATTAGAATATAAATGTATAAGTATTCCATGAAATAGCTTTAATAAAATAGATTATTTTAATTAAAAAAGACTAGTGTTTAATTAAATTCCAATAACTATTTGTCAGCAGCATATGAAATGAGAGGAACTCTGTAGCGACATCGGCTCTAACGTGTATGCAGCCAAGTACTAGTGAAAAAAGGCACGCCATTTTTCTTTTCGGTGGAAACAATGACAACCGCACCCGAAGACATTTTATTGAACTCTGCCTCTTTTTTTAAAAAAAATTGCATTAAAATGGCCTGAGCGTATGTATGTACAATAAAAGAAAGTTTCTGTAACATAAGACCCTGAAAACTATAACCTAATTACACTTAGAAAAGTCGTGGGATACCGATATGCACATATACAGATTGCGGTAGTATCGCGTACACAAGGTATAAAAGAGCAGTGCGTTGGCGGAGCTGTCATTTGAACTAAGGTGATTTATGTGAAAAGGTTTCCGACGTGACTATGGGCGCATGATGGGAATTAACAGAATCTGAACGCGGAATTGTAGCTCGAGCGAGACGCGTGAAAAATTCAATTTCGGAAATCGTCAAGGAATTCATTATTCCGAGAACCACAGTGTCTAGAGTGAGCTGAGAACACCAAATTTCGGTCGGTACCTCTCACCACGGATAACGAAGTGGCCGACGGCTTTCACTTAACGACCGAGAGCTGGGCATTTGCGTAGATTTGTCAGTGCTAACAGACAAGCAACACTGTTGAAATAGCCACAGAAAACAATGTGGGACGTACGACGAACGTATCCATTCTGACAGTGTGGCGAAATCTGGCGTTAATGGACTACGACAGCAGGCGACCGGCGTGAATACCTTTGTTGGCAGCAGATGACCGACGTGAATACTTTTGCTAACAGCAAGACGTCGCCTGCAGCGCCTCTCCTGGGCTAGTGACCATATCCGTTGAGCCCTAGTGGACCTGGTCCGGTGAGTCCCGATAGCAGTTGGTATGAAATGATGGTAGGGTTCGAGTTGGCGCAGACCTGACAAAGTCATGGACCCAAGTTGTCAACAAGTTATTGTGCAAGCAGGTGGTGGCACACAATGGGCGTGGGCTGTGTTTAAATGGAATGGAATGTGTACTAAGGTTCAACTGAACCGATCATTGACTGGAAGTGGTTATGTTCGACTACTTGGAGTCCATTTTCAGCCATGCACAAACTTCCTGTTCACCATCAACGATGGAATATTTGTGGATGCCAATAAGCCATGTCACAGAGCTACAATTGTTTACGATTCGTGTAAAAATCATTCTGGACAATTCGAATGAATGGTTTGGCAACTCATATCGCCCGACATAAATCGCATAAAACATTTAAGAGGCCCTGATCGAGGTCAGCACAAAATCATGCACCGGCAACACGTGCGCAATTATGGACGGCTATAGACGCAGCGAGGCTCAATATTTCTGCAGGGGACTTTTAACGACTTTTTTGAGTCTGTGTCACGTCGGATTGCTGCACTACGCGAGGCAAAATGAAGTCCGACACGGCATTGGGAGGTATGCCTTGATATTCTTTTTAAACCCCAGTGTGCACGAAGAGTTCTGTTAATCAATCATTTCCCCAATTTATGATACAGCTTGCCAAAGCTTCTTTTACAAACGACGAAATATATAATATGCTACAATACGCTCTAGGACCGGGAGTTGTATCATCTAATCCGTACAATAATAATGTTCAATGGCGTTCAGACATCTCTGTCGACGTTGTTCGTCGGGATTGTGAGGAACATTGTGACTTGGGTATTCACCCGAGAAAACCGAGCGAGCTGGCGCGGTGGTCGAAATCCAGGTCATCGCTTCCAGATTCAGATGTCTCATGACTTCCCAAATCACGTTAGGTGAATCCACGGATGGTATTTCCCTATCCAGTGTCTACCCGAATTTGCTCTCAGTTTCCAGTTTCTTTGTAGTCGATCCTTAATCTTCCTCCCAACCTTCCAACTCTCCAAATTTCGTGCAACTCCCTGCTGTGCACTTTACAGAAAAATCAGGGACTCCTTTGAGGTACAGACCCTCCTCGTTCTATCCATCACAGAACTCTTAAGCTGTCGGTACATGGACTGTGCATTCGAACGTACATGTACCGCTTCTAAGCTCAGCAAATTGATTTCACGAAAACCCTTTGTTAATTGTACGATTTTCTTAACAAAATGGCGGGAAAAGTTACATTGGTGGTTGAAGAATTACCGTAACTTACACTGAGGATCCATCAAAAACGCATGGTTCTTAGTACCTTTTGTTGTATTTCAGTGTCAGTTAAGACTATTCCACGATTAAATCTTTCAGGAGACGGTCAGACGCAAAGTATGGTTGCATACCATTCATGGTCGATGTAACGTAATAAGTAGAGAAGCGGAATTGTATGGTAACAGGTCTTGGATTCAAATTCTGTTTTACTAAACCTTGCGTTTTCTAATAGATTCTGAATATGTTAATATAAGAGGGCAAGTTTGTCCGAATGTCTTTCTCTACAAGACATCTTGCACTACAAGTAGTAAGATAGTTTCCACTTTCTTGTTCCATGTTCTGCATTTCACACGTTGTAAAGATTCTGCTAGTGAACTGGAACAAGAATGACCTTAAGGTTTTACAAGAAAGTGATAAAGATAAAATGATATTTATGTTACATGGAGAATTATTTTAGATTTGTATTGCACTATTGGTAGTGGAACTTTTATAAGGCAGTGCTGTTGTCCTTATTGACTGGACGTAATACTTTCATTTTTGCCTCGTAACATGTTCATCGATGTTCAAGAATTCATTTACCGGTACGTACAAGGTGGGCGAGAAGTCCCCGTAGCCTTGTTAGCTTCTGTTTATTATCAAATGTGATGCGTGTTGGTAGCTACTTTACTTCTTGTCTATTTTGGAGTTCATGTTTATGTGTTTTCGCAGTCGTAGACTAGTTTAGATTTGTAGCCACGGCAGATGTGAGCGCTTAGATACAAGAGTGTGGGTGCGCGAACGACAACACAGAGGGCAGAGAGAGAGAGAGGCACATTGTGGGAGCAGTTCAGGAAAGATTTAATAAGGCTTAGGCTCTTCCCGGATACGCACACTTTTGGACTGGGAAAGACGCTCATTTGCTTTTGGCAGCGTTAAAGAAACGCCTCGTAGTGGAAGGAAGAAGACGTGACAAGAAACGTGTGGCGGAGTCTCTGCTTCGACTGAACGATCTCCTACGAAGTCGTCACGCAAACGTGCTTCGGAACTCGGTATACTGAAGACAACAATGCGAGATCATATGGAAAAAGACCTTAAGGCCACATCTTTTCCACCGACGTTCGCAAACGAGTTGTCGAATACAGGCCGGAATGAACGCGTGCTTTGTTAATTTCCAAAAGCAGTGTACCTTGCAGAGGTTATGTTTTCAGAGGAACGTGCCATTCATCTCAGCTCACGTGCTACAAATATTGTAGTTTGGACCATAGGTAATCCTCATTACACCGCTGAATTAGAAAGGAACTCGCCTCACGTAGAGATGTGGATAGCGATGACATCACAACATCTGCCTGGACCCTACATTTTCGAAAGGGCTTTGAATGGCACAAATTACTGCGAGTTTCTAAATCCACATTTTCCAGGCCGGTGGATAGGTTTTGGTTCATCAGCAACACCAGCTCCCTTGAAAGACATCCTGACCTCACCAGACCTGACAATTCGTTGTGGCGCACGTATCTGCATGCCGTTATCCTACAAACGAAGAACTGCGCTGTGCTGTTGAGGGCGCATTTCGCACTGTGACACCGTATGTGCTCAAGAATATGTCAAGGACATGGAGGCGTATAAAAAAAAGTGTTAACAGCACGATGGGTAACATACCGATGTATTAGACACTTTATAAGTAAGTACTTGTGCTAAAATAAATCATATCAACTAGCATTCACTGTTAGGGGGCACGTGGACTTCACACCCACCATGCATTCTGCAGACGTAATAACAAAACTACGATGTGGACAAGGGAGGGAGCGTGCGTTTTAATAGAAATGACGTGTAAATTTTACGCCCGTCCATTTCATGAACAGTGTAATTTGTGAGCTAAATACAGCCGACTTCTGCCGCTGGAGCGCGCTGCTATCGCGTATACCAAGTTGACGCACACGTACCGTATGAACAATTCGCCTTATTTCCGGACGTATAGCAGCTCCTTGAACCTGACCCGCTGCACCCCGACGATCGAAAACCTGGTCCGTGTGCCAACGGCTTTGGATGTCTCATACCAGCAGCCAAATGTGCAGAGACCCCATGAAGCAAGTACTACAGGGACCAACCGTTCGTCATGGGTGAAATTTGAGGCGATTTAGACAGAGATGTAACCGAAGAGTTTACATTTCAAACAGATTTGTCCTAACTTTACCAATATTTCATACTGAAAACTGTGGCGCGTCGTAACCACACATCAGCGACTGTCTGGCAAATAGGGGAATTCATGCTTACTCGTACGTGTTTTCCTTCTAGTATCGCATAATTTCACCCGTGTTAATTTTCACAACTAATTACAGTCTCGAGAATACTGTTCCTTAAAAATAATGAAAAAAGTTAATTAAAACATGGAACAACTATGCCTGCAGCAAATTACCAACAATTTGTGACTGTAGCCTGCCTTTTTGGCTTCACATCTTAACTTTGTAACAGGAAACGACGTGTAATATCAAATCCAATAACAAATCAAGACGGGAAAAAACCGTTCTTTCTGTGTCGCGCCCCTAAAAAGGAAGTAGCCCAATATCGGCTGGAATGAAATCAGTCATGAGGCGCTGCGAGTCCGTACGCCAAAGTTTGAAGCATGAATGGTAGGTAATTAATCAACAGCAGGAATGATACGCCATTAATCAAAATCTGATGATAAATGTGGCGTCCTCCTCTACCTTCAGCTGGTGGGAAGCCCTTAATTGACTTGCGCCTGCAGTGTATAAAATATTTGTACCATGTAGATGACATAGCAACCGAAGGCAGAGCACAAATACGGAAGGGTGTAGTAAACAGAAAGACAGCGTAAAAGGAAACAGTCACGGTTAAATAAAACTATTGATACTATGAACACTGGGAAAAGTACTGACAAAGATGTTCAGCGAAGACGTTAAGATTTTGTCCACTAATACAGTGTTTAAACTCGTAAACATTAAAGCAGTTGCGTCTTCCGTCAAGAATGACGCAGTACTTCGATTTCCCATGTTCGGCTGGTATGGTGTAAGAGAGGAAGGTTTATCTAAATTTCTGGAACATCAGCGAACACTGTGCGGTAGCTGACTCTTGAAATACTGTGCGGCAGTCGTAGGTGTTGTAAAACTGCTATCTTCGCCCACAATGAAGCGATGCGAGTCCGAGATCTTATCACTTCGCCACTTTGCCCCGTATAGCTTTTTGGTCAGTTGAAATTTAACACCAGTATCATTCTGGAGAAATGGCTGTTTTTACTGCTGGTTGTCGAATCGACAACCTGTTGGATCCGGCAGTAGAGATCCAAGGCTACTCTTGAACATAAAGGGGCTGCTCTTGCACTTAAACTGGCTCCGTAGCATTCTAGAAATATTCGAGCCCCTCTGACAACAACTGTTGGTACAGTACCATACTTGATTCTGTTCAGACAACTAACGTTACACTTCGTGAACGGTCTGCACCCTCTTGCTCCGAAATGTCAATCACCTGCAACATCCCGACCATTATATCCAAATATCTATATCTAGAGTGCAGATATCCTGGATATAACTGCAGATATGTGTAGCAATAAATACATAGCGGATATAAACCTGCGGGTGGGTGAATATATATGGTTGTCTCTGAGGATGTCCCTAATAGTAACACTTACTATGCGGTTAAATGTTACAGGGAATTCCTAATATTGTCATTTACATTTTAAAGTTACGTGGATTCCAGCCGCACTGTTGTGTTCTGTGGTGTTTCATTATCAACTGTCTATGAGAATATTTGTTAATTTTGGAGTGGCTGAAATTCGTTTTCGGGTTGGTGGTATCGTGTACATCAACTGGATATTGTTATCGCCACTAACCGAACACCTAATATTCCGTTGCACACTGCAGCAGAAATGATCTAAGAAATTTTCATGAAATATATTTTAGCAATTACAAGTTGTAACTTACCAAATATAACACGAAAAAGACAGGTTGCATTTAGTTACAATATGGTCGTAATCACCTTATTCTTTCGTAGCCTACTGAATTTGAATTACTAGGTCAGAATTCATCAGTCGAAAAGTCAGACCAAGTGCAACGCTACCGTCGGAGCTCCGGCGTACTGAATTGCCTGAAGTTCAGAAAATTTTTGTATCTGCAGATGTGCATGGAAGACGTACGGTTGCAGAAGTAAACGGAGATAGCACTTGTCTCAATATACGGACCTCTGTCAGCATCTATCAAAGCTAGTAGACCCCCCCCCCCTCCTTTCTTACATCATAACTCTTAACCTTTAGTTTTCTAAAACAACCTTGAGCCAGGGACCGCTCTCAATAAATCTCTCGCCGCCCTTCCAAGTCAACCCTTCTTAGCCCATCGCGTAATATCTCTACCTCCGAGCCAGACCACCCATCTGATCGCTGCCTCCTTAACGTCTTCTCCCCTCTAATGTACCCCTGGAATCTCCAGCTCCTTCCCTACGATGATTAACATCACCACCCATCATTATATTGATACACTGTTAACAACATAAATATCGCTATCAACTTTCATCGTATAGTCAGCTACTTAACAAATTACAGTAATGTTTGCGTTTACTAATTTTAAAGCACGCATTATATCCACATTTAAGTTTTTAACTACTATTTATTTTTAAAAACACATGACAGGAGAGTATATGTCTTGCCACACATAGCACTTCATCCATCTCTCCTTGGAGAAAAACAATGAAGCGCACTATACAATGACAACCATTTCTTAAATTTGATAAAACGTATCACAAGTAAAGTACGTCAATTATGTATATCCGTAGCACATTACTGTCTTAAGCAAAAAAGTAAGAACTTTTTAAGTCTGTGTTCTTCGGAGGGACGATAGGTAACTAACAACGATAAGACAAACACCGAAAACTCATTATAAACATATCGAATAATTTTTTACTTTGTAAGAATATTAAATGATTATGTAGTTGGCTAAATATCTGGACAGCAAGTGGCCTGTAAAGAAAAGTTGTTGTCTAAACTATTTATCGAAGTCAAAGAAAGATAGAAGTGATGACATCTGCGCCACTTCTAAAGGGAGCTACAGCTGTGGAAAGAGTAAAAGTTTTTGGATTCAGTGTTGAGTTTATCTGCGAAGGGTCGACGAAAGTTTTCAGCCCATCGATGCACATGGTGCTGCGGTATTTATGTGCTGTATTTGAGCAAATGTTAGTGACAATGACACCGATGCTGAAAATAATTGAAAAGTGCGTTAAGTGAAGTTTAACAATGCAAAAGAAAATTATCACGGAATTAAGCACACTATCAGAAACTTAAGTATCAAAGAATTAGATATGCTATAACGAAATTATGTGGCGTACCCTCTTTGTTTACTACATTTTGTAAGTTCAATTGTTTTTCCATTTCTTAAGTTTTTTTTCACATGGGTTAGCGGTTGCAATTTATTGTTAACTTACATACAAAATATAAAATTTCTAGATTAAATATTTGTTTTGCTTTGTCGTTTATAGTCCATAATATCACGAATTCTTGTATTATACTTATCACAACATGACAGAAAAAATTGGCTAGAGATGCAATATGGTCGTCTCTTGCAAATAGACGTCACTTGATAATGACAAGTAAACCGAAACAGACCTTGTAATGCCACTTCCTCGGAGGAGAAATGAAAATTAAAAATTAGCTCCAAAATTCCCAAAGATTTCCCCAAAACAAGTTCCAAATTCCAGGAAAAATGAACAAGCAAACAAATTTCTCGTTAACATTATTATTTGGATATTAACCAGTAATTGAATCAAGAATCTAACACTTAGTAATTTATTAACATACGAAAAAAAGATAGGAGTTCAGTAAACTCAAAATTCAAAATCATAGAAAATCGCAGAATCTTTATGTTCCCAAAGAATACTCCGTGTGAGTACTCTTTGAGATTCGTGAGTAATGGCTAAGGACAATTCAATCCATTGTCACTACGTTACGAGAGTTAGCCAAAGCAGGTCATACTTTCGAATGCTAGATTGTTTTTTCAGAATTAATTATTGCGATCTACTATGACGCACTGAAACGATACCTTGACTTCAAATATTACGTTATTTAGAATTCAGACAGAGGACTTACATATATTAAAGAGAAATGACTTTTAGTTAGATAACCTGAAGTTAACACTATTTAGGAAGTGAACACAGATAAACAATTTCATTCGTAATAACTAATGGACTATGGAACTTGGCGATACTTACGGAGCATGTAATATGTAATTCCCCCAACACCTGGGAAAGTTTCTGCCTCACGGCTCTCTTAGGAATTGACTAATATTGTGTAATAAACCAGCATATCATGTCAATGTCATGCATTTATCATTCAAGTTTTACAAAATTATTTATAGAGATAACATGCTGCGACATTATTTGACTGAAGCGCTCGGCGCTGATGTAGAAACTCCTTGACGTTAGGGATTAATAACACTGTTACGACTGATTATGGATTTGAGATTATAACCAGTCTACAGGGAACTTGGTGTCGCTGGAACTAATTTGAACTTATCATTAATATTTAAATAGCAACTGATAAACCATTGATTATAAACGATTTAATTATGACATTTGGTGAAGTAAGCTGAACTCGCACAAGTCGCGAGTTCAGTTAATCAATGTTCTGTTTGTAACGTCGATACCGACACATAAGAAATAACAATCCCATTGCTCTACCGCTGAGTTTTAGCCAAGACCGAAGATCCGAAAGGGTCGTTACAACCTGTCGTGTAAAATGTTATTTTATAGCAGCTAGTTTTGGAGATATCATTTTCATTATGTCTGATGATTACGTATACTATACTACGGGTCTAAAGGAATATAAAATAAAAATTACGTCGATTCATCGTCTAAGCGCTAAAGTCCACGCCCAGACACGTGGTGGTACGACGTGAGTACACCCTGCCACACACAGTGGCCTGCAGACCGATGTAAATCTAGACGCGAATCGCAGCCGCATCTCGGATATGAGGCGGGCTGCATGCTTCTCTGTGGTGCAGCAGCGCTTAGCGCCGCCTTCGGGAGCGGCGGTCGGTAATTCTAGCGGTCCAGGAGCGGCCGCCGCTGACGAGTATAATTGCTCGTGCGATATTGCTGGCTGTCCGCAATTACGGCACGGCGCGGCGCGGGGCTGCCCCGGCCTCGGCTCGCCTCTCCCCTGATTGGCGCCGCGCGGTCCACCAGAGACCTCTGCCGGCCGGCGCCGTAATTTGGCGCTCTTATTGTTCTTTCTCTTGCGTTACTTACGCCTCCGTTTATCCACGGTTCGGCGTGTTCCGCCGATTTCTCGGCGCCACCACTACGTCCGTCCTCGTCTATCGGCTTCCTCCCGTGCAGCGGAGGCGGCGCGGGGCTATTTTTCCTGATTGGCGTAGAGACGTTAATGGTGGCCGGTCCCTCTCCTCCACCGTTCACACCCGGCGAGGTGTTATTTCGGGTCGTCAACAGCCTGCTTCTTTCGCTTGAGGTCAGTGCCCTTACTGCCTCTGCGAGGTCTTCTGACACCAGGACGACGACGACGACGACGACGATGACGACGTCCGTCTTGCTAAAGTCGTCCCGAGATCAAACATTTTGCGTTGGCGATGAGGAAAAGAAACACAGGTCAAGGAGATCATTTCTCGACAAAATATGTCTACTAGTAGAGTTGGGCTGTGCCGAAACTGCAGTTCAGTAGTTTTGGGAAAGTACATAAATGACACAGTAAACGGTAGGATTACCGTAGCACTGGTAGGGGAACAAACAGAAATGAATGTGTAGAAGCAAAACTGGGAGCCTAAATATTCTCAACATTTCGCGGCCCTGTCAGCAACTGTATAAATACTAATTGTAACAGCCTCAGTTAAATGTTTACCTACATTTACCTAGGTTTCAGTCTGAATAACGCAACCTTCTTCAGAATAAAAGTAACCACCGTTTGTCAATAGTGGACATCATCAAGCTAAAACTTCCAATCCATAGATTATCGTCAGACTGTAAAAACTTATCTGAAACTGCCTTGGCCCCACTTCGCGCCCGCGATGAGGCAGCCACGAGTGCTGTACTGGAACTCTACGGATTTGTAGTTTTAGCTTGACGATGTCCTCTATGGACAAACGGTAGTTACTTTTATTCTGAAGAAGGTTGGGTTATACCGACTGAAGCCTATTTAAATCTAGGTAATCATTGCAACTGAGGCTGTTGGTTACTAAAATTAAAATTGAAACTGGGACCGGACGACTTCTGCTTCTTTGTTTCTTTTGCACATAATGAGAACCACGCACCATTCAATGCAATCTCTAATTTTTTATGCAATAAAAGCAATTGCTGTTGATGAAAATACAGTCTGCATGCAGAAACAAAAATGTATATAATTATTGTCGTTATTTTATACTCAGCAGAACTTTCTTCATTGCGATCAAAGGCAAGAGTTTCCTGTTATAAATGATAAATGCGAAATTTTTTATGAGTTACAGAAACGTACACACTGATCAGTAACAACGTTGTCACCACCGACCTATCGATATAAACCCCTCCATGCGATAGCACGGTCACCTGGTGAGCAATGACTGCTAGCCACACAGGCGCACGGTGCCTGAGGTCTAAGTGAGCATGCCGTCCTTGTGTAGAAAGGGGAAGGCGCGCGATCTGAGTTTGACCGAGGACAGAGCGTGATAGCCCGGAAGCTCGGCACGAGCATTTTGGACACCGCACTACTTGCCTGGTGTTCGACGAGTGCTGTGGGGTTGGGCTGTTCCCGCGGTCCAAAGGAGCCGCCGTATTTGATGTTACCTCAGTCCTGGCGTGATTGTGCACCTACAGTCTCACCTGACGACGGCGGCCAGTTGGATCGTCGAAATATCGTGTCGTCAAGACGGTGAAATCCGGCTGCATACCCATGAAGAGTATCTACAGACACTACACTCATCCAGTGTTTCATAATGAGAGAACTTAGCAACTTCCACAAACTTAAAACTTAATTTCAAACTTTTCCTATAGTGCATGGGTGAATAATCCGACGCTAATAAAACCAAAATAATTAGTATTATGTCTGTTCAGCCATAACACCCTTACATACTTTACGTACGGACTTTACATAGTTACTCACTTGCAATCAGACTTTCGAAACAGTGTGGACAAGGGAGTTAGATTTATTAAGAAATCAGGGTAAGGTGGTTTGCTAACAGCTCCTATTTCGTATTCCTAAGAACCCAGTCGATAAGTTTCTGACAGAAGAGCAGCTACGACTTCGCTTACGTTGAGTGAAGACAGTGAAAATAATCACTGAGAAAGGCATTTGTGTTCTGGAGGCTGAAACAATTTTTCTGTGTTAAAGATATCTGAGGGAACTGTCAAGAATCAGATAATGCAACAGACGGGTTATGGATAGTTCAAAAAGTAAGCGTTAGAATTAAGTGGGTTAAGTGAAGAAAGTAACATTCTTACGGATCCGTAAGCTGAAGAGTGGACTGTAAAGCTCCCATGTGGGTGGATGGTCCAAGTGAAGTGCGCTCACCTGAAACAGAAACAAATAAATTCATAACTTCAGAACAGAATCTGATATAATTAAATTTTCTTTGAGACTTTTGAGTCATCTTTATCTACAACAACGATGGAAGCTGAAGAAATAATTAAAATTTGTGCTATGGCTGGGACTTGAACCCATGGCTCCTTGTTTATTAGGCAGGAATGTTAGCCATTACACCACCACAGCATTATAACTAAAGCACCTGCGTGGACTACCCTAATCCATTGCCCTCCCTAACACAAACTTCAATTCACATTTTCAGCTTATTTTCCCCTTCTTAGATCGTAACTATTGCCGAGGCACTCCGGCATTGGAACAGCACCCCCAGCATTGGACGTAATGAGGAAATCCTGCCTGTACCTCAAGACATTGCTCATATTTATTTTGGTAATCATGGAACTTGATGAAATGAATAAATTTTGTACCATGGCCGGGACTTGAGCTTTGTGTTTGGACTAGTCTGTGCAGCTATGCTAGCTATAATGTTATGTTAGCTGTAAGGGCTAACATAGCTGCCTAGTTAGCAAAGAGACTCGGCTTCAAGTCCTGGTCATCGCACAAATTTTAATTCATTTCTTCATTTTCCATCATTATAGAAGATTATATGGTCTACATGAATTGCTATGAGCATGCTGCAACGGCATTTCCCTCAGTGTGACTCTGATTGGGAACAAAGGCATTTTCTCACAATGACTAAGCAAGATGACTGCTCAGAATCAAAGTTAAGTCTCATATCTGCTGTGCTGGATCTTCCGCCACATCTCGAATTCCACTTCTGCAAAATCACTGCGCTGCCATCGCCGTGTTGCGAACGCCGCCTGGTTCCGCTAGAACTCTGCGCTAATCACACTGCGAGACGGGGACTGTGTGTTGGGTGGCAGTGCGGTGAGCATCCATGAGTAGCGGTTAGAGTGCCACCAGGCCGATGACGACGGTTGAGCAGCTGGGCAGGAAGCAAACGTTTGAACGGGCGAACCTGTGGGTTACAAGTCTGGCGGGCAATTATCTCTGCGGTGGTAAGGCAGCAGGTTTTCTTAAGCAACGTTGTCACCTGGTCTCGGATTGCAAAGTCCATTGCGGAGGGCCTGTTTGGTAGGGAAGTGGAAATATAGACAATACGTGACCTTCTCAGGTTTCGCTCAGGTAGCACTAAGTGCGTACTGCCTATCGACTTGTGTGGCTCGGCTATGACCATTATGGCATAGAGCAGGTGTAACAAATATCTATGAAAAGGTCGCGCGATGGTGAGGGGTCTTGGTGCTCGGTTCCTGTTTGAGCTAGGAACCAGCTGCCATTGGAACATATGAGTTACTGTAGCTATGTTACATTATATCCAGCAAGGTTTGAACGACGAACCACAGCTAATGTCCAGAAATGTTGTGCGAGTCGATTAATTTCTTTTTCAAAATATTTTTGTGGAGCTTAAATTAATTCTCAGCTAATGGTATAATTTGTATGTGCACCGTTCGTTATTTAAGTGCAAAAAGTCATCCTCGTCCTTATATTACACGCAAAAAAATTCTCCCTAAGTAACTCCGGAGCCGAGAGAGACTGATTGTTCAAATATGGTCCACCGGTGTATTGGACTTCGGCCTAAAACACGTTAACCATTTGAAAAATCTTAATTCGTTTGGATTTTAGTGAAACAAACATGTTTTTTATGAGAGGTTTTTGAGGCGCGTCACTTCTTTACTTTAAACTTCGACGAATTGGTACAAATTTTGCACGAAAGTAGATAAATGGACAAAGTCAGGACGAATTTTTTAAATCCAGTTATCTTTACCTGTAGTCGACATAAAATTGTTTGAAGTCGAGCTAAATGTGAACTGAAAGCGTGGAAGCAGTTTAAAGTGGATTACACAAACAAAAACTGGATTGTGATTCTTGAGTTTCTCCCGGCGTATTTGATAATCAAAATATCCACGGGTGTACTGCCGGTCTACAGTGTCCAACGGGCACAATATTTCGGCGATCAAACATGTCGCCATCATCAGGTGAACTGACGGACTGAGCTCCTGTGAACGTGCCGGCACGGAGATCCGTACGCTATGGCTGCTCAGGGGGAACTGGGTTCGGTCGCGGCGGCGGCCGATTTAAATACCCTCCGCCCGCGGCGCGCTCCCTCCGCCGTCCGCGCCCCGCGCCACGGTCTCGCGGTGAAACAGATTGCGACGGCGTCTGAGATGACGTCGGTGTGATGGCTCTGTCCGCCGTGGTCGTCACAACTATGCGTTTGCTCGATTTACTCTTGATTAACCCAATCGCTGGTTCCCAAGCCTTGCTAAGATTATAGCCACAGTCACAGTTTATGAGGTCGTCATTGGTGCGAATTTCGATGGCCTCTCTAACAACGCTGTCCCAGTATCTCGACGTCTGTACCAGAATCCTCGTGCGGTCATACTCCATAGCGTGATTTTCCGACAAACAATGTTCAGCGACCGCCGACTTGCTCGGATACATTAGTCGAGTGTGCCTCTGGTGTTCACGGCATCGATCCTCGACAGTACGCATCGTCTGACCAATATACGACTTGCCACATTGACATGGAATCTGGTACACGCCAGCCTTCCTCAAACCGAAGTCATCTTTGGCGCTCCCCACCAGTGCACGAGTTTTATTCGGAGGACAAAACACAGTTCTGACACGGTGTTTCTTCAGAATGCGGGCGATTTTCCCCGAGAGTGCGCCTGTGTATGGAATAAATGCAGTGCCTACCTCCTCCCTCGTGACTTCATCCATATCAATAGGTTGTGCTGCAGTGGTTGGGCGGAGAGCACGTTGGATCTGCCACTCTGAGTACCCATTTTTTCGAAACACAGTTCTCAGATGTTCCAATTCCTGGGGTAGACTGTCTGTGTCAGAGATAGTGCGCGCCCTATGTACTAGAGTTTTAAGTACCCCATTCCTCTGTGAAGGGTGGTGGCAGCTGTCTGCGTGCAAATACAGATCAGTGTGTGTTGTCTTTCGATACACCCCATGACCTAGGGTGCCGTCAGCCCTTCTCCTGACCAAGACGTCAAGGAAAGGTAATTTACCCTCCTTTTCAGTCTCCATAGTGAATTTGATGTTGGGGTGTATGGAGTTTAGATGTGTAAGGAAGTCAAGGAGTTTATCCATACCATGTGGCCAGATGACGAACGTGTCGTCCACGTAACGGAAAAAGCAAGTAGGTTTCCATTCGGATGACGACAGGGCTTCCTCCTCGAAGTTCTCCGTGTACAAATTCGCCACCACCGGTGAGAGTGGGCTACCCATGGCGACTCCCTCCGTTTGTTCCTAGTATTCTCCATTAAAAAGAAAATACGTGGAAGTCAAGACATGCCTGACCAATCAACTCTAGCGACTCTCGCAGGGGTACCCTCGTAAACAAGGAAACGACGTCAAAACTCAGCATGATATCTGACTCATCCAACCTGAAGCTATCAAGGCGTTTAACAAAATCCACGGAATTACGGATGTGATGAGGGCATTTACCCACATAAGGACTTAATATTCCCGTCAGGTATTTGGCTAACAAATATGTAGGTGCCCTGATGTTGCTGACAATGGGGCGTAATGGTACCCCCTCTTTGTGAACCTTCGGGAGTCCATATAGTCGAGGCGGTACTGGACCTTGGGGTAACAATTTCTTAGCGTCACCCTCCGGTAAATCTGCGTCCTTGAGAAGAACCCTCGTCTTGTTCTCCACCTTCTTTTTACGGTCAACGCTGATCTTCCGGTAGGAATCGTCATTTAGCAGGCTCTGCAACTTATCAGTGTAGTCCTTACGGGAGACAACAACTGTAGCATTGCCTTTGTCAGCCGGTAAGACAACAATTTCAGAGCGTTCGCTCAGATCACGAATGGCCGCCCTCTCTTTACTGCTGATATTTGACTTCATCGGCTTGGATTTCGTCAACGCACGACAAGTTTCACGACGTATTTCCTCGGCTGATTCTGGCGGAAGTCGAGCTGCAACCTGTTCAACAGCACTAACCATTTCTGCGACCGGAGTGAACTTGGGGGTGGGAGCGAAGTACTGTCGAGGATCGATGCCGTGAACACCAGAGGCACACTCGACTAATGTATCCGAGCAAGTCGGCGGTCGCTGAACATTGTTTGTCGGAAAATCACGCTATGGAGTATGACCGCACGAGGATTCTGGTACAGACGTCGAGATACTGGGACAGCGTTGTTAGAGAGGCCATCGAAATTCGCACCAACGACGACCTCATAAACCGTGACTGTGGCTATAATCTTAGCAAGGCTTGGGAACCAGCGATTGGGTTAATCAAGAGTAAATCGAGCAAACGCATAGTTGTGACGACCACGGCGGACAGAGCCATCACACCGACGTCATCTCAGACGCCGTCGCAATCTGTTCCACCGCGAGACCGTGGCGCGGGGCGCGGACGGCGGAGGGAGCGCGCCGCGGGCGGAGGGTATTTAAATCGGCCGCCGCCGCGACCGAACCCAGTTCCCCCTGAGCAGCCATAGCGTACGGATCTCCGTGCCGGCACGTTCACAGGAGCTCAGTCCGTCAGTTCACCTGATGATGGCGACATGTTTGATCGCCGAAATATTGTGCCCGTTGGACACTGTAGACCGGCAGTACACCCGTGGATATTTTGATTAAAAACTGGATTATTACGATAAACTTGAAAACTCACTTTAAAAAATCTAGCTTCATTGGGATTTTATGTGGAAAAAACATGATTACTGCTAGTTCTTCTACGCGCGTCGCTTCTATGTTTCCGACGTGTGAATCGATTCAGATTTTGTAAGAATGTATACAAACACCTGTAATTAAAGGTTGTCTAGTTGCGAAGTGAAGTCTTTATCAGTTGGCACGATACAAGCAACATGGTTCAAAAGACAACTGATATAACTATGCCGAATCAGTCGTCGGTCACGTCAACAGAAACATACATCATTTGCCAAGGTATGATGATCTAATGTTAGAAATATGACAAGAGTACAAGCTGGGACCCATAATTAAAAGTGTTCCTATCTTTCTAACACAAAAGGCGAGTACGTCCTGTGCAGAGTTAGGGATTTAAAAGAAAGAAACTAGCGTTTAGACTTACCTGGCAGCTTCAAATACATTTAAATTAAACCATATTGACATATTCGCTTTTTTTTTGCATGTTAATGGTACTGTGTTTGTTTGGCACACCTGCAGCTGGCAATTTATGCCACCTGAACTCTGATAAGCAGTGTGCCTATTACGCGACGTGACAAACGTCATGTTTGATGACCAATAGCATGTACACTGTTGTTTGGCACGATGCATTGCATTACATAGTATAGATACTAATACTAAGACGTAAAAAGGCGCAATTATGTCAAGACGTTTTCTCATTTAAATTTCTTTGAAGCTGGCAGATAAATCGAAAAATTAGTTTTCTCCTTGTACATTCCTAATATTCTCAGATCTTCGCGTTTTTTATGCTATGGTAGGAGCATTTTCATTCTGATATATTATGTGCACAGACCTACCTCGTGGATCAGTCTATCTATTAACGAAAACCGTATCAAAATCCCTATAGCAATTTCTGGGATTTCTCTTCACATACAGATAGAGGAACATCCTGCAGGATAGTTGTGCCTGTTAAAGCGCCACTTCCGGGACGAGGATATGCGCCGGTCCCGGCAGGTTATCTTATGACAGTTCAATATGTCTCTGTCGAACTATTAACCGGGGTAGTTAGCAGTGCGCCACTGATTGACCGATTATCTGAGTATCATAAACCGTAACATGTATCTGTGTGCCGATTACTCTTTTGGTGAAGTATTGTGCAATATCCACGCATGGAATAGCTAGTTTTTGGTTTGGTGTATTCTCAGTACCGATAAACCGTGAAGAGCGTTGTTAACGAATGATCAAAAGTCTTTTGCCATTATATGTTAACTGAACGGGAATGAATTGTCAAAAGGAAGGAATGAAATAGAAGTCATCACGGAATCGCTGATGAGACTCAGATCAAATTATGTCAACTACTTATTTCATTAACGGGTCATCAAGTTTTCAGTTACGACGGTACGGGCTGAATAAGAACGTTGGACGGTGGACGGTGGACGGTTTGCGGGTTAAAATCACCTGCGGTGGATTTGGCCTGCGGTTGTCGGACGGTGGCGCTGGCAGCAGTCCACATACGCAGAGGTGTGTTGGTGCATGTAAGAGTACGGGGCAGCGAGTAAGTGTGCAGACGTTTTCAGACGTGACTGTGTGTTGAGTTGGGTTGTTTGGGGGAAGAGACCAAACAGCGAGGTCATCGGTCTCATCGGATTAGGGAAGGAAGTCGCCCGTGCCCTTTCAAAGGAACCACGCCGGCATTTGCCTGGAGCGATGTAAGGAAATCACGGAAAACCTAAATCAGGATGGCCGGACGAGGGATTGAACCGTCGTTCTCCCGAATGGGAGTCCAGTGTGACAGTATGTTGAAAAAGGCTCAAAGAACACATGTTGATGACTTTATGAGGGGTAGAATACTAGGGCGACTGGAAGCCGGTCGAACACAGCAGGTCGTAGCACAGGCCCTCCGTGTGCCACAAACTGTGATCTCAAGATCATGGCAACGATTCCAGCAGACAGTAAACATATCCAGGCGCTACAGTACGGGACGTCCACAGTGTACAACACTACAAGAAGACCGATATCTCACCATCAGTGCCCGCAGACGGCCACGGACTACTGCATGTAACCTTGCTCGGGACCTTACCGCAGCCAGAGTACTTTGAAACGGAAGGTATCAGGCGAATGGAGTGGCCTGCCTGTTCTCCAGACCTAAACTCCCTCCAACACGTCTGGGATGCTCTCGGTCGACGTATCGCTGCACGTCTTCACACCCTAGGACACTTCAGGAGCTCCCACAGGCACTGGTGCAAGAATGGGAAGCTATACCCCAGCAGCTGCTCGTCCACCTGATCCAGAGTATGCCAACCCGTTGTGCGGCCCGTGTACGTGTGCAAGGTGATAGTATCCCATATTGATGTCGGGGTACATGCGCAGGAAACAGTGGCGTTTTGTAGCACAGGTGTTTCGGGGCGGTCTTCTCAACTTATCACCAACACCGTGGACGTACAGATCTGTGTTGTGTGTGTTCCCTATGTGCATATGCTATTAGCGCCAGTTTTGTGTAGTGCCACATTGCGTGGCACCACATTCTGCAGTTTTCCTTAATTTATGAGCATGCGTGAATGTCAAAAGCTAATTCTGGAAATTTAGCATTGACAAAACCTCATTAATAATCAGAGTAACGAAGAAATATCACGAGGAATAATTCGCGGCAGGCCTTGATGAACTTTTGAGGCGGTTGCCCACAACCTAATAGGTAAATACTGGGCTAGTTCCCAAGTTCCACCTCAGTTACACGATTCGCAAACTTTTCGAAAAATTTCACTCACTTTCACATAAGTAATGCTACACGGAGGAAGTTGGGTTACATATATTCCGTCCTGGGGGGGGGGGGGGGGGGAGGGGGTAAAGGGGTGGCGACAAGGAAAGTCATCCGCTGATTCCTTAAACAAACCATACTAAATTCGTAAATAACCGTCTAAACATTCATGGTGGTGTCTGTTTGTACTATATCGTGTCTCCCTACCACTTTCGCGCAACGACGCTCTGAGCGTGTTTTTTAGGGAATTAACTAGTTTGAACCTAGGACCTGTTGCTGGTAAGGAGACGCCAGACCACACATGACATGTAGAATTCAGAAGAGTTCAGTGAGACTAGCGATGATATAACCAAACACTAAATGATCTCAGCGCCAGCTCCACTGCACTCCCTGTAAAAGAATCTTAATACTAACTAAATTTAGTGGAAAGGGTTCAAGGCTTTCCTATTTTTAGTTAACTGGTAAAATAACGTCGAAAAAGCAGTTAAGTTTACCATTGGGAATTATATTCTACTCACAAAACATCGTTTATAAATTGCACTATTGATAAAAGGAAATGTTTTAATACAGGATGGTAAAAACCAACTGCGTTCAACAAAAAAGTGAACGAATATTCCCTAAATGGGTTTCCAAGTTCTACAATCGATCGAAGGATGACCTATGCCATATCACATCTATAATCTAGGTTTAAATTAAGTTTCACAAAAGAGAAAACTATCAAAATGGTCTACAGTGACCCTCAATTATCTTTAATTACTTATCTAACCTGTAGTAAATTACAGTGGCTGATGTGGCTTCTCAATAACTATAAAATAGAAAAATCATCGCGTTTCAGATCTTTACTTCAAGTGGCAAATGTGAACACCATGAGTTTTAATTAACGATCGACACTAGTATTACGCAAAAAAGGGGTGTTAACAGATGAGACTTCTGCAGTTCTGAGTGAAGCCTTTTGCGCTTAAAAATGCGGCATCGCGTGCGTTCATTACCTTGTCGGTGTTTAGGCTGCGTCAGAGCAACAGCGGCCGGCGCAGCAGCCATCCAGCTCGCCGTCTCGGAACCAACTCTACTCTAACTTCTCATTACTACAATTTACCGAAGTTGGTTTAAATAAACTATCTGGCTGTGTTTTCATCTGACCAATCAGGGTCTCAATGTTAACCTTAAGCTCCGCCTACAAAAATTCTGTCTATCCAATGAGAAACGTTATACTTTTCGTGGTGGGGCAATGTTTTTTAAAGTTTGCAACGTAACAGAGACGCTAAAAAGTCTCACGCTAAAACCTGCAGCTGGTGTGGTCCTTTTAGCGTTATCGTGAGATCTATACTGTTCTTCTGGAGGGCTCTATCTTTTAACATGGGCTGGAGGATTGTCCTAATGTAACATACACGCGAAAAAGTCTCACGCTAAAACTTGCGGGTGGTAGCGGCCCTTTTTGTGTTATCGTAAGATCTATACTGTTTTTCTGGAGGGCTCTAGCTTTTAACATGGGCTGGGGGTGATCCTTGACGTACCTGAGACGCGAAAAAGCCTCACGCTAAAACGTGCGGGTTGTATAGTCGTACAGGTAGGCTCGCGTCGTGGGTGCCCAGCCCCTCCCTTATCTAGCTTAACACGGTTCTGCTCTCGGCTTCTGTCCTCGTTTCTCCCCCCGTAACTGCGTCTGCCTCACGGTGGGAAGGTACGACATGCATTTAGGCATTCTTGTGTTAGTCTGTGGTATTCCATTTGCTCACTCGTTACTCGTATTACTTTGGTTAATTTAATGTCACGATTTATTCCGAGCTATGTGACATACTACTGGATTTGCTTATCATGTCCGGGTTTTCATGTAAGGTGTTGGATTTGCCTGACACCTTACAACCGTGCCCACTCTGTGACGGTAGGACAAAGGCTCAAGAAAAAGAAGAAGATAGAGACATAAAAGTGCGGCAGGCCAGTAATTTGGTAATACGTATAGATGTACAGACCACCTCCGTAGCAGATGTTAACACGGGCCCTTGCGGTGGCGCTTGACTCGGCGGCAAGTCGGTTCGAATCCTAATGATGGAAAATTTTCACTGTCAGTATTAGGCCGGCGGGAGGACGAGATGTGGTGGCGTAAAGTTGCTGATCACCAAACTTTGCGACAATGTCATGAATTATATTCCAAATCTCACCGCAGTGTCTCCTGAACTGTGACCATCTGGCACTGTTGATGGTGAACAGTTGGACACCACGACTATTAGCGTGCAGAATGGGAATAAGCTATGTGCCGGCACTGGGCTTTAATCTCTCCCTTCCCTTCGGCCATAACAACACAAACCCAACACTATACTGTTCAAGCACTCATCGCAGTCATCCACACGACACTGATACACACTCAGATCGGAGAAAGGCAATAACTGTCACCACTGGGACGTTGCTTAGAATGGCGATGCAGGATTCCTGAATCTGCTTCCCTAGGGTCATTCCCCGAGTAGGGAACTACTTTGAACTTTTTCAACGCTGCAGCGGTCTTACTCTGATTGCAACTTGCATACTACTTTCGTTAGAACAATGTACTATACCCTCTCATTCGTAGTAAGCTGTGGCGCAGACCAAATGTACTCTTTTTCTAAACATACGAGGGTGAGTCAAATGAAAACTTTAAATTTGTAATAACAAATCGAAATTTCGCGCCGTTATCCTGTAAACTGGTCAGTAAGCGTGCTACAAACAGCGTGCAGAATGTCCTGTAGGTGGCAGCATAGTGCAGATGCACACATACCGTCGCAGTATCAGTATAAAGATGGCCGCCCCACTTGCGGGTTGCACCAGGGAAGAACAGCATTTTGTTATTCGGTTTTTGCGTAGTGGAGGTGTGAAACCTATTGAAATTCATCGACGAATGAAGATACAGTACGGTGATGCATTTTTGTCACAGCAGCAAGTCTACGAGTGGAGTAGGAAGTTCGCAAATGGTGTGACTTCAGTGGAAGATGCTCCTCGTCCAGGTCAGGCACAGCGTTGTGACTCCACAGAACACTGCTGCAGTTGAAGCCATAGTGAAGGAAAACCGCAGAGTGACACTCAATGACATTGAAGCATGTTTACAGATTAGTCATGGGTCAGCACACTACATTGTGCATGATGTGCTCCAGTTTCATGAAGTGTCTGCAAAGTGGGTGCCACGGCAGCTTACTCCTGAAATTAGAGAACAACTTGTTGATGCTCGCGAAGAACTTCTTCGGCGCTTTGAACGAGAAGATGATGGCTTCCTTGCAAGAATCGTTACTGGGAACGAAACCTGAGTTCACTTCCACCAACCGGAAACTAAGAGAGCGAGCAAGGAATGGTGCCATTTCTCCATCACCAAAACCAAACAAGTTTCGAACAGAACATCAGCAGGGAACGTTATGCTGACTCTCTTTTGGGACGATGAAGGAGTCATTTTGAAGCATTATATGCCAAGAGGGACCACTGTCACCAGTGCATCATACACAGATCTCTTAAAAAATCATCTGCGGCCTGAAATCAAATCAAAGCGACGTGGATTGCTGTCAGCAGGTGCCCTTTTGCATGACAATTCAAGGCCCCACACTGCCCGTATAACAGTTGCAACAATCACAGACCTGCATTTTGAGTGTCTTCCTCATCCACCAGACATTGCCCCAAGTGATTTCCATATATCTGCACCACTCAAAGACGCAATGGGAGGAAAGAAGTTCCGTTCTGGTGGAGAGGTACGCCACGTGATGCATGAGTGGTTGCGCGGACTACCAAAAGAATTTTTTTCTAAAGGAATTTGTGCACTCTGTAAGCGCTGGAGGACTTGCATTAGCGTGGGGAGATTATGTTGGAAAGTGATACAGCTTTGTACCACTTCTGCACAACAAATAACATTTAAAAAAATATTTAAGATTTTCATTTGGCTCATCCTCGTAGTTTCCAAAGACCTAGATGTGTGGAACATAAATCTTGGTCGGAATGCTTTTCGGTGTAATCTTGTTTGTTCAGAAATGTAAAACTTTCGTCTGTTGAATTGTTGAAATTATTTATTTAAAAGTTTTTCTTTTTACTACTATGCTTCCCCATGCAAACACTCCGTTGCTACTTGCAAACAGAATTCCTTCTGTTTCACCACAACAATGTTTTTCGTTCTTCTGTGGTTAGCCGGCCGCGGTGGTCTCGCGCTTCTGGGCGCGCAATCCGGAACCGCGCGACTGCTACGGTCGCAGATTCGAATCCTGCCTCGGGCATGGATGTGTGTGATGTCCTTAAGTTAGTTAGGTTTAAGTAGTTATAAGTTCTAGGGGACTGATGACCACAGCAGTTGAGTCCCATAGTGCTCAGAACCATTTGAACCATGTTTTTCTGTGGTTAGAACAGTGAATGAGTCAGAAATGGCGTCGGCATTACAAGTACATCAACGAAAGGAGTTCACAATGGCACAAGTAAAAGCCACTTTAATGTGGAATTACGCTATCTGATCAAGAGTATCCGGACAGTTATTAGTAGACATTAACATGGGGAGTGTCCACCCTTCGCCTTTATGACGGCCTGAACTCTGCTGAGGACACTTTGAACAAGGTGTCTGAATGTCAGTGGAGGGACTGGGGCCCATTCTCCCTCTAGAGCCGAAACCAGAGAAGCTACCTAGTTGGACTTTATGGCGAGGAGGGAAGTCGACGTTCTAACCCATGCCAGAAGTGTTGAATGGGTTTCATGTCGGAGACGTAGGCAGGACATTATACTTCATTAATGCTATTAATCAGAAACCATTTGATTAGATAGATTATATATTTATCGACAAGCCGTTTCCTTCAAACGATTATCTCCAACTCATGCATACCATTACGTAAGGTTAAGGTAAAGTTGGTTGGCGCCAAGTTACAATTATCATCAGTTGCATCATCCGCCTGCATTCAAAGTCTTATAGAGTTTTATATTAACGAGTAAGTGCATAAATTGACGGTCCACTGCACTGTTCCGTATACAGTGTTACCAATTCCAATGGACTTTCAAATTTTGCGCTAAGTGACTACTAGAAAAGTGTGTAAGACAATGGACACATGTATGAGTTTCAGATGCTGCAACTGATACTGATTATGTACTTGATGCCAAGGATCTTCTGTTTAATGTGATTTAATGGTATCCTTCGCTCACCAAAACTGGTCGTCGATAAAAAAAAATACACGTTACAGCAGTTTCTGAGGGTATAGAGATTTCGCTACTTAAATACATTCAATCCATGCAACAATGCTTATAGAAAATATTCCAAAAAGTAGTACAGTGTGGGATGTTAAAGGTTTCCATAACCGAACTCGACAAGGTTTGCAGTATGCTAATAATAGGACATTAGAGAACACACTCACACACACACACAGAGGGAAAGGGAGGGGAGAGGGGAAGGGAGAGAGAGAGAGAGAGAGAGAGAGAGAGAGAGAAAGAGAGAGAGAGAGAGAGAGAGAGACAGAGAGATTACATATAGAAAAGGGTGTTCCGTGATGCAAAGTCAAATACAAACAATGTGGACAGGCTAAGTGAAATTGTACGTTTATATGCCAAGTGGCTAAGAGTGGACAATGGTTTTAAAAAAATCGCACTGCATTAATACTACGTCAAACGTAACAGCGAATATTAATGTCATTACGAGAAACGCCTAAAAATCGAATGCGTTTCAAAGGATTTGCTTCTCCATTATACGCTTTATCTCATTTAGTGTTCCGCGCTGCTTAGCGTTTTAATCTTTTCAGTCGCTGGAACGAACGAAAATATGGAATTTATTTAATCAGTTGGACTTAAATCTCGCGAAAGCTGTGTCATGGGCATGGCAGTTTGAACGGTAGCGGTAGCTTGTTTATAAAAGGGCGAAGAGCAAGCTTTTAAAGTTATTCTTGTTAAAACTCCGTGGTTATTCCAAATGTAAATACACCATTAGCAACACAGAGGCAGTTGGTTCAGAATACGCAAACATTAATAAACGCTGGTAATGACACCGTCGTCAATGTCTGCGTTTCAAATGGGAGTCTGAGAGCTTCTGTTTTACGTCTGTTTCCACGACGTAACAGGAAGTAGTAGGGCTTTGTTGAACGATGAGTGATAATAACTTCAAAACTTTTGTTTAAGAACACTGTAGAGGTTTTATATTGCAACCAGTCTTAAAAAAATCTTACAAGAGCTCTGCGTTACAATCAAACAACATGCGGCTAAGCAACAACAGATATTCAGTAAGGGACTAATACCCACTCGATGAAGGTAAGATAAATAACCAGTACAATTAATTAAAATCCAAAGCCAGGTAACGGTCCCCAAAAGATACTAACCTAATAACAGAAACAAATAACAAAATTCAGTTATACCGACGCAAACCAAGGAACGAGAACAAAAACACATACCTGTTTTAAAAATGGATTTACTGAACATAGTCCATAGCACAAAATATAATCTTACTATAAAAGTTTGAACAAAAGAAGCTCGCTCTGAATAATCATGCCCACAGTTTATACCAAATAACACAGCGACAAGGCATTAGCAATATAATAAGGCGTAAGGAATATCGCTACAATGAAACTTCCTGGCAGATTAAAACCGTGTGCCGCACCGAGTCTCGAACTCGGGACCTTTGCCTTTCGCGAGCAAGTGCTCTACCAACTGAGCTACCCAAGCACGACTCACGCCTCGTCCTCACAGCTTTACTTCCGCCAGTACCTCGTCTCCTACCTTCCAAACTTAACAGAAGCTCTCCTGCGAAACTTGCAGAACTAGCACTTTTGAAAGATAGGATATTGTGGAGACATGGCTTAGCTGCAGGCGAAGGTCCCGAGTTCGAGTCTCGGTCCAGCACACAGTTTTAATCTGCCAGAAAGTTTCAATTCAGCGCACACTCCACTGCAGATTGAAAACCTCATTCTGGAAACATCCTCCAGGCTGTGGCTAAGCCATGCTCCGCAATATCGTTTCTTTCAGGAGTGCTAGTTGTGCAAGGTTCACAGGAGAGCTTCTGTAAGGTTTGGGAGGTAGGAGACGAGGTACTGGCAGAAGTACAGCTGTGAGGGCGGGCCGTGAGTCGTGCTTGGGTAGCTCAGTTGGTAGAGCACTTGCCCGCGAAAGGCAAAGGTCCCGAGTTTGAGTCTCGGTCCGGCACACAGTTTTAATCTGCCACGAAGTTTCAATTCAGCGCACACTCCGCTGCATAGTGAAAACCTCATTCTGGAATATCGCTACAGTTCAGAGTTTCAAGAGAATGAGAGATTGTTTCCACATACTTTCCAGAATAGCTTTAGGTTTTGTACAGAAAACCAGCATTATGGAAACCACATTAACAAAAATAGGCAAGGTTCATAACTTACTCATTGCAAAAAGAATTACAAAAACAAGGGAATGGACTAGAATATGCCAAAGGTTTGCTTCACTTGGTCACGCTTACATCACCTGGCAAAAGGTACACTAATATAGGCCAGTGATTCGCTTAGTAATAGTGCACAACTGCCTGAAATGATTACAATACAAGATTTTAATATCGGTGGCAGTCATAAATAAACAATGGTTGAAATGGCTCTGAGCACTATGGGACTTAACTTCTAAGGTCATCAGTCCCCTAGAACTTAGAACTACTTAAACCTAACTAACGTAAGGACATCACACCCATCCATGCCCGAGGCAGGATTCGAACCTGCGACCGTAGCGGCCGCGCGGTTCCAGACTGTAGCGCCTAGAACCGCTCGACCACAAAGGCCGGCAATAAATAAACAACCTTACACAAACTGAGAACTATGTACACACCAATGACGCTATTTACTTTTTCCCAAAAGCACCATAACGGTCGTATAAGGACGGAGTTAACAACATCTTGCACCAGTAATGAGGAAGTACTGTACGACAACGCTCTTCAATTGGTCAAGACACTTTCACATTCCAGCAATCGCCAGGAGCAGGTTGCTATATAGTGAAGAAGCACAGGGTCCGGTCAGCACGCTTCCTATCGGCCTCCTAATAGACCACGGCTTCCCAGGCGTCCAAACCCTCCCTGTCCGGCTGCTCGGTGTTACTCCAGCGTTCCCCCTCACGTCACTCGCTCGGTCGTAACCCCAGTTCTGCCCCATGTGTCCAGCTGGTATCGTATTGCCGACTCACTCCAGTGGCTGCGCTCTCCCGCTAACAGCGACCTCGTGGAGCTTCACTGCAGCCGCATCTCCGTTCGCGCGCCATTTGAAACTGCCGCTGCATAGTGACTTCTTGTGACGTCACAATTTCATATATTACACTCCGACCGACATCAGTGAGATGAAATTTTATGTACATATCAAAAGGATGATCAAGAACAGTCTCACAAGGCAGGTCTTCGTGACAGCAAGCACTGTGAAAAACAATACTAAATGGATCACTGAAACAGAAGAAGACATTAAAGAACTGAGAATCACACAAGACAACATAAATAGTTGAGAAGAGCTCAGAAATATCATAAAGAAACGTACACTTAAACAAAAACACACCGAAAAAAGAACAGAAGATAAATGGTCGGAAGAGTGCAAGGGATAATACAGAGTGTGTATGAAGAGAATTTGGGACAAACAAAAGAGGAAGAAAAAATCTAGATTACTCAAGTTCAATCGCTCTCTTAAAGGTTAACAATCGAAAATAATAATAATAATAATATATTGGGTGTTGCATTATTGTGGATTAACCTACTACTTATTCCTTGGCGAAAAATAAATAAGGAGAAAATGTATTTATTTATTTTTCTCAAAGAATATCCTCGGGTTAGTACATAAGTGTGAAACACCTGTATATTCTAAGTCAGAGCATTCAACAGTACAGAAACCAATAAAGTTCTTGCAGAAACAGCATAAGGGGTAACTAACGAGTCAGAGTCTAGCAACGACCTGGGACCCAAAATTTTAAAAACTGAATCTAGCAAAATCGAGACAGTTTCTCAAACTTTTAACAGCTAGGTAAAGCCATTCCTTTGTCACAAACTGGATAGAAACCTTCAGATTTGCAATAGAGAGCTATAAAAAAAATGCATCTCAAAAATACGCAAAGCTGAGACATTACAACACAAACATCAAAGCAAGGTATGTTTATGGGTCTGAAATGCTCATTTTGAACTGAGAGAATGATATTAAAGAGAGAACAAAAGTAGTCAGGGAAGTATGAGGTCCACATTATACTGAAGGAAGAACATACAGACTAAGAGCACATAAAGAAATTGCAAAGCATGCAGACATTTATTAAATTGCATAAAATCGTACGATAATTTTCGTGGGCAATTGAAGGGCATGGAACAACACAAGCTATGGAAGTCCATGTACGACGTAGTAAAGTAAAAACTGAAACAACAAAACGGATCGGTCCAGTAATAAGACCTGAAGGAAGCGGGGATATCACAGCCGGATACAAAAACTTTTAGGCAGACAACTTTGCAACTGCACAGTTGACCTGGCTGAGAAACCCAAGAAAACCGGAATAATTCATCCTGACTAGCGGAAGGACCCCATTCTGAGAGAACAAATGTAATAAGGGTGCAAGAAAAAGCTAAAACAGTACTCTGAAAATGCGCTTGAGAGAGAGAGAGAGAGAGAGAGAGAGAGAGAGAGATTGAGTTTTTGCTGCCCATTTTTGCGTTGCTTCCACTAATTCTACATGGAGCCCTGTTTGTCTACCATTTCCGACGATTCTACATATGTGCTAACTACTTAACATTTGTCGTCGTAATTCCCATTTAACATCAGTCGTCGTAAGAGTGACGTGGAGGGTTATTTAATATAAGACTTTAAACTGATACACGTAAATTTCAGTAAGAGATTTGAGAGAGCGATGGCAGCATCTAGAATTCCATGGAGGGAGTAGCCAATTGCTTAAAAGCGTGCTGTGACTTACAACAGAAGCTTCATTGATGGCGAAATAGATACATTCTTCTCTGTTTGCTTTTAAATAAAAATCTTCTGCACTCTTGTGAGGTGCACAGTGAAAATTACGAATTTAGACAACATCAGTAGGACAAGAATTGTTATATGAAGTGATTCGTTTGTATAATATGAATGACGAAGATTCTTGTCTTACCTTAATGCACGTGGAACATGGAAACATGATTGACGCGAGGGCAGAGTCGTCAGTACTTGATGTCTGCCTGGTTTTGGTTCAAATGGCTCTGAGCATTGTGGGACTTAACTTCTTAGGTCATCAGTCTCCTAGAATTTAGAACTACTTAAACCTAACTAACCTAAGGACATCACACACGTCCATGCCAGAGGCATGATTCGAACCTGCGACCGTAGCAGTCGCGCGGTTCCAGACTGTAGCGCCTAGAACCGCTCGGCTACCCCGGCAGGCGGTTTTGGTTTAGCTGTGGTTGTTCCTTGGCATTTCCTCCTCACAACTGCATCATTAACATTCAACTTGCGCAATGTTAGAAGGGTTGAAGTGTCTTTGGTGGATCTGTTACTCAGGTGACATCTAATGACTAGTCCATGTTCGATGTCACTGGACTCTCGTGACCGACCGATTATCCTGCTGCTGCATCTCAACTGGCAACACAAGAGAAGAAATGGAGCTCCTCCACGTCCGCACTAACCTGGTGACCAGCACAATAAGTTCTACCTCTGCGAAAAGAATTAATATGCTAATCGAGGAGCCACAGGATGTTGGTCTGTGATTTGCCTGTACGTCTGGTGCCATCACCAACGGCCTTGCCGCAATGGTAACACCGGTTCCCGTCAGATCAACGTAGTTAAGCGCTGTTGGGCTGGGCGAGCGCTTGGATGGATGACCATCCGGTCTGCAGAGCGCTGTTGGCAAGCGGGGTGCACTGAGCCCTTGTGAGGCAAACTGAGGAGCTGCTTGATTCAGAAGTAGCGGCTCCGGTCTCGGAAATTGACATACGGACGGGAGAGCGGTGTGCTGACCACATGCCGCTTCATATTCGCATCTGGTAACGCCTGTTGTATGAGGGTGACACCGCGGCCGGTCAATACCGTTTTACCTTCATCACCTGTTCGGGAGGAGTTTAGTTCTGGTTGCTGTCACCTACTAATACGGTCCCATCGATGAGATAGTGGACAAAAAGTGACTGAAGGGTAGAGGTTTTAAAGGCAGAGTGAAGAAACTGCCGCGGCAGGGACCATAGGAAAAACCAACCCTCTGCGACAGTCTTCGCGGGTAGTAGGACAGATGGCGGATTTATGCCCGAAGCCAGTTTATGAATGGGCGATGAAAAATGTTAGCAGAGATGTGTCACATTTGTAGGTGGTCTCCGACGATATCCACGGGGCCAGCTGCAGTATCACCATACCTGACAATACCTACTTCATAGTGTTTGGTTCGCCCCTCGTGACATAGGAGTGGTCGGAGACTTCCGATCATAGGGTGCAGATCAGTAGTCGTCAAACTGCAGCCAGCGGCTCTCAACTCTATATAATTTTACAAGTGTTGGAACTTAAATAGTGGCAATGGCAACTATTTGTTCACAACCGATACAAAAGAGTTACATATTTGCACCTGTTACTGTCCTTCAAAGTAGTTACCAGCGTTGTGTAGAGCCCGTTGCCAGCGATGTGGAAGGCGTAGTATACCGTTAGCAGAGCCAGTTCTGCTGATGGTGCGAATGGAGCGGTCTAAAGTTATGGTGATTCTTGTGTACGACTGTGATGGTGTTAGCCCAACGCATTACGTTCCTCCACGGCAGACCGTCAATGCACAGTAGTACTGTTCGGTTTTGGAGCATCACATGAGACCAGCTCTGCGAAAGAAGCGGCAGCACTTTCTGCGCAACCCACCCATCATTTTGCATGACAATGCGCGGGCGCATACAGCGCAAGATGTGGTTGCTGTGTTCGGTCAATGGGACTGGGAAGTACTGTGCCATCCACCATTCTCCCTGGACTTAAGTCCTTGTGACTCTGATTTGATTTCGAAGATGAAGGAACCCCTTCGTGGCATTCGCTTCAGAACTGTTCCAGAGATTCGACACGCAGCAGACCGCTCCATTTGCATCACAACAGAACAGGCTCTGCTTACGCTATACTACGCCTACCACATCGCTGGCAACGGGTTCTACACAACGCTGGTGCCTACTCTGAAGGACAATAACAGATGCAAACATGTAACTCTTTTGGTTCGGCTGTGAATAAATAGTTGCCACTATTTAAGTTCCAACCTACGTATTAATATGCAGCAAGCAACTAGGAGCCGAAACCAAAAACGTCAACTAACGTTAACACGTTTTTAGGAGTGTATTTTTCTTGCTCAGTAACAAACAAAAGCATTTACAGACACAGCAGTATTCTAAGATACGCTTGATTTTAATGAACCGTGGTGAATCCGGCTGTGAGCTAAGTAAAGTTTGCCGCTTACGTCAGGGGCAGAGTGGTATTTAGCGCGGCCACAGCAAGGTTAACAGATGTGAGAGCAGAACATTTTTATTGTTTGTCTTCCAGCGCTGACAACTCACAAGCGTGTGTAACTAGCACCGATCGGCTGCTCTGGTATACATGTCAAACGGAAGTTAAATGAATTCGTGAATGAGCTTTGTAAAGACGTTCATATTCAAAAGTGGTACATTTTCGTAGCAAGTAATATGAAACCAAATTAAGACTGTTGTGATACAATGCAATCAGGAAAAGAAAAATTCATTCACTTGGACCGTGTCTCGTATTACTGTTACTATAGTCACTTAATATAACATACTAATTTATTGACGTTTATATTAGGAAACGAGACACTGAAAGTAGTAGGTGAGCTCTGCTATTTAAGCACCAAAATAATTGATGATGGCCGACCTAGAGAGGATATAAAATGTAGACTGGCTATGGCAAGAAAAGCGTTTCTGAAGAAGAGAAATTTGTTAACATCGAATATAGATTTAAGTGTTAGGAAGTCTTTTCTGACGGTACTGGGAGTGTAGCCATGTATGGAAGTGAAACGTGGACGATAAACAGTTAAGACAAGAAGAGAATAGAAGCTTTTGAAATGTGGTGCTATAGAAAAATGCTGAAAATTAGATTGGTAGATTGCGTAACTAATGAGGAAGTAGTGAATAGAATTGATGAGAGAAGCAGGACTAGTAGAAGGGATAGCTTGGTAGGCGACATTCAGAGACAACAAGGAATTACGAATTTAGTCTTGGAGGGACGTTTGGAGAGTAAATGTCGTAAAGGGTAAAGCAACAGATGATACAGTAAGCGGATTTTGTACCCATGGTCTAAGGGTAGCGTCTTTGATTCATAATCAAAATTATAATCAAAACGTCTTCGGTCCCGGGTTCGAATCCGCCGCTGCTTATATTTTGGTTAATAATCAGAATTGGCGACCGAAGACTTCCGACATAAGAAGTTCAAAATGGCTCTTAGCACTATGGGCTTTAACATCTGAGGTCATCAGTTCCCTAGAACTTAGAACTATTTAAACCTAACTAACCTAAGGACAGCACACACATCCATGCCCGAGGCAGGATTCGAACGTGCGACCGTAGCGGTCGCTCGGCTCCAGACTGTAGCGCCTAGAACCGCACGGCCACTCCGACCGGCAATTGAAGAAGTGTCTTGTTGATCTCTACGTTGGAAAAAGATTTCGGAACAGTCCTTCTTTCGGATTTCTGGGACGGGACTGCCAAGGGGGAGGTTACCATGAGTAAAAGATTGAATGTTCAACGGAAGGATAAATTTCTACGAGTCGGGGAGTGGAATGTCAGAAGCTTGAACGTGGTACAGAAACTACAACATCTGAAAAGGGAAATGCAAAGGCTCAATCTAGATACAGTAGGTATCAGTGAAGTGAAATGAAAAGAAGACAAGGATTTCTGGTCAGATGAGTATAGGGTAATATCAACAGCAACAGAAAATGGTATAACGGAAGTACGATTCGTAATGAATAGGAAGGTAGGGTGAAGAGCGTGTTACTGAGCACAGTTAAGTGATAAGGTTCTTCTTATCAGAATCGACAGCAAAACAACACCGACAGCGATAGTTCAGGTATATATGCCGATGTCACAAGTTGAAGATGAAGAAGTGTTCAAATGGCTCTGAGCACTATGGGACTCAACTGCTGAGGTCATAAGTCCCCTAGAACTTAGAACTACTTAAACCTAACCAACCTAAGGACATCACACACATCCATGCCCGAGGCAGGATTCGAACCTGCGACCGTAGCGGTCGCGCGGTTCCGGACTTCAGCGTCTAGAACCGCTTGGCCACCACGGCCGGATAGAGAATGTGTATGAAGATATTGAAAGGGTAATACAATATGCAAGGAGAGATGAAAATCTAATAGTATTGGAAGACTGGAATGCAGTTGTAGGGGAAGGAGTAGAAGGAAAGGTTGCAGGAGAATATGGCCTTGAAACAAGGAATGAGAGAGGAGAAACACTAACTGAGTGACATTAAAAGCAAGGGTGATAACATTAAGAGTGCAAAAGGAATTCCACTTTTAAATGCAGAGGAGAGAGCGGACAGGTGAAAAAATACATCAAAAGCCTTTATGAGGGGGGAAGATTAGTCTGATGTGATAGAGGAAGAAACAGGAGTCGATTTAGAAGAGATAGGGAATCCGGTATTAGAACATAATTTAAGAGAGATATGGAGGACTTAAGATCAAATAGGGCAGAAGGGATAGATAACATTCCATCAGAATTTCTAAAATCATTGGAGAAGTGGCAACAAAACGACTATTCACGTTGGTGTGTAGAATGTACGAGTCTGACGATGTACCATCTGATTTTAGGAAATGCAGTTCCGAAGATGGCAACAGCTGACAAGTGCGAGAATTACCGTACAATCAGCTTAACAGCTCATGCATTCAAGCTGCTTACAGGAATAATATATAGAAGAAAGTAAAAGAAAATTGAGGATGTGCTAGGTGACGATCAGATTGATTTTAGGAAAGGAAAGGCACGAGAGAGAGAATTCTGACGTTGCGGTTAATAGTGGAAGCAAGACTAGAAAAATCAAGACTCGTTCATAGGACTTTTCGACTTGGGAGAATCGCTCGACAATGTAAAACGGTGCAATATGTTCTAAATGCGGAGAAAAGTATGGGTAAGCTATACAGAGAGACAGGTCATATACAATATGTACAACAGCCAAGAAGGAATAATAATAGAGGACAACCAAGCATGAAGTGCTCGTATTAAAAAGGGTGTAAGACAAGCATGTAGCCTTTCGCCCCTACTGTTCAACGTGTATATCGAGGAAGCAATGATGGCACTAAAAGAAAGGTTCAGGAGTAGAATTAAATTTCAAGGAGAAAGGAAATCAGTCATACGATTCGCTAATGACATTGCTATCCTGAGTGAAAGTGAATAAGAATTACATGATCTGCTGAACGTAATGAATAGTCTAATGAATACAGAGTATGGATTGAGAGTAAATCGAAGAAAGACGAAGGTAATGAGAAGTAGTAGAAACGAGAACAGCGAAAACTTTACATCAGGATTGATGGTCACGCAGTAGATGAAGTTAAAGAACTCTGCTAGCTAGGCATTCAGTGTTTCTCAGTTTATCAACGAAACATCTGTTTGTTAAAAGTAAAATTACGTTTTAAACAATAACTATAATAGGCATATGGGTTATACAAGTGTATAAAATCTTATCTAGTATTCATTTTTAACGGAATTCCTTTGAAAATCAACGACTTACAACAATTGGTAGCCAACATAAGGCGGGCACAAATAGCGTCTTAGTCGTTATAGTTATCTATGGGCTTCTGCTAAATGCGTCTTCCACAGAAACGAAAATCCTAAGGCAATACGAGATGAAAGATGACAGTCCTATCTTCCATTAGAACAGCTGAGAGCCTGACAAAATTCTTGACGGTACAACAAAAAACTATAGCACACATATCTGCAATTATCCCCAACAGAGACAATAATTAAGCCTTTGAATCGCGTGCTGAAGTATTTATTTACGCTGTCGTCTGCTTCCTTCATAGATAACATCGCCCTATAAACACACTTTTTTGATAGATACGTAGGACAGACATTTGTAGCTTGAAATAAGTTAAAAATCACCCAAATCGAATTTGTGGTAAACTGTGAGAGCTATAAAGAAATTCGCCAGTATCTACAGGTTAAGATACGCCAGTAGTCACAGAAATTCGTGTTTAGTCAACAGAATTTCGCAGTAGCTCGTACATCACAAACATCACGCTTGGATGACATAGGGCAAGAAAAATGCACTTCATATTTGGAAATTATTTCGCGAAACGCATCGTGAGGCAAGTAAAAGAAGAAAAAACCGTGAGTGGCAGCAGCAAGTATCATGATACGACAAAGGAAACCACATGATTCCGTGGTAACAGACGGTTACATCACTTAACATGACGTTGGAAAATATTGTGTCTAAGTTTTCAGTAAGCTTCAAATATGGTGACGCCTTGGTTAGTCTGTTGGCTACATAGGCCGTTGGTTTTAATATGCATCGCCATTGTTATCAGCGAGATTGTCAAAGGAAATTTATTCGAGTTATTTTTTAGTAAAAATATTTTTGTTTTTGAGTCGTCTGATGTAATTTACGTCATTTATATTATTCTTCCCCCCCCATGAACCATGGACCTTGCCGTTGGTGGGGAGGCTTGCGTGCCTCAGCGATACAGATGGCCGTACCGTAGGTACAACCACAACGGAGGGGTATCTGTTGAGAGGCCAGACAAACGTGTGGTTCCTGAAGAGGGGCAGCAGCCTTTTCAGTAGTTGCAGGGGCAACAGTCTGGATGATTGACTGATCTGGCCTTGCAACATTAACCAAAACGGCCTTGCTGTGCTGGTACTGCGAACGGCTGAAAGCAAGGGGAAACTACAGCCGTAATTTTTCCCGAGGACATGCAGCTTTACTGTATGATTAAATGATGATGGCATCCTCTTGGGTAAAATATTCCGGAGGTAAAATAGTCCCCCATTCGGATCTCCGGGCGGGGATTACTCAAAAGGATGTCGTTATCAGGAGAAAGAAAACTGGCGTTCTACGGATCGGAGCGTGGAATGTCAGATCCCTTAATCGGGCAGGTAGGTTAGAAAATTTAAAAAGGGAAATGGATAGGTTAAAGTTAGATATAGTGGGAATTAGTGAAGTTCGGTGGCAGGAGGAACAAGACTTATGGTCAGGTGACTACACGGTTATAAACACAAAATCAAATAGGGGTAATGCAGGAGTAGGTTTAATAATGAATAGGAAAATAGGAATGCGGGTAAGCTACTACAAACAGCATAGTGAACGCATTATTGTGGCCAAGATAGATACGAAGCCCACACCTACTACAGTAGTACAAGTTTATATGCCAACTAGCTCTGCAGATGATGAAGAAATTGAAGAAATGTACGATGAAATAAAAGAAATTATTCAGATAGTGAAGGGAGACGAAAATTTAATAGTAATGGGTGACTGGAATTCGAGTGTAGGGAAAGGGAGAGAAGGAAACATAGTAGGTGAATATGGATTGGGGCTAAGAAATGAAAGAGGAAGCCGCCTAGTAGAATTTTGCACAGAGCACAACTTAATCATAGCTAACACTTGGTTTAAGAATCATAAAAGAAGGTTGTATACGTGGAAGAACCCTGGAGATACTAAAAGGTATCAGATAGATTATATAATGGTAAGACAGAGATTTAGGAACCAGGTTTTAAGTTGTAAGACATTTCCAGGGGCAGATGTGGACTCTGACCACAATCTATTGGTTATGACCTGTAGATTAAAACTGAAGAAACTGCAAAAATGTGGGAAATTAAGGAGATGGGACCTGGATAAACTGAAAGAACCAGAGGTTGTACAGAGTTTCAGAGAGAGCATAAGGGAACAATTGACAGGAATAGGGGAAAGAAATACAGTAGAAGAAGAATGGGTAGCTCTGAGGGATGTAGTAGTGAAGGCAGCAGAGGATAAAGTGGGTACAAAGACGAGGGCTGCTAGAAATCCTTGGGTAACAGAAGAAATATTGAATTTAATTGATGAAAGGAGAAAATATAAAAATGCAGTAAATGAAGCAGGCAAAAAGGAATACAAACGTCTCAAAAATGAGATCGACAGGAAGTGCAAAATGGCTAAACAGGGATGGCTGGAGGACAAATGTAAGGATGTAGAAGCTTATCTCACTAGGGGTAAGATAGATACTGCCTACAGGAAAATTAAAGAGACCTTTGGAGAGAAGAGAACCACGTGTATGAATATCAAGAGCTCAGATGGCAGCCCAGTTCTAAGCAAAGAAGGGAAGGCAGAAAGGTGGAAGGAGTATATAGAAGGCTTATACAAGGGCGATGTACTTGAGGACAATATTATGGAAATAGAAGAGGATGTAGATGAAGACGAAATGGGAGATACGATACTGCGTGAAGAGTTTGACAGAGCACTGAAAGACCTGAGTCGAAACAAGGCCCCCGGAGTAGACAACATTCCATTAGAACTACTGACGGCCTTGGGAGAGCCAGTCATGACAAAACTCTACCAGCTAGTGAGAAAGATGTATGAGACAGGCGAAATACCCTCAGACTTCAAGAAGAATATAATAATTCCAATCCCAAAGAAAGCAGGTGCTGACAGATGTGAAAATTACCGAACTATCAGTTTAATAAGCCACGGCTGCAAAATACTAACGCGAATTCTTTACAGACGAATGGAAAAACTGGTAGATGCAGACCTCGGGGAGGATCAGTTTGGATTCCGTCGAAATGTTGGAACACGTGAGGCAATACTGACCTTACGACTTATCTTAGAAGAAAGATTAAGAAAAGGCAAACCTACGTTTCTAGCATTTGTAGACTTAGAGAAAGCTTTTGACAATGTTGACTGGAATACTCTTTTTCAAATTCTAAAGGTGGCAGGGGTAAAATACAGGGAGCGAAAGGCTATTTATAATTTGTACAGAAACCAGATGGCAGTCATAAGAGTCGAGGGGCATGAAAGGGAAGCAGTGGTTGGGAAAGGAGTGAGACAGGGTTGTAGCCTCTCCCCGATGTTATTCAATCTGTATATTGAGCAAGCAGTAAAGGAAACAAAAGAAAAATTTGGAGTAGGTATTAAAATTCATGGAGACGAAGTAAAAACCTTGAGGTTCGCCGATGACATTGTAATTCTGTCAGAGACGGCAAAGGACTTGGAAGAGCAGTTGAACGGAATGGACAGTGTCTTGAAAGGAGGATATAAGATGAACATTAACAAAAGCAAAACGAGGATAATGGAATGTAGTCAAATTAAATCGGGTGATGCTGAGGGAATTAGATTAGGAAATGATACACTTAAAGTAGTAAAGGAGTTTTGCTATTTAGGAAGTAAAATAACTGATGATGGTCGAAGTAGAGAGGATATAAAATGTAGACTGGCAATGGCAAGGAAAGCGTTTCTGAAGAAGAGAAATTTGTTAACATCGAATATAGATTTATGTATCAGGAAGTCGTTTCTGAAAGTATTTGTTTGGAGTGTAGCCATGTATGGAAGTGAAACATGGACGATAACTAGTTTGGACAAGAAGAGAATAGAAGCTTTCGAAATGTGGTGCTACAGAAGAATACTGAAGATAAGGTGGATAGATCACGTAACTAATGAGGAGGTATTGAATAGGATTGGGGAGAAGAGAAGTTTGTGGCACAACTTGACTAGAAGAAGGGATCGGTTGGTAGGACATGTTTTGAGGCATCAAGGGATCACAAATTTAGCATTGGAGGGCAGCGTGGAGGGTAAAAATCGTAGAGGGAGACCGAGAGATGAGTACACTAAGCAGATTCAGAAGGATGTAGGTTGCAGTAGGTACTGGGAGATGAAGCAGCTTGCACAGGATAGAGTAGCATGGAGAGCTGCATCAAACCAGTCTCAGGACTGAAGACAACAACAACAACATATTATTCTTGTTGGCTCACTTGTGCGGAGAATAATAATTTTTTACCGTATCAATGTTTAACCAAAGTTTTTCCTTGTTATATATTTCAGTTTGATAGTTTCTTCTGTGGATCACAAATGCCGACATGACGTCCGATCAGGGAAAATGGCCAATGTGTTCACCATAATAACAGTTAGTTACTTTATAAAAACACTGGAATACCGCAGACAAAAGCGACTGCTAAACCCTTTTATATGCAAAGCTACCCCCCACCCCCACCTTTCTGTCCATTTGTGGTAATTTTGAATTAATTAAATAACGTTATTTAAAACTGCTTCTGATCTGTTTTATTTGGCCCAATAGGAAAGGTTCATTACAAACGGTCCGCTGAAACGGCATGGAATTGTTTCAGATACTAGGGCATCAGGAAGTCTACAAAATACGTCCAGAAATCAGAACAACAAACAAGGGTACCTTCTGCGATGGTACTGGCCACAATACCCGCTTATGTATGTCACTACGTAGTTCCAGTACATTATCTTCTTTTCCACTTAAAAATTTATGGTGCGATACTTTAATAGATAACTTGTATTGTATTGTACTGTATGTTAACCGGGGACCTAGAAACTACGGAGAGGCTCCATCCCCGCCGCAGCTGCAGTGGTCCACAACCCCACGACGACTACCGCAGTCCATTTCACCCCTCCGCCGCCCCACATCGAACACAGGGTTATTGTGCGGTTCGGCCCCCGTGGACCCCCAGGGAACGTCTCACACCAGACGAGTGTAACCCCTATGTTTGCGTGGTAGAGTAATGGTGGCGTAAGTGTACGTGGAGAACTTGTTTGCGCAGCAATCGCCGACATAGTGTAGCTAAAGCGGAATAAGGGGAACGAGCCCGCATTCGCGAGGCAGATGGAAAACCGCCTAAAAATCATCCAAAGACTGGCCCGTTCACCGGACCTCGACACAAATCCGCCGGGCGGATTCGTGCCGGGGACCAGACCCTCATTCCCGACCGGAAAGCCATGCGTTAGATCGCACGGCCAACCGGGCGGGCCATAGATAACTTACTTTACATTCCACGTCTTTCAAACAACATAGTCATCTGCAAAGAGAGTTAGTATTATTACTATTCTTCTTTTTTCTTTCTTCATTTGGGTCAACTAAAGCCCATTGCTTCCTTCTCTGTTGTTCTTTCTTTTTCCTCCTGTATTCTTTCATCTTTTCACTATGTATCCTTTTTCCGTCGTCTGACCATTTTGAGCCTGTCTTCTTCTCCCGCTTGCCTTGGAATCCTTCCATTTTTGACACTTTTCTCTTGAAACTCTCTCTTTCTGTTGCATCTTTTTCACTTATGTTGTTTCTTTCCAAATCTTTCCTAACTTCTTGAATCCAGGCTGTTGTTGATTTGTGCCAAAGATATTTAATAAACTGTTTGGTTAACCTGTTGCTGTTCATTCTTTCTTCCTTTGGGTCATCTAAGGACCACGCAACAATTTCAATGCTTCCTTCTTTGTTGTACTTTCTTTTTCCTCCAGTATTCTTTCATCTTTTCACTATGTATCCTTTTTCTCTCCTCGGACCATTTTGACCCTGTCTTCTTCTCCCGCTTGCCTTGGAATCCTTCCATTTTTGACACTTTTCTCTTGAAACTATCTCTTTCTGTTGCATCTTTTTCGCTTATTTTGTTTCTTTCCAAATCTTTCCAAATTTCTGGAATCCAGGCTATTGTTGACTTGTCCCAAAGATATTTAACAATCTGTTTGGTTAACCTGTTGCTGTTAATTCTGTATAAGCATCCAAAAACCATCAGTCGTCTATTTCGTAGTGTTTCATTTATGTTTTCTATTCTTCTTCTTCTTCTTCTTCTTCTTCTTCTTCTTATTATTATTATTTCGGCCCCGGCCACTGTGACCGAACGGTTCTGGGCGCTTCAGTCCGGAACCGCGCTGCTGCTGCGGTCGCAGGTTCGAATCTTGGCTCGGGAATGGATGTGTGTGATGTCCTTAGGTTAGTTAGGTTCAAAGTCTAGGTGAGTGATAACCTCAGATGTTAAGTCCCATAGTGCTTCGAGCCATTTGAACCATTATTTCGGTTTTATGTGGAAGTAAAGTAACTCTTTTAGGAACATTCGCTCTCATGGTGGTGGTGGTGAATATGGAAACTGCATTTCATCGGGGCTACGGACCCTCTTGATCTTAAACCGGCTTTGTTGTGGTATGCTTGCAGTTCGTCCAAGATGGCTGTTTCTGTACGGAGGCTGGGAAGCTCACTCCGGTCTTGTGGCACTGTGCTGCTGCTGGTGACCTTAGTTTCACTCAATGCTTTTGCATTTCTTATCTCGTCTCGTTCAGTATCCACATAGTGGGGAGACGCGATCCCGCGCAGCACGGCGCGTTCCGGCGGGAAGAGGAAACATTACGCCCCGGAAATGACGAGCCTTTAGGCTGCGTATACAGTCCACGCTTTTCCCCTGGAAATGGCGCAGCGCTGGAGCGCGCGTTACACTTCACTCTGCGTTTCGGGTTTCTCCACAACTTTCTCTTTTCCTCACCGCGGAGTCATGTGAGTAAGTGTATGTAGACGGTGGAGAAACGTAACAGAACTAGTGCAAAAGAATGCTGTTTTGACTGTCGTAGCAGCGGCACCTGCTTATCTTAAGGAATTGGCGAACTTGCAACTGCATCAGGCCAGTGCTCTATTGATATGCATGTCCACATGGCCTGTAGGTTATAGGAAAATTTATTCTTTCGTTAATGTTTTTACTCGATCGTACTGTCAATAACGCGGTACAAGGACGAACGCATCTACCAACAAATACCGTAACACACGCAATAATCCACGTTTGTATTACCTATTAACATAGGCAAGTTACTTATGACTAAATAATCTCGATATGACGCTAACTATAACGGGAAGAAATCACAGAAAAGGATAGATTACTCAGTTTACAGGATTAAGCCGAAATATGCTAACAATAATTCAGAAGTTATTTTGAGATATTTTCTGAGTGTTCTGGTGTAAAGTGTCATTTATTGCCTGACTTACCTTAGTGTCTTTAGCGCAAAGAACATTTCTGCACAGCATTTCGAATCTTGACGGTATGACGCAGATGCTATGGCGAGACAGTTTTAGGTTTGGGAGTGGCGGAGGGGGGGGGGGGGGGGGGGGAGAGGGGGTCTGTATTGTTGCTTAAGGCACCGGTAGCGGTCGCGCGTGAAAGTCATCTCCAAACTCATCAAGCATTTGTGCCGTAGCTCGTAATACACAATTCGAAACAACTTTTTTATGTAAAAATTTGTGTAAAGATTTGCGACCGAAGAGTCGATGTTAATATTCGCGTTATCGATGAAGTTGAAAAAGAAAGGAGTTGTCATTACGCCACAAACTTTAAGCCGGGGTCCGCCATCCTACGTAGTCCAAAATTAGTCTCACCGTATTTATACCTTCACGGTTCACCGCGGCGATACTTCCGTGTAAAGTCACTCTGATGTGCCTGTGCCCAGTTCCAACCAAGGGGGATATCTGTCGACTTTCACAGTCGTACCCCAAATAGCATGTTGAAAAAATTATATCATTTTTTTGACCTGTCAGTTTCTATTATTGCCACACCCTAAATGACGCATCATAAAACTGAGAAGACGTGTAAACTACAGTGAGACTAACGCATTGACAATCTAATCAAACAAGAACTCTATTCTGCTTGGAGGGGTACCACTACGCAGCTCTATTTCTTTAACACTTCAATAATCGTTCACTTCACTAGCCTGAAGAAGATACATCGCTTGCCTTGCTTTTATCCAAATTGCACACGTTTATGGCCTTATAAAGAACAAGTTCGTAAGTTTTTTTGCGAACGTGATCATTAACAATTTTGTAGTACGAGAAGAGATCTGAAAATACATCGAGCAAGAAGCAGTAACAGTAAGCGAACAAGCATTGGTTTCGGAGTTCCAGCTTCGTTTCTGTTCTACCCTTGATTATTCGAAATATGTCAACAAAAATATTACTAGAGCAAATACGCATTCAAGAACAGAAAAACACTAGAAATCGACTTCCTGACACTACGTTATTAATGTAAGAACTGTAATTTTTAGTGCTTAAAACAGCTATTGCATACGACAGAAATAATGAACGAGAAACAATCGTAAACAACAGTCTGCTAACATTTTGGGCAGGCACCGCCCACTCTGCCCTCAATAAAACGTACACCTTAAGTCTATAGCGCAATCCCCATTCTTTTTTTACCTCCACGATACGTCCTGCGTAATACAAGAAAGCATAGCATTCAAACTTTTTAGAGAGCAGCTAGGATAAGTCTGGCTGCTCGCACTTAGCTTTCTGCTTTCAGTTTTTGAGATGTAAGCATCTTGGGCTGTAGTTATAGTGATCCCACGATATACTAACTCATTTGATTTCTGAAATGTTTTTTATTACAAATTCGACAGTCCACATGTTTATTTCATTTTTCATTGTATTATGAACTCTACTTTCAGCACCTCTCGCAAGGAAGACTCAACTCTCGATGAGGCACCGATCCGCCACTGGATTGATGTCATTACTAATGTGCAATGTCCACTGTCACATATCGTGTGTGCGGAACATGCAGTCATTGAGAAAAAAGTCCGACTTTTTTCAAATCGGTAATACAGCATTAAGTGACTACCATATCGCGATATGAAAGTTACATTTTCTAAATTCAAACGTCCCACATCATCTGTTGCGCCACTCCCAACACCAATCTGCGATTGCAATGTTCATTCTGGTAAAACATTTTAAAATATGTGAGCTGGCGCAGGTGGAAGCCAACTCATAAATGGAAGCGTTGTTACTTCCCTTAGAAGATAGATTAGAGAAAGGTAAAACTACATTATTAGCATTCGTATACTTACAGAAAGCTTTTGACAATACTAACCTCAACAACTCGTACAGAAACAAGACCGCACTTGTAAGAGCTGAGGGGAAGGAAACGGAAGCAATGATTAACAAGGGAGTGAAACAAGGCTGTAGCCTTTTCCCCATGTCATTCAATCTGTACTTTGAGCAGGCGATAAAAGTATTTGGAAAAAAAAAATTAAAATTGAAGGAGAATTTACAAAACGTTTGAGGTTTGTGATGACACTGTAATTCTGTCAGATACAGCAATGGATTTGGAAGATCAGTTGGACGGAATAGACAGTGTCTTGAAAAGAGGATAGAAGATGAACACGAACGAAAGCAAAAGAAGAAAATGGGATGTAGTCGAATTAAATCAGTTGGTGCTAAGGGAGTTGTGTTAGGAAGGAAGAAACTAAAAGTAGTACAGAAGTTTTGCTATTTGGGCAGCAATATAACTAATGACGGGAGGATACAGAACGTAAACCGACAATGACAAGGAAATAATTTCTGAAGAAAAGAAATTTGTTAACATGAAATGGATTCAGGTGTTTGGAAGTCATTTCTGAAGGTATCTGTCTGGAGTGTAGCCATGTGTGCAAATGAAACATGGACAATATACAGTTTAGACAAGAAGACAACAAGGGTTTTGAAATATAGTGCTACAGAAGAATGATGAACATTAGATGGGCACCGATCACTTAACTACCGAGAACATAGTGAATAAAATTGGAGAGACAAGAATGATGTGGGACAACTTGACTGAAAGAAGGAATCAGTTGATAGGACAAATTCTGGGCATCAGCGGATAACGAATTTAGTAGAAATGGTTCAAATGGCTCTGAGCACTATGGGAGTTAACTACTGAGGTCATCAGTCCCCTAGACTTAGAACTACTTAAACCTAACTAACCTAAGGACATCACATACATCCATGCCCGAGGCACGATTCGAAGCTGCGATCGTAGCAGCAGCGCGATTCTGGACTGAAGCGCCTAGAACCGCTCGGCTACAGCGGCCGGCAACGGATATAGTACTGCAGGGAAGTGTAGAGGTAAAAACCGTAGAGGGAAACACCAAAAGCTGAATCAGCTAGCACATTCAAAATGATCTAGGGTGCAGTAGTTACTCGGAGTTGACGAAGCTAGCACGGAATATAGCAGCGGGGAGAGGCTCATCGAGTCAGTTGTCGGACTGAAGGCCACGACGAGGACTACGTGAGTTGCTTTTTCTCTCATGTGATGGAATGAGTGAAAAGACTAACCCTGGTGCATCACAGGAATCGTCTATGACTCCATGACACCAGAAGGGATGGGCGATTCCTGTCACCATCTGTTAGTTCTGCTTACGCAGATGCACAAATCACGGGTGTTGACTGCCAGCACCGCGAGATGTGGAGCACAGCTTATTCCCCTCCACAACTCCTCTCGTCACAGATGGTTTACGCTCACGTTTGTTTACAATCTCGGCCGACTGCTACGTTAGTTTACATTATATGCGCTGTGCATCTTGTTTGGAAACAAACTTGTCCCACTCACTGACGATTCGATCTGCTGACAACAGTTCTTCGCCCTAAAGCTCGTAATAATATCGCTCGCCACTGAATTGTCTGTATTTTTTTATGGCCATGTTGTATTTTAACCGTGAAACGCGGCAGTATGGATAGGTTTAGTAATGAAGAATTGGCGGTTATGCACTTCATGTAAAGGAATCTCTGAATACAGTGGAAGAGCGGCAAATTGACCTGTGCTGACCTGTCCCTACAGTACTTTGCATCTACAAGTTCTCCATCTCATCATCAGTAAATTTAGGCTTCTCCTGTGTATTAAAGTTAACATACAGTTAGCACTGCCTGAGAAACCAACCTGAGACAGAACCGAGCAAAAGTGAATATTAGATTAAGATCGAATAGAAAAGTCGGCATTATTGTCATCAACAGTAAGCCTCGTAGATGAATGGAATAAAGTAGTTGAACAACAAGATATAAAGCGTACATCGTCGACATTTGAACTCTTGTGTCGATATTTCCTGCAGTTTATAAATTATAGGATAAATGGGGATATGAAATTAAACTATGTTGTATTGTATGTGAACCGGAGACCTAGAAACGACGGAGAGGCTGCGTCCCCGCCGCAGCCGCAGTGGTCTACAACCCCACGACGACTACCGCAGTACACTTCACTCCTCCCCCGCCCCACACCGAACCCAGGTTTATTGTGCGGTTCGGCCCCCGGTGGACCCCCAAGGGAACGTCTCACACCAGACTAGTGTAACTCCTATGTTTGCGAGCTAGAGTAATGGTGGTGTACGCGTACATGGAGAACTTGTTTGCGCAGCAGTCGCCGACATAGTGCAGCTGAAGCGGAGTAAGGGAACCAGCCCGCATTTGCGGTAGATGGAAAACCGCCCAAAAACCATCCCACAGACTGGCCGACTCACCGGACCTCGACATAAATCCGCCGGGCGGATTCGTGCTCGGCCAACCGGCGGGCTAAACTATGTTACTCTGTAACAAGCAACGGAAGACAACGGGTCCATTATACTCAAATACTCACAAAATATCCCTGAACTGCCTCCGAAATTTTGTCGGTGGAATTTGGGTTTTTGCTGTACGTAGTCCGTTCAGTAAGTACCGGGACACAGTACTTTGCATACACGAAGCATGCGGCACTATTACTGGAACAAATACAGAACTATGTAGGCTTAATTTAATGTACTACGACAGTTGTATATTTTCATTTCATTTATCTACTTATTGTTACCGAAAGAGGCATCAAAATAATTCGATAACAAGACACTGTGATGGTGCGCGTCTTTACTCTCTGTCATTGTTTTCTTGTTCCTCAGTATTTGGCCACGGGGTAGCAGTGCTAGAACTAAGCCCATTGTCGCAAAACTTGGACCCTATAGACTTCATTCTCATCATGTTCTTATCCAGAATCTAATGCCGGCCTGAGCGGCCGAGCGGTTCTAGGCGCTACGGTCTGGAACTGTGCGACCGCTACGGTCGCAGATTCGAATCCTGCCTCGGGCATGGATGTGTGTGATGTCCTTAGGTTAGTTAGGTATAAGTAGTTCTAAGTTCTAGGGGACTGATGACCTCAGATGTTAAGTCCCATAGTGCACAGAGCCATTTGAACCATTCGAACCAGAATCCAATATATGTCATCAAGTGGAAGTATTTTGAGGGTTCTAGATCAATCCACCGAAATGTGTCGGACATTCTGAACGGCATTCAAGTCGAAGATTTTGCCAAGGTTTTTTTTAGAGGTTCTGTGACTGGTGCCGCGAATATGTGGCGAGAAAAAGGAAGATTGTTGAAAATTAATACGACAATAAATTGTACTTATGGGAAAAAATGCAACAACAAGGTGTTGTACGACGAATCTGAAAGATGAAGTCTATCTCGCACCAGTCGCTGAAGAGCGGTGCTAGTAGCTGCACTAGGTGCGATCATGTCTGCTTTATATTTACGTTGCAACGGTCGTGGGCGTTAGTGACCTGTGAGTTACCTGTGAGACTGAACGTGGTAAGTTGATATTAATCAGGTGCACCTTTAAGGCGCCATTTTCAGCAGATCACTGAGTCTGAACTAGGTCGTGTAACAGGGCAACAAAAGTCTGGACGTTCCTTCTGCGATATAGAAGAAAGGTTTGGCAGGAACGAAGCCATAGTACATGGTTGGTGGCAGCGGTGGTCACGAGGATGTACGGTCACAAGAAGATTGGGCTCCGGACGTTCACGTGACACTACCGCGAGGGAAGACCATTGTGCTCGGCGTATGGCTCTGGTGCATCGTACTGCATGTGCAGCACCAATCTAAACAGCAGTTGGCGCCACAGTGACAGGACGATCTGTTACAAATGGGCTACTTCGATGACAGCTCCGAGCCAGGCGCCTTGTAGCGTGCATTCCACCGACCCGAAACCACCTTGTGTGGTGTTAAGCGAGAGCTCACCAGAGGCCATCGTGGAGAACTGTTGTGTGTTCTGGGGAACGCTTGTCCTGCCTCGGTGCCATTGCCGGCCTAGTGTTTGTTGATAGGAGTCCAGTTGAAGGCCTGCAACCAACCTGTCTCCGTGCAAGATATTTATACACTGGGCTGATACTTGGAGTTGCGGTCTGGGGTGCAATTACGTTTGACAGCAGGTGCTCTCTCGTGGTCATATCAAGCACCTTGACTGTAAATTTGTACGCCAGTCTGGAGATTCGACATATTGTGCTTAACTTGCCATCTTGCAACGTTATTTACTTAAATGCTTTACATAAGCAAATGTATTTTCCAAAATTTTATCACTCTGCATCAATTACTTTTGTTGGCGTTGCGATTTTTTTCCCTTCAGTACATTTTAACATCTTTCCGGTAAAAGGTAACAGTCAAGCAGTTGCAGGATGAAGATTTATTGAAATCCTTGGCTACGGTTTCGGTATATCTAAATATACCTTCATCAGAAGCAAAAATACACTTAAGTCACATCCTGCAGTGGAGTTACATAAAACAATCGTACCAAAAACGTCGACGCCTTTGGCACGATTGTTTTATTTAACTCCACTTCAGGATGTGATTTTAGTGTATTTTTGCTTCTGATGAAGCAAAACCGAAACCGTGGTCAAGGATTTCAATAAATTTTTATCCTGAAGCTGTTTGGCTGATATCATTTACCGTCAAGATTTTCAACAGTTGCTGCTTCAGCTACGTTTAAAATTTTGACATTTTAACGTAACTTTGTATTTTGTTGTGACTTAGTCCCAGAACTTATTGAACCAACTGTGTAAGCTGGAAAAGTATTAAAGAGGAATGAAGTGTTAACGTAATCACTGATAATGAATAAAACATTTATTGACACTTATAAAACCGGAGAAGCTTAGTGTGTTTAGATAGATTCATGAAAACAGTAAAACTAATGGAATGAAAGCATTTCCTTCATTTTAACAAGATTTAAGAACAAGCGTCTTGCTGCGCTTTGAAAAAACTGCAGGGAAAAAGAAATCTACACCTTCTTCTTTCTTCTGACATTCACAGAGAAAATTATCCTTTAGCTGAAGTCAAAGTGACCGGCCGCCGTAGCCGAGCGGTTCTAGGCACTTCACTCTAGAACCACGCTGCTGCTACGGTCGCAGGTTCGAATCCTGCCTAGGGCATGGTTGTGTGTGTTGTCCTTAGGTTAGTCAGGTTTAAGTAGTTCTAAGTCTAGGGGACTAATGACCTCAGAGGTTAAGTCCCATAGTGCTTAGAGCAATGTCAGCCATTTTTTGAAGTCTACATCAACATCTACATGATAACTCTGCAATTCACATTTAAGTGCTTGGCAGAGGGTTCATCGAACCACAATCATACTGTCTCTCTACTATTCCACTCCCGAACAGCGCGCGGGAAAAACGAACACCTAAACCTTTCTGTTCGAGCTGTGATTTCTCTTATTTTATTTTAATGATCATTCCGACTTACGTATGCTGGGCTCAACAAAATGTTTTCGCATTCGGAAGAGAAAGTTGGTGACTGAAATTTCGTAAATAGGTCTCGCCGCGACGAAAAACGTCTTTGCTTTAATGACTTCCATCCCAACTCGCGTATCATACCACACTCTCTCCCCTATTACGTGATAATACAAAACGAGCTGCCCTTTTTGCACCCTTTCGATATCCTCCGCCAATCCCACCTGGTAAGGATCCCACAACGCGCAGCAATATTCTAACAGAGGACGAACGAGTGTAGTGTAAGCTGTCTCTTTAGTCGACTTGTTGCATCTTCTAAGTGTCCTGCCAATGAAACGCAACCTTTGGCTCGCCTTCCCCACAATATTATCTATGTGGTCTTCCCAACTGCAGTTGTTCGTAGTTTTAACACCCACGTACTTAGTTGAATTGACAGCCTTGAGAGTTGTACTATTTATCGAGTAATCGAATTCCAGCGGGTTTCTTTTGGAACTCATGTGGATCACTTCACACTTTTCGTTATTTAGCGTCAACTGCCACCTGCCACACCATACAGCAATCTTTCCTAAATCGCTTTGCAACTGATACTGCTCTTCGAATGACCATACCAGGCGGTAAATTACAGCATCATCTGCGAACAACCTAAGAGAACTGCTCAGATTGTCACCCAGGTCATTTATATAGATCAAGAACAGCAGAGGTCCCAGGTCGCTTCCCTGGGGAACACCTGATATCAATTCAGTTTTACTCGATGATTTGCCGTCTATTACTACGGACTGCGACCTTCCTGACAGGAAATCACGAATCCATTCGCACAACTGAGACGATACCCCATAGGCCCGCAGCTTGATTAGAAGTCGCTTGTGAGGAACGGTGTCAAAAGCTTTCTGGAAATCTAGAAATACGGAATCAACTTGAGATTCCCTGTCGATATAGGTCTGTAGTTCGATGGAGCACTCCTACTACCCTTCTTAAACACTGGTGCGACCTGCGCCATTTTCCAATCTGTAGGTACACGTGAAATTGATTGACAAAAAAAGGAACACAAGATGCAAACACAAACGTAGTACAATCCCGAAACAGAGATCACTTGCAGCACTGTGTATGAGTCCAAAAGAAGTAATCACCCGTCGTGTTTGTGGTCGCATGGGATGTCCACTTCCGGTGGTTTCATACGTTTCGTTACATATTGTTTCAGTCGACGAAATGTGTATGATGAAAATCAAACAACAAAGAGGATTTCATCAAGGATTACTAGCGAAGCAGATTTTCGCAATATACAGGTATTTCATAGCACTGTTGTTTGCTTTTCATTAGCGCTCATACGACTTTACCGTTTATATAACTAGGGAACCTCTCCACAGTTGCATCTGATTAGCCAGGCCATGACGAAAAGCAGAAAGTGGAACTTGGATGCTCTGATGATGGAGCTTTTCCTACAATAAAAATCTAAATACAGTAAACGGATTTTTGTTCACAAATTACATTTCACTGTCTCTCTGCGTCACAGAAAACCAGGACAGTGTTGTTAAAATGCACCGAGGAGAATGATTTCGGCTTTGTCTCTGCATCAGACGGTGTAAATACTTTTTGCAACGATTACAGTGAGTGCAATAGTACCTTCTACCTCTGCCTTTTAACAGACGGTGGTATTTCTCACTTTTAACTCTATTTAAGGAAATGACTGAGCAAGTTAGCGCAGTTGATATATTGGACTCGGGAGGAACGGGCTCGAATCATTGACTGGCCATCCAAAATAAGATTTTACATGGTTTTCTTAAATCGGTGACAGCGAATGCTGGTGTCATTCTTACGATAAGCGCGTTCCCGATTCTGGTAGCCATTCTTTTCCATGAGAAATCGTGCTCCTTCTGTAATGACTCGGAACGTTACATGCAACTCTTCCTTGCCACCATGATATACATAGCATGCAAATATTGAGCGTGGCGAGTAAACAGATTACACCTGGCGACTTTCTCTTTCCTCTCCTATTCTGATGTGTCACCGCCTCACTCCAAGGCACATATGTTCGAAAATATGTGTTACGAAAATTGTCTCATCTGTTCTCGGCTATTTCTGGCTTTGCATTACTTTGTAATTTGAGATTTTAGCTATATACAACCGATACAAGATTTAAGCAATGTCGATACGCCTTCCCGCGAAAGAATGCTAATTTATGAGTGTGAAATAACACAAGAATGTTTTACTTACAAGTGAGCACGAAATGTAGTTTGTACCGTAACATTTTGTGTACGAAGTCTTTGGAGGCTGTGATATATTTGAGCTACTTCATTGTGTGTACAAGAGCTGCACTTGCTTTTTATTTATAATTCGGTAACCGATTTCGCTCTATATTGCAGCACCTTCAGGCTGTATATAAGATCTAATGGTTTCTATGTTATGACAGTTTACTTGCGATTCAATAAAGGCAACATTCGTTTTGCGAGACGCGCTTTCCATCGTTTCAATTTACAGCATCATCTGTGGCCTGAAAGGCATTTACATTTTCCTCTGTAAGCACCACTTGCAACTTGCATATTCTGCTACTGTACAGGTAAGTTACAGTTTTTATTAAGACACATCTTGCTCAGTATATTTTTTTTATTCCTTAGTCTGTGTGTTGGTACTGTTATATATGTGTTCTTGCTGAATTGCTAGTTAAACTGTGGTTCTGCCTGTATCACTAAACAATTTTCGGCAGCGGTCACAAACTGCATACCTCCTCTGCCACCTTGTTAAACTGTTTATGTTATGAAGTGTTAGCCGGCCGGAATGACCGTGCGGTTCTAAACGCAACCGTCTGGAGCCGCGTGACCGCTGCGGTCGCAGATTCGAATCCTGCCTCGGGCATGGATGTGTGTGATGTCTTTAGGTTAGTTAGGTTTAAGTAGTTCTAAGTTCTAGGAGACTGATGACCACAGCAGTTAAGTCCTATAGTGCTCAGAGCCATTTGAACCATTTTTTTTTTAATGAAGTGTTGTGCGATGTTTTCTGTGATGTCTATGGTCAAATACTGTGTGTGTGTGTGGGGGGGGGGAGGAGGGAGGGGGGGGGGGGAAAGAGGGTTGGATGAGCTCTTTGGCCTGGTTTAGTAGTGAGTTGTTTAGGTCGAATAGCAGTTGCTTCTTCTCTGCTACGATTTTTTTGAACGCGATAATCTTCCTGCACTGGAATGAGTAATTTATTGTGATTACGTATTCTGGTAATTTTTATGTCTTGCTCTCTGTTTCTGGAATAGTGGTTACGTTATCATATTGAAATAAAGTGACTAGGAGAGAACTGCATGTGTTCCGTAACAATGAGTAGAGAAAGATGGACTAAAGGTAAATCACGACGAAATCCGTTAATGAAATTAGGAACAAGACTTGAGCAGGGAGAATGACATGAGGTTCAAGACACTCCACCATTGCAAATATTTGGGGTCTTGGTTTACCACAGTCAACAGCATGGAAATGGGCATCAAGGAAAGCTGTCAAAGAATAGTACGAAGACAATATGTAACACTGTGATATGCCCAGCAGTCATGTACGGCTCAGAACCTGGAGCATGGCTTTACGTGAAAAGGAAAACCAATCAACAATCCAACAGAAACTGAACTGCAAAAGAATTCAGTGGGCGCCAGTATGCCAGAAGAAAGACAGTTGAAGAAACCATTTGAGGGGAAACCAAACACCAGACGCTCCAAAGGACGACCAAGGCAGCGTTGGATGGGCGACCTGGCGAAGGATCTGGAAGGCCTGGGAATTGAAGACACCTGGCGGAACCGAGAAGAAAGGACTGGAGGCAGTTTATGGAAGCATCGTGTGGTCTGCGGGGCCTGTGACCACTGGGTAGCTGTGTATGTATGTACTAGGATATATGTATGTACAGAACAGAATTGTTTGTAACCTACTTGTACCCTAGCAGAATCTTTAAGTTGAAAATGCTGTATACTGATGAGAATGTATTTCGGAATAAACTGAATCGAAACGCGTCTAGTAAAGCAAAAAATGAGTTTATTCAGTAACAAACATAAAAATCATTAATACTATATTAATAGCATATCAGGAATGGCAGATCAAGAACATTAAAGCTGTTGCACCTTGTTTCAATTAGAGGTCTACATTAATTTCAGAAAGAATTGCATGATTAATTCAAGACAAAGAGTTTCACAAATAGAGCAGCACTAGCCTGAATTGTGAAAGGACGGGAAAAAAATCCATGCCGCCACTGGCTTCGAGCGATTTAGAGGAAGCCTGGAGAGGTGGGGGGGAGGGAGCGATCGCTGCCAGAAATGCAGCCAAGGGGAATGACGCTGCAGAGAACCTGGTCCTGCTGTTGTGCCACTAACACAGAGACGGCTTTGCGCTGCATAATCGATTCGGACTGACCACTTTATGATGAACATACGGCAGTGACACTGGTATCGAATTGAATGGTACCCGCTACTAACGTAACCTATTCTCGTATGATCTGCCGGGGATAGCAAAGAAGTCCCCCCCCCCCCCCTTTTTATTGTCATCGGTCTACGGACTGGTTTGATGCGGTCCGCCACGAATTCCTTTCCTGTGCTAACCTCTTTATTTCAGAGTAGCACTTGCAACCTACGTCCTCAATTATTTGCTTGACGTATTCCAATCTCTGCCTTCCTCTACAGTTTTTGCCCTCTACAGCTCCCTCTAGTACCATGGAAGTCATTCCCTCATGTCTTAGCAGATGTCCTATCATCCTATCCCTTCTCCTTATCAGTGTTTTCCACATATTCCTTTCCTCTCAGATTCTGCGTAGAACCTCATCATTCCTTACCTTATCAGTCCACCTAATTTTCAACATCCGTCTATAGCACCACATCTCAAATGCTTCGATTCTCTTCTGTTCCGGTTTTCCCACAGTCCATGTTCCACTACCATACAATGCTGTACTCCAGACGTACATCCTGAGAAATTTCTTCCTCAAATTAAGACCGGTATTTGATATTGGTAGACTTCTCTTGGCCAGAAATGCCTTTTTTGCCATAGCGAGTCTGCTTTTGATGTCCTCCTTGCTCCGTACGTCATTGGTTATTTTATTGCCTAGGTAGCAGAATTCCGTAACTTCATTGACTTCGTGACCATCAATCCTGATGTTAAGTTTCTCGCTGATCTCATTTCTACTACTTATCATTACCTTCGTCTTTCTCCGATTTATTCTCAAACCATACTGTGCACTCATTAGACTGTTCATTCCGTTCAGCAGATCATTTAATTCTTCTTCACTTTCACTCAGGATAGCCTTGTCATCAGCGAATCGTATCATTGATATCCTTTCATCTTGTATTTTAATTCCACTCCTGAACCTTTCTTTTATTTCCATCATTGCTTCCTCGATGTACAGATTGAAGAGTAGGGGCGAAAGGCTACAGCCTTGTCTTACACCCTTCTTAATACGAACACTTCGTTCTTGATCGTCCACTCTTATTATTCCCTCTTGGTTGTTGTACATATTGTATATGACCCGTCTCTCCCTATAGCTTACCCCTACTTTTTTCAGAATCTCGAACAACTTGCACCATTTTATATTGTCGAACGCTTTTTTCAGGTCGACAAATCCTATGAACGTGTCTTGATTTTTCTTTAGCCTTGCTTCCATTATTAGCCGTAACGTCAGAATTGCCTCTCTAGTGCCTTTACTTTTCCTAAAGCCAAACTGATCGTCACCTAGCGCATTCTCAATTTTCTTTTCCATTCTTCTGTGTATTATTCTTGTAAGCAGCTTCGATGCATGAGCTGTTAAGCTGATTGTGCGATAATTCTCGCACTTGTCAGCTCTTGCCCTCTTCGGAATTGTGTGGATAATGCTTTTCCGAAAGTCAGATGGTATGTCGCCAGACTAGTATATTCTACACACCAACGTGAGTAGTCGTTTTGTTGCCACTTCCCCTCATGATTTTAGACATTCTGATGTAATGTTATCTATCCCTTCTGCCTCATTTGTCCGTAAGCCCTCCAAAGCTCTTTTAAATTCCGATTCTAATACTGGATCCCCTATCTCTTCAGATCGACTCCTGTTTCTTCTTCTATCACATCAGACAAATCTTCACCCTCATAGAGGCTTTCAATGTATTCTTTCCACCTATCTTCTCTCTCCTCTGAATTTAACAGTGGAATTCCCGTTGCACTCTTAATGTTACCACCGTTGCTTTTAATGTCACCAAAGGTTATTTTGACTTTCCTGTATGCTGAGTCTGTCCTTCCGACAATCATATCTTTTTCGATGTCTTCACATTTTTCCTGCAGCCATTTCGTCTTAGCTTCCCTGCACTTCCTATTTATTTCATTCCTCAGCGACTTGTATTTCTGTATTCCTGATTTTCCCGGAACATGTTTGTACTTCCTCCTTTCATCAATCAACTGAAGTATTTCTTCTGTTACCCATGGTTTCTTTACAGCTACCTTCTTTGTACCTATGTCTTCCTTCCCAACTTCTGTGATGGCCCTTTTTAGAGATGTCCATTCCTCTTCAACTGTGTTGCCTACTGCGCTATTCCTTATTGCTGTATCTATAGCGATAGAGAACTTCAAACGTATCTCGTCATTCCTTAGTACTTCCGTATCCCACTTCTTTGCGTATTGATTCTTCCTGACTAATGTCTTGACTTCCGACTACTCTTCATCACTATTATATTGTGATCTGAGTCTATATCTGCTTCTGGGTGCGCCTTACAATCCAGTATCTGATTTCGGAATCTCTGTCTGGCCATGATGTAATCTAATTGAAATCTTCCCGTATCTCCCGGCCTTTTCCAAGTATACCTCCTCCTCTTGTGATTCTTGAACAGGGTATTCGCTATTACTAGCTTGAACTTGTTACAGAACTCAATTAGTCTTTCTCCTCTTTCATTCCTTGTCCCAAGCCCATATTCTCCTGTAACCTTTTCTTCTACTCCTTCCCCTACCACTGCATTCCAGTCGCCCATGACTATGAGATTTTCGTCCCCCTTTATATACTGCATTACCCTTTCAATATGCTCATACACTTTCTCTATCTGTTTATCTTCAGCTTGCGACGTCGGCATGTATACCTGAACTATCGTCGTCGGTGTTGGTCTGCTGTCGATTCTGATTAGAATAATCCGGTCACTGAACTGTTCACAGTAACACACCCTCTGCCCTACCTTCCTATTCATAACGAAGTCCCCTACTGCCCTTAATATCGATCCGAACTGTCGCTGTTTTTTTTTTTTTTTCAGCAAAGGAGCTCGTCCTAGCACTTTTTCCTGCTGCCCTTAACGCGCTATTTCTTCGTTTTCTTCTGTCACTACTATCTCCCGATGCACCTGTATTAGTGGGTAATTTATCCAAACGTACGACAGCATCCCAGTCCCCCATCCTGTGATCTCCATTCGAATTACTGTATCTTGCAGAACGTTTATGGCTACCATGATAATGCGGGTGTGGAGGGACTCCACTTTGTTAAAATAAACAAAAGAAAATCGTAATTCCTTATGTCTGTATACAGTATTGAATTGCGTCCTCGAAATTGCGAGTCCAGTGTCTTTCCACTATACCTCTTCCTTCGATACCCTCGCGGCAGAGAATCTACCCAAGCGCCAATGTTGCGGAGGCTACAGCTCCAAGCGACACGCCTTTTGCATGTAGGTAACAGATGCTCGCTTAATTTGCAAGTTTAGAGATGCCGGTGGCATCCATACAAGCCTTAATTAGATTCGCATTACGAGCTGCTGACTTAAACCCGTAACTTATTCGCCTACCGCCACGAATTGCAGTCCCCCCAGTCCTCCCCCCCCCCCCCCCCTTACCCTCTCCCGTCCCAACCCGGACTATTACGTACCATAATTACCAGAGTCCACAAGTAGACCGACATCTTCAAAGAACGTGTCTACGAAAGACCCAAATCAAGCGCTCTTTTTCACGATCAGATCTGAACACGGTTGCAACGAAAGCCTCACACTCGTGGCATGTTACGGGGAGTTCTGGAATGTCCCACAAAGAACTCGGCAACCCTTGATACAGGACTTAGCTCAAAGATACTGCACTGGTACGTCAGATACTTTGCACCTCCCGGAAAATCAAATAAACATTACCTGCAGTGGAAAGAGAATCGCTGTACATTTCCTCTCGATTGTTTGTGTAGGGTGAGGGAGGAGTGGCGTAAATAACAGAATATGTTGCACCAACAGTGTGGTGATTGAAGATTGATCCATAGATAAGTTGGACATGGGGATATAGCCACAGGGTTGCCGAGTTCTTTGTGGGACGTTCCAGAACTCCCCTACATAGTGGGGCATTAAGCACTATTCATTAGGTCGGTCCACAAGGTAACCTGTCACTCATTGCTATAAATTTTTATAACTGCTAGTTCGCCGGCCGGTGTGGCCGAGCGGTTCTAGGCGCTTCAGCCTGGAACCGAGCGACCGCTACAGTCGCAGGTTCGAATCCTGCCTCGGGCATGGATGTGTGTGATGTCCTTAGGTTAGTTAGGTTTAAGTAGTTCTAAGTTCTAGGGAACTGATGACGTCAGATGTTAAGTCCCATAGTGCTCAGAGCCATTTGAACCAATTTTGATTTTGCTAGTTCATTTTCAGCCATTTCTATGAGCTTTCACAATCTCTATAAATTTGGACTACATTATTTTTGTCAACATTCCATATTTTCTAAGAACACTTTTTTATAACACTCTCGAGAATTTTCGGCGAAGAAGTGCTATTGACAAGGGATTTCAAATTGATTCCGTAATGTAGATTTCCGATACGTTTTTAACACCGTACCTTACAGGCGACTTGTAACCTTACTGCGTGCTTATGGAATATCGTCTCAGTTATGCGACTGGATTTGTGATTTCCTGTCAGAGGTCACAGTTCGTAATAACTGACGGAAAGTCTTCAAATAAAACATACGTGACTTCTGACGTTCCAAACGTAATGTTACAGATCCTTATCTGTTCCTTATCTATAAAAACAATTTAGAAAACAGCCTGAGCAACCGTCTTAGGTTGTTTTCAGAGGATGCTGTCGTTTATCGTTTAGTAAAACCATCAGAAGATCGAAATCAATTCCAAACGATTTAGATAAGATATCTGTACGGTGAAAAATGATAAGTGTGAGGTTATCCATATGAGTGCTACAATGAATCTGTTAAATTTCGGTTAGACGATAAATCAATCAAAACTAAAGGCTTTACATTCAACTAAATACCTAGGAATAACAACTGCGAAAAACATAAATTGGGAAGATGGTTCAACTGGCTCTGAGCACTATGCGACTTAACTTCTGAGGTCATCAGTCGCCTAGAACTTAGAACTACTTAAACCTAACTAACCTAACGACATGACACACATCCATGCCCGAGGCAGGATTCGAACCTGCGACTGTAGCGGTCGCTCGGTTCCAGACTGTAGCGCCTAGAACCGTACGGCCACTCCGGCCGGCCAAATTGGAAAGGACACATAAGAAATGTTCTGGGGAAGGCGAACCAAGGACTGCACTTTATTGGCAGGAAACCTAGAAGATGCATCAAATCTATTATAGAAACTGTTTACAGTAAACTTGTCCGATCTTTTTTTGTGTACTCCCACGCGATGGGAGATCTGTACCCAATAGGTCCAATAAAGAACATCGAGAAATTTCAAAGAAGAACAGCACGTTTTGTATTATTAAGAGAAAGGCGAGAGAGTGTCTCGGGCATAATACAAGATTTGGGCTAGACATAATTAAAGCAAAGGCGTCTCTCGTTGCAGCGGCATGTTCTCACGAAATTTCAATCACCAACTTGCTCCTTCATATAGGAAAACATTTTGTTGACACCGACACACTTAGGGAGAAACGATCATCATAATACAATAAGGGAAATCAGAGCTCGCACGGAAAGATACAGATGTTCATTTCTTCCGCGTGCTGTTCGACAGTAGAAAAATAGAGAATTATTGTGAAGATTGTTTGATGAACCCTTTGCCAGGCACATGAGTGTCGTTTGCAAAGTATCCACGTAAAGGTAGTTGTAGATGAACTTGACTTCACAATACCATAAACACAGTTCATGTGATTCGCGAACACCAAGACAGTTTACACCATACATAAGAAACCGCTTTATCTAGTAAACAATGTACCGAACGTAAACCATAATCTTACGAAACCTAGAACAGAATATTTTCTCCCTTGTACTGGCGAAGGAAAATTAACTTCCAGATGTTGATGTTCGTTCAAGTGGTATCCAAATATTGTCAGTACAGCAATGTATAGCTGTGTCACACGGTGAAGGAGTTGCTTCTAGTAATGAGTCATATTTCTCTAGAGTCAATCTACGTAATTTGTTGTTTGAAGCAGGAATGGTGGCTAAGTTCTATATACTGCAATTTGTCAGAACTACCAACTGCATTTTGAACAGCGATCAATTAATAACTGAGGACACTGAGTGCGAGTGCTACTCTCTGAGATGAAGAAATTGGCGGGCAGCATCAAACAGCCCGAAGACCGATCAAGCAATTAAGAAAATGTGTAGGAGCTCAGAAAACTGATCTGAGCCCGCCAATGAACATTTCCTAGTTACACACTCCAAGGCAAAGAAAACGATCCAACACGAGGGAATTTTCCGAAATCGGTAGATGTAAATGCATATATACAGAGAAACAAACAATTTCAGAAAAATTGGATGATTTATTGAAGAGAAAGAGCTTCACAAATAGAGCACGTGAATGACGCGTTGGTCCACTCCTTGCCCTCATGTAAACCTGTTTTGTGCTTGATATTGATTGATAAACTTGTCAGGTGTGAAACATCCCCTTATAAAAATTTATGAATGACTGTGCGGGTAAACCTCTTAACAAATTTCTTTTTTCTGACGGACACACGGCCAGATCGTCCGCTCTCAAAGCTCTACCATCTCTCTTCCCACATACACCACTGCTGGCGGCTCACCTCCAACTGCGCAACGCTACGAGCTGTTCACATCCAACTGCCCAACACTACAATAGCAAATACTCCAACAATGCCAATCAGCTACAGACTGCACACAGCACAGTCAGTGATTTTCATACAGAGCGCTACGTGGCGTTACCAACATAAAAACCTAAATAGCCTACTTACCGGTGTCATCCTGAGAGATATCGTGCCACATTCTGTCCTACTGGCGCGCTATGTCGTCAAAATCCAGAGATGGCTGCTTGCCTTCGTATGTGCCAAACCCTGCCTTGGCCAACATGATAACCAGATCTCTTCCTGCCGGCTGGTGTGGCCGAGTGGTTCTAGGCGCTTCAGTCTGGAACCGCGCGACCGCTACGGTCGCAAGTTCGAATCCTGCCTTGGGCATGGATGTGCGTGATGTCCTTAGGTTAGTTAGGTTTAAGGAGTTCTAAGTTCTAAGGGACTGATGACGTCAGATGTTAAGTCCCATAGTGCTCAGAGCCATTTGAACCATTTAGATCTCTTCCCAACTGGCAACGTTAGGGACAAACAGCTCGTGATTCTGACTATATAACGTGCCAGTTGGACAGAATTTTATTTGTCCCATTAGTCACCTACCGGTTTCGGTTATTAACCATCATCAGGGTGTTGGGCACAAAAAAGGCTCTGAGCACTATGGGGCTTAACATCGAAGGTCATCAGTTCCCTAGAACTTACAACTACTTACACCTAACTAACCTAAGGACATCACACACATCCACGCCCGAGTCAGGATTGGAAGCTGCGACCGTAGTGGTCATGCGGTTCCAGACTGTAGCGCCTAGGACCGCTCGGCCACCCCGGCCGGCAGGGCATAACAGATTAGTTAAAAGCATACCATACAACTAATAAAACACTAAACACCTGATGGTTAAATGCATTTTATAAAATACTTAACGGCTGTTACACGTCATCTTATGAAAACATTACAAATGTGTGTGTATAAGTACTTCATATCTACCAATTTCCGTTCCATTCGGATACTTCCTTCGTGGTGACGATTTGTTTTATTTATTTATTTATTTATTTTTCTTTAGTTAGAGTGTACTTACGGGCAGAACGTATCGTACATTTGTTTGGCGTGCCCAACAACGGAAACAATGAATGACTTCTAGCTATCGCGGGTGAGACTTAGCGCGACGCTATGGAAGAAACGAGGAAGAGACGGAAGGAACATTAAGTGTTGACATTGGTGCTTCTTATCTGCGTTCCGAAGAGCTGTTGGTGAATGGCGGTGTAACAGTCCCTATCAGATACTTACGTCGGTGGTTGATAGCATGTGAAAGACCTCGCGAACGTAGTAAAAGAAGATAGTTCGTACCAGAAGATCATAGACGGGGAAATATCCACATTAGGCGAATGGAATGAAAGGGGAGGGCATGGGGCGGGATGAATTAGGTACGGCAAGGATTGGCTACAAGCTGAAAGCCATTCCAGACGGGCGCATGTGGCACGCGGAAGACGCGGGCTCCCCCGGGACGGGCCTTGGACGCCCGGCGGCCACTATTACGGGCGAGCGTTTTATACGTCGGGGAAAGATGATATGGCAACGCGGCGAGGCCATCATCTCGCCGGAGTCCTGGGAGGAGGGAAAGAGAGCGGCCAAACTTCCCGAGCGGAGCGGGCGGCCGAGAGATCTCGTGTGTAAGTCACGACTTCCACGATGTGAAACAAAAACGCCGGAGAGCCACTAAAACCGGCGGGGGCTTGTAATGCAGTGTAATGGGCTCTGCAGGGCGCGTTCGGTAATTACCGGCGCACTCGGCCACAGATTATTTTAAAGTGCTGCCGCGGTCGGTCTCGCAGGAGCAGCAGCAGCAGCAGCAGCAGCCGCCAGCTTTTTGTTGCCGTTGTGCTGAGATCTCTCTTCCTGTCTGCGGATCCCTTCACGGCGCCACGCCTGGCTGCACTCGGGAACAATTAGCCGCTGCTGTTGAAATCCCCTCTCCGCTCCTTCGTCCCCCACCTAGTCATTACGGGACGCTTAGTAAGAGTTTACCTTTTATGACGTGTTTACGCCGGTAAAGTGGCGAGTGGAACGCACTTGTAACTACTTTGCCCTCTCATCTAATCGTCACGGTTTCGGATATCGCGGCGGCATGGGGACGGTGGCTCCGCTACGGAAATTGACCGGAGAACAATACGGCTAGGCTCGTGACAAAAACAGTACTGTTCTAGCAAAGATCAGAAACGCCTGGAGAAGTTTCTACCGAACTTGACACACACATGGCTCCACGCCGAGGAACGTTTACCGTGGGCAATGGTGTGCTGTTGGACAGGTGGGTGGGGGGGGGGGGGGGGGGTGGAGTAAGGAAGGGAGAGGGAAGGAAGTAAGATAACCGCACCATTTCTGTTTGGGGCCGGAAGTAAGCACAATAACACAACAACAGAGCACCTCGAGCAATTTGTCAGTATATCGAGAATTATATGGCTGGGATAAGCGACCTTATTGGTAGTATGGCTATGTGAGGAACTGACACACAAAAATAGTCGAAAACAGAATGTTCTACTTGACATTTCTGGGATGACTAGAGGCAGTCTTGATGACATTTAATAGCCGAGGCTGGCGGCCGGATTGGATGACAGGCTAAGAATTTGGAGCCAAGTCGTTTGACACGCTAGGCATACCTCTGGGGCATTTAGAGTCGTCGTGGTTTTTTTTTTAATTTTTTAAATTATATTTTAGTTTGTTTTATGTTATCAGCCTTCTGACTGGTTTGATGTGGTCCAGCGCGAGTTCCTCTCTTGTGTCGATCTCTTCATCTCAAAATAGCACTTGCATCCTATGTCCTCGATTATTTGCTGGACATGTTCCAGTCTCTTTCTTCCTCTACGGTCTTTAACCTCTACAGCTCCCGCTAGTACCACGGAAGATATTCCCTGATGTCTTAACGGATATCGTACCATCCTGCCCCTTCTTCATGTCAGTATTTTCCATAATCTGATACCGCACGCTGCGGAATTTGAATCCCCGCCAGACGTCGTGGACGTCGAAGACCCCTAGAGGTGTCTGCACCATTGCCCCGTAAGCTGTGGCGGCGCGCGCCTCCTGGCCCGCTTTTAGTGTGTGGGCGACACAGTGGAACACGTGGTTCCAGCGGCCAATAGCAGCGCCCCCGATAGGCTAATTAAGCGGATGCCTCTCGCTCAGCCAGCCAGTCTAATCTCGCGTACATCTGTGGACACCTCGCCTAGCGTTAGCTTGCTTACTCTCTTGTTTTGTGTACGAGTGGACGTGTTTGTTAGGTTTGCTTGTGGCTCCGTTGCTCGATCTTGTTGTTGTTCGTTCTGTCGTTCGTTGGTCGTGTCCGTCCTCTCCCGTTGTGTTGTTCGCGGGCCTCTCCGAGTGTCCCGCCCCGCTTTCCGTCATTTCAACCCCTCGACCGTCCCGGTCGCAGTTACAACACATATATTCCTTTCCTCGCCGATTCTGCGGAAAAATTCCTCATTCCTTACCTTATTAGTCCACCTAATTTCAACATTCTTCTGTAGCACCACATCACAAATGATTCGTATCTCTTCTGTACCACTTTACACACACCCATTGTCTTTATGCCATACAATGTCTGGTTCAAACGTACATTCAACGAAATTCCGTCCTCAAATTAGGGCCTGTGTGTAATGGGCTTTTCTTGTCCGTCTATGATTTTTATGTCCTCCTTGCTTTGCCGACCATGAGTTATTTTGGTGCCCTAGGTAGCAGATTTCCTTAACTTCATCTACTTCCTGATCACCAACCCTGATGTTAAATTTCTCGATGTTCTCATTTCACCTACTTCCCATTACCTTCGTCTTTCTTTGAACTTTCTCATTCCACGGCTCATACTCATCAGACTATTTATTCTATTCAGCAGATCCTGAAATTCTTCTTCACTTTCACTGAAGATATCAATGTCATCAGCGAATCTTGCCTTTGATATCCTTTGCTCTTGAATTTTAATTCCACTCTTGTATCTTTCTTTTATTTCGGTCACTACTTCTTCGATGTATCGTTTGAACAATAGAGGCGAAAGACTACATCCCTGTCTTACACCGTTTATAATCCGAGCACTTTGTTCTCGGCTTTCCGCACTTATTGTCCTCCATTGGCTCTTTTACGCATCGTACATTACCGTCTTTCCCTACAGCTTACTCCTATTTTTCTCAGTGTTTAGAACATTTTGCACCATATGACTGCCAAACGCCTTTTCTACGTCGACAAAACCTATGAACCTGTCTTTGTTTTTTTTTTTTTTTTTTGTCTTGTCTTCATTATCAACTAAGTCACAACAGCCACTCTGGTGCCTCTACCTTTCCTAAAGCCAAATTGACAGTCATGTGACAGAACCTCAGTTTTCTTTTCGATTTTACTTACGTGTTCCTGTCAGCAACTTGGTTGCATGAACTGTTAAGCTGATTGTGCGATAAATTTCGCACTTGTCGGCAATCTTCGGTATTATGTGGATGATGTTTTTCGGAAAGGTAGATGGTACATCGACAGACTCATCCATTCTGCACCCTAACGTGAATAGTTTTGTTGCCACTTCCACCAATGCTTTTAGAAGTTCTGGTGAAATATTATGTATCCTTTCTGCCTTATTCGATCTGAAGTCTTCCCCTCGGTAACAGGTGAAAATCGTCGTACTCGTTAACAAAGTCTTCCAAAGTACAATCCACGGCCTGTGGACGTTTACACGATCAGTAAGACGATGTCACAAGCTGCTATATAATTCTAAGTGCAGCTGCAAGGACGATGTTGGTCGGTAATACAGTTACACGCCGTAATTTATGGCAACACTCACTTGACACCAGCTGTTCTAGTATTGTCCGCGGTGTCTCGTGGGCACCTCCTAGTGCTGATCATAATGTATTTTAGCGATATGTGGTCTCCGTATTGATGCCTGAGTCTCCCTTAGGCCGGGACACTATAGAAGGGGAAGGAAACATATAACTTTAGGAATATACCGATGGCGTAAGTCACCTCTCGTATCTCTGTTTCTGAAAGTGGGCAAGGAAGGTGGGGTGGGGAGAGGTCACTGGTGATGAATAATCACAGTCCTTTAATGCAGGAACAACTTCAACCAAGCCGAGAAGAAATTACTTTAATGTGAAAAAATCTGCTTTTTGAATTAAATATTTAATATTCGTAAAATAAAGAATGACCGCCTTCAGACACAAAACGATATTTTATTTCAATGCACGATGCATTTCAAGCCCAGGGGGGTTACATCTGGGTGCTCGTAATGCGTCTTGCACTGAAATAACATGACTGTTTGTGACTGAAGGTGGTTGTTCTTTATTTTACGAAACTAACACAGTCACGGGAAAAGGCTAACAGTAACGGATAAAATTAAAAAGAAAAAGAAATACACAAATTAGCCGGCCGTGCCCATCGGCTCGTCCTTAGCTTCTGTGGACGCCACGGCTTGCTTCCGGTATCCAGTGAAAGCGGGGCCTTTGTCCAGCCTGGAGATAATGAGGCGGACTTCCTCTAATCCTTCTAAATGCGTTGTGGTTGGAGCTGGCTATTTTACCTTAAGGACTAGTGTCTTCCACATTATGGCATACCATCATGCTGCCCACTAAATCTGCGACACCGAGAAGGATAGCAAATAACAAAATTTTATTTATTGTGTGTTGACGTTACAGTAAGTTACACTAACAAGAATACAAGAGTAAATTTGTAAGTGATCTGGGGCTACACACTGTAAGAACTTTAGTACACAGCGCTAACAACAACAACAACAACAACAACAATTCTAACCAGGCTGGGTTTGGAGTGGACTTCAGTTTGTATGACAAATACAAGTACTTCATTGTTTTAAATAACATGGTTGGAGGTAAAACAACGGTAAACAACAAATTATCGCTTAATTAAACTGTCAAAATCGCAAATAATAGTTTATTTAAAAATGATGACCAGTTTCAGCCTTTGTTCTGGTTTTGGGTATCTTCAGAGCCACGGCAGCATATGGCTGTCTGCGGGGCACAGAACAGTAGTGTGATGCCATGGCCGTGGCCGATTTCAGGGATATACTGCCGTAGACCTGTGGATGGCCAGCCTAGGGGTCGAAATCGTTGCCCTCCTTTTTTTTTTAAGTCACCAGTCTTCAGACTGGTTTGATGCAGACCGCCACGAATTCTTCTCCCGTGACAACCTTCTTTTCATCTCAGAGTAGCAGCTGCAGCCTGCGTCCTCAGTTATTTGTCAATGTACTCCAATCTCTATCCTCCTCTACAGTTTTTATCCTGTACAGCTCCCTCTAGTACCACTGAAGTTGTATCTTGATGTATTAATAGATATCCTGCCATCATCGGCATGCTTACTTAAGCTATTGTGAACCGTTTTGGTTAGCTGTCGATTCTGATAGAACAACCATATCATTCACCCTATGACTTTCTACTCATAACGAACCTTACTCCCGTGGTACCACTTTCTGCTGCTGTTGATATTATTCTACACACGTCTGACCATAAATCCTTGTCTCCTTTCCATTTTACTCTATTTAGAATGAGCCTAAGCACTTCCCTTATCAGAGATTCATTTTCCTTCCATTTCTGAGATTCCACGCCCCAACTCTTAGAACGTTACCCTTTCGTTGCTTATTCAATCTTTTTCTCATGATCACCTCTTCCTTGGCAGCCCCCTCCCGCAGATCCGAATGGGCGCTAGCTCGGAATATTTTGCCAATGGGGAGATCATTGTGATAATTTTTTCAATTACAGGCCACATGTTCTGTGAATACACGTTGTAAGTTTTTATGCAGTGGTTTCCATTGCCTCCTGAAATCTTATGCCATTGATCATTGCTCATTGTTCAGCGTTTTAGGGGCAGTTTCCCACACCAAGGGCAAGGGAGTGCCCTGAAACTCTGTCCGTTCCTCTGCCCTCTTTGACAACGCCGCTGGCAGAACGAGGATGACTTCTTCTGCTGGAAGTCATCGGCTGCCATTGCTCGTGATTTTTATTCAAAATTTAAGCCGCGGTGAAGTTATATAGTCCGGGACCGAGTGTGTTTCGACTGCTAGTCAAAGACGCTACCCCTTCACAAGGCGCGCAAGATAAAATGATCATCATTTTTAAATAAATGATTATTTGCAATCTTGTCTGTTTCATTAAGGTATACTTGTATATCATTCCATGCCGTTCAACTCCAGCGTTCACCGGTCGTAGTGAGTTGGGAGTGACGGAGAGCCATTCCCTCGGCAACCCTTCGACGGGATCTCTCCTTGGGTGCGCTATGGAGGCCGTGCTGTCAGGGTCGACAGCTGATTACCCTCCGTATGGAGGAATGCCAATAAAGTATGATTTAACGCTCTTTTTGAAAGACATCTTCACGGAAATCTCGAAAGTGTCGCACAGCAACCGGCCCTCACAACTAAGAAACATATCGCCTGCTGACCAAATTAATGGTGATGTAAACTAGAGATGACTTTGTTCTGTCCCCAATGGAAAGCAACACCATCCTACCAATCCGCAATGACAATGAAGAGTGCAATTCAGTAACGTCCGCTCGTTCTCGAAGTTTCCGTACACCAATACATCCATTCTGATGCTGCCTTCAGATCCGCGACTCAACTCAGAAGGCGATGTGGCATGAGTGCTGTGTCCAGTGTCGTCATCAGGTACACAACTGTCGGCGCACCAATCTCTGCTGATGTGTTCTCGAGCGCTAGTCGCGTGGGGTCATTAGGCTACTGCTAGGCGTTGCGTATAGCCCTCTTGAAACTTTGTAGTTGAAATTGAGGGGTGGAAAAGAAAGAGAAAGTTTGGGTGGGAAAGTAGCCGATGCAATACAGCGTCCCTCGTCTATGAACCCATTACGCTAAAAATACTGATTCCCGTCCGGATGATATTAGTGCATCCTCAATTAAGCAGATGTTATGTAGCCGTCACGCTGTTCCAGAAATGTACAAACAATGAAAAGATAGAAGTCATGGAATATCTCCTAATATCGTTTCGTGCTTCCTTTTACCTCGCTTAGTGTAGCAAATGGTTCAAATGGCTCTGAGCACTATGGGTCTCAACTTCTGAGGTCATCAGTCCCCTAGAACTTAGAACTAATTAAACCTAACTAACCTAAGGACATCACACACATGCATGCCCGAGGCATGATTCGAACCTGCGACCGTAGCGGTCACGCGGTACCAGACTGTAGCGCCTAGAACCGTACGGCCATCCCGGCCGGCCTAGTGTAGCATCTCGACGTGGCAAGGACTCAACCGGTTGAAGGTCCTGCAGAAATATTGAGCCCCACTGCCTCTAAAAGCAACCATAATTGCGAAAATTTTGCCAGTGCAGAATTTGAAGAGACTGTCAAAAATGGCTCTGAGCTCTATGGGACTTGACATCTCAGGTCATCAGTCGCCTAGAACGTAGAACTATTTAAACCTAACCTAACCTAAGGACATCACACACATCCATGCCCAAGGCAGGATTCGAACCTGCGACCGTAGCGGTCGAGCGGTTCCAGACTGAAGCGCCTAGAACCGCTCGGCCACCACGGCCGGCTGAGAGACTGTCGTTAGCCCATTGATTCATTTGGGCAGTCAGCTGCTCAACAGTCGACGTCTCTTCGCCCATACGTATCTCCGCTGCCAACGTTCACCCTGGATGTGTACGGCCCATGATGCACCACAGTGCCACGGTATCTGCTTAGCCACATTTTCCCCTATGTGGCATATTTTAACCACGGAGGCATGAGAACAGTTTACAGACACAGCCGCTTCGGAAATGCTTCTACTCTTGATCCGAAAGCCAATGATCTTGTCTCTTTTGACGTGAGATATATCTCTGTATCTCTCCGCTTCCGCATTTCGACAACGCCTACACAGTTTCACAGTTTTACCCCCCCCCCCCCTCCCCCCGGTCCCCGAAAGGAGGCTTGATTTACCCTGTATTGCTAGTGCTACCACCTGTCGTCTGTGTGAGGTTATCGCATGTTACTGACGTCAAACGTAGGCGGTGGTCACATTAATGTGACTAGAGCGTATGTGAAGATGACAGCTTTTCATTACAACTGATTAAAAAGAAAGAGATTCTGTAAACATGAAGAATTCACTGACAGTAAAATTTTTGTCAGAACCTTCAGTTTAAGAACTTTTTCTTATTCATATTATCACTGTAAATGGTAAAAGTTTCTTCCATCCAGAAGGCCAGTCGTTTAGTATGGCCACTTTCCGCAACATCTGCATAAATACTCGTCTTGTAAGTTCAAACGCTTTTTTATTGCTGCAGTCGATTACCTATTTCCGTCTCACCAGCTGCGACATAGTCGCGCTGTCACATGTTTTTTTATTCCAGTCTTTGATCACAATATCAATTCTTTTGACGATGACCGGTTTCAATCCGTAAAGACCCTTCCTCAGATCTTTTCTACACCATGTCCTAAAGTGATAAGGCCTTAATGGCATCGTCGAAACATCTAAATATTATCAGCGCAGGATCGTCACATAGATCTAATATAAGGTGTAGAGTAGGCCACCATCGTCCACTCAGTCATTATTGCAACTGGCTACTGTTGAGGTGCCAGAAATCTGTTTGCCTACATCCTACCTAGATGTTGCTACTGTGGGCTTAGATGTAGTCATCATTTACGCAAAAAAAAAAAACATAATCTGATAAAAACACATTAGGTAAAATACATTTAGTAGACTTTTAAATATTAATAACTATCACAGAAACCAATTGTGATATATTAAAAGATGAATACAGTTACCCATACATATCACGATGCATGTAAAGCCCTCTAGTGGTTAAGTTCTTACGATCGGTGCGCGCCTAATAACATCGTGGCGGCTGGCCAAACAGAGGGCGCTGATCACTGATCTGTCTTTTCAGCTGTCATATAGACATTTTATCTTTCATAGGTAATTTATAGGTTGCTACAGGCAATGTGTCACGTACATTAATTTTTGACTGTAAGTTCGCCATAAAAGGGCTGGACTTATTCTCTTCATATATTTCCTTTTAATAATTTTATATGAGTAACTGTATTCGTCTTTTAATATATCACAATTGGGTTCTATGATAGTTATGAATATGTAAAAGTCTGCTGAAAGTATTTTACCTAATGTGTTTTTATCCGATTATGCTTTTTGCGTAATTGATGACTATACCTAATCCCACAGTAGCGACATCTAGGTAGGATGTAGGCAAACAGATTTGTGGTAGGTACTGTACTTCAGTAGCCAGTTGCAATAATGACTCTGTGGACGATGTTGCCTATTCTACACCTTATCTTAGACCTAGGTGACGATGATGAGCTGATTATATGTTTTGACGATGCCATTATGGCCTTATCACTTTAGGACAGGGTGTGGAAAAGATCAGAGGATGGTCATTACGGACTGAAACGGTCATCGTCAAAAGAATTGGTATTGTGATCAAAGACTAAAATAAGAAACATTTGACTTATTTCCGTTCCAGACGTATTTCGCGTTTTTATGTTAAGGACAAGCCGAAAATTAACTAATAAATACAATGAATACACTGCTAACATTAAAGACAAAAAGCTTCTGCAAAGTAAATAAATTTGAGAACACAGCAAGCAAAGATTTATAAATTTATAAAAGGAGTGTTTGTTAACTGATCTCAGCTTGTCACTGAAAAATCTTTGAAGTGTAGAAAACTGCGTATGTTTTGTTCACAAAATGCTTTTTCAGAGTAGCAGTTCTCTAACATTCCACTGGAATACCTTCCCGTGTGCTCCTACCACATAAAACTGGGGAGGTAGGTTGGGTAGCCATGTAGCGGCTATTTCTCGGCCACGGCAGATAAGCTACGGATAGAACAGGAGAGCAGCGAAGCTTTATATATCGTCCTGGCGGTAATTGCGTAGCTGTCTCTCGGCCACATACACTGCCGTAAGTGGAACGCACGCTGGGACAACTTAATTTCCGGCGTGCTTCCCACGCCATCTTGGCTAACTGGCAAGTTAATTTTCAATTTGTGGTAGACCAATGTAACGTACGAAATTCCCGGCACCCTGGCCTTAAATATGTAACACATTCTCCGTACACAGAACTTTATTCGGATTTTTCTTGCAACCTGTGATTTCAAAGGAAAGCTTGCGCGCCATTGTTTAATTCACTGAGCTTTACGAACTAGTCAAACGAAACGAAATGTGAACTGCATGTGTCTTTCTTGAGTATATCAACAGCTACATGATTATTGTTCAATTTATTCTTAAGAGGGTTCTCCACCGCTACACTTGCGTAAAGCACCCAGGAATAATTAACACGTTACATTTCCTTCCGAGCTCTGTTGGTTCCGATAGTAATTTGTCCCTATGTGGACCGTGCGACTGCTACGGTCGCAGGTTCGAATCCTGCCTCGGGCATGGATGTGTGTGATGTCCTTAGGTTAGTTAGGTTTAAGTAGTTCTAAGTTCTAGGGGACTAATGACCACTGCAGTTGAGTCCCATAGTGCTGAGAGCCATTTGAACCATTTTGAACCCTATGTGGATGATAGTCAACAAAACATTTTCTGGATCTGTTCGTAGGTGATTGTCTACAACTGTTTAATAATTTGAAACAACGATATTTGTGCCATCAACTGGACAAGGTACCTTATATGTCGTCTACGGTGGCTTTTCCGTGTACTGAGTTTTTGTAACATAACAATCACCTGTGAGCGTTATTACACGGACATGGCCATTTGCACAGTGTATTTTATGTTTGTTAAATATTTTACTTATGACAAAACTTTTATAATGTTCTGTTTGCTATCTGTACGACAACTTGGCGTGACGTCCAACTTAAAATGAACACGTTTCAAAACAAGAATTTTTTTAGTAGCTGAAGCGACAACAAAGTCTATGAAAACTGGTTGTTTTAAATAGAGGAATATTTACGATTCAACCATTCATTACCGTCATTTATGAACCATACAAATGTATAACATACATAATTGACATAATATTCGTAACACAGCACATATAAACACGCTGTGCCTAGACACATTTAAGTGTGGAGTTATCGTCAAGTGTGCACTACTGTAACTATGCCACGTACATCGCGTCTATAGGGACTCTATTACGACAGGAATATTACGACAATTACGTATGTTCTGCATCTGCATGGATCACATCGGGCGGAAATGTGTCGTTGAAGACCATTCGTAAAATTTGCACCGGTTTTGAAATACTGCTTTATTACAGAAAGTGGAAGATGCGATAAGTCTTTTTTTTTAATAGTAGTACTTACAGAAACGAGGACAAGCACATGGCATAAGAATTGGTACAGCATTGCTGAGGCAACGAAGTCCCTGTTGCCATGTGTGCGGGCTTAAGGTGCGCTTGCACGCGCAGTATGTAAGGCTTGCCCCCACCTGGTCTTTACTTTCTCGCTGTCGTCGCCGTACTTGCGTCGTATTGCCGAATGGCACCGGCCCTAATTTGGAAATACTTCTACAAAGTGATGTAACAATGAAATATTGTGCTTTATTTGGTTTAAAGATTGAACATTGGTCTGCCATTTCTACTAAGTAATAAAAAGGAAGTCAAACTAGAAAGCAGCCGATCTTCTGCCTCTGTCTACATAATGTTCCTTTATGTGCTTGTAGCCCTTCAAAACGGATAAATTAAAACGAAAAACAGCTTTCACCCTTTAGCACTGACTATACGTAATGCCCAAATAATGACATGATCCTCGATTACAAACTGATTTCTGAACACGATTTAAAAAAATTAGAATCAACAGGAAAATAATGGTGATTTTTCGAAATATTCAACAACTTATCACCTTTCGAGAAAAGCAGCGAACTTGGGGCGAACAAGTTTCCTTTTAGTTGCTTATTTAACTCCATAGTTTGATTCTATATATCTCGAAAATAAGTGAAAACTTTTCATTTTTTTCGATTTCTATGTTTATTTGCAGGAAATATTAGAAATAAAAAAACCGAAAGCTGTTATTTCATGAACCCGTTATTTTAAACTGTTATTTCATGAACCCGTTATTTTAATCTGTTTTAACAGTCAGGTTAAAATGGCGCAAAAAAAAAGGATATCACCGAAAACCGGTTGTTGCAGCTATCACTGCCATCCCTACTTGTTACTGCTACTTTACAACAGCAAGGTCGCCTACTGATCTTCCGTACTAACAATAACTCACGACTAGCCTTACACATGCTTCGCTAATAGACAAGTCGACGAATAGAAAAACGACTGCAGCGCTACGTTTCACAAACTTCATACTCGTGGAACTACAGCTGGAATGAAAAAAAGCCGCTAGTTGTGACGTAACAGCGGCGCCTTACATCTACATCTACATACATATTCCACAATCCATCATACGGTGTGTGGAGGAGGGTACCTCGTATCACAATTAGCATCTTCTCTCCCTGTTCCATTCCCAAACAGAATGAGGGAAAAATGACTGCCTATATGCCTCCGTACGAGCCCTAATCTCTCTTATCCTAACTTTGCGGTCTTTCCGCGAAATATAAGTTGGCGGCAGTAAAATTGTACTGCAGTCAACCTCAAATGCTGATTCTCCAAATTTCCTCAGTAGAAATTTACGAAAAGAACGCCTCCTTTCCTCCAGAGACTCTCACCCGAGTTCCTGAAGCATTTCCGTAATACTCGCGTGATGATAAAACCTACCAGTAACAAATCTAGCAGCCCGCCTCTGAATTGCTTCTATGTCGCTTCTATGTCCTCCCTCTATCCGACTTGATAGGGATCCCAAACGCTCGAGCAGTACTCAAGAACAGGTCGTATTAGTGTTTTATAAGCGGTCTCCTTTACAAAAATGGTTCAAATGGCTCTGAGCACTATGGGACTCAACATCTTAGGTCATCAGTCCCCTAGAACTTAGAACTACTTAAACCTAACTAACCTAAGGACATCACACACATCCATGCCCGAGGCAGGATTCGAACCTGCGACCGTTGCAGTCTCGCGGTTCCGGACTGCGCGCCTAGAACCGTGAGACCACCGCGACCGGCTCTCCTTTACAGATGAACGACATCTTCCCAAAATTCTACCAGTGAACCGAAGACGACTATCCTCCTTCCCCACAACTGCCATTACATGCTTCTCCCACTTCATATCGCTCTGCAATGTTACGCCCAGATATTCAATCGACGTGACTGTGCCAATCGCTACACTACTAACGGAGTATTCAAACATTACGGGATTCTTTTTCCTATTCATCTGCATTAATTTACATTTATCTATATTTAGAGTCATCTTGTATTCTCCTACAGTCACTCAACGACGACATGTAGCGTTGCTCTTGAGGGGGCGAAAAGAAAAAGAATTGTTATTTTATATTTTTTTTAAAAAAATGCCAAAAAAGTGAATATTTTGGTGGGCCACTTGGCAACAGAATCAGGGATTGATTACACTATTATAATAACATACGTTGAGCATTAAATACCTGAAATCATCAATGTTAATTTACTAAAATAAGCACAATTATCTTTAACACACTTTTTTAAATGCTACGTACCTTTTCATATTAAATTACAATAGACGACCTTTGTGGTTAAATACTTTATACATGACAGTCAAAATGTCCTCTTTATGCTGTCTGTTCGTAATCAGTTACAAAAAGTACATGTTTTCTGATTGGAAAAATAACAATTAGCATATTCATTCAATATTTTCACATAAAATATAAAATACCGTCGCGAAACGCAGCAAATCCGCGCCCGCCTTTCACGAAATTCAGACAGTAAAACAGATGCCTCATTCGTCTTGAAACAACAGAATTCTTTTTTTATATCATTAATCGATAAATGTACATAGATATTTACAGGCACCGCGCAAGAACGGCAAAGATAAAGAATAATAGATTCTGTCGCTGCTGTGCAATGGTTCATTTCTTTTACTTTACAATTGTCCGATAACTTCAGGCGTGTACTATTGAGTGTATATTAATGTTTGTGAGGCGAAAATTACTAATATTACATACACCTTCCCGTACACCACAGTATCATCAGCAAACAGCCGCACATTGCTATGCACCCTATCCAACATATCATTTATGTAGATATAAAAAAACAAGCGGACCTACCACCTCCGATGAACACTCAAATGGCTCTGAGCACTATGGGACTTAACTTCTGAGGTCATCAGTGCCCTAGGACTTAGAACTACTTAAACCTAACTAACCTAAGGACATCACACACATCCATGCCCGAGGCAGGACTCGAACCTGCGACCGTAGCGGTTCAAATGGCGCTGAGCACTATGGGACTCAACTGCTGTGGTCATCAGTCCCCTAGAACTTAGAACTAATTAAACCTAACTAACCTAAGGACATCACACACATCCATGCCCGAGGCAGGATTCGACTCTGCGACCGTAGCGGTCGCGCGGTTCCAGACTGTAGCGCCTAGAACCGCATGGTCACAGCGGCCGGCTATCAATACTCACCATCGAGGACAACGTACTGGGTTCTATTACTTGAGAAGGACGCAACCCGCAGCATTCTTCGTTCCGTACTCCCTCCTCCACTATACTGGATTGGCCAGGCAAATTCACAACGAATCAACCTCACAGAGTTTCAAGTCTTGCCATTACTCGTCTCTTTGGAGATGTTGGGTACTGGACGAGGAGGAGGTCGAGGGGGGGGGGGGGGTAGTGGTTGAGAAAATAGGATGAAGTATTAAGGGTGAAGGGGAAATTAAGCTGGTGCCCGATATGCTATGCAACGCACAATGGCTGCAGCGGTTATCTGTCCCCCGAGGGTACGACACAAGAGGACTTGTGCACGCCACGCCAAGACGGCGGCACGACAGCAGAGTCCGACGCGGGGGCGGCACGACAGCAGAGGCCGACGCGGGGGCGGCACGCGAGTGGTGCGGCCCGGCCCTGCCGGCCACGGCAGACTTGCAAATTGGCGAATTAGCGGCGAGGCCCGCGGCGTGGGGCCAGCCGGGGACCTGTTGCCGGCGGCGCGGCGGCACGCGACGTCACGCGACGGGACACGGCCGGCGCACGTGGCGCGGTCCGCAGCACGTGTCAGGCGGCGGGAGGACCGACAGGTGCACACAGTGCTGCGCTCTCATCAACCCGATGACACGAGCGTGCACAACAACTTTCAGAGAAACACAGCAACGTACGAGGGGCGCCGAGTAAGTAATTTTCTTTTCTCAGCTAATTCCAGATGAAAAATTGCGGAAACTGCTGTGGAACATCGTGGAACAGTCCATGAGCCGTGGTGAAAATTGCTGTTTTGAAGAGCGTGCAGCAGCGCATAGTGTGAAGCAGTCGCCCTCCGTTTCTGGCGACGGCGCCGCTGTGGCAATCGCTGCTTTGGTGTCTCCCTCTTGTGGGAAAGGGGAAATGTTGCCTGTGCATTTAAGGGGCGCTATAAGGTCTCCAGTTGGTCAGTCTGGGTGAGTCCGGAGTCAGTCCCCAGCTTGCTAGCCTGTCTCTCGTCAGAATTTGTGGTGAAGTGAGAGAACTCAACGACTGGTCGCCCGGTCGGGGGCTTACTACCTGCATCTGGGTCACTGACGCAACCATTCCTTTATTTTATTTTCATAGAAATTAAGTGAGCAGGAGAGGTTTAGTCAACAACCCTTAAGCAGTGTAAAAAATGAAAGGAATCAATAAAAACTTTTAATTTACTATACTCTGAAAATTGAAGAAGAATGCGCTTCGCGTCAATCGGTACGTAGATGACGGCGCGTTAGGCCGCCAGTCTGCTCCTGTTGCTCAGGCAACGGTCATTGGCGGTTGGGTCGATCGGTTGGTCTGTCGCGCACTGAGACACAAGATGACTTGTCCGCCTTGAGCGTTAGCGCAAGAGAGCTCGCCACCTGAGTCCAGTGGGCCGCGCCGTATAGCGAGGGGTAGTGGCTTCGCGGCCGGCACGAGAGCAACAGGAGTCAACCCACGACATCGGTCTGGCGGGTGCGAACTGCGACGCCGTGAGACGGGAGATCGGCGCGCCTTCCTGCGTCCGTTGAAGCGGCTGGCAGTGGACGGTCCGGGAGATCGTTTTGGAGGTGCTGCGCCAGGTCTTCGCCGGAAATCGCAGTTTATTAGAAGATAAGTGGTTGATGATATGTTGTTTCATTTACTTGTTAAATTCTACTTGTTTTCTTGGTGAGGTCACCAGCCGCTTTGTTTTGGGGTCGTCCTACCATTCTTCTCCGTTTGCCACACGCAGGAAGGCGGTTATGTATGAATTGGGTGGTCCGTTTTTCCCTTGTGGAGTAGGGCCGGGTTACAGCAAACTGCGGTTCGGGTTGTTCGGTAATCTCCCTATCGATCTACCGTACATTAATAGCTGCCTCTGTCATGTTTGTCGGATTCAGTGTGATAACGAATTTATTGCCCGAAGTGTAATGGCCTAATTCCTGCAATATGTTTTTATCTAGCCTATCATCTTGAGAGGCGGTATATGTGTACTGTACAGCATGTTTGGCCAACCTTGTATAATTTTATGTAAGATTGCATTTCATGGGCTTCTATTTAAATGGTCATTTTAGTATATAAAGTTGCCACCCGTCCACCGTAAGACTTTTCATAGAAGTTAAAAATCAAGCTGCACCTTCGGTGGCAAGTTAATCTTTTAATTTTAGTGTTTTGTACCATTTTCATTCCTCCTACGGGGTGCATAGTTTGTGTGCTTGTGTTAAAATTTTTACTTCGGGTAATCTGGTGTGTTGCAGATTTGCACCCCTGTAGCCCTTCAGAGGTTGTTGTGAGCGGTCGTGACTACGGCTTTGTCAAAAGGGAGCAGCAAGGTTCTCAGCCCGAAAGCTCATACAGTCAAAAATTTGTTTCTTTCTGCCTGTGAATAAATTGTAACTTGATATTTAGAGGGTGCTTTCTGCCTATATTTTTAAATTTGTTTCTTTAAAAAAAAAAGCTTTTAGGAATAAAATTCCCATTTGTTAAAAGCAACTTAATTTTGATTTCATCAGTTACTCCCTGGCAACTACTTCCACGCTCACATAGTGTAATTTAATGTGTTAATTTTCTTGATGAATCGCTAGTAAATAAAGTAAATTCTTAAGAAAAAGTTTTTGAAAGTAAATTCCCGGATCAGTCCACTTATAGTTTCATGAAGTTCCGATAGGTGGTGGTTCTATAAGAAGCGTTCAAAATGGCGTCTGTAGCTGGAGTGCATTCCAAGCAGACCGGTCATTGAGTTTCTTTTGGAGGAAAGCCAGAACTTCGCAGGTATTCATAGGTGCTTGCAGAAGGTGCGCGCAGGTCGCGTAAACCTAGCTGATCTCCCGCGTGCCGTTCGGCCTTACTCGTTTGTGACTCCTTCAATGCTGAAACGTGCGGACACTCTCATTCGAAGTGAACGCTGCCAAAGACCTTGCTGCACGACTGCCCATCTGTTGGTAGTGCTCATACACTTGTCCACAAGTTGGGCGTACTCAAAGGTGTGTGCCCGGACCTCGCACCATCCAACTTCCATATGTTTGTCCTAAACAAGAATGCGTTTCGCGGGAATACGTACGTACATGATGGGGAGGTTATGATGCAGCAAGTCGTTGGCTGTGACGTAGACCACTGTAATGGTACCTTGAGGGCTTACAGGTGGTGCAAAATGTTCGAAATTCTAAGAAAAGTAGGGGCAAGCTGTAGAGAAATATGGGTAACATACAATATGTACAACAATTAAGAGGGAACAATAATAGTGGGAGACTAAGAAGAAAGAGATCAGATTAAAAAAGGTATACGACAGAGATGTATTGTTTCGGCCTTACTGTTCATTCTGTAAATCCAGAACCAATGATGGAAAAAAAATCAAGAGTGAGATTAAAATTCAGGGTGAAAGGATATCAGTGATAAGATTCGCTCTTGTCAATGCTGTCTTCAGTGAAACTGAAGAAGAACTGCAGGATACGTTGGTGGAATGAACAGTCTAATCAGTACAGAATATGGAAGGAGAGTAAACCGGGAAAGGAAAAAGGTAAGGAGTTACGGAAGAAATGAGAACAGCAATGTACTTCAAATAAAAACTGGTGATCGTGAAATAAACTAAGTTAAGGAATTCTGCTACCTAGGCAGCGAAATTACGCACGACAGGCGGAGCAATGGCGAGATGAAAAGAGCGTGAGGACAGGCAATGAGTGCGTTCCTAACTGCTATCAAACATCGGCCTTACTACGAGGAAAAATTTTTTGAGAACGTAAGTTAGCAGCATAGTGTTCTATGGTGGTGACTCATGATTATTGGGAAAACCGGAAAACAGAGAATCGGAGCGTTTGAAGTGTGATGCTATGGTTGTTGTGGTCTTCAGTCCTGAGACTGGTTTGATGCAGCTCTCCATGCTACTCTATCCTGTGCAAGGTTCTTCATCTTCCAGTACCCACTGCAACCTACATCCTTCTGAATCTGCTAAGTGAATTCGTCTCTTGGTCTCCCTCTACGATCCAATACTAAATTGGTGATCCCTTGATGCCTCAGAACATGTCCTACCAACCGATCCCTTCTTCTGGTCAAGTTGTGCCACAAACGTCTCTTCTCCCCAATCCAATACATCCTCATTAGTTATGTGATCTACCCATCTAATCTTCAGCATTCTTCTGTAGCACCACATTTCGAAAGCTTCTATTCTCTTCTTGTCCAAACTAGTTATCGTCCATGTTTCACTTCCATACATGGCTACACTCCAAACAAATACTTTCAGAAACGACTTCCTGATACATAAATCTATATTCGATGTTAACAAATTTCTCTTCTTCAGAAACGCTTTCCTTGCCATTGCCAGTCTACATTTTATATCCTCTCTACTTAGACCATCATCAGTTATTTTACTTCCTAAATACCAAAACTCCTTTACTACTTTAAGTGTCTCATTTCCTAATCTAATTCCCTCAGCATCACCCGATTTAATTTGACTACATTCCATTATCCTCGTTTTGCTTTTGTTAATGTTTATCTTATATCCTCCTTTCAAGACACTGTCCATTCCGTTCAACTGCTCTTCCAAGTCCTTTGCCGTCTCTGACAGAATTACAATGTCATCGGCGAATCTCAAAATTTTTACTTCGTCTCCATGAATTTTAATACCTACTCCAAATTTTTCTTTTGTTTCCTTTACTGCTTGCTCAATATACAGATTGAATAACATCGGGGAGAGGCTACAACCCTGTCTCACTCCTTTCCCAACCACTGCTTCCCTTTCATGCCCCTCGACTCTTATGACTGCCATCTGGTTTCTGTACAAATTATAAATAGCCTTTCGCTCCCTGTATTTTACCCCTGCCACCTTTAGAATTTGAAAAAGAGTATTCCAGTCAACATTGTCAAAAGCTTTCTCTAAGTCTACAAATGCTAGAAACGTAGGTTTGCCTTTTCTTAATCTTTCTTCTAAGATAAGTCGTAAGGTCAGTATTGCCTCACGTGTTCCAACATTTCGACGGAATCCAAACTGATCCTCCCCGAGGTCTGCATCTACCAGTTTTTCCATTCATCTGTAAAGAATTCGCGTTAGTATTTTCCAGCCGTGGCTTATTAAACTGATAGTTCGGTAATTTTCACATCTGTCAGCACCTACTTTCTTTGGGATTGGAATTATTATATTCTTCTTGAAGTCTGAGGGTATTTCGCCTGTCTCATACATCTTGCTCACCAGCTGGTAGAGTTTTGTCAGGACTGGTTGTCCCAAGGCCGTCAGTAGTTCTAATGGAATGTCGTCTACTCCGGGGGCCTTGTTTCGACTCAGGTCTTTCAGTGCTCTGTCAAACTCTTCACTCAGTATCGTATCTCCCATTTCGTCTTCATCTACATCCTCTTCCATTTCCATAATATTGTCCTCAAGTACATCGCCCTTGTATAAACCTTCTATATACTCCTTCCACCTTTCTGCCTTCCCTTCTTTGCTTAGAACTGGGCTGCCATCTGAGCTCTTGATATTCATACACGTGGTTCTCTTCTCTCCAAAGGTCTCTTTAATTTTCCTGTAGGCAGTATCTATCTCACCCTTAGTGAGATAAGCTTCTACATCCTTACATTTGTCCTCTAGCCATCCCTGTTTAGCCATTTTGCACTTCCTGTAGATCTCATTTTTGAGACGTTTGTATTCCTTTTTGCCTGCTTCATTTACTGCATTTTTATATTTTCTCCTTTCATCAATTAAATTCAATATTTCTTCTGTTACCCAAGGATTTCTAGCAGCCCTCGTCTTTGTACCTACTTTATCCTCTGCTGCCTTCACTACTACATCCCTCAGAGCTACCCATTATTCTTCTACTATATTTCTTTCCGCCATTCCTGTCAATTGTTCCCTTATGCTCTCCCTGAAACTCTGTACAACCTCTGGTTCTTTCAGTTTATCCAGGTCCCATCTCCTTAGTTTCCCACATTTTTGCAGTTTCTTCAGTTTTAATCTACAGGTCATAACCAATAGATTGTGGTCAGAGTCCACATCTGCCCCTGGAAATGTCTTACAACTTAAAACCTGGTTCCTAAATCTCTGTCTTACCATTATATAATCTATTTGATACCTTTTAGTATCTCCAGGGTTCTTCCACGTATACAACCTTCTTTCATGATTCTTAAACCAAGTGTTAGCTATGATTAAGTTGTGCTCTGTGCAAAATTCTACTAAGCGGCTTCCTCTTTCATTTCTTAGCCCCAATCCATATTCACCTACTATGTTTCCTTCTCTCCCTTTTCCTACACTCGAATTCCAGTCACCCATTACTATTAAATTTTCATCTCCCTTCACTATCTGAATAATTTCTTTTATTTCATCGTACATTTCTTCAATTTCTTCATCATCTGCAGAGCTAGTTGACTCCTCTCAAAACACTGTCCATTCCATTCAACTGCTCGTCCAACTCCTCTGACAGAATTACAATGTCATCGGCGAAGCTCAACGTTTTTTTTCTTCTCCATGGATTTTAATACCTACTCCGAATTTTTCTTTTGTTTCCTTTACTGCTTGCTCAATATACAGATTGAATAACATCGGGGAGAGTCTACAACCCTGCCTTACTCCCTTCCCAACCACTGCTTCCCTTTCATGTCCCTCGACTCTTATAACTGCCATCTGGTTTCTGTACAAATTGTAAATATCCTTTCGCTCCATGTATTTTACCCCTGCCACCTTTAGAATTTGAAAGAGAGTATTCCAGTCAACATTGTCAAAAGCTTTCTCTAAGTCTACAAGTGCTAGATACGTAGGTTTGCCCTTCCTTAATCTAGCTTCCAAGATAAGTCGTAGGGTCAGTATTGCCTCACGTGTCCCAGTATTTCTACGAAATCCAAACTGGTCTTCCCCGAGGTCGGCTTCTACTAGCTTTTCCATTCGTCTGTAAAGAATTCGTGTTAGTATTTTGCAGCTGTGACTTATTAAACTAATTGTTCGGTAATTTTCACATCTGTCAACACCTGCTTTCTTTGGGATTGGAATTATTATATTATTCTTTAAGTCTGCGGGTATTTCGCCTGTCTCATACATCTTGCTCACCAGATTGTAGAGTTTTGTCAGGACTGGCTCTCCCAAGGCCGTCAGTAGTTCCAATGGAATGATGTTTGACTCAGGTCTTTCAGTGCTCTGTCAAACTCTTCACGCAGTATCCTATCTCCCATTTCATCTTCATCTACATCCTCTTCCATTTCCATAATATTGTCCTCAAGTACATCGCCCTTGTATAGACCCTCTATATACTCCTTCCACCTTTGTGCTTTCCCTTCTTTGCTTAGAACTGGGCTGCCATCTGAGCTCTTGATGCTCATACAAGTGGTTCTCTTGTCTCCAAAGGTATCCTTAATTTTCCTGTAGGCAGTATCTATCTTACCCCTAGTGAGATAAGCCTCTACATTCTTACATTTGTCCTCTAGCCATCCCTGCTTAGCCATTTTGCACTTCCTGTAGATCTCATTTTTGAGACGTTTGTATTCCTTTTTGCCTGCTTCATTTATTGCATTTTTATATTTTTATATTTTATTGCATTTTTATATTTAAAAATTAGACAGACGGAAAGATTGAAGAATGAGGAGATTCTCCGCAGAATCGGTGAAGGGAGGAACATATGGAAAACTATGACAAGAAGAAGGAGCAGGAGATGTGTTAGAGAATAACCTCTGTGGTGCTATAGGAACATGTAGAGGGTAAAACTGTAGGATAAGACACAGAGTTGAATATATCGAAATAATTACTGAGGGCGTAGGGCGCAAGTGCTACTTCCAGCAGAGGAACTCGCAGCGGGTCGCATCAAACCAGTGAGATGATTGATAAAATAAAAGACTATCTGATCAAAAGTATCCGGAATGGCATTTTCTTTTTGATTAAGAGCCGAAAACACAGAAGGTAATGTTTTCAGACGCTGGGGTTCAAGGTAATTTATAAAATGCATATAGAGCAATTAACTGGCGAATTAAAAAATGCAGTATCTTAAAAGTATGTTTTTCTGCTCGGAAGACCCGTGGTCTAGGGGTAGCGTCTTTAATTCATAATCAAAACGTCTTCGGTCCCGGGTTCGATCCCCGCCACTGCCTAAATTTTGATAATTAATCAGCATTGCCGGCCGAAGGCTTCCGGCACAGGAAGTCAGCCTCATTCTGCCAACGGCCTTGTCAAAGAGGGCGGAGGAGCGGATAGAGGTTCAGGGCACTCTCTTGTCCTAGGGTTGGGAAATTGCCCCTAAAGGCGGAAGAATCAGCTATGATCAACGATATGAGGATGCAGAAGGCAATGGAAACCACTGCATTAAAGACACGTAACGTGTATCCACAAGACATGTGGCCTGTAGTTGAAGAAGTGTCATGATGATCTCTCCATTGGCAAAAGATTCCGGAATAGCCCCCATCTGACTTTCGTAAAAGCATCATCCACACAATTCCAAAGACGGCAAGAGCTGACAAGTGCGAGAATTATCGCACAATCAGCTTAACAGCTCATGCATCGAAGCTGCTTACAAGAATAATATACAGAAGAATGGAAAAGAAAATTGAGAATGCGCTAGGTGGAGATCAGTTTGGCTTTAGGAAAAGTAAAGGCACGAGAGAGGCAATTCTGACGTTACGGCTAATAATGGAAGCAAGGCTAAAGAAAAATCAAGACACGTTCACGTTCATAGGATTTGTCGACCTGGAAAAAGCGTTCGACAATATAAAATGGTGCAAGCTGTTCGAGATACTGAAAAAAAGTAGGGGTAAGCTATAGGGAGAGACGGGTCATATATAATATGTACAACAACCAAGAGGGAATAATAAGAGTGGACGATCAAGAACGAAGTGTTGGTATTAAGAAGGGTGTAAGACAAGGCTGTAGCCTTTCGCCCCTACTCTTCAATCTGTACATCGAGGAAGCAATGATAGAAATAAAAGAAAGGTTCAGGAGTGGAATTAAAATACAAGGTGAAAGGATATCAATGATATGATTCGCTGATGACATTGCTATCCTGAGTGAAAGTGAAGAAGAATTAAACGACCTGCTGAACGGAATGAACAGTCTAATGAGTACACAGTATGGTTTGAGAGTAAATCGGAGAAAGACGAAGGTAATGAGAAGTAGTAGAAATGAGAACAGCGAGAAACTTAACATCAGGATTGATGGTCACGAAGTCATTGAAGTTAAGGGATTCTGCTACCTAGGCAGTAAAATAACCAGTGACGGACGGAGCAAGGAGGACATCAAAAGCAGACTCGCTATGGCAAAAAAGGCATTTCTGGCCAAGAGAAGTCTACTAATATCAAATACCGGCCTTAATTTGAGGAAGAAATTTCTGAGGATGTACGTCTGGAGTACAGCATTGTATGGTAGTGAAACATGGACTGTGGGAAAACTGGAACAGAGGAGAATCGAAGCATTTGAGATGTGGTGCTATAGACGAATGTTGAAAATTAGGTGGACTGATAAGGTAAGGAATGATGAGGTTCTACGCAGAATCGGAGAGGAAAGGAATATGTGGAAAACACTGATACGGAGAAGGGACAGGATGATAGGACAACTGCTAAGACATGGGGGAATGACTTACATGGTACTGAAGGGAACTGTAGATGGCAAAAACTGTAGAGGAAGACAGAGATTGGAATACGTCAATCAAATAATTGAGGACGTAGGTTGCAAGTGCTACTCTGAGATGAAGAGGTTAGCACAGGAAAGGAATTCGTGGCGGCCCGCATCAAACCACTCAGTAGAGTGATGAAAAAAAAAAAAATATGGGATCTGCATCAGATAGGATTGACGGAGGACATCGTAAAAATTCAAGTAAGGGCAGCTTGTTGAGTGTTATCGCGAAATAAGGGAGCGATGGGCACGGATATGATACGCGAATTAAAACAAAGGCGTTTTTCGTTGCACCAGGATCTTACCATGAAATTTCAGTCACTAACCTTAACTTTCGAAAATGAAATTTTTTTATGTCATAGGGAGAAATGATAGTCGTAATACAATAACAGAAATCAGTGCGGGCAGGAAAGATTGAAGTGTTCCTTGTTCCCGCGGGCTATTTGAGAATAGAATGTTAGATAAATATCTTGAAGTTGGCTCGATAAATCCTTTCGCGCGACTGCTACGGTCGCAGGTTCGACTCCTGCCTCGTGCATGGATGTGTGTGATTTCCTTAGGTTAGTTAGGTTTAAGTAGTTCTAAGTCTAGGAGACTGATGACCTCAGATGTTAAGACCCATAGTGCTGAGAGCCACTTGAACCATTTGATAAATCCTTGGCCCGGCACTTAATTGCGAATTGCAGGGTAAGGATGAAGAATTACGTATATGAATTTGCTACTGTTTGATTACACCTCGTTACGTCTAAGTATGAGGTCAGATCAGAATAAGCTTCGTAAGGAAGGAAGGCTAGAAGGTAGTGTCTCGTCATGAAAAATGGAGCCGTCTTGTTAAGAAGGGCGGGGTTAAAATGTCTAAAGCATCGGGCAATTTTTCTTTATTTAGAATTTCGTTCAAATACCGGTCTTAGAAAGATTGGAGCCAAAACCCGTTCAAATACCGATCTCAAAAAGATTGGAGTCAAAACCCGCCCAGCAACGAGATGAATGGTGGCAGCCACAAGGTCCATAGGAAGGAAAGCTGCCAATTTCTCTCACTTCGATGTCCCCTCCGAGATTTTGCTCCCTTGAATGATCTCGCCGCACATGGGCCTCTATATCCTGATTGTTCTTTCTTAGTTCCTGTCGCTGTCTCATTCAATACTACAAGTCTACACGTTTTGACGTTGACAAGAGACCTGTCGTGCACAGTACTGTACAGGTTTGTATAAATGAAGACATCACTGCGCAGTCGAAAATAACAGTGTAATCGCTATGCAGCAAACAGCTAATAAAAAGGGGCATCTTGTTTTCAATGAATACTCAAACGAAGAAATGACATGTACGCCATTAAATATGAGAATCCGTTCTAAATTGTGTCGTACAGTGAGGCATATTTATGAACATCTGATTTAATTTTGTCTAAGAGACGAAAAATACATCACATATAGCTCGTCAGCTGATGCTACAAGCTATAAAAGGTTGCAGAGAATGCTCTCTGCTTTTGTAATTTTTGGATCTTTTCTGAAAGAGATGTGTGTGTGTGTGTGTGTGTGTGTGTGTGTGTGTGTGTGTGTGTGTGTGTGTGTGTGTGAGTGAGAGAGAGAGAGAGAGAGAGAGAGAGAGAGAGAGAGAGAGAGAGAGAGAGAGAAAGAGAGAGCTAGAATATACAAAGATAACAGTAAATAACTAGATTACTAATACTCTTAAATATTAGAAGCTAACAACGTACAACAGATTAGAAAATTCTCTGCTTTATCTCATCTCTCCTGGGAAAATATAAATCAGTGTCTACAAAATTTGCGCAGTACGGGTTAAACAATATTACAGCGAGGAAATGAAAGGCAAACAAACAAAATCTCGGCGGCAAATCATGTTCACACATTATCAATTACGTAAAACATGGCAATTTCCCTTCCAAATACGAAGATATAGTCACGTAAATTAGTCGCATGCAAGCAGAAAATACATGCTTGACTGCGTAAATACCGTATTTTTTCAATTACAGAAGTCGAAACGTTTCAGCAATGCAATCATAAAGGATAAGAAAGACAAATAAATAACAACTGATTTTAATTTCCCGATCGTTGTTGCCCATGGAATCTCGGAAACATGCAGCCGCAATGTATTTTATTTTTTGAAATACTATAGACACTCGCAGGTCGCACTTTTTCGGTGTTGATTATTCATACAACATTCACTGTCCGATTAAAAATATGCGGACATTTCTTCGTAATGCGGAATGTAACGAGCGGCGAGCCCGATAGTATAATATTCAAGGCATGGAGTATTGTGTCGTCAGTAACGAAGCGGTAACAGCAGAATGGGTCAATGTTAGAGATTAGCGATTTCGAACGTGGCCTTGTAATTGGATGCCACATGAGTAACAAATCTACCAGGGACATTTCAACACTTTTAAAGCTGGCCAAATCGGTGACGTGAACTGATGTGATTGTGAAGTGGAAACATGAAAGCACAGAAACAGCTAAACCACGACAAGGCGGATCTGAAGTACTGACGGACAGCGGCAGTCTAGCAATGCAGAGGATGACTGTAAAAAATTACACGAAATAAGCAGAAGGAAGGAACCACTCGTGTGTTCCGAAGTGCTATCAGCAGACCAGCCAGCAAAATGACTAAGTGTAGGGTGTCAAAAAGAATGGGATGTCTGTAGCCGGTACTAAGCGATCCTTGAGACGGTTTAGAGAGAGACTTCACTGGACTGTGGATAACTGGAAACAAGTGACTTGGAGTGATGAATCACGCTGTACCCTGTGGCAATTAAGTGTAAGAATCTGGGTTTGGCGAATGCTTGGAGAACGAATGAGCTGTGCTAACAGTGAAGTACAGTGGAAGTGGTGTTCCGTATAGGACTGTTTTTCATGGTTTCCCCTTATTGCTGAATTGCGTAATAGGAGATGAACAATTTGGTTTCAGGAGAGGAGAGGGAACTAGAGATGCCATTGGGCTACTGAAATTGATAGGGGAGAGGTACATGGAGAAGAAGGTGTATGTTGTGTTCATTGATATTGAGAAGGCTTTTGACTGTGTCAGATGGAACAAACTGATGGGAATCCTAAGGAAACATGGGGTTGACTGGAGGGATAGACGGATAAATAGAAATTTATATTTGAACCAGAGAGCAAGAGTAAGAATACGAGGTGTGCTGAGGGAAGAAATTGAAGAGGGAAGAGGTGTAAGACAAGGTTGTTATTTATCACCAACACTGTTCATTATATATCTGGAGGAAATTATGAGTGAAGGTTTTGGTGGAAGGAGAGGAGTTTGTATAGGGGGTCGGAGAGTGGAGTGTATAAGTTTTGTAGACGACATGGTTGTGATGGCAGAGAGTGCAACAGACATGGAACAAATGTTAGATGATCTAAACACAAAATTAGAAGAATATGGAATGAAGATTAACAAGAAGAAAACGAAAAGCATGTTAACTGGAGGAAAGGGGAGAAAATGCCGTACGAAAATAGTGGAAGAGGAAGTAGAGCAAGTGAATATCTTCAATTACTTGGGAAGTGTAATAATGGTCGATAAGTATTGCTCAACAGAAATTAGGAAAAGAATTGCAATGACAAAAGAAGGATTCAAAAGGAAACAGAAATTACTTTGTGGACCACTAAACAAAGATCTGAGGAAAAGAGTTGCCAAATGTTACATCTGGATCGTTCCACTATATGGTGCGGAGACCTGGAGATTTAGGGAGGAAGATGAAAGAAGATTGGAGGCGCTAGAGATGTGTATATGGAGAAGAATGTAAAAAGTGAAATGGGAAGATTGAGTAAGGAATGAAGAAGTATTAAGAAGAGTTGGAGAAGAAAGAAACATGCTGAAAGTCATCAGAAGGAGAAAACGGAACTGGAATGGAGATTGTTTGAGGAGGGACTGTTTACTGAAGTAAGGAATAGAAGGAAAAAAGGGGAAGAGGAAAAAGAAGATATCAAATGCTGGACAATGTCAAAAGAGGCAAATATTCAGAAATGAAAAGACTGCCTATGGACAGACAAAAGTGGAAGAGGCTTAACCCATGACAAGACCTGCCGTAAGGCGGTATACCATACTACTGCCTATTGAAATTACGAAAACGCTGAATAGCGACAGATGTAAACACTTTACACCATACGAGATTGCAGTGCCTGTGTTCTTCTGGTTACTATCGAAAGTTCCTCTGCACATATATTCATGTTAAAAGGAAATCTGAGGCGCGTAGCTGACGACATACGGAAGTTTTGGTCTAGCCTTGAGTCGTGTACGGATAGCAAAATCTTAAGCCAACCGCTCGCGATAAGCGGGAAATACAGGTTCGAGTCCAGGTCCCACATAAATTTTCACTGTCGTCATTCTATTCTAGAACTGATGGTTGTCATTATTCGCAGTTGCGGATACACTTAATGTACTTTACAACATTGTCTACTACGTAGAGTAGCGATTCAGTTCGGCGACGATTACTGTGTATATTACCATGACTGTACAACCTGACATTAAGTAGCACCTTCGAGGCAATGGTTTGTGGACAGCAACATACCTTAAATGGGCTAGCCTGATCTGAGACCCTATATGAACTGAATGGAGCACCTACAAGCCGGCCGTGGTGGTCTCGCGGTTCTAGACGCGCAGTCCGGAACCGTGCGACTGCTACGGTCGCAGGTTCGAATCCTGCCTCGGGCATGGATGTGTGTGATGTCCTTAGGTTATTTAGGTTTAAGTAGTTCTAAGTTCTAGGGGACTAATGACCACAGCAGTTGAGTCACATAGTGCTCAGAGCCATTTGAACCTTTTTTTTAGCACCTACAAAATGAAATGGGGCGTTGACCTCACCCAAGACCCCAGCGTTCCAAATCACTACCTTCTCTGGTTCCGGAGCTTACGGATGAAGGGGATGCCATTCCCTCACAGACATTCAGACACCTCATTGAAAATGTCCCCAGCGTAATTTAAGCCTACATCAAGGCGAATTGTGGACACACCCCATATTAATGTCGACTAGGAGGTGTTCGGATGCCTTTGATGACATAATGTTCATGATCAATGTTCAAAAATATATTCCATCACAAGATGCATTTACGTCGATTTAGTGAAATAAGTCCATTTATCGGTACGTAATAAACACCCGTATACTTCCATTGCGCTGTACCAACTAGGTAATATCATGTACAGTAAAGTTATAGCATAGTTTTAATTATATCACCTACGTCGTTAAGTGGTAGAGCAGTCATTATCAATTATGCACCGGTGGACGTATTTCACAGAAACGGTATGGATTTGACTAAAATCCTAGATACTCATGATGGAAGGTGTGTTTCTGAGTCGGTTACGTATGCTGTATGAGTAGTCAACGTCATAAAATCCGTAGGCTTTCGCATAATATAATATAGAACAGTACAAGGCATAACTTAAAAAAAAAAAATGGTTCAAATGGCTCTGAGCACTATAGGACTTAACATCTGTGGTCATCAGCCCCTAGAACTTAGAACTACTTAAACCTAACTATCCTAAAGACATCACACACATCCATGCCCGAGGCAGGATTCGAACCTGCTACCGTAACGGTCACAAGGTTCCAGACTGAAGCGCCTAGAACCGCTCGGCCACACCGGCCGGCCATAACTGAACAGCATCCACTATCGCTTAATTAAATGACTATAGTTTTACAGTTTAAAATACTACTTATCTACAATCTAAGTAGTGATATCTGAACTCGCATTTTTATTTCTGTGACTACTGTGGACAGAGAAGAAACCGAGATAAATGAAGCATCAAATAAAGCACCTTATCCGGTTGATCAGTTTCGAAATCTCTTCTGACCATCCAGATTTTGGAAACCCATGATTTATCTAAATTCCTTAAGCACAATTCTCTCGAAAAGGGCACCGCCGATTTTCTTGTCTGTACCTTTCCAATCTATGCTTATGCGTCATTTCTAGCGAACTATTCTCCGACGAAACATTAGGCGTCGTTAACTTTGGCTTTACTTACTTCTCGTTAAATGGTTAAAGCAACTACACTAAGTTAACCATCCCACGACACAGTAACATCCATCCTTGCTATATTAATGTATTTATTTATTATTTCTGGGAAAGCTATTCTCCTGTCTATCTAAAGCGTGTCGTACAACTACATACACTTAAAAAATATCTACACTCCTGGAAATTGAAATAAGAACACCGTGAATTCATTGTCCCAGGAAGGGGAAACTTTATTGACACATTCCTGGGGTCAGATACATCACATGATCACACTGACAGAACAACAGGCACATAGACACAGGTGACAGAGCATGCTCAATGTCGGCACTAGTACAGTGTATATCCACCTTCCGCAACAATGCAGCCTGCTATTCTCCCATGGAGACGATCGTAGAGATGCTGGATGTAGTCCTGTGGAACGGCTTGCCATGCCGTTTCCACCTGGCGCCTCAGTTGGACGAGCGTTCGTGCTGGACGTGCAGACCGCGTGAGATGACGCTTCATCCAGTCCCAAACATGCTCAATGGGGGACAGATCCGGAGATCTTGCTGGCCAGGGTAGTTGACTTACACCTTCTAGAGCACGTTGGGTGGCACGGGATACATGCGGACGTGCATTGTCCTGTTGGAACAGCAAGTTCCCTTGCCGGTCTAGGAATGGTAGAACGATGGGTTCGATGACGGTTTGGATGTACCGTGCACTATTCAGTGTCCCCTCGACGATCACCAGAGGTGTACGGCCAGTGTAGGAGATCGCTCCCCACACCATGATGCCGGGTGTTGGTCTTGTGTGCCTCGGTCGTATGCAGTCCTGATTGTGGCGCTCACTTGCACGGCGCCAAACACGCATACGACCATCATTGGCACCAAGGCTGAAGCGACTCTCATCGCTGAAGACGACACGTCTCCATTCGTCCCTCCATTCACGCCTGTCGCGACACCACTGGAGGCGGGCTGCACGATGTTGGGGCGTGAGCGGAAGACGGCCTAACGGTGTGCGGGACCGTAGCCCAGCTTCATGGAGACGGTTGCGAATGGTCCTCGCCGATACCCCAGGAGCAACAGTGTCCCTAATTTGCTGGGAAGCGGCGGTGCGGTCCCCTATGGCACTGTGTAGGATCCTACGGTCTTGGCGTGCATCCGTGCGTCGCTGCGGTCCGGTCCCAGGTCGACGGGCACGTGCACCTTCCGCCGACCACTGGCGACAACATCGATGTACTGTGGAGACCTCACGCCCCACGTGTTGAGCAATTCCACCCGGCCTCCCGCATGCCCACTATACGCCCTCGCTCAAAGTCCGTCAACTGCACATACGGTTCACGTCCACGCTGTCGCGGCATGCTACCAGTGTTAAAGACTGCGATGGAGCTCCGTATGCCACAGCAAACTGGCTGACACTGACGGCGGCGGTGCACAAATGCTGCACAGCTAGCGCCATTCGACGGCCAACACCGCGGTTCCTGGTGTGTCCGCTGTGCCGTGCGTGTGATCATTGCTTGTACAGCCCTCTCGCAGTGTCCGGAGCAAGTATGGTGGGTCTGACACACCGGTGTCAATGTGTTCTTTTTCCATTTCCAGGAGTGTATATGGTACTTTTTTATTCTAAACTTCAATAACGGAATAACAGAGATATTAATTTATACAGTACAACTAAACAATAAATATATGAAAATTATAATTAACTAGCTGAAAAGTAAGACACAGCCCAGGTATTCATTTAGCCAATTTTCGATTACAAACGAAGACTAAAACGAACTATGTTTGTAGCGTAATAGTGAAAAGATTTCGTTTCCATGTATTCTTGAAAATATCGTTGAAATTGTAAAACAGTCGTTCAAAGGAATATGCATAATGTGCAAATATGTAAGTACAGCTGCCTCGCGTGTCTAAAACGCGATTTTGTAAACGCGTTACGGCAACGCTTTTTCATAGCTGTATAGACCGCTATTGTTTTCGCCTTCAACCATTTGTGCTTCGCAGCTGAAAGCTGTCAAAAGCGCTGTCAGGTGTCAGGGATTTCCTCAAATTAACTCCACTGTAGCAGTGTCTTAGTAGTAAAGAATAAATATATTTAAACTTCAAGCCCGATGCAGCATTTTTCACGCATCTCTCTGTTTACGACGTTATATCTACCCAATTACGTTTCGTAAAGTGATATGTTTGTACAGATAAATTGAGCGGCACCTGTGAATACTGTCTGCGAAGTATGTTGTAAACAGAGTTAGTAGCAAATGAGTAATAAATTTAAATGTAATGTATGTTGCGGCAGTTTTTCATGCATCTCATTGGTAATGACATCATATCTCCTGAACTACAACAGGTAGGTGGTTCTTACCCATGCAGCGATAGTTCTTGACAATAAGTGGTATGTGTACCACATTTGGTTAAAACCAGTACTCTGGTATAGGACGAGATGTGGAACATACATTCATATTCATAATGCGTATAGATTAGAAATAATGAAGTGAAAATAGGCACAAAATACGCTGTTACTGTTCCCTTATGGTGAAATTTGTTCTTGCTTTCTCAGCTGTGCTTGATTCTGTGTCAGGATTGTGCTATAACGAGCTACATCACTCGCAGGTAAACCAACGTACCTATACGCCATATTTTTATAGTTTAGAAGTTATGGTTTTATTTAGGAAAAAATACACGACCATCAGTGTTATGGTAGATAACAAATTCAGAGGCTGATTACAAAACAAAATGATGGTCTCTGTGTGAGCACTCACAAGTCGAAAATCTTGCTTCGATACCTTCATCGGAATGATTAGACATTTGCTGAGTGCCACTTTATGCACAAGCCTTTTCAGATGAAAAGTTCGCATGTGATTAAGAAATTTGCTTTTGTTGGCGTTTGAAGAGTCGACCCACATATTGGGAGAGGGATCTGCTTGTGTTCTCACCTGTCCGCGTTCGTTAGAGTTCTGGAAAAGATATGTCAATAGTATTCGAGTAATGAAAGATATTACAGATGTCTGTACCATTCGACTGATGTAAGTTACTACAAGCTAAAATATTACGGGGCATAGCTCCGACATTATTTCAGCCCGTCTGCAGTGCTGCTTGTAATCAGCAAATGGGAAGCCTGCCGAATTTAATTAGTTAATCTGCCCGCGTCAAAAAACAGTGTAAAAACAAGAGTAACAACGGGCTTTGCGCGTTACCTTCTGTACGTTATTTTTATTTTGTAGCGTGTAATACAATGATGAAACACATACCAGGCGCATGAAGGTAGCCGGCAGTGAAATTTACCCAACTGCAACGCGCAGTACGGGGGGTGCTTTTTGCTTAATGGTAGCTTTTACGAAAAGCGCATCATCAAAGTACCTTGCTGACTATGAGTGCTTCTAGCAGCCAAATGACAGGAATTTCTCTCAACACTAATTTGTGTTGTCCTGCTAAAACTGCACTTCATGTATCCACAAATGTTTTAATAAATGTAAAAAATTGTAAATCTCTTATGACATTGCACAAAGAAATATCACAGCCGCCAAGCATTTTAATTAGAAAACACTACTTTATCACCATGTGAGGGCTAACGTTCTCATCGCAAAGGTGTTCGGAGGAGGCCAACACAAAACAACCGTTGGGTGGTACCGAGGCAAACAAAGCGGCTGTTCCCTAAAGTTCCATTTCGAAGCAGTTAACAGCGAAGAATCAAATCATGTCTCTGGAATTGTTTTCTCTACAGGCAGCTAACACCACGGTCTATATCCCAAAACCAGATAAGATCACTGCTATTTAATTATTAAGTGGAAGTGAGTATGATGACTCACGCTAAACAGACTGTACAGCATGTTGCGCACATTCCGACTTTTCTCTGCGGGCAATTTTTCTTGGAAAATGTTTGAGCGGGGCGAAAACAAGGCTCCGTATAAATTATAAAATGGGCCCTTTTACCAGTTTCAAAGAAAAACGCAGAGTGAGAAATGGTCATCAAACTGACTAGCGCAAGGTCTAGTTTTACAATAAAAGGTTTATTTGCTTGTAAACAACCACGATAATTAAGAAAATCTTAATCATTTGAGGGAAAATATTTCACGAACAGTTGCTGCTAGCTACGCAAATGGAGTGTCAAAAAGCCCCTCCCATCAAGGCCTGCTTATTTTTAGCACATAACAATTTAAGTTTCAAAATGGCTTCCTTCGAACCAAGGGCTGTATTTTGGATATTTAGAGAATATAAGACGCTAAAAATGCAAACGAGTTGTCAATAATGTCATACTTTCAGGACAAAACCGAAAAGTAAAATTAAAAAGGAAAGTCGGTCTAATGTTTTGTGAAATAATTTGTGTAAAAGGAAAAAATAAAACAGATTCGAGAAACATTGGACGTGCCTTAAATGATGCACAAAATCATGTAGTGCAAATGAGACGCATCAGATGTTTCTCTAATTTTATTTCTTACTTTTGGACACATCATTTCATGGCGTGCTACTCTGTATGGGAAGGAAGTTAGGGGGATGCTGTCCGCCGCTTCCTGGTTAACGTAGTTTTAACATGTCCGCTTTACAGCTGGTGAATTTGATTTTTGGCGTCCAGCTTCTTTCGGGTAACAGCATTTTATTTTGGGAAGACTGAGTCCTCCTGGTTCCCATATTATGGGCTTAATGTTCGTATGTGTATCTGATATTGGCTTTCATACGGCTTAAAACAGAAATTAGGACAGGTGTCCGTGTTTGGATCATAGTGACTACTCTATGTTTTGTATTTTGCTCAGACGTACACCTGAGGATGTGATTTGATGTCACGAAGCCGGTTGTGTTCCTGTAAATAAAGGTACATATACATCTGGAACCGAATACGAGTCACTTCACCTACGGTGACCCGCAATGTAAAACCATGTGTAAGAATTTCTGGGGCAGTTCTGTTCAGAAACAGCCTCTATAGCCGTTTTCAGCAGCAGTTTAAAGGAGCTATTGGTCCGCATCTTTCTGGCACGTTGCGTAGTTTGTTTGGTTCTAATATGACAATTATATAGTATTGGTTAAAAACAGTCTTGATTGCAATTTTAGGTTATTTGTTTTTCAACGACGCGTTTAGCCTTATTTTGGCATTTTCAGGTTATATTTTCTATGTAGTACTGGCACACGACACTCTGGCGCATTACGCTTACTCCCTGAGCCCCCATCTTACTCTGTTACTCGCTCCTGTGAACGGGAACGCGTTATGCAGATCTTGGTGCCTCTCGCGTCCACCTAGAAAATATAACCTGAAGATGCCTAAATAAGGCGAAACGCGTCGTTGAAAAATAAAAAAACCTAAAATTGCAACCAAAACTGTTTTTAACCAATACTATTAAGCACTGGTTTGCTGTTGTGCCACATATGGACTGGAAGAATTTCTATGACAATTATCTCTGTAGTTTTAAAAGCTTTCCATAATATACCTGGCGATAGAATGTTTGAATGAAACGTGATAAGCCATACTCTGACAAATTCTGGGCCATTCAAGTGAAACTATTTTAAACTCGCTTTATTTTATCCGACCGTCTCACCGTGATCTCATAGCTATTACAGGCATAGATACACTAAAGATAATTTAGGGTCCAGCTCAACAGTTTGACTAATTATGATAGCGAGCGCTTGAAAGTGCGACTATGACCCAGAAACCAGTCGCAAAGCAATAAAATATTTGAATAAATCAAAATGTAAATGTTCGTTCGTACAAAATAGCATATCTGCGAAAGTTCTTCACAGATTGCTTTGAAATTTTGACATAACACTGCATGTGAATACGCGCGTTTTTATGTGCATAGTTTTTAAAAATGTATTAGCCTATAGTAAGTATGTAATACAGACTTTCCAGCCAAAACATTTGGGCTTCCTGCTTTATAGCCTGTTTGTCCGTCTTTGGCACGAAATACAACACTGATTCTCCGTATCAGGCATCCAACAGTTTGTTGGCAGTTTTTGAAGGTATGTGGCTCTAGATGTTTACGCACAGGTTATTAATTCTCATAAATAGCGGACCATTGATTTGCGTAGAGGCTGTTGGTGTCCGATAGCGACCCAGAGGGGTTGCACAGGACTTACAACAAACGAATTTGGTCGCCGAGACATCAACGTGAGTTCACTCTAATGTTACTCAAACCAGTGTAGCATGGTCCTGGCTCCGAGAAACGGACAATTATACTGCTGAAAGGTGACACCGCCGTCGGGGAAGACATCAAGCATGAAGGGATGTAGGTTGTTCGCGGCTAAAGCATGTGTTCGATTACTACCATAGCTCCCATGCAAGTGCAGGAGAATGTCTCCCATAGCATAATGCTGCTCCCACAAGCCTGCGTCCGTGGCGCGCGGCACGTTTCGAGCCGCCGTTCACCTCGCTGACGGCGTTTGTGGAGTCGACCATCGACCTAGTGTAGCAAAAATGTGATTCCGCCTAAGAGCCGACACGTTTCCGTTCACCGACGGACGAATCTCAATGGTTCCCTGCCCACTGCTAACGTAACTGACGATGTCGTTGGGTCAACTTGCGAACACGTGAGGGTGGTCTGCTCCGGAGCTTCATGTTCAACAATGTGCTATGAACGGTGTGCTCCGAAACATTTGTAGGTGCACCATCATTTTGCTATTTTGCCAGATGTGCCACATCTCACCATCTACTCTACCTTTTCACAGCAGACAAACATCATAAACCCACGTCCTGTGAAGAGTCGTGGACGATCAACCATCTAGATTCACTGTTCTTTTACCTGTTTCAGTAGATGCTCACGACAGTAGCACAACAACATTTGACCAGCTTCCCCGTTTTCGAGATCACCGTTCACAGGCTATACGTAAAAATAACATGCCCTTTGTAAAATGTCGCTTACCTCCATGGATTTCGCAATTTACATACCATATCTTCGCTATGATGACCCCCGTTCGTGTCTGCTTAGCTTATATACATCGGTTATAGCGTATGGGCTCGCAACGCCACCAGGTGACATCAAGCGTCGCGGTGGGGACTGCTCACAATATTTTGGGTGGTCAATGTCCAACGTAGAAACGGTATTATAAAAAATTTGGAAACGTTCGTGACCGGCTAATTTAATTTCTTACACAATACTCTAATGAACATTCAGACGGACATAAGCTACATATTTTAGTATACAGGGTTGTCCATTGATCGTGACCAGGCCAAATATTTCACGAAATAAGCGTCAAACGAAAAAACTACAAAGAACGAAACTTGTCTACCTTGAAGGGGGAAACCAGATAGCGCTATGGTTGGCCCGCTAGATGGCGCTGCCATAGGTCAAACAGATAACAACTGCGTTTTTTTAAAATAGGAACCCCCATTTTTTATTACATATTCGTGTAGTACGTAAAGAAGTATGAATGTTTTAGTTGGACCACTTTTTTCGGTTTGTGATAGTTGCCACTGTAATAGTCACAAACATGTGGCTCACAATTTTAGACGAACAGTTGGTAACAGGTAGGATTTCTAAATTAAAATACAGAACGTAGGTACGTTTGAATATTTTGATTCGGTTGTTCCAGTGTGATACATGTACCTTTGTGAACTTATAATTTCTGAGAAGGCATGCTGTTACAGCGAGAGTACCCGTTAATACCACACTAATGCAATAAATGCTCAAAATGGTGTCCGTCAACCTCAATGCATTTGCCAATACGTATAACGACATTCCTCTCAACAGCGAGTAGTTCGTCTTCCGTAATGTTCGCACATGCATTGACGATACGGTGTACGAGTATCCTTCAACTTTCCCCACAGAAAGAAATCCGCGGACATCAGATCCGGTGAACGTGCGGGCCACGGTATGGTGCTTCGACGACTAATCCATCTGTCATGAAATATGCTATTCAATACCGCTTCAACCGCACGCGAGCTATGTGCCGCAGATCCATCATGTTGGAAGAACATCGCCATTTTGTCATGCAGTGAAACATCTTGTACTAACATCGGTAGTACATTACGTAGGAAATCAGCATACATTGCACAATTTAGATTGCCATCGATAGAATGGGGGCCAATTATCCTTCCTCCCATAATGCCCCATCATACATTAACCCGCCAAGGGCGCTGATATTCTACTTGTCGCAGCCATCGTGAAATTCCGTTGCCCAATAGTGCACAATTATGCTGGTTTACGTTACCGCTGTTGGTGAATGACGCTTCGTTGCTAAATAGAACGCGTGCAAAAAATCTGCCATCGTCCCGTAATTTCTCTTGTGCCCAGTGGCAGAACTGTACACGACGTTCAAAGTCGTCGCCATGCAATTTCTGGTGCATAGAAATATGGTGCGGGTGCAATCGATGTTGTTGTAGCATTCTCAACAAAGACATTTCTGAGATTCCCGAATCTCGCACAATTTGTCTGCTACTGATGTGCGGATTAGCCGCGACAGCAGCTAAAACTCTTACTTGGACATCACCATTTGCTGCAGGTGTTGGTTAACGTTTCACCTGTGGCTGAACACTTCCTGTTTCCTTAAATAACGTAACTATCCGGCAAACGGTCCGGACACTTGGATGATGTCGTCCATGATACCGAGCAGCATATATAGTACACGCCCGCTGGGCATTTTGACCACAATAGCCATACATCAACACGATATCGACCTTTTCCGCAAATGTTAAAGGGTCCATTTTAACACGGGTAACGAAGCAAATACCGTCCGCACTGGCGGAATGTTACGTGATGCCACGGGAAAGCTGAAAGCTGGAAGGAGTATATAGAGGGTCTATACAAGGGTGATGTACTTGCGGACAATATTATTGAAATGGAAGAAGATGTAGATGAAATGGGAGATACGATGAAGCGTGAAGAGTTTGACAGAGCACTGAAAGACCTGAGTCGAAACGAGGTCCCGGGAGTAGACAACATTCCATTAGAACTACTGACGGCCTTGGGAGAACCAGTCCTGACAAAACTCTACCATCTGGATAGCAAGATTATGAGGCGAAATACCTTCAGACTTCAAAAAGAATATAATAATTCCAATCCCAAAGAAAACAGGTGTTGACAGATGTGAAAATGACCGAACTATCAGTTTAATAAACCACAGCTGCAAAATACTAACACGAATTCTTTACAGACGAATGGAAAAACTAGTAGAAGCCGACCTCGGGGAAGATCAGTTTGGATTCCGTCGAAATGTTGGAACACGTGAGGCAATACCCACCTTACGACTTATCTTAGATGGAAGATTAAGGAGAGGCAAACCTACGTTTCTAGCATTTGTAGACTTAGAGAAAGCTTTTGACAATGTTGACTGGAATACTCTCTTTCAAATTCTAAAGGTGGCAGGGGTAAAATACACGGAGTGAAAGGCTATTACAATTTGTACCGATACCAGATGACTGTTATAAGAGTCGAGGGGCATGAAAGGGAAGCAGTGGTTGGGAAGGGAGTGAGACAGGGTTGTAGTCTCTCCCCGATGTTATTTTTCTGTATATTGAGCAAGCAGTAAGAGAAACAAAAGAAAAATTCGGAGTAGGTATTAAAATCCATGGAGAAGAAATAAAAGCTTTGAGGTTCGCCGATGACATTGTAATTCTGGCAGACAGCAAAGGACTTGGATGAGCAGTTGAACGGAATGGACAGTGTCTTGAAAGGAGGATCAACAAAAGAAAAACGAGGATAATGGAATGTAGTCGAATTAAATCAGCTGATGCTGAGGGAATTAGATTAGGAAATGAGACACTTAAAGTAGTAAAGGAGTTTTGGTATTTGGGGAGCAAAATAAATGATGATGGTCGATGTAGAGAGGATATTAAATGTAGAATGGCAATGGCAAGGAAAGCGTTTCTGAAGAAGAGAAATTTGTTAACATCGAGTATAGATTTAAGTGTCAGGAAGTCGTTTCTGAAAGTATTTGTATGGAGTGTAGCCATGTATGGAAGTGAAACATAGACGATAAATAATTTGGAGAAGAAGAATATAGAAGCTTTCGACATGTGGTGCTACAGAAGAATGCTGAAGATTAGATGGGTAGATCACGTAACTAATGAGTAGGTATTGAATAGAATTGGGGAGAAAAGGAGTTTGTGGCACAACTTGACAAGTAGAAGGGACCGGTTGGTACGACATGTTCTGAGGCATCATGAGAGGCCACCGTGGAGGGTAAAAATCGTAGAGGGAGACCAAGAGATGAATACACTAAGCAGATTCAGAAGGATGTAGGTTGCAGTGGGTACTGGGAGGTGAAGAATCTTTCACAGGATAGAGAAGCATGGAGAGCTGCATCAAACCAGTCTCAGGACTGAAGACCAAAACAACCACGAGCTTATAAGTTAGTGACTATTACAGCGTCATCTATCACAGAGCGAAAAAATTGGTCCAACTACATCATTCATATTTCTTTACGTACTACACGAATATGTAATAAAAATGGGCTTCCTATTTAAAAACAAAAAACCCTGTTGATATCCGTTGACCTATGGCAGCGCCATCTAGCGGGCCAACCATAGCTCCATCTGGTTTCCCCCTTTAAGCTAGACAAGTTTCGTTCTTTGCAGTATTTTCGTTTGATGCTTATTTCGTGACATATTTGGCCTGGTCACGATCACTGGACCATCCTGTATATTATATATAAATATATGTATCAAAGTAAATAAATATAAAATATACAGTCTGATTCACGAAGATATGCAAGTATTTTAACATGTTATTGTGGAAGTAAAACTAAAGAAAAAAGTTAATGTAAAGATAGGTCGACAAATGTTTAGTTAACGGAGTTGACTGTAATTTAACAACTTCACTGATATGAAGCCATTGCAAAAGTAAAGTAAAGCACGATTTCCATTTATTTTGTTGTTATTGGTGTGGTGAATCTAATTAAACATGTGCCAGACGTGTATATGCTGTAGTTTCCCAGAACATCCAGAGAATCAAAGATTATTATACAAGTAAATTTGTTTACTTACCATAAAGCATGTAGAACGCTTTATGTTATTGTTGGGAACCGTTAGTCGATTTTTTCAGTCGTTTCCTAACCTTGAAACGAATTAGTTTCCGGTATTGTTCAGTGAAAAAACATAAGAACTGCAGTATATTTAAGTGAAACCACATAGTAACTGTTGTAGTTTGTAGATTATTTATGCGAGAGAGATGTCTTTCAAATTTACGACAGAGGAATACGCCGACATGGTGTTTATTTATGGCAAATGTGATGGTAATGTTACGGCTGCAATTAACGAATATCGCGTATGTTATCCAGCTCTGGGGATTCCGAACGCTCGAACCGTTAGCGGAGTGTTTCGAATGTTACGGGAGACAGGTTGTCTACCTAGCGTTCAAAGTCAGTGCGAGCGCTCGATACGTGAAGATGATGATGAGGATATTATGGGTGCTGTTGAACGTAGTCAGGGTACCAGTACATGACGTATCTCTCAACGATTAGGCATTTCACAATCTAAGGAATAGCTTACACTGAAGTACAATAATCTGTATCCTTGCCATAAACAAAAAGTGCACCATTTACTTTCGGAAGATCCTGCTCTTCGCTTGGAGTTGTGCAGCTAGTTAAATATGTTTTATTTACTGATGAGGCACAGTTTACTCGAGATGGTATAAACAATTTACATAACGAGCACATATTGTCTGAAGCAAGCCCGCAAACCCACATGCAACAGTGCAACGTAATTTCCAGCAGCGTTTTAGCATAAATGGGTGGTGTCGTACAATCAACATACGCTTTAGTGGATCATTCATTTTCCCAGGACGTCTAACTGGCGAGACGTATTTACAATTTCTTCAAGAAGAAATGCCCCGTTGCTCGAAGGTGTTCCACTTGCTGAGCGATTGCAAATGGATTTTCAAGATGACGGCGCTCCTCCACATTTCACCAACGCCGTTACTACACATTTAAATGGACATTTTCCAGAGAAAGTCTGTGATCACCCATATCGCCCGATTTAACACCAATGGATTTTTATATAAGGGAGTGGATGAAAGACCTTATTTTCATCACGGCAGCGACAACAGCAACTGTTACGAAATTGTCGCGAATGGAAAACAGCCCACAGTTGCACTAAATAATGTTTATTTTAAACCTTGACCATGGTTTCTGCTATAATAATATAGCCTTCTTCAGAAGTCATGCACAATAAATAAATGGAAAATGTCTTAGCCCAGTGGCTGCGTAAAGACCAATAAAAGAACTTTAAGAGGCATAAGCCTGTTTCGAACATAAGTAAAATTACGCATGGCACAGTACATCCTCCGCCACTACCACTGTTATACCATATGCAATTTTACTTACGTTCGAAACAGGCTTATGTCTGTTGAAGTTATTTTATTGGTCTTGACGCAGCCACTGGGCTAAGACATTTTTCATTTATTAGTGTGTATGAATTCTCAAGAAGGCTATTTACTTATAGCAGACACCATGGTCAAGGTTTAAAATAAACATAATTTAGTGCAACTGTTATCGTTTTTCATTCGAGACAATGGATGAAAGACATATTGAGGACAAAGTCAATATACGTGGGGCATTACTTGCTCGCATTATGGATGCTACAGACGAAATTAAGAACACCCTTGTGAAACTCAAACGAGCAACAAAATCTGTTCATACACGTGCAGCTAAATGCACTGAATTAGGTGGACGCATTTCTGAACATTTATTGTGAATGTATTGTGAAATTGTATGTTTACTGTAAAACTTCCTTAACACTAAGATTTGTTTTTTTTTCAGTTTAACATGAATTATTGTGCGCTATAGCATTAATAAAAGCAGATTATTTATAGTGTTTCAGTTAACGTTATTACCAACATTTTTCCAAAATGAAATTCTCTACAGCTTCTGTTGAAAACGTTGTGCAATTGCCTGGAAATTAAAAAAAAAAAAAAACAAATTGGGCCAAGTAGTTAATATATTAAAAATTTTACGAAATTACGTCTGTTCTTCCCTGGATGTTCTGGAAAACTACTGCAGACACCCTCCTAGGACATGTTTTATTAGATTCACCAGATCAGTGACAAAAAATATTGAAATCGTGTTTTACTTTAATGCAGTAAAGTTTTGCGATGGCTTCATATCAGCGAAGTTGCTAAATTTCAGGCAAAAACTTTTAATAGTAGTATCTCCGTAACTAAACGTTTGCTGACCTATGTTTACATGAACTTTTTTCTTTAGTTTTACTTGTAGAATAACATATCAAAATATTTGCATATCTTCGTGAATCACCCTGTATAACAGTGAAACGTTTTTAGCAAACAGGAAGTCGTATTTATGGCTTTCCAGGTTATGGTTAGAATAATTCTACAGAATATGAATATGCAATTGTAATGAATGAGACTCAAGGGTAGAGAGAGGGAGGAAGAAGAGATGAACTGAGGCCTGGGAGAATATGGAGACAGAAAGCGGAAAGGAGGAGATGGACAAAGAGATAGATGACGGAAGAGAAGATGGGCGTAGAAAGGGGATGAGGTGATGGACAGAGACTGAGGGCACAAGGAGATGGAGAAGATGTAAATAGAAGGGGGATGTTGGACAGAGAGAGAGAGAGAGAGAGAGAGAGAGAGAGAGAGAGAAGGAGGACGAAATTAACAAAGAGAGGGGGAGGAGACTGAGACGATAGAAGGAGATTAGGGCGTATTTCTAATTCTAATACATATTAAAAATGTGTGCTTTCTGTTTTGCTTCTTTTTCATTTACTCACACTGAGGCACAGAAACGCGTGGCCGGTAACAGGTAGTAAAAAGTAAAAGTAAAAATAATCAAGTGCAGCTGTAGAACTTGCACTTCGGAAACATCAGTTTTCAAAAAATGCTCTTGCTGTGGGAGGTGGGGGTGTCATGACTCCCACGAAGCCCGTAGCTACCTCGGAACTGCGCCCGCGTGTACCGCCGCCGCCGCAGCATGCTTCGTCAAGCTGGGCCCGCGATCGTGTCGAGTGCTGCTCATTCGCTGCCTAATGACGGACGCCAGCGCTTTCAGTGTTCCGCCGGCCGGATGGAGTCGTCCCTAGGGACAGGGCAATGGAGAGGGGGGAGGAGTTCTGTCCAAATGCCGGCGCCTCACCTTTAGCCGCGCGCCGCTGGCCGGCATTTAAAGCGCCCCGCCCGGTCGTTAGCGTGATTCACCGCCTTCTGCGGCGTCATCGCGAGCCGTCCCGTTTCGTCTCTTCTGGCGCGGTGTGCGGGCAGCACGCCGAGAGGCGCGGCTCTTGATTAACCTTCCGTCAGCGCCGGCTGCTGCGATCCTGTGCCAGCCGGCTGCCTGCCTGCCAGACTGTCCCCGCACTTACTCTGAAAGCCGTCCTCACACGGGACGTAAACGCTGAATTGGATGTGGATCTGTACGATCTTTGTGACGTCATTTCCTGCTATTTCACATTGAGGAGGCAAAATAAGTTACACCTATTTAACTATTTCAATAGAACTTTACGCAGAACACCGGGAAAGAAAGTCCACAGAGATACTCTACTAAAGTTTCTTACAGTTATGGCTATACCAGCACCGTTCTGTGATGCCAAAACTGGACTTTTGAGAAGAGAGCTGAAAAAAGAATAGAAGCGTGTGAAATGAATTTCTTTGGATACTTGATATACTTTGATGCATGAAAAAAAAATTACAAACGAATTGAACTCAGCCAAGATGGAAAGAACATACATATAGTATGCCATAAAACAATATAAACTACGGTGCAAAAGATCATTAGGAAGATCGATGAAGAGATGGTTTGTGGAATTTTGAAGGAGACGGAACGGACCAAAAGGTCCAGTTCTTGATGTAGTAGCAGATGCAGACATAGGAGGCATTTCAGTTCTGCTACATCAACAAAAGCAAAATAAGGATAATGGAATGTAGTCGAATTAAGTCGGGTGATGCTGAGGGAAATAGTTTAGGGAATGAGACACTTAAAGTAGTAAAGGAGGTTTGCTATTTGGGGAGCAAAATAACTGGCGATAGTCGAAGTAGAGAGGATATAAAATGTAGACTGGTGTTTCTGAAGAAGAGTATAGATTTAAGTGTCAGGAAGTCGTTTCTGAAAGTATTTGTATGGCGTGTAGCCATGTATGGAAGTGAAACATGAACGATAAATAATTTGGACAAGAAGAGAATAGAAGCTTTCGAAATGTGGTACTACAGAAGAATGCTGAAGATTAGATGGGTAGATCACGTAACTAATGAGGTGGTATTGAACAGAATTGGGGAGAAGAGGAGTTTGTGGCACAACTTGACAAGAAGAAGGGACCGGTTGGTAGGACATGTTCTGTGGCATCAAGGAATCACAAATTTAGCATTGGAGGGTAGCGTGGAGGGTAAAAATTGTAGACGGAGACTAAGAGATGAATACACTAAGCAGATTCAGACGCATGTAGGTTGCAGTAAGTACTGGGAGAAGAAGAAGCTTGCACAGGTTAGAGTAGCATGGAGAGCAGCATCAAACCAGTCTCAGGACTGAAGACCACACCAACAACAACCCCTCCAAACCCCACCACCCTTCGCCGCTCCCACTATATTTGTAAAACTACCGTTGACTACTGTAGACTATCATAAGTAAGTGTAGCCCACGGTAGTTTTTCCAGTAGGTTTGGTCAGTTAAGACCATTACCCGCGTTACGTGTACATTAGATGTGTTGCACATTTGTTGGACTTTACCTCACATCGATCGTGTTGTTCGCGTGTGCGGTCAGTGTCTTGCTAGAATGCCTAGACACCGGACGCGGTGAACCGTCTGGGAACTATGTGAAGATCTCTAGAGGGCTGCGTAACCTACGGAACATTTACGTTCTAATTATCCTGTTTCCTGTTACTTAACAATAAACAGTATTTATAACAAAATTGAATCTGTCAATGTTTAATTAAGGTTTTATTCGAAATTTGCGGATTCACATCTTGAAACAAAGAGATGCTGGTATACGAGGTGCATTCAAGTTCTAAGGCCTCCGATATTTTCTCTAATTAACTACTCACCCGAAATCGATGAAACTGGCGTTACTTCTCGACGTAATCGCCCTGCAGACGTACACATTTTTCACAACGCTGACGCCATGATTCCATGGCAGCGGCGAAGGCTTCTTTAGGAGTCTGTTTTGACCACTGGAAAATCGCTGAGGCAATAGCAGCACAGCTGGTGAATGTGCGGCCACGGAGAGTGTCTTCCATTGTTGGAAAAAGCCAAAAGTCATTAGGAGCCAGGTCAGGTGAGAAGGGAGCATGAGGAATCATTTCAAAGTTGTTATCACAAAGAAACTGTTGCGTAACGTTAGCTCGATGTGCGTGCGCGTTGTTTTGGTGAAACAGCACACGGGCAGCCCTTCCCGGACGTTTTTGTTGCAGTGCAAGAAATAACTTGCTCTTCAAAACATTTTCGTAGGATGCACCTGTTACCGTAGTGCCCTTTGGAACGCAATGGGTAAGGATTACGCCCTCGCTGTCCCAGAACATGGACACCATCAATTTTTCAGCACTGGCGGTTACCCGAAATTTTTTTGGTGGCGGTGAATCTGTGTGCTTCCATTGAGCTGACTGGCGCTTTGTTTCTGGATTGAAAAATGGCATCCACGTCTCTTCCATTGTCACAACCGACGAAAAGAAAGTCCCATTCATGCTGTCGTTGCGCGTCAACATTGCTTGGCAACATGGCACACGGGCAGCCGTGTGGTCGTCCGTCAGCATTCGTGACACCCACCTGGACGACAATTTTCGCATTTTCAGGTCGTCATGCAGGATTGTGTGCACAGAACCCACAGAAATGCCTACTCTGGAGGCGATTTGTTCAAGTCATTCGGCGATCCCCCAAAACAATTCTCTCCACTTTCTCGATCATGTCGTCAGACCGGCTTGTGCGAGCCCGAGGTTGTTTCGGTTTGTTGTCACACGATGTTCTGCCTTGATTGAACTGTCGCACCCACGAACGCACTTTCGACACATCCATAACTCCATCATCACATGTCTCCTTCAACTGTCGATGAATTTCAATTGGTTACACACCACGCAAATTCAGAAAACGAATGATTGCACGCAGTTCAAGCAAGGGAAACGTCGCCATTTTAAGTATTTAAAGCCGTTCTCATTCTCGCCGCTGGCGGTAAAATTCCAACAGCCGTACGGTGCTGCCATCTCTGGGACGTACTGACAATGAACGCGGCCTCATTTTAAAACAATGCGCATGTTTCTATCTCTTTCCAGTCCGGAGAAAAAAAATCGGAGGCCTTAGAACTTGAATGCACCTCGTAAATACGAAAAAAGAGATGGAGATTTATGATAACAGCGCTAACTCAATTTCCTAAAAAAGTAAAAGTCGAGAAAACAGGTAACATACAAACGTCGCTTCAATATTTCTTCAAGCTTATACGTACAAAACATATTTTTGCTGTGCCTCAACAACGTTCGAATGTATGAATAACAACAGGAAACTGTTGCCTTTGACAATGATGAAGCACATTCTTTTCTTGAGTAATCCATATTGTGACTGGACAGATGCACTCTATTGAGCATAAAACAACAAAAAAAGTAAATGTCGTGTGATTAGGGCCTACCGTCAGGTACACAGTTCGGTGAGTGCAAGCCTTTCGATTTGACGCCACTTCGGCTACTTGCGCGTCGATGGGGATGAAATGATGATGATTAGGACAACACAACACCCAGTCCCTGAGCGGAGAAAATCTCCGACCCAGCCAGGAATAGATCCGGGACCTTAGGATTGACATTCTGTCGCGATGACCACTCAGCTACCGGGGGAGGACATAAAGCAACAACAACAGTTATAATCATTTCATATGTTTATGTACGTAAACTGTACATAAAAGTGCAGAAGTTATACGATCAACTAATTTTTATTACTTATAAAACGCAGTTTATATTATGTAAGGACATAAAATACACAATGGACTAACATTGAATGATGTGCGGTTCTAATTGTGTGTGAAACAAGCAAGCAACCAAGCTACCAACCAAGCAAACAAACTAACAATGAGAAGTCGTCGGTTCCCAATTCCTATCAATACTATCGACAATCCCATCATTTACCACGTCATTTAGTGTACCAAACTTTCTAGACCATAGTTTTGATACGGCACAGCTCTACTTCTGTGGTAGTTCGACATAACGCTACGAAACTTTCAACCAATAAACAGTAAGAACGCTCTCTTCGATAGAAGCAGAATTTGATAGACGCCATACTCAGCTTCGTCATTTTCACCTGAAACCCATATTCATATTTTGAATTATAACTTACGACCTATGAACATATACTGTTCCAAAACAGCAATACACTGAGAATCTCTTGAAAACGCTTCGTAATTGGTATGATTTTTTGTACTCGTCGTCCTACTGCTGACTAGAAAATTTCCAATTTTCGTATTAAGCTTTTTGTATAATAATTTGCGTGTTACGAAAGTACGTTATTTCAAGGCAAAGGCACATTGAAGCTTCATCAAAAACGCGTTTTTCTTCCTAGGATTTGTTATAATTAAATGCCAGTTAATAACATACGATCCGTCAGCGATTAAAGCCTTCGGGTTATTGTAGCGTAAAGTATAACATCGTGTATTACGTAACTTCAGTGTAGAGTACTGGATAGGGATATCCAGTTATTAAGTGAAGCTGGTTTGCCGGCCGCGGTGGTCTCGCGGTTCTAGGCGCGCAGTCCGGAACCGTGCGACTGCTACGGTCGCAGGTTCGAATCCTGCCTCGGACATGGATGTGTGTGATGTCCTTAGGTTAGTTAGGTTTAAGTAATTCTAAGTTCTAGGAGACTGATGACCACAGCAGTTGAGTCTCATAGTTCTCAGAGCCATTTGAACCATTTTTTGTAGCTGGTTTGTGTCTTGTTGTATTCTTTTCTTTTATTCACTTTCATGATTTCTAAAAGGCTAGTTTAACAGAAATATTTTCTGCAGTTTTCAATGTTTGTTCAGTTTTGTGAACTTTTAGCAGCAACATAGGGAGAAATGATCATCATAGTAAAATAAGAGAAATCAGAGCAAGTATTCGTCTCTCCTGCACTCAGTTCGAAACAGGAACGTTAGAGAAATAGCTGTAAGATGGTTCGGTGAACCCTCTGCCAGGCACTGTATTGTGAATTGCATAAGTAGATGACATCCTTACATACTGGACACGGAATTTTTCTTTTTGTTTTATAGCATGTTCATGGGTACCTAAGTTTAATGGAGGTTCACTACAAGGAGAACAACATCACTGGGATATGCAAAGGGAGGAAATGTGCGTTTTAATAGAGCTGACGCAGTGCGTTAATTTTAGTAAACAAATACTGTGGTTGGCGAGTTATTTATTTATTTATTTATAATTTAAACCCTGCACCAGGGTTTCCCACATACAGTACCTATATTACTTCATTGTAACCTAAGAAATAAGAAATAGCATTATAACGATGTGAATGTCTGAATTGGCAATAGGAGTAATGATATTGACTATGCTCTGATAAATAAACCGACAGCTGCCACTGGAGAGCACTGCAGTCACAAATCACGCTGACTAACACGTCCATTGTCACGTCATATCTATTGAACTATGTGTAGTACAATGATGTATTTGCACAGGTTCAATCACCGGCATATGCGAATACTGTCTGCGAAATATGTTGTGAATAAACTTACTAACAAACGGGTAATAAATTTAAATGGGAAGCTTTTATTTCCATCAGTCGTCTGACTGGTCTGATGCTCTCCTTTGCCAACCTCTTCATCTCCGAGTAGTACTTGCAACCTACGTTCTCGATTGTTCCCTGAATGTATTCCAATCGATGTCCTGCTCTACAGTTTTTATCCTTATAGCTCCCTCTAGTAGCTTCGAAGTTATTTCCTGATGTCGTAAGAGATGTCCTACCATCTTGTCCCTTCTTCTTGTCATTGTTTTCCTCATACTCCTTTTCTCAGCGATTCTACGGAGAAACTCCTCATTTCTTACCTTACCAGTCCACCTAATTTTCAGCACTATTCTGTAGCATTACGTATTAAATGCTTAGATTCTCTTCTGTTCCGGTCTTCCCAGGTTCTACGTTTCACTGTTGTACAATGTGGATACTCTGTGCAAAATATGATCAAAAAGAGTGAACAGAAAAGAAGTAATATATTTAAACGACATGCAAAATCCAGCACCAGCAGTTTTTCACACATGTCAGTGTTTAGGACATTATATTTTCTGAACTACGTATGGTACCATGATATACGTTTGTGTGTGCCTTTAGCGGCATATGTGAATACCGCTTGAGAAATTTATTGAGAATACAGTTAGTAGTTCAGAAGAAATAAATATAAATGTCATGAACGATGTGGCAATTGTCCACGCAGCTTAGTGTTTATGTCGTCATATTTCTTGAACTATGACAGATAGCTGATTCTTTCCTACAGCGATTGTTGCCAGACAGCAGGCGATTTGTGGTTTAGGGCGAGATACATATGGCTTCAAAAATCCACAGATACAACATAATTTAAGATGCCGTCAGTTCTGTAACATATGTACCTTTTTAAATAAGGATGTCGGCCAGAAAGTGACAGCAGACCGATTACCAGTATCAATCGTCAGTAAACAATATATTACAGTTTCTTGTCGTTCTTATGTACTTTTTTCAATTATTTAGGAGCTGTAGTCCACCAACTGCATTCTTTTTATTTGTGCATTTATTTTTTGCGAGAATGGCTATCTTTGCCTAGGAGAATGCGCTTATTATGACAGGTGCACTAAGAAAAGAAGTCTCAATTATAAGTTTCTCGAAACGTGAGGGGAAACGCCTCTAATGCTTTGTTATTAATCTTGACGCTGCTGCAAGTGATATACACGCTGAAGAGTGGCAAAGCTGCACAGTTCGTGGCGTTATGTCTATTCTCAGTGCCCAGTTGCAGCAGACGGACCTTAGGTAGCGTCTTAACATGGCCATCTGTTCAACTCATTAAGAAATCAAAACAGGGGACCATATTTTACTCCAGATGGTGGTTCTTACGGCGTTTTGTAACGTGACAAACAGCCGCCAGAAGAATTGTAGTCTATTACTTTCGACTGACAGATGTGCGATAATTGCTACGCAAGAGACTACTAGTCGAAGGGAAATAAATGACGGTCGTTTCGACCAGAGCATTGATATAGATGGCTATTTTTTTTTATTACTTTGCACAAGGGGGGCCAAGTTGTCGATCCTTTATGAAGAATGGTTTCCGTTTGAGAGAACTCTCTCCTCCTTCAGTGATTGCTCCCATTAAGTAAATCATCTCCAAAGCGGTGACAGCGGCAAATGGGAGTATATTTATTAGCGACGAAAAGTTTTCACAGGCGTTAATGATGCTAAAAATATCTTACGACTACTGTAATATACTCCTGAGCTGCTTTGTGACTGACGGAGCGAGGCGTGCGTGCGTGCTTGTGTGTGTGTGTGTGTGTGTGTGTGTGTGTGTGTGTGTGTGTAAAAAAACCTGTTTGTCCATTACAGAGAAAGAAAGACACAGGGGGAGAAAGGGAGTAGGGAGCGAAGAGCATCAGACCTAGATTATTTTAAGAGATAGGAATAACAGACACAGGATAATGCTATGAATGAGAGTACTATCCGAAGTAAAATATGTAACACTTCTAACATTATGACACTGTCTAATTTTCCTATTATTTTGCAGACTGCTATAAACAGCATGGGAGTGATTTGATCTCAGGTAACCAACCTCCAACAGGATTCACAATTCTGGTCACAAATAGTTTGGGATTTCATTTCATTCTGGTCAGTAATAGGGTTCGTTTTCCATTTTCATAACGGATGTTGTGACTTACGGAACCTGGTAACTGCTTGATGCATACCGTAACTACACTCCTGGAAATTGAAATAAGAACACCATGAATTCATTGTCCCAGGAAGGGGAAACTTTATTGACGCATTCCTGGGGTCAGATACATCACATGATCACACTGACAGAACCACAGGCACATAGACACAGGCAACAGAGGATGCACAATATCGGCACTAGTACAATGTATATCCACCTTTCGCAGCAATGCAGGCTGCTATTCTCCCATGGAGACGATCGTAGAGATGCTGGATGTAGTCCTGTGGAACGGCTTGCCATGCCATTTCCACCTGGCGCCTCAGTTGGACCAGCGTTCGTGCTGGACGTGCAGACCGCGTGAGACGACGCTTCATCCAGTCCCAAACATGCTCAATGGGGGACAGATCCGGAGATCTTGCTGGCCACGGTAGTTGACTTACACCTTCTAGAGCACGTTGGGTGGCACGGGATACATGCGGACGTGCATTGTCCTGTTGGAACAGCAAGTTCCCTTGCCGGTCTAGGAATGGTAGAACGATGGGTTCGATGACGGTTTGGATGTACCGTGCACTATTCAGTGTCCCCTCGACGATCACCAGAGGTGTACGGCCAGTGTAGGAGATCGCTCCCCACACCATGATGCCGGGTGTTGGCCCTGTGTGTCTCGGTCGTATGCAGTCCTGATTGTGGCGCTCACCTGCACGGCGCCAAACACGCATACGACCATCATTGGCACCAAGGCAGAAGCGACTCTCATCGCTGAAGACGACACGTCTCCATTCGTCCATCCATTCACGCCTGTCGCGACATCACTGGAGGCGGGCTGCACGATGTTGGGGCGTGAGCGGAAGACGGCCTAACGGTGTGAGGGACCGTAGCTCAGCTTCATGGAGACGGTTGCGAATGGTCCTCGCCGATACCCCAGGAGCAACAGTGTCCCTAATTTGCTGGGAAGTGGCGGTGCGGTCCCCTATGGCACTGCGTAGGATCCTACGGTCTTGGCGTGCATCCTTGCGTCGCTGCGGTCCGGTCCCAGGTCGACGGGCACGTGCACCTTCCGCCGACCACTGGCGACAACATCGATGTATTGTGGAGACCTCACGCCCCACGTGTTGAGCAATTCGGCGGTACGTCCACCCGGCCTCCCGCATGCCCACTATACGCCCTCGCTCAAAGTCCGTCTACTGCACATACGGTTCACGTCCACGCTGTCGCGGCATGCTAGCAGTGTTAAAGACTGCGATGGAGCTCCGTATGCCACGGCAAACTGGCTGACACTGACGGTGGCGGTGCACAAATGCTGCGCAGCTAGCGCCATTCGACGGCCAACACCGCGGTTCCTAGTGTGTCCGCTGTGCCGTGCGTGTGATCATTGCTTGTACAGCCCTCTCGCAGTGTCCGGAGCAAGTATGGTGGGTCTGACACACATGTGTCAATGTGTTCTTTTTTCCATTTCCAGGAGTGTATTAACAATAGTTCAGTGGGCTTTCTCATAGGGACATTCAACGCTGAATACATCGAACAACAAAAGTACTTGCATGACCTGTGCATTCGTGATTTACGTGATACCTTTCCAATCACGTTTCATAAAGAACAATTTTTTATAATATGATCAGCTTAAATAAATAAATAAAAATAAGTAAATTCGCCTTAAACCGCGATACCTTACACACAAGATATCTCTGAGAATCAGGGAGACACTTTCGATGTACTCAATGAAATATAGCCCAGCTGCGAGTCACGGGAGCTGTTACTTTAGTTTACCCCTAAAGTGCACCTCAGTGAATGAATGAATGAAACAATAAACTATTTAAGATAAGCTACATTTCTCTTATTCCTGTTAATATATTGTTCCTCTTTAGTCGCTGTATGAGGTCTGGCATTTGGCAGCAGGTTGATTGTGGCAATTTTAATGGCATTTAACTTGACTTTCACGTCTAATAGTACATTAATTTACGTGTATGTACAATGACAGGCTGCACTAGGATTGTGTTTAGCACGCTACTTGTTGTTCGAACGTATCTTCAGTTTCATCAGTACCACCTACGTATCCAGTGGTGGGGGTGGGAGGTGGGGGCTTATGAGTTGCCAAAAAAAAATGTGTTGACGTAGCTTTCTCACTTGACAAATTCTTACGATGGCTGGTCATCTGTCGAGAGTGTATTTGCTCACATGAGGGCTAAACAAGGATAGAGGCAATATACTCTGTCCACGCCCCCTCCCCTCCCCCGCCAGTACAGGCGTCCGTGGTCCGTCCCGTCGACTTGATGCTCAGCTCCATAGTTCTCCTCGATACCTACCGGAAAAAGGCCGATAGTTTTCGTGATTTCGAATGCTGCCAACTGCAGCAAGCTAAAATTTATTGTGTTACACTGGGCTTAATTTAATTTCATATATTGTACCAATATTATGATTATATGAGAATGCAGGCTTTCTCGGCGAATCTTGAAGATAAATTCTTCTCGGGTTGACAGCCGAGTCAATGCGTTGTTCTCCAGCAACGTTTCAGCAAGTTTCTTACTTGCATCTTCAGGAGAAGTCGCCTGAAGATGGCAAGTAAGAAACTTGCTGGAGAACAACGCATTGACTCGGCTGTCAACCCGAGAAGAATTTATCTTTAATATTATGATTATTCCTAACCACAGCGTTAGCTGTTTCAGTTATGTATTTTTTTATTTCAAATGCCTGTACAATTTTAATTTAAAACTCCACAGACTTCGGAGCTGCTCCCGGTACTGACAGTATCAACAATCAAATGAGTTATCATCAGTGTCACAACAGGCTTAATTTAACTTCATTGACGGAAATAAACACCGCATTTGAACATGAACGTCTTTGTATCGTGCTCAATTGCTGTCAAGCTGCTAATCGATACGTTGGCGTCAGAGCAATGCGCGAGTGAAAAATTAACTCGCGTCACTCGTCTTGGCGGTCAAGTCGGAGCGTATGAATTGTGCTGACATCTTAATATTTGTCTACATGCTGTTATTTCGTTTTTTTTGTGCAGTTTGTTGTTTGACATTATTTTTCTGTTTTTTAGGTTGGTTTTTTAGTGTGTATAATTTATCCTCTTTCGTTATTTATTTAAAAAAATGAGTACAGCCCAACCCCTGTCGGGGACCCTAGTTGTCATTAGACATTGTGTCCGCCCCCGGTAGCTGAGTGGTCAGCGCGACAGACTGTCAATCCTAAGGGCCCGGGTTCGATTCCCGGCTGGGCCAGAGATTTTCTCCTCTCAGGGACTGGGTGTTGTGTTGTCCTAATCATCACCATTTCATTCACATCGACACGCAAGTCGCCGAAGTGGCGTCAAATCGAAAGACTTGCTCCAGACGAGCGGTCTACCCGACGGGAGGGCCTCGTCACACGACATCATCATCATTAGACATTGTAAGAGAGCATAATGCGGAACTCACGGCGTTAGAACGGTGTCAGGTTATTGGGTGTCGCTTGTGTCATAAGTCTGTACGCGAATTTCCACACCCCTAAACATCCCTAGGTCCACTGATTACAACGTGATAGTGAAGTGGAAACGAGAAGGAACACGTACAGACCGACGTCGTCTGTTGACTGTCAGACACCGCCGACAGTTGAAGAGGGTCGTAATGTGTAATAGGAGGACATTTATCCAGAACAATAAACAGGAATTCCAAACTTCATCAAGATCCACAACAAGTACTATGACAGTTAGGCGGAAGGTGCGAAAACTTCGATTTGATGGTCGAGCGGCTGCTCATACGCCACACATAACGCCGGTAAATGTCAAACGACGCCTCGCTTGGTGTAAGGAGCGTAAACATTGGGCGGTTTGAACAGTGGCAAAAACGTTGTACGGAGTGACGAATCACGGTACACAGTGTGGTGATCCGATAGCAGGGTGTGGGTATGTGGAATGCCCGGTGAACGTCATGTGTCAGCGTGTGTAGTGCCAACAGTAACACTCGGAGGCGGTGGTGTTAAGGTGTGGTCGTGTTTTTCATGGTGGGGGCTACCATCCCTTGTTGTTTTGCGTTGCACTATAAAACCACAGGCCTACATTGATGTTTTAATCACTGTCTTGCTTCCGGCTGTTGACGAGCAATTCGGGGATGGCGTTTGCATCTTTCAACACGATCGAGCACCTGTTCATAATGCACAGCTTGTGGCGGAGTGGTTACATGACAATAGCGTCCCTGTAATGGACTGGCCTGCACAGACCCTGATCTGAATGGTATAGAACACCTTTGGAATGTTCTGGAACGCCGACTTCGTGCCAGGCCTCACCGTCCGACATCGATACCTCTCCTCAGTGCAGCGCTCCGTCAAGAATGGGCTGGCATTCTCCAAGAAACCTTCCAGCACCTGATTGAACGTATGCCTGCGAGAGTGGAAGCTGTTATCAAGGCTAAGGGTGGGCCAATACCATATTCAATTCCAGCATTACCTACGGAGGGCGCCACGAACTCTTAAGACATTTGCAGCCAGGTGTCCGGATCCATTTGATCGCATAATGTATCTGGTGCAAGACTACACTAGACGTCATGTCACATCCCTGTACGCCAAACAGAGGACTGATGTGCAAGACACAAATACATTCCACCGTATAAGAAGGAAATCCTCCTGGCAATCATAGCAAGATCAGTGTAACACTGTAAGCCGAAATAAACTAAAAAAATAAAAAATAAAAACGGTCACTGGAGAAGAAAGTGCATGCTTCTATTTATTATTCGAACACCTACGGTGTTTATAAAATAAAGCGAGTTTAAAAATGTTTCAATTGAATGGCCCAGAGTTTGTCAGCGTATGGTGGTTCGTCAGCGTACGGTGTATGGAAACCCGCCAGATCTGGGCGAAGAATAAAGAGCGCCACGAAGGCACAGCTCGGCGCCCAGCACGTCGCACTTCCACGTCGCCACGTCGGCTGTCCTCGCTTCGTATTCCCAGCCTGGCCTTAACTGTGACTGACAGTCGCTCTCGGAAGAAATAAGAGTGAAACAGCACCAGCGCCGAGGGCGTTTATTGGTGCGACGCCTCCACAGCAAGCGACACGTACCACGTCCGCCCCTCGGCACTATGTAGGCGACAATGTATTTTAACTCAGGAGTAGCTGACCTGAGGTATCACAGTGGGCTCAAACGTGAAAACGCCAGTTATTATTTCATAATGCTTTTTCGCTGTTTCTGCTCCGTTCAGAAACTGAGGGAAGCTTTCAATTCTTAACGACCATACACAGACGAATAATAAATGTCGTATGTCTTGTGGATTGGGCATTGCTCCTTGGTACATTATCCGACTAAAAGTATCCATACACCTATTAGTTGACATTAACACAAGTTGTAGGGTGTCAAACCAAACACCTTTCAGCCGTCTAGTTTCCGAACTTATTTTATCTGGCTACCAGTTCCTGCTTGCTACAGCGATTACTTCAACCATCATCTGCCAGAAACAGCTTAGTAAATAGCCGAAGCTCTATTACGGTTAATGTACCAGTGCCACTGCGGTGCTTATAGAGTGGAGTGACTTTACAAATAATATACCTGTATTTGTCTTCAGCAGAAAGCTTTCAGCTCGAAAGTTAAAAGGGCTGATGAAGACAACATTCCACGAAATGTATATTTGGAAACTAGCACAAGCGCGAAAATGTTAAAAGAGCATTTCAAATCCTTTTCCAGGAATGTTGTTATGACATTGTCGCAAATAGCCAGAAGCGATTCTTGGAGTTTTCACAACAACATAGCAATACTAAATGATTCATTTGCTGGTAAAGACATAGTTTGCATGATCATTCCGTCAAAAACAACATAATGCGACAGCCTTTGGAAGTATATTTCTTCCCGCAATATATATTATACAATACACCGGGTGATCAAGAAGTCAGTATAAATTCGAAAACTTAATAAACCACGGAATAATGTAGACAGTGAGCTAAAAATTGACACACATGCTTGGAATGACATGGTGATTTATTAGAACAAAAAAAAAAGTTCACAAAATTTCCGACAGATGGCGTTGGACAGCAAAACTGCTACCGTGACGGGTGAGAGGTACGCCGATATGTTACAGAATAGCATCATCGACAGCCTGGCTGATAAACACCTGCTGGAATGTACGATGTGTACGCAGGATGGCGCTCCATCCCACATTGCTAGATGCGTGAAAGATCTCTTGCGCGCGTCATTTGGTGATCGTGTGCTCAGCCGCCACTTTCGTCATGCTTGGCCTCCCAGGTCCCCAGACCTCAGTCTGTGCGATTATTGGTTTTTGGGTTACCTGAAGTCGCAAGTGAATTGTGATCGACCGACATCTCTAGGGATGCTGAAAGACAACATCTGACGACAATGCCTCACCATAACTTCGGACATGCTTTACAGTGCTGTTCAGAACATTATTCCTCGACTACAACTATTGTTGAGGAATGATGGTGGGCATATTGAACATTTCCTGTAAAGAACATTATCTTCGCTTTGTCTTACTTTGTTATGCTAACTATTGCCATTCCGATCAGATGAACTTTTTGTATTTTTTTGGTTCTAATCAAACCTCATGTCATTCCAAGCATGTGTGTCAATTTAAAACTCTCTATCTACATTATTCCGTGATTTATTCAGTTTTCAAATTTATACTGAGTTTTTGATCTTCCGGTACATACGCAACAGGAGAAAAGGTTCTCTAGAAGGACTTTCTGCAATGAATTCGACAATAAATTAGGAAATAGAGATTTTATAGTGAAAATGCTTTCTGTTTTTCATAAACAACTGCCTGCTCCAGTGTATCAGCTTATACTTCAGGATTCCTGACAAGTGGTTGGCTACAATACTCTAGTGTATGTTGCTGAATTCAAGAACGTGATTCACGCGCCAATTGATTTTGCATCTCAAGAATGTGATTCTGAGTACAGTGCAGACATTGATCTCGCCAAATCTTCCTATTGTGATTCTGCGTCTTGTTTCGTGCATTTTTTTGAGAAACCTCATACACTGAAGCGACAAGAAAACTGGTATAGACATGCGTATTCAAATAGAGAGAGATATGTAAACAGGCAGAACACGGCGCTGCGGTCGGCAACGCCTACATGAGACAAGTGTCTGGCGCAGAAGATCGGTTACTGCTACTGCAATGGCAGGTTATCAAGGTTTAAATGAGTTTGAACGTGGTGTTATAGTCAGCACACGAGCAATGTGATACAGCATCTCAAAGGTAGCGAAGATGTGGGGGTTTTCCCGTACCACCATTTCACGAGTATGCCGTGAATATCAGTAATCCGGTAAAAACATCAAATCTCCGACATCGCTGCAGCCGGAAAAAGATCCTGCAACAGCGGGACCAATGACGACTGAAGAGAATCATTCAACGTGATAGATGTGCAAGTCTTCCACAAATTGCTGCAGATTTTAATGTTGGGCTATTAACAAGTGTCAGCGTGGGAACCATTCAACGATAACATCATCATCGAAGACTTTCGGAGCCAAAAGCCGACTCGTGAACGCTTGATGACTGCACGATACAAAGAGTTACGCCTCGCCTGGGCCCGTCAACACTGACGTTGGACTCTTGATGACTGGAAAAATATTGCTTGGTCGGAAGAGTCACGCTTCAAATTGCATCGAGCGAAATGACGTGTGAATCCACGGACTCTGCATATCAGCAGGGGACTGTTCAAGATGGTGGAGGCTCTGTAATGGTGCGGAGCGTGTTCAGTAGGAGTAATATGGAAGCCCAGATACGTCTAGATGCGACTCTGTAGGTGTCACGTACGCAAGCATCCTATCAGATCACCTGCATCCATTCATGTCCATTGTGTATTGCGAGGGACTTGGGAAATTCCAGCAGGAAAACGCAACACGTCCAGAACTGCAACAGAGTGGGTCCAGGAACACTCATCTGAATTTAAACAATTCCGATAGCCACCAAACTCCCCAGACACGAACATTATCGAGCATATCTGGGATGCCTTGCAACGTGCAGTTCAGAAGAGGTATCCACTCCCCCGTACTCTTACGGATTTATTGACTGCCCTGTAGGATTCATGGTGTCAGTTCCCTCCAGCACTACTTCAGACACTAGTCAAGTTCATGCCAGGTCGTGTTGCGTGGTTGCGGGGACCCTACACGATATTATGCAGGTGTACCAGAGTGAGTCTTGGCTCTTCAGTGTATAACACATTTTTAAAGTCCGGTAGTGGGTAAATTAAGTGTTGTTGTAGTTGTTGTGGTCTTCAGTCCTGAGACTGGTTTGATGTAGCTCTCCATGCTAATCTATCCTATGCAAGCTTCTTCATCTCCGAACGAATACTGCAACTTACATCCTTCTGAATGAGCTTAATGTATTCACGCCTTGGTCCACCTCTACGATTTTTAAGCTCCGCTCTTCCCTCCAATACTAAACTGATGATCCCTTGATGCCTTAGGACGTGTCCTATTAACCGATCCCTTCTTCTAGTCAATTTGTGCCACAAATTCCTCTTCTCCTGAATTCTATTACGTCATCTACCCATGTAATCTTCAGCATTCTTCTGTAGCTAAACATTTTGAAAGCTTCTACTCTGTTCTTGTCTACAATATTTATCTTCGATGTTTCATTTCCATACATGGCTACACTCCATACAATAACTTTCAGGAAAGATTTCTGACACTTAAATCTACACTCGAAGTTAACAAATCTCTCTTCATCAGAAACGCTTTCCTAGTCATTGCCAGTCTACATTTTGATCCCCTCAATTCCACCACCATCAGTTATTTTGCTCCCCAAATAGCGAAACTCATATACCACTTGTGCCAAAACCTTCTCTTCTCTCCAATCCTATTCAATACTTCCTCATTAGTTATGTGATCTATCCATCCAATCTTCATTCATCTGTAGCACCACATTTCGAAAGCTTTTATTCTCTTCTTGTCCAAACTATTTATCGTCCATGTTTCACTTCCATACATGGCTACACTCCATACAAATACTTTCAGAAATGACTTCCTGACACTTAAATCTATACTCGATGTTAACAAATTTCTCTTCTTCATAAACGCTTTCCTTGCCACTGCCAGTCTACATTTTATATCCTCTCTACTTCGACCATCATCAGTTATTTTACTTCCTAAATAGCAAAACTCCTTTACTACTTTAAGTGTCTCATTTCCTAATCTAATTCCCTCAGCATCACCTCATTTAATTCGACTACATTCCATTATCTTCATTGTGCGTTTGTTGATATTCATCTTATGTAGTCCTTTCTAGACACTGTCCATTCCTTCAGCTGCTCTTTCAGGTCCTTAGCTGTCTCTGACAGAATTACAATGTCGTCGGCGAACCTCAAAGTTTTTATTTCTTCCCAGTGGATTTAAATTCGTACTCCATATTTTACTTTTGTTTCCTTAAAGGCTTGCTCAATATACAGATTGAATAACATTGGGGAAAGGCTACAACCCTGTCTCATTCGCTTCTCAACCATTGTCTCCCTTTCATGAGCCTCGTATCTTATAACTGCCATCTGTTTTCCGTACAAATTGTAAATACACTACTGGCCATTAAAATTGCTACACCAAGAAGAAATGGAGATGATAAACGTGTATTCATTGGACAAAAATATCATACTAGAACTGACATGTGATTATATTTTCAAGCAGTTTGGGTGCATAGATCCGGAGAAATCAGTACCCAGAATAACCACCTCTGGCCGTAATAACGGTCTTGATACGCCTGGGCATTGAGTCAAACAGAGATTGGATGGCGTGTACAGGTACAGGTGCCCATGTAGCTTCAGCACGATAGCGCAGTTCATCGAGAGAAGTGAATGGCGTGTTGTGACGAGCCAGTTGCTTGGCCACCATTGACCAGACGTTTTCAATTGGTGAGAGACATGGAGAATGTGCTGGCCAGGGCAGCAGTCGAACATTTTGTGTATCCAGAAAGGCCCGTAAAGGACCTGCAACATGCGGTCGTGCATTATCCTGCTGAAATGTAGGGTTTCGCAGGGATCGAATGAATGGTAGAGCCACGGAGCGTAACACATCTGAAATGTAACATCCACTGTTCAAAGTGCCGTCAATGCGAACAAGAGGTGACCGAGACGTGTAACCAATGTCACCCCATACCATCACGCCGGTATGGCGACGACGAATACACGCTTCCAATGTGCGTACACCACGATGTTGCCAAACACGGATGCGACCTTCATTATGCTGTAAACAGAACCTGGATTCATCCGAAAAAATGACGTTTTGCCATTCGTGGACCCACGTTCGTTCGTTGAGTACACCATTGCAGTCGCTGCTGTCTGTGATGCAGCGTCAAGGGTAACCGCAGCGACGGTGTCCGAGCTGATAGTCCATGCTGCTGCAAACGTCGTCGAACTATTCATGCAGATGGTTGTTGTCTTGCAAACGTCCCCATCTGTTGACTCAGGGATCCAGATGTGGCTGCACGATCCGTTACAGCCATGCCGATAAGATGTCTGTCATCTCGACTGCTAGTGATTCGAGGCCATTGGGATCGAACACGGCGTTCCATATTACCCTCCTGAACGCACCGATGCCATATTGTGCTAACAGTCATTGGAACAACGCGAGCAGCAATGTCGCGATACGATAAACCGGAATCGCGATAGGCTACAATCCTTACACGAGGCATCGCAACAACGTTGCACCAGACAAAGCCGGTCAACTGCTGTTTGCGTATGAGAAATCGGTAGGAAACTTTCCTCATGTCAGCACGTTGTAGGTGTCGCCACCGGCGCCAGCCTTGTGTGAATGCTCTGAAAAGCTAATCATGTGCATATCACAGCATCTTCTTCCTGTCGGTTAAATTTAGCGTCTGTAGCACGTCATCTACTCGGTGCAGCAATTTTAAAGGCCAGTTGTGTAACATTTGGCTCAGAATTTGAAAGAGAGTATTCCAGTCAACATTGTGAAAAGCTTTCTCTGAGACTTATAATGCTTGAAACGTAAGTTTGCCTTTCCTTAGTCTGTCTTCTAACTTAAGTCTTAGTGCCAGTCTTGGCTCACGTGCCCTAACATTTCTACGGAATCCAAACTGATCTTCCCCGAGGTAACACAATCGAATGCTTTCACCATGTTAATCACAGTGGTACGAAGAGGCTTCTAAATGCAACTGGAGCACGGAATTCCCGTTGGAGGCGAGGGATTTTCGTCGTCGGTGGAGCGCGTGCAGCGCGTCCGCGGCTCGGCTGCAGCGGGTTTCGCGCGTCCGCCGCGGGGTCGCTGGACTGGCCGCTGTGCAGGCGGGCCGGGCGCACTGGGCGTGGTCGGCGTCGGCAAGCGGTCAGCCGGAGCGCCGCGCACTCAATCAGCGGCGCTTGTTCGCCGCTCTGCAGCCGCAGACGCAGCCGAATTATTAAAAACGGGACGGCCGGCCGCGAAAGGGACCGAACAATGCGGGCGCGCCGGTGCCGCGAAATGCGAGTAAAAAAAAAGCCCTCCTCCGAAACAGAGCAACCCGAATGATCTAATTTTCCGGTACACGCGTTACTGCCGCCTGTTCTGAGAGCGGTGTTAATTAATAGTCCTGTGTTACAGCTTCCCTTCTATTCACCATCGACTCCGCAACTCTGCGGGTTCCATAGGTACGGGATTCATAGTTAACACCTTCCCAAAAACACGACATTTATCTATAGTCCCTAACAGTTTCAACAGTTAGTTCCTACGCGTCAACTGCAATAATCGTTTTCTTATTCCTCCTGGGAGCTACCCACGTTAAATAATTAACGTCAGACTGGACGTTGTGACACATTTTATAGGTGTTTGTAGGAAGTGCGAACACGGAAGTAGGGGCACCACTCCTTTCCTCGGAGTAATTCGTATTAGTTTCTGTTTATTGGGGTCCACAGCCCTGCAGTACTTAACAGCAAAAATACTCCATCTGTAATTTTATTAAATGTATTTATTCACATTCGCATTTCGGCTTGTCACGCTATTCTCAAGTGACAGCGCACGGTGAAGTGTGTCAATGCATAACGGTTACTTTTATGACGATACTGTCGTCATGGTAAAAGTTTCGAGAACATACCTTCACCGAAGAGTCAAGCAGTATATTGCTCCCTCCTACGTATATCTCGCGAAGCGACCATGAGTATAAAAGCAGAGAGATAAGAGCCCACACAGAAGCATACCGACAATCCTTCTTTCCACGAACAATACGAGACTGGAATAGAAGGGAGAACCGATAGAGGTACTCAGGGTACCCTCCGCCACACACCGTCAGGTGGCTTGCGGGGTATGGATGTAGATGTAGAGGTGTTTACCTTTCTCGTCTAAGTAAATATACTTAAAAAGAAAAGAACACCTGGCACTTGCGTAATGATTCCCACATGTTTCATACACTGCGCACTTCATTTCCACCATGTGTTGACCAGATGACTGGAAACTAAGAGTACAACATGGCATGAATTAGATTCCTTTTACACGGACGCTCCAATGTTACTGCGCACTAGCGACCCACTTCGGTTGCGGACGAGCTGCAATACGTTTCTGAGGCTGGACGACTTTTATGGCGTAGAAACAATAAATGACACACACAAACATTCTTGCTGAATTACTCTATCTATCACTAAAAACCGTACCAAATACCCTAAACAGTTCCTGAGATCAGCCTTCACATGAAGGTAGAGAAACTTCAAATTAGTAGATGTATAGACATGAAGCGTGTTCCCTCATCATATTATGGCCGTACCGGCCTCCCTTTGTCCCTAATATCCGTCGATAATATCGATCTATCCTCAACACATACAGGGTGTAGGTAAGGATACTGTGATAACTGACACCTTGATATGCAGGGTGTTACAAAAAGGTATGGCCAAACTTTCAGGAAACATTCCTCACACACAAATAAAGAAAAGACGTTATGTGGACATGTGTCCGTAAACGCTTAATTTCCATGTTAGAGCTCATTTTAGTTTCTTCCACCTACGCTCAATGGAGCACGTTAACATGATTTCTTACAGGATACTGCTGCTAGAACATGTGCCTTTACAAGTACGACACAACATGTGGTTCATGCACAATGGAGGTCCTGCACATTTCAGTCGAAGTGTTCGTACGCTTCTCAACAACAGATTCGGTCACCGATGGATTGGTAGAGGCCGACCAATTCCATGGCCTCCACGCTCTCCTGACCTCAACCCTCTTGACTTTCATTTATGAGGGCATTTGAAAGCTCTTGTCTACGCGACCCCCGTACCAAATGTAGAGATTATTTGAGCTCGTATTGTGGGCGGCTGTGATACAATAAGCCATTCTCCAGGGCTGCATCAGCGCATCAGGGATTCCGTGCGACGGAGGGTGGATGCATGTATCCTCGCTATCGGAGGACATTTTGAACGTTTCCTGTAACAAAGTGTTTGAAGTCACGCTGGTACGTTCTGTTGCTGTGTATTTCCTTTCCATGATTAATGTGATTTGAAGAGAAGTAATAAAATGAGCTCTAACATGGAAAGTAAGCGTTTCCGGACACATGTCCACATAAGATATTTTCTTTCTTTGTGTGTGAGGTATGTTTCCTGAAAGTTTGGCCGTACCTTTTTGTAACACCCTGGATACCCACTTCTGTTTGATAGTTTTTACTCTGTGTGTAACAGTGTTCTCGAAAACATGTTACGGAAGTTAGTACTTGACGTTTTCTGCACAGTCGTAACTACGCCATGAAGTGGACCACACCTGTTTTGTGTCCACAAGTCCACACTTTAGTACCTGACCTGCTGCCCATTGGAAAATAAATATTAATGGTTTGCTTGTGCCACGCGTACTTGGAGATACTGTAACCTCCACACTACATTTTGTTTCTGCATGGAATTTAGCCCATTCCCCCCCCCCCCCCCCCCCCCACACACACACTATAAGATCTACGTATTACCAAAACTACGTACTGTTATCCAACTTAAACTCATATCATAACCTTTGACTGAACAGAACCTAATTTGAACTGAACTGTAATTGATCTCAATGCAACTTGTCTTATATTACCTGCGTAACTGAAGTAAAATAATTATCTGGCCCTAATCAAAATTTCCACTTACCTCGCGTATTGACAACATTGTTGCAAATTTCTCGAAAGGACAACAGCAAACAGACAGCGGCCATGCTAGACTTCTGTTTCCAAAAAAAAAATTCCAGCTGTTGCATACCGCATGTGGTAATGCGTTATTGAGTTGAGAACAGTAGGGGTGAGTAAAGTAGCTATTCCTTTGACATGATATTCCAAAATAGCTTAACGATACTATGCTTAATGCAGTTAACAATGATTTCAAAAGGGCACAATATTAACAGAGAATTTCTGTAAAAATCAAACTGCTTAATCAATATGTTAATGCAAGACTCAGGGAAGTGGGGTAGTCTTTCTCTCAGCTCTGAGCACTTTAACTAGCCGGCAGTAATTATTCTCATAAACTAGCTGCGCAGTGTTGCCTAAGAATACTTCTCTTCAAAAAATAGTATTATTCAAAATATATATTCTCTTCGGTTTCTAATATATAAATCTTATTCGCCCTTGCTGTCCTTTATAATCAATCTTTCTTCATCTAACAAATACAATCACAAGTCTACACAGCACTACTAAATACGTCCAATACCTGCAACGCTTCAATTAAGAACGTATCAGACTGTGCAGAGGCAAAGGCTGTTTTCCAAAAAGGAAATTGGTCATGGCTCCTTAGAAAACTGAATGAGAAAAAAATTGCACTTTGACAGGATGCGGATGCGATTTTGATGATGACTGAGTATTTTTGTTCTGGCTCTTCATCTTCGTGTAACTACTACTGGTTACATCCATTTGAACCTTACAGGATATGACTTCTGCCTTTTTGCGAACACACAACTTTTTCTTTTTATTCAAACACGTCTGTTTGCGAAAGCCGCAACTATATATATATATATATATATATATATATATATATATATATATATATATATATATAATTTCCTGCTCAACCCTTGACGAAACGTTGGGAACGGAAGTTTCTTGGACCAAAGCCATACAATCCAAAGACTCAGCAGCAACTAACAGTTGATTTTACCAGGACTGTGTAACCTTAATCGGTGTAACAGCACCCATTCCCTGTGCGTAAAATTTTACATTGTGTTGAAATATTTCAGTATATCGACAAATGAGAGTTATCAAGTAGGATGGAACGGCTTAAGCTGAAGCTGCAGATAGTTGGTATACGCCACGTCCGCAATACAAACTATGCTATCACCTACGAACATTATTCAGACCGAGCCGTTTACAACCAACCCTTAACGACTTCAGTGCATGCGTGAGTCACCAACACAAACATGAAGCATATTACCACGAATGTATTTCCAGCATCGCAACTGTGACTTGCTTGAGTCGGAAACGGATAGCAACGACGCAGTCAATAGAGATACGAGGGCTGATCAACAAACACTGAGACAGATTTTTTCACAGTTGTTTATTATTCCATTTCAGTGTTCAATTCCTCTTTTTCAAAGTAGTCCCCGCCTACTTCAATGCAGTTTCTAGAACGTTTCTGTCAGTCCTCGAACACATGGTGTGGGTAATTCTTTGTCAGGTCTTCCAGAATCGTCTCACTTTATATATGCATCAGACTTCTCAAATCGAAATCCACGAAAGTTGGCCGTTTGTGATGGGAATAACAAAACAAAATTACTGCATGCAAAATCGGATTTATGAGACGGATGCGGTACACATTTAATGCCAATCTGAGCCAGAAACTGCTTACTTGTTTTGCGACGTGAGGTCGCGTGTTGTTATGATGAGGTCGCCACCCAATCCGAGAAACTTCTGGCATTTCGTTGCAATGTGCTTCCTAAGTTTAGCCAATACTGACGTGTAGTATGCTGCCGTGACAGCAGTATGAGGGGAAACAGCAAGCTGGAAAATCGTTCGATGATAGTCAAAAAATATGATCACTTCCGCTGCGGATGGAACAATATTCGCCGTTTTTTGGTGTTGGAGAACCTGACGGTTTCCTTCAGGATCTGAATGATGTAGCCATGACTCATTACCTGTTTGCAAAACAAAGCATTACTGCCAATCAACAGAGAGACACAGTATATTACGGCCGATCTTCATTCGCACAGCCTTTTGTTCGGGAGTCAACAAACTTGGCACCAACGGCGACAAACAAGAGTGATGTGATGATCACGCACCGTCGTAAAGACAATACCATCTCAAATTCTCAACACTTCACTGAGTTCACGCAATGTTATGGGCCGATGCTCGAGAACAATCATAGCAATTCTGTTGATGTTGACTACTTCGGCTGCAGTGGACGAGCGGTTGTAGGCGCTTCAGTCCGGAACCGCGGGACTGCTACGGTCGCAGGTTCGAATCCTGCCTCGAGAATGGATGTGTGTGATGTGCTTAGGTTCGTTAGGTTTAAGTAGTTCTAAGTTATAGGGGACTGATGACCTTGAATGTTAAGTCCCATAGTGCTCAGAGCAATTTGGACTATTTGATGTGAAGCCGAAACACCAGGCCCACCTTGGTTAACAAATGAAAGTCGGCCGTGTTTGAAGTCATTGACCTCCCCTAAACACTGATGCAAGACATAGCGCATCTTCAACGAATGCTTGCTGCAGCTTTTCGTAAAGTTTCAGTGGCTGTATGTTTTAAACGAACACAGGATTTTATTGCGCCGTACTGGTCCCTTCGGATGACCTCCATCGTTTGGTATGCGGCATGCAAAGAGATTCTACAAAATCGAGTATTACCAGTACCTACCGGTACGAGAGTGCTGCCGCCTACATACATGTTGTTGTTGTTTTTGTTGTTGTTGTGGTCTTCAGTCCTGAGACTGGTTTGATGCAGCTCTCCATGCTACTCAATCCTGTGCAAAGCCTCTTCATCTCCCAGTACCTACTGCAGCCTACATCCTTCTGAATCTGCTTAGTGTATTCATCTCTTGGTCTCCCTCTACGATTTTTACCCTCCACGCTGTCCTCCAGTACTAAATTGATGATCCCTTGATGCCTCAGAACATGTCCTACCTTACACATAAAAACTCGCCGTCTTCAAACATTCACGGTACAGATAGGATAAAAATCGAGACTGACTTTTTTCCTATAGCTACGGATGCTCCGACTGGCGCTGCCTTTGTTGATCAGCCCTCGTATAACTGTATATTGCGAAGTGAACCATTTTACGGTATCCCGAAGCCACGGAAAGAGAGCGTGCTGTGTGCCGCGGTGGAGCGCCATAAGACCGCCCCGTTAGCAGGCCGGGATTTTATGATGCCGCATTCCGTCACGTGCAGCGGCCACAGTTCAGCGAGACAATAGGCGCCCGGGGTTAATTGAATCTCCCGCGGGAAGAAGTCGGCGGGGCGGCCCGCACCGCAGAGCACAGGTGTCCGTCCGCGGCCGAGTGGGGCTGCCTTTGTTCGATTCGCACTTTACGAGCGTGAGGTAGCCGCAGTTTACCAAAGTTTATTAACCGTCGCTGTTCTTCCAGTAGGCCCACTCAGAAAGAATCTCTGTTCTCGTGCACAGGAACCATTTGCCGGGACGCGCAGGTCGCTTAAGAGTCGTAAAACAAAACCCTTAACACAATATAATCAACGAAGAATTACGCGACGGATTTGTTGTATTACGTGTTGTAGTTTCATTTGCCACACCCGCTGTTCAGCAACTCAAACAGTTTTGTTTATATACCTGTGCGCAAAGGAGATTGTACGGAACGACCAAGAGTGACTGAAGATAGCGTTGAACAAGTGAGACTCTTTCACGAGCAACCCCACGAAATCATCTCGGAAGGCAAGTCGTTAATTATCAATTCCAGAGACATCTTATGGGAACTTCTAAGGAACTGCTTACAACTACTTCCTCATCATCTGAAAAAAAAAAGTTCAAATGGCTCTGAGCACTATGGGACTTAACATCTGAGGTCATCAGTCCCGTAGAACTTAGAACTACTTAAACCTAACTAACCTAAGGACATCACACACATCCATGCCCGAGGCAGGATTCGAACCTGCGACCGTAGCGGTCGCGCGGTTCCAGACTGCAGCGCCTAGAACCGCTCGGCCACACCAGCCGGCCATCATTTGCAGTTGTTACAAGCACTAAGCCTACATACTACAGCTTACGTGCCAACTTTGCAAACGAAATGTTGCTGCATGACGAAGAAGATTTCCTGTATCGTTGCCTTCAGTGACTAATGGATATTTCACAAAGTGGAAGTGTCAACACATATAATGTGCCCTTCTTGGGATCAGCGCATCCCTACGAGATGGTACAGTTGGAAAGAGACTTCCCTACATTGAATGTTTTTTTGTGTCATATGCTGGTGGGAAGTTTATGAGCCTTCCTTTTTCGGTGAAGCAGCCGTCACTGCTGTTTCTTACCCTGATGGGATAGAACTATGGCTCAATTGGAAGGAGCTGAACCACTGAAGTTTATTTGGCAGCAAGGTGGTGCGCTGCCACACTGGCATAGCTCAGTACGTGATTAGTTGAACGACATTGTACACGATGGCTGGATTGGTCGCAAGGGACAGGATGACAGAGATTGTTTTGCACGACCTCCACGTTCACACACGATCTGACGCCATGCGATTTTTACCTGTGGGGTTTTATAACGGATCATGTGTATGTGTATCCCTTTCCAGCTGATCCACCCGACTTTCGAAACAGCATTGTTGCAAAAATTACTCCAGACATTGATCAAGGTTTGGGGAGACCTTGCCTCTTATAAGAAAAACTGTTTCAGTTGCTCTTTGATTTGATTTATTATTTAGAATTGTAAGTTGAATGCAATAAGTGCTACTAAGCCTTAAAACTCGTACATTCATTTTGGAGCACCCTGTATAATCACTCTCCTTTATACGCGGATTTCGGCTGTTGGGAGTTTCCAAATGCGTACTCCTATACTCCAAAATTTACACCGTAAATCTTTGTGTCTGTAGACAGATGGACATCTCTCATTTAATAGGTAACGGCTGTCACGCCCACAAAAGGTGACGGTGTAAATTTACGAGCATGGGAGTGCGCCCTTGAAAAAAAGCAGACAACCGAATTAAACTGATCGTGGTATAAATGACAGTGATTATATTAGAGCCATGGTGGAAAACTGAAGCGTCTTTCAATAAATTTGTGGCTGTGGCACCCGAAATGGGACCTTATTAAGTGTCTAAGAAAACCCATGCTTTAGACAATATCCAGCATTGTCTTCGCCTGGAAATCCGTCTACTGAAGAAGAAGTAACGGATTCACACAAATGCAACTAATGCAAATTGGGTCCATAGCGAACGGATATTACATGTGCGCTAAACAAAGCAAGTTACACGCAGTGTCTATATTTTCGTCACGATGCCGAACAGAATCTTACGAGTTAGCATAAAATCTTGTTTGAAGAAACAATGATTGTAACACACCATGAACGCGGCTGACCCTGCGTAGGAATCGCTACCACCATGGTCGACAAAATATGGAGGAATGATGGCACACCCACGACTGCTACAGCATTTAAACGAATGCTGGCAGAGCAAGAGTATCCCCGAAGACTAAATGATTGCCAGAGTTATATCAATTTTTCAAAACAGAGATAAAAACCAATGCAATAACTACAGAAAAATAAATTTCCTGCACTCAATCTACAAGATGTATGCTGAGATTTTAAATATAAGACTTAAAAACAAAACGGAAATAGTGCTGCGTGGGTTTTGGGAAAGTACGCTCCACGGAAGATGATGGTTTTACTTTACAGCAAATAAAAGAAGCAGAGTGCACAATAAAAACATACACATTGCTATTATTGGTTTTAAACAAAACTTCAACGGTAGACAGAAAAAGTGGAAGATTGTGACGAATTGTGGATATCCAAATCGTCTAATAAATTGGATAAAAAGTTTATATCAGAACACTATTACCACTCTAGATCTCAACGAAAAAAATGAATAATGCCAACTAACTACTGTATCTCCCCAATTTTGTTAGCCACTTATATACAGGACAGAGTTTCAAAAAAGTATACCCCTAAACAGGTGAGCCGGCCGCTGTGGCCGAGCGGTTCTAGGCGCTTCAGCCTGGAACCGCACTGCTGCTACGGACGCAGGTTCGAATCCTGCCTCGGGCATGGATGTGTGTGATGTCCTTAGGTTAGTAAGTTTTAAGCAATTCTAAATTCTAGGGGACTGATGACCTCAGATGTTAAGTCCTATAGTGCTTAGAGCCATTTGAACCATTTAGACAGGTGAGCCCTTGCAGACAGTATATGATGACGATGCGGTGATACTAGTAGACTACTAAGAAGCAGAGTGCACAAGAAAACGACACTCCGAAAGGAATTTACTTACTGAATAAAACATGCACGAAATTTCAAATGGAGATATCACCCGAAAACGCTAAGACAAGGGCCTTCATGGGGAAAGAACACATTAGAACCAAAATAGTGATAGTGTAGAAGATTTTAGAAGAAACAACCACTTCATTTACCTAGGGTATGAAGTGACATAGGGATTGAGCTAAGGTACAGAAATTAAGGTCAGTAAATTCAGCCAGGTACGTAGAACAATTAACAGTAATGTTGTAAAAATCTTTTTGAATATTCAGCTCGTCGGGAAAATTTTAAATTTCACATATGAAAGATATTCAAATTAAATTATGCGAAGCTGTTGCAATCCCCTGTCTGCTCTATGGAAGAGAGACCTGGGTGATTATCAAAACGCAAGAAAGCCTTATTTAGGCACAAGAAATGAGATTCCAGAGAAGAGTTGAATATTTCACAGCAGTAGACAGACTATGGAATCAAGATACTGGAGAAGAATTAAAAATGTTTAGTCCAAATGATACAATTATAGATCACAGAAGGCAATGGAACGAACATCTAGAAAGAAAGGAGAGTGGGAGACTCACCTTAAAGGCTGGAAATTAAAAGTGCCAAGTGGGGTACTATAATAGGATTTTTTTATAATAACCTAAGAGAAAAAAGGAGAGGAAGCAGAAAAGCTACTGCGTTCTAGAGAGTCATGACTCACTGTGCAGCAGAACTCCACACGCCCACTTGCCGTTGCCCCGCACTGAACAGCAAAGTGATTTACAGAACAGAGGTCCATGCAGTTTTTTAAAGCCCCAACTGGCCAATTGTGACCTCCGCCAGCCAAGCGTCATTGACCAACACAGCCGACACTGGCACCCCTTCACGATGCCCCGTGAAGAGGCCATCGCTGGCACGACTTGGCCAGATGGGCCGCCCCGTGATCTGATCAGGATGATCCGATCACGATCAGGTGGGCCGATGGCTGCTGTCTCGTTCACCTCGAGCTCGCCCGACAAAGGCCATCACGAGGACCTTGCTCCAGCGTGAACTACTCTTGTCCTCCAGTTGACGGAGAATCGTAATGCGTGTTCAGAAAGGAACAAGCCGGAGGCTGTAAAATGAAAACCATTGAAAGAATCGAAGTGCCATTGCCTACGGAAGACGATGTGGTCCCCCATAAGAGCTCTGAGGTCCGAAACTCGCCGCTGTAGGGACGCAGGAGCACATCCATGTGACTATGGAGTGAGCACATGCATGCGTCGACCGTCCACTGCACTGTGTCGTCCTGAAAAACGGTGAAACGGACGCGTCTAAAGAAAAGGGGTGTAGTGCGTTTCCCTAGAGTGGATGGGGTACAGGGAACGGAAATTCCTCAAAGAATAGCACAAGTGCACAAAGAGCCCTTGAAAGTGTCAAGGTGTGGCACAACGATTCAAGGAAGGCCGGATGTCATTGGTCGATGATGCACTGTCAGGAACGTCCCATGGTACCATTATCTATGCCCTCATTTCTGGAGGCTGGTGAGTAACGGTGGCAGCCATTGCCCCAGAGGTCGGACTGAGCGTCGGATTTGCAAGTGGACATGCAGTGTCTTCGTACACTTGGGCGAGTCTTCGATTAATTACCATTCCCCGCACCCCTTCCGCTGTAAGAACACGCACTACACCTCTTTGCTTTTATTTTAAAGCCTCCATTTCTCGGTTTTCAGCCCATGTGCGCAATGGTTGGTCGATGCGTGTACGTGCTCGCTTTGTCGTCAGGTGGGTGTGCTTCGACGTCGCTCTAGTGACTGGTTTGGGGCCTTGGCGTTTTTAACGGGACCACACCTTCTTCCGTAGCCAGTGACATTACGATATCTTCAGGGGTTTTGATTTTGAAGTGTCCAACTCGTTTCTTTTTGATTTAATCGGTTATACCTACAGATTAACACACATTTGCGAACAAAAAATTTTTATTAGGAGCAATGCCGCCGCTTAATTTTACAAAAAGATAAACTTCCTTCAAAAAACAAAAAGCTTCTTCTCCTGCCAAAATTTTGTAACAAGCCAAGAATCATGCCCCTTTATTGAATTGAAATATTGACGACTGAACTGAATTTACGTTCCTTTGCCTGGTTTTTCTCGACGCTCTCCGGCGTATGCCGAGGAAGTAGACGGGTGCAGAGTCCGAGGTCGTTGGTCGGCGTAGCGAAGACGTGGCACCTGGACGTTCCGGTTGCGTCGAAGTATCTTCCGGGCGGCAGTCCGTGGCGGTTCGAAAGACACCTGCTTTCCTTTCTTCCGGCTATTTAACACGGCGGCTTCAGTCTTCCTCCGCTGATTCCGGAGTGATGATTGGCGGCCGTTGGCGATCCCTGATTGGCGGATGGTGATATCCTAGCGTGACCATCCGCGACGGAAAAAGGCTTGTGCGCGTGCGTAGTTGGCGGCTGGCTGAATATTTGGCGGGAACGCCTCTAGCGCAGGCTGGCGGAACGCGCCGGTACTAAGTCGCAGGCGCCGCTTAAACTCTGCCGCGGTAGCCGATCGTTGCGTTTGTGTGGCTGTGGGCGCCACAGCATAATCTATATAGACTGAAGCGGCGAGTGAAAATTTTTACCAAGGCCGAGGCTCGGACCCGAATCTCCTGCTTACTAGACAGATGCGTTAGTCACTACGCTGCCTTAGCACAGCGGTTCACACAAGTGCACGGATTATCATGGCACGCCTCCTTCCTCAATCCAAACTATCAATGCCGCCCCAGTCTTCTTTAAATTCCCTCTTACATACTAACTTGCTCAGGCTCTCAGTGTTGTTGGAATACCACCTCAGCATCTAACCGCTGTGCCACGGCGGCTTAGTGGCTAACAAGCTTAGTAAGCAAGAGATAAAGAGTTCGATTCCCTACCTTGGTACACATTTTCACTCGCCGCTTCATTCTGTTTACACAAATCTGTATGAGACCAGTAAAGCCTCTGAAACTGTATGATTTCATTCGTATCTTCTTGAATGCACTTTATATTACACTCATGAGAGCAATAACAGTACTGTCCTGTAAAGAGGGCAGCCGCGAGGATCTCTTTGTCAACTGCTCATCAACGTTTACTGTTGAAATATTTCTAACGAGAGTTAGAAATTGGCCGGCCGATGTGGCCCAGTGGTTCTAGGCGCTTCAGTTTGGAACCGCGCGACCGCTACGGTCGCAGGTTCGAATCCTGCCTCGGGCATGGATGTGTGTGATGTCCTTAGGTTAGTTAGGTTTAAGTAGTTCTAAGTTCTAGTGGACTGATGACTTCCCATAGTGCTCAGAGCCATTTGAACCATTTAGTTAGAAGTTGCGTTTGTCATTTAGTGCACATTTTCATTATATTTCAGTAGGAGGCTAGGGCATTATCTATTGCTAGTAAGGGCGCAGAGCTGTAGCCGAGAGATCCTAGGTGCTTCAGTATGGAACAGCTCGACCATTACGGTCGCAGGTTCGAATCCTGCCTCGGGCATTTATAGTAGCAAAATAGTGCTTCGAGTGTTTGAGTATTCAGCTTCCCCTGCCGTCTCCTTAATTTCTTATCAGCACAGTTCTCCCCTTTATAAACGCAGTCCGAAACTACCAGGTTTAAAATTGTGTACATGTTTAAGGATCCTAAACTGTGTATGATGAGATACGGAAGTATTCGTCATAACATGACCATCTATACTCCCCAAGCCACCTTGTGGTGTGTGGTGGAGAGTATTTAGTGTACCACTGGTATTTTTCCCTTTCTATGTGCCAGTTGCAAACGGTTCGCGGTAAGGACGATTGTTGGTAAGCCTGCGTGTCACCTTGAATCTCTCTAGCTTTACCTTCATTGTCTACCCGCGATATGTACACAGGAGGAAGCCATATATTGATTGATTGTTCTAGAAAAGTACGTTTTCGGAATATTGGCAACAAACCACTTAGAAATGTTTAGTCTCTTTTACTTACACAACATACACCTGATAGCAACAATAGCCAAGAATCCTTATGCGAGGCCGCAATTGTATTTTTTGCACTTTATAGAAATAATTCGTCTCGATAACATTTATAATATTAATCACTTGAAAATTTGTTCGCATCTGAGACGTTTGGAAGAACAAGCTTTCACCTTTCCTGGTAACAACCGTAATTTGTCGATATATTCTGATCGTTGTGATGGCGCGTGTCTGAAGGTAAAAGCTGGTTGTTGCGAAACGTTTCAGTTTTGATGTTATCTAATTTTCAGGCGATTAACATTATAAATGTGGTTACCCAAATTATTCTCATAAACTGATCCTGAGCTTTGTATCGTAAGCCCATTTTCTGTATTTGTTACCTGAAACAACTTTAAAGAGGGCCACAAATGATACTTCCAGAAACATTTAAAGACGAAAAAAATAAAATTTTAATATAACACGTTTTATGTCGGACTAAAAAGCGCCAAAGAATTTCTCCTAGCCCCACGATTCGTGATCGTAGATTTTTAATGTCTATGAAAATACTTGTAAAATTCACAAGGAATAACGTGGGGCGTATGTAACATAAGAGTTAAGATGTGAGCTACTCACGCATTATGTATTCCATGCACCCTACGTGTTTGTTTCCAAATTTTACAAATATTTTCATAGCTATTAAAAATTCACAGTCACAAATTTTCAGAATGAACTGTATGAGATTAGAATCGGTATAGGGGTAGGAGAAATTGTTTTTTAATTCTTAGTCCGACATAAAAAATCTCATACTTTATTTAAATAGCTATTTTTCTGCTTTTTAATCTTGTATGTGTGTGCGAAATATTTTCAATCGTACAGTTCGTACAGTTCGCGAAAAGACGCTGAAAGCAAAAATTACAGATTCGAGCAGACAAGGAGTGCTTCCCGCGAACCATTCACGAGTGGAACAGGAAAGGGGAGGAAATGGCAGTGGTATACAAAGTACCCGTCACCACACACCACGCAAACAAGCTAGTTAATATTGTTTTGTCATCCCGTTTGAGCTAAGTCGGAAGTTTCCAGTCTCTAAATCATCGGGAAGTTAGTTTAAAATGAACCACAAAATTTAACCGAAGAGGCAAATAGATAAATAAGAGAGCTAGTTAATAAAAACGCACTAAACGAGTCGTGTATATGCTAAATTTGGTTGAAATAGCTTCAGGCATCCCTGAGCTATAGTTTTATATCACCCCGTACACCCCCAATCTCAACTGTGGGAATGCTGTAAGACGGTACTGTCACAGTAAATTTGTTCCAGGTTACAAATGGTACGTTTGACCAGATTAGTTGAAATTACTTCAGCCGTTATAGACTTGCAACTATAAATCGAATGCGTTGTTGGCAGACATTTTGCTGTAGGTCATTTATGGACATTGCGACTGTAAGAGCTGTGACGCAGTCTGCTAAGCACAGCCATCGTGAAGGAAATCCAATTCGACAGGCTGTGCTCTGCGTTACGCTTCTTCGCCACACCTTTTTAAGACCCAGCCCTCCCCTCGTGCAAGTAGGCGATTTTTACTCCCACAAAATTCCACCGTCATCCAGATCCAAGCTTTGTTTAAAATTTCAAGTCACTAGCTCATCGGAAAATTAGTTTAAAATCAGTTGCGAAACTTGTACCACACAGAGAGGGTGTCAGCAAAAATATTCATCATAATTCACTATTGTCAATCGGTATTTGATATGTTTTACTATTTGACAACAGTGATCTGTGATGAATTTTATGTTAAATGTCACCATAGGTTTTACATCGGCATGTGATCTGTTTTAAATGTCATATGATAACTGTTGTTGGTCTGAGGATTGAAAATGTCATAATAAAGAAGAATTAACTATCAATTCATTACCTCTCTGGCCCGCAGCATGGTAGATGTCCTGTAATGACATAATAAAATAAAAGACGGTAAGGTACTAGAATTCTCATGTAACGGTTAATTGCTAAACGTTTTACTTTACCAGTGGGCCTATGTCGGCATTATCGCCATTTTAAGGCTATCTGCAACTAAATTCGATTTTTTAAAGATTGTAACATTATAACTGATAACAATTTTGTTTTACTGTATGCTGGTACTTACTTCTGTATTACATCGTGGCGCTGTGGCTGTCTTATAATCTCACTTTTGCATGGGTCGTTTCCACCTGCAGTCAAGTTTCTAAATATTTACTTAATGTCTATTAATTGCTATTGTTCACACGTGTAAGCCAGGTCTTTTATCACTTGTATATACTGTTGAGGTTTTGACGGCTACGATTGACATCTAATCCAGTGATGCTGTGTGGTTAAAATTTGTGCACATTAAAAAAATATACCACCCGATAAATGATTACGATACATCGACAAATGAATAAACAAATTGTAACCATGCAGCAACGCTGGATTAGCTGTCAATCGCAGCTGTCAAAACCACAACAGTAAATACAAGCGATAAAAGACCTAGCTTACACTGTGAACAACAGCCGTTAATAGATATTAAGACAAATATTTAAAAACTTGGCTGCAGCTGGAAACGACATAAGCAACAGTAAGGTTATATAAGTCAACGTCAGCACCACGAAGCAATACGGAAGTAAGTGCTAGCACACAGTAAAACAAAACTATTATTTAGTTATAATGTTACAACTTATAATAAATAGTATTTGGTTGCAGACAGCCTGAAAATGGCGATAATGCCGAACTAGAACTATTGCTAATTTAAACGACTAGCAGTTAGCATTTATAGCAGCATTCTGGTACATTATCGTTTTTTATTTTATTAATTATCAGCAACTGTCAGTGAAGCGGAATTTTTCTGCAACATTCGTTACCATTCCGTCCGAATACATGAGCTTACAAAAAAATGGTTCAAATGGCTCTGAGCACTATGGGACAACATCTGAGGTCATCAGTGCCCTAGAACTTAGAACTACTTAAACCTGACGAACCTACGGACATCACACACATCCATGCCCGAGGCAGGATTCGAAAGTGCGACCGTAGCAGTCTCGCGGTTCCGGACTGAAGCGCTTAGAACCGCTCGGCCACCCCGACCGACATTAGTTTACACTCCTACAACATTTTATATTTGGGAATGGTCGATCTCTTTCAGGAAAACGACAATACTCAGTTTCTCATTCGTTGCCGCATTACTACGGATCTGCTGTCAGATGTGTTGTTTCAGTTATGCTCTCCGAAAATTAAAGTAAGATATTCACAGCATTTCCAGTCAGAGTACCGAATTCAGTGGATGTGTTCCAGTACTTACTCTGACCACTTGCACAGGAGAACGATTCTCACCTGAAACAAGCGAGAACAGAACATTATACACTATCAAATTTAAAAAAAAAAATCATGTTTCTAAAGGAATAAGTTGCTTTCAACAAAAATATTTCTAGCTGATTACATGGCAGAGACCTAGGGCATAAATTGATGATTATATTATGAATTTCATCTCACTATCGTCACACGGTTTTATGGAACGAGAGAACACCTTCAACATAGGACTTAGGAAACAGACTCGTAATTTGGAAATAACAATAAAATGAGAATAACAAAAGTGGGAAGTGGGGCGTGATAGTCAAAGGTGGATAGTTGATAGTTGATGAAATACAAAGCTGGAATACATTGTCACTGTCGCTTAAAGTATTATCCTGATTTACTTTCTGTCCAATTAAATTCAAGGTGACAGGGGTAAACGTGGAGGTGTTGTAATCATCGGTATCTTAATATCTACACGCTCCAATGTGTTAGTTTTTTTTTTTTTTTTTTTTCATCTAGAAGCCGTTCTCACAAACACGTCATATGATACACTACCTGAGGTTTTCTGCACAGTTGTAACTGCGCCACTAATCAGACTATGCATATCAGTATAGACTCACACGTCTTGCACCCACGTGTCCACACTCCAAAACCTGACCTGCTGCCCAGAGGAAAGGATGCAAAAATGTGCAAATGTGTGTGACATGTTATGGTACTTAACTACTAAGGCCATCAGTCCCAAAGCTTACACACTACTTAACCTAAATTATCCTAAGGACAAACACACACCCATGCCCGAGGGAGGACTCGAACCTCCGCCGGGACCAGCCGCACAGTCCGTAACTGTAGCGCCTCAGACCGATCGGCTAATCCCGCGCGGCAGGAAAGGATGCATTTAACCTTTGACTACCAATAGGACGCATGTGACCCATTGTGGGTTATCAGAGAACCGGATGGATTTTATTGCGTGTTATTGCTACATATCAGTGCCCCGTTGGTAGAGGGAAGCCTGCTATTGGTTAGCAGATTTCTTATAATTGCACTTACAGGGTGTGCTGTCCTCAAATTTCATTGTTAGTCCTCGTCTCAGTATAATCACATCGATTTAGTTCGCATCTGCAGATAGGCAACACGAATATCAGATTCACAAGACGGGCAGCCTTCGCGCCTTCCTGGACACATCATGTCAACTATTTGCACCCAAGAATTGGGGACTGCCACATCACAAACGTAACCCATATTGAGCATCTGTAGTGCGGGTTAAACACTTGGAGAAGTGCTCTATCCACTGATGTATGTCTGTTTCACGTATGTCTTGAAGTTTTCGCACAATGGTCTTCTGAATCCTGAATGTACTTGTGAACAATCCTGTATGTCCTATCCTCCACCCCCCCCCTCCCCTCTGAACCTTCTTGGAAACGGCAAGAAATATTTTCATTTTGTTACTTATGAATACGACATTACTTAAAATAGCTGTATGGTAATTTTGTTGGAATAAAATGGTTATTCAAAGGGTTAACGATTTCACCTTTCCACCTGTACTTCGGGGTACTAACCAACTTAAAACAAACTACTACCAAAGCTAGAATTACTAGTCTGCAGATGAAGTAAATGCTCATGTAATGTTGCTCAATAAACTTTAGTCAGTCACCAATAAAAATATCTGCACTTATATCCTTAATTTTGAAACTCTCATTACAGCCTTCTAATTTTCACATGGGACCAAATTCAAAGAAACCTGGTACACATATCGCTCACCGTACGAAAAGAGTCACTTTGGCGTAAGAACGACCTATCATCAAAGGGGTGGGAGTGAAAAATGAATGTAGGCCACGACGCGGGGATATCCCGATTTTATTCATCCCAGTAATTCGAGAACGAGAGCAGTTCGTGACTTGCAACAAACTTCATTTTCGCAACATGAATGACGTTTGAATTTGTTATTACTAATCTCATGAAACTATTTCGAGAAAATATGATGTGGAGACAGCTTGAGCAATGAGGAGGAAAGAAAATGTGTAAAGCAAGATACTTAGTGATTTGAAGAGTATTGCGCAATTTAGGAGACACTCTGACTTTTAAACTTCATCAGATTTATAAAAACGCTTTTATTTGTTGATTTGTACTAAGTGGTGGGATTGAAAGTAATGTATACAATGCTTATACAATATTCAATGTGTTTAATCCTTGCTTGTAAACTACTTCAACAGCAACATGCATTGACGCGCACTCCAACCTATGCCTACAATGGGGGATGGCGGGGAGCACATCACGAATTGTGCAGGTTGGTTGGTTGATTTGGGGGAGCAGACCAAACAGCGAGGTCATCGGTCTCATCGGATTAGGGATGGAGAAGGCAGTTGGCCGTGCCCTGTCAAAGGAACCATACCGGCATTTCCCTAAAGCGATTTAGGGAAATCACGGAAAGACCTAAATCAGGATGGCCGGACGCGGGTTTGAACCGACGACCTACCGAATGCGAGTCCAGTCAACTAACCATTGCGCCAGCTCGCCCGGTGAGAACTATGCAGGCAGACACTGAGGGCAGATAATGTCATTGCGCTTACAGTAACTTACTTATTCATCATCACTGACGATAACAAACCTATTGAGCTAGTCAATAACATGAAATAATCTTTGGTTTTGTATTTCACTTCCTTCATGGCCTCTCTGTCATATAACTATCTAATGGCTCAGATGTGCTGGATTCTTCCATGAATCACAGAAGGATGTGAACATCCAGTTTTGCCCAAGAAGGAAGGAATTCCATTACGGCAGATAGCATAACTTCACTCTTACATTGTTCTCGAATAATGTACAGACATATCTACTCAAAACGTCTGCATGCTTTCAAGCCAGTCACGAGTTAGGTTTCCTATGGTCCGCGTGGTGAGAGAACATCTAGGAAAGGCCAGAACCTCCGAAGTGGCACGTTAAATAACTCGGCTATTCAACGGTAATGCTGGCCAAAAGTGTAGAAAATGTTAGTTTACATATTGTATTCGCGTAACTGTATGGAACAATGCCTTAAGGAGTAACACCACTGGAACGGCCAAAATCAAAAACCGTGTTCTTGACAGTTATTTTGGGTTGGAGGAAATGTGATAGAGAAATAACTTTTGTTATAGTTATTGAGCATATACACTCCTGGAAATGGAAAAAAGAACACATTGACACAGGTGTGTCAGACCCACCATACTTGCTCCGGACACTGCGAGAGGGCTGTACAAGCAATGATCACACGCACGGCACAGCGGACACACCAGGAACCGCGGTGTTGGCCGTCGAATGGCGCTAGCTGCGCAGCATTTGTGCACCGCCGCCGTCAGTGTCAGCCAGTTTGCCGTGGCATACGGAGCTCCATCGCAGTCTTTAACACTGGTAGCATGCCGCAACAGCGTGGACGTCAACCGTATGTGCAGTTGACAGACTTTGAGCGACGGCGTATAGTGGGCATGCGGGAGGCCGGGTGGACGTACCGCCGAATTGCTCAACACGTGGGGCGTGAGGTCTCTACAGTACATCGATGTTGTCGCCAGTGGTCGGCGGAAGGTGCACGTGCCCGTCGACCTGGGACCGGACCGCAGCGACGCACGGATGCACGCCAAGACCGTAGGATCCTACGCAGTGCCGTAGGGGACCGCACCGCCACTTCCCAGCAAATTAGGGACACTGTTGCTCCTGAGGTATCGGCGAGGACCATTCGCAACCGTCTCCATGAAGCTGGGCTACGGTCCCGCACACCGTTAGGCCGTCTTCCGCTCACGCCCCAACATCGTGAAGCCCGCCTCCAGTGGTGTCGCGACAGGCGTGAATGGAGGGACGAATGGTGACGTGTCGTCTTCAGCGATGAGAGTCGCTTCTGCCTTGGTGCCAATGATGGTCGTATGCGTGTTTGGCGCCGTGCAGGTGAGCGCCACAATCAGGGCTGCATACGACTGAGGCACACAGGGCCAACACCCGGCATCATGGTGTGGGGAGCGATCTCCTACACTGGCCGTACACCTCTGGTGATCGTCGAGGGGACACTGAATAGTGCACGGTACATCCAAACCATCATCGAACCCATCGTTCTACCATTCCTAGACCGGCAAGGGAACTTGCTGTTCCAACAGGACAATGCACGTCCGCATGTATCCCGTGCCACCCAACGTGCTCTAGAAGGTGTAAGTCAACTACCCTGGCCAGCAAGATCTCCGGATCTGTCCCCCATTGAGCACGTTTGGGACTGGATGAAGCGTCGTCTCACGCGGTCTGCACGCCCCGCACGAACGCTGGTCTAACTGAGGCGCTAGGTGGAAATGGCATGGCAAGCCGTTCCACAGGACTACATCCAGCATCTCTACGATCGTCTCCATGGGAGAATAGCAGCCTGCATTGCTGCGAAAGGTGGAGATACACTGTACTAGTGCCGACATTGTGCATGCTCTGTTGCCTGTGTCTATGTGCCTGTGGTTCTGTCAGTATGATCATGTGATGTATCTGACCCCAGGAATGTGTCAATAAAGTTTCCCCTTCCTGGGACAATGAATTCACGGTGTTCTTATTTCAATTTCCAGGAGTGTATTTAACCATATCACAAAAAGTTTTGTCGGAAAATATTACAAAACGAAGCCACTGCAGTTATTCTCCCGAGGCACGATCAATTGGAAGCGATTTGTGGCACGCACTATAACTGTTGCCAATTTTAATCTCGACGGAAGAAAAAAAAAATCTGTGAGTGTAGGTACGAGTGGGAAACCACGCAGGGGATTTTAGAAATATTGGTTTTTGTGTAGTAACGAGTCTATCGATGAATTCGTTCATTTTTCACCAAAGAAAAGTACAGTCATTTGTTAATAATCGAAGATCCTCTACGTGGTTCACTTTGAAATCCTATTTCAAAGTTGTGGATAAATTTTCAAATAAAATGATTGCAAATTGCTGCGTGCCGTTTCGAAAAATCATTTATTCAGAAAAACGCTTTCAAAGTCTTGAAATGTGTTACAGTCTTGAAATGTGTGAACAAATGGAAAAGTTCTACTTTTAGAAAACTCTTATCATTAATCTGCTCTCCTAGAACTAGCCTACTGTACTGTTGCCATTGCGATCAAAGTCATATCTACTAATTTATCATAGAACCATTGAAATATCGGTCGTGGCAACTCCACTAATGCACAAAATTTGACAGTTCCGTTTAGTCGTATTCCAAGCAGGCGCATAGCCAGAACGACTCGATTATTAATTTCATTTGCGTTCCGAAGACTACTTGGTACAACAACTTCTGGGGAGCTTGGATACGCAATAATTATTGTAAAGCCTAAGCCTCGAGGACTTCGTCCTTGCAACGTGATGTCTGCATTGCTAGTTTTATATTTCATAAACTGAGAAATAACAGAAAAAACGACAAGAAAACTTATAATCCGTAATTCACATAAAAATCCTGATCACATAAAAATCTTGAGGCACATGCTCCTACAGAATTGCTCTCAGCGTAATATCTATTCTTGGGACGCTTTGATGGCATACTACTTCAACGCCACGTTTGATACGATGTTTTCGTACCTTTTATGCAAATTTTGGAAATGTGTGGTAAGGTCTTATGGGACCAAACTGCTGAGGTTATCGGTCCCTAAGCTCACACATTACTTAATGTAACTTAAACTAACTTCCGCTAAGGACAACACACACACACCCATGCCCGAGGGAGGACTCGAACCTTCGACAGCGGGAGCCGCGCGAACCGTGACAAGACGCCCAAGACCTCGCGGCTACATAGCGTGGCACCTTTATGCCCGAACACAGTTTCTTATCACTCATTCTTACTTGAAAGGCAAAACTATTCACTATAAGATCATGTACTGTAAGATCACAAACTATCTAAAGCCAATACTGCACACAGGAATCAATATCTAAAGGGGAATAATTGTCTTTTTTTTCGTACATGTACTAACGCTTGCTGACGCCAAGCTAATGTATTATTATTTGAAATGTTTCTAACTATACCCAGACACTACAGCTGGCATCGAGTCGTCTCAGATAAGCCGTATAGGTTCATCCGAATTGCTGAAGGGGGAGCTTAGGATCTCACTGAACTTTCCGTTTTTCAGGGATTAGATTTTTTGTCTGATATTTTAGAAGATTCGGCGTATATTTTTAAGCCAATAAAACTTTATTATTTTTGAAAATTCTGCAGTAGTGTTATCCTTTAAAAACCTCCGTGTCTGGTTCCAGAGAGACGATATAAAGCGCGCGTATCTTCCGTTCGTGAACATTGCTAAACTTCCACGCTGAAGCTTCGGAGAAATCCAGACGCTACCCAAAGACAATTTCCTCGCAGCTGCACAGCTGAGGAGACTGTCCGCTGAATAGGGAGGTACAGTGCGGATGACGGGGCATTTCGCTAACCGTCCATTCGTCCCGCGGGCTGGAGAACGCAGCGAAGCGTTTCCCTCGGCGGACAAAACCGTTTGCCGTCTTGGGCGCCTCGCGGCTGTCTTGTCTTGTCCTGAGACGGCCGTGCCAGGCAACCGTGCGACAGACAGCGCCGGAGCTCAGCTGGCCGTCAAAAGCAACGAGCGCTCAAATACGCCACGCCTCCCGCCCTCTCCCAGTCCCCCTCTCCAGTCGATAGCTCCTGTCAACTCCTACGGCGCTAGTTTAAGAGGCACTAATCTGGATGAGCTTTAGGAAAGGTAGAGGCCCCAGAGAGGCTGTCCCTGTCGTTGCTCTACATAATGGAAGCAAGACTGAAGAAAATCAAGACACCTTCATAAGATACGTGAACCTGTGTGACAATAGAAAGTGGTGCAAGGTGTTCGAAATTATGAGACTTAACGACGTAAATAGGAATAAGCTGTAGAGAACGACGGGTAATACATATTACGTATCAGAACCGACAGAAAGATTTGAAGACCAATAATGAAGTGCTCGGATAAAGAAAAGAGTAAGGCAGGGGATCAGTCAGTAGCCCCTGCTCTTTAATCTGTACACAGGAGAAGCAATGGTAGAGGTAAAAGAAGTTTCAAGAGTGGGATCAAAATTCAGCAGGAAAAGGTATCAGTGGTAAGATTCGCTGATGACATGTATACTCAGGGAAGTTTAGAAGAATTGTAGGATCTGTTAAGTGGAATGAACATTCTAATGAGTGCAGAATGTGGAGCAATGAGAAGCAGTAGAAACGAGAAGAGCCGGAAACTTAGCGTAAAAATTTTTGATCACTAAGTAGCGCAAGTTACGGATATTTTGCTACCTTGGAAACAACTCCGGACGGACGGAACAAAAAGGATATAAAAAGCAGACTACCAGAGGCTACGATCCGGCCGCTGTGGCCGAGCGGTTCTAGGCGCTTCAGTCCGGAACCGCGCTGCTGCTACGGTCGCAGGTTCGAATCCTGCCTCCTTAGGTTAGGTTTAAGTAGTTCTAAGTCTAGGGGACTGATAACCTCAGATGATAAGTCCCATAATGCTTAGAGCCATTTGAACCATTTGAACAGGCTACGATGGCATTCGTAGCAGAAAGAACTATTAATATCAAACGTAGACCTTAATTTGATGAAGAAACTTTGTAGAATCTACGTTTGCAGTAGCGCTGTTGACACAATATCGATATATCTGTAAGCCGATATTCTTTCCAAAAAGTTTCCTTAAACATCGGTGGTATTTCTCCGCCTATATATCGATATCGAAATGACGATATCGTGTGCCAATGTTTTTATTTTCTATTTTTTTATTTTCGATAAATATATGAAGTTTTTCTTTTGAAACTGTAGAAGAATATAATTTTACTTCCACAGTGTGAGGGAGTCACATTACTGTGAGCTTTCATCACGTCCAGTGTTTCTCTTTGACTGTGTGAAAAAATGTCTCTGAGCACTATGGGACTTAACATCAGAGGCCATCAGTCCTCTAGAACTTATAACTATTTAAAACTCACCAACCTAAGGACATCACACACATCCATGCCAGAGGCAGGATTCAAACCTGTGACCGTAGCAGCAGCGCTGTTCCGGACTGAAGCGCCTAGGACCGCTCGACCACCACGGCCGGCTGACTGTGTGAAGCAAGTATAGATGGCACGAAGAAGAAGCCCAATGCACGAGGGGCTTTGCTGTGAATGGAATAACAAGGTATCCAATGTGAAGGAATAGCACATCAGTTGCGTTGAAAAACAATTTTTACCGGAATTAGTGAGATATTTCTTCATATCATCTATCTTCAAGTCATTTGCTGAAACTGATGAGCAAAAGTATAAATGATAAGATCGGTCTTTGCGATGTGCGGGGAAATGTTGTAATTGGCGCTCGCCGCTACCGACATAAACTGCACCTTTTAAATCCACCACGCAATTTTGAGACTACAACTGCTACGTCGATGTCGTTTGTAAAAATGTAAAAAAAGGAAAGTCGACATGAAGTGTTCCAGGCAAATCTGCTATGTGACGAAACCGAACGACAGACCTAACGGACATCTTTTATTGTGTCACTTACCTGCATTTACCACTGTCAGAAAAGTGGTTATCGCCAAACGTGAACGTTCATCGTTTTACTTTAAATTCCCTCTCTGATGGAAATTAGCAGGCTGCTAGCTTGTTGATGTACAGAATATAAAATAATAAATCAATACTTAAATATACAGCTCTAAAACGGGAAGTATATTTACAATTTGATGCTGACACTTTTTTGGCCAACACGGCGATATTTTCCTGTCGATACGTCGTTAATTCTTTCGATAAATGACATGTGTATATCGATTCTTATATACAGGGTGTTACAAAAAGGTACGGCCAAACTTTCAGGAAACATTCCTCACACACAAATAAAGAAAAGGTGTTATGTGGACATGTGTCCGGAAACGCTTAATTTCAATGTTAGAGCTCACTTTAGTTTCGTCCACCTACGCTCAATGGAGCACGTTATCGTGATTTCATACAGGATACTCTACCTGTGCTGCTAGAACATGTGCCTTTACAAATACGACACAACATGTGGTTCATGCGCGATGGAGCTCCTGCACATTTCAGCCGAAGTGTTCGTACGCTCCTCAACAACAGATTCGGTGACCGATAGATTGGTAGAGGCGGACCAATTCCATTTGAAAGCTCTTGTCTACGCAACCCCGGTACTAAATGTAGAGACTCTTCGTGCTCGTATTGTGGACGGCTGTGATACAATACGCCATTCTCCAGGGCTGCATCAGTGCATCAGGGATTCCATGCGACGGAGGGTGGATACATGTTTCCTCGCTAACGGAGGACATTTTGAACATTTCCTGTAACAAAGTGTTTGAAGTCACGCTGGTACGTTCTGTTGCTGTGTGTTTCCATTCCATGATTAATGTGATTTGAAGAGAAGTAATAAAATGAGCTCTAACATGGAAAGTAAGCGTTTCCGGACACATGTCCTTATAACATATTTTCTTTCTTTGTGTGTGAGGAATGTATCCTGAAAGTTTGGCCGTACCTTTTTGTAACACCCTGTATATCGATTAATCTTAACAGGACATCTGTTAAGACATCAGGGAATAACTTCCATGGTACTAGAGGGAGCTGTAGAGACTAAAAACTGTTGAGGAAGATGGAAACTGGAATACAGCTACCAAATAATTGAGGATGCTGGGTGCCAGAGCTACTCCGAGATGAGTTTGACACTGGAGAGGATTTCTTAACAGGCCGCATAAAGCCAGTCAGAAGACTGATGACAAAAAGTTTGAATTCACTCTTAGTGTAAGGGCTGTGCGATATCTATTAAGGAGGACTGAGCTACTTGTATAACTACTGTTTCAGTGGAAGAAATGAATCATTACTGCATTTTTTAAGTACGCGTATAAGGTAAAACATAATCAAACCGGTGCTGCCAGAACAACGAAGGATCTTGAGCAACTATCCGAACACTCTAACTTAAAGTCTCTTTAAAATTAATAAACACCTCACGTAGGTTGAGACTTTTCAGTCTACCATAAACGATAATAGTACGCTGCTATTGAAACACTACTTCGAAATTTTGAGGGTAGCAGTAAGTTCATAACTAGCTTGGTACGAATGCGTACCAGCCATTGTTCCTTCCGACTTAATAATGCAATTCCAACATTTTGCTGGTATAGAACGGCACCCATTTTATTTTATGAAGAATTGATTACAAATCTGTCACGCCTGTAGTATATATAGGGTGCTCCATTGATCGTGACCGGGCCAAATATCTCACGAAATAAGCGTCAAACGAAAAAACTACAAAGAACGAAACTTGTCTAGCTTCAAGGGGGAAACGAGATGGCGCTATGGTTGGCCCGCTAGATGGCGCTGCTGTATACGCTAAGGTACACAAAAAATTGGATTCTTAATGTTAATATTTTTTAAAAGTCGACACTTCAGCACAGGTTTTTGTTGGTGCTCAAATACAGTTTCATAAATGAAGAAAATGATATTTATGCAATAATTTCTGTCAAGCAATAATTTGCTACTGCTAATAAATAAAACTGATTCTTATGTACATTTAATTATAAGCTGCAAGACAATTATTTTCCACAGTACATAAATACATTCCATATTTGACGCACATGTCTCCTGTCTTGGAAATGTGGCCGTGTTGCCTGCATATTGAGGCACTGTGTAGATGGCTAATATTTTAAAACTTGACTTCTGAAACTGGCTGCAACATACTTCGTTTTGGCTTTTGTTCACACTTTCAGCATCACCTACATCTCCAATGTCAAAAGAATTCACTGTACAGGGACATCCGGTTTTCCTGACACGACATCTTGACGTTCTTAGTGTTAACCAAAGGCGTTTGATCACGCTCAGCACGACAATTTTAAATCTAAAACGAGAGATAGTCATGTTCCCGATCAGATAATTCGGCATTTCTAGCATTAAAGAGTGCTTCTATCTGCTCATTAGTTATCATTTCATGCATTACTATAGAATGTAAAAATAACAGTCACTTCAGTGATTCATTATCGAAGACCAAATTTTAATTAGTACACATGCACGATGACTTGAGGTCCACCCACGAATATCTTCAGAAAATTGGTTATTTCATAGTAACGAACAAAATTTATACAAATCTGAGTTAATTCTCAACATGTAGAATAGGTCCGCCCCGATAGCTGAATGGTCAGCGTGACGGATTGTCGTCCTACGGGCCCGGGTTCGAGACGCGGCTGGGTCGGGGATTTTCTCCGTTCATGGACCGTGTGTTGTGTTGTCTTCCTTGTCATTTCATCCCCATCCGGAGCGCAGGTCGCCCAATGTGACGTCGAATGAAGTAAGACCTGCACCAAGGCGGCCGGATCCACCTCGTAAGGGGCCTTCCTGCCAATGACGCAAAACTCTCATTTCCATCTAGAATAGTTAGCAAACGTTAAGAAAAAAACTCATATTCTCAGCTGTCAACTAGCACACGAATCGTACCTCGCAAGGTATTGCAATCCTGGTTTTAAAACTAAGAAAGTCCACCCTGTCGGACTATCGAGCTATAAGCAGAAAAATACTATTTAAGGAGAAAAAGCACAATGAACGGTGGACCGAGGGAACGAAGAGGTTAAGGTAGCAGCAGTTTTCACAGTGCAGAGCGTCACATTTGTCATCGTGAATGGTTGCGTAAACATTAAAGCAGCTAAATATGGAACCCAAATTTATAAGACTGATTATACCACAGAAATATCTGTTATCATTTTTTTTTTCACGCTGTATGTCGAGAAAGCCTGCTCAGGCGAGTGACAAAGGCGACTGTCCAGCAGAGTGACGTCTGGAAAGCGTGGGCGCCGTATGTGGCGTCATGACACGGCCTGGCTGCGCGCTGTATTCTGTATGCCAGCGTCATGTGGGAAAGACTAAATAACGCGGCAAACAATGCAGCAAGTAAAGGTGGCCGGGATAATTACTGAGACACTACACAAACGTTGCAGTACAATGAGCCAGCCGTAAATCAGAACCCCCCTCCCTCCCTCCCTCCCTCCCTCCCTCCCTCCCTCCCTCCCTCCCCCCCCCCTCTCTCTCTCTCTCTCTCTCTCTCTCTCTCTCTCTCTCTCTCTCTCTCTCTCTCTCTCTCTCACACACACACACACACAGATTTCTAGATAGCACTCAACATAAACATTTACCAACACTCCAGAGTTGAAACAGCAAAATATTACCATAAAAAACACAACTCTAGATTCTTCTTCAACACGAGATAAAACACAACTGGAGTTCCAGAGTGTAAAATGAGATTAATGACGTCGTTAACTTGGCTGCCGCTGTAACATAGCAATCTCATTACAAAACAGCATTCAAAAAGAAGTTTTAAATGTATCAGCAGTTGTAACGAAAGCACTTGGAGGAACAGCAGCTCAGTTGGTAGAGCACTCGCTCGCGAAAGGCAAAGGTCACGGGTTCTAGTCGCGTTTCGGCTCACCGACTGAATCTATCGGGAAGTTTCATATCAGCGCACCATCCACTGCAGAGTGAAAATTTGATTCTGGGAACATTCCCCAGGCCGTGGCTAAGCCATGTCCCTTCAGTATCCTTTCTTCCGGGAGTGCTAGTTCTGCAATTTATCTAGAAGTGTATGAGGTGCTGGCGTATGAAAAGCTTTGAAACAGGGCGGTGTGTCGTGCTTAGGTAGCTCAGCCGGTAGAGTACTTGCCCAAGAAAGGCAGTGAATTTGAGTCCGGCATACGTTACGTATCTCGATAGCAGAGACATGCGTGTCATTTAATACAACACGACATGAAATCTGTGCTGCAACGTAGTACACAGGCTGTCATGTATCTTGGGCAGTGACAATTCTTGATCACTTTTACAGTAACTGTCATGCTGTACAAACATGAAAATGACAGGTCAAAGAGACTACTCGTAAATTACCTGTCGTTTGTATTTCTAAGATCATATTATATAAATCTGTGATATGCTTTAATATATGTAAATTACAACCTTTCGGCAACTTTTATATAAAGATAGAATATACAACCGAAAATACAAGAAATGTGGTAATGACGTTAACAAAAACATCACTTATAATTAAATTTTCCCCGAGACATTCAAGCCTCTTCTCTATCTCCGAAAATAATGGAAGCTGAAGAAATGGATTACAATTTGGGCCACGGTCGGGACTCGAAGCAAGAAGATCCGGGTTTAAGTCCCGGCCGTGGCACAATTTTTAATTCATTTCTTCGGCCTCCATCATTACCGGAGAGAACCATCACTGTCCTTCATAAACCAGAAAAAGGCTATAAGGAACTAAAATACACACGCGCATGACAAAACAACCCGACAACATACTTAATGAACAAACAGAGCCACCGAATAACATATACGAACAAATTGCAACAGTGTATTTTGGTTTGAAGTCTGTGTACTACATGTAAAATTGTCTAACTCGACGTGCTGTATTGGATTATTTTGCAATTTTATACCTTTGGTGTAGTCTAAGTTCATATATCAATTATCAAAATATTCTAATTTACAGATATGAATGCATCTACAGACGTATATAATATAATTTTAGAAATACCAATACACAGGTAATGTAGTCTCTTTGACCTGTCAGTTCCATATTTACACTACATGATAGTTATGTCAAAAGTGATCAAGAACTATCACTGCCTTTGACAGAGGTAACATAAATGACAAACTGTATACTACGAGGGTTGCCCAGAAAATAATGCACAGCATTTTATCTACGTAATTCTTTATTGAACATAATGAGAATTACACACACGAAAGAATGGTGTTTTATCTACACACCCTATTTCTCCACGTAATCTCCATCCCGTTCTAAGGCCTTCCTCCAGCGCGAAACAAGGGCGCGTATGTCCTGTCCGTACCAATCCCAGTCCTTTAACCCATACGGACACAGACTCTCGTTTACTTTACGACGATTCCGTGTCCTAAAAACCAACGGCATTGTAGACCATATAGTAAGAAGAACCACGATCTCTGTTATACGCTTCAATTATCTGAAATGTACGATAAGCGATAACTTCATGACTGTTAAAAGTTTCCAGCCTGATAGTCTCCGCTTTACAACCACGAACCAGAGCCACTGTTACCCAACCATAACCATGTGCACTAATATCAGCATTAGTAAGTGTAAAATTCGGTACACATCCACAAAACACTGAAGGACCATGAATAATAACTTGTGCACCTACTCCGACAGATTATCAGTAGCTTTATACTCTGTAAGGTGTGAACGCCTTCTCCTCATAAAGTAAGGTGGCATAACTAGTCCGTGTCCCGGTGGCGGAGCCAGTGCTTCACTGTATGAACCACCTCCTCATCGTCCTCAAAATGTCTTCCATGAATGGCATCCTTTACCCTGTCCTCTCGAATGACATCAGCTCGCTGCAACATGTCAGGTGTGACAGCAGTGGATGGTCTCCTCGAACGCCGCAAATCGTGGAGCTCCGCCGAACCGTCTTCTCATGACCTCACCCTCCGTGCCCAGCAACTTACTGTCTGTCGACAGCAGATGCTCACAGACTTTGCACAATCGTCTGTGAATACTCTCCACAGTTTCTTTCTCTGCAGTGATAAATTCAATGAGGCTCCTTGCTTGTAACGTACATCACAAGCAGACGCCGTTTTGAGCCGCGCGGGATTAGCCGAGCGGTCCGAGGCGCTGCAATCGTGGACCGTGCGGCTGGTCCCGGCGGAGGTTCGAATCCTCCCTCGGGCATGGGTATGTGTGTTTGTCCTTAGGATAATTTGGGTTAAGCAGTGTGTAAGCTTAGGGAGTGATGACCGTAGCAGTTAAGTCCCATAATATTTCACACACATTTGAACAGACGCCGTTTTGAAACTGTCCTGCAGCTACTTTATTTGTCGGAAGTGACGGAAACTTGGCGTGCCCACTCAGGAGACTTTAATTAATACATAGGTCACGTCTCGCATTCGTAGCATTATTTTCGGCTGAGGAAAAAAAAGCGGTGCATTACTTTCTGGGCAACCCTCATATATTGCGGGACAGATTACATACATTATCGTATTAACTGAACGTGTGGCATCGCTGTGGAGGTACACAGTGTAAGTAGACTTATATTACTGCTATTATGTATACAGACTTCACTTTGTAGACGTCGAAGAACACACACTTGTTTGTTCCTCAGTATCGGATGTCACTGATGAGGACTATAAACTCATTTGCCAAAGAAACATTTTTTTAATGCAGGTCGTTAGTAAAGATTATAAAAGATTTATACGAACATAGATTATGAGAACCCTTCGAAAGGAGGGAGGAAAAGAATTACCTGTAGTGGCTCATGGCTGTGTAATTTACTTAAATGTGCATTTTTATACACTTTTTTGTTTATGTAGGTCATGGCATGTGTTGGTCATGCCATTTAGTGTGTTTTGTCCGACAGTCGTTTGTTCTGCTTTAGAGTAACCCCCATCGCAAAAAAATCACACAATAATGTATTCAGCGTCTGAAATGACGGACAGACGTCATGCAAGGAATATATACACGGACAGTTCGTCGGGATCTCGATAATCAGTTTCCGAACAGGTGGACTGGTCGAGGAGGATGCATTGAATGGTCTCGACGATCGCCAGATTTGAATCCAATGGATTTTTTTTCTTTGGGAACACTTAAAATTCTTGATGTATTCAACTCCCTTAGCCAATATTGATGCTCTGACGGAGCGTACAGAAAATGGATTTGACCAAATACGGAACACACCGGGAGCTCTCCATAACGTAGGACAAAGTTTTAAATTTAGACTGAGGGAATGCGTGGAAGAAGGAGGTAGTCACTTCGAGAAATTCTTGTAAATGTAAATGTTTTGGTAAATGTATAGTCACTGTGCCATGAGTAACATAAGGAGTACGTCAGTGTCATCTATATTAAAATTATTCTGCGTGCTGTACCGCATCATAGTATAAACTACTTTAAATATAAACTTAAAACCAAGTGTATAATAAAAGTAGTTTTTACCGTGACGCGCTACGACAGCTGATCTCTCAGCAGGCAAGGTGACATTCAGCACCTTTTTCAACGGCCGAGATCTGATACTCATAGAATTCCCCGAGCACGGAAAAGCCATCAACAGTGACGTGTTTTGTGACACCGCCCCTAGCCTACGCAAGTCCATCGAGCGCAAACAGCCGGAGCTATTCACGGAGGGCGTGATTTTGCTCCATGATAACGCGCAGCCACACGGCTCCAAAGTCACACGATGCGATGAGGCCAAAGTCAAGCGGGGAAAAGCTTGTGAACCCGCACTGCAGGCCTGAAATTTGCCACTGCGACTCCCATGTGTTTGGTCCTCTAAAACATCATGTCAAAGGGAAGCGCCAGGACGACGAGCTGAAAGACAGTGGAGGACTGCCTCCTATCACAATCACAGGAATTCTATGAGCAGGGAATCCTTCTGCTCGTAAAACAGTGGAATAGTTGTGCTTAGGCCCTTGATGATTACTTTTCAATATAAACTTCAGTTACTTTTCAATATAAACTTCAGTTACACCCATAGTGCTGACTCGTACCTTTTCCTTTGAATTAAAAATTTAATAGCCAAGATCGCATTCAGTACTGTTTATTTTCTTTCAACAGTTAAGACTATCATCTTCTGATCTACAAAAAACTTGTTCTGTGTCTTCTTCCATTGTGACCGTATAACAACAAGTTTTTTTTTATAGATCGCGAGACGACAGCCTTGACTGTTGTAACCGATCATCAGAAGGAAACAGTATTGAATGCAATCTCGGCTATTAAATTTTCTTCGACGCAATTAAAGATAGCTCCATCTCATTTCTAATTGTGAGATAACTTCAGTTTTCTTTTCAACACCAAATGTGCAAATGTGTGTGAAATCTTATGGGACTTAGCTGCTAAGGTCATCAGTCCCTAAGGTTACACACTACATAACCTAAATTATCCTAAGGACAAACACACACACCCATGCCCGAGGGAGGACTCGATCCTCCGCCGGGACCAGCCACACAGTCCACGAGTGCAGCGCCCGAGACCGCTCGGCTAATCCCGCGCGGCTTTTCAACACCCCTGAGAGCATTTTTCATTAATGTAAATGTGTTTGGTAAAAGCATAAAATGGTTGAGATGGCTCTAAACAATATAGGGCTTAACATCTGAGGTAATCAGTCCCCTAGACTTAGAACTACTTAAACCTAACTAACGTAAGGGCGTCACACACATCCATGTCCGAGGCAGGATTGGAACCTGCGACCGTAGCAGCAGCGCGGTTCCGGACTGAAGCGCCTAGAACCGCTCGCCCACAGCTGCCGACGGTAAATGCATCATCTCGGTGCCATGAATAATAAATCTTTTCATACCTCCCTAGAGAAGGATTTGCGGATCAATGTTCATATCAGCTTTTTGTAAAGTTTTGATGTCAGTAATAGATCCCTGAGGTTTCTGATAGATGTTTCTGCACACCCTGCACGACGAGAACAAGAGCGGGCCCAATATCAATCACTGTGGATATGTAGTGATTACTCCGACAGTACTTTTTAATTTTACGTCGAGCATGTATAGATCTTTAGTACAAAATTACAAAATGTAGCACAAAATTAGCTGTCCAAGCACCGAATGGAACAGCGTTCGAGCGCCAGCAAGTAACGGACAAAATTTCGCGCGGTACAGAAATTTCTTTCTCTTGCGCGGAACGCTGTCGAATTAAGCCACGCGCGTAATTTGCGCAAACGATACGGCAGTGCTCGGTATCTATGACGGGGCGGGTGGATGCACTGTACGCCGCCACGGCGAAGCAAACTACGGTAGGGAAGTCCGTTTTGCCGATCATGGAAACGAACTGGGATGCGGGTTGCATAGCGGGACAATTACCCCTGCCGTACGGCGACCGCGCCGCCACCAGCATCGTAAAAATTAACCGGCCTTTGGCTGCGCGGCGTGCGCTAAAAAAGCGAGAAAAAAGGGCTGCCAACTGCGGCGCGACAAAAGACCCAGGGCTGGGTAGGAGCCGGCACCAGGGCGTCGCTCATGCAAATGGCCCTGGGACCCGCCCCGCCGTGTCTTCTCGGCGCTCACAGCTCGCAAAAACGTCGCGCTGCCTCCCTCAGATTACCATAACTAAATTCGCCAGCTTAAAAAAAAAAAAAAGTAAATCCGAAATTCCGCTCGCTCCACAAGATCACGGCGCCGATAGATTTCCGATTTACATATAAATAGGGATACCGTGTGCTTACATAAAATTAGTTACCGCCGCAGTCCTCTCTCTCGAGCCTGTCTCCAGTAAGGCAGGCGACTCCGACGCGCGCGTGTTAAAATGCAGTTTGACGATCCGACGACCCAAGTCAGCAGGCCGATACAAAGGGGAGAGGAGCCGAAGGCATTAAAGTACGGCGAGAATCGATCAAGAGGCAATAGCGGAGAACGAGCTAGTACGTGCTTCAGCGATTACGTCGAGCTGCCGAGACGGTAACAGTTTACTGCAAATACACATTACGCTCCTCCAGTTTGAATTTCGTGCGGCATTTACAACCAATTTACTGCACAATAACGGTATAATGCTGCGTGTCCCTTGTGAGAAGTTCCAAGGGCGGATATCTGTAGCCTTGGTATGGAGAAATTTATCGACATGAAAACTTAATACAGCAAGCCACTGAATATCTAGGATAATGCGGACACAACATTGAACACATAACCAAAAAACGGGGATAATGCAGAACTATCATGCCTCGACCTGAGAGGTTAAAGTTCGTGTGACTATCCCCTTCTAGAAGTCCAAGTTTGGCGATGATATGGTAATTTTGTCTGAGACGGTAAAGAACTGAGAAGATTAGCCAAATGGAACGGGCAGAGTCTTGAAAAAAAATGAATCGCGTATTTCTAAAAGGAAAGAACTCACAGTTCATAAATTATTCAGGACAAAAAGTAACATTCCACACTATTTGTTCGCTAATTTAATAGCGAATTTCTTTCCGTGTATGAAGAAATTCTATTTCTGATCTGTGTGAGGCAAATATTACCTTTCTTCAAAAATATTTGTAGGCGCTATGGCGATTTTTGTCACCTGAAGTTCACCATTTATAGCACTAAATGAAAAAGGAAACAGATTTTAAGGCACTTATTTAAATTACATAAAAGTAAAACCTTTTAATTAATTAATTGCGGTACTTCGAGGGCAATAAATGTAATACAAAGTCCTTAGCTTAATAGTGACAGAAAAATGTATTACTGCCATTCATAAACAACTTTGGAAATACCTTTAATAATAACCTTACTTTTCTGAACTGAAATTAACTGCGGTTCTAGGCGCGCAGTCCGGAACCGTGCGACTGCTACGGTCGCAGGTTCGAATCCTGCCTCGGGCATGAATGTGTGTGATGTCCTTTGGTTAGTTAGGTTTGAGTAGTTCTAAGTTCTAAGGGACTGATGACCACAGCAGTTGAGTCCCATAGTGCTCAGAGCCATTTGAACCATTTTTGTAATTAACTAAGTGCTGTATAAAAAATATTTCATCCTGTTTTCTAGTACGTTTTCTCGGTGTTTGAGTTTATATGACAATCTTTTTCTACAAGTGGATCCACCATCTACTAAAACCTGCTCCTTCGCTTGCTTTTGATGCATAAACTGAAAAGCGATCAAGACGGCTGGATTTGGTGTAAAGTTACAAACATTCATCTGGAATAAACAATCGCATCATTCGCAACTCTCTTTTAACGATACCAAAGTCACAGTCAAATGGCAAACAAGAGTGCCCTCTAATAGGGGAATAATGGTAGGTTTTGTCATATCTTCCACATTCCGTTAAGAACAATAACATTCTCGTAACAATGTGTTGGTGGTTTTAGTCTCTGTGTGCATGGCTGAACATATGGAGGTCTCTTACTTTTTTTTTTACGTGTTTCTCAGTGTAACCTTTCTTAGCTTTACTCTTATGATAACAATAAAACATACCTTCATCTAGTGTTTATGTTGTGTATCTCCAAATTAAAAACGCACAACTACCTGATATAACGTGTTCTTGCTGTCACAAATGTGAAAATGGAAGGTTCTGCATAAATCAAACAACAGATCCAAACTTTTCGCAGATTTTGGCGACTATTTTCACGAAGTGTAACATTTACAAGTCCTCTTTTTATGGACAACCATTCCACGAAAGGGTCTGCGTCAAAGTATTGGAAAATACAACACTATAGCATACTAAAAAGTAATCAAGGTTACTCTTCACTCGTGTGCTTGTTTCTTTAATCATTACTGAAAGCATCAAACTATGCTCATTTTTATATCGTATGTGGATTACTTAATGAAGCTTCACAACAAAAGAACGTCTGGTTCAGCATGACTCCGGGCCTGCCACACTTTTATTTCTCAAACGCGACAACTCCTTCAGTTCTCCCCAATTGAATATTTCAATCCACTGTATACAAGCACCAAGACAATGACAGCGTCCCGTTTTAATTCCAGTCGATGCATCTATGCATCAATAAACTGAAACCGAACAAATCTGCATTTTCAGTTTTGGAGGAGTTGTCCTATTTTAACAATAAGCGATTCAAATAAGATGAACATCAACGACATTAAAGCAAGGGTAATGGAATTTAGTCATATTGTAACAGTCAATACCCAGGGAATTAGAATAAAAATGACACACTAAAAGTAGTAGGGACATTTTACTGTTTGGGTAGCAAAAGAAATTCACGATGGCTGAAGTAGAGAGGAGGTATAGAGTGATAACAGCAACACAAGCGTCTCTGGAAAGGAGAAATATGCACATGATTATAATCCTTTATCGCCGAATCTACAAACAACCCCTATCAGAGCAAAGCAGTATCATTATAGATCCAACTTAAGATGCCTCAAAGTAAAATAGATGAAACGTGTCTGGCAGAAATTAAATACAGTGTTGCAACAAAAGGCGGGTTTTGTTTACGAAACAAAGAAGATTCACAATTTAAAATCGCTAACAGTTTAAAACTGACTTAACAGAAACTAATAGATCAAACTTGATCTGTCTTGGAATAGATGGACTTCAGTGATGCCTGCTGAAGATGGCAATACTCGAAATTGCAATCGCAATAAATAAATGTAATTTTTTGACAACTCTAAGTCGAAACAATTATGTTTAACTTGTAAGGCCGATTCTTGATTATCGTTCATGAGGAACCCTTATCCGGGTTGAATTAATAGAATAGACAGAGAAGATCGAACAGGATCGTCTGATAAGCGAGAGAGTGTTAAGGAGTTCCCAGACGCTACGAGAGAGACGTTGTGTTTCATGGAGAAGGATACTGTTGAAATTCTAAGATAAATTAGAGCGTTCCAAGAAGCGCCGGCGAAACATACTACCACCTGAAAGGTAACATCATCTCGGTTGATGGGCCGCATCACGTAGCTCTTCAGTTTCTTGTTACATAATAAACGGCTCGGCCACTCTGCGGGATCTTCTTCGAGATTTCCTGTTGTCCTCTGAAAATCACTGTTATGTGAGAAGAAATAGAAGATTGGGTTGACGCGACCTAACAACCTAGAAGATTTTACTATCAATAATAATGGCCAAGAAAGACATATTACAACGTCCCCTACACAGCTCGCCAAATCAGCGAAATTTGACCTCATGCGAAGGTTTATCAATAGTCGCGAATGGAACAATGAGTGAGGAAATTGATAACCGCATTAGAAGTATTCTTCGCCATGCCTTGAAACGTGGCTTACGGGTATATGTGAAGGATGACGTGGTTACGCAACGACGAAGAGGCCAGTCTAGCGTGAATTGCTGCATCCAAACAGTCTATACACTGAAGACCACAACACCAACAACAACAACAAAATTGATTATCTACTACAGCACGCCCTTACCACCATCTGTTTATGCTTTACCACTCGTTCTGAAACAAGCTGTAGAAGGTAGCATTACATCGTAACCCACGAGCGAAAAGTGAAATGGACGCCTGCAGAGAACGCCATGTCGGAAGGACCACCAGAACAAGTGAAACGCTGCCTCTCCCCGGAGCATTGCACCGCGGCCGCCCGCGTCACAGGCCGCTCGGTTCCGCTTGCGCAAATAACAATTACGGCGAGGCGGTGGAATGAAGATGGATCTCCCGCAGGACTGCTCTGCCGGGCCTGGCAGTTCCAAATCGCGCCTTCCGGGAACCCGTCAGCGCTCTTCGCTCTTATTCGCCGGCTCCGTCGCCGCCATAGCTGTCCCTGGCGGGCGCGCAGGGCTGCCAGTCCAACCAACGTCCCTCTCAGGATTACATACGTACCTATCAGTAAACCACCATGTGGCGTGGCGTGGCGTTTCCTCCCGGTGATGTTAAAAATTGCGAATGGAGCTCATGAAGAATGATTGCTAGTAAGCAGCCGTATGCAGGGGCGGATACCAGAGAGCGGGAGGGGGAAAGGAGTAACTGTTTCCTAATGCGACGCGTAAGTTCTTAACACGCCCGGGTGTACAGATGGATGGAGTACCTTTAAACTGGTCGTCGTTTCGCTTTGGGGCCGTGCGTCCTGTCCACACCACGTACCTGATAATCCCTCGGCGGTTATACTATTATGCTCCACACTGCTGCTGGCTTGCCTGAAATTATCTATCGAATTATGCAAGCGGGTTTAGGGGAGCCACTCAAAACACAACACTGTTCGACGTCTGGTATGAACAACTATATTCTGAGACGATCAAAGGAAATCGCAGGTTGCACTGTTTACATTCTAATTCATAAGTGTTTATCCCAATTAATGGATGATTACCAGTCCACGACATTACTCAGACGACAGTACGCGTAACCGACACGACGCGGGTGATTGTTGATGACGCGGAAGCCGAATGATCGCACGAAAGCTAAAAAAAATAAAAAATGGTTCACAAATGGCTCTGAGCACTATGGGACTTTACATCTTAGGTCATCAGTCCCCTAGAACTTAGAACTACTTAAACCTAACTAACCTAAGGACATCACACACATCCATGCACGAGGCAGGATTCGAACCTGCGGCCGTAGCATACCCGCGGTTCCGGACTGCAGCGCCTAGAACCGCACGCCCACCGCGGCCGGCGCGCACGAAAGTTCTTGCGCTCGTCACGCATACGCAGATATTTGGTACCAGTCCTCCTTGACACTAGTAATGATATAACAATGATTATAGAGTTAATTATTCAGTTCTCACTTGTACGAGGTTGCGCCTAACCGTCGCGGCGCGGCTGATTGTTGATGATGCGGAAACGCGATGATTGAACGCGGGTCCTCACGCACGCTACAAGACACTGGCTCTTGACTGCACTCTTTTATGGTAACTAATTTCTACTGATTCACATCAGTTCATTCTGGGAGACCGAGCACGGCGCAGCAGCACTGCTCATTTTTAAATCACTGCTTGACGCACTTTCCTCTGGATCATTTACTTATTTTATCACTTTACTGTAATAGCACTTGTAGCAACACTTCGACTTCCACACTAACAATGCTTCTCACATGCAGAGCTACCCACTACACAACATAACAGTTCCGTGTCCCGTGCTCGACTCGACAGACGCGGCTGCCCGCATAGATACTCCGCAACCAAGCCAGCGATATGACAGTACACTTACAGTTTTACAGTTGGCTCAAAGGTGCCTAGAACTTTCATCTCCAGGGCGGCACTTTAAATAGCAAGTTGGTGACAGATAAGAAAAGAAGCATACAGCTGAGAAGTTCATGTGAGCTGTAAGGTGGATTAATTATGTCACATTTTCACTGTATTTTACCCCAGTTTTGCCTCTCTTGCCCACATTCCACCACATTTTTTGACGCCTCGGCAATGGAACTCAGAATCTCGACACCCAGCGTTAAAATCATGCGGTTTTATCAAATGGGCACAGAGGAAAACATTTCAGACACACCGGCTCTCAGAGTCAACACGGAAATGGCTTAGAGGGTGACATAAAGGGCGTCATTGAAACCATTCCTTTCCTTGCGGCGTTGATTCTCCCACATTTTGCGGTCGAAAACTACAGCTGGTAGTGCGACGAGGAACAAGGCGACGTTCTCGATAACCTTTAGCACTGCTGACTCATGCCAAATCCTTCTCTAAGGACATCGTGGTTCAGTAAGATCGATGAACGTGATCGCACGCCTTTGGTGTGTAGTGTGACCGCAGTTTATGCTCTGGTATACAGGATGGAACCACTGAGGCCTCTGTTGAGCGTGTACCTGTTCGTCACCGATTCATCCTTACGGCTACTCTAGCACCTGCAGGGAAGCAAGGTCCCGTAAGAGGTGTCGAAGGGGTTGTCTAACCCTCAGGCGCAAGAGCACCCGTGAGGCTGGATTGGTGTCAAAGTTCGAAGTCTCTGACGTGTGCCTTTCTAACGTGCTCAACAAAAGCTTGTGAATGGAGTGGGAGGTTTTAGAGGGACGTCCTACCTTTTTATTGACCCGCACCTTAATACTGCGTCCCCCTAACCGCCCCCGCCTCCCCAACCCGCGACCACGCCTCGGGCGGTGAATCGACTGGACTTCGCCACGTCATTTTGAGCCGCGGCCAGAATTAAGGGCCGGAGACAGAACTGAAACCGCTCCAGGACCACCACTTCCCTTTGAAATCAAGTTTTAATTATAATTGTGTTCTCCATGGTGACACGGTGACAGCTTCTCTCTCACTCTTTGTCTTCTCGGCGTAGCAGCTGTCTCTAATTCACTCATGTATACGCCGCTAAATGAGACCGGTTGTCACAGCTCGCAGGAAGTAATTTAATGCAGAAACATGGACGCTACGTCGCGACGGTCGGGAAAATCACGTTGCTTATTACGGCTGACAAGCGATGGTGAAGAACAAACCGTATAGATTTTGCTTGTCGCAGAACGTGTACCGGGAACTTGGGCCTATCAACAATTAAGAAATTAACTTCATGCACTGGACAATATCTTGGACGCGAGGCTGTGGAGTAACGAGCCCGAAGGCTTGTATTGGCTTTGGCTCTTTTCGTCCTTCGAATTGATTTACCCATCAATTTACAGAGTGGTCCACATTTTTATGTGGATTTCGAAACACGGTGAATGTAGGAGTTATACACAAACAAGCAGAAATGCAAGAAGTGAAATTGGCTGTAAGTATCACTAAATTCTAACGAGTAAAACAATATTCGGCCCCCCACTCCGAAGTGCCTTTACGCTGCATAATCATTCAGCCTTTCGCATACTCTTCTCTTGCTATTTCACCCTTTCAGATCCTCTTTCTACAACTATGTAAATAAACTTTTACTGTGTCTTAGCTGCAACAAAAATATTGTTTCCTCAACGGAAACTTGAGGGACACATTTGTGAATGTTCAGCTCTATGTTTCACTGTATAAGTGAATACTGTTACTGTTATTCTGCAAGGGATTTATTGAATGTATTTACTACAGTAGAGAATATTTCACTTCATAAAATGAAGCAAAGTCTACAAAGTATATTCTGAAAACGGGTTCATAATTTTGTTTTAATCAACTAAGAGCATTACCACATGAAGAAAAATTTTACTTCCTCGAGAAAAAAATCACTCTGAAAGGGTTAAAAGTGTACGCCCTGGTGTGGTAAATTCGCACGCATCCTATACTGCAACTTCATGTGAACAGAGAGAGAGAGAGAGAGAGAGAGAGAGAGAGAGAGAGAGAGAGAGAGAGAGAGAGAGAGAGAGAAAGAGAGAGGAAGAGGAATAGTATCTTTGATTGCTTCTGTGTGCAGGTTTCCTAACGAAATGCAGATATCTTTGTCATGAGATTGGCGAATAACAGAGAGCGCGCAAACATCAGCGCCCAATGTAAGAACTGTGAGGCTAACTTCTAGAAGGCGAAAGATAACTTCTGAGCTCCAGAGTGAACATGAACGAAGACGACCCCCCCCCCCCTCCCCCCAGTCTGGAGAAACTTCAGGAAATACCAGCACCCCCTCCAACACCCTAGACTCTTTAAGGAATTGTTATCCCCTGTACAAAACAGCTTCAAACGAACATTTAGTAAACAATAAACTGTTTTCCTTTCATTAATTCTAGGGCTATAGCCGCGAAAAAAAATAGAAGAGATTTGAAATTATGTGTAAAATTTGTAGGAAGGTGCTAAATGCTCTAATACTCATATACTGGATGAATTTAGTCTGGGTATTTTGTGCGTCCTGAGTGCTGCTGCCTCAATATATATACACAATTTCTATCTTTAATGTCTGTCTTATTGCTTAGAACCTTTAACGTAAGCTTGTACCTGTTAATGAGTAGATAATGACAGAATTTTAACATTTTAAATTAGGCCAATAACTATATGAAACACGGAAAATAAATTTTTTTTGTCCCTAGAAGCTTTTCGATAGCCAACCTGCAACTAGTACCAACAGACCATTTTAGCCATTGAGTAATATCCATATTATTATTTCAAATGCAAAAGTAACTTTGTCTGCAACGTTGTCATGACTAGACCGCTGAATCGATTTTAATGAAATTTGGTTTGCAGACAGTACAAATAATGAGAAAGAACGCAAACAGATTTGGCGAACAGAGTCGGTAATTATCTGCGGTTGTTTAATGATGATGTTGTAGTGTACAGTGAGATGGTGAAGTTGAGTGACTAAGAGAATTCAAGCTGACTTAGACAAAATTTCTAGTTGGTATGATGAATGACAGCTAGCTCTAAACGAAGAAAAATGTAAGTTAATGTGGATGAGTAGGCAAAACAAACCTCTAATATTCGGAGACAGCATTAGTTGCGTCCTGCTTATCACAGTTCCGATGTTTAAATATCTGGGTATAACGTTTCGAAGCGACATGAAAAGGAACGAGATTGAGAGACTGTACTAGGTAAGGCGGCTTTATTGGGAGAATTCAAGGAAAGAGTGGTCTATCTGTAAAGGTGACCACATATAGGACGATATCGCGACCTATTCTTGAGCAGTGCTCGGGTGTCTGGGATCCGCACCAGATCGGATTAAAGGGAGACATCGAGGCAATCCAGAGGCAGGCTGCTACATTTTTACTGGTAGGTTCGAACAACACGCAAGTGCTACGGAGATGCTTCGAGAATTGAAATGGGAATGCCTCGAGGTATTGCGACATTTTTTTCGAGGAACATTATTGAGAGAATTTGGAGAATCGGCATTTGAAACTGACTGCGGAACGATTCTACTGCCTCCATCATATACTGCGCATAAGAACCACGAAGATACGAGACATGAGGCCTCAATCGGAGTTACGCTGAAGTGCCGAAGAAACTGGTATATGCATTGCCTATATTCACATACAGAGTTATGTAAACAGGCAGAATACGGTGCTGCGTCTGGCAACGCCTATATAAGACAACAAGTGACTGGCGCAGTTGCTAGCAAGGATACTGCTGTTACGATGGCAGGTTATCAAGCTTTAAGTGAGTTTGAACATGGCGTTATAGTCGGCGCACGAGAAATGTGACACAGCATCTCCGAGGTAGCAAAGAAGTGGGGATTTTCACGTACGACCAATTCACGAGCGTACCGTGAATGTCAGGAATCCGGTAAAATATCCAATCTCCGACATCCCTGCGGCCAGAAAAAGATCCTGCAAGAACGGGACCAACGACGACTTTTGTCAGCGTGCGAAATACTCAACGAAACATCATCGATATTGAGCCGAAGGTCAATTCGTGTACCCTTGAAGACTGCACGACATAAAGCTTTACGCCTCGGCTCAGCCTGTCAACACCGACATTGGACTGTTGATTGGAAACGTGTTGCCTTGTCGGACGAGTCTCGTTTCAAATTGTATGGACTGGATGGACGTGTACAGGTATGGAGAAAACCTCTTGAATCCATGGACCCTGCAGGTCAGAAGTGGACTATTCAAGCTGGTGGAGGCTGTGTGATGACGTGGGGCCCCTGATACATCTAGATACGAGTCTGATAGATAACAGTTATGTAAGCATCCTGTCTGATCACCTGTATCCATTCGTGTCCATTGTGCATCCTGACGGACAATTCCAGCAGGTTACCTCACACGCGCAGAATTTGCTACAGAGTGGCTTCAGGAACACCCTTCTGGGTTTTAATACCTCCGCTGGCCACCAAAAGTTCTCAGGCATAAAAATTATTGAGCATATCTCGGATGCCTTGCAAAGCGAAGTTCAGAAGAGACATCCAGCCCCTCTTACTCTAATGGATTTACACTCGTACTCTTATGGATTTATGGACAGTCCTGCAGGATTCATGGTGTCAGTTTCCTCCAGCTTTACTTCAGACATCAGGCGAGTCCATGCCACGTCGTGTTGCGGCACTTCTGCGAGCTCGCGTTGTCCCTACACGGTAGTAGGCGGGTGTACCAGTTTCTATGGTTCTTCACTATATATAGACAGTCGTTTTTCCCTCGCTCTGTTTGAGAGGATCAGGAAATGAAATGACTAGTAGTAGTATGGAGTACTCTACGCCACTCACCGTATGGTGGATTGCGAAGTACATGTGTAGATGTAGGACGTAACAAATAAAAGTCGACCCCAATGGGTTTGAAGTAGCGATGAAACATTTTTTTTTAATCAGTGATACAAAACATGTTAAAATTATAAGGTTTGCTGAATACTGTTTTCTTAATTCTTCAACGGCATGAAGCACAGATGTGCGCTCCTACCGATGCGCGTCCGGATACACTGCTCGGCAGTGACGCTGCACTTCCTGCGTCGTGGCAGTTGTGGTAGGCCGAGGGTGGGGAATGTCTATTACGACCTGTGTTTATCTAATACCAAGGGCAGGCAACTGAGGCCAGCTGACGTTACTGGACGTGCAAATTTGTGCTGTACCGAACTACAAGTTATGTATTTTCTTCGTCAGTTTGGCAAATTGTTCAAATGGCTCTGAGCACTATGGGACTTAACTTCTGAGGTCATCAGTCCCCTAGAACGTAGAACTACTTAAACCTAACTAACCTAAGGACACCACATACATCCATGCCCTAGGCAGGATTCGAACCTGCGACCGTAGCGGTCGCGTGGTTCCAGACTGTAGCGCCTAGAACCGCTCGGCCACACCGGCCGGTTTCGTCAGTTTAACGATGGTTAATAATTTTAGGAAGTCCACACTTTAATCTAGTGCCCAACGTGATTCCTTGGCCAGAGATTCAATTGGTTGTAGATAGTAGCTTTTTTTAATTTTCAGTTTCGTATTTGATATAATTCTGATGATACAGCCTCAATTTAAACAGTTGTATAGCAATTTACTGTGCTTTTTATGAGCCTTTACACTAAGAATATTATTACTGTTTTTTACAGTTAATCGTTTGGTAAGCAAAGTTCTTTTCCGTATTATTTCACAAAAGTCGTATTAAAATGGGTAGTTGTTCAGCATTTAGGTGTTTCTTTATTTCTAAATAATTTTTTTTTAAAGATACGATGGTATGCCGTCTTAGGCACCGTATAACATTAAAACACTTGATAATGGTAATTTAAAGCCGAAATCGTGATCATGTAAATGTAACACTGCAAATAAAAAACAGTCTAATGGCAGTACTGACTTTAAAGAAATATATTATGACTGTGGCCCCACATTATGAAAAAATTATTCCAGCTAGCTCTCTAAATAGTCGTCGCTCCGACTTAGACATTTGTCTAGTGTGGTACAGACATTGCAGTAACCTCCTCATAGGAAGCAGCCGCCTCGCATTCTCCACGCTGGTCTGCCTTTCGTTGTTTGTGACAAAACGTTGTATTCGAAGCCAGCAGTTCAGGTGAGTAGACATGAACATCGGAGGGAGCCAATTAAGGGTTGTATTGTGGGTGACCAAACACTGCCCATCGAAAACGCTACAGGAGCGTCTTCACTGTCCCTGCAGAATCCGGCTGAGAACTGTCTTGAAGAAAGAAACGCATGAACTTTATGCTATGTGGACTGCATAGCTTCAGGCGAAATCTCTCACCAGATCCACATACTTGGCGGGAGGCATTGTTTTTTTTTAGGAATTTCTATGTGATCACTTTGCGCTCTGAAAAGAAACGAGCGACGTTAAGCGATCGACAGGCACACTAAAGACACTGCCCTACACATCTGTGCAAATTTCCATCGGATTTTCATAGTGGTTTCCATTTCGCGCCAAATCGGACCATAATTTCCGAATACGCCTCGTATATGCTAAGCAACCCCCTTCTGCAAAATATCGTATGACAGGCGTGGATCTGTACTACGTTTCCCTCAGAGGTATTCAGAGTTTTACTCTCCCGAATGCAAATCCAGGCTGAAGTCAACCAAATGAAGTTGGCGCCAGCTGCAGCCTTCAGAGGTCGAGCGCAGCTGCGAACACACATCTGCGACATCTCGATTCCTAAGGCAGCCCTTCCCGGTTTCGGGGAAGCAAGTTTGCCAGCGTCGCAATGTTCCGCAATTGCCGACCTTTGTCTTCGTATTTCCACGTAGAAGGCAACGGAAATGAAGCGAAAAGAGTTCTGAAGTAAAGCGGCTTCGCGGAGCGCGCGAGAGGGAATTAAATTGAGCCTTTATGCCCGACGTCACTCGGCAAGCAGTCCGTTCGGGGCGAAAACACATCCGTAGCAGAAACGGGCCTCGAAACTTGTTCCTTGGTTGTAATTAAATCATAAAGCAATTCCCTGAGAAGTCGAATCCTTTCGTTTGCCCAAAGCGAAGGCAAAAGCTACCTTCTCCTCTTTCTCTCTCTCTCAACAGAAGAAGGAAAAGTTGGCAGGACTCAGACGGTTTGTAGAAGTTAGTAAACACACCGTGACAGTCACATCTGTTACTCTCAGTGCGCAAGTCTAAGAAAACTTTCCACGAGTTACTTCAGTCTGTGGATTCGGGCACAAGCTGCACTCAAAAGGAAGGCACATTTTGCCAACTTTTTTTCTATAACAGGCTCGTCTTCTCTTATAGCTCACATGGCTTAGGCTGCACGTAAGATGCTGTATTTTCGCGGCGATCGTATTTCTTATCGATCAGGTGAATTCAGGTAAGTCAAAGCGTCATGAAATATCGCTACTTGCTCTATGCAAACTGCTCCAACCTACAACCAAGCGCTTCAGCACTGCTAACAGTTACGACCACGTATACTAAAAAAGGACTACTCATACTGAAGTGCCGGCCGCAGTGGCTGAGGGGTTCTAGGCGCTTCAGTCGGGAACCGCACGACTGCTACGGTCGCAGGTTCGAATGCTGTCTCGGGCATGGATGTTTGTGATGTCCTTATGTTAGTTAGAATTAAGTAGTTCTAAGTTCTAGGGGACTGATGAGCTCAGATGTTATGTCGACATAGTGCTCAGAGCCATAAAAAAATGGTTCAAATGGCTCTGAGCACTATGGGACTTAGCATCTGTGGTCATCAGTCCCCTAGAACTTGGAACTACTTAAACCTAACTAACCTAAGGACATCACACACATCCATGCCCGAGGCAGGATTCGAACCTGCGACCGTAGCAGTCGCGTGGTTCCGGACTGAGTGCCTTAACCGCGAGACCACCGCGGCTGGCTCAGAGCCATACTGAAGTGCTTAATGGGTTCTGAGAAGTAGGAACAAGCACGGTAACACAAGTAAGACTCAGTGGGGGATGGTAATAAACAACACTATTAGAGCAACATAGAAATATCTCGTGGCTCCTACCTACATCTACATAGGTACTCTACAAATCACATTTATGTACACTTATGTTTAGGAAAAACAGGACTCCTTGAATGACTGCAGATGGCAATTTCATATTCGCAGGACATGTACATCAGTGTGTTCTGCAGAAAAGATTAGAATTTGAACCATGTTGGCCTACGAATTTGATATCAACATCGATGTTGCGGCGCAACAGCACCGATCGATGAAATGTGCCTGCGGCTCTTGTTGTCGCTATAAAACAAAGGAAATGAATCAGTGTGAATTTAGCAGGCGTGCAAGATGGCTCGGAGACGTATGCGAACCGGAGAGTCAAATCACTGAAATGACAGAGCGCGCATTTTGGCATGAGAGATTGGATTGCAGCCGGCCGGTGTGACCACGCGGTTCTAGCCTCTTCAGTCTGGAACCGTGCGACCGCTACGGTCTCAGGTACGAATCCTGCCTTGGGCATGGATGTGTGTGATGTCCTTAGGTTAGTTAGGTTTAAGTAGTTCTAAGTTCTAGGGGATGATGACCTCAGAAGTTAAGTCCCATAGTGCTCAGAGCCATTTGAACCAATTGAGACTGTGATGCATCCATCAGCAAAATTGTTGCTGGTATGGGACGAAGTGATTCCGCGGTGAAGCGAATAGTTCAAGGAAGTCTGTAGAACATGACGAGATGGATCAGGTCGCACCACCAACAACAGCACCCGAGAAAGTCGCTACCTCATGCGAATGCCATTGCAGGACAGATCTGCGACATCCTCGGCTCTGGTACAACAGTGGAACAGTGTAACACATTGTACAGTATCAGGTGAAAGTCCGTCGCCGTTTATTACGGCAGGGGTTGCGTGCGCGTCGTCTATTTTTCAGCCTACCTTTGACGAATGCGCTACAATATAGCAGGTCAGAAACTGGAAGCAGTTAATTTCATAAATTATCTGGCAGTACATATTAGGAGTGATTTAAAATTGAATGATCATATTAAGTTGATCGTCGGTAAAGCAGATGCCAGACAGATTCATCGGAAGAACCCTAAGGAAATGCAATTCGAAAACAAAGGAATGCAATCCGAAAACAAAGGAAGTAGATTACATTGCGCTTGTTCGTCCACTGTTTGAATACTGCTCAGCAGTGTGGGATCCGTACAAGATAGGGCTGATAGAAGAGATAGGGAAGATCCAACGCGTTTCGTTACAGGATCATTTATTAATCGCGAAAGTGTTACGGAGATGATAGACTCCCGTGGAAGACTCTGCAGGAGAGACGTTTAGTAGCTCGGTACGGGCTTTTGGTGAAGTTTCGAGAACATACTTTCACCGAGGAGCCAAGCAGTATATTGCTCCCTCCTACGTATATCTTGCGAAGAGACCATGAGGATAAAATCAGAGAGATCAGAGCCCACACAGAGGCATACCGACAATCCTTCTTTCCACGAACAATACGAGACTGGAATAGGAGAACCGATAGAGGTACTCAAGGTACCCTCCGCCACACACCGTCAGGTGGCTTGCGGAGTATGGATGTAGATGTAGAACATGTTAGATGGCGATGGTGTATGGGTCGACGCCATGCCTTATTCTGGCATGTATTAGTTTATTTTATGCTTCTGAAGAAGGCTAGATTACTCTAGCTGGAACCTGGGTAAATACCAGTAACATTTCGCAACTGAGGCGGATCTTTGACATATTGATCACAACACAGTTAATGGGGATCACCTTATTTCTACATCTGTCTAAGTTCTGTGTGAGGAAGGCTTAACAGCCGGTTAGGTCTTGTTGTTGATGTTGTTGTTGTTGTTGTGGCCTTCAGTCCTGAGACTGGTTTGATGCAGCTCTCCATGCTACTCTATCCTGTTCATCTCCCAGTACTTTCTGCAACCTAAATCCTTCTGAATCTGCTTGGCGTATTCATCTCTTGGTCTCCCTCTACGATTTTTACCCTCCACGCTGCCCCCCAATGCAAAATTTGTGACCCCTTGATGCCTCAGAACATGTGCTAGCAATGTGTCTCTTCTTGTCAAGTTGGGCCACAAACTCTTCTTCTCCCCAATTCTATTCAATACCTCCTCATTAGTAATGTGATCTATCCATCTAATATTCAGCATTTTTCTGTAGCACCACATATCGAAAGCATCTATTCTCTTCTTGTCTAAACTATTTATCGCCCATGTTTCACTTCCATACATGGCTACACTCCATACAAATACTTTGAGAAACGGCTTCCTGACACTTATATCAATACTCAATGTTAAAAAATTCTTCAGAAACGCTTTCCTTGCCATTGCATGTCTACATTTTATACCCTTCTACTTCGACCATCATGAGTTATTTTGCTCCCCAAATAGCAAAACTCCTTTACTACTTTAAGTGCCTCATTTCCTAATCTAATTCCCTCAGCATCACCCGACTTAATTCGACTACATTCCATTATCCTCGTTTTGCTTTTGTTGATGTTCATCTTATACCCTTCTTTCAAGACACAGTCCATTCCGTTCAACTGCTCTTTGCTGTCTCTGACAGAATTAGAATGTCATCGGCGAACCTCAAAGTTATTATTTCTTCTCCATGGATTTTAATGCCTACTCCGAACTTTTCTTTTATTTCCTTTACTCCTTACTCGATATACAGATTGAATAACATCGGAGAGAGGCTACAACCCTGTCTCACTCCCTTCCCAACCACTGCTTGTCTTTCATGTTCCTCGACTCTTGTAACTGCCATCTGGTTTCTGTACAAATTGTAAATAGTCTTTCGCTCCCTGTATTTTACCTCCGACAACTTCAGAATTTGAAAGAGAGTATTCCAGTCAACATTGTCAATAGGTCTTATTTTTGTAAAATACGATGGTTTCCAATCGTCATTGTGAACTGGACGTGAGCAGCCAACTTGGGCGCTCGGCAGAAATCGGCGGCCACGCTTAGCGTAGGAGACACGTCCGAGGCGGCCAGAGCGAGTTGCGTCGTGGACACGGGAGAGCGGTTTCTGATTTATTCTCCTCCCACGGGGAATGGACCGATCCTCCCGACGGCGCGACGCCTCCGCCGTTATCTGACGAGCTGGTAATTGAGTTTCTGGCTGCGGGCGCGGTGGGACGAGCACAGACAGGGTGGCGGTGGTGGCGGGAGGACGGTGATGGGTTACGGGGGGGGGGGGGGGGGGGGGAATGGGATTGGGAGGGGGGAGAGAAAAGAAGCAACGGCTCAGGCAGTGACAGCTCGTGGATCAGGGGACAAATAAAACTTGCCTGCTGCAGTGGCCGCGGCCCGGCCCGTACTTCCTAGCCCTGACAGTGATAACCGCTCACGAATTTTCCGCCAGCCCGTCGCGTGACGGGCGCCAACAGGTGCCCGCTTCGGAGCGGACAGTCATTAACGCCAGTCGTGTGCCCGCCGGCCGGAACTGACGGTTCTGTGGCTGTTTCTGCAGGACCGGTGTCCGCGACGCCCGGAGGCTGAAGTGCCGGTCGGCTGTGTCACTGCAGAGGCGGACGGCGGCGTGACGGCCGGGCGTCACGATAGCGCGAGGCCCCGGCCGTTTCGTTTCGCGACCGGCAGTTCCAGCGCGGCGCCGCGGACAAAGGCGGCGGGCCCCGGGGCGCGATTACGATCGCGGGCAGCCCGGCCGGTCCAATGGCGGAGACAGCGCGGGCCGGACGCCGGACATCTGGCATCTGGCAGCGGCCGTAACGAGGCGCGGCCGGCGAACAAAAGACGCGCGCCGCTGGCAGGTCACGACGCGACGCCCGGGGAGCAGCGCGCAGCAGTCGCGGCTGCCGCCTTCTGTTCCACCAGCACGCAGGTGCTGCTCCGTGACACTTCCCAACATCAGTCACATTGGGCAATAAACTACGACAATGTGCGCTGCTCTCTATCTCGTCAACTACAGCTTGAGTATTAAAACCAATTACAGGGTGTCCAGGCTAGAGGTATACACAAACAAATATTTATAATAAAAGAACTCAACATTTAATGTTGTTGCCTATATACGCAGGTGGCAGTTGACGCTAAATAACGAAAAGTGTGAGGTGATCCACATGAGTTCCAAAAGAAATCCGCTGGAATTCGATTACTCGATAAATAGTACAATTCTCAAGGCTGTCAATTCAACTAAGTACCTGGGTGTTAAAATTACGAACAACTTCAGTTGGAAGGACCACATAGATAATATTGTGGGGAAGGCGAACCAAAGGTTGCGTTTCATTGGCAGGACACTTACAAGATGCAATAAGTCCACTAAAGTGACAGCTTACACTACACTCGTTCGTCCTCTGTTAGAATATTGCTGCGCGGTTTGGGATCCTTACCAGGTGGGATTGACGGAGGACATCGAAAGGGTGCAAAAAAGGGCAGCTCGTTTTGTGTTATCACGTAACAGGGGAGAGAGTGTGGCAGATATGATACGCGAGTTGGGATGGAAGTCATTAAAGCAAAGACGTTTTTCGTCGCGGCGAGATCTATTTACGAAATTTCAGTCACCAACTTTCTCTTCCGAATGAGAAAATATTTAGTTGAGCCCAATCTACATAGGTAGGAATGGTCATGAAAATAAAATAAGAGAAATTCGAGCTCGAACGGAAAGGTTTAGGTGTTCGTTTTTCCCGCGCGCTGTTCGGGAGTGGAATGGTAGAGAGATAGTATGACTGTGGTTCGATGAACCCTAGGTAGGTATGTGGTTAGTGTTTAACGTCCCGTCGACAACGAGGTCATTAGAGACGGAGCGCAAGCTCGGTTTTAGGGAAAGATTGGGAAGGAAATCGGTCGTGCCCTTTCAAAAGAACCATCCCGGCATTTGCCTGAAACGATTTAGGGAAATCACGGAAAACCTAAATCAGGATTGTTGGAGACGGGATTGAACCGCCGTCCTCCCGAATGCGAGTCCAGTGTGCTAACCACTGCGCCACCTATTTCGGTCGTTGAACCCTCTGCCGAGCACTTAAATGTGAATTGCGGAGTAATCATGTAGATGTAGATACGCAGTCGGTAGAGACACTCTCCAAGAGGTGATCCTCACCATTTCATATACAGAGGACAAATGTTTACTGCGCAACAGGTAAACAGTACTCCTCACAGTTGACTTGAGAATGCCACAACTAAAGGAGCAGGCTGTGCTTCTTCTTCTTCTTCTTCTTCTTCTTCTTCTTCTTCTTCTTTTCCCTTCATCTTCTGACTGGTTTGATTTGGCCCGAAACGAATTCTTATTTCGTGCCTACCTTTTCATCTCAGTGTGCACTTACAACCTACATCCTCAATTATTTGCTGTCTTCCTCCACACTTTTCACCCTCTACGGCTCCCTCTAGTACCATGGAATTTACTCCCAGATGTCGTAACAGATGTCCTATCATCTTGTCCCTTGTTCTTGTCAGCTTTTGTCATGTATTCATTTCCTTGCCTATTCTGTGAAGCATCTCCTCATTCCTTGCCTTATCAGCCCACCTAATTTCAACATTCCTCTGTAGCACCACGTATCAAATGCTTCGATGCTCTTCTTTTCCGCTTTTCCCACAGTCTATGTTTCACCACCATATAATGTTGTGCTTCAGACGCACAGTTTCTGAAATTTTTTCCTTAAATTAAGGCCTACGTTCGATACTGCCAAACTTCTCTTGGCCAAGAAAGTCCTCTGCTGCCTAGGTAGCATAATTCCTTAACTTCGTCCACAATCCTGATGTTAAGTTTCTCGCTGTTCTCATTTCTGCTATTTCTTATTATTTTCATCTTTCTCCGATTGACTCCCAAACCATGTTCTATACACATTAGACTGTTCATTGCGCTCTGCATATCCTGTAATCCTCTTCTGCTCTTGAACTTTTCCGTTATTTCCATAATTGCTTCTTCGCTGTCTAGATTGAACAGTACAGGTGAAAGACTACATCCCTGTCTTACAACCATTTTAACCAGAGAACTTCGTTCTTCGTCTACCACTCCTATTTCTCCTTCTTTTACCCTGTTCATATTATGTTTTAGCCGTCTTCCCGTATATGGGTAACCTATACGGAACATCTCACACCATTTGCGACTGTCGAACACCATATGCCATTGTCGAACGCTTTTTTCAGGTCGACAAAGCCTATGAACGTGCCTTGATTTTTCTTTAGTGCTATGGTTAGCAGAGTTAAAATCTGCAACACGTGCTTAGAGATTTGAAAGAAGTGAATGCGACGTGGATCATTCCGCATGTAAGTCCATGCATCAGTGTGACAGAACTCTTCGGGAAATGAGACGTTTGATTTCAGATGTGGGAAAACATCCCACAACGCAAGTGAATGATGAGACCACGAAACATGTGCGCGAAGCATTCTCTAGAAGCCCACGTAAATCCATTAGACAAGCTAGTAGGGAAGTAGCTATTCACGGTCGACGGTGCACGACATTTTGCATAAACGTTTCCGCTGGCGAGCTCAGAAACTCCAGCTTTTGCATCGCATTAACCCTGAGGATAATCGCAGACAATGCTCTTGAAATGTTGCATCGTACGTCTGTGGCAAAGTCAAATGAGATAACTGTCGAATATGGGGAAGTGAGACTCCAGGGGAAGTGACTGAGTACGAATGGAAGTTAATATGTGGTTGGTATTACACAAACATGATGCGATTGGTCCGGTTTAATGGCGTCTACAGTGACGGGGCACACACATCTCGACATGTTGGCGAAATACGCAGTTCCACAGACACCTGCCGACGTCATCCTGCAGCAGATTGGTGCCCCACCTCACTGCCATGGGATGTTACCACATTTCTCGATGAGACATTTCCTGAATATGGATCGCAAAGGGGGGGGGGGGGGGGGACTCCCATTGTTTGCCCTCCTCGGTCTGCTGGATTTCACTGCATGTGGTTTTATTAAGGACATGATTTACGAAGTAAAGTTTAGAGATTTGCTATACCTGAGGCAACGTACCTAAGTCGCAGTCATAAAACCTCTCATATTTACGAAAATGTGGCGAGAAGAGGAGTACCGTTTAGATATCTGTCGAGCTACAAACGGTGTCCGCACTGAACTACACCAAAATGCACAAAAATGTGTGCGCCCCTGTACACAAAGTTAAACAAATACAGCTATAAGCTTTAATAACAAATATAAACAAATGTTTCTGTGAAACTCTGGCCCAAACACCCTATATTTATCCATTAAATTCCGCAGCGTGGAGTAGGTTGAAGCACAATATATAATAATACTTTTCCAAATTTTTGCTGCAATGGACGCTTTATTAGTTCGTTTCGGCAAGTTTCGCCATTTTCAAGTGATCCTGCAATGATGGTACACTATTTTGTAATATTATACGATAAAAATATGTTACTTACGTCTATGTTAGCAGATGTTTGCTCTACAGCTCACGTCACAATATATTATGCTACAGGAGCTCATTTCTGTGTCAGTAGTTATTTAGTTTAGGTTTCAGTATCCATATATACTGCCGGTCGGAGTGGCCGAGCGGTTCTAGGCGCTACAGTCTGGAGCCGAGCGACCGCTACGGTCGCAGGTTCGAATCCTGTCTCGGTCATCGATGTGTGTGATATCCTTAGGTTAGTTAAGTTTAATTAGTTCTAAGTTCTAGGCGACTGAAGACCTCAGAAGTTAAGTCGCATAGTGCTCAGAGCCATTTCAACCATTTTGAAACATAATTATTACAAAAATTACATGCTGTTAAATAACAGCATGGTCGATATTACACATAGATGGTAAAAGATATCGCCTTATTTCTTCCCCAACCCAACAGAAGGAACCTTTGTATTCGTTGCAACGTCCATAAAGCGTTACTTGACTTCGAATTGTTGACTGAGATATACAAGAAGGGACGTCAGTGTAACTTAGCCGACATGTTTATCATAGATGTTTGACGTCGATTACCTAACGTTGGTTCATCGATAAATATGGAGATGGGATATTGGAGAAGTACAATGATACGAAGCACCGCAGCAGGCTTTGCAGCGTTTGCAAAGGTCTGCAGGTCTTTGGTCTCCACAGCCACCTGACGCTAAACCTACTGAAAATGTATCGTCTTACATCAAAAAGAAGTTGCAAGGCAAAAAAAAGTTGCAAGGCAAAAAGATCTTCGTTTTGAAACAGCTGCCAACGCAGATTGGCGTATTTGGAGTTCTCTTCCACGTGAATACGCGGAAAACTCGGTTTCAAGCATGCCTCGGAGATGCCAAGCAGTATTGTAACTGCTTTCTTTTCTTTAGTTCGTATATGTTACACATATTCGTTTTAGTTAGTTGTCAAATACGTTTTTCTATTGATTAACCTGACCACGATCTTACTCAGCAGTCTGTATGTACGTATGTTCGATGTTTTCCCCTAAACCTCTCTACCGACTGGTGCAAATATCACTTACTGTAAGGAATGAATCGCTTTGCGGGTAAGAACTTTACACCTCTCAAAGGGGTGCGTGTGGCAGTGAAAACGTATTGAAGCTCACGACGCGCCAATTTGCAGAGATTATTCATCCACTTTTGTGGAATGAGAGCACTTAGTGATATAGAACATATTTTACACATAATTAGAAGCGGTATATTGATAATTTTTACTTATGGACCGTCTGACAGCAACTGAATAAAACACAATTTAAGTGGCATACGCGTTTCGCCTTTATTTTCTTCAAGGCATCGTCAGTGGCCTGGAATATGTACATATGTTAGCTATTTAATTTTTATTTTTGTCTGCCTCGTGATGGCTGGGTGTTGTGTGATGTCCTTAGGTTAGTTAGGTTTAAGTAGTTCTAGGTTCTAGGGGACTGATGACCATAGATGTTAAGTCCCATAGTGCTCAGTTCCATTTGAGCCATTTTTGCATTTTTGTCACTGTGCCTATAAGTTATGAACAGTTCTGGTGGTTGGTATTTTCTTATTAAGTAGTAATGTTTTGAACTATACTTACAGGTTGCGTGGACAATTTCTTACATATTACGCTCCTGTTGCATTTTTGGTGTTGTTCGTCTTCTTATGAATGCCAATTTGCGGTTTTTTCCCACATTCCACAAGTAAAAATTATCAATATACCGTAATATTACACGCAACTGAGGAAGACAGGACTACAAAAGTTGAAGATAATTACAAGCCTTTGCGAAATTTGTTGTACCTTACAACACCCATAAAATGATGAAAGGCAAAAGTTTATCGCTTACTACATTTTCGCTGGTCATACAGTAAAACTGCCCCGTCAAGCGATACATTTTGATTTGTTACTATTTTACGACGAATAGTATTCACGACACATGTTGCGGACAGCATTCACACATATCACTAAACGTACCTGCACAAATGTATCATTGTACTACACATAGGAGATACGTTATAGAGACTGAGCTACTGACTTCGTGATATGTGTGTACTCCGACAAAGGCACGAATAAAAAGCTCCTGCTAAACCCCTGGATCGAAAGCAACCAAACTTGTTAAATATATTTCTGGCAAGAACCGGCAGCCTCCCTTTGGGGTGCGGGCAATAACATATAGAGACAAGGCGGAGGAAGAGACGGGCAGATAGACTGGGAAAGAAAACATGGACACAGATAGAGAGATAGAGGGGAAGAGGAGATGGATACGGTGACGGGGAGAGGGAAATGGACAGAGAAAGGGTAGAGGAGAAAATGGACAGACAGTGCCAAACATAATGCTTATTGCAGATTCAAGAGGAATGAAAAGGCAAGTCGTTGCCTATCAGAATGTAGATAAAGTAATGTTAGTATTACACATGAACTCAATGGACAGGAAAGTTAATCGGGTGGTGATTTCAATTTAATGTTACTTTGTTATAAGTTTATCCACAGTACTGGGGATCTACCTTGTGATGATTGTTATCACAAAAACTGTACGCTACTTATTATGAGGTATCACAAACTGAATGACCTAACCAGCATGGGCTCCGAAAACATCGATTACGTGAAAACAAATCGCGGTTATCTCAGGTGACCACCTGAAAGCCATCGATCAAGGCAGTTAGCAGTATTTCTCTATTTTCGAAACGCATTTGACTCCGTACCACACTCAAGCTTGTTATCGATAGTACTATTGTGTCGGATTTCTTTCTAGAGAGAACACAACATGTTGTCTTGGATGGAGAATTACTGACAATGTAGAACCAGATTCAGGTGTGTCCCAGGGAAGCGTGTAGGGATGCTTACTGTTCATGTTGTGCATAGTGATACGGGTATAAGTGCAAATATTTCCAATGACGACTGAGGGCAGAATACTGAACAACTTTACGTCAGTAGCGGTTCTAGGCGCTTCAGCCTGGAACCGCGCGACAACTACGGTCGCAGGTTCGAATCCTGCCTCGGGCATGGATGTGTGTGATGTCCTTAGATTAGTTAGGTTTAAGTAGCTCTACGTTGTAGGGGACTGGTGATCTCAGAAGTTAAGTCCCATAGTGCTCAGAGCCATTTGAACCATTACATCAGGAGTTAAGTTACTGGCAGCCTAATAGCTGTAGCTATTACAAGTCGAATATTTTAGGTTAGTTAGTACCTCCAAGTACGTGTGGCAAGTCCGAGCTATTAATGTCTGTTTTCCACTAGCAGAAAGTCAAGTGTTGAAGTGTGGACGTGAAACACTGAGTCTACAATAACAGGCAGAAAACATAAGATCGTAAGGCCTGTGACGTGTTTCTGAGAAGACTGTTCAACGAAGTGAAAAAATAACCGACTCAGTGATGAGTGTACATATAAAAGTACCACAAATAAAAAATGTCTGCATTTATACACATTACACACTGTATATTAAATTTCTTGCACACTTTTCGGGATGATGCATTTCTCTATAATAAAGTATTGCCTGGAAAAAGCTATGGGGTCCAAGACTGGCAATCACCTTCAAATGTTCAGAAATGTAAAATTGTGCACTTCGCAAAAAGTAGTATCCTATGCCAATAATTTTAATGAGTCACAACTGGAATCGGTCAACTAATATAAATAGCTGAAAGTTACAGTTCGAAGGATAAAAAATGGAACGATCACTTAGAATCCGTCGTAGGCAAAGTAGTAGGTGGCAGACTTCGGATAACTGGTACAATACTAGGGAAATGTAATAATCTTACAATGAACACAGCTTACAAATCACTCGTGGAATATCGTTCAAGTGTGTGGGACCTGCACCAAATAAGACTAACAGGGGATGATGAACATGTAAAAAGAAGAACAGAACGAACGGTCACTGGATCGTTTTACACACGAGACACTGTCACGGAGATGCTAAAAAAACTGAACGGGTAGACGCAAGAAGATGTACGCGAACTATTCCGAGAAAGCCTACTTATAAAGTTGCACGACCCAGTTTAAGTGATGAATCTAGGAATCTACTAGAAACCCGTATGTATCGCTGCCGCAGTGACCGCGAGGACAAGATAAGACGAGTGCTCCTGCTGTCACGCACCCCAGACCATAACTCCATGTGTGGGTCCAAAGTATCTAGCGCGCAGACAGGTTGGTTGCATGCCCTCAACTGGCTTCCTCCTTACCAACACACGGCCATCACTGGCACCGAGGCAGAACCATCTTTCATCAGAAAATACGACAGACCTCCACCCTACCCTCCACCAAGCTCTCCTTGACACCACACAAGTCGCATATGACGGTGGTTTGGGGTCAATGCATCTACCGGGCAACTGGCTCTGAGCAGTCGAAGCAATCGGTTTGTAAGAGTGTGTTGTGTGACTGTGGTGCCAATTGTTGCTTAAATTGCTGCTGAAGTACAGTACGATGCAACAGAGCCTTACACCGAACACAATGGCCTTTCTTCTTAGAAGTGAGAAGTGACCGTCTGGAGACCAGTCTTCTTGGTGCCGCACATTCTCGTGATGATCTCTGGCAGCAATCGCTTATAGAAGCTACATTCCTGCAGTATCGCAGAAGGAACATGTAGCTACTTAAGAGTCTACTAGATGACATCGTTCAAACTCGGTGAGGTGTTGGCGTCTTTGTCCCCTTAAAGGCATTCTTGATTAACTCCCCTGTCATATCTCAGAGGAAACTAACGCTCAGTAACGTCAAAGCGTGTATTTAGCGCAAACCTGATTTGTATCCTCACACTGGCGCTGCTAGTGCCACTATTATGCGACTGGTGCGAAATCTGAATAGACGTCATCTTTCAGATATAGAAACACGGCTAACAGCTTTCATTTATGTCACACAACTCATTCTTGGTATTGAGACTTTTTCCTGTCAATGTATTAAAGAATGCAACAGGCTGTCAGTATTATTTACATTCAGGATAAGTCATTACCCCGCAATGCGGACGGTTCTGAATAAATGTGTCATCAAAGCGAAGGTTGGTATGATCACCACAACTTGAGATGGTATGCTGTTACCTTCTTCTAACCGTTCAAGTGACTTGCCCAGCCAGTTACGTGAGGACATATAGTTTAACTTGAATCCCGAACCATGGTGCAATTCAATAGACATGGTGTTAAAACAATTCCAATTTAATTTTACTCATTACCCGCAGTGTGTTTTCCATGAGTGTAAAATAAAGAACATCTGCCTTCAGTCACAAATCGTGATTTTATTTCAATGCACGAGCATTTGGAGCCCTGGTGGCTCACCTTACAGTGCTTTGACAGCCTACATCATTTTTCTTCCAAATTTAGGTTAATTCTTCTTATGGTAAGCTTACTTTCGTTTATTACAATTGTGTAAACTGTGAATAAACAGAACAGACAAATCGGAAATAACTTGCTGTTTCCAGTAGTACACTATGAGTAGACATGTTTATATACATACACTCACTCTCGATTTTATAGGACATTTGTAAACACAAGTAAAACATGTCAAAGATTTCAAATGTAAAGTTGCTGCAAATACATTGATGTTATTTATTGAAAGAAGACACAAAGCTGTTATATTATTAGTCAGCACTTGTTAATTAGTACTAGATCAAGCAGATCGACAAACTCAGAAATCCGACGTACTCATCAACCGCTTGGAAAACTAATTTTTTGTAGGGAAGAATAAAATGATTACACAACACATATGGACGACTACTCCTCTATGATAGTTCAAAAGATAAACTTGATGAACTTACATACTTTCACAACAAAAATGAAGTTCAAAATACAACATGAAACAAATCAATTCATAAATTTCTTGGACCTTACAATCGATAACGAACAGTAATAAAACAGTTTTTTTCATTTACAGGAAACCAACCTACACTGATATCACAGTACATAAATCATCACACCATCTAAACACATTCACGTATGCTGCATTTATATTTATGTTAAACAGGCCACACGCATTACTTTTCACACCCAAAGCATTAAACAACAAATTGATAAAATCGAACCTATTGCAATAAATAATGCATACTCGGAAAAAACAATGGACAGACTATCCAACAAACTAAAGGCCAACATAAATAACACAACCACGACAGGCATAACAACTGACACAACACATACTTTCAAAGCATTCCGTACTTAGGCACAGCACCACAAGAATTTGCTATCTTGTTTGGAAATACCTTCTCCAAGAATAACAACTGTAGACACCCTTTACCTCGACAGTAAACATAAGCACCCCAACAACGGAACACAGCGAAACATATAAACTACAATGTAACATTTCTCTTACATTTTACATGTACAAAACAGGAGATACTTTCCATACATATTACAAAGAACAAACTGATACTTCTAGGCTTAACTACTTTGCGAAGTCCACAATAGCTAACCACATGTACCTAAGTAAACGCAGACTAAGTGACATCCACGACAGCCTAACTGTAATCCACACAGAAAATCATGATAAAAAACTTGATCTACTGGAACAATGAGAAATAATGTAACACAAACAAAAACCTTCTGAAAAAAATTGACTGAATAAACGGAGTTAAGCAGCCACAGTTTCTTCAGTAATTTCAGAAATTTATTTTTTCCTAAAGAAACAAATATTTAGTAGTGCAATCATTTGATAACATATTGCCACATTTTACATATTCAAAAATATTGTTTTATAAACGATGTCAGTTACTAATTAACACCTTTGTATCTTCTTTGAAATAATAGTACCTGTGTATTCGAAGAAATGCAACCAACGTCTTTACATTTGAAATTCTTTGACTTATTTTGACTTGTGGACACGAACGTTCTGTATAACGAAGAATGTCTACTCATACTGTGCTTCCAAACCATGAATCCATTACTGGAAACAGTAAGTTATTTTTCGATTTGTCTTAGTGCTGTAAACTTCCATTCACAATATGCCACTGTAATCCTACCAGGACCAGAATTAACCTAAATTTGGGAGAAATTGATGTAGACCGTCAAAGTACATGAAGATGAGTGCCCAGCACTCGTAATGCATCGTGCTTAGAAATAAAATCATGTTTTGTGACTGAAAGCGGTTGTTCTTTATTTTAAAACTTTAATTTACCGAAGCGAAATTTTGCGTAAATTTTCGAAACTACAACGTAAAAAGGTGACAAAATGAAACTTTAAAAATTGGAATTCAAATAACAGTATCAACGTTGCGAGCTATACATCCTGGACGGACGAGTGATGTTGCCATCTCCCGACCTACCGTACACACCACTCACCGTTTACAACTGTTACTGTTTACAAAATGCGTACTAGTTCACAGTAAAATTTCGTAAGGACCTTCTGTAATAGAGTGCATTTTGACCTAAGAAAAGAATTTTTAGTGTCATGCTGAGAATTTTTCTCCCTGCTTTCGGTTTCGAAGACAACCATAGAACGCCCCAGTTTTATCCCTGTAGTTTATCATTTACAGGTCGAGATGCCAAGTGAATTGTCTTGTTCAAGGTCTTCGGTAAGTTCCCGTGAAGTTATCGTTTTGAAGAAGTGGTGTCCGGGTGTAGATTGCATACACGTCACAGCAACATACATGTAAAACAATTTGTTCTGCTCCGCCAAATCTGCTGCATGAGGGGGGGGGGGGGGGGGGAGGGGGGGGGATGGAAGGTAATTAATTATGAGTCTGCTATAATTTTGTAACAATGGCCATCTGATAACAATTGTTGTTGCAGTTGCGAACAGGTTGCAAACGCACTTTAGCGGAACAGAGACCAAGCATAAAAACTAAAAACATGAATACTGTGCATCCCGTTTGTCATTTGATGTCGGACTTGCTACCACATAATTAGTTTTAAAATATCTTTGCAACTAAAAGTGGCGACTGCTCTATTTTATCACTGTTCTATCGAGTCTGGTACAATATGAGACGTAAATTAGGATACATTACTTCAAACAAATATGTAGATGGAAAGCACACTCAGCGGAAAGACTTTCTGTGGGCTTAACTCGCAACAAGAGTCAGTCTAGTGTTGCAAGAGGAAAGAAAAAGTAATAAATTTAAATACAATCACATACCACATATAATGTGGGTATTCTTTGATGTTTGCATTTCGTTACCGCTAACTAGGAATTTTGGAACTCCCTTTTTCGTTCTGCGTAATCGAATCTAATATGAATAGCTGGCAGAAAAAAGTTCGCATGATTATTAAATTTCCGTAGAGTTCACGTTCGGATGCAAGCTCGCGGAATATTACAGCAACAGCGCATGTAGGAGATTGCAAACGATATATCTCCACACTTGGTTCCGCGAGAAATTACAATGGTTGCAGTTTGGAAGCACATGAGAAAAATTACACACAGGCGCAGGTTGGTCGGGCATGGAATTTGCAACGTGAGATTGTGCGAGGGGAAAAAGGCAATATTAAATTTGTTTTCTGTAATAGCTCTGGAAATCCCGTATGCATTCTTCGTTACTTCCATTTATTCTTTTCCATGCGCCTGAAACAACTGCGGGTTAACTTATCTCGTAGAAAGTATTACAGGGTGGATGAAGAACCACGTTGCACATTATAATTTGATATTTTGAAAAGTGTCAATGTGATCCGTTACACTGGATCTACGGAGCTGCCTTCGGCCTTTGTGTTAGTATTTGTCCCCCTGTTGGCTGCAACATCTGCACTTTCGATTTTGGGGAGAAGGTGAGCAGCAGAGAATTTCATTAGACACCCACAGCGGCATTTCGAAAAGCAAATACTGTCATTTATCTTCAGGTGTACTAAGTGTGTGTATATAGACATGTGTTCTTGTCCCATTACTCTATGTTTTTCATGTTAGATTTCTGTGTTTCCATTTTATTTCTTGTGTCGTCTGCTAGAGAGAGAGAGTGAATGTCTGTGCGTGTAATGCTTCCACGTACTTTGGTTCTTGGAAAGGGGTTCTTAGAGTGGCTGCGATAGTTTACCTGAATTTTGTGTGGAGACAAGGTAGCTTCTGCTGGACCAAAGACACATCAGGGGAGACTGATCAGCAGCTGTAAGTTGGCACAGGTTGCCGAAACATCCTGCCTCCGTCCATTTCCGCTTCTGCCTGGGGACCTCAGTGCGGTAGTACCGAACAACACTGCTTGTTGAAACGCTGGAAGGTGATTCTGTCTGCCGTGACCATCTCTTATAATGTAAGTTTAGGTTTTGTATGGATTTTGGTTAAGGGAGATGTTAACACTGTGGTAAATCGCTCCGGAGTACCTATTTCAGTTATATAATGTGACGATGCTTATTAATATTTCAGTTAATTAATGGGATTCCATGTCCTATCAATACTGGGGAAGGGGACAGCACTTTGTTCAACCCAAGAACTTGTTTCAGTTAATGTGAATCTCTAAGTGTGAAAGCGTTGTGTGTGTGTGTGTGTTATCCGTTTGTCGTGTTCGAATTCTTTTTCCATGTTTTAATTTTAAGTTCAACTTCTTTGTGTTGTTGTTGTTGTGGTCTTCAGTCCTGAGACTGGTTTGATGCAGCTCTCCATGCTACTCTATCGTGTGCAAGCCTCTTCATCTCCCAGTACTTACTGCAACCTTCATCTCTTGGTCTCCTATTTTTACCCTCCACGCTGCCCTCAAATACTAGATTGGTGATCCCTTGATGCCTCAGAACATGTCCTACCAACCGATCCCTTCTTATCGTCAAATTGTGCCACAAACTTCTCTTCTCCCCAATCCTATTCGATACCTCCTCATTAGTTATGTGCTCTACCCATCTAATCTTCAGCATTCTTCTGTAGCACCACCTTTCGAAAGCTTCTATTCTCTTCTTGTCCAAACTATTTATCGTCCATGTTTCACTTCCATACATGGCTACACTCCATACAAATAGTTTCAGAAATGACTTCCTGACACTTAAATCTATACTCCATGTTAACAAATTTCTCTTCTTCAGAAACGCTTTCCTTGCCATTGCCAGTCTACATTTTATATCCTCTCTACATCGACCATCATCAGTTATTTTGCTCCCCAAATAGCAAAACTCCTTTACTACTTTAAGTGTCTCATTCTTTGTGTTGCCAACTAAATAATCGCCTTTCCGCAACGTGCAAAGTCCTCCGTTTCACGTTGAAATTCATTAAAGCGTACTGTTTAAATTCATTTTAGGATCGAATGAGAATTTGGTTCCATCCTCTATACTTCTGTGTGTTTTGTATCTCCGAGGTGGAAATGCAAGCTGCCGACCACGTGGCTGATCAGTTAAGCCGACGTTTCTCTGGCCCATCATGCTTCTATCTTTACGTTCTTTTCTTTTGTGCGTGTAGTGTGGGATGAATGTGTGTGAGCTTTCAGATGAGATGAATCCCTCCTTAAATCAAACCGAGGCTTTCTCACTTGTTCAGAAATCGTTATACCATAGTTACTGTGTCATGCATACAGTATCAGGCATTCCTTTAGTGATCTATATGGTTCGTAATTTCATGTTCTTACAATCTGATTCAGTGATTGAGACTCTCTTCACGCAAGTGAGCATTAGGCTCAGTGTCAGTCTAACCATTCGGAAGGGATTTATAGTTGAAGCTTGAGTAGGTATAATTCAGTCTTCAACGTTGTTCTATCTCACATATCACTACTTATGTGTCAAATGCGTGTTCTGGAGTTTTCTAGTGATTTCAGTATCCCACTTTTCGCTAAAATAAGTCCTTGCTTCATCAGAGGTATGATTAAGCAGTGGGCCTTTTGATACATTTCCAGAAGTTTCTTGGTTCGAATAAAAAGTGGATGCCTGTGCATCATACAGTCTTAAAATTTTTATTCATGGTGGAGGAAGAGGAAATCAGAAAATGTTTAGAGGGCGAAATAAGTGAAACTGATAAGACTCTTTTTTAATGTATTACTTTAGCCAGCCATAATTACCACCTTCCAATGACGACACGTATTGGAATAAATTTTGCATTTAACTGGCTTGTTGTCAGACTACTTTTGCCGACAAAAAAATTATTATGTAGTACACTTAAAGACTGTTCTGTCGGAGAAATTGAGCACACAAGTTAAACAGATTACTAAAGAATTGTTGTGGATAGAGAAACGCAGATCCCACACAAGCGTTACGATCAGACGAGCTGCGGAGCAGGATGCACATTTGCAACTCATTGTTTGCTGTAGAGCCTTGTAGCATCTGTCAAGTAGTGAAACACTAAGGTCTCACAGAAAATCGCATCCGAAACTTGGCACAAATGGCTATTGATAGAGAAGTCACTAGCAATGTGAACTGCGATGCCGTTATATTATTAGACACGTTATTTGTTAAGAAATGGCGCTGTAACCACAGTATATAGTTGGCTCCTACATAATTCACATTAACACTTGACATGACGCATCTGGGATGATCAATGGATATCGAAAGTGCCACCACAACATCCTTAAACATAACCGCAACGAAACATGTCATCAACAGTCTAGAATGTGATTTGGTAATACTACATAATGAAGCCAATCGTAAGATCCTAAATCTGTTAGAACAATTGGAAATATTCTTCCATAAAGCCAAAAACCAGAATTTGTGTTAAATGAACAGACGGATTTCGTAAGCCAGAGTTATTTCAGTAATGTTAAAGACCTATTCTAAAGTTATTCCCTACATATGTCGACTGTTTAGTAACTAGATCTTCGGCAGTACGAATACATTCATTGGCCGTGCGGTTCTAAGCGCTTCAGTCCGGAACCTCGCAACTGCTACGGTCTCACGTTCGAATCCTGCCTCGGGCATGGATGTTTGTGATGTCCTTAGGTTGGTTAGGTTTAACTAGTTCTTTAAGTTCTAGTGGACTGATGGCCTCGGATGTTAAGTCCCATAGCGCTCAGAGCCATTTGAACTAATCAATTCATCTTTGATCGCACCATGTGCAACAACATTTGTGAAGTGTTTAAAAACATGTGTATGCTAATGTGGCTCTTGAGTGAAGTGACATGCAAGTACAGGGTGGAGAAAAGAATGTATGATGATGTTAAAAAGCTAAAATAAAACGGCTTTCTTATATTATGTAGTACGTTTAAACCCTTCATTTTTTCCACTATTTCGTTCATATTTCCCGCAACATACGAAATTCGTAACCTAACATCAAACCTTTTCATGTCAGGAATATGCCTTTCACCTCATTATAGATCAAAAATATGTATTAAGACAAATTAGACTTGATGATGAATCAAGAGGGTCCTAGTAGCATCGTGTAGTAAAACACGAAAATTTGTGACCGAAGGCGTTTTTTAATTCATACTGCCAGTATAACCGTAACGAATTTTGGATTCTGAAACTTAATTTATCGGGACGTCCCCCAAACGTAAACGCTATCTGTTGCTAAACCGAGGGAAGTGGCGCAGTGGTCAACATAGTGGACTCGCCCCCAGAACGACGACGATTCGAAACCGTGCCCAGCCATATTCTATTGCGTCCCTAAATCGCTAAAGATATATGCCGGAAACGTTCCTTACAGAACAAAACCGTCGGTTCCCTTCCTCACCCTTCTCTAGTTTGAGCTTGTGCCGCATCTCTAATAAAGTCACCTTCGACGGTACGTTACACCCTCGTGTGCCTTCCTTTCCTTTTGTCACTGAAATCTTATCTCCGAAGAACAGGGATTCAGAGCAGTAACATGGGTCGAGGTGGAGACGGAAAAAGAGCGACAGAAGGAAACTACCACTTTTGGAAAAGTCCGTGACCATAACGAGAATGAAATTTCCCGGTTTATTTGTGTCTCACTGCGGAATGTCCAACGTGGCGAAAGTCATCTGCTCTGGTGCGGACACCTGTCATGCAGCGTCTTCGCCCAGTCACATTTAAGCCTAAATTTGTTTGTCACCTACCTGTCAGCTAACGCTGTGCACCTCTCGGTACAACCTGAAAGATACATCTTGACGGGACGAGCTAACAGGATTTGTCCAGTCAGAATGCTGGGCGGCATATTTAGGCTTGGAAATCCCCGTGGTCGAAGCTCGAAGGGACACTTCTGATCTTGCTGCAGTGACACATGCTCGCGCCGATGTTCCTCGTCGTACCGACTCTTTGTCTTGTGATTCAAAAATGGGTGCATTCAAGCGACTTCGATCTGGATTATAGTGAGTACATTTCTGCGTTAGGACATGTGCACTGCATTTACGTGATTCCAGATTACGGGACATTTCAGATCGTCGGGAATTTGGTTTCTTTTTCACATTATCTTTTGCAATCGTATTTGGCCAGGGAGCAATATATCTTTGTTAACGTTTTCAAGTTCTTTAGAACGATAGGGAACCAGTATCCAGTTCTAGTTTTGTCATCCAAGCGTTCAAGCGGATTATGTCAAAGTTCTTTCAATCGTTAAACAATGTTTCAGAAATTAATAATAATAATTCGTAATTTTCTTTCGGCTACCATGTCCGGTGAGAATGTAAAGCACATAGTCTGTTGGATTGTGTTTTTGCCATGAAGCATGATATCCTGTCTATGAACTTCGGCATTTATGCTGCATTTGAGTACAGCTGTGAGTTTACGAATTCTTTGTCCTTCTTTCTTCGTCTTTCTTCAGTGGTTCTTTCCTCGTTTTCCATTTCTTCACGTATGTTCACTCAAGAACTTCGTTCTTGAAACGTAGGCGATTCATTTTAACTGCTTTTAAAGCAGGGGAGAAGCAGGCTGAATTAAGCAATGCTCACAATTATATGGTGTAAGTACCTTCATCTTTAGAGGCACCTCTACGATGCTGTGGTACATCTAGACACGTGTCGGCTGAGATGAAATGACCAGCTACTACAAAAACTTGGGGTTTTCTTGTTTGATTAGGTAGTGTAGCTCACAGATGGAAAAAAAGCTTTAACTTGTATAAATTGTGCCTACAAGATACAATTTCCGTACGTACACAGTCAGTAGATACATGAGGTCTACAGTGAGGGTTCTAATTTCAGTTTTGTTTAGCTCTTAACCCTCTTTCTTCTGTTGTGTATGTGAAAGTCCTTGCCAGTCAGAAAGTTTAGTCGTCAGAGTCAGATTGCGTTTACACGTAGGTCACATTTAATATAAAGAAGTGAGATGTCAGGGAAGAAGATAAGGGTCATAACCCCGTGTGAACTCACGGACTAAAGTTAAATCAAGGAGGGTAGGCTTTCTGTGCATGACGAATGGTGTAGCACTTGCAGCTGTGTAGTACGGCCTAAGGACAACGATCGGAAAAAGGAAATCCAAACACTCGGCTTCAACGCTGACTGGAAATTAAATCTCTCCCAATAAGTTTCCGAGTGAACATTGAGACTGGGCATATGATATGCGGTATCATGCAAAAGGCCATTTATGACAGCGGTAAATGAAGCTGCAAGTCTGAAATAAATCGAAAAACACAAAAAATGAGATGTGGCTGACTAGAGGCGTGTGTTGTGGTCCGGTGAGCGGTGATTTTGCCTTCTTTCCAAAGGATTCAAGGAACTGACTGTACTGAATTTCGAATGTGTTCAGAGAGTGTCATAAGGCTTAGGCGCTTCTGTAGTGTTTTGAGTTTTTCGTACCGTGACTCATTCGGGTTGCAGAGATTACGAACCAGAATATTTCAACATTCTCGGGTTTTCCATGGTGAGTGTGATGTCCCCTCTTCGTAGGTGACCACACCGTATTCACAGAGCTGCACGCATACATTACTGGTTTAACAAAAACTGTGGCACGCTATCACACTTCGAAGGGCCTACTAAATCACCGCGACTTAATTCCACACAAAGTGCCTGGAAGTACGCTTTTACATCTAAATCTACATCTACTTCGATACTGCGCAAGCCACCGTACGTTGCGCGGTGGAGGCTACCCGTAGCACAACTAGTCATTCCCTTCCCTCTGCCACTCGAAAATAGAGCGAAGGAAACACGACTGTCTGTATGTCTCCGTACGAGCCCTAATTTCTCGTATCTTATCTACCTGGTCCTTACACTCAATGTATGAAGGCGGCAGTAGAGTCATTTGGCAGTCAATTTCCAGTGCCGCTTCTCTTAATTTTTCGAACATTCTTGAAAAGAATGGCACCTTCCCTCCAAGGATTCCCATTTGACTTCCCAAAGTATCTCTGTACCACTTACTTGTTGTTTGCACCTACCGGTATAAATCTAGCACCCTGCCTCTTAATTGGTTCAATGCCTTCCTTCAATCAGACTTGGTACGGATCCCAAACACGCGAGCAGTGCTCAAGAATAGGTCGTAGCAGCATAGTATATGCTGTCTCCTTTACGGGCGAACCACTCCTTCCTAAAATTCTTACAATAAACCGAAGTCGACCCCTTGCCTTCCCTACTACAGTTCTCGCATTTCCTATCAAATGGCTCTGAGCACTATGGGACTTAACTGCTGTGGTCACCAGTCCCCTGGAACTTAGAACTGCTTAAACCTAACAAACCTAAGAACATCACAAACATCCATGCCCGAGGCAGGATTCGAACCTGCGACCGTAGCGGTCACACGGTTCCAGACTATAGCGCCTAGAACCGCTCGGCCACTACGGCCGGATCATTTCATATCACTTAGCAACGTTGCGTCCATATATTTAAACAACTGTGCCAAGGAGGACACTAGCAATACAATAGCCTAACATTACAGGTTTGTTCTTCCTATTCACCCTGAATAACGTTCAGGGCTAGCTGCCATTCATCAAACCAGCTAGAAATTTTGTCTAAGTCGTCTTGAATTTTACTACAGTCGCTCAACTTCGCCACCTTCTCGTATCCCACAGCATCATCAGCAAACAACCGCAGATTGCTGCCCACCCTGTATGCCAATATGTTTACATAAAAAGAGAACAACAGTGATCTTATCACAATTCCCTGCTCTCGTGACGATGCCTTTGTCTGATGAGTACTCGCCGTCGAGGACAACATACTGGGTTCTGTTACTGAAGGAGACTTCGAGTCACTCACATATCTGTGAACTTTTTTCTTATGCTCGTAACTTCGTTAACAGCCTGCACTGGGGCGCCATGTCAAATGCTTTCCGGAAATCTAGAACTATGAAAACTGCCTGCTGCCCTTCATTCATATTTCGCAGTGTATCATGTGAGAAAAGGGTAAGCTGAGATTCGCACGAGCGATGCTTTCTAAAACAAAACTGATTCATGTACAAATGCTTCTCAGTATCAAGAAAGTTTATTATATTCGAAGAACTGAGAATATGTTCAAGGATTCTGCAGCAAACCAAAGTTGTAGATATTGGTCACTAATTTTGCTGTTCCGTCCTTTTACCCTGCTTATACACCGGAGTCACCTGCGCCTTTGGGACTTGCTACTGGGCGAGACATTTACGATAAATGCAAGGTAGGTAAGGATCCAACGCCGTGGAGTACTCTATAAAATCTAACTGGGACTCCATCCGAAACCTGGTGGTTTATTTGCATTTTTCAGTTGTTTCTCCACGCCAGGTATGTTTACTACTACGTCGTCCACAGGGGACTCCGATGGTCAAATGATGTTTCTTCGATTCTCCTGTGTGAAGGATTTTTTGAGCGTGAAATTAAAAACTTTGGATTTCGCTTTGCTGTCTTCAACTTCCACACAAGACTGTTCAGAAAGGGACTGAATGGATGCCTTAGAATCGCACTTGTTTGTTTGTTGTGCTCTTCAGTCCGAAGACTGGTATGATGCAGCTCTCCATGCTTATCTATACTGTGCAAGCTCCTTCATCTCCAAATTCGCACTCCAACTTACATCCTTCTGAATCTGCTACCGTATTCATCTCTTTGTCTCCCTCTGTGACTTTTATCCGCCACGCTTCCCTTCTGTACTAAACTGGTGATTCCTTGATATCTCAGAATGTGTCCTATCAATCGATATCCCCTCTTCTACTCATACTGTGCCACAAATATGTTTCCTCTCATTTTCTATTCAGTACTTTCTCATTAGTTACAAGATCCACCCATTTAATCTTCACCTTTCTTTTGTAGCACCACGCTTCGAAAGCTTCTTTTATCCTCTTATCTAATCGGTTCACTTCCATAGATGGCTACACTCCACGTAAATAATTTCAGAAAATGCTTCCTAATGCTTAAATCTATAGTTGATGTTAACAAATTTCTCTTAATCAGAAATGCTATTCTTGTTATCGGCAGTCCGCATTTCATATCGTCTCTACTTGGGCCATCATACGTTATTTTACTGCCGAAATAGCAAAACTCATCGACCGCTTTAAGTGTCTCGTTTCCTAATCTCATTTTCTCAGCTTGAGTTGATTTTATTGAACTGCATTCCATAATCCTCGTTCTGCTTTTGTTGCTGTTCATCTTGCCTCCTAGTTTCAAGACACTGTCCATTCCGTCCAACGGCTTTTCTAAGTCATTTGCCGTCTCTGACAGAACTGCAATGTCATCGGCAAACTTCAACGCTTTTAATTCTTCGCCCTGAACTTTAATTACTCTTAGTAACGCAATTCGTGGAACACTTTTTCCGAACCCCGTAACTGACTCCAATTGTTTGAAATTTTGCTGAAAAGTGCCTACAACCTTCCTTTGCAATGGGACTTCCAATATGGGCAGCGCCATCGCTGTACCGCAGGGATGCCGCGACCTACCACAAAGTACGAGAGAGAAGAAGACGCTGGTTGCCTTGCCTCGCACCGCGTACATAGATGGCCCACGTGCAGTGTCCAAGTCGCCGCCATCGTCTCGGTGTGCCACGTGGGAATACCACTGTGTAACCAGCTTGTGTCCCTGCGTCTCTGGCCATTACTACTCCTACCACTACAACGCTAAGAGGGAAACGCAGTATACCGACTGTACAAATTTGATTGATTAATCAAAGACTTGTTTTCGTTCATTCTCACGTTTTTCCGCAGCCAATTCTGACCAGTACACGATGAAGCTGAATTGAATAAATTAATAAAAAAGTAGTTAAGAAGTTATAGTACTCTCCCCAGGACCTTACTCCGTTGCACACGTCCATCCAAGTTTCCATGTAACTTAGCTCGACTGAACTTGTACCATACATAGAAAAAACTACAGTACAGTAAAGTACAGTCTAGTAGAGAAGGCAACTGAAACTATAGTGCGCGTCATTTATGACGACGGCCGAGTTTAGGTTCGTTCTGCGCATCTGACGTCACAAAACACAATCAACCAATGAACAGAGAATGACGTTGCCAGAGCTCGACTGCAGTGTAGAGCACGGGCGAGTGTCTTCAGTTTTAGAAACGTTCAGTCATAAATAAAGTAATAGAACAAAAGCAATTTGTTGATAGCAGACTTTCTTTTATAGAAAGTCTGGAAAAACCATTCTTTATACCAATTGCTTCATATTCTATTATTATTATTAAACCAAACAAGCAATAAGCCTTCTGATTCAGGCGATAGCAAGGGAAGGTATTTATATCAATATCACGAACCGCTTCTTCGCAATAAAGAACAGCGGTAATTGTTCTTTTCCTATTGTACTCGACGAAACGTGAATAATTCATAGTCATACCAACAGCGTTTGTCGGTATTTTTCATGACGTGTTAGAGTCCTCAAGGAGTACTATTGATCGATGAGCTGCGTTAGAGTAACGATTAAGTTGTTGGACTGCGAAGTTTACAAGTTATGAGATTCTAACCTTGTGCGGTGCTTAATATTTTCTTTATTTAAAAACAACATCGAAGTGTCTTACTTCATCAATTTTATTCCTTTGAATGTAATTTTTTAAAATTTCTAGGGTTTGTCTCTTCATTAACCCTTTCGCTGCTACAGAGACGTGCTCCCCGCATTCCCCGCCGTGCGCGATTTCGTCGTCACTGCACTGCTCGCCTGTGCAGACACATGGTGTTCCGACTGCTTTGACACACTTATCATTCGATTTAACAAAAACTATTTGGCCCAAAAATTTTATTTTTACAGGTCTTCTTGACTGGTACCTCCGCCCCCCCCCCCCCAATAAACGACTTAATTTTGTTTGGTTGTTCAACGCAGTTACTGTGCAGCATTAAATGTAGTTAACCACTGCACGAAATTTTTAAGAGTTTGCAGAGATAAAAGTCCATAGCATATACTTTCCGTATGGTCGATTTTAGTTGCCACAATGTTGAGAATGAAATGTGGACAAGATACCTAAATTTCATATAAAATTTACTGTATAACAATATCTCATTTAATTTAAGTACCAGATAGGTGTCGTATGTAATATTGAGAAATATTCCCTCTTTCGCGACTGTAACAAAAGTTGTATTTAAACCGGGCTCGTTTGGCTTTATTTTAAAGCACTTCAATCAATCAAAAGGAAGTAGACAAAATACATTAAACAAAACTGTGGACTTACAAAAGCATTAGGACTTGAATATACTATCAGTGAAGTGCTCAGAGCTATGTCCAATATAATTTTTGTGTGTGGCACACACACAAACAGCATTGATTTACTAAAACACTGATCAGCCGACACAAACGTTGAATATTGTGTTACCGCAGCACAAAACTACGAAGGGTGTCTTGGCAATGGAGGAGAAAAAATATTGTCCACTTCAATCAATGAAAGGTAAGAGACATACACATTGGTACTCATGTTCTCTTTCTTGTTTTCGTTCCATAGTCGCAGTTTTACCAATGGTATTGAAATATATTCCTCTTCTGCAACTGTAATAAGCGTCTTATTTAGACCAGATGCGTTTCTCTCTTTTTAAGCATCTTCTGTGGACAATGGGGAGCACGTCTTTGTAGCAGCGAAAGGGTTAATGCGGCCGTGGTGGCTTTACTTCACGAACTGCGCGCTCCCCCCAAACGTAAGTTTGCGAACTATACTATACTATGGCGCTGCTTCTCTTAGCGCTCGCGTCGTGTGCAACTGGCAACGCAGCAATCTCCCGCTTCTGGGTGGGCATGCGCGGGCCGCCAAGATAATAGAATTGAACTATAATACTCAACGAGATGCAGGTAAATAGTACTTTTATTTACACCGAAGTCATAGCGATTTATCATGCTCCTCTGGACATTGAAAATGGCGGAACTTTGTTCTTAATTGAGTATGCGAATACCACGGACGGCAGCGCATGCTCTGCAAAGTGATCCAATCGTGGCCACAATGTTGGTAAGGAGTTCTTAGGAGGGAGTTTCATTCCTCCACCAGGGCGTTTGGCAACTGCTGGACGTGCAGAAATATCTTCCCAACGCATTCCACGATTGCTCAAGATATGTGTAGGTGGGTAGGGGCAGGACAGTCCAGTCACCGAATGTCCTCTCGTTTCAAGAGTTATTGCACCTGCGCTGCTCGATGCAGTCGCGCGCTTTCTTCCATAAAAATGCACCCCTGAAAAGCCACGCTGGCGAATGAGATTAGCATTACAGTAACAATTACCGGTGAGTGTACCATGGTCAAAGATTTGGAGCTCAGTACACCTATGTGTAGATTCGAGCGAAACATAATGTACTGGTCATCCGGTAAAGAGACCATCACCTTACAACCACCGTTCCACAGTAAAGCGTGAGAATGTGTGCCATGTAGTCCTGCTAAACGTGGATGCAATTGTACCCGCTGTTTGACATAGGTCCTTTCTCGTCTGTTGCGCAATGTAGATGTCTGCTGATGTTGTTGACTCTGGTCCACCACCTTCTCTCCTTCGTGCAGCAGTGCCTGTGGTTTGGGACCTTCTTCTTGCTTGTGAACAACACCGGACTAGTAGCCTGCATCTGCCAAACTTCGTTCTTCTTCCAATTTCTCTATCCAGATGTCGCCGAGCCATGTTGTAATGATGAGCAACATCAAGGTGCTCTGTAACTGCTCGCTGGTTGACGCACATTCTTTCCCCATTCTGTCAACTGTCTCATGTCGCGGGTCCAGTCCCATTTGCCATTGTAGCCACGATGACTTCACGCCATGTTACTTTCAACTTTCTGCAACTTGGCAACATGCTCCCTTAGTGCACATTGTCGGATTTATTTATATCCGATTCTCTATTACTATCAGTCCGGAACCACGTGGCTGCTACGGTCGCCGGTTCGAATCCTGCCTCGGGTATGGATGGGTGTGATGTCCTTAGGTTAGTTAGGTTTAAGTCTAGGGGACTGATGACCTCAGCCGTTAAGTCCCATAGTGCTTTCGAGCCATTTTAACCATTTTCTCTACTACTACTTTTACAGCTAAAACTCTGTGGACCTGTCTGTGTACATATATGGTCCACATAAGAGTATGTCATCGCTTTTTCATTTCTGTTCCTCCCACTTTGAGAAATTCGAGAGGAATATTTTCTACGCCCCATGACTCAGCTGTTTTAGAGCTTGTTCGAATTCTTGTTTTAATAATAACTCACCAGTGCAGACTTCATCTACTTCCCTTTAGTCTTTGATGATACGCTAAGCTTTTCCCGCTACCGTGTAAATATAAGTACTGAGAAATCGCTGGATTTGAAGTGCAGTAAATACTTGCAGCACACAGGAGGAGGATGTAGTAAAGACCTCAGTAATGCCCAGTAAAGCAAAGTTTCGAAGAATCTACACTACGCACGACGTGTGCAGGTAACGAAGTAGCGACAGCTAATAAAGGGATGGACGAGAAGCCTTCTAACTGGTTGCCAGGTGGGCTGAGTAATTTCCGTTTCCTGGTAGTCGCCGACGGAGGGCTCACGCCGCACTCCGGCAGCGACGGAGGGTGTAAAGAGCGCCAAAAGAGCAGAGCAGCCCTTACGCCCTTCCACAGCACCTAAACGGCAGCAGAGACCTCACCTACTCTCCCGTGTGAGAGCGCGAGCGTGCGGGGGCGGACGACCGGAATCTTACTTTGAGCCGGGACATCACTTATTCATCCGCTTAGATTAGCAGCGACGGCGTAATCCGGACACTACGCCTGCCGGAAGCTGCCTACTTTACCCGCAAGAGTTCGTCTCTTATTTAGCGCGTCACATTATCTGCTGCTGTTTTATTCACCCGCGCCTCGCCGGGGCAGCCGTACGTACAGAGGGGCCGCCCTCGGTCAACAGGTTCGCAAGGCGCGGCGTGGACTTGGCAGCGCTTCTTTCAGCCTGCGACTCTCGGGAAGTGATCAAATAAACCGCGGCGCCGCTCCTTTCAAACGGCCTGCCACACACTGCGCGGCTCGCTGCCTCTCTACGGATGTTACGCTTACGGCAACGGCCGGGTAAGTATCGTCTGGCTTCTACCACAGACGACGAAAACTCGTTTTTGACGCCTACCACCAGCGGGTGTAAAGGCGAGACATTAATACAGGTAAAACCCGTCTCGCATGTCTGTTGCCTCACACTAACTGAAGCAAACATGTTATTACACCTTAGCTCATGCATTTGTGATTTACAGGCTCCTGTGGTTAAGGTCATTAGTCCGAAGACTGATTTGTTGCAGATTTTTACGATATCCTGTCCTGCCCAAATCTCATCTCAATTACTGCGGTACGTATCCTTCTACTGTGCACACTACAGGTCGAGATAAAGATGTTGCAGCAGTTAATAAAGGGATGGCCGAACATTGGCTTCCCTCACAACTTTTATGCCCCACGCTTCGCTCCATTACCCAATCTATAGCACCCCCCCCCCCCCCCCCCAACACCCCCACCACCCCGGTACAGGTACTCAGCGTTACATTTCTACCTATCCGCTCTTTCCTCTGGGTTTCATAGTGGAATTCCTCTTCACTCTTAATGGTGACTCCCTTGATTTTAATTTCACCGAAGGTTGTTTGGTCATCTCTATACAAGGTGTTACAAAATGTTACGACCAAACTTTCAGGAAACATTCCTCACACACAAAGAAAGAAAATATGTTATGTGGACATGTGTCCGGAAACGCGTACTTTCCATGTTAAGAGCTCATTTATTACTTCTCTTCAAATCACATTAATCATGGAATGAAAACACACAGCAACAGAACGTACCAACGTGACTTCAAACACTTTGTTACAGGAAATGTTCAAAATGTCCTCCGTTAGCGAGGATACATGCATGCACCCTCCGTTGCATGGAATCCCTGATGCGCTGATGCAGCCCTGGAGAATGGCGTATTGTATCACAGCCGTCCACAATACGAGCACGAAGAGTCTCTACATTTGGTACCGGGGTTGCGTAGACAAGAGCTTTCAAATGCCGGCATACGTGAAAGTCAAGAGGGTTGCGTTCAGGAGAGCGTGGAGGCCTTGGAATTGGTCCGCCTTTACCAATCCATCGGTCATCCACCGGGATTCGAATGCGGGATCTCCTGCTTACGAGGTATGTGTGGTAACCACTGCGCCAGCCGGGTCACAGCGTTATCGCAACTGCACGAACTGTCTCAGTAGGCCTCGCGGCAGATCCACACTCCCACCGAGTGCCACCTATCCACTGTTCTTTCGAAGAAACAGACACCACCCATTCATATTATATCACTTTAGCTTCCTTACACTTTATTCGTCATTGTCACTGAACATATTTTGTACTCAGTCTTTTAGTCGAAGAATTGGAATACCTCTTCTGTTACTCAAGGTTTCTTTGCTCTGACTATTAGTAACCGTATTTTCTGTCCAACTTCTGTGATTACCTTTTTGAGAGATGTTAGTTCCTCTTCAATTCAACTGCCTACTCGGGTATTCATTACTGCAGTTTCTATAGCCTTAAAGAACTTCAAACGGATCTGGCCATTCTGAGCACTACAGTGGTATACTTCTATTCATAACGATTCTTATGGGTGATTCTCGGACACTTGAGTCTACTACATTACTAAATTGCGAACAGACTCTAAATCTGCTCCTAGGAGCGCCTTACAAATTAATATCTGATTTCGGAATCTCTGTCCGACTATGATGTAACTCAGATGGAATCTTCCAGAGTCCCCAGATCTTTTCCAAGTACATCTCCTCCTCTTGTGATTCACGAAATGTGTATTTCCTATTACTAGTGGCAATTATTTTAAAAACTCAATCATTGTTTCTCCTCTCTCTTTCCTATTATCAAAGCTTATGTTCTCCAACTCTGTCTTCTATTCCTTCCATGATTATTAGACACTCATCTTCCTTTACATACCGAATTACCCACTCGGTATCTTCCCATCTTGCGTTTGTGACGGGGGAATGTATACCTCAAAGATTGCTGTTGGCATCGGTTTGCTTCATTTCGCAGAACTGTTCACAATAACACTCTTCGCTGGCTTCCTATTCGTAACGGGTCCTGCTTCCGTTATACCACTGCAGCTGCTGGTATGAAGTTACATTTGTCTGACCAGATCTCCTTATCCTCTTTTCACTTCGCCGACCTCCGCTACATTTAGCTTCAGCCTTGGCTTTTGCCTTCGCAGATTTTCTAGGATTTCTATCACTTCAGATTTCTGGCACTCCACGCCCCAGATCGTGGAGTGTTGCCTTCCGTCGACTGTTCAGTCTTTAACATTCCAAGGAATCCTGTTTTTACGTAATTCATTTTTCCTGCTGCGAATAAGGCTTCAGGGTGGATCATTGAATGGTAACATCCTAATTCTACATTGTTCAAAAGATTCTTCCCACTATTAAAGTGGCAGTCGAAACGTTTTAATTATCACCACCAAACATAGTGGTAATAAATTGTTTGTTTGTTTGCAGGTACAAAACGGCGCCGTCCATTGACGAAGTGCGGTATCGTGTGGTATTTAGTTTCCGGTAGCAATGGAAATGGTGCAGCTGAGTCAAGCCAAACTTTTATGCTCTTGTAGCGGCGTGCTCGGCAATATGACGTGGGGATTTCAGCGTGTGTGGGGGCTCAAGGCATTTAAATAGAAACAAACAAACTGTGTTTCTTGAAACTTTCCCAGAGATAGAATATTCCATCGTCTTTCGGGAGTGAATCGGGAGAGCAATATTTCTTCTTGCGATATTTCGGCTGTAGTAGCACAGTCGTCTTCAAGGAGAGCCGATGACGCTGATATGCTGGGTGACGTGTTTTTCAATTAGTTATCAACTCACGCTGAAGATGGATGACGATCATTAGCCAAAATACCACAAGAACGAACATTGCTGTTCGTGATTCACACACTGAAGATGGTGGAATAAATAATTGGTTGGCGAAGTGCAAGCATGGCTCACTCACTGAGGGTTCCATACAAACTTAATTATGTATATAAATAATTCATCCACACCGGGAATCGACACTTTCGACGATTTTGGCCTGTTACCGACATTGATACTGGCAAGATATCAGTCCTAGGGATTTCAAAATATTCGAGAGTGCTTTAATTTCAACTTTGAAGTCGGATAATAAACGACAAAAACATGTATTTTCACGAGATGTAATTACAAATTAAAAATTTACATAAAAATATTCTAGTTATTTTCACTTAGTTTTACTGTGAAATCTTGCTTCTTGCCAAATTTCATGATTATATGTCAAGGTGAGCGTCCTAGAGATTTTAATGTGTGAGTTTGCGAGTATTAAAATATGTGACATAAATGACCATATCTTTTGACTGTACTGAATTAGAAGCTTCCCACTCTTACTCAGGCAAGGGACCGCAGACCTTAATATGTGACACAAATGTCAACCTGACACCTCCATCTGTTTCTGAGAAAAATGGGTTTCAACAAACGGAACGGAGAACTGGTCTGATAAAAAAAATGACAAAAAAATATTTTTTTCGTGTGATATAATTACAGACGAACAATTTTCAGATTTTTTACTTTGATTGTAGTGTGAAGCCTTTCTTATTGGCAAATTTCATGATTCTAGGTCAACGGGAGCCAACGACCTTGCCGCAGTGGTAATACCGGTTCTCGTCAAATCACCGAAGCTAAGCGCTGTAGGGCTGAGCTAGCTCTCGGATGGGTGACCATCCGGTCTGCCGAGTGCTGTTGGCAAGCGGAGTTCACTCACACTTTTTAAGGCAAACTGAGAAGCTACTGATTGGTAAGTAGCGGCTCCGGTCTCCCAAACTGACATACGGCCGGGAGACCGGTGTGCTCACCGCATGCTCCCTCCATATCCGCATCTAATGACGCCTGTACGCTGAAGATACCACAGCGGCTGGTCGGTAACGTTGGTCCTTCAAAGCCTGTTCGGTTGCAGTTTAGTTGAGTTTTTAGGTAAACGGGAAGTTCCCTGTAGGTTTTGATGAATGAGTCTGCGAGTATCAAAACGAGGGACACAATTGGCCGTATCTTCTGATCGCATTGACTTAGAAGCTACATCGACAAGGGATCGAAGACCGTAGACTTTATTACCACTGCCAGTGTACGTTCATGGCGAGCTGTCAAAACGCTGTCTAACCCTAGTATACTTATAAATATCGGCCTACACTCGAACTAAAAGTACCACTCCAGCGTTGTGTCTGGCAAAAGAGTAGCTACGGAGTACGCACGCATTAGCAGCTCGGCGTGCACACAGCCAACTACGTATGAGGCTAGGCGGTCAGCGAACTTATGACGACGAGTTTGGACGCAGTTCACGGATAGGTTGCGTCCACCAGCCGAAACTGGAGACGCAGGCAGCGCGAAACAGGCAACAGCGGGCATCCGATTACAGCGTAGGTTGCTGGAGCGGTCTCTGGGACCGTTGCAGTGGCGCGGCAGAGGTTTGTCCGGGGGATTGGGGGGGGGGGGGGGGGGGTGGCACGATGGATGGGCGCCATCTGGGGCTCCGACCACAGAACACGCGGCCGCGGGCCATCCAGCGCCCGGCGCTGCAGAAGCACACAACTTCAGACACCGTTAGCTGCGCGCAGTTCAAAGTGCTGAGCGAGCCTCTTGCTCTGAGGGTTTGAATAACGAGGAATATGTAGCCAGGGAGATTATCAAAGACGCCTACACACTTCCAAAAATTTCTTTAGGCTTATTAGCGTTCCGGCGGCAGCTGCGGAGCAGAGCTGTCATTTCCAATAGGGAACACACACATGTAATCCATTCAACTCGGTCCATCTACGCAGAGTAGATGGGCAGAACACAATTTTTGTCACCAACATTTACCACATATCAAGTAACCGAAAGAAGCAAAAAAAAAAGAAACTACTTCAAAAGTCATCAACAGAGAAGGAAAACTCCTGTCGGAGGAATGAGATATTTTGACACTATAGAGAGAATACTGTAAAAACAATATGAAGGACAGGGTGAGGAAGGAAAAATCACCCCCACACAGGAAATAGAAAAACAAGATCTGCAGATGGTGAATGAAGAGAAAGCTGTATTAGAAATGAAAAATGGGTAAGTGGAGTATATGAAATCACAGCGGAAATGAGACAAGTCGCAGTGATTGTATATAATAATGAGGATGAAATGGACATACGGAAAGATTTCTGATTACTACACAAAGGCAATTATTGTACCTTTCTTCAAGAAGGGTACCAAAGCGCTATGTGTAAATTACGGAGAATAAGACAATTGTGCCAATGCATGAAGATTTATGAAAATATAGTTTTATAGAAAATCAGGTGAGACATTGAACTACAATTAACAGAACAACAAAGGTTTCGAAGTGGAAGATCAGCTGTAGGTACAACATTTACGGCCAAACAAGTTGTAGAAAGGAAATGGGAATTTCGAAAAGACATTTCAGTTGCATTCATAGACATAAAAAGTGATTATGACACTGTTAAAAGGGAATAGACTCGGAATGTCAAAAAGAACGCAACTGAGAGCGAGAAACATCTATAAAAATGCCTGAATTGTGTTGTACTATATGGCAAAAGAGTAGAATGGTTTATGTCGGGTTCGGAAAGGATGTGTTCTCTCACCAGTGCATTTTAATATAGTCATGAACAATAACATAAGGCAAGTTCGCCAAGGATCAACAGTAGATGATAGGATCATCATAGCATATACGGACGATGTGATGATGTGGGAAGAAAATGAGCAGAAATGGGAAGAACAACTAAATACCTTGCAGAGAGTAATCAAAGAATTACTGTGTATACTGTGTATCAGACATAACTGGAAAATACCTGCCACATCTAAGATCATGATGAATAAGTTGTATTATCTGCCAATTTTGTCATATGGATCAGAGTGTTGGACAAAGAAAGATCTGAGCTTAAAACAGGGGCAACAACGATATGCTTTGTGCGAGGGATCCTGGGTAAGACGAGAAGGCACTGGATAAGGAACGAAACAATACGAAATACCCTGCAGATTAACTCATAAAAGAAATTATCGACTGTAATAGGCTTAAATGGTTCGGCCACATTAAAAGAACGGGACCAGAAACATTTCCGAGAAGAGCCCTAGAATCGGCATAGCCTGGACGAACACGAATTGGGAGACCACGAACGAGCTGGGCAGGGCAGGTGAAAGATGATGTGAACCCAAGAGGAATGTAATGGGAGGAGGTGCTAAACGATAAACTGCACGTAGAAAGAGGAACTTGGAAGAGGCTCTGTGGACGACTTGCATAAGCAGAAACGTTCCAGGAAGTTGAAGAAGAAGAAGTACGGCGTATGGTTTTGAAAGTGGACGAAAGGTATTGCGAAACAAAATCAGCTAACCACCTGACGCTAATTTCCTATTGGCTGTAAAATTGACCTCACTTGCCAATCTTAAATTTTCCTCGAAGGTGGTGACATCCGCATTCTTCTCGTCTAGCAGTGGTTTCATATCGTAATAACAGGTTATTGCTATAGGGCAACAGCGACTGCTACAAACCACAATCGTCAAATCTGGCAAATAATTCAAATGTATTCACTATACAACAAAAGAATTGTACATTCTATGAGAGATCTCCCCCCCCATGAACCATGGACCTTGCCGTTGGTGGGGAGGCTTGCGTGCCTCAGCGATACAGATGGCCGTACCGTAGGTGCAACCACAACGGAGGGGTATCTGTTGAGAGGCCAGACAAACGTGTGGTTCCTGAAGAGGGGCAGCAGCCTTTTCAGTAGTTGCAGGGGCAACAGTCTGGATGATTGACTGACCTGGCCTTGCAACATTAACCAAAACGGCCTTGCTGTGCTGGTACTGCGAACGGCTGAAAGCAAGGGGAAACTACAGCCGTAATTTTTCCCGAGGACATGCAGCTTTACTGTATGATTAAATGATGATGGCATCCTCTTGGGTAAAATATTCCGGAGGTAAAATAGTCCCCCATTCGGATCTCCGGGCGGGGACTACTCAGGAGGATGTCGTTATCAGGAGAAAGAAAACTGGCATTCTACGGATCGGAGCGTGGAATGTCAGATCCCTTAATCGGGCAGGTAGGTTAGAAAATTTAAAAAGGGAAATGGATAGGTTAAAGTTAGATATAGTGGGAATTAGTGAGGTTCGGTGGCAGGAGGAACAAGACTTCTGGTCAGGTGACTACAGGGTTATAAACACAAAATCAAATAGGGGTAATGCAGGAGTAGGTTTAATAATGAATAGGAAAATAGGAATGCGGGTAAGCTACTACAAACAGCATAGTGAACGCATTATTGTGGCCAAGATAGATACGAAGCCCACACCTACTACAGTAGTACAAGTTTATATGCCAACTAGCTCTGCAGATGATGAAGAAATTGAAGAAATGTACGATGAAATAAAAGAAATTATTCAGATAGTGAAGGGAGACGAAAATTTAATAGTAATGGGTGACTGGAATTCGAGTGTAGGAAAAGGGAGAGAAGGAAACATCGTAGGTGAATATGGATTGGGGCTAAGAAATGAAAGAGGAAGCCGCCTAGTAGAATTTTGCACAGAGCACAACTTAATCATAGCTAACACTTGGTTTAAGAATCATGAAAGAAGGTTGTATACGTGGAAGAACCCTGGAGATACTAAAAGGTATCAGATAGATTATATAATGGTAAGACAGAGATTTAGGAACCAGGTTTTAAGTTGTAAGACATTTCCAGGGGCAGATGTGGACTCTGACCACAATCTATTGGTTATGACCTGTAGATTAAAACTGAAGAAACTGCAAAAATGTGAGAAATTAAGGAGATGGGACCTGGATAAACTGAAAGAACCAGAGGTTGTACAGAGTTTCAGAGAGAGCATAAGGGAACAATTGACAGGAATAGGGGAAAGAAATACAGTAGAAGAAGAATGGGTAGCTCTGAGGGATGTAGTAGTGAAGGCAGCAGAGGATAAAGTAGGTACAAAGACGAGGGCTGCTAGAAATCCTTGGGTAACAGAAGAAATATTGAATTTAATTGATGAAAGGAGAAAATATAAAAATGCAGTAAATGAAGCAGGCAAAAAGGAATACAAACGTCTCAAAAATGAGATCGACAGGAAGAGCAAAATGGCTAAACAGGGATGGCTACAGGACAAATGTAAGGATGTAGAAGCTTATCTCACTAGGGGTAAGATAGATACTGCCTACAGGAAAATTAAAGAGACCTTTGGAGAGAAGAGAACCACGTGTATGAATATCAAGAGCTCAGATGGCAGCCCAGTTCTAAGCAAAGAAGGGAAGGCAGAAAGGTGGAAGGAGTATATAGAAGGCTTATACAAGGGCGATGTACTTGAGGACAATATTATGGAAATAGAAGAGGATGTAGACGAAGACGAAATGGGAGATACGATACTGCGTGAAGAGTTTGACAGAGCACTGAAAGACCTGAGTCGAAACAAGGCCCCCGGAGTAGACAACATTCCATTAGAACTACTGACGGCCTTGGGAGAGCCAGTCATGACAAAACTCTACCAGCTGGTGAGCAAGATGTATGAGACAGGCGAAATACCCTCAGACTTCAAGAAGAATATAATAATTCCAATCCCAAAGAAAGCAGGTGCTGACAGATGTGAAAATTACCGAACTATCAGTTTAATAAGCCACGGCTGCAAAATACTAACGCGAATTCTTTACAGACGAATGGAAAAACTGGTAGATGCAGACCTCGGGGAGGATCAGTATGGATTCCGTCGAAATGTTGGAACACGTGAGGCAATACTGACCTTACGACTTATCTTAGAAGAAAGATTAAGAAAAGGCAAACCTACGTTTCTAGCATTTGTAGACCTAGAGAAAGCTTTTGACAATGTTGACTGGAATACTCTTTTTCAAATTCTAAAGGTGGCAGGGGTAAAATACAGGGAGCGAAAGGCTATTTATAATTTGTACAGAAACCAGATGGCAGTAATAAGAGTCGAGGGGCATGAAAGGGAAGCAGTGGTTGGGAAAGGAGTGAGACAGGGTTGTAGCCTCTCCCCGATGTTATTCAATCTGTATATTGAGCAAGCAGTAAAGGAAACAAAAGAAAAATTTGGAGTAGGTATTAAAATTCATGGAGACGAAGTAAAAACTTTGAGGTTCGCCGATGACATTGTAATTCTGTCAGAGACGGCAAAGGACTTGGAAGAGCAGTTGAACGGAATGGACAGTGTCTTGAAAGGAGGATATAAGATGAACATTAACAAAAGCAAAACGAGGATAATGGAATGTAGTCAAATTAAATCGGGTGATGCTGAGGGAATTAGATTAGGAAATGAGACACTTAAAGTAGTAAAGGAGTTTTGCTATTTAGGAAGTAAAATAACTGATGATGGTCGAAGTAGAGAGGATATAAAATGTAGACTGGCAATGGCAAGGAAAGCGTTTCTGAAGAAGAGAAATTTGTTAACATCGAATATAGATTTATGTATCAGGAAGTCGTTTCTGAAAGTATTTGTTTGGAGTGTAGCCATGTATGGAAGTGAAACATGGACGATAACTAGTTTGGACAAGAAGAGAATAGAAGCTTTCGAAATGTGGTGCTACAGAAGAATACTGAAGATAAGGTGGATAGATCACGTAACTAATGAGGAGGTATTGAATAGGATTGGGGAGAAGAGAAGTTTGTGGCACAACTTGACTAGAAGAAGGGATCGGTTGGTAGGACATGTTTTGAGGCATCAAGGGATCACAAATTTAGCATTGGAGGGCAGCGTGGAGGGTAAAAATCGTAGAGGGAGACCGAGAGATGAGTACACTAAGCAGATTCAGAAGGATGTAGGTTGCAGTAGGTACTGGGAGATGAAGCAGCTTGCACAGGATAGAGTAGCATGGAGAGCTGCATCAAACCAGTCTCAGGACTGAAGACAACAACAACATGAGAGATCTACGTATGGTCCAAATTACATCGAGCTATGTTACTTAGGAGTTTACTTTCATCCTTACATTTTGCACAGCAGTGTATATGATTGGTTCTACAAAAACCAACACCCGCCCATGATTCTTTAAAGGATCGAACTATGTATAAAACACCTTGAAATGTCTGATTACTTTGTAAATCAGTTTATTTGTTGCGTATGTAACGTCAAGCATGTAAGATAGGACAGCTTTAGAATAGGTTTGGAATCATATTTAAACTTTGCTGGAAGTCGGCTACTGCTCTCATTATCAAACGATGGACGAGTATGATCTGAGAAATTTGCTCTCTGTCTTCAGCAAAATATGGTTTTTCAAGCATCTCAACGTTTATGTCGTCATATGTCTTAAACTGTTTGTAGGTACATTCTGTCGTACAGAGGGAAGTGACGCATTGGTTAGCACACTCGACTCGCATTCGAAGGCGATGGTTCAAACATGCGTCCGACCATCCAGATTCAGGATTTCCGTGATTTCCCTAATTCGCTTAAGGCAAATGCCGGGATGGTTCCTCTGAAAGGGCACGCCCGCTTTGTTTTCCCTTTCATCAGGCTGCGTGTCAGAGGAGGAGGGGGGGGGGGGGAGCGGAGAGAAGGGAGCTGTCATTTTTAAATACAGTTCGTGCTCTCAGGGTTACGCTACCTCAAGACGTATACAGGGCGAAACGGGCGTAAGTGCAGACATTTGTATTAAAACTGACAATGGTGTACTGAACAACGTCAGGTAAGTATTTACGTCATTCGCAGACTAATAATTATAGCTGCCAAGAGTAGTATGTATTTAGGTTGATTAGTACCTCCAAAAACATGTGACAAGAGCAAGCCATTAATACTTAACTTTCCCTTGGGCAGCCGGTCGGGTGTTGAAGTATGGACGGCAGAACGGAAAGTGGTTAGCCTATACTGACAGGCGTGGTCCACTTAGTGATGCAGTTACGTGTTTGTGGGTGACTGTTCGATGGGAAAAAAACTTACGTGTGTGCATATTAATGAACCATACGTAAAAATATTGACACTTATACCATTTACACCATGAATACACGGACAGAAATTTCTTCTGAAGACAAGATCGTTAAATACACAGATAAAAAAAAACTTTTGCATCACCTCGGTTCCGAGGGATCCGGAAGCTGTACAGAAAATTGGAATACTGATCAACATAAACATTATTTCCGCCCTTTTTATTGCATATGGAAACCACGCATAGCATGTTGTACCACCCTACAGCGCGACCTTCAGAGGTGGTGGTCCAGATTGCTGTACACACCGGCATCTCTAATACCCAGTACCACGTCCTCTTGAATTGATGAATGCCTGTATTCGTCGTAGAATACTGTCGAATCGATCATCAAGGCACTGTTGGTCCAGATTGTCCCACTCCTGAATGGCGATTTGACGTAGATTCCTCAGAGCGGTTGATGGGTCACGTCGCCATAAACAGCTCTTTTCAATCTATACCAGGCATGTTCGATAGGGAGAACATGCTGGCCACTCTAGTCGAGCGATGTCGTTATCCTGAAGGAAGTCATCCATAGGATGTGCACGATGGGAGCGCGAATTATCCGTGAAGACGAATGTCTCGCCAATATGCTGCCGATATGGTTCCACTATCGGTCGGAGGATGACACTACCGTATCGTACAGATGTTACGGCGCCTTCCATGACCACCAGTGGCGTACGTCGGTCACACATAATGTCACCTCAAAACACCAGGGAACCTCCACCTTGCTGCGCTCCCTGGACAGTGTGTCTAAGGCGTTCAGCCTGACCGGGTTGCCTCCAAACACGTCTCCGACGATTGTTTGACTGAAGGAACATGCGACACTCATCGGTGAAGAGAACGTGATGCCAATCCTGAGCGGTCCATTCGGCATGTTGTTGGACCCATCTGTCCGTGCTGCATGGTGTCGTGTTTGCAAAGATGGACCTCGCCATGGCCGTCGGGAGTTCAAAATGATTCAAATAGCTCTGAGCACTATGGGACTTACCATCTGAGGTCATCAGTCCCCTAGAACTTAGAACTACTTAAACTTAAGTAACCTAAGGACATCACACACATCAATGCCCGAGGCAGGATTGGAACCTGCGACCGTAGATGCCGCGCGGTTCCACACTGTAGCGCCTAGAACCGCTCGGCCACTCTGGCCGGCGGACGTCGGGAGTGAAGTTGCGCATCATGCAGGTTATTGCGCACAGTTTGAGTCGTAACATAATGTCCTCCGAGGTAGCGGTCATCCACTGCAGTAGTAGCTCTTGTGCGGCCTGTGTCTCTGTATCTCCTCCATGTTCGAACAACATCTCTTTGTTTCACTCCGAGTCACCTGGACACTTCCCTTGTTGAGAGCCCTTCCTGGCACAAAGCAACAATGTAGATGCAATCTAACCGAGATATTGACCATCTAGGCATGGTTGAACTACAGACAACACGAGCCGTGTACCTCCTTCCTGGTGGAATGACTGGAACTAATCGACTGTCGGACCCCCTCGGTCTAACACGCGCTGCTCATGCATGGTTGTTTGCATCTATGGGTGGGTTCAGTGACATCTCTGAACAATCAAAGGGACTGTGTTTGTGATGCAATATTCACAGTCAACGCCTATCCTTAGGAGTTCTGGGAACCGGGATGATACAAAACTTTTTTTGATGTGTGTGTTACGTTGACATTCCACGAGGGCAGAAGTTGGCTGTCATCATACAATATTTGGAAAATTAAAGTGGATTCAGTCAGATAGTTAGGAATACATGCCACTAATAATGCACCGCAACCAGATTGATTTGTCAGTAATAAGAAAATGAAAATGTAAAATACACATAGCACAAAATGGTTTCGAAGTGATGTGGCGTAAGAGTAAAACATAACGTCGTAAGCCAACAACATCAAGGTAGTTCCTGTCTTACGATATTATATTCTACGCCTACGCCACTTCAATTCAAAAACATATTTAGAGCTACGTTCATTTCATATTTTCATTTTGTTATTACTGACAAACAAACGTGCTTAAGCTGTGTCAGGTGTGGAATGCGTTCCCGCTATGTGGCTGATATATGTTCAATTTAAATTTCCAAAGATCAGATGATGACAGAAAGCTTCTGTCGAAAGTGGTCATCGTGAAATAATATTTAGCCATATTGACTTCAGACGAAATCTATTTCCATCAAATCTACAGATCGCTACTGTTACATAAATATGTCACCTACACATATATTCACAGCTTCTAACTGTAATACTCTTCTTACTATGATAAACCCTCAGCATAAGATAATACCCCTTCTTCGTGAGTAACTTACGACACTATTTTAAATTTTTAAATTCGGGCAATAATTATATGAAATACTGAAAATCAAATTTTTGTTGCCCCTGAAAGCCGTGAGCTAGGCAACGTACAGCTGTGTCCGTGCCCCGCATTAATCATTTAGTAATATACAGGGTAAGCTAGAACTGCAACGACGTACGAAGTTTAAACTTTCAGAGATACATACTGAACATGTGCACATTTTATTTAAGAGACCCACAACCTCTGTCGACCCTTTAGAGAGTAATAATGTAATTATGTCTAATGCGGTTATAGCAGTGATTCTTGTTTCTGGTAAAATATCTTCACAACAAAGCCTATAAAATGGAGTCACCAAGACGTGCAACAAATAAACAGAAGAATGCAACAACCCGCAGATAGATGGAAAAATAACGTTACAAGATTAGCATATCGGCCAACTCTTCTTCAGCAAACGTATCCATACTGTCGCGTGTTACTGGGAAATAAAAGAGAAGTCTCGAGCTACAACGGAACAGTACTGAAGATAAGCTTGAAGGGGTAAGGAAAATATTATTATCAGAAGCACCGTGAGTGAATGGAACTAATTTGTTTGCAGAAAAGACACACAGTGCTTATTACTGGCATCTGCTCCGTTGTGCACTATTTTCGGTGAAACACAAATACTAAGCTAATTGGGACAAGAAACCAAAAGAAATTCAATAACTCTGTAACGAGCCGCTGAAGAACGCGAGTCCCTTACACCAAAATACTCAGAATGTTTTTCTTTAAATGCAAAACATTTTAGCATAGGCTTTAACGAGACTGTTATCCTATGTCGAATGAAACAACAAGTTTATTGTCACGAGTCATTGTTTATTTGTATCGACAACCTCCCTCATCAGGTGGGTATATTTACAGGTGTTAATACTACCTGTGTGTGTTGCGTTACGAATTTGGGGTAACCTGTGGCACTGTCGAAAGGAGAAACAGAGCACGATTTCAAAACATGGTTCTGTGGAAGTCCCTGATTAAAAACTAAATGTAAACGTAAATGTGAAAGTAAGCAAACACCAGTGGTAAAAGGCGCCTTTCTCTATCTAAACATCACGCATTAACTGTCATATTTTGTAAACAAATATGGTATTTGGAAACTAATAGGTGCAAACACATATAGCGAACACATGGTACCTGATTACGTAGAAGCACAAATTTAAGCTTTATAAACTTGATTGAAAAAGACTTGCATGTTACTTGAAATACAGGGTGTTTCCAAAATAATACACATATTACAAAGTATTATTTTGTCGCCGGCCGGAGTGGCCGAGCGGTTCTAGGCGCTACAGTCTGGAACCGCGCGACCGCTACGGTCGCAGGTTCGAATCCTGCCTCGGGCGTGGATGTATGTGATGTCCTTAGTTAGGTTTAATTAGTTCTAAGCTCTACGGGACCGATGACCTCAGAAGTTAAGTCGCATAGTGCTCAGAGCCATTATTTTGTCCAAACTATCCATCGCTGCGCCTCGGCTAGGTTATTGGAGAAACGAATACATAGTTTAGTTTATATTAATAGCCGCTAGATGTCAGCTGTCTTCTGTTTTGCTTGGTAACCGTCATATGTTTAAAATGGCTACTCCGCAGCGGAAATCATTTTGTGTTCTCGAGTTTGCGAAGTGCAATTCCGTGATTACAGTGCAAAGACGTTTCAGGTTGAGGTACCTAATTGATCCTCCGAATGTTGGAACATTCGCAGATGATAAGAGTCCTGGCCGCCCTCGTGTTCCTGAAGAAAATGTTGCAAGAAGTCAAACTGCTTTCCATCGTAGTCCTTCAGAATCAACTCGTCTTGCCAGTCGAGAGTTAGAGCTGCGCACAACAACAATTTGACGTGTTTTGAGACATCGGATAATTAAGAAGCCGTACGAGTTACAGCTGTTACAAGCTCTGCGTTCTGATAACAAACGCAAATGTGTGGCATTTTGTAACGAGATTCTTGATGGTATTGACACTGATAACATTTTTTGCGCAACGCCTCGTTTTCAGTGATGAAGCGACTTTCCATGTTAGTGGTCAGGTAAACGAATATAATGTTCGAACTTGGGGCCTGCAGAACTCACATGCAGCCATTGAACATGTAAGAGATTCGCCCAAAGTCAATGTGTTTTGTGCGATATCCCGATCATCTGTTTACGGTCCATTCTTCTTTGATGGAAACACGGTTAACGGTCAACAAGACGGGTTCAAAATCAGATGCCTCTGAGCACTATGGGACTTAACTTTTGAGGTCATCAGTCCCCTAGAACTTAGAAGTACTTAAACCTAACTAACCTAAGGATATCGCACACATCCATGCCCAAGGCAAGATTCGAACTTGCGACCGGACCGTAGCGCTCGCGCAGTTCCAGACTGTAGCGCCTAGAACCGCTCGGCCACCACGGCCGGCCAACAAGACGGGGGACCCCCTCACTGTCGCCAAGTGCGTGAATATCTGAATTAAACTCGACTGAACCGTTGGATTGGCCGTCAAGAAGCTGGCGACTTAGCTGGTCTCCACTGTCACCGGATTTGACATGCTCTGACTTCTTCCTGTGGGGTTTCGTTAGAGACAGCGTTTATGTACCACCACTCCCACAGAACCTGGAAGAGCTGAAGAACCGGATCCGTACTGCCATAACATCAGTGACAAAGGACATGCTTGCCCGAGTATGGGAGGAATTTGAGTATCGATGTGATATTGTTCATGTCGCTGATGAAGGACATATTGAACAACTGTACTCTGAACTTGAGAGGTTCGTAAATATGTGTGTAAAGTTTCATATTCGTATGTCTTAAAGTTTAATACATACATGCATTCGAAATACGTATATTCCTTTTGAAACACCCTGTACTTTCTCCAACACAATTATGAATTCATTAACTCAACCAACGACCTACGCAATGTTGTAAGACTTTCTCTGAAATAATAGGGCTGTTTTAAAACTTGTTGTTTCATTCGATACTCAGAATATATCCTGAGTAACCTCTGAATGTTTGTCGGTGGAGTCCTGGATCACCTTGTAAGGAGGGGGGTGGACGGGTGGGGTGGAGGGGGAGGGGAATCTCTCATGACGCCGCATGAGTCTCTCTAACCACCACCTGTACCGTCGTTTTCGAGCCTGCAAGCCAAAGTCACTTTGTTCTGTAATTTCTAACTTCTTACGGCAAAAGACAGAATAATTCCTTCGAAGTTATCTTCAATAAGAAAGATTTTGTAGTACGTCTCTAATAATCTGGCCATCGATAAAGTAAAACCAAAATGCTTAAAGCTTGGTCCAGGAAGCTGACTATTGAAAGTCCCCCTTTACTCACGTTATGAGACTATTCTTGTCGGATTTCTTCCATTGCGAGGGCTCCCCTGCGGGCGGACCGTCTACGAACTTACGCACAAGGTACGGACGTGAGTATGGCTGTAACCGTTTTCTTTGCAGTCGTTGCAGTTCGCTCGAGCGTGACAGCACCTAAAGCTATCGGCGTTTTGTGAGCCGTATTCCGCAAAGGCCGTGTGGTAAGAATGGAGATTGGAGTCATTCTGTCTTGCAGACCACTAAGCGTCCGTGGAAGGCGCTTCGGCTTCGCGCGGCGTGCGCTCAGCGGACTGCGGCACCTGCCATCGGACGAGGAGGGACCATTACTGGGTCTAACAGTGGAATTACCGCCTCGCGAGCAGTGTATAAAGCGCGCGCCGTAAACTGGAGATGGCGCGGCCTCCGCCGTACTTTATACTGCCCTTTACGAGCCGTGCGGACGGCACAGATGCGCGGTGTTAGGCGTGGCGCACTGCGGTGCGGTGCATCGGCGCTGGAATTATCCACACGTCATATGTTCTCGTTGGGCAGAGGTTGGCGATCGGCCGTCCGTGGCCGCAAAGCGCCAGTGCGGGCAGGTAACCGAGCCGCCGACTGCTCAGGAGCACTTGCTGCGCCGCTGCACGCTCTGTTACGTGCACACAGCGGCCTCATGAATACGAAATACGACGCATTTCCCTACGCACAGAGAGGGACGGTCCAAACGTGCGCAGTAAAGCTACCGAGCAAGAAGCTGTAAGGCATAAAACTCGAAAGGAAAACATGTGCAGACGACGAAGGTTTAATATCTTTCGCCCTTACAGTTATTTTACTTTCCCAGAAGGCAATACTCAGCATTCCAGATTCATCGTGTTGCAATTGATCGTACAGGTTAACAACCGTATTCACAGTGCTCTTTCGATGAGAAATAACGATACAGACACAGTCCCATAATATTAATGTGACCACCGCCTATGTTCGACGTCAACTCATAAAAAATGGCTCTGAGCACTAGAGCACTAGGTCTTCAGTCCCCTAGAATTTAGAGCACCTTAAACCTAATTAACCTAAGGACATCACACACATCCATGCCCGAGGCAGGATTCGAACCTGCGACTGTAGCGGTCGCGGGGTTTCCAGACTGAAGCTCCACAGCGGCCGGAACGTCAACTCACAGACGGCAAATAGTAGCACTAGCAATGTCGGGTGTATAAAGCGCCTCGTAATGCGCAGATGACGCCAAATATGGAATGATCTTTGACTTCGGGGACAAGGGAGGAATCATTAACGAAACGACTAGGTCTGTAAACAACTCACGTGTCATGGCAAAAAGGTGCTATCCAAAACGCACGAAGTCAGCTGTGGTGCACCACAGGGAGTAGACGATCGGCATGAGCCGACCGTTGTGGCCGAGCGTTTCTAGGCGCTTCAGTCTGGAACCGCGTGACTGCTACGATCGCAGGTTCGAATCCTGTCTCGGGCATGGATGTGTGTGATGTCCTTAGTCTGGTTAGGTTTAAGTTGTTATAAATTCAAGGGGACTGATGATCTCAGATGTTAAGACCCACAGTGCTTAGTGCCATTTGAGCGGCATGAACGACAGCTGTCGATATTTGTGCGGGCAAAGAGACGTTCAGCCGTAGAGAAAATGTACATCAGATGAACAGAGGAGCTCCAACCAGTGTCTCCTCAATGACCGCTCAGCGAACGCTGCTACGTATGGGCTTCTGCAGCAGGTCCATGGTTCACGCACCCATGCTGGCCGGCTTCTGTAGGCGACGAAGACTGGAATGTACACACGAATACCGCAACTGACGTCCAGTGGATGGCGACAGATGGACATTTTCGGATGAGTCACATTTTACGTTCCCTCACCGCTGGCGTGCACGACCCAGCAACAATTGTATCATAGGTAGGGTCCAGCCTGCAGTAAGGACCGCTGTGGTCTGGAGATTGTTTTCGTGGCATTCCCTGCGTGATTTCCTCAGTCTGCAAGAACAATGGGTCAACACAAGTTTATCTGTCCCAGAGGACCACGTCCGCCCCTACATGGAGTTTGTGTTCCCTCGGCACCTGCCATCAGGACAACGCAACGTGTCACACAGCCAGCAGTGTACGTGCGTGGATCAAAGAGCACCCGTATGAGTTCACCATACTCCCCTGGCAAAGGAACTCCCCTGACGTACGCCCAGTCGAGAATCTGTGGCACCATCCCGATAGGGCTGTCCGCGCAATGGATTCAATTGAGAATCCATCGAGAAACCTAGCGCATCTCACCACGGCAGTGGAATCGCCATGGCTCCACATCCCTGTCAGTATCTTCCAGCAGTTTGACATTCTTCCTGCACGTCTCGCAGCGCTCCCGCTTCAAAAGATGGCTGTTCAGGCTTTTGGCGGGCGGTCACACACTACTATCAGTGGACTGTCATTTTCGTTTTGTCTTTAATCTGAGGTGTAGTGATACGACTGGGCATTGAGCGCACGCCTTGTGACGCCGTGTAAGTAATGAGCCTGTACATCCTAGTCAAAATAATTGTTCAAATGGCTCTCAGCACTATGGGACTTAACTTCTAAGGTCATCACTCCCTTAGAACTTAGAACTACTTAAACCTAACCAACCTAAGGACATCGCACACATCCACGCCCGAGGCAGGATTCGAACTTGCGAGCGTAGCGGTCGCGCGGTTCCAGACTGAAGCGCCGGCCGGCCCGGCGGGAGGGACCGCGCAAACCATGACATGGCGCCTCGAACGGCGCGGCAACACCGCGCAGAGTGCAAATTTCACTCTGGAAACATCTCCCAGGCTGTGGCTAAGCCAAGTCTCCGCAATATCCTTGCTTCCAGGAGCGCTAGTTCTGTAGGGTCTGCAGGAGAGTTTCTGTCAAGTTTGGAAGGTAGGAGACGAGGTGCCGGCGGAATTAAGGCTGTGAGGACGGATACTGAGTCGTGCTTGGGCAGCTCAGTTAGTAGAGCACTTTTCCACTAAAGGTAAACGCCGCAAGTGCAAGTCTCGGTCCGACACACAGTTTTAATCTACTATTTTCTTCTTTCTATTAACCTCTTTTAAGCTCGATTGTTTCTTTTCAATGGTGTAATAATCATATTGTAGAATTATTGTATTGGCAATGTTTCCTGCTCTTTATACAATGTTGTTATAAACAGCTGAAGCGACATCACAGATTTGCTGTACCGGTCATTATTTCGTATACTGCCACAGGGTTTTGCACACACATAGAAAAACTCAAAAATGTTTTTTTTATTTCTTTTTTATATACTACGAGTCCTATATACACGCCCCCCTCCCCCTACCAGCCTACCGGGGTGGCCGAGCGGTTCTAGGCGCTACAGTTTGGAACCGCGCGACCGCGCGGTCGCAGGTTCGAATCCTGCCTCGGCCATGAATGTGTTTATTGTCCTTAGGTTGGTTTAAGTAGTTCTAAGTTCTAGGGGACTGATGACCTCAAGTATATAAGCCAGTTCTTCCCATGTTCGATGCAGCATGTCCCTATCAGTCTATTCAAAACCACCGTCAGTGTGATAGAGGAGGCTTAAAATACTGCTTCTTTCACATTAACCCACACGCAAAAATATGGAATAAGAACGGATGAGCGTTGAGGCCGTGACATTAATTACTGATCAACTCCATCATGACCGATTCATAGGTTTCTCAATTTCCTGTTGAAGAATTCACGAACATCGTGGTGGAAGCTTCGTCGTTTGATAGATGAAGTTCACATGTCGGTGTCCAGTTGGGGTACGAGCCAGTTTCCTGCATGTCTAGATACACGTATCCTATAACGATCTTATCGCAGAAGAAAAAGGAATCGTAAACTTTAAGCCGTGTAATGGCACAGGACACATTAACTTTTGGTGAATCTCGAATGTGCTACATGGTGGCGTCGTGGTCCTGTGACCCTCAGATTCGCTCAATTGGCCTTTTTCCGTGTCATTCACAAAATAATGTTGTTTCATCACTGAGGATGAGTTTGTCACAAAATCCATCCTCTTCCATAAGCTGCTGGAAGTGTGCCAGAAATTCGAAGCGCCTGACTTCGTCATGGGGAGTCAAGGCTTATAGCAACTGTAAGCGGTAATGCTTCAGCGTCAGTCGTTTCCATAAAGTCTTCCAAAGGCTCGGTTGTCACATCTCCAGCTCTCAGTTTGCTCTGTACATCGACTTTTGTGGGCTCCGTGCGAAACTCGTCCCGACTCGGTCAACCGTCTCTCCATTCATTGCAGGCCGACCCGTTGATTTCCTCTTGCAGATGAATTCTGAAGCTTCAAACTGCGCATAACGTCGCCGAATTGAAGTAGCAGTTGGTGGATCTTCGTTGAACCTAGTTCTAAAATGTGGTAGCTTGCTACGACAGACTGATGTGAATGCAATTCAAGCACCATCTGGGCATTCTCATTGCCTTTCGCCATCTTGCCTAATAGATCACTGCTGTGCTCTCGCATCAGAAATCTGCAGTGCGTCAGCAGTATTACAAAACATTTTGAGTTTTTGACAATGTGTCAATTAATGAAGCAACAGTGACTTTACGAAATCGCTTCAATCATTTATAATAACCTTGTATTTTGGTAATCGGTGGGGCTTAAGGATCACCCATGTTCTCACGCAATCTGATGAGCGCTTTTCTAGATGTTGTAATGCGCGAACTTGGAAGCTGTGTGGGGCAGCATCTACAGTACTGGTAGCCGGATCCGATTTCTTGCTGGGTGCACTGCAAGCCCACTGCAAAAGGCCTCGCTGATTCTTTGAGCACCTTTGTTTTCTCGTATGTTTTTGGGCGATTAATAAATGAATGCACTCATGGGCTAAGTAAATAAGGCTTTCAATCTTGATGTGAATGATGTTTATTTCGTCGCCTGGCACTGCCGCTCCCTACCCGTCAAGATTGTTCCCTTCCTGCTACCGTTATGTTGGGCGTTTAATTGAAGTAGTGAATGAAACAGCAGACATAATTCTTAATAAGTTCAAATGGCTCTGAGCACTATGGGACTTACCAGCTGTGGTCATCAGTCCCCTAGAACATAGAACTACTTAAATCTAACTAACCTAAGGACATCACACACATCCATGCCCGAGGCAGGATTCGAACCTGCGACCGTAGCAGTCGCACGGTTCCGGACTGCGCGCCTAGAACCACGAGACCACCGCGGCCGGCTCTTAATAATTATTTGCTATCTAATGGCTATATGGATGACTATACTTATAGTGTCTCATTAATCTGAGCACCTGTCAATAGCATGAATAATCACCTTTCGCAGCGCGGACATGTATGAGGCGTGAAGGAACAGAGTCACTGCTATCCTGGAAGGTGCCGATAAGGACTTCAGTGTCATGGCCAGCTGCACTATGTTTCCCGGTTGAGGACAAACTTTGCCAACAGCCCGATACACATGGTTCCACAGATTCTCAATTTGGTTTAAATCTGGGGAGTATGGTGGCCATCGGAGTACGGTAAACTCACCCTGGTGATCTTCGAACTACGCAAGTACGCTGCGAGCTATGTGACACGTTACATTACCCTGCTGGTAGATAGCATCGTTCTGAGCAGAAACAAACTGCTTACAGTGGTGGATATGGTCCCCTCCAACATAGATGCATATTTTCCGTTGATCGCCGGCCGTTGTGGGCGAGCGGTTCTGAGCGCTTCAGTCCGGAACATGCTACGGTCGCAGGTTCGAATCCTGTCTCGGGCATGGATATGTGTGATGTCTTTAGGTTAGTTAGGTTTAAATAATTCTAAGTCTAGGGGACCGATGACCTCGGATGTTAAGTCCCAAAGTGCTCAGAGCCAACTGAACCATTTTTCTTTTCCGTTAATCTGATGAGCCTTCCAGAATGACATCATCGAGGGAATGCCTTTCGACCTGGACCCTTCCTACCGTTATTAGAGAGTTCATTAATAAACATTAAATACTGTTGTGTCAAGTGGATATCACAGCAACGAAAATATGAAGTACATTATTCTCCGCAACACGTATCTCTCAATTGACGTCTTCAGTTTATTACAGGACAATCGAAGACGTGAAAAAAAGACCGCTACGTATGTTAACGCACTAGCAGCAGATCGCAAGTAGACAAAAAAGTGAATAAAGGGCACATCTACAAAATTAAGCTAAGAGCATATGGTATGCGACGTAACGTGGCAGCGCAATATATATCGTCCCGCAATATATATCGTCCAGCAGTGCAAAGTGGCCGTGTACCGGGGGCACAGGATTACACGGGCGATTCGCCAATTATGTGTTAGGGAGGGTGTCGGCCAAGACAATGGCTAGCTTGTATCGGCGTTGGCCGCCGTCCAAGGGCTTGCCTGATACGGACTATGTCGCGCCTCCTGTTCCATGCATGCGACCACCATGGCTTACCGTTATATTAGCTGCTTGTTCCTACTACAACCGCTACTGACTGCAGTAAAACATTTACAATTACCAATGACGGTTGAAGACCGTTCAAAGCAAGAAATATGTATAAAAGATGCAAATAAACATGGCTGTATCTGTCATATATAGGTAGCTTAGGGATATATTTCGGTAATAATCTTCCGTCTCGTGTTAATTTTTTCTTTTTTTTTTTTCAATTTTATGAGTAGTACCCAACTCGCTTCGGAGCTACAGCTCCATTTTCAAGGACTGTATAGATATACTGTGCGTTACATCTCCTTCAGTTTGTCACTACCTATGTTACAGTTTGCAATGCAGTATTGCATTTCACATTGTTTCGATTTAAATAGATCGACGAAAATAAAATAAAAAGAAAATAATTCGAAGAGTGAGGGATAGCAATTTTTGCTTTGCATTCTTACATGTTCATCACGAGATTTGGCGTGCTTATTATCATACCGTGTGGCTCCACATACTCGTTACAACGTATAGCGTATTTTGCGAAATATTTAATTTATACCTATAGAGATTGTATAAATTGCATACTTAGCAATATAACGCACATAACTAATGAGGAAGTATTGAATAGGATTGGGGAGAAGAGAAGTTTGTGGCACAACTTGACCAGAAGAAGGGATCGGGTGGTAGGACATGTTCTGAGGCATCAAGGAATCACCAATTTAGTATTGGAGGGCAGCGTAGAGGGTAAAAATCGTAGAGGGAGACCAAGAGATGACTACACTAAGCAGATTCAGAAGGATGTGGGTTGCAGTGGGTTCTGGGAGATGAAGAAGCTTGCACGGGATAGAGTAGCATGGAGAGCTGCATCAAACCAGTCTCAGGACTGAAGACAACAACAACAATGTGAATTTAAGAGAACTTATTTTCAGTCTATATGTATGATAATAATCACGTCAAATTTCGCGATGAATATAAAATAATGCAAAAGAAAAAGCATTGTCTCCCCACCTCAGGGCTTTTTTTTTTCATTTCATTTTGTCAATCTATTTAAATCTAAATAAAGCGAAATTCAATACTCCATCACAAACTATAATATATGTTTAACATGCGTCTTTTGAACCATGTGGTATTGTCATAAACATGCTAAATATTTCAAAATATAAGTCCAAATGTGCAAATTTTTTACCAATGCTGTTAGAATATTTTACTTGTCTCATTAATTGCACATGCGGCAGTTTTCTCCTAAAACTAACAACCGTGTCGTTTGCGTTAGGGTAGGCTAAAAAACTCAAGTTTATATAAAGCCTACTATATCCACACAGTCTCTAAATGTGGAGCTGTAGCACTGAAGCGCGATGGACACTAATTAGAAAATAAAAAAATATTGTTACCTTATAATGTTGAGGTATATGATTAATCTAGAATTTATAGTCACGGGCGGCCCATGACCACACCTCTATTAATCTCTACATATAAAAAGGCAATTTTCCGACTGGCTGACTCACCTCTTTCACTGACTCGCCGTCGCGCAGTAGAATACACAAAGGACAGAAACTTGAAATTTGGAGAGTGTTTCGACTGTGTGCTTTAGGCGTCATTTCTGGAGAGATTTTTCGAAATTCCTCTCCTAAGAGAGTGAAACTGGGGATGAAAGGTTTACTGAAAATATGTCACTATTACGAAAATTATGAAGCCAGACCCACGAAGTATGATACATGGTTTATCAATCACAAATAAAAAAAATCGTGAAACTGCCTGGCAGATTAAAACTGTGTGCCCGACCGAGACTCGAACTCGGGACCTTTGCCTTTCGCGGGCAAGTGCTCTACCGTGTGAGCTACCGAAGCACGACTCACGCCCGGTACTCTCAGCTTTACTTCTGCCAGTATCTCGTTTTTTCTCCAAGTTCACGAGGACCGGTAAATGCAGGCATGCTTCAACAACAGAAAAGAGCTACTTGAAAGTCGCCTGCTGTTGGACACCTTCCACGGATATAACATATGCGCATCGATAAGCACCTGTCCATCTCAACGAGCCTGTCACTTACCTGTATGTAAGAGTAGTTTATCTCTGGAAGGGAACTGCAAGGCATGTCTTAGCAAGTCAATTAAGCCCGGTGTTTTGAGAGTTTATTTTTGTTGCCTTCTCAGTTAGTTATTGGCTACTGATTTGTTTTGGGTTTTGAAATCGTTAGTCCGTTGTATTGTTCATAGTTTTAAAGCTTTTTTTGTTTCGTTTGGTATTGGGTATGCATGTTAGTGTGTGTCGTCCCCGTCTATACTTATTTGTTAGCTGACTGAATGGTAAGTACGTTTTTATGTATTTTTGGTCTTTACTGTAAAAAGTTTAGTGCGTTTCTGTACGTTAGTAATTTGTTTTTGAGATATGTATATAGAAATAGGTATTTTTTATGTTTCTATGGTTTGGTTCGTTTGTGGAAATTCATATTTAGTAATTTACAGTGGCGGGTATAGTGGAGTTCGTCGTAGTTATTTAGATCTCGTTAGGTATGGATATTAGTTAGTTTTGCTGGTTGTGGTTTGTTGGTATCGCAGATTTCCTTTCAGCTATTGGTGAAGAGAAATTTTCGGTACCAGGTTTTCAAAATGTATTTGAGAGCCTGGTCTCGCTGTCTACATTTGAGCTATACACGACAGTGAAATATATTTTTTGTATTTATATGTTTGGTTTCTTCTCGAGGGTTTATTTTCGAACGATGACTTTATTCTTGCAGTATTTCTAGTTTGTTCCCCCTTAAAACTGCCAAATTCCCACGACCGTGTCGTTAGTTTCATTTCGTTGGTCGAATGAAACATTTCACGCGTTACTTACATTTGATTTCCGGCGTTATGACTTACCCTGAGGTCGACATCTTGATATGGTCAAGAAATAAGTGGCCGCCATAATGATGACATCATGAGTCAAAGCAGGATAATGGGATAAGACCGTGCGCTAATCACGAGAATAAACACGTCTTCATTGAATTCTTACTTTCCAACAAGCAAATACCCTTTTGATCAGGCCTGATATTACACTTAACAGTCAAATTAATGTGACCACTGCCTATGTTAGACGCCAGTGTGCAATAACCATTCACAGACTACTGATGGCAGTACCAGGTGCGGAGGATATACAAAGTGTGTCGGGGGAACGCGGGAAACGGTGCAGTCGTTGTCCTAATGAGGAAACAGAGCTATTGATCTGACATCGAAAACAGAATGATCATTGGTTTTCGGGCCAAGGATGGAAGCCTTTCCGAAACGGCTAAGATAGTAAACTGGTGGCATGCCGCCGCAGTTAAAGTATAACGTCACCCTTTTATTTGAAGCACCTTCTTTCACCGACCCTTTTATTTGAAGCTGAGATGCACTCATGCTCATAAATTAAGGATAATGGTGATACATGGTGAAACAACGCTCTGGGCTGTATGCGGGTTTAAATCATCTCCAGGTATGACCATGTGGAGCATTTGACCTCCGGTCGTCGCACGGTGGCGCTGGCAGCAATCTACATACGGAGAGGGGTGTTGATGCATGTCAGAGAACAGTGCAGCGAGTAAGTGTGCAGACGTTTCCAGGCGTGCTAATGGTGACTGTGTGTTGAAAATGGCTCAAGGAACACAATTTATGACTTTATGACGGGTAGAATACTAGGCCAACTGGAGGCTGATCAAACACAGCAGCTCGTAGCACGGGCCCTCCGTGTGCCACAAAGTGTGATCTCAAGGTTACGGCAACCATTCCAGCAGACAGGAAACGTGTCCAGGGGCTACAGTACGCGACGTCCACAGTGTACAACAACACAAGAAGACGGATACCTTACCATCAGTGCCCGCAGACGGCCAAGGAGTACTGCACGTAGCCTTACTCGGGATCTTACCGCAGCCACTGGATAAGTTTTCTCCAGACACACAGTCTACAGACGACTGAACAGAAATGGTTTATTCGCCCGGAGACCTGCAAGGTGCATTCCACTGACCCCTGGTCACAGGAGAGCCGTAAAGGGCGGTGTCAAGAACACAGTACATGGTCACTGGAGCAGTGCTCCCAGATTATGTTCACGGACGCGTCCAGGCATAGTCTGAAGAGTGATTCTCGCCGGGTTTTCATCTGGCGTGAACCATGAACCAGATACCAACCCTTTAATGTCCTTGAAAGGGAGCTGTATGGAGGTCGTGGTTTGATGGTGTGGGGGGGGGGGGGGGATTATGATTGGTGCACGTACACCCCTGCAGGTCTTTGACAGCGGAACTGTAACAGGTCAGGTGTGTCGGGACGTCATTTTGCACCAAAATGCAATCGACAGTAAAATATTTTAGGGTTGATGATTTAGGAGGGTAATGGAATGGAACTACGGAGGGGGAGGGGGGGGGGGGAATACACAGAACTGACAATAGAGAGGCTCTGCGAAAATTCCTGCGCCGTCTGAGACGCCACAAATGGTGGCTTAGGGGTTCTACATCTACATCCAAACTCCGCAAGCCACCTGACGATGTGTGGCGGAGAGTACCCTGAGTACCTCTATCGGTTCTCCCTTCTATTCCAGTCTCGTATCGTTCGTGGAAAGAAGGATTATCGGTATGCTTCTGTGTGGGCTCTAATCTCTCTGATTTTATCCTCATGGTCTCTTCGCGAGATATGCGTTGGAGGGAGCAATATACTGCTTGACTCTTCGGTGAAGCTATGTTCTCGGAACTTTAACAAAAGCCCGTACCGAGCTATTGAGCGTCTCACCTGCAGAGTCTTCCACTGGAGTATATCTATCATCTCCGTAACGCTTTCGCGATTACTAAATGATCCTGTAACGAAGCGCACTGCTCTCCGTTGGATCTCCGCTATCTCTTCTATCAGCCCTATCTGCTACGGATCCCACACTGCTGATCAGTATTCAAGCAGTGGGCGAACAAGCGTACTGTAACCTACTTGCTTTGTTTTCGGATTGCATTTCCTTAGGATTCTTCCAATGAATCTCAGTCAGGCATTTGCTTTACCGACGGTCAACTTTACATGACCATTCCATTTTAAATCACTCCTAATGCGTACTCCCAGATAATTTATGGAATTAACTGCTTCCAGTTGCTGACCTGCTATTTTGTAGCTAAATGATAAGGGATCTATCTTTCTGTGTATTCGCAGCACATTACACTTGTCTACATTGAGATTCAATTGCCATTCCGTGCACCATGCGTCAATTCGCTGCAGATCGCCCTGTATTTCAGTACAATTTTCCATTGTTACAACCTTTCGATACACCACAGCATCATCTGCAAAAAGCCTCAGTGAACTTCCGATGTCATCCACAAGGTCATTTCTGTATATTGTGAAAGCAACGGTCGTATGACACTCCCCTGCGGCACACCTGAAATCACTCTTACTTCGGAAGACTTGTCTCAATTGAGAATGACATGCTGCTTTCTGTTACCTAGGAATTCTTCAATCCAATCACACAATTGGTCTGAGAGTCCATATGCTCTTACTTTGTTCATTAAACGACTGTGGGGAAGTGTATCGAAGGCCTTGCGGAAGTCAAGAAACACGGCATCCACCTGTGAACCCGTGTCTAAGGCCCTCTAAGTCTCGTGGACGAATAGCGCGAGCTGGGTTTCACACGACCGTCTTTTTCGAAACCCATGCTGATTCCTTCAGAGTAGATTTCTAGTCTCCAGAAAAGTCATTATACTCGAAAATAATACGTGTTCCAAAATTCTACAAATGAGCGACGTTAGAGATATAGGTCTATAGTTCTGCACATCTGTTCGACGCCCCTTCTTGAATACGGGGATGACCTGTGCCCTTTTCCAATCCTTTGGAACGCTACGCTCGCCGGCCAGAGTGGCCGAGCGGTTCTAGGCGCTACAGTATGGAACCGCGCGACCGCTACGGTCGCAGGTTCGAATCCTGCCTCGGGCATGGATGTGTGTGATGTCCTTAGGTTAGTTAGGTTTAAGTAGTTCTAAGTTCTAGTGGACTGATGACCATAGATGTTGAGTCCCGTAGTGCTCAGAGCCATTTGAACCGCTACGCTCTTCTAGAGACCTACGGTACACCGCTGCAAGAAGAGGGGCAAGTTCCTTCGCGTACTCTGTGTAAAATCGAACTGGTATCCCATGAGGTCCAGCGGCCTTTCCTCTTTTGAGCGATTTTAATTGTTTCTGTATCCCTCTGTCGCCTATTTCTATATCTACCATTTTGTCATCAGTACGACAATCTAGAGAAGGAACTACAGTGCAGTCCTCCTCTGTGAAACAGCTTTCGAAAAAGACATTTAGTATTTCAGCCTGTAGTCTGTCATCCTCTGTTTCAATACCATTTTGGTCACATAGTGTCTGGACATTTTGTTTTGATCCACCTACTGCTTTGATATAAGACCAAAATTTCTTAGGATTTTCTGCCAAGTCAATTGTCTGTGAAAATATTCAAGTAACATTTCTTGGCTACATCTCGGGGTACCGATAGTATGTTTGATCATAAATGCAACCAAAGGTCGTACGGATAGGATGAGCAACAATATGCAACTGTTTGCTGGTGATGTTTTAAGGTACGGGGTAATGTCGCCGTTGAGTGATACAGGATTGCTTGGTCAGAATTTCTGATTGGTGTGGTGAACGGCTTCTTGCTCTAAAAGCAGAAGAATACAAGTTAATTGAAATTAGTTGGTAAAATAACCCTGTAATGTTCGAATACAATATTAATGACATGCTACCTAACACAGTCACGTCGACTGCCTATGTACACATAACGCTGCAAAGCAATATGAAGTGGAACGAGCACTTAAGGACAGTGGTAAGGAAGGAGAATGGTGGACATCAATTTATTGGGAGAAGTTTAGGAAATTGTGGTTCATTATAAAGGAAACCGCACATAGAACACCAGTGTAACCCATTCTTAAGTACTGCTCGAGTGTTCGGGAAAAGACATCAAAGCAATTCAGAAATGTGCTGCTAGATTTGTTACTGGTAGGTTCGATTAACACGTGAGCATTAAGGAGTTATTTCGTGAAAATTCTATTCGGTAGGCACTACTGAGGAAATTTAGATAACGGGCATTTGAGGCCAGCCATAGAACATTCCTCTACTGTCAGTGCACATTCCTCGTAAAGACCATGAAGGCAAGGTAGGAGAAACTTCGGCTCGTACAGAGGCATACAGGGTGTTACAAAAAGGTACGGCCAAACTTTCAGGAAACATTCCTCACACACAAAGAAAGCAAATATCTTATGTGGACATGTGTCCGGAAACGCTCACTTTCCATGTTAAGAGCTCATTTTATTACTCCTCTTCAAATCACATTAATCATGGAATGGAAACACAGCAACAGAACGTACCAGCGTGACTTCAAACACTCTGTTACAGGAAATGTTCAAAATGTCCTCCGTTAGCGAGGATACATGCATCCACCCTCCGTCGCATGGAATCCCTGATGCAGCCCTGGAGAATGGCGTATTATATCACAGCCGTCCACAGTACGAGCACGAAGAGTCTCTACATTTGGTACCGGGGTTGCGTAGACAAGAGCTTTCAAATGCCCCCATAAATGAAAGTCAAGAGGGTTGAGGTCAGGGGAGCGTGGAGGCCTCTACCAATCCATCGGTCACCGAATCTGTTGTTGAGAAGCGTACGAACACTTCGACTGAAATATGCAGGACCTCAATCGTGCATGAACCACATGTTGTGTCGTACTTGCAAAGGCACATGTTCTAGCAGCACAGGCAGAGTATCCAGTATGAAATCAAGATAAAGTGCTCCATTGGGCGTAGGTGGAAGAACATTGGGCCCAATCAAGACATCACCAACAATGCCTGCTCAAACGTTCATGGAAAATCTGTGTTGATGACGTGTTTGCACAATTGCGGGTGGATTCTCGTCAATCCACGCATGTTGATTGTGAAAATTTACAATTTGATCATCAGAATCGAGATGTACAGTACATACTGACGAAACTAAAATGAGCTCTTAACATGGAAATTAAGCGTTTCTGGACACATGTCTACATAACATCTTTTCTTTATTTGTGTGTGAGGAATGTTTCCTGAAAGTTTGGCCGTACCTTTTTGCAACACCCTGTTTATTCGCGAGAGCAACAGGAAAGGGAATGAGTAGCGACGGTATAAGGTATCCTCCAGCACGTACGTATGGAGATATGCTGATGCAGATGGCCTGACGAGGATTCGAACTCAGTACTCCTATGTCACCTCTTTCGCTAGCATTGTTGTAATGTGGAACAGTAGATTTAAAATCGCCAAGTGCGACGGTCGGCCATCTGCGCGCCGGTGGGCGGTTTCGGACAGTGCCAGCGGTGCGGCGTGACGTCATAAATACTGTGGAGGACGCTGGCGCGCACGTGCTCCAAATAATAAACAGCGGCGCGGGCCGGGCGTAGCCGTGAAATAACGGTCCGATGACCGCTGCCACTGCTGCCGTCCTGTCCGGTAATGGAGTTCCCCCAGCAGGCGGACGTCACGACGCTCGTATTTAACGCCACGGCGCGGAAGCGGCGCTGCGGACGGGCTCCTTCTGTTTCCGCCCTTGCAATTAATATCCACCATTTCTTTTTTCGTTTCTGTTTGCTGCGATATTATCTGGCCAGTATAATACTGGATCGTAAACACTCAAATCAGGTAAAAGTCAAACTCACCAGACTAAAAGTCTGTCCAAGTGCAATGCTCGTATCTGCTGTCTTGTCTACAGTACATGTCCTGGGCTATTTTACCGGATTTTCGGAAGCAATCCCGTAACGTATGAGGTTCATTCAAATGAAACCCGGTCATTGCGTCTATCTTTGCCTTACACACATAAGGTGGCACTACGTAACTGCGGGTTTAGTGGCGCCACCTATTGGTAGAGAGACTGACGCGTGTGCACAGCGCCACTGTGGTTTCACGCCGAAGAGAAGGTGGCCACTCAAGTCATCGCCCACTACCGAATATGCAGCCAGTATGCAGGAACAACGAGAAGTGATTCGATTTTTGGCGGCGGAGGAACCTGGAGGCCGTGAAATGTATCGACCGATGAAGGCTGTGTACGGTGAGTACAGTTTATGTGTTGTGGATTGGTGCAAGTGATTCCTTGAGGGGCGTGAGTCACTGGAAGACGATGCTCGTCCTGGACAGGCTCATCGTGTCATAACACAGCAAATAGTTGCCAAAGTGAATGCTTTAGTCTTGGACAACCGTAGAATCACCGTGGACGAGGTCCATCGGTCACTGGATATTAGCGTGGGGACCGCCACACACCGTCAGGTGGCTTGCGGAGTATGGATGTAGATGTAGATAATGCGTGACACTTGAACTTTCGAAAAATCTGTGCGCGGTGGGTTCTCCATCAACTGGCCGCCGAACAACGCAATACACGAATGGCGCTGTCTTTGAGTCATCTGCAACGTTATCACGAGGAGGAATACGGCTTGCTGTCGCGTACTGTCACAGGTGACGAAGGGTGTCACCATTTTGAACCGGGAAGCAAGCGTCAGAGCAAGCAGTTAAAACATGCGACTTCACTACCTCCAAAGAAATCAAAATCCGTGCACACCAGTTCTGGTAAAGTCATGATGCCCTTTTTTTATCACAAGGGCTCACTGCTTTTCGAGTCCCTGGAACGGGGAATCACCATCAGTGCCCAGCGTTATCAAGCCAGTTTAGAGAACCTTAGATGAGCCATCAAGCCGAAATGAAGAGGCATGGCACGATAATGGCCGCCCACACACGGCCAATGTGGTGAAGACGACATGGCAGCAGTTTCGGTGGAAAACGCTGGAACATCCACAGTAGTCCCGACCTTTCACCGAGTGACTTTGATGTGTTTGGAGCTCTAAAACACGTTATTAACGGACATCGATTCGCAACGGACGACGAAGTGTGTGACTGGGTCCAGTCCTGGATCCGACAGCAGCCTAGTAGCTTCTTCAAGGATGGAATCGACCTGATAGTGACCCAATGGGATAAATGTGCCAACAGTTTTGGGAACTATTTTTGAGTATGTGTGCTGCGTATAGCTACACTTTTGAGTTAGTAAAATCGTTACCGTTAATTTACACTAGTGATCGGGTTTCATTTGAATGTCCCTTACACATAAAAATCATGATACAAAGGCCAATTAGATTGGAATGATTAATCGACACCAAGAAGTGTAGTACAAAACACTACTACTGATGGTCGGTATCTGATTAGTATAATTTTCTCTTCATTTACTCTTTTATTCGAATTTGCATGGCTTACATAAATAAGAGGACGTTGAAAGCAGACTGGGACGAGGCGACCGAGCCACAGAATCACGTAGGCCATCACCCTTGGGGATGGTTCTCGGAACGCAGCCTCAGGAGGCGCGTAGGTCAGTGGCTGGCAGGTTACTGGACAGTCTTTGGTAGTACCGCCATTGGGCACCTGAAGCACCGCACGCAAAAGCGGATGAGTCTTCCTGTGGTGTAAGGCACCCAGCCATGACCTCTTTCACAACCCAGAAGTGGAAGTAAAAGGAATGCCGTTTTTAGTGAATAAGCACTGTTGTGCACAGAAGCAGAAAGCTGTGTTGTCCCCAGGAAGTTCCGGATGCTGTACATGCTATCTCGAAAATGGTGTGGAAACCAGCAGTTGGAATGCTTCAGAGTTTTGAGTCGCACCTGGACGCTGACTTCACAACAACCAAAAGGTTAGAGAGAGGAACTCGACTACTTCGATGAGGACCCACCTCACTGGCCAAACAGAGAGATGGGAAGGGAGTAAGATGCCTTTTTTCAGCGTTAGATGTTTGGACACACGTTACTGGTTAACCGCTTAGAGAACAGCTCAAGGAAGAAAAGTAGCGTTTCGAACGAATATGTTTACTGGTTGGCAAAGCCAATCGGAACGGAGGAAAGAGCGATAATTCAGAATTGCGAGTTTTCTTGTTAGCGAACACTTGGCACTTGGTACTTCCTCTTTTTTCTCGTTCAGCGAGTGCCGTAATCGCTTCACTTGAGAGAGTCTTGATTGCCAGGGTCCACCGCCACAGCGCCAGAGCGGATGTACTGAGGGGCTTTTGAGAGATTTCAATCTGATTCACACTTCGAAAGGGTCGTTGGCGTACTGCCAAAGTGCTGCCACTTCAACTTCTACCCACAGTTTGCTACGGCGAGAGTCAGCCGCAACGGCAAGACGATGTATAGGGACATTAAAGCCATTTTATGGAATTTTAACTTCAACATTCACTTTAATGACTTCCATTAAGATTAAATGACCAGTTTGCTTTCAGCTCCAACCACAGTTTCAACGCATTCCTTTCTTTAGTAGTATCTGTCTTTTTTTACTAACATCATGAACACGGTAAGACTTCGTATGCCCAACTGTTTCATTTTCATTACTATTAGAATCTTACCCCACACCCTTTAATCAGATTCTCACTTTAGTAGTATCTGTCTTTTTTACTAACACCATGGCCACGGTAAGACTTCGTATGCCCAACTGTTTCATTTACATTACTATCAGAATCTTATCCCGCACCCTTTTATCAGATTTTTACTAGATCAATATTGTCATTGTTTGTCAAACGTTTTTTGTAAAATAATAAACAGAATAAAAAATGATAATACTTTCATTTAGCAATCATTTAATTCCTAATTTATTATTTTGGAAAGTGATTAATTTACGTCAGATACATGGCCCAATTTCCACATCTCCACCCTCAGAAACCACAAAGCTGCAATGGAGGCAAGTAGCATTAAGCGGTCTCCAGAGTTCAGTGTTTGCTCCTCCACTCTCATTATTGCAAGTCAGTGACTGTCATCAACTTTGTCCCACTTAAATACCACTTGTATGCTGATGACCTCCAGTTATATCCACGTACATTACCAATCAAGCTGAAGAAAAACGCCCTAGGGTAGTACAGTTGGGTAACGCCCTCGAACGTCGAGAGCTGACTACGCTATTTCCAAGACACACATGAAAGGAGACACCGCTTTCTCTTTAACATTGTTCCAGTAGCTGGAAATATACACTTGGCTGAGTTTCCATCCTTGGTGATCTCCCGTTTCATTTGTACCTTTGGAATGAAGAGCTGTTCACCTATCGAACGTTCGGGAGCTGTCGAGGATGTTAGATGGTTGCATTTTCTCAAGTTACTTGAACTTCCGCTACGCTAGAGAAGATAAAATATCAAGACGAAGACAGTAGTTGACGAAGTTAGCAAAATGGACACAGGCCATACAGCTAAATCTCAGGTCATGAAAACCAAAGCAGTCCTGTTTGGTCATTCTAGACTCATTCGTCCGAAACATCGGAAATCCCTACCATCTTCCATCTTAAGCGGGATAATTATAAATTTTTCTCCCTTAGGAGGTAATGTAGGCGTAATATTAGACCAAAAACCATAACTGGGCTAAGCGCATCAATTGCACAAATGTTATACTTCCAGTTATAGATTACAGGAAAGCTCTCGGAGCCTGCATACGACTGTGGCATTTGTGTTCTGATTACATTCCTTAGTCTCATTGCAAGCTATCTCAGCTACGTGCGGAAAGTGCGGAGTTCAAGACACATTGTCTGTACTACCCGCTTCTCAAGCTATACAGCCCCTCGTATCTCTCCTCGATCTTAACACATTTTCTGAATAACCCAGCAGAACCACTTGTTCCCGTCATTGCAAAATCCTTTCTTTCCCACTCTGCCACTCAGGCGCTTTCTCTAAATTCTTTCCAGAAGCAGGAACTCCACTCTAGAACGATGTCTCTCATTATATCTGAGAACTGAATAGCGTCTCCAGCTTCAAAAGACTGCTAAAAAAATGCCTGTCTTTATTTCGTGCACATTCCTTATCGCATAACAACTAAGTATCCTTCTTAGCAGCCAGACCTTCATTTTTCAATGCCCAAATCTAGTGCAGTTTATCCAGACTTCTTTTGCTCACAGCCGGCCGCGGTGGTCTAGCGGTTCAAGGCGCTCAGTCCGGAACCGCGTGACTGCTACGGTCGCAGGTTCGAATCCTGCCTCGGGCATGGATGTGTGTGATGTCATTAGGTTAGTTAGGTTTAAGTAGTTGTAAGTTCTAGCGGACTTATGACCACAGCAGTTGAGTCCCATAGTGCTCAGAGCCATTTCTTTGCTCAGTACTTGCTGTGTTAGAAAATCAATTTTGTTTACCCATAAATACAATTTTCATCTGCTACTACCACAATTACTAGTATCATTATCAGCAGCATTAATCCGTCTACAGGCCCTGGCGAGTTCACTGGTGCCGACCTTTCACCGTGTCATCCTCCTCCAATGGCGTCATTGGATGCCTAGATGAAGGGAGTGGAGTCAAACACCGCTCTCCGGGCCATTGTTAGTTTTAGCGACCCGGTGTCGCTAATATTCGGTCAAGTAGCTCTTCAAGTGCCATCACAAGGCTGAATGGACCCCACATCAGTCCTACCATCATGCAAAAATCCCTGGCACAACCGGGAATCGAACCGTAGTCCTCCATGTGGCAGTCATCCGCGCTGAATACTCAGCTACGGAGACGCACATTACTGGTAGTAACGCTAGCGTTGATGCTATTAGTTGTTAATGTGTACTGTTACTCACATTGTCACTAGATATAGTCCGGACTTGTTTCAAACATGTTTAATTACATTACTAACATTTTATTAGTGTTTATGACATTAAAATTATCATTTCTTCAGCAACTGAGTTGTTAATAGCTGTCACTCGTTTCTAAGCAACTGTTTGCAACGATGCTACTAAATCAGTATGGTAGTGGTTCGTGCACAATCGAATCGAGCAACAGCCCAACATAGGTAGGACCCAAAGGTCCTAATCTCAGCAGGTTAAACCAATGAATAAATAGATAAATCTATGTATAGGCCTATAAATAAAAGACATTAGCTGAATTAAAGCTCTCTGCCAAAGGGCGGATTTAAAAAATCCCTTAATTTTGTTTTGAAGCCATTGTTGTATGACTGTGTGACCACTACATTCTTTTAGTCCTAAGTGGTATGCTACATCACTGCTGTTCAAGTTATACTTGGCGTCAAATCTTTTAACTGCGATGCCAAATAATAAGGCCAACTCCTACATGTGAAGAGTGCAACACAAAGAAGGAAGTACCCGAATAGCGCCACACTTGGTGGAAGTGGCGACGGGTGTGCGAGCAATACGTGATACGTTCTGCAGCGAGATGGGGCACACGTAGGCCGATCAAAGCCCTCTCGTGTCGGTACGACAGGGTCGGTTTTACGCCTAGTGTAGTCGGTGCAGAGCCGTCGCACAAGGTGGAAACAATACAGTGAGTGTCAGTATGTCTCGTCGACGTCAAAGAGAGCCATGTCGGCATGTGAACGAGTTAGAACAGGACAGAATGATCGGTCTCCGGGAAACGCGGTTGTCGTACCGTGACATTTCGGCTCGCACAGGGCATCCTGATACGACAGTGATGAGTGTGTGGAAGCAGTGGATAGAAGAATGTCGTACGCAGCGACGAGCGGGAACTGGACCACGGAACATGACCACAACACAGGATGACCGTCATCTTGTCCGCATGACCATCACGTCATCCACAGTGTTCGCTCGTCGCCGCAGCACTGCAACAGGTGTGAACTTGTCCGCATCGACAGTTCATCGCTGTCTGCTGAAGGATGGACTGGTTGCACGCGTGCCATTACGTCGGCTTCCACTGTCCAGAAACCACAAGCTCCACCTACTGCTATGGGCACGTGAACACCGCCACTGCTGAGTGGCAACATGTTATCTTTTCGGATGAGTCCCGCTTCAACGTGTCCTGCATTGATGGCCTCATACGTGTCCGGCGGTACCGTGGTGAGCGCAACCTGGAGGGCTACATTGTGGAACGGCATCGCGGACAAACACCAGGTGTGATAGTTTGGGGCGTACGTATTGCGGGAACGTTGAACAGCAACCGGTACCTAACGGAGGTTGAGGAGCCTGGGGTACTCCCCCTGCTTCACGCACCTCCACAGGCCACATTTCAACAGGAAGATGTCCGGATACATATTGCGAGGAATGTACAGGCCTTCTTCGAAGAGCGACGGGTACCACTGCTTCCCTGGCCTGCACGTTCGCCAGACATGTCGCCCATAGAACATGTCTGGGATATGGATGGTCGGCACCTGGTGCGTCACGGTCCTCCGGTAACTGGTGTCACGGATTTGTGGGCTCGGATACAACATGCGTGGAGGGACATCACTCAGGAACATATTGAGAACCTTACTGACTCAATGCCACAGCGTATAGCAGCTGTAATTGCAGGGTATGGTGGTCACACGACATACAAAATAGTAAAGCTCGAAGGACATGTACAGATTTGAAAAGGTAATCATTTGTTACTTGTCGTGTACCTAACCTGTGGTATTAAATAAAACGAATTCATGCGTTTCCTTCTTGGTGTTGCAATTTCCACAAACGGTAGTGTATTTTCCTAGGATGCTAACAAAGGTAAATTGATGGGTTACTGCACAAAATCATTTCAAAATCGCTTTACCGCCGGACTTCCGAAAATATACAGAGCTAAAGTAGCGAGGCATTGATCAGAAACAAGGGTATCGTCAGGAGTGCCCCAGGGAAGTGTGACTGGACCGCTGTGCTTTCTATACAGGGTGTTACAAAAAGGTACCGCCAAACTTTCAGGAAACATTCCTCACACACAAAGAAAGAAAATTTCGTATGTGGACATGTGTCCGGAAACGCTCACTTTCCATGTTAGGAGCTCATTTATTACTTCTCTTCAAATCACATTAATCATGGAATGGAAACACACAGCAACAGAACGTACCAGCGTGACTTCAAACACTTTGTTACAGGAAATGTTCAAAACGTACTCCGTTAGCGAGGATACAGGCATGCACCCTCCGTCGCATCGAATCCCTGATGCGCTGATGCAGCCCTGGAGAATGGCGTATTGTATCACAGCTGTCCATAATACGAGCACGAAGAGTCTCTACATTTGGTACCGGGGTTGCGTAGACAAGAGCTTTCAAATGCCCCCATAAATGAAAGTCAAGAGGGTTGAGGTCAGGAGAGCGTGAAGGCCATGGAATTGGTCCGCCTCTACCAATCCATCGGTCACCGAATCTGTTGTTGAGAAACGTACGAACACTTCGACTGAAATGTGCAGGACCTCCATCGTGCATGAACCACATGTTGTGTCGTACTTCTAAAGGCACATTTTCTAGCAGGACAGGTAGAGTATCCCGTATGAAATCATGATAACGTGCTCCACTGAGCGTAGGTGGACGAAACTAAAATGAGCTCTAACATGGAAATTGTTTCCGGACACATGTCCACATAACATATTTTCTTTATTTGTGTGTGAGGAATGTTTCCTGAAAGTTTGGCCGTACCTTTTTGTAACACCCTGTGTACATAAATGATTTGGCGGACAGGGAGGGCAACAATCTGCGGTTGTTTGCTGATGATGTCGAAGTTGAGTGACTGTAGAAAGATACAAGAAGACTTAGAAAAAAAATTCTATTGGTGTGATGAATGGCTTCTAGCTCTAAATGTGGAAACATTTATTAAGTTAATGCGGACGAGTAGGAAGATCAGACCTGTCAGTTCGGATACTATGTTACTAGCGTCCTGCTTGACACACTCGTTTAAATATCAGGGCGCAACGTTGTTAAATCATAAAGCGGAACAAGCATGCGGGAACTGTGGTAGGGAAGGAAAATGGTCGTATTCGGTTTACTGGGAGAATCTTAGCAAAGAGTGGTCCGACCTATTCTTGCGTACTGCTCGAGTGTTTTTTGTCTACACCAGGTTGAACTGAAGTTGGTGCGTGCCTCCGCTCTGTTGTCACGCCTGGGGTGACGTTCGTGGCGGAAGACGCGAGTGGGCGTTGCCTCCACTAGCTGCCAAATCGAGCGTAGCGGAAGAGGCAGATTCGTCACCAGCAATGGGCGTCACTGCAGCTGACTACCAAATCGAGAACACGATGAAGCGGACGCTTCGGCGCGCAGAACGAATGCGGAGAAACTAAACGGTTTGGCAGACCTACGAGAACATTGCGACCATTTGCTTGAAAATACTGTTATTGATATCGCTTTCAAGTAGATTGTTTTAAAAAAAATCTTTTCTAGACCAGCATACTTGTTGAAAGTCGCAGTGGGTTTCTGGGCTTTTCCCTAATATCTCCCCTTGAGATTTTAGAGCTGTGTATTCACTATTACAAGCTGGAAAATAGTGAAGAAGTTAATATTAATTAATTATTAATCATCACTATTTCTTTACTCTCAGTCCTTCTACTCTTTCCTCTGTTCCTGTCTGGAACTAGGGCTGTAGAAAGTTCGTAAAGCGTCCAAACCCTATCTAATGCGGAAGTGACCACTAGATGTCACTGGATGCGGGCCCGGCGGTATAAAACAAGGTGGCTAGTATTGTGTTGTCAGTAGAGAAGCAATACCAGAAACTGTTCTGGAAAGATAAGCGCCTTCGACCGTAAATTAGTCAGCAGATGCCACTGAATAGCAGATGTAACAGATTTTTCAGGAACATTTCAGCCCTTCCAAAGCTGTCCAAGTAGACTGTTAGTGATGTGAGTGTGAAGCGGAAACATGAAGGAATAACCAAGACCAGGCAGAGCACTCAATATGTTCAAATGTGTGTGCATTCCTAAGGGACCAAACTGGTGAGGTTATAGGTCCCTAGGCTTGCACACTACTTAAACTAACTTATGCTAAGAACAACACACACACCCATGCCCGATGGGGGACTCGAACCTCCGGCGGGAGGGACGGTGCATTCCGTGACGTGGCGCCTTGGACGGCGCGACGACTCCGAGCGACCACAGAGCATTGCAAGGCTGTAGAAAGTCGCATGATGTCAGCGGGAGGAATACCCCGTGAGTTCGAAAATGCTACAAGCCGCACGGGTAGCACAATGGCTGTGAGTATGGACTTAAACACCAAGGTATACAAAGTTCAACCGACTCTTCTTAAAAGACACATTCCAGTAGTCAATGCAAATCGACAAATCGACGCTTTATGTGGTGTAAAGCGCCCCGTCTTTCAACAGTAGACGAGTGGAAACGAGCGCTTTACTGCGATGAATCACGCTATTCACTGTGGAAATCCGATGGAAGGGTCTGAGTTAGGCCAAACCCTGGAGAACATTACCGGCCATCACTTTACTGTCATCTGCGGAGTACGGAGAAGGTGATGTTTTAATGTTGAACTGTTTTTCGAGCTCGAGAAACTGATAAATTCCAAAGGATATAAACACATTTTGCAGCATTTTGTGCTCTACACAGTAGAGGAACAGCTAGCAGACAATAGTTTGTATCAGCATGCAAGTGCACACTGTCCTACAGCAACAACTGTGAGGCAGTGGTTTGTGGAAAACATCATTCCTGAAATGGACTACTATGCTCAGGGTTCCAACCTGAACCAAATGCAACACCTCTAACTTTAACATCGACTTCGCTCCAGACCGCAGCTTCCCACTACTTTTCCTGGTTCGGCTCTTTGGGAACAATGGGCTGCCATTGCTCCATAGACATTCACACTCCTCACTGAAAGTGTCTCCAGCAGAGTTGGAGTCGCTGTAAAGGCGAAGGGTGGTCACAATCCAAATTAATGCCCACCTCTGGCCGCCACAACTGCCAAGGTGGCGTGGAATGCAGTGATGTAAATCTGTCAACAGCCCCTACGGTAATAAAATGGTTCAAATGGCTCTGAGCACTATGCGACTTGACTTCTGAGGTCATCAGTCGCCTAGAACGTAGAACTAATTAAACCTAACTAACCTAAGGACATCACACACATCCATGCTCGAGGCAGGATTCGAACCTGCGACCGTAGCTGTCGCTCGGCTCCAGACTCTAGCGCCCAGAACCGCACGGCCACTCCGGCCGGCCATAAGGTAAGACAGTGTTACCAGAATACAAATTTATTATTCATGGATAGACAGATATTTTCTTTTTGCGCCTGCTAGTAGCTGGTCGAAGAGAAGTCTCACAGTCTCACCCACTGATGACACAGTGCACACATAGCGGGCTGCTATGTAACAGCAGGTTGCTGACTGGATGCACTGTGGATGTTGCCCGCACGTCTTGATGGCCAGCAGCATGGCCAGGATACTGTCGTTGTTGTCGTAGGCGGCACCCAAAATGTAGTTACAACAGCTCTACATGAGGCAGCTGTAGTCATGCAAAGTTACTTCATGGCATCTCAGTAAGAGAACGACCAGCAACAATGGTGTCTGCTCACAGACATAGGTCAGTGGGAGATAGGTATTGTGCTCCTCTGGGATGATGGTAATGGTAGCTCAGCAACTCAGAAGGTACCATCAGCCAGGCCTCCAGGGCCTGTTGGTAGGAGGCACCAAAGTATTCTCATCACCGATGGTGAGGACGAGGTGGCAGCAACCCACAGCGAGGCAAGCTGGTGCATCATAGACTAAAGTAATTTACGAGATTCTTGGATGGAGAGTAGCTGGTCCCACACTGACGCCTGTTAGCTCTGGTGTTTGGATGTAAAAGTGTCTGTATCGTTCGGTTTCTGCAAATGATGTTAAGGAGCCAGAAAATGTTAAACCAAGCGCAACGACGGGTAAAATATTTATTGTAGTCCTTGCGGATTCGCACTACCAGGTTTGCAACGTTTTTAGTTGGATCTTTCGGTGCATCTATTGATGTAACATGTAGCTGTTGTAGTTTACTATTGACAGGATATAACGGTTTACGCCGACCCACTATATCCTCATCAGTTATGAAAATTAAAACTGGCATGAGCACCTTTGGTGTGTGCCGTACCGGCAGGAAACCCTTAAAACGAAAAGCGTTGAATGTCAAATGTGCAGACGTCCTGTGCAAAAAAGAGCGTTATATTTACAAGTTACAAAAGTAACGCTGTTGTTTGCACAGGGCCTCTGCACGTTTGATATTCAACAGTATTGGTTTTAAGCGATTCCTACTGGTACGACACACACCAATGGAGGTCAGGCAAGTTTCAATTTCGGCAATTTCTGGGGACATTGAGAGTCGGCATGCATAGTTTCAATTGTAAACTACAGTAGCTACAGGCAACAGCAATAGATGCAGCAGAAAATGGAAAATAAGTTGCAGAGCTGGCAGTGTGAGTCTACACGGATTGCAATTAAAATGGCTATAATGATTGATTGGTTGGTTGGTTGTTCGGGGAAGGAGACCAGGCAGCGTGATCATCGGTCACATCGGATTAGGGAAGGATGGGGAAGGAAGTCGGCCGTGCCCTTTCAGAGAACCATCCCGGCAATTGCCTGAGAAATCACGGAAAAATTAAATCAGGATGGCCGGCTATAATGACAACGAGCTTTCATTCACCTTTTGTTCATCAGTTTTAACCATTCTGACAACTTGATTTGACCAACTAAAACTTCGATAAGATCGTATGTCAACAATGACCGAATGTGACCTTTTTTCCTGACCCTACCAGCACTCTGTGTCGTGCCAAAGTTTCTCAACTCTTCTCTTCAGGCTTTCAATTTACCGTCTCCTGCAGTGCTCACGTGCTGAAAAGACACTCTTGTATAAGACATAAACGTTGCTTGGTCGACAAAATGATGTTACGCTCCCCTTTCCATGAGGTCATCTGCGGCTGTCGTTCCTTGCTAGTATTCCAAGTTAGATATTACGTGCTATTCTGCCTTGGCTTCAGGTCTGGTTTTGACGCCGGTCGGGGAAAATACACTACTGGCCATTAAAATTGCTACACCACGAAGATGACGTGCTACAGACGCGAAATTTTACCGACAGGAAGAAGATGCTGTGATATGCAAATGATTAGCTTTTCAGAGCATTCACATAAGGTTGGCGCCGTGCTGACATGAGGAACGTTTCTAACAGATTTCTCATACACAAACAGCAGTTGACCGCCGTTGCCTGGTGAAACGTTGTTGTGATGCCTCGTGTAAGGAGGAGATATGCGTACCATCACGTTTCCGACTTTGATAAAGGTTGGATTGAAGCCTATCGCGATTGCGGTTTATCGTATCGCGAATTGCTGCTCGCGTTGGTCGAAATGCAATGACTGTTAGCAGAATATGGAATCGGTGGGTTCAGGAGGCTGGATCCCAACGGCCTCGTATCACTAACAGTCGAGATGACAGGCATTTTATCCACATGGATGTAACGGATCGTGCAATCACGTCTCGATCCCTGAGTCAACAGATGGGGACGTTTGCGAGACGACAACCATCTGCACGAACAGTTCGACGACGTTTGCAGCAGCATGGACTATCAGCTCGGAGATCATGGCTGCGGTTACCCTTGACGCTGCTTCGCAGACAGGAGCGCCTGCGATGGTGTACTCAACGACGAACCTGGGTGCACGAATGGCGAAACGCCATTTTTTCGGATGAATCCAGGTTCTGTTTACAGCATCATGATGGTCGCATCCGTGTTTGGCGACATCGCTGTGAACGGACATTGGAAGCGTGTATTCGTCATCGCCATACTGGCCTATCACCCGGCGTGATGGTATGTGGTGCCATCGGTTACACGTCTCGGCTACCTATTGTTGGTACTGACGGCACTTTAAACAGTGGAATTACATTTCAGATGTGTTACGACCCGTGGCTCCATCCATCATTCGAACCCTGAGAAACCCTACATATCAGCAGGATAACGCACGACCGCATGTTGTAGGTCCTGTGCAGGCCTTTCCGGGTACAGAAAATGTTCGACTGCTGCCCTCGCCAGCACATTCTCCAGATCTCTCACCAATTGAAAACGTCTGGTCAATGATGGCCATGCAACTGGCTCGTCACTATAAGCGAGTCACTACTCTTGATGAACTGTGGTATCGTGTTGAAGCTGTATGGGCAACTGTACCTGTACACGCCATCCAAGCTCTGTTTGACTCAATGTCCAGGGTATCAAGACCGTTATTACGGCCAGAGGTGGTTGTGCTGGGTACTGACTTCTCAGGATCTATGCACCCAAACTGCGTGAAAATGTAATCACATGCCAGTTCTAGTATAATATCTTTGTCCAATGAATATCCGTTTATCATCTTCCTTTCTTCTTGGTGTAGCAATTTTAATGGCCAGTAGTGTAGTAAAAAGGCTTCCAAATTCGTCGGAATACCATTCTGGGGCGCATCACAACCTATGCGTGTCCAGAATCGTCTGATCTGATTGTGTATAAGCAGCCTGTGGGGCACAAACAGCTGACGATATGATAGTGTTTCCAGCCGGCACAAGGTTGTGTGGAGAAGAGAAGGCGGCGCCGAGCGCTCCAGCGACTGGGCGAAGCGCCGGCGGCTGCGGCGGCGCGGCTGCGGGCCGGAGCGCTCGCTGGAGCGGAACGCGCACACGTGTGCGGCCTGGCCGGCCTTCCAGCGGCCCCCTGCCCTGCCCTGCTCCTGCTGCTGCTCCAGCTCTCGCCCGCCCTGGTCTGGCCGCAGCCTCCGCCGTTGCGTGCAACCTGGCCCAGCCTGCGCCGCCGGTCCCTCCGATCGTAAATTAGTGTCGTTGCGCCTGCTGGAGCAGGGCGACGCGCCGACTACGGCGCCGCCGCACGCCGGGGGGCGGCCGCTGCCGAGCGAAAATCGTGCCGACCTCCACAGGACGCGCTGTGTCTGCCTGGTAGACTGCTGGCGTCGGCAGACGGAGGGGTCGCGGCAGACCATTCGACGGAGGCGGCAAACGGGAAAGGGGTCAGTGCATTACGTGTAAACGTGTGGGTGTAATACAGAGAGTATACACTCCAGGCAAATAAGTTGTCTTAAATTCACATTGTTGTTGTTGTCTTCAGTCCTGAGACTGGTTTAATGCAGCTCTCCATGCTACTCTATCTTGTGCAAGCTTTTTCATCTCCCAGTACCTACAGCGACTTACATCCTTTTGAAGCTGCTTAGTGTATCCATCTCTTGGTCTCCCTCTACGATTTTTACCCTCCACGCTAAATACTAAATTGGTGATCCCTCGATGTCTCAGAACGTGTCCTACCAACCGATCCCTTCTTCTAGTCAAGTTGTGACACAAACTTCTCTTCTCCCCAATTCTATTCAGTACCTCCTCATTAGTTATGTGATCTACCCGTCTAATCTTCAGCATTCTTCTGTAGCACCACATTTCGAAAGCTTCTATTCTCTTCTTGTCCAAACTATTTATCGGCCATGTTTCTCTTCCATACAGGGCTACACTCCATACAAATACTTTCAGAAACGACTTCCTGACACTTAAATCTATACTCGATGTTATCAAATTTCTCTTCTTCAGAAACGCTCTCCTTGCCATTGCCAGTCTACATTTTATATCTTCTCTACTTCGACCATCATCAGTTATTTTGCTCAACAAATACCAAAACTCATTTACTACTTTAAGTGTCTCATTTCCTAATCTAATTACCTCAGCATCACCCGACTTAATTCGACTACATTCCGTTATCCTCGTTTTGCTTTTGTTGATGTTCATCTTGTACCCTCCTGTCAAGACACTGTCCATTCCGTTCAACTGCTCTTCCAAGTCCTTTGCTGTATCTGACAGAATTACAATGTCATCGGCGAACCGCAAAATTTTTATTTCTTCTCCATGGATTTTAATACCTACTCCGAACTTTTCTTTTGTTTCTTTTACTGCTTGCTCAATATATAGCTTGAATAACATCGGGGAGAGGCTGCAAACCTGTCTCACTCCCTTCCCAACCACAGCTTCCCTTTCATGTCCCTCGACTCTTATAACTGTCATCTGGTTTCTGTAAATAGTCTTTCGCTGCCTGTATTTTACCCCTGCCACCTTTAGAATTTGAAAGAGAGTATTCCAGTCAACATTGTCAAAAGCTTTCTCTAAGTCTACAAATGGTAGAAACGTAGGTTTGCCTTTCCTTAATCTTTCTTCTAAGATAAGTCGTAGAGTCATTATTGCTCACGTGTTCCAACATTTGTACGGAATCCAAAATGATCTTACCCGAGGTCGACTTCTACCAATTTTTCAATTCGTCTGTAAAGAATTCGCGTTAATATTTTGCAGCTGTGAATTATTAAACTGATGGTTCGGCAATTTTCACACCTGTCAACAACTGCTTTCTTTGGGATTGGAGTTATTATATTCTTCTTGAAGTCTGAGGGATTTTCGCCTGTCTCATACATCTTGCTCACCAGATGGTAGAGTTTTGTCAGGATTGGCTCTCCCAAGGCTGTCAGTAGTTCTAATGGAATGTTGTCTACTCCGGGGACCTTATTTCGACTCAGGTCTTTCAGTGCTCTGTCAGACTCTTTACGCAGTATCATATCTCCCATTTCATCTTCACATTAGGTGTTAAAAACATCTTTTTTTGCCAGCAATTCTGTTGCTGGTCTGATCTTATATCCTCCCTATTTCGATCATTGGTAGTTATTTTGATGCTCAAATTGCGTAACCCATCTAGCTCCTTCGACTGCTTTATTTCTTAATCTGCTGGCCTCGGCATCCCCTGAATTAATTCGACCGCTTTCCGTTAACCTTGTTTTAATTTCGTTGATGGTCGTCTTATAACCTCTTTTCAAGGCACTATCCTTCCGTTAAGTTGCTCTTCAAAGTCTTCTGCTGTCTCTGACAGAGCTGCAATGTCATCAGTGAATCTTAGTTTTTTTCTTTCATGTCTCATTGAACAGATCTTAAAAGTTAATTCGGAGTAAATGCGATTATTTTCGCATCAGCATTGTTAGGTGGAGATGTACATTAAATCACATTCCGAGCTGGGCAAAAGACGATAACATCATGGGTCGCATTCTCACTAGTGTGCTAGCATTAAGTGATGGTACTAGGGGACTATACTACAAGGATGTAGACATTGTGACACGGATGCTTGGAGCCGACCGGAGTGGCCGATCGGTTCTAGGCGCTACAGTCTAGAACTGCGCTACCGCTACGGTCGCAGGTTCGAATCCCGCCTCGGGTACGGATGTGTGTGATGTCCTTAGGTTAGTTACGTTTAAGTAGTTCTAAGTTCTAGGGGACTGATGACCTCAGAAGTTAAGTCCCATGGTGCTCAGAGCCATTTTGAACGGATGCTTGGATAGTTCCGGGAGGCGTGTACAAATAGCCAAAGTAACAGTATGTCTTCGGCAGGTGGCCGTCGAGGACGTCTTGTTTGCATCTCGTACGCAGAGTCGCGAGTGCGCATAATATGTTTACTTCCTCGATTCCGTTGACATTTAGTCGCTATGGCCATTTCCCACGGAAAAGCAATCACCAAGATCAGCTTCCAAAATGACCACGCAAGACCATGAAATCGAACACAAATAGAGCCACAGCATATCGTCGGTATTCACCTCTCCATCATTACTAGCGTCATCTGCGGCAAGATGAACGACGAGACGATATGCAACGCTGTTGTGAGTAGATGTGCGAACGCTCTCAAGATCAAACGCCCCATGCCCACATCGGAGCAGTTACCACTGACCACGCAGAACTAACATTATGCACTCTACGACTCTTCGAACACCCGTTCAAAGTGCGGCCGAACATAATCACGGCAGCTTTTCGATCGTATGGGACGGGAATTAGCTACGTGGCAAAGCAATGGAACACTTTCGAGATGTATCCGGTCCACAGTGGCGTTCGACGAGTTAAAAATTAACTAGCAAAACATGGCCCTTCCTACCTAGTCACATGTGTATGTCGAGCAATCGCGATATACGACGTTCTCGTTGCGGCCAGAGGGTCATATGCGTTTGGTGTGTGTTCAACGACGGCTTATGCAGCTCCCTTTAGATGAAACGTGACTACGACTATGTTAACGATCTTCCCCATCAATTACGCAGGGGTGACACGGTCGACCGTCATGACGAACAGGGGAGCACTTGGAAAACAGGGAACGTCACAACTGCAGGACTCCAGGATCTATCGACATTATGACACAGTCGACTTAGATGAAAGGCGTCGCTCGTCAACTACACAATGAGATTCGGACTATATAATAGAACTCGACGCTGGGTTTTGAACCAACCTCTGCTTTCCTACCTGAAGGCCATGTCGCGTGGGAACCACACACTCTTTCGGACACGGAAACCCACGTCTGGAAACAGAGGCCACTGAGGAAACATTAAAAACGACGCCTCACACCCTCCAACGATCGCCTCCTGCGTACATCTTCTTCCATTGACGACGGACGACTGACGAGACGGGAAACATTTTTCACACAGGGTTGCCCTCACCTGTTGCTTTCCCTGATTTCGACATAGCGGGCAAATAGGTCACGAGAACAACACCCTTCACCAGTACACAGTAGCGAACGGCTTCGGATTCAATCTGTCACCCAGTTCGCAACGGCCCTACCGTGGCCATAGTTAACTTACGGAACTTGGGCGAAGACATTGCGGGGACCCCTCAGCCCCTCCGTAGTAGTGGACGCTCATCTACGATCTCCAGCTGGCAGATACATGAGAACATGGCTGTGGAAAAGCGGTCGGGATTAACTCATTTTCCGAGTCACACGTCTAGTCACGCTGACAGCATTTACGTCTCCCGATTTCTCGCTGCAATAGTGAGCGACGCAGAAATGAAGCCCGTAGCCTTTCCTGATCACGAGGCGTATATCTGTGCCGTCACCCTTCGCCGCCAACGGCTGTGGCGCAGCCGACATTCCTGGAAGTCAAACCTCGCTCATCTCGCTTCCACGGATAGTCAGCGCGCCAGCGACTGCACATGAAGTTCGTGCGTCCGACGCCTCGCAAAGTATCCTACACCGATCAACTGGTGGTTAAACTGCGTCAAGCCGGCCCTACGAAGAATCTTGATTACGTACGGTCGCGAGACCACTGCTTGGAGGCGGCGCACCCTAAATTTTTATATCACCATCTTTCGCGAGTGTGCCTCCTCCCACATCGGAAAGGCAGATAACGGAACAGCGTGCGAAGGCACAGATCGTAGCCTACATGCAGCAATATCTCAAAGGGACAATCGTCTGAGCGTGAACACGGGAGACAATAGCAACGAAACGACCTCCTATGAATCCCGTCATTCGAGAACGTAAACTACGACGAAGGACGCTGATATAGGCCATCACCATTGCGGAAGGCCGTCGTCTCACCACTCAACGCGGTATTGGTGTAGCCTTCTTCGACAAATACGCGCGACTTTATTCTGCTCAGTATTCAGACCCATCGACGGTGACAGGACTCTAATAACTGACTTACGACAATATTCCACAGGACTTACAAACTGCATTATTGGACGGAATTACGGAAGAAGTTATCTAAAGAAACGGCAAATAAGCATGGAGCAAGTCTTCTCGCCCCAGCCGACTGCCTGACGAGTTTCGCAGAAGTTTTCAGCATTTACTGGCCCCCAAGATGACGGACATTTGTCGGGAGTTTATGCTCTCCATGGTGCCCTTTCCTGCAGCCTTCGTCGAAGGAATTATTGTACAGGTTCACATATCGACAGGTAGCGCCTGCTTACCTGATTACCGCATGCTCACACGCCTCAACTGCGACATGAAGATATTTTGCCAGACTATTAGCGAAATGTATAGAGCGACCCTGCCTCATAACATCTCGCCAGACCAGGCATCCCTAGGGGGCATCAATAACATCCAAACAACACGTCGTCGATATCGTGGCGTAATAGCCCTAGATTTTAGCCAAGCTACTGATCGGGTGGATCTCGTGTACCTGACTTCCGTTTTGCAACACATGCAGCACCGACAGCACTTCCTAGACCTCGTCCGAGAGGTGGCCTCCAAGGTGCTCGTCAAAGGGTGTCTCAAGCAGTCCCTCCCGAATTCCAGATCGGTGCGTCAAGCCAATCCCCCGTCAGCCTTAATTTTAGGTCTGGAGCTGGAACCGCTCCTCTGCGGCCTCAGTACCATCACGTTTCGCTGTACAGCACATAAAGACGACCTGGGTTTCGTGCTCCGCAACCGTGACGATATAACCCATGCATTACAACGGATTGCTAAATACGACGTGGCATCCGACAACTGTCTCAACGTCACCAAACTGGTCGCCATGAACATAGGAGACGGATTTGTACCAGCGTGTGTCGACACCTTGAGCTTAGTGATGCTATCATATGCCTCGGATCATAGCTCCATGACGACACACGGCGCACTGCGGCCCTTAACGTTCGCCCCTTGTCACAACAAACTGGAGTAGGGATCGCCAACCTTCGTCTGCGGACGCTCGATATTCTTCAAAGGACACACTTTAGCAATTATTACCCAGCATCACACCTTCCACATATACATGGTGGTCCATTGATAGTGACCGGGCCAAATATCTCACGAAATAAGCATCAAACGAAACTCGTCTAGCTTGAACGGGAAGCCAATGGCGCTATGGTTGGCCCGCTAGATAGCGCTGCCATAGGTCAAACGGATATCAACTGCGTTTTTTTTTTAAATAGGGACCTCCATTTCTTATTACATATTCGTGTAGTACGTAAAGAAATATGAATGTTTTAGAGGACCACTTTTTTCGCTTTGTGATAGATGGCGCTGTATTAGTCACAAACGTATAAGTACCTGGTATAACGTAACATTCCGCCAGTACGGACTGTATTTGCTTCGTGATACATTACCCATGTTAAAATGGACCGTTTACCAATTGCGGAAAAGGTCGAATCGTGTTGATGTATAGCTATTGTGATCAAAATACCCAACGGGGGTGTGCTACGTATGCTGCTCGGTATCCTGGACATCATCCAAGTGTCCGGACCGTTCGCCGGATAGTCACATTATTCAAGGAAACAGGAAGCGTTCAGCCACATGTGAAACGTCGACCACGACCTGCAACAAATGATGATGCCCATGTAGGTGTTTTAGCTGCTGGCGCGGCCTATCCGCACATCATTAGCAGATAAATTGCGTGAGAATCGGGAATCTCAAAGCCGTCGATGTTGAGAATGCTACATCAACATCGATTGCACCCGTACCATATTTCTATGCACCTGGAATTACATGGCGGCGACTTTGAACGTGCCACTGGGCGCAAGAGAAATTACGGGACGATGACAGATTTTTTGCACGCTTTCTATTTAGCGACGAAGCGTCATTCACCAACAGCGGTAACGTAAACCGGCATAATGTACACTATTGGGCAACGGAAAATCCACGACGGCTGCGACAAGTGGAACATCAGCGACCTTGGCGTTTTAATGTATGGTGCGGCATTATGGGAGGAAGAATAATTGGCCCCCATTTTATCGATGACAATCTAAATGGTGCAATGTATGCCGATTTCCTACGTAATGTTCTACCGATGTTACTACAAGATGTTTCACTGCATGACAGAATGGCTATGTACTTCCAACATGATGGATGTCCGGCACATAGTTCGCGTGCGGTTGAAGCGGTACTGAATAGCATATTTCATGACAGATAGATTGGTCGTCAAAGCACCATACCATGGCCAGCACGTTCAACGGATCTGAAGTCCCTGGATTTCTTTCTGTGGGGAAAGTTGAAGGATATTTTCTATCGTGATCCACCGACAACGCCTGACAACATGCGTCAGGCATTGTCAATGCATGTGCGAACATTACGGAAGCTATAGCGGTAGCGGTAATTACGAAGCGGGTCTGGAGACGCGAAAAACGGTGCAGCAGTTGTCGTATTGCGGAAAAGGAGCGGTTTATCTGACGTATTCTCTTTGGCTTCAGGCCAAGGGTGGTGGCATTTCCAAAATAGCCAGGTCTGTGAAATGCTCGCGCGCTGGTGTAGTTAAAACATATCGTGCGTGGCAAAATGATGCTGTCCACAACCGACGCCGTAGCAACTCTGGTGCACCACGGGTCATAATGACAGGAACCAATGACGGCTGCAAAGGTGTGTACGGGCGAATAGACGTGCAACTGTTGGGCAACTGACCGACTAGATGACGCAAGGGCTACCAACAGTGTCTCCTCGATGACCGTTGCTGCGTATGGGCCTCCGCAGCATGCACCTGGTTCATGCAGGCAGGCTGGATGTCGTTCCTCGGTGAGGAAGGCAGGAATTAGCACGCCAATACCGCAACTGGCACGCCAGTACAGCTACTACAAGTCCACTGAGTGGCGTCAGGTAGGCTTTCCTGATGAATCATGTTTTGCGCTCCGTCGGACTGATAGAAAACACGCTGCAACTATCGTCGGAAGGGACCAGGCCGGGGGAGGTAGCGTTATGATGTGGATAATGTATTTGTAGCATTCGCTGGGCGATATCGTCGTTCTGGTATGCAAAATCGATAAACACAACTATGCATCTATCCTTGATGACCGTTTTCACTCCTACATGCAGTTTGTATTTCCTCGGCACTATGGCATCCGCCAGCATGACAATGAAACGTGTCACACGGTTCGCTGTGTTTCTGCGTAGTTTGAAGAGCAGCAGCATGAGTTCACCGTAATCAGACGGCCACCAAACTCCTCAGATTTAAACCCAATTGAGAATATACGGGATTACCTCCATGGGACTGTTCGCGCCATGGATTCTCAACTGCGAAACCTGAGCACGGTACTGGAGTCAGTATGGTCCCATCCCTGTCGCTACCTTCCAGAACCTTTCTGACTCTCCTCCCGCACGTCTCGCGGCGGTCCGCTCTGTAAAAGATCGCTATTCAGCTTTTTGACACCTGCAAATTAATGTGATTGGTCAGTCTAATTTAACAGTACCAAATAAACATTAAATAAAATAAAATCACTGGCTGATGCTTTCACAAGCTTGACACACGCTCAAACATGCACACAATTGAAACCTTGCACAAGCACGCTTACTCAGAATTCGATCACGCATCAAGTTGCTTTCACAGCCCTGACGCTTGCGCAAATTTACCCTGCGTATGCTTGGGCTAGTACGCTTTCGCATGCGTGTTTGTCAAGTATGAGCTTAAGTATGTAGCCAACTTCACGGCTCCGCACCACGGGTCAGCCATGCTGGCCAGGAACTAGGCTCACACTATGAAAATATTGTGCAATTCTACTTACCTTGCACTATTCGTATTACTTAAAAAGGTAGGGCAATGATTTGCTATACATCGTTCATCTTACGTTTAAACCTAATTTAAAGAAACACCCGTGCAGCGACAGGATGCCACGTGTAGTTCACCTCGGACGGAGGAATCGTTACGGCACAGCCGACTCTTAAGGATCAAACAATAGTAATTTTGCTATGGAGGGAAGTGGGGTTGGGCCGATAAACACGACAGGAGGAGACCAAGCCTTATCTTTAGTAAGCAGGAATGTTGTAATTTAACCCAACCCGAAAGATCATGTGTATAAAAAAATGAAGAAACTCACCAAAAATCTCACCAAAACCCACAAAAATTTAATTAGGAAGAAATAAATAAAACACAAAATGTTACATGATTAGCCTTATACAGATCGGAAAGAGCCATCATATTTAATGACGGAAACTATTTATTTTTATTTTATTAATATTGTATTTTAACTTTTCTTGCAATATAAGAAACACAGTTAAATTACTTACATTTACGCTTTCAGAACAAGAAATTTAGGTGGAATCATAATGCCTTTCAAGAACAATTTAGTCCATTTTGGAAACATGTAGAAATTTATAGATCTCTGTTAATTTCTCTCTTCTGTTCTTTCCTAAATTATTTCTTAGTTTTGATCAAACAAGCCCGTACGTGGAGGAGATTCTATCAATGGGTGCATTGCTGGAATGGAAAGGAATGAGATTTTTCTCAAAAGTAATAAATCCTTTTGGTAAGTTTCCTCCTTTTTTTACTGTTTTCGGCTCCATTATTTTCCATAATTTTTTTGGATGGAACTGTTACATTTGAATCAGACAACGTAGTGGCAGGAATGTAATCAGAATTATATATCCTAAAAGACATAATACTTGCAGTCCACTGTGGATTCGTCTCTGAACCTTTTTTATGCCTCTTTTCTTGCCCTTTCGTGACGTTCAGTAGCTAATCTTCTCTCTAACACAATAACAAGATAGTGAAAGGTTTCTAGGGCCAGTTCTTTTGCTTTTTTTTATTATATTGTTATACGTTTCCATTTCACGAACTTATAAAAGATCGATCCATAGCTTGACAGATTGTGCAATATTTGTGCTTTCTGCTTGAATAACAGCTTTACAAACTTGATACAACTGTCGAAGAAGATGAGTGGCACCTTTCTAAATTATAAGCAGGGACTTCTTCAGAGTGTTCTTTTTAAAACCTCTGCATATTTAGAATAATTAGCAATAAATATGCGTAGGCAGTCATGCTTGGAATTGCATCTAGTAGAACTGGAAGCTGCGGCATGAGACTATTCTTTTCCTTTAACCAACTGCGTGGTCAATAATGCAGGTTTCTGGCTGCCAACATAGGAAAAATTCATTTACCACTTCTTGCCTGTTTAATTTATCATTTTTTTCACTAATAAAGTAGTTGTAAGAATGAGTGTTTTGAATAAATTAATTATAAGAATTTTAATTGAACTATTTAATTTATTTATTCGTATGGATCACCGATAAGCAGGAATATAACATTAGTATATGTATATAACAAGAGTACAGAAAGACAAAACACATATAAAACTAATTAAATGTTAATATCTAAGTTCCTGATCCATATAAGAGTTTTATCGTCAGATTTCAAGAGCTTGCTCAATCTCCCCTGATACGAACGCAAGGGGCACTCGTCTCCACTGTATCTGGTTCGAAGCCCCAGTACCGAGCCGGAGACTGTAGCACCCTATTTGTAAAGTGAGTCCTTGCAACGATCATACCCAGTGCGAGCTTTGTTCAGTTTCACCCATAGTTTCCTGTCGAGTTCTGTGCTAGCAATATCACAGCTATACTTGTGGAACTCATGCTCTTCAGGATTTTCAGTAAGTTGATACTTCTAACCCTACATGTCTCTCACCTCGATATTATTGGCATATAGCTGTTCTGCTTGCCGTAACGATCGGTTTCTTGATCGGAATCTATGTCGCCGTAGACTTGTCGTGTCTCCCTGTATGGGTAATTCCATATTCTCCTGTAGCTTGCGGTATTCCGTAGGCAAGGCCTCGCTTCAACAGAATGCGAGAGGATAGACAGCTTCCTCATCAGAGGAAGCCAATAAAAAGGTGTTGGTCGGATTGTCCCAGTTATTAACCGAGCAGTGTGGTTCAAGTTAATGTGGCAGCTGTTCAGCCACACCGTGACACAGTACTCAGCTGCTGAGAAGACCAGCGCAGTGGATGATGTGCGCAAGTTATCCGTTGAAGCTCCCCAGATCAACCCACACAATTTCTGAATAATACTGTTACGAGTTTTTATCTTGGCAGGGGTATTTTCAAGATTTTTTTATATGAAAGGGTGCGGTCAAGGGCAACACCAAGGTACTTACGGAACTTGTTATGGCAAAGAGTGTTTCCATTAAGGTTCACTCTGAGCTTCGTGTTAGCTTGTTTGTTTTTCAGGTGGAATGTACATGCTTCAGAACTATTTAACTGTCAATACGAAAAAAGTTCCGAATAACGAAATAAAACCTATGAAACCCAATTTAACCGAGTGAGTTGTTTAAAAAAGACCCGGTTTCTTCTCAACCCTGATAATAAGCAGGTTGAAATGGATACAGGTTACAGGAATCACGCAGAGATGAAGAGGTCTGCACAGGACTGGCTAGCGTGGAGAGCTGTGTTAAACCATTTCCATACTTGCATATAAAAACTGGGGAGAATTTTTGGGTTATGCGAAACATAATTAAATACAATTATTTTACCCATGACACCATTACGAGTGAGAATTAAGAAAACGCTGAAAATAGCATAAAGGTTCTGAAGTGTGTGGAAAGAAATATAACTTAATGGTGACCAAAGAGAAATTCCAACATAAGCTGCAATTTGGCAATGAAACAAAGCCAGTGGTGACAAGAGAAAATTTGTGCCGGACCGGAACTCAAAACCGGATTTCCAGGTTATCGCGAGCGGTCGCCTTAATCACTTCATGTATCCGCCGAGCACGCTTTCTGTCCAACCCAAATTCCTAACCTGCGCCCATGATATATGTAGTGTCCTCTTGTACATTATCCTCATTGCTCGCGGACTCACCTGATTCCATCAAGAGGTTCCACGAAGAAGGCGTCCGCAATGAAAGTATCACTGTTTGCCGTCAAGGCAAATGCGCCTTGGCAGTAACTAGTGATCATTCAGTGCAAAAAGCACTATTCATCCGCCCGCTTGCGGTAATCGACGTGAGACCGCAAGTGATGAGATTAATGGACACGAGACCCTACGAATCTAGTGTGCGATAGGTTAGAATTTTGGGCTGGACGGAAAGCTTGCTCAGATAGCCGAACGTGAAATCCGGGTTTGAGTCCTTGTTCGGCACAATTTTCACTTGTCGCCATTTGATTTGTTGCAATTCCTGATTGCAGCTGACGTCGAAATTTGTATTACGTCGTCTATATCCAATTCCTGTACACACATTATTAGATAGCCACTCTTTGTTAATCCTAATATGCCTACACTCAAGTGCAACAATAGCGATAATTATCCAACTGCATAACAACGAAGCGAAGCGTGTCCCTTTCTTTACCACTGACTGAACCTGTGCGTTGCAGTGGCTAAACAGATTTACCCAGCGTTTCAGATCGTATTCGAGGGTAGTACAAAGGAATAAAAAGATCTCGGATATCCTGATCGATGCGTGAAACAAGAATCTCAGCCCAAATTTCCTCATTCTGGGACGGGATCGTCAGTGACGCTGTCTAAATCCGTGAATCTAAAGCATGAACAATTTGAGCAAGATATGGTAACTTATACCAATATTGTTACGACCTTCACGTCAGCGAGCTCACAACCAAGAATTGACAAAATGTCAGGCGTCGTAATTGGAGCGCCGACCCGAGTGGCCGAGCGGTTCTAGGCGCTACAGTCTGGAACCACGCGACCGCTACGGTAGCAGGTTCGAATCCTGCCTCGGGCAAGGATGTGTGTGATGTCCTTAGGTTAGTTAAGTTTAAGTAGTTCTAAGTTCTAGGGGACTGATGACCACAGAAGTTAAGTCCCATGGTGCTCAGAGCCATTTGTAATTGGAGCGGACAATGCGGCAACAACTCACTTCATCTGAATATCTCGTGATGGATACTTGTTCCGATGCCGAAACATTATAGCGTGCCGGCCGCGCTGGTCTCGCGGTTCTAGGCGCTCAGTCCGGAACCGCGCGACTGCTACGGTCGCCGGTTCGAATGCTGCCTCGGGCATGGATGTGTGTGATGTCCTTAAGTTAGTTAGGTTTAAGTAGTTCTAAGTTCTAGGGGACTGATGACCACAGATGTTAAGTCCCATAGTGCTCAGAGCCATTATAGCGCTTAGGGTCGTTCACCCGGGGAGATACTCGACAGATCTTTTTTTTTCCGTCGAGAATGACTGTAACCATATAAATTAAGAAATTCACTCGATGTAGACGACTACAAGACTACGAAACAGGACGCGGTACTGTCATAGAGGCCCATACTGTACGAGTTTTAATATTTTTGTGGAGTACCTTTGTGAAAAGCTTAGAAAACATCTGAAGTCAAATTCCTGTTAATGTGCAAGTGCGCTACGATTCGCTCTGTGGGAGTCCACTTCACTAACAATCTGGGAGTTTCGAGCATTGGTTTCTTTCGTTATCCTCAGACTTGAATCCTGATCAGGCGCCGAGTCTCAACTTGTTAGAAGCGTTCGTAATCGCACCTACGGTACTAAAATCTAAAACATATCTTGCACAGCAGAAAGTAGTTTCTATTCTTACTTACTGAAGTAGAGAAGTGCAATCGTCGTTCTCTCCTACCTGCAACAAATGAAAAACACTCATTAACATTTGAAAATACAGAAGCTACGTGTTAAGAGAGTTTACGGCAATAGGTTTCATTAAATAATACGGTAATAACAGAATCATTATTTTTTATGCTGTCAGTAGCGCATCTGCATTAACATTTCCGAGTGGTAATGATCATATATTAGTGATTACCACACATTTCAATCTGTTGTCTCTAGATAAAGTTGGAGATAATTTCCAATTTTTGTAGAGCACATTTACATTATTTTATCCATAAATATTTAAGTACTTTCTGTACTGTCTTCAGTATTTTGCTGTTACATTGCTGAAGAGTTGTTTGTGATTTGATAAAATCTTTTACAGGTTTATGTAATTTCGGCTTAAAGCTACTTTTACAAAAAAAATTATAATTTAACGCTAATTTGGATACTACAGATATACAGCAAAGGTTCATACACACATTAAACAGCTGATTCATCTATTATTCATACTGAGTTGAAAAAAAAGTCTACAGTATTTTTTGGGAAAGAAGACAGATTCTTATGTTTATCCATTGTAATTGTTAGATGTACCTAATTTACGTAGCTTATCATCTGCAAACAACTAAACCTTTTCCATTTTTATTATGTTCCTTATTCTTTCCCTTCAGATGGAAAATATCCAAAAGTTGATTATATTTGCGATTACTTACTTCATGTCAGTCTCAACAATATCTTCACCTTTCTTTGTTTGGCTTGTTACTGTACCCATCGCTTCCTCGGTCTTTCTGGACCACTTCTCCGAACTGGCTTAAATCTTCTTACGTGGAGAGGTAATATTCCTCCAGTCAGTCTTTCAGGATGCTCATCTCAGTTTCTCCTATTTTCTTGTATTTTATTGAGGAAGTTAAATATATTCAGTTCTTCCTTAATTTTCCGAATTTCGAAATGCATCAATCTTGTGCTGTTGCATGTAGGCGACTTTCGTGATGTTCGCTTATAACCCACGAACCACCTCAGGTAACAAGCGTTGGAATTGCTATTGTGTTCTAAAATTTCACTCTTATATCTTTCCTAGTTTTATTTTTTGACCTATTTTTATTGTTCCACATATATTCCCAAACTTTGCTAATATCTGTTCTGTCTTCGTCATATGCATATGTGACGTCACAATCTAAATAGTTAAAATGTTTGACATGTTTTGTTGTTAATCACAATTTTTGTCCGTACAGTATGTTTTCTTTTAGAAGTCACAGATTTGGTCTTCTTTTCTGAAATCGTCAGACGGTACTCTTCTCAAATCTTACCTATTAAATGTAGCCACTTTTGTACGCCGCCATTCTCCACCAGCAGTCTCTCGTCGTCTGCACATAGAAGGTAACTCAAGCGGAAATTTCTGTTAGTCTTAATTCTCCAGTTAAAAATCTCCTTCAATTACCGAATTCACTCATCTAAATAAACGTTGAAAAGTGTGCGTGAAACGCTGCAATCTTGTAGAACTTCTTTGTTTGTGGCCATAGACATTAAAATTACGGTCGTGTGTTTGTACAGACTTTATTAAAACGTTTGTAAGGTATTGTAGATATCCTCTTTTCCTTATAAATCTCCACACTTTCTTTCAGTCAACGTTATACAATGTCATAAAAGTGAATGAATGGTGAATGTGTTAACCAATTATAGTTTCTCTGTTTTACGATTATTTGTTTAATTATAAGTGACGTATCTGCTTTCGAGATGGCCATTCGAAATCCCATTTGTTGTTCGCGCAATAAACTCTCAGCTATAAACTTTAATTTATTTTTCACTATTCTTGTACAAACTTTGTACGCGGTGTCTAGTAAGCTGATTCTGGTAGTTGCTTCGGTCTTCTTTTTTAAACAGTGATATTACCTTTGCTTGTGACCATGCTCCTGGAGTAGCTCTATTTCTCCCGCACATATTAAATATATATACTAAACATTTTTCTATGAAAGCACTAACCGTATGATGATTACTTGTGGTGGTGGTGATGGTGGTGGTAAGTTCCTATGAGACAAAACTACTTCGATCATCGGTCGTCGGTCGCTTACACACTACTTAATCTAATTTGAAGTAACTTACGCTAAGGACAAAACACACACACACACACACACACACACACACACACACACACACACACAGAGCCATGCCCGAGGACTCGAACCTTCAACGAGGGGAACCGCACTAACCGTGGCAAGGCGCCCAAGATCGCGCGGCGATGATTATTTTTGAACTAATAAACAGTTTACCTACATTTTCTTCCATCCGCCTCTTTTTCATTTACCTGCCCCTTGTAAGAGGAAATGACACCAGAGATGCTGTTTAACGTAAGCAATACTTTGTATCCTCTAAAATAACACCATTCATTCGTTAAATACGAGAACGTCCTTTGAATTTCTCAATACTTGGGCACTTCTGAACAATAGCTGACACCGCAGCACGTGTTTCCCTTTGAACGTAGTTACAGTAACCGGGTTACAGAACAAGAAACAAGCATTTATGAGTTTACTGATTTTGAAGATAAGGACCGGATAAGAATCTCATATTGTGGTTAAAACATCACTCTAAATTCAATGTCGAATCTGACTCGATGTGCAACTAAGAAGTTATATCCCCAAAGCCGGAGAACTTGTTCTATGTGTGTGGCGGACACTTTGCAGTTCGTCCATCAAGAAGAACCCAGCTTGGTAAAAAAGGTACTATGCATTTCAAATAGCTTACATTATTTTGTTTCATTTCTGAAGTTTCTCAGTGAGCTGCACGGCGTGTTCAATCGCTGTACAGCTTCGCTACCAGGATCTGGAAAAAGTATCACGATGTACTTTTCGGATAAAACTCCTGTTACGGCAGGCACAGAGTCTCAAGCTAATTTCCAAAGTGCATAACATAAAATTTAATGTTTGACACGTGCGGTAAAAGCGCTAGGTGAAAGCAAGTGACTGCTTGAAGCTTAGAGTGAGACTGAGATTTGCCACTATATCACGACCAGTCCGCAATCAGCAGCTCTTGGTCTAGTGGTTAGCGTTGCCACCCCTGGATCACGGGGTCCCGGGTTCGATTCCCGGCCGGGGTGGGGACTTTCTCTGCCCGGGTAATGGGTGTTTGTTTTTCTCATCTCCTCATCATTTCATCATCATTCGTGGTAGTCGCTAGACTGGACTGCGTAAAAAATTGGAGCGAAAAAACATTGCGACTTTGTACGGGTGCTGATAACAGCGAAGTTAGAGCGCGCACAAACCAAACATCATCACGGCCATTCCAGCAGATAGCGTTAAGTTATTACCTATTATAAACTCAACACAAACTCCACGAAGAATATACAAAGAATACAAGAATACTGTGCGACAAAAATAACCATTCGCTGACGACACTTCCACCCTCACGGAATGTGAGAGTGAATTACATAGTCTGTGAATGGAATGAACAGTCTAATACGCTCAGTAAATGAAATGAGAGTAAACCAAACAAAGAGGAAAATAATGTGGAGTAGCAGAAATGACATTACCGATAAATTTAGAAACTGGTGACCACGAAGTGAAGGAATTTTGCTAATTTTTAAAGAAAATAACGCACGCGTCATAAAATGATGTCAGTACGAGAAGCGGACTAGCACAGGCAAACAATGCATTTCTCGCTAAAAAAAAAGTGTTCTATAACCAATCATATTCATGAATTTTAGGAAGACACTGGCGAGAATGTACGTTTGGAGCACTGCATTGGATGGCAGCAAATTATGGACTGGGAAAACCTGAAAAGATGAGAATGGACGGGTTTGATACGTGGTATTCTGGAGTGATGCTGAGAATTAGATGTACTGATATGATGATAAATGAGGAGGCACTGTACAAAAAAGATGAAAACGTGAATATGTGGAATTTAAGGTTGTATAAGAAGTAAACTGCTCTCGCTCTACTGATTTTGGTTTATTTCTAACCTGTTTTCAGCTTATTGGGCCGTCTACAGTAAACAGCTGACCACCGTCCGCAAGGAACACTAGTCCTTGGGTAACTAAACATTATAAACAAAGGCATAATCCCCTTGCAATGAATGTTGTGCAAACTAACTTGTTTTTCGACATTGTCGATTGCACTTGTGCGCAATGGACAATATTATACGCATTAAATAATTAAACTACATAATATGACAGTATCACAGGTATATGGTTTTAATGCTAAAGATTTTGAGGTCGTGACATTGGTTGAGAACTGTCTAACTAAGCACTAGGCACTTAAGGTTGTGCAACAAACGTGTTCTACATTATAAATTACGGTTTATGCAACAGACAATATACACACAGCAGCCGATTAAAAAACGTGATATCAGAGTATTACAATGTACATTACTGAAACGCTGAAGCTTGTGAAGTAAATAACTTAAATAATATAAAATTATACTGCGATTTAACTACGTGTAGCAGGATATATCATTGTGTGGATATGCGGCTGGTTGTTGCATCATGTAAAGCTTAGAAGTGGGTATGTGCTCAGTTGTAATTGATCGTTATAATTATATAACCTGTAATATTGTGTCTTTTAATTGTTTGTTGTGTTTGATATTGTCTATTACGTAAAGTTTAATTCCCAACGTTAACAGCAAGTTTGGTGCACAATATTCTGTGTAAGACGACTGTATCTTTGTTTATAATGTTTGGTTATCTAAGAATTAGTGTTCCTTGCGGACGGAAGTGAGTTGTTTCCTGAAGACGGTCCAATAAGCCGAAAACTAACTAAAAATAAACAAAAATCATTAGGACAAAAAACAGTTTACTTCACATTCAACCTTATCTTACCTTAAGAAGTGACGGAAGAATCCGTAATTGAGAATAAGTGGAAAATAATGAACAGAAGAATTGATAGGATGTGTGTTAGGACATAAAGGAATAGCTATAAATAGAGCCCCTTGTTAGACAAGTTGTTCCAACTTTCTATTCTGCCCAGTTCGATTCATTACTACTTTATTAGTTGTTCTATCCACCCATTTAATGTTCAGTATTCATCTCCAGACCACGTTTCACAAGCTTCTGTCAATTTCTTCTCTCTAATGACTATAGACCACGTTTCATTCCCATAAAAGGCCACACTCCAGACAAATACTTGCATAAAATATTTAGTGGTGACACTTGCTGGTAGGAGACGTAAAAGGTAAAGTCTGTAGGGGAAGGCAAATAACAAAATGCACCCAAGAAATAATTCAGGACATTGGGCGTATGTGCTAATCTGAGATGTTGACACAGGAGAAGAAGCCGTACTTGGCTGCATCACATCAGCCTGAAAACTTATGACCCCGAAAAAACAGAGAAAAATGCATGCTGCATGTGAGCCTGTCACTATTCATCTACTAGCTGGAGAAAGGCAAGCGCAAAGTACTTCCTCTAGGTCTTTGTTGGATGCAGTGGCGTGGTTCTTGCTGTTACGAGATTAATTAAATAACCTTCACGTACTACGGCAGCAGAAGAGGAGAGTGCCTGCTGTAGATCAGGTGGTGCGTGAGCTAATCGATGGGGATGCGGGAGTCGAGTTGATAGTCAGAGCAGTGGCTTGTTTGCGCCGTAGCCGGCGTGTAAACAAGAGGCGCGGCGCCCTCACTGCCATCATACTTTTCCTCTCCCTTACTGTCGACACCCTCCAACTTCGCCCCTCTTTCTTTTCCTCGCATAACGTACCGCAGAGCCAGCGGCAAAACACACACACACACACACACACACACACACACACACACACACAAGCACGCAAGGCAGACTGGGAGAGGGTGAGAGAGTTTGGGGAGAAGGGTTAAAATAGAGAGCCAGGAAGCAGCAGTTCGCACATCCGGTGAATCGACAACACACTGCTCTGAAGAAAACAAGTCGGCCCGTCGCCGCATAACAATGTTCCGAAGACGAAGTCAGATGTATTCGTAGCATAACCTTCCAGCCTAAAAACGTGTCTTCCACATCAGTACGACTGATGCTGAGCCATAACTAAGTACTGTCACACCAATAACAGTATTCACGCTTAACTCTGCGCTGTTCCCCACTAGAGAAGCATTCCGTGCCCAGACTGACCACCACAGACGTTAAACGTAAAATTACATTTGAGATGACACAGAGGCTTACCCACAATTGTTCCTTCCGCAAAACCATTCGCGATTGTAACATATAGGTGCACTAAGTGCCATCTACAATACACCGTAAGGTTACTTGCACAGTATAGATGTAGATATGGCAGTTGTCTCCAAGGCATGGTTTCAGCCAGTGGCTCAGCCTTTCTGGTACCTGACGACAAACACTACAGCAGTTAGATCCGGTAGACATCAAGGTGTGGCGTAGCGGCACTATACTCCACAGCACTCACTGCTCACCGGCTGTTCAGGCACCTGTAATATTTGTGGGTATCAGCGTCGAACCTGCAGTCCCAAAATGATTCCTTATAACTATCGACCTCCAAGAAAAAAAACTACATGTACATCTACATCCATACTCCGCAAGCCACCTGACCGTGTGAGGCGGAGGGTACCCTGAGTACCTCTATCGGTTCTCCCTTCTATTCCAGTCTCGTATTGTTCGTGGAAAGAAAGATTGTCGGTATGCCCCTGTGTGAGCTCGAATCTCCCTGATTTTATCCTCATGGTCTCTTCGCGAGATATACGTAGGAGGGAGCAATATAATGCATGACTCCTTGGTGAACGTATGTTCTTGAAACATCAACAAAAGCCCGTACCGAGCTACTGAGCGTCTCTCGTGCAGAGTCTTCCACTGGAGTTTATCTATCATCTCCGTAATGCTTTCGCGATAACTAAATGATCCTGTAACGAAGCGCGCTGCTCTCCGTTGGATCTTCTCTATCTCTTCTATCAACCCTATCTGGTACGGATCCCACACTGATGAGCAATATTCAAGCAGTGAGCGAACAAGTGTACTGTAACCTACTTCCTTTGTTTTCGGATTGCATTTCCTTAGGAGCCTTCCAATGAATCTTAGTCTGGCATCTGCTTCACCGACGATCAACTTTACATGATCATTCGATTTTAAATCAGTCCTAATGCCTACTCCCAGATAATTTATGGAATTAACTGCTTCCAGTTGCTGACATGCTATATTGTAGCTAAATGATAAAGGATCTTTCTTTCTACGTATTTGCAGGACATTACACTTGTCTACATTGAGATTCAATTGCCATTCCCTGCACTTTGCGCCAATTCGTTGCAGCTCCTCCTGCATTTCAGTACAATTTTCCATTGTTACAACCTCTCGATATACTACAGCATCATCCACAAAAAGCCTCAGTGACCTTGCGATGTTCTCCACAAGATCATTTATGTATGTGCTACATTCTCCACTTCTTCTCTGGTTGTCTCTCTTGGTTGCTTTTCAAATGCTTTTCAAAACTAAGAGGCAGAAGCCAATTTTTTCTTTATTGTACAGTAAGGACTACTTATTAATATACGGTATGTGGGGAAAGTTCGATTGGAAAGCACTAAATTACTGGGAGTTAATGAGAGAAACTCGACTGTGCTGCAGAGGAACTGCGTTACTGGTTAACCGCCTGAATAAAAACTCACGAAAGGAGACCAACATCTTTTAGGTAATATTTTTACTGGTTGGCACTCAGAATATCTTAAGCCCAGCCAATCCGAGCAAAGTAAAGGAAGCAAAACGCATAAATACGAGCTTTCCTTTTCAGAATCATTCGGCACAAATATTTCGACATTCAGCTTTCGATACTGATACTTACTCTTCGCTTGACCATCAGGAGCCGTCTCCGCTGCCAAACTTCATCGCTTCCAGGATCCATACCTGAGGAAATGCGCTGAAGGACTTAACAAGATTTCAGGCTGACTTGTCCTTAGCTGCAGGTGTGGATCGTTAGTGTACAGCCGCTTCAGCCTCCAAATACAAGGGCTGTCCAGAGTGTAGATTACAGCAACAATGGCCAGGTTAGCGCGGCCTTATTGCTGTTGAGCGTTTTTCCGTTGACCAGACATCCAGCAGTACCAGTATGAGGTTCGTGTCGCTTCCTGTTATTTCAAAATAAAAGTTTAAAATGTGTGCCGCAACTGAAAATCTGGAAGTGAGGTTTTTGTTGGCAAAATACCGCAAGACCGACTAAAATTTATCAGCAACGGTTTGAAGTGTTTGAAAACAACGTAATCACTGAAGGTGGAGTGTGCCAGTGGCGCATTAAGTTTAAAAGCGGGCAAACTAATATTTACGATGAAGAGCGAGATGGACGATCAAACACTTAGACTTACGAAACGGTCGCAAAAGCCGGTAAGATTCAAGGAAACAGCCAGTTCACTATGACGGCGCTCTCGATTACGTTTCCACAAATTTGACGAAGTTTTTTAAAATCAAATCACTGTACAGAAGCTAGGCTATCACAAGTTTCCTATGAGAAGAGTACCAAAAATCTTGACAGAAGGACCAGCCCATGGTTGCGTCATTGACATTTCTGGATTCTTAAGAAAAAGATGTGATTCATGCTTGATCTAACAGTAAATGGAGACGAGACTTGGGCCAGACATGTGAACAGCGAATCCAAATTGCAGTCTATGGAGTGGAGCTCATAAATGCGCCCGCCCCCCTTCCCCTTTCCAAAAACATTGTTTGCAAGAAAGATTATGATACCAGTCTTTTTTTTATAACATTTTATTCAGCTTGGTACAATAATAAATTGTGCGAGATATTTGTCAAATTTTGTAAAACATAAGAAGAGCGATTCAAAATAATCGTAGAGGAATTCTGTTCTTGCACAACAACGCTCGACAACACTTGGAAAACCACCCTCGAGAAGTACTCGATGCTTTCAAGTGCTTCCTCATCCGCCATACAGACCGTATCTTGCACCAAGTGACTGTCATCCATAACCAACGATTAAGATCTGGTTCTCAACGCAGCGCTCTGACGATGCCGCGGGATTGCGGGAGGGAGGGTGTGGCTAACTTGATGGTCTCAGCTGGCAGAATTTTACGACAATGGAATTTCAAAGCTTGTTCACCGACATCAGAAGGGCCATTATTTGTGTGGAGACTATTTAGAAAAATCATATTTAAATATCGCTTTCAGATGAACAAAACATCTTTTTCCATTGCAAACCACTGTGAAATGCGTTGCATGCGGTTACGTAGTGCTTAACGACACGTTAGAGTTTCTTCCCATTCCTTCACGTATGGAGCGTGGTAAGAACAACCACTTAAATTCTTGAAACATGATAAGTAGGCGTTCTCAGCACAATTTCCGTCTCTCTCGAAGCGTCTGCCAGTTCAACATTCCTGTGACACTCTCTCGTGAGTTTCCTGCCTTTCTCTGTATACGTTCGATACCCCCTGTTAATATTACATGGTATTGGTTCCACACACTTGAGAAATATCCTAAGATGGCAGGCACAAGTACTGTGTAGACAGTTTCGTCACTATCTGCACAGCTTTAAAATCTGATCAAATTCTAACTGAATGTTCGCGCAGCTTTCTCTCTGGTACCAGTTCATTACAAATGAAAACATCACCTGCAGAACGTTTGAGATTATTATTAATATGATTGGTACGGTCGTAAATATACAAGGCGAGTGCAATTAATGGGGCCTGGATATCATTTACTGTAACATTGATGCGTGACTGACCCTTGTTAAATCATACAAGATGATTGAAATCGCCACCACTGACGCCGATTCAACGCTGTGCTCGATTTTATCGAACTATTAGAAGTGGGTAGCAGCTGTCTCTGAGAGGTAATAGAAACAGAGTTTCCACTGTCCTGCTGTATCTCTTCCAGTGTGTGAGTATCATTTGAACACACCTTACCCTGCAATTAGCCCTGACAGATGAAAACAGCAGGAAGAGAGATCAAGCGATCCAGGTGTCCAAGAGATGGCACTGCCTCAAGTTATTGTCCTCTCCTTAATTAACACTTCATTCACGCCTGACGAAGTTGTCGAGGCTGTGTGTGCCTTTGCTGTTTCTCCATACGCTCGTCCATTTTCTGTAAGTTGATAGAGACATGGATTAAATAATCTCCCGAGATACCGGTTGGCACCAACAGTTTGATAAAGGTAACGTATTACAATGTGGGCACCATACATTGCGCACAAAACACAGACACTTGAGACTGTGCCAGAATCTTCAAAGTAGGCTTACCAACGGGCATTTCGGATGCATAATGGCGCATATCTTGTTAGCTCACCTGACAGGACGAACTAGGCCTTATTTGAAGAAAGAAGACGCATGAGTCCTGGTTCCACTGCACTCAAAAACCATAGGCAGAGCTCCACACTCGAAAGTTCTTCAGGGCGATTTAGCTTATGCATTTTCTGTGATGGGCAGTTCTCCTGTTAATCCACAATGGCCAATTCCGCATCAGCCTTATAAATATTTTCCGGGTCTGTTTCGCAAGAATTCCCATACGCATCCCTGGGGCACATCTGAAGTTAGTTCTAATGCTAACGATTACTTTCCATCCAAGAGCACTTATTACCTCCTCACTGCTAAGATTCTCAGTACAGCCACAATATTTTTTTATCCCCCCCCCCCCTTACGAACACATTTTTGGCAATAAGGCTTGATGTGGCAGTGAGTGACATGATTCCTCTACATTGAGGTGACAAAAATCATGGATTAGAGATATGCACATATACAGATGGCGGTAATATCGCGTATAAGAAGTATAAAAAGGCAGTGCGTTGCCGGTGGTGTCATTTGTACTCATCATCTGATGCGTGCGAAAACGTTGCCGACAAGACAGGAATTGACCGACTGGACGTGAAATGGTAATTCGAGCCAGTCGCATGGGACACTCCATTTCGGAAATCGTTAAGGAATTGAGTATTCCGAAATCCACCGTGTCAAGAGTGTGCCGAGAATACCTAATCTAACCCGCCCGGCACGAATCCGCCCGGCGGATTTGTGGCGAGGTCCGGTGAATCGCCCATTCTGTGGATGGTTTTTAGGCGGTTTTCCATCTGCCTCGGCGAATGCGGGCTGGTTCCCCTTATTCCGCCTCAGTTACACTATGTCGGTGGTTGCTGTGCAAACAAGCTCTCTGCGTACGCGTACACCACCATTACTCTACCACGCAACGTCCACCGGGGGCCGAACCGCACAATAACCCTGGGTTCGCTGGGGCGACGGAAGGGTGAAGTGGACTGCGGTAGTCATCTTGGGGTTGCGGACCACTGCGGCTGCGGCGGGGGCGGAGCCTGTCCGTCGTTTCTAGGTCCCCGGTTCACATACATACATACGTAATCTAATTTCAGGCATTATCTCTCACGACGGACAACGCAGTGACCCACGGCCTTCACTTAACGACCGAGAGCAGCGTGCACGATGTGCAAATAAATGTAAACATCTGACGATTGGGGGTGAACGAAAAATGAATGTAGTCTCGAAAACAGGTATTTTGTGGGATAATTTATTGGCGTGGCGCGTCGGGAAAGAGGTGTCATTGCCTTACCCCGTAAACAGTAAGTCAGGATCCCTACCATTTTGACTTTAGATAGTAGGAGAGCTGCTGTCGCGTCACGTTACGAGGTGGTCCCCGCGGTTAATTAAATATATCAGTCAGGTCCGTGGATTACCAAAGGTTGCCCATGCCTGTCCAAAAGCATATGGCGGTGTGGCTGTACTGGAAAGGACAAGACAAATTTCATTCCACAACCTTCAGCAATTAAATCCTTCTTCCTTTTTTTTCGATATGTGGTTCGATAGTCATTAGCTTTGAATGAAACTGCAAAGATCAGTTTTTTTCAACTCAGTTGATATGCCAGTAACAGGACCAAAACTTGTAGTGTGATGTCTTTTGGCGGTTAGCACTAACCAGTATTCTGCTACTGTCGTGTAGATGTGTGGATGATCAACTCCGGCGACGCAGGTAAGATGTAATGCCGCGACAAGACCGAACATCTCGTTGTGAGAACCGTTGCCACCGAATGTTAGTGCCCATTCAGGTCACGTTGTACGACCGAAGCTGGCGAGACGATCACACGGTCCCTAATGTGTTGCATTCACGTTCGTGCGGCCGCCACATTGTATGTCGTAAAGGGGTGAGTGGGGGAGGGGGGAAGAGGGGAGGGAGGCGAGCGGACACCGTGTACAGAGAGGGAGCAGGCCAGTTGATTTCGTCTGTACCACTCAATTGCCCCATCCCTAATCCTCGCTTCCGCCCGTACGGTAAATTAAGCCGTAAGCGGGCAATCCACAGTGCGGAAGCAGCGCTGATTACGGCTGTGTTTGCAGTCAGACCGCCGAAACCGCGTGCTCCCCCCCCCCCCCCCCCTCCCTAACCAGTATCCGCCCCTCACTCCCCTCGTCACCCGTGTTTGCTACGCGTGTCTACGTGACGATCCGGAAAGCACACTATTTTTCTCTCCTCCTCGATTTACACCAAGTTACGCAAATATCGCATTCTGTTTATTTCGAATGTATTTTCAAGCTATGCGTAAGCCATGACAAGAGAATTTATCGTTGTAAATTTTCTTTTTCTTCTTTCAGTTCCATGTCACGCTGGTACAATTTCCACATGAATGAAGAACAAAGAGTACAGTACACAGGCTACGTCTACATTGTTTTTGGCTTCATTTTCCTGTGCATGACTACTTGCTGCCCATTCACAAATTCCTCAATAGCACAGTAGATTAAATTTAACAGAAATGAACAGACACACCTAAGTGAGTTACAAGCTGTGGCTGGTAAAGCTCAGATATGACAGCCGCATCCCAAGTCTTACTTGAGACGGGCCAGTGTCTTATTCATGGACGCAATAAACGTAACTGCAACACTCAACCTAGCCACGCAGATAGGACGGATTACCGCTATACGACTTTGACAAGATTTAGGATGAAGAGGAATAGGTTTAATGAAGATTGCAAAGCTGCCACCTGGAACGTTTTGAGAACTGCTGTTAAGGAAGTCGAACTAACTAAACATTTGAACGAAAAGAAAATAGATTTTGCGGCAGTTACAGGAACGAAAAAGAAACACCTGAAACTAAATACTTAGATGACAAGAACAAAGAGCAAGTAAAGGTGTTACCATCTCAATGGTAGAAAATGTGAAGAAATCTACTGGACTATAAACATGTAAATGAACGCACTTTACTAGAAGGAAGTCCAAGAGAAATCCTAAGTCATGCCCAAGAAGAAGGAAAAGCTGAAGAGTCCTAGGCCTTTCACAAACAAATGTAAACGATATTAAACGGATACAATAAAAAGCGCAGATTACTCTTGAGAGATCTCAATACTAGAATAGGAAATATATCAATTCCAGAAATTGTAGGCACATTTGGGGAAAAAGTATGTAATGAAAACGGCAAAATACTTCGAGATTTTGCTACTTTTAACTATTTAAAACTTACCAATAATTTATTTATGAAGAAAAACAGATACAAATTTATCTGATCAGCAAGAGGATGTTGATCTATTACAGTTTTTTTAATAAGAAAGGAAGCATTTTCTGGACGTGTTACGTAGTGGGTACTGGCACAATTGTTTTATTAATTGCAGGATGTAATTTTAGTGTATTTTACTTCTGACGAAGGTGTATTTAGATATACCGAAACCGTGGTCAAGATTTTTAATAAATCTTTATCCTGCAACTGTTTTGGCTGTCATCATTTACCGTGACGAAACACAGACCTCGGAAAGCACACGCAGAGCGAGAACGCTTTATTAGCAATATTGAGCATGAGTTACATGAAAGACAAACTGACAATTACAAAGTGATGAAGTCACTCAACAGACAAGAAAGGGATCATATACGTGTGAAAAATATATGAGAGAACTAATGCGACTCATTATAAAAGTTGTGGTATGATGATACTGTGATTCAAACACAAATAACACAAATGGCCTGGAGGATACTGACAGGAATTAGTTGACGGAAGCTCTAAAAGCAACAGAAAATGGGAAAGTATTGGTTCCGATGGTACTAATAAGGAACTATGAAAATATTTTAAGTTATTCCTAATCAGGAACTATGGAAATATTTTAAGTTATTCCTAATCCTAATCTTTCTTCCAATTTGACAGCATAAAATTATGTGCAGTCACTCATCGTACAACAAAAGTTTGTCTAACCATGCACCAGTGGCCCTCTTTTTACAAATCTGAATGAAGCGGTAGTGGTCAGCGCAATGGACTCGCATTCGGGAGGACGACGGTTCAAACCGCATCCGGCCATCCAGATTTAGGTTTTCATGATACCGCCACATCGCTTGAGGGTCCAGTGTCCTCAATCTGCCTATATTATAAGCAATTTTTACGATTTTGTTTTGGAAAAACTAATGAAGCAATGACAACACTTTCTGATTTTTTAAAAAGAAATTCACTCATCGCCTTAAACCCACCAATCGAGGAGTTAAACATGCTCTGTTCAGAATGAGATGTGTGCATGACGGAAGTCCAGCAGGCTGCAAATCTAATCAGAAGTAATAATAATAAATTTTTTTAATATATAGTGAAACCACCGTATTTTTGAAATTATGACAAAATTCGTTCTTGTGAAACAAGAAGTGTTAAGAGCTACTGACAAGGGATTTCAAACTGGTTCCGCATATCTGGATTTCCGGAAGGCTTTTGACACTACCACACAAGCGGCTTTTTGTGGAATTGAGTGCTTATGGAATATCGTCTCATTTATATAACTGGATTCGTGACTACCTATCAGAGAAGTCACAGTTCGTAGTAATTGGCGAAAAGTCATCGAGTAAAACAGAAGTGATTTCTGGTGTTCCCCAGTACGGGCGTTTCACTGTTCCTTATCTACACAAACGATTTGGGAGACAATCTGAGCAACCGTCTTAGTTTATTTGCAGACGCAGCTGTCGTTTATCGACTCGAATAGTCATCACAAGATCAAAACAAATTGCAAAACGATTTAGAAAAGATACTTGTACTGTGCGAAAACTGGAAACTCAGCCTAAATAACCAAAAGTTTAACGTGATTCACAAGAGCGCTAAAAGGAATCCGTTAAACTACGGTTACACGATAAATCAGTGAACTCCGTAAATGCCGTAAATTCAACCAAATACCTAAGAATTACAGTTACAAACAACTTAAACAAGACGGAACACATAAGAAATGGTGTAGGGAAGGTTAACCAAAGACCGCGTTTTATTGACAGATCACTTAGAAAATGGAACGGATCTACTAAAGAGACTGCTTACACTACGCTTGTCCCTCCTCTTTTAGAAAACTGCTGCACTGTGTGGGATCCGTACCAGGTGGGATTGACGGAGTACACCGAAAAAGTTCAAAGAAGGGCAGCACTTCTTGTATTATCACGAAATAATAGGGGAGAGAGTGTCACTAGAGAGAGTCACTGAAATGGCAAAGGCTTTTGTTTTAATGGTTTCCGCCCCAAATTCGGTATCATTTCAGAGACTCTCTCTCCCTTATTTCGTGATAATACAAGAAGTGTTACTCTTTTTCGAACTTTTTCGGTGTACTTCTCAGGAAGTTTCAATCACCAACTTTCTCCTCCGAATGCGAAAACACTTTGTTAACGCCGACCTACACAGGGAGAAACGATCACCATAATAAAATAAGCGAAAACAGAGCTCGCAAAATAAGATACAGGTGATCGTTTTTTCCGAGCGCTATACAAGATTGGAATAATAGAGAATTCTGAAGGTGGTTCGATGAACCCTCCGCCAGGCACATAAATGTGACTTGCACAGTATCCATACAGATGTTGATGCATAAAATGGCAGACGTTTGAAGCAATGATACAATTTTGTCGTGTGTTTTTGGTCACACTTTCGCAAATAAAAAATTAGCCTATTACACCTTGCGGACATGTCCGAGGAGTAATACAAATTTGAGAAAGATATTTCTATTAGTGTGCTCGCAAGCCACTCCGTCCGCTTGAGATACAGGGTATTTCAGGCTGTTCTTTTAATTTTTAATTTTTTATTTTTATTTCAGATTAGATTTGCAGGCTGCAGGACTTACGACATGGATACACCTCATTTTGGACAGAGTACTTTTAACTCCAAGTTTGGGCGGGGGGGCTTAATTATGAATGAATTTCTGAAAAAAGTCAGTAAGTGTTGTTCAAGAATCAATAAATAATGTGCAAAAAAATTATGTTGATTGCTTCATTAGTCTTTTCCACAAAAATTAGTAAAAACCACTTCTTTTCTAGGCTGAGTGACGAGAATGGACCTTTAACACAAATGATGCCGGGGTGGTCCCTTTGAAAGTTTGTGTTCCGTCTCTAATGACCTCGTGTCGACGGCACATTAAATTGTAATCTTCCTTTATTTCCTTTTACAAAATGTCACTTGCTTCTAAAAGTCCTGTGTCGAATGTTGATATTCGTGATATTCTACATACATTACTTGAGTAATGAAAAATGTGAAGTCGTGGCTTAACCCATTTTAACCCTTATCCGTGAAGATTGTCCATGACTTAAACCGGTGGACAATTTGACTTAAAATAAAAGCAGCTGAAGGTCAAACATGCATTTTATACATTACATCACAGCTGTTGATAATCACCTTCGAAAAACGTTTAAAATTCGGTAATACACAGAAAAACTAAAACTTCTAACAATCTGATAATTTCTATTATTCTTCGATTCGTTCTGTATAAGCAACGCTCCTATAAACATAGGTCACCAAATATGCGAGCCCGTATTTCTACTCTAATTACGATTCTTTTCAGAAGCAAGAGACATTTTAGGTTTAGAACAGACATTAAATAAAAGTGCACATTTTTCTTAAAAGAATGCCAATTAAGGCGCCTTTGTAACGGAACTGTTGGCGTCGCCGGTTCGGTGGGGAAAAAGCCGGGTTTAATTCTCAGTACCACGACAGACGTTTCGAAGGTAGCGAACTCTGGAACGGCGACCATTCTGCATCGCGAGGTCAAATAGGATGCATCCTAAATAAAGAAACACTGGCACCATCAGGCTTCATCTATTGGTAATAGCAACTGGAAGGTTTGACGATATGCCCATTGCATGTTGATTGGTTTGGGGGAGGGGACCAACAGTGAAGTCGGCGGTCCCATCGGATTAGGGAAAGATGGAAAGGAAGTCGGCCGTGCCCTTTCAAAGGAACCATCCCGGCATTTGCCTGAAGTGATTTAGGGAAATCACGGAAAACCTAAATCAGGAAGGCCAGACGCAGGTTTGAAGCGTCGCCCTCTCGAATGCGAGTCCAGTCTGCTACCACCTCGCTCGGTTTCATCGCATGACCCACGATCATATATCGCTCCTCGTACCGCCTTGCAGACAGCAGTCGGCCATTCGGAACAGACCTGCGGCCTAATACATCAATGGTGGCCAGTTAACACTACAAAGAAACAAGTGAAGCGCAGTTTGAAGGACAAGAATCGATGGGGAATATTATAAGCAGGGTTGATATTAGTACTAGGTTTGTAGATTTCTCGTTATATGCCTTTGACTCTAGAGATACGCTGCTTGAAAATGTTTTCAGGGTGGTTCGGTCGTTTTCTCATGGACGCAAAAAGGCAAGGACGACACCAGCATGTGATATGATTCCACCAAGACCTGTTTATTAGTAGGTAGTACACGGGGGAAAAAACCTAAAACTTGTACCGCAAACAATGGAGAAATAGAAACTTCTACTGATGTGCCGTTTTCACAGAGTGGATTAGCAGTCAGGGCCTCGTGTTCTTAGCCAACAAACAGACTGTAATAACAGCAAGTTTATTTTAATTTTTTATTTTTTAGAAACATAGTTTTTGAAAAGGCATGCGTATTCAAATCCAGAGGTATGTAAACATTGTATGGCGCTGCGGTCGGCAACGCCTATATAAGACAAGTGGATAACTCATTTGTTAGATCGGTTACTGCTGCTACAATGGCAGGTTATAGAGATTTAAGTTTGAACGTGGTGTGATAGTCGGCGCACGAGCGATGGCGCACAGCATCTCCGAGGTAGCTGTGAATTGGGGATTTTCCCGTACTATCTTTCACGAGTGTACTTTGAATATCAGGAATCCGGCGAAACATCATATCTCCGACATCGCAGCGTCCGGAAAAAGATCCTGCAAGAGCAGAACCAAAGACAACTGAAGAGAATCATTCAACGTGACAGAACAGCAACCCTTCCGAAAATTGCTGCCGATTTCAATGCCGGGCCATCAACGAGTGTCAGTGTGCGAACCATTCAATGAAACATCAACTACAAGGGCTTTCGGAGCCGGAGGTCCACTCTTGTACGCTGCATGACTATACGACATAAAACTTTACGCTTCGCCTTGGCCCGTTAACACTGATAGTGGACTGTTAATGACTGGAAACATTTTGCCTGGTCGAATCAGTCTCGTTTAAAATTGTATCCAGCAGATGGACGTGTACGAGTACGGAGACAACCTCATGAATCCATGGAATCTGCAAATCAGCCTGGGACTGTTCAAGCTGGTGGAGGCTCTGTAATGGCTTGGGGCGCGTGCAGTTGGACTGATATGGGAGCTCTGATACGACTAGAAACGACTCTGAAAGGTGACACGTATGTAAGTATCCTGTCCATTGTGCATTCCAATGGACTTGGGCAATTCCAGCAAGGCAATGCGACACCTCGCATGTCCAGAGTTCTCCAGGAACCCTCTTCTGAGTTTAAACACTTCCGCTGGCTACCAAACTCCCCAGACATGAAAATTATTGGGTATATCTGGAACGCCTTGCAACGTGCTTTCAGAAGAGATCTCCACCCCCTTCTACTCTTACGGATTTGTGGACAGCCCTGCAGGATTCACGGTGTCAGTTCCCTCCTGCAATACTTCAGATATTAGTCGAGTCTATGCCACGTCGTGTTGTGGCACTTCTGCGTGCTTGCGGATGCCCTATACGATATTATGGAGGAGTACCAGTTCATTTGGTTCTGCAGTGGAGTATGTAAATGGTGTTTATTGTTGGATTCTAATGCGAAATGCTTACAATGTATCGTTTGTTGTAAAGTTTCCACACTGAAACTTCTGCAATACCTGTTGTACCACACACTAAAGAACTTCACAAGTGCATACAGTAGTCACGTGGATTCTGACCAATAACGAGACAGTTGAGCATCACAGATTGTCTTCAAAATGACCAGCGGTAGCAGCAATATACGCTGGCATGGAATGACGGCTGCACACGTGATAGCATTTCAGTGATGTCCAAGAAGGCACCAGTAAAACGTCATTGCGTATCATCAGGTGTAGTTGGTATGTCCTTGTTGACAGGTTCTCTCGTTTTTCTAAACAGAACGCGGTTTACATGGGTCAAATCCGGAGAACGGACTGGACAAGGTACAAGTCCTCTGCGTCCAACCCAACGATATGGGAACAATTCGCGAAGACATGCCTGCAGGGGTCAAATCCTGAGAACGGAATGGTCCAAGGAACAAGTCCTCTGCGTCCAGTCCAGCGATATAAAAACAATTCTTGGAGACATGCTGTAGTACTTCGTGCACTTTGGGCTGGACGGCCATCGCGTTGGTACCACGGTTCCTCCTAGTCTTCAGAGGAACGTCTTCTAGCATCCGTGGAAGATAGTCTGCGATACTTGCGCGCTTTCAGTGCTCCAGCTCTGAAAAACGGGCCTATGAGCTGGTAGTTCACTACCTAACACCGCACTATACTCCATGGAGGCTGACGTTCCACCTGATGAAGCCAACGGGGACTGTCAACCGACCAACAATGCATATTTCCAAGGTTTATCAGGTCATGATCGGTAAATGTGGCTTCATCACTAAACAATATACATGATACATCTGGAGTATCCTATCTTAAGGCTCGTGTACAGAAGTTAGCACGATTCTGATAATCGTTTCGACGAAGATCTTGATGGAGAGAGATGTGTTAAGGATGGAAGCTATGTCAATGGAGAATTTGTAGGACACTTGCCGGAAATCATCCCACACCCTCATGCGATTGCGCGGGAGCTAACGTGAGGATCAACTGCAACAGCAGCAAGAACATTAATTTCCCCCTCTGCTGTTGTCACATGTTTCCATCTATTATGTTGCGTAGGTGCTAAAATATCACTTTCACGTAAGTGGTTGAAGGTGCTGATAAATAACTGCCGAGAAGGTTGAGGTCTATTGGAATATTTTGTCGCGTACACCGTACAGGAAGGAACTGCATTCTTCCTACGCTCTACGTAAGCCATCAGCATGTCGGCTTTTTCTACGTTGGTAAATCCCATCGTTTACTCACCACCTACTGCTTGGACTTCAAATACTAACTGACTAGAAAGTCTCCGTGCAATCAAGAAACTTACGAGCACAATGTAAGCAAACATAAAACATCGTACCTAGCAACTACCCTGTTTGAATGGGATAAATATGTGTCTGTGTGAAAACTTTCCAAATACGATATCTCGTAAACTACTCGTGCTAGAATCCTGCAACAAACACCACTGATATTCTAATTTACCATTCTTGCGTTTGTTTATGTCAATAGGCATCGTTCTATTTAAAAAGTGTATGTTTGTACAAACACTACAGATTCTGAGTATTATTACAATCTCTTTATTAGCTAACAATACGAGCTCCTGACGACCAAACCATTCTGTGAAAACCGCTTATCATCAGCACTTTGCATTTCCGCAATATCTGCGATGCAAGTTTTAGGTGATTCACTCTGTATATGTCATTGTCTGAAGAAGAACGGACCACCTACCACCATACAGAGGGTGTCAGGAAGGAAGATACATGCTTCGAGGGGTGATAGTGATACTGTACAAAAACTTCATATGGACATACTGTACGAACTATTCCAAATGGTTTCCCAGTTCGAAGAACACTGACATTTATTTTGTGTAATTGTAATTCTGTCAGAGACAGAAAACGACTTGGAGAACAGTTGACGGAATGGACAGCGTCTTGAAAGGAGGTTATAAGATGAACATCAACAAAAGAAAAACGAGGATAATGGAATGTAGGCTATTGTGAGGAAATTAGATTAGGAAATGACACACTTAAAGTAGTAGATGAGTTCTGCCATTTGGCAAGCAAAATAATTGATGATGGTCGGAGTAGAGAGGATATAAAATGTAGACTGGCGATGGCAAGGAAAGCGTTTCTGGAGAAGAGAAATTTGTTAACATCGAGTATAGATTTAAGAGTCAGGAACTCGTTTTGAAAGTATTTGTCTGAAGTGTAGCCATTCAAGGAAGTGAAACATGAACGATAAAGGATTTTGACAGGAAGGGAATTGAAGCTTTTGAAATGTGGTACTACAGAACAATGCTGAAGATTAGATGGCTAGGTCACACAACTAATCAGGCGGTACTGGATAGAACTAGGGAGAAGAGGATTTCGTGACACAACTTGACTAGAAGAAGGGATCGGTTGGTAGGACATGTTCTGAGGCACCAAGGGATTCCAGTTTAGTACTGGAGGGCAGCGTGGAGGCCAAAAATCGTAGAGGGACACCAGGATATGAATACACTAAGCAGATTCAGAAGGATGTAGGTTGCAGTAGTTACTGGGAGACGAAGAGGCTTGCACAGGATAGAGTAGCATGGAGAGCTGCATCAAAGCGTCATCAGACCGAAGACCACAACATCAACAACAACAATATTCAAACAGTCTAGTTGTTTACAACGTACCACAACAATGTAGGCACAGCTGAAACGAATAATTTGATAAAGGACACTTGAGATCTGTCGAGTCGGGAATTGGCTTACAAAAACAACAGAATTAACAGCGAATGCGCGCAGAGTGATACTTTTAATAATCTCGCACTCCCTTCGCGCCAACCATTAGTCGTATTGAAAAAATCATAGAACGTTTTACGTAGTAAATTTAATACAGCTGAATTCTGCGCTGCGATCTGTTTTCGTTGAAGGGTGCGGCTTTCGAGTTACTCTAGAAAAACGTACAAAGGTGATATTAAATGTGTTCCATCTTTGAAACAATTCGGAATACAGCATATGTCCATCTGGAATTTTTGTTTCGGGTCACTAATACTATCACCCCTCAAACCATGTAACTTTCCTTCTGACACATCCTGCATTTTTGGGTAACATCCCCTCCTACCGCCTACTGCTTCCCACTAACCCTTATAGTGATATATCAGCCATAATGAGTCACTGTAATCAACTGAGGAGCAACTTGATAGTTTATTTCATCAGCATTGAGTTGCTCAAAGGATAGAATGCTCTTCCACTTGAACTTCAATTATTTTGTGAAATTGTTGGCAATAAGTATAAATTTACCTACGTGGCCCTTGCAAATATGAGGGTCGAAAAGCATGGTCAAAGATAGCGCAGTATACGCCCACTTGTGAAAAGCGCAGTGTTCGTTCGTCGAACGCCGATCGTAAAAGTCTCGGGGGATCGGAGTGGTGGTGGGTGGCTTTTTTTTTTTTAATTTGACTAATTGGTGCCGCCAGCGAGCGAGCGGTATTCAGTGCGAGCAGCCTGGCGAACGATCACGCGTCTGGCGCGAGTATCGGCAATGATTTATTTTTAGAGCACCGGCACCGCCCTGTGATTCGAACACAGGTCGATCCCACTGGAGGGCTTTTCAACGTCGTGCGTTCGATTACGGAGCCTGTGTGTTTACGCATAATGCCGTGATTTGTGCGCCCCCAACTGCTGCTCGGCAGTCCTTTTCTACAGAATGAGCATCATGTCCATTGCTCGTTATAATGAATAGGAATAGGAGGTTTTATTTTTTATTTTTTTCACAGCGATGTGATCACTCCTGGAGAGGGCAGAGACCGACATGAATTACAATAATAGCGTGGATATCAATACAAGCAGCAACGGACTGAATGTCACACTGCCGGCCAAAAGAAAGAAAGAAAAAAAAAACTTACCATTTATTCTTCCCTTTTTGGGAGACAGCTATTTGGGAGGTAGGTGACGTTTCATGTAGAATGTGTAGTGAACAAGTGGAGTTAAATCTCTCTTGCCGAACGTGTTACAGGTGCTAGCAACGTAAAGTGTCATTTAAATAGTATAACTTGTTCTGCTTACAGGCGATGGCATGTGTGCCGCGACCGGGACTCGAACCCGGGATCTCCTGCTTACATGGCAGACGCTCTATCCATTTTTTTTTCCAATCTCATTTTTTTCGATTTTGTTCGTTGCATCTGCTCGAGGTGGACGTCGTAAGACATCCATTTAAGTTCGTTGTTGATCGATTATCTCAGTTTTTATTTTATTACAGAGGGCAGCTAACCCTCTGACCGAACACGCTGAGCTACCGTGCCGGCATCTGAGTCACCGAGGACACAGAGGATAGCGCGACTGCAGGGATTTATCTGTGGCAAGCCTCCCGCGAAACCCACATTCTCAAGTATTGTCCCGCACTAGATTCGTAGGGACCCCGCCCATTGCACTCATTACTCGCGGCGCGTTGCCGATTCCCGTAAGAGTTCGGGCACTGTTTATATATATATATATATATATATATATATATATATATATATATATATATATATATATATATATATACTAAGTAGGTTTGAGTCCCAGTTGTGGCACACATTTTCATCTGTCCCCGTTGACGTATGTCAACACCTGTAAGCAGCTAAGGGTGTTCATTTCATTGTAATTTCATTCTAACGAGCTCCATGGTCACCGATGGTACCTTAGTACATATAGTATAACGTGTTCAACAACTAGTTTAGGATGCCAAGTATCATTTTCGTTGAAACTACCTGAAAGATTAAAACTGTATGCCTGATCGAGATTCGAACTCGGGACCTTTGCCTTTCGCCGGCAAGTGCTCTACCATCTGAGCTATCCAAGCACGACTCACACCCCGTCCTCACAGCCTTACTTCCGCCAATAACTCGTCTCCTAAGCTCTCCTGCTCTCACAGGAAAGATTTTCTGAAGTTTGGAAGACAGGAGAGGTTCTGGTGGACGTAAGGTTGTGAGGATGGGGTGTGAGTCGTTCCTGTGTGGCTCAGATGGTAGAGCACTTGGCCGCGGACAGCAAAGGTCCCGAGTTCGAGAGTCGGTCCGGTACACAGTTTTATTCTGCCTGGAAGTTTCATACCATTGCACACTCCACTGCAGAGTGAAAATCTCATTCTGGAATCATTTTCGTTACTTTCGTTATTTTCAACGGCAAACTTAATGTTACTAAGTTTACTATGAAATTTCTAGAGTCTAGCAGACGACAAGAGTAAAATTAGTGGTGAAACTATTGCTTCCTCAGAGCATCGAGCCACCGATAATACTACACTGGAACTACAGTCACAACTCAAAAAATTGTTTCTTCATTTAATTCAGCGCTGAGCAGCGCGATTAAGTCTTTATTTATTTATCAGATCCGTGGAAAAATGGGATACATAGTTCCTTGACAATATAACGCGTCATTACTGAGTTTGCATAATGCAGATTAAGAAGTGTGTAAACCAAAAAATTAAAAAAATAGTAAATCCCATAGAAATGGCGAGACAATATACAAAAAAAACAGGCTACAGACAAAATTTCTGAATTACTGCAAAGGCTCTTGTGCGGAACAGAAGTGCGCTACTGTAAATTGCTCGTTTCTTTTAGCTTTGGAGGGACAGAAGTGAAAGACATAAAGGAATTCGGCGTGTCACTGTTTGCCTACCATCAGATTAGACGAACCTCACCTTATGATCTGCTGATATATGGACTGTGATGGTGTCGGATTCTCATTCATGTACTGCAGAGATTTCGATTGCAGACTGAAAGTAACTGGTCTATGAAGAGAACACAGACCAGTAACAGACAACTAAAAGAAAATCAGATTTATTTTCATAAAAATACTGAAATGAGAATCAGTCTCAGTGTAAGTAGGAGGACCATTTAGTCCACAACTTCAGACTACACAGGCGACCCGCAGGCTTGCTGTGGGCCAAGCCACAAGTACATGGAAAGAGATAAAATACAAAGGTAACGGTAACTCTTCCAGTCCCTAGAGAGAGTTTTGATCCGGCTCTACCAAGATGAACTCCAGGATTCGAATCACAAGTTCTGAAAGAAGCACACGATCAGGGTCAGCGCGACAAAGACTACCGAATAATGTTCCTTTGATTTACGTCTATAGTCACAATCTGTTAAAAAAATTGTGACCATAGACGTAAATTAAAGGGAACTTATTACACATACGGGTCACTGTGTTTTTTCGCGACGATGTCGCAGCTTGTGAAAAGACTACCGAATTAATACTGATAAAGCCGTGAGGCTCATCTCTCGCGGTGCAAACCGAATATTTGTATCTTAAACGCAGTCGGCTTTGCTATTAGCGTTCTCCCGCGAATGACTTGATAAAAACTGTACGCAAGGCTACATGGTCGCGGTGGAAATTAGCTCAAAATGGCAGATACTACACCGCGAAGGCTGTCTCACAAAATAAACCTACAATGTACCACCACAAACTGAACCTACAGAGCCCAGCCACGAACTAAGGGCGAGAGGGCGAATCTCAGTAGGTCTGTAAACTCGGATCCTCGCATAGTGTGTGCTTCCTCCGAGAGCGAAAGATCAGTGCTGCCAACATGATCGGGGGTGGAAAAACAGACGGTCGCTTGGACTTTCAGCAGAGGAGCTGGTCGGCCAGCCGGAGCACAGGTTGCCATTACTGGAGTTCAAATGGCTCTGAGAACTACGCGACTTAAATTCTGAGGTCATCAGTCGCCTAGAACTTAGAACTACTTAAACTTAACTAACCTAAAGACATCACACACATCCATGCCCGAGGCAGGATTCGAACCTGCGACCGTAACGGTCGCTCGGTTCCAGACTGTAGCGCCCAGAACCGCACGGAGACTCCGGCCGGCGCCATTACTGGAGTGACGCCAGGAATGTGGCTGTCGGCGAGGGCGGTATCCTTTCGTGCACCGGCCGCCTTAGTAGCAGTTTTACACAATTTTGAGGAGTTAATGAATTAACTGATAGGTGAACCCACCATTTTATAACCTTTACTCATGAGAGTTATCTGTGTTACAGATGGCTTGAGAGTACTACGTTTATTGCATAGCTAAGCGAAGTAAGCCCACAGTGTTTTTAAAAAATTGGATGTGCAGCCCCATGCTTACTACCACTAAACTTATATTTGTATACGTAATCCGAATCTGTGATTGGTACCCACTATCTCTCTCTCTCTCTCTCTCTCTCTCTCTCTCTCTCTCTCTCTTTATAGGGAGTTGGCTGGACTGCTAAAGGGACTACGACACGTGCTCTAAACGTCTCTAGAAAGTTGTGTTAGACCACAACGACACTTCTGAATTCAGATTTAATTACTTGGCGTTTGTGATTCAATTTTTTTTTTCAGTTATGCTGCACGCCGACTGAAGATGAAACCTGCTGAATAGTACACCGTTTTCTGTACAACGTCTAAAGAAGTTCACCCAAGTGCGAATCGTTTTTTTTTCTTCTAATGATCACCGAATGATAGTGCAGGCTCTTCTAAATAAGTCAATAGTGTCAGCAACAAATATCGTGACGGAATACATATACAGAGATGGTAGACATATAAATCCAAGAACTCTGGACAACCCTATACACGAAGTTCACCGACAGCACCTACAGACGTTTGTCTTCTCTTTCCTGCGCTGAAACTATTCTAGATGAGGGTACACAGTTGATTCAAATACACACTGCGGGGTAAAAAGTAGTACACCCTTTTAGAGGTTCCCAATTCACTTAAAATGTATTGTTGCAACAGTGCACACGAAGTACAAGTAATGATTAGATTATGATCAAACAGCAAAAGCGTTTCTGAGGTACCAGATATTGACCAGTGCTGAAACACTCATGTTAGTAAGTGCTGTAGCCTCCGCGGGTGGCAGACCGAGCAATGTGGCGCAACGGTTAGAGCACTGGATTCGCATTCGGGAGGATGACGGTTCAAAGCCACGTCTGGCCATCCTCATTTAGGGTTTCCATTATTTCCCTAAATCGCTTCAGGCAAATGCCAGGATGTTTCCTTCGAAAGGGCACGACCGACTTCCTTCGCCATCCTTCCCTAATCCGATAGGACCGATGACCTCGCTGTTTGGTTCCCTCCCCCAAATCAAGCAACCAACCACGGGCAACAATGCATGCGCTGACCCAGGCATCCAGTGAACTGTACAGTTGACGAATACTGTCATGGGATAAGTTATGCGACGCCTGCTCGACTTGTTCACGTAGTTGTGTAGGAGTTGTGGTTGATGAGTCGTATGATATCCCACACCTGATCGTCGTTACCAGGGAAATTGCTCCACCTCTTGCAGAGTTTCATGGGTAGCGTGTAGGCGAGCGTTTCCTGTGGGAACAACAAATCACCTTGCTGTTGCAAGAACGGCAAGAGGACGGGTCTGAAGACTTTTTGCAGGTACGGAGTGCTGGTTAACGTCCCTTACAAAAACACCAAAGGTGAACGAGGGTTGTAGCTTATCGCACAGCAGACCATAAGACCTGGGGTGCGGCTAGTACGTGTTGGACGAATGCAGTCTACGAGTCAGTGCTCCCCAGGTCTACGTAGTACACACAAACAATCATCAGTTGTGTGCAAGCAGAATCAGATTTCACCGCTGAAGACCACGGCGCCATTCCATCTTCCAAGTGATCCTCTCACGTTACCGTCGAGCGCTGACGTCGATGCTGTGGCGTGAATGCAGGACGGGTTACTGGACATAGTCCCGCTGCTAATAAGCGGTTCGCAAGAGTTCGTATTGACCGGTCTGGGCTCACAAAACCTCTTATCTGTGCTGTGGTAGTTGTATGATCTTCCACGGCTGCTCTTACAATTCGGCGATACTGGCAAGCGTCCGTGCTGCGTGGACTTCCAAAACCTCGTAAATGGGTGTGACAGCACGAGGCCAATGCATCGCTGCACAACTGACGCTGCACGTCCAACCTGTGAAGCAGTTCTTCGAAAGGACCATCCTACCACTAGGAAGGCCACAACTTCACACCTTTCAAACTTGCTTAGTTGGCTGTAGGAAGTGGATCTCCGTGTCATGGTTGCCTGCTTGCTTCACACGTTTACACAACACTGAACCTACTGGCTGAGAGCATTCCCTATTGAAGGGTAGACACAGATGAAGCACTGGTAACTGTGCCACTACGCAATCAAAATAGACGTCGTTTTGCCAGGTGTTCTAATTTTTTTCTGGAAGTCTGTTATCAAGTGACGTACTTTGGTGAAAGCAAAGTAAAAAAGGCTGTTACTCTTGGTTAGCAGTCTTGAGCTGTCTGCAATTTAATTAAAAAGAATTACACCAGATGCGTTTCGCTTTTATTTACAAAGCATTTTCCGTGGTTATTCTGCAAATTGGACACATACGTCTGCACATTTTTGACTGTTTTAGGTTAAAAGCGGCGTTTTGATAATGAAATTCATGTGACAGTTACTTAAGGCGTTTCTTTACACGTTCTGCTCCTTCCCTCCTTGCTAGCACTGGTTGATGTCGAAAGACTTCCAAGTGCAAATGTGAATGGAAGTCTTTCGACGTCAATCACTGCTAGCAAGGAGGGAAGGAGCAGAATCTTAAAGAAAAACCGCAACTAACTTAGACACCAAATATATAAACAAAACGCTGTACAATCGAGTGTATCCAATTTGCAGAATAACCACGGAAAATACATTATAAGTAAAAGCGAAACGCGTCTTGTGTAATTTTTTAAATTAAATTCCAGTCAACTCAAGACTATTAACCATTAGTAGCAGATGTTAACAGCTGTAGTGGAAAACGGCCACCCAAACAAACGTAATAATGTAAGCTAGCCTTCTAATTTCAGCTTGAGAGACAGTGAAGATTATTTTTATAGTGACGATGGCAGCATGCAGTTTTTGCACAGTATTTCGAACGTGGTACTTCCAATGAAGCCCTATAGATACCTCAATCCTAAGAATTTAAAATTATCGACTTCAGTGAGCATGTTGACTACCTTGGGACAGTAAAATTTCGCTTCTCCATGAGTTCTGTGTCAGAAACTGTATGCCTTATGTTTTGTTTGAGTTAACTAAAAAAAAAATGGCTCTGAGCACTATGGGACTTAACATCTATGGTCATCAGTCCCCTAGAACTTAGAACTACTTAAACCTAACTAACCTAAAGACATCACACACATCCATGCCCGAAGCAGAATTCGAACCTGCGACCGTAGCAGTCCCACGGCGCCGGACTGAGCGCCTAGAACCACTAGACCACAGTGGCCGGCAGGTAACTACAGTATAAGTAGATTATATCACATTAATTTCCACGTCTTTCGCAACAACACTTGCGGCATTTGCAAAGAGGAAGAACTTTGAATCAACTGCGATGTTTGACGGTAGATCCATGTGGCACCCAATACTTTTCATGACCTCTATCAGACTGAAATCTCTTCCCTGTTGGCCGCACAGGGTATCCGCGCGGTCTAGGGCGTCTTGTCACGCTCCGCGTGGCTCCCTCTGTCGGAGGTTCGAGTCCTCCTTCGGGCATGGGTGTGTGTGTGTGTGTGTGTGTGTGTGTGTGTGTCGTCCTTAGCGTAACTTAGTTTAAGTTAGATTAAGTAGTGTAAGCTTAGGGGTAGATGACCTCAGCAGTTTGGTCCCATAATACCTTACCACAAATTTCCAATTTTTTTTTCTTCCCTGTTGTTGGCACTGGAGGAAAGCCTTCAGCTTCTTAATTTACAAGTATTAAGTGAACAGTTGCTGAGCTTTCTCCCTAGTCGCACATCATTCTTGCTTATTCAAAGCTGCTTCTTAGTGAAATGTAGTGACACGTGATGACTAGTTGTACCTTACAGAAGCGCCTACTGCGTTCATCAGTTACCTGAATACACCGAGACGTGAATGAGGTTGCTGGGAGAAGTGGTAGATTTTTTTTCTGGTAAGCAAGCCGAGACGCGTAGAGACAAATAAAGGAAACCCAGTGGGAGATAGAGACGGCGATAGCGCCGAACCCGACAGGCGACTTGAAACAGGAGCTCGCGTGTGGATGAATGGCGCTGCATTCCTTTCATCCGGCCCGCGATGCCTGCGGAATAGCGCACTTGACCTGCTGCCGCGGAAGAATGGACCGCCTGCTTCTTCCTTTCCCTTTCGCGGAGGCTAATTAGGGAGATAGCGATGCGGACTTTTAATTATGAGAAGCAAGTCCGTGGCCGGCCGAGGGCAGTGCCCGCAGGCGCACCCTCCAAGAGGTCGCCCATTGAGCTCTGGTAAAGTTGTCACGACATCGCAGTTTCTTGCGTTGATGACTCGTTTTAAGCATAATTATTGTTACCTTAATGTACTGAGCAGATAAATTTAAATGTTCCTTCAGTTCTTCTTTTAGTATTGGTAGCATATTGTAAACTGTTACGCTTTACTTATTTATAGTCACTATATGCAGACTGTTCGGTAGAAAGTGTTGTGCGGTGTACAAAATTCATTCAAATTTGTATCAGAAAGCTGAACAACACAAACAACAAATGCGGCATTCTGAATGGAAATACACCGAGAAGTGCAACACAATGAGGCTTCATTTAGAAAACAGAATGTACCAAAAGGAAGTTTAAAGAGAATCCCATACTTGCTCTCCGACTCGAGTTTTATTGAGGCTATGACAGAATCGGAGCACATAGGATTTATTTGGAAATATTTTAATTAAAAATGTGTGAATTCCTAAGGGACCCAACTGCTGAGGTCATCGGTCCCTAGACTTACACAATACTTAAACTGACTTAACGCTAAGGACAACACTCACACCCATGCCCGAGCGACGACTCGAACCTCCGGCGGGAGGGGCCGCAGGATTAATGACATGGCGCCTCTAACCACGCGGCATATTTTAATTACTATTGAAGATTTTTGTACAGGGTGGTCGGAAACAGGTTTAAAAGCTTGTAAGGGTGTTACAGGGTAATTTGTATTGTGAAATAATTGATGAGAAAAAAAGATTCGATACGTTGCACCGTTTCCGAGTTAATTAGCACTGGAGTTAGACAATCAGGCCGTTGCGCGAGGAAATTCAAGTTGCCCGCCAAAAACGGTGTCGCCAAATGTTTTCTCTGTTTGTTTCCTAAAACCGTACAAGAAAGCGATACAAAAATTGGACATCGGACGCAAAGGCTGAGCAGTCTGGTGCGCTATCACCTACGCTAGGAGAACAACTGACACTAACTATATCTATCGGGCAGCCTGAATTTGCGCACGGAACGGTTTGATTGTCTAACTTGAGTACTAATGAACTCGGAAACGGTGCAACGTTTCGATTTTTTTTTACGTAACAGTTATTCCCCAGCACGACCTGTCCTGCAAAAACCTTACAAGCCTCTTAGGCAGTTTCTGATCAACTTGTATATACCGGGTGATCAAAAAGTGAGTATAAATTTGAAAACTTAATAAACCACGGGATAACGTTGATAGAGAGGTAAAAATTGCCACACATGCTTGGAATGACATGGGGCTTTAGTAGACCCACCCCATATTGCTAGACGCGCGAAAGATCTCTTGTGCGCGTCGTTTGGTGATGATCGTGTGCTGAGCCGTCACTTTCGTCATGCTCGGCCTCCCAGGTCCACAGACCTCAGTCCGTGCAATTATTGGCTTTGGGGTTACCTGAAGTCGCATGTGTTTCGTGATTGATCGACATCTCTAAGGATGTTGAAAGGTGACATCCGACGCCAATGCCTCACAATAACTCAGGACGTGCTTTACAGTGCTGTTCAGAACATTATTCCTCGACTATGCCTATTTTTGAACTTTTGTATTAGTTTTTTTCTAATAAAACCTCATGTCATTCCAAGCATGTGTGTCAATTTGTACCTCTCTATCTACATTATTCCGTGATTTATTCAGTTTCCAATTTTTATACTGACTTTTTGATCACCCGGTATACCGAGCAAGATGGTGCAGTGGCTAGCACACTGGACTCGCATTCGGGAGGACGATGGTTCAATCCTGCGTCCAGCCATCCTCATTTAGGTTTTCCGTGATTTCCCTAAATCGCTCCAGGCAAATGCCGAGATGGTTCCTTTGAAAGGGCACGGCCGCCTTCCTTCCCCGTCCTTCCCTAATCCGATGAGACCGATGACCTTGCTGTCTGGTCTCCTTCCCCAAACAATCCAATCCAATCCAATCCAATCACCCAGTTTATTACTTCTAGCTTCCTCAGGAGGACCCACGGCGATTTAAGTGATTTTACAACACTGAGCTATTCCGAACAGTACTTTTTCTTTTGTGTCACAGCCTGTACTACATCCTGGGAGTACAGACAGAGTTCTTTGGGCTATGTGATATCGATACCAAGGCAACAATAACGACGGGAAGGAATTAGTTTTAATAATCCATATTCGACTGGCATTTATGCTTGAAATCTTATAGTCCAGTTCACTATTATTATTATATTTAGCTCGAAAATATATAAAAAATTTCCTCATTGAACTTTAAATTTCGTACTGCGAAAACACAACAATATTCATACGATATATCGTAAGTCACAAAGGAGTAGCTCTTATTATTTGACTGCCTCAAAAATGTTTAAACAAGTCTCTTACTTGTACATTTCCGATGGTGACAATTACTGCTCAAAAAAATGTCACAGGTATTCCAGTTATTGCATTATTTTCCCTTTATCTGCCGAAGAACTGAAGAGGCAATGTAGGAAATGCGTACGAGGATCAGTTTGAACAATAGAAAACAGAGGGGCAGAAGAATGATATTTTGAGTTATACTAAAGCAAAGATTAAAATTAGGGAAAACTTCTGCACTCGGTTTAATCCTTTATTTTTTCCGTGGACCACACACACGGTACGTTATGACAACGTGTCAGTCCGTTGTGAAGCCACTGTAACAGATACACCTTGCAAGTGCTTCTTTGGTTTCATACTGGTTACTGACACATCGCTACGACTAGGTACGCTGTTATTATGTAACGAAATTTGTTCTGTGATCATCAGCAGAAAGGTAGTTACCTTACAGCTTTACACTGCTGTCGCTTTTCATATATCCCCTTCGATCCAACTTGACTGTTGTACCCCTTGGCACACAGACCACGGGTGATCAACCGGCGGCCCGTGGGCCGCATTCGGTTCACAGTTAGTTTCAATTCGGCCTATGGAAGAAATTCTGGATAAACATAAAATTAATGTGCTTTCAGAAACTCGTATTTTAAGGCATAATTTGTTGGAGTGGCGAGTCGAGAAAGGCATCCCATTCACATCGATTCGTTACCGCAAAAAACATTAACGTCACCGAAGCTACAGTTCAACTTTTATGCGCCGGCCGGGATGGTCGAGCGGTTCTAGGCGCTACTGTCTGAACCCCGCGACCGCTATGGTCGCAGGTTCGAATCCTGCTTCGGGCATGGATGTCTGTGATGTCCTTAGCTTAGTTAGGTTTAAGTAGTTCTAAGTTCTAGGGGATTGATGACCTTAGAAGTTAAGTTCCATGGTGCTCACAGCCATTTGAACCATTTTTCTAATTTTATGCGCTGGGAGCGTTACTGTCGCGTCACGTGATGAGATGACCCGCTAGCTTAATTAAGAATGTGATAAGGCTCGTGGGTCATAAAAGTTTACCCTAGGCTGTCATTGACAATCTACCTTTTGCACTCTTATCTACGCCTAAACATGCGATTCTTTTCCTCTACAGTACTCTCAGCTACTGATTTCAGCAACGACTCACGTACTACAAACGTGTGAGCAAACATCTATGTCTTTATTTCATTACGCTCTTTAGCACACATTTTTTCTCGTCGCTCTCATCATCCCAGGACGCCTTCATTCCTTACTCGATCAGTCTACCTTTCAACAGCCTGCTGTAACTTCACATTTCGCATACATCGAATCGTTTGATTCCTTTCCACTCCCCCCCCCCCCCTTCCCCCCACCCTGTCCATGTTTCGCACCCATGAAGAGCTACGTCCGAAACATTGCTTTTCATAGTCGAAGTGTTTATATCACTGCTCTTCAACAGCGATTTCTTTTTATGGACGGCTCTTTTGCTTGGGGAGCCGTAACAAGAATAAAATGGCCCAAATGAGCTCTCTCTCTCTCTCTTACTCTCTCTCTCTCTCCTCCCCTCCCCGCTCCCCCGCCCCCCCCCCCCCTTAACACACACATAAAAGTAAACACTGGTGGACAGAAAGGGATAGTGAAACAGATACGATTTTAACTTGTATTGAACTGTACATTTCTTATTTGTGAGACTCTGCTGATCAACAAATAAACTTTTGGATAATGCACAGCATTTTGTAAGCAGCAAAACAAGTCAGGCAATATAAAATAGCAATATACAATATGTGGAAGAACGATGAGGGGAAAATAAGAATGGAGGACCAATAATGAAGTACAGTATTGTAAAGGCTGTCACATAGGGATCTAGCCTTTCGCTCCTACTATTGAATCTACACCTCGACGTAAAATATATGTTCAGGAGTTTGCTTAAAATACATGCTGTAACGATATCACTATAAGATTCGCTGACAACGTTGCTATCCACAGTGGCAGTGAGAATGGACCTGTTGAACTGAGTAAACAGTTTCAGGGGCACACACCACAGACTGAGAGTACATTAAAGGTGAATCTAATGAGGAGTAGCAGGAATGAGATTAGCGATAAACTTAACTACTAAATATATGACCACGTAGTAGACGGAATTAAAGACTTCTGCTGTTTTGGAAGCAAAGTAACATGACAGACTATCGTAGGAAAGAGGGCATTACTGGTCAAAAGTAGTATACTTGAAGCTAACGTTGGCCTTAGTTGGCGGAAGACGTTGCTGAGAACGCACGTCTGGAGCGCAGCATTGTTTGGAGGCGGCTCTTGAACTGTGGGACAACCGGAGAAGAGAGAGTATCGAAGAGTTTGGAACGTGATTCTGTACAAGGATTTTGAAAGTTGGATGGACTGATAAGAACCTCTGCAGAATCGGCGCAGAGTGGAAGACGTCGAAAACGTTGACAAAAGAGGGGACAGAATGATAGAACCTATGTTAAGACAACAAGGAATAACTTCTGTGGTAATTGGGGAATCTGTAGAAGGTAAAATCTGTAGAGGAAGAAAGAGACTGGAAAACATCCAGCAAATAATTGACGACGTAGGGTGCTAATGCTACTCTGAGATTAAAAATTTTTCAGAGTCGTGGCGGGACACATCAAACCAGACGGAATACGGTCGGTTTTTCCACCCTTGTATTTTTGGAAGTTACTTTTGTTCTTTGACTGTGGATCATTGATGTCAGCAATACTACATCCACCTGCATAACTGGCTTACACATAGGAGATTCGGGGGTGGAAACGTATTTATCATCTGTGGTATGGGTTGTCCAGGACTGGCGAAGTTACCTGTCAAGTATAATTTTTGTCATTTTACTTAAAGATTGGGACTTTAAATACTTGGCAGGTCTATATCGAAGCAGGAGGCAGATAAACCGGCACTACTTGCCGAGATTCGAGATGACAGATCTGCTACGATGGATATTGGAGCCTTCGTTTATACACAGAGTTCCAAAACGAGACGCAAATTTTCCCCTCTGGTAAGGCCTCCACTACGTTTCTGTTCTCTCAGAATTTATATTCAAAGGGGAAATAAAGGACGTGAGATAAAGGAGGTTGCGCGTATCAGACCTTTTGTGCAGCCGAGACGAGACCGTAATGCATGTGCTTTCAAATAATAAGTCATACGAGAAGGAGGCTTTCTGCATGCTGACTCTGTATTACGGTGCTGAAGTGAAGCCGAAATTTTTTGAAGGAAATATTGTTTCCTTACAATGAGCAGGCATTCATTATTTCTTTCTTTTCGTGCTGCCGAGTCGTAGCAGTACCATGTAAACAAAGGCGGTATGTTCCTGCAAAAAATGTGCCCTTCAGCAAACTTGTTATTTTATTGTATGTTATGGGTCTTTTCGGAAATCATGTCGTTTCTGATACATAAAATTGTACCAATCCTATTAATGAAAAGCATCTAATGAAATACTGAAAAGAATCAACCAGTACTTGAAGGCGAATGGATTTGATTATTAAATTTTTCCCGAATTACACAATTCAGTATTTTTCACTTAATTACAAAAGCTGTAAAATAGTGTGCTCAAGCAATGAAACACAAGTAGTAGATTGTGATGAGTAGCAGGACCACACAGATGGCACAACCTTAATTGGAAAAGTGACATCCCAGATTTAATGTAGATCCCAATTACACATGCAATGCGTATTATTACAAGGGATGGGCCAAATAATTTTGGCCCGGAGAGCAGAGTTACGGGGTGAAAAGGAACACAGTAAAGGAAAGGGAATACAGTATTAACCTGTTGTTGCAAGTGACCACGATTAATCTCTTGGGACTCTTGGACCCTGGTCAGCAAGTTGCTAAGGGCAGTCCGAAGATGGACTGCTGGAATTTTTGCAGTTTCGCCCGAAATGTTCAGCTGCAGTTCTGGCACTTTAATACTGTTGAACTTCTCAGCAAACAACTGACCACACCGTTTCAACTTTGCTGTCTCTTAACTTTCCACTTGGCGGGCCTACATGTGGTGTATGCGTCACGAGGTATGGTTGTTGTTGTTGTTGTTGTTGTTGTTATTGTCTGGTTTGATGCAGTTCTCCATGCTACTCTATCCTGTGCAAGCTTCTTCTCTAAGCACTATGGGAATTAACGTCTTTTAGGTCATCAGTCCCCTAGACTTAGAGCAACTTAAACCTAACTAACATAAGGACATCACACACATCCATGCTCGAGGCAGGATTCCAACCTGCGACCATAGCAGCAGGGTGGTTCCGGACTGAAGCGTCTAGAACAGCTCGGTCACAGCGGCCGACTCCAAGTAACAACTGCACCCTATATCCTTCTGAATCTGCTTAGTGTATTCATCTCTCGGTCCATCCGCGCTGCCCTCCTAAACTAAATTGGTGATCTCTTGATGCCTCAGAACATGTCCTACCAACCGATCGCTTCTTCTAGTCAAGTTGTGCCACAAATTCTTCTTTTCCCCAATTCTGTTCAGTACCTCCTCATTAGTTACGTGATCTACCCGTGTATTCTTCAGCATTCTTCTGTAGTACCACATTTCGAGAGCTTATATTCTCTTCTTGTCTAAACTATATATCATCCACGATTCACTTCCAGACGTAGCTACACTTCATACAAATACTTTTAGAAAAGACTTCTTGACACTTACATCTATACTCGATGTTAAAAAATTTCTATTCAACAGAAACGCTTTTCTTGCCATTGCCAATCTACATTTTGTATCCTCTCTACTTCAGCCATCATCAGTTTTTTCTCTTCGCAAATAGCAAAACTCATTTGCTACTTGAAGTGTCTCACTTCCTAATCTAATTCCCTCAGCATCACCTGGCTTAATTCGAGTGCATTCCATTATCCTGCTCTTCCGGGTCCCTTGCTTTCTCTGACAGAATTACAGTATCGTCGGCAAATCTCAGAGTGCTTATATCTTCTCCATGGATTTTAATTCCTACTGCAAATTTTCCATTTCTTTCCTTTAGTGCTTGCTCAATTTACAGATTGAATAACATCAGAGATAGGCTCGAACCCTGTCTCACTCCCTTCTCAACCACTGCTTCCCTTTTGTGCCCCTCGACTCTTATAACTGCCATCTGGTTTTTTGTAAAATTGTAAATAGCCTTTCACTCCCTGTATTTCACCCCTGCCATCTTCAGAATTTGAAAGAGGGTACCCCCCAGTCAACATTGTCAAAACCTTTCTTTAAGTCTACAAATGCTAAAAACGTAGGTTTGCCTTTCCTTAACCTATCTTCTAAGATAAGTCGTATGGTCAGTATTGCCTCAATTGTTCCAAAATTTATACGGAATCCTAACTGATCTTCCTCAAGGTTGGTTTCCATCAGTTTTTCCATTCTCCTGTAAAGAATTCGTGTCAGTATTTTGCAGCCGTGACTTATTAAGCTGATAGTCCGGTAATTTTCACCCCTGTCAACTCCTGTTTTATTTGGGATTGGAATTATTTTATTCTTCTTGAAGTCTGAGGGTATTTCGCTTGTCTCATACATCTTGCTCACCAGATGGAAGAGTATGGTCATGACTAGCTCTCCCAAGGCTATCAGTAGTTCTAATGGAATGCTGTCTACTCCTGGGGCTTCGTTTCGATTTAGGTCTTTCAGTGCTCTGTCAAATTTTTCAGGCAGGTATACGTCCAGTCGTATCCACTAGTCCGGGCCATTTTTATATGCCCCACCCTGCTTATGATTAATGCTAATGCAGATTTAAGAATTAAAAGAAACTGGCCTTTGTTTTGCATAATTCCACTCACTAAGGAGGTAAAGAATCACTTTTTGGAGTAACTAGCAGCGATTGTATTTCGGAATGGGCATGAGCTTCACAAGATTTTTATCTTGTGTTTGTTATCTGTACGCCTTACAGTCAGCGGCTCCAAAACCTTAGTATTTTTTACAAATGTTTTACACTACAACGCCAAGCTGTACACGGTCTCCGCTAAAGCGACGTGCTCTGTGGTTTCTTTGGACTGCATTGGAAAATCCACAGTACAGACTCAATCTGGCACAGGCGATTTTTATCTCTTCGTTATAGAGGCGCAGGAAGCGGAGCCGAATGTCACGCCTGGTCACCGATAATTAAATTGAAAGCCGATGGAGATTGCAGTTGTCAGTGGAAGCAGATCCAATTCAAACCAGTTACCGAGCGAACATTTCGCTATTAAGAAATCGTTCACGCAGCAGAATCGTACACACATGCCGTCGTTTGATGATCACATAGACTCGCCTATGCGAGTGGTAGTAATAAACATTTCTGGCTTAGAAAAATCACTGAAGGAATTGAAAGCAAATAAGTAGCCAGATCCGGATGGAATCCCACTCTAGTTTTACGCCACTGGCTCCTTACTTAGTAAGCATTTGTCAGAATCTCTGGCCCAGCGCATAGTCCCAAGCGACTGGAATAAAGCACACGTGACTCCCGTATGTAAGAAGAGTTAAAGAAGAAATCACAAAATTAAAGACCTGTAGCCTTAACAGCAGTTTGCTACAAAATACTTCATCAAATTCAGAGTTCGAATATAATAAATTTCCTTGATACGAAAAGCTTCTGGCTACGAATCAGCACGGTTTCAGAAAGCATCGCTCGTATGAAACTCAGCTTTCCCTTTTTCCAGACTTTCTAAGTAACAGAACCGAGCATGTCGTCCCCAACGGTGAGTATTCATCAAGGCAAGGGTATCTTCAACAATGTCCCAGGTAAGTGTGCTAGGACCAATGTTATACTCTAAATACATAAATGATCTGGCGAACAGAGTAAGCACGGTCTGAGGCTGTTTGCTGATGATACTGTGATTTAGGGGTAGTTGTCGTCGTTGGGTGACTGTAGAAGGATACAAAATAACTTAGACAAAATTTGTAGTTGGACTGATGAATGACAGTTAGCTCTAAATGTAGAAAAATATAAGTGTGCGAATGAGAAGGGAAAATAAACCCGTAATGTTCGGATACAGCATTTGTAGTGTCCTGCTCGACTTATTCACCTCGATTAAATACAAACATCAAAAGAAGTTTTGCGTCCCCCCTGGTTCCCAGAAATCCTGAAGACAGACGACGACTGTTGATATTTTATCACAGACACAGTCCCTTTGACTGTTCAGAGATGTCACAAACCCCCCCCCCCCCCCCCCCCAAATATGTAAACAGCCATGCATGAGCAGCGCCTATTGGACAGAGGGGGTCAGACAGCCGATCATTCCCAGTCATTCCACCAGAAAGGAGGTAGACGGCTCATGTTGTCTGTAGTTCAACCATGCCTAGACGGTCAATACCGCGGTTCGATCGTGTCCACATAGTTACTTTGTGCCAGGAAGGGCTCTCAACAATGTAAGTGTCCAGGCGACTCGAAGTGAACCAAAGCCATGTTGTTCGGACATGGAGGAGATACAGACAGGAACTGTCGATGACATACCTCGCTCAGGCCGCCCAAGGGCTAACTGCAGTGGATGACCGCTACCTACGGATTATGGCTCCGAAGAACTCTGACAGCAACGCTACCATGTTGAATAATGCTTTTCGTGCAGCCACAGGACGTCGAAACTTCCTGGCAAATTAAAACCGTGTGCCGGACCGAGACTCGAACTCGGGACCTTTGCCTTTCGCGTTCAAATGCTCTACTATCTGAGCTACCCAAGTCTCGGTCCGGCACACAGTTTTAATCTTCCAGGAAGTTTCATATTAGCGCACACTCCGCTGCAGAGTGAAAATTTCATTTTGGCACAGGATGTCGTGTTACAACTAAAACTGTGCGCAATAAGCTGCATGATGAGCAACTTCACTGCCGACGTCCATGGCGAGGTCCACATTTGCAACCACGACACCATGCATTGCGGTACAGATGGACCCAACAACATGCCGAATGGACCGCTCTGGACTGGCATCACGTTCTTTTCACCGATGAGTGTCGCATATGGCTTCAATCAGACAATCGTGGAAATGTTTGGAGGTAATCCGGTCAGGCTGAATGCCTGAGACACACTGTTGAAAGAGTGCAGCAAGGCGGAGGTTTCTTGATGTTTTGGGGTGGCATTGTGTGGGACCGACATACGTAGCTGGTGGTCATGCAAGGCGCCGTAACGGCTGTAATATACGTGAATGCCATCCTCCGACCGCTAGTGCAACCATATCGCCAGCATGTCGGCGAGGCATTCGTCTTCATGGACGACAATTCGCGCCCCCGTCGTTCACACCTTGTGAATGACTTTCTTCAGGAAACGACAGCGCTCGACTAGAGTGGCCAGTATGTTCTCCAAACATCAAAACTACCGAATATGCCTGTGAGAGATTCAAAAGGACTTTTTATGGACGACGTGACTCACCAACCACTCTGCGGGACCTACGCCAAATCACCTTTGGGGAATGGGACAATGTGGACCAACAGTGCCTTGATGAACTTGTGGATAGTATGCCACGACGAATGCATCAATACAAGAGGACGTGCTACTGGGTATTAGAGGTAAGTGTGTACAGAAATCTTGACCACCACCTCTGCAGGTCTCGCTGTATGCTGGCACAACATGCACTGTGTGGTTTTCACGAGCAATAAAAAAGGCGGAAATTATGCTTATGTTGAGTTCTATTCCAATTTTCTGTACAGGTTCCGAAACTCTCGGAGCCGAGGTGGTTGCAAACTTTTTTTGATGTGTGTATTTAAGCCTAATGTTGCAAACCGGTATGAATTGGACCGAGCATGTAAAGATTGGACAGGGTGGGGTAAATAAAAGTCACCCGGACGAGTGGGTACGATTGAACGTGAAGGTACGCGCATTAGTACACCCCGTGAAACGTACACCAAGTACAGGCCCACCATGTGTTCCACACAGGTTCAAAGCAAAGTGCGGGCTGTCTCAGTGTGAGTGGAGCAGCGCTAAGGGGACGATGGAACTCACAGTGGAGCATTAGGTGTTCGTTGTGGAAAGTTATGTGACAACAGAGTCGAAGAAAAGGTTTGGTTATTCATTTGCTGAGAAGTTTAATGGTGTCAAAGTGTCGGAACTGCAACAGAACATTTTGGATGAGACTGTAGCAATTCCATCAGTCCACCTTCGATCTGCCTTCAGCAACTTGCTGCCCACAATCCAAAAGTGCGAAGAGATGAATGTCGGTCACTTTCAATCGTCAGTTTAGCACTGTATTTCCTTTCCTCTGCTGCGTTTGTTTGTACCCTGTCACTCTGTTCTCCCGGCCACTTTTATCTGCCCCGCCCTATAGTAGGGAAGGTGAATGGTCGACTTCGTTGTACTGGAAGAATTTCAGAAAGTGTGCTTCGTCTGAAAAGGATACCGCATGTAGGACACTAGAGCGACTCGTTCTTAAGTACTTCTGGAGTGTTTGGGATCTGCACCATTTTGGATTGAAGGAAGACATCGAAGTAATGTCCAGGGGGTGCTAGATTTCTTACCGGTAGATTCGGTCAACACACTACTCTTACGTAGATGCTCGGGGAACTCAAATGTCTCTGAGCACTATGGGACTTGACAGCTGAAGTCATCAGTCCCCTAGAACTTAGAACTCCTTAAACCTAACTAACCTAAGGACATCACACACATTCATACCCGAGGCAAGATTCGAACCTCTGATCATAGCGATCGCGCGGTTCAAGACTGAAGCCCCTAGAACCGCTCGGCCAGAATTCAAATGGGAATCCCTAGAAGAAAGGCAATGTTCTCTTTGACCAACATTTTTGGGAAAATTTAAAGAACCGGTATTCGCAGCTGACTGGTGAACGATTCTACTGCCAATGAAGAGCAATTCGTGTACGGATCACTAAGATAAGAGAAATTAGGGTCTGCTTTGCTGTATTTGCGAGTGAAATAGGAAGGGGAATGACTAGTATTGATTCAGTATACTCTCCGCCACGCATAGTACGGTAGCTTGTGTATTTGTATGCAGATGCAGATATAGAAAGTCCGGTTGCTTACAGTGACAAACAGAATTGCACATCTTCCATGGGACGAAAACACACAAACAGGGCAATAGCTGACTGGAGGCGTGTTGTCCGACGAGTTGGAGTTTTGTATCTCCTCCAAAGATGTAAGACGTCGAGAGTACCAATGCCCTACGTGGTGTTAATCGTACACTGACGGATTGCTTCACTTTGGAGCAAACTGATTCAGGTTATCATGATACTGTACCAGAATTTGTATTTCAACATTCTCGGCGATCTTCCCTGTACATCTTCATGGTGGGTATGCTGTTCGAAACGACGTCTTCCAAGATAACAACAGCCGCGTTCACAGGACTGGACCCACACTTTCCTTCCTTAGAGAAAACTTATGCGTCCAACTGGACGTCGAATGGACGAATAAATTCAGCGATCTGAATTCCAAAGAAAATGTCTGTGTGTATTTGAAACGGTGAGTGAAACGCAGCAGTCAGCAGTTGGTTACTGTCTACTAGTCTCCCCCCCCTCCCCCCCTCCCCCCCCCCCACACACACACACATCTCAACAGGCCACACATACTTAAGATATTAATTATGACACTAAAATTCATAGAATGTTTACAATAATAATAATAAGTAATTATTTACATTAGCGCTTTGTGCATCACATTACATAAAATGAAATTCTGAAAAGTAGATCAACTTAAAAACATTCGCCCAAAATTTTAACAAGTTCGCATGCCATGTAATTGAATTAAGTACTGTAATGGCAACTCAGACTACATCACAAATTAATTATATGAATTGCACTCACTGTTACCAGAATTTAATGCGGGATTTATGTTTACACAGTCGTTTCCGCTTCCACCTGGGAAAGTGTCTTTCTATTAGCATTTACTTAAGTGAAGCAGCTGTTAAATTCAGCCTGTGAGTGTACGTCTGTTTCTGGCCGGCATGTTTTCTGCAGCCTCCCCCACCCCCTTACCCAACACCTGCCACCCGCTTTCCTGGTCAGGAGGCAAGATGTCAGCCAAGTAACTAAAAAGTGTATTGCGGTTAACATAGGTTTGTAAAACACAGAGAAGGATCGTTAAATATGCGAACAGAGTGAACAAAACACCTAAAAATTACAATAGCGACGTATAAGATAGGCAGTACATAAAGAACAAGAACAGGAAGACTGTTGAGTGACCCTTTTTTTTTTTTTTTTGGAACGGTTCTGAAACCGCTCAACAATTAACTGGAGCACAGTGTGTCAGAGACCCTTCAGAGGTTGTTCCTTCACTGACACCGGGTGATATTTTTAGTGTACTCGTACTCTACACGCCGCACAAATAATCCCTTCGGCAGAACTGCGCGAGGGGAGCGCGCAGGTCATTTGTTGTTTGCGACGGAAGCGCGCAGGCAGTAAACAGCATTAGAGTTACGGGTGACGCGGCAGAGCTCCGCGGGGTCGGGTTCGAACGGAAATGACGCGAACCGCGTGTGAGCGGACGTTGCAAACTGCACGCCGACCAGGATGTCCCCAGTTACGCAAACGTATGTGACGGCGGCTGCGGCGCCGCTAATTTGGAAAGCAAATGTTCAGCCAGAACGGCGCGCGCCTCATTTCGCAGTAGAAGCGCCCCCAGAAGTCAACACTCTGCGGCCAGGAACCAGCAACCGGCCACCACACGCCACCTGTTTGAAGAGACGTACCGTCCTACTAACACAGCCTACGAGTGTTTAACGTGCGTTTCAGATGCCGAAGCACTGGCTGTTACTACAAAGGGAACTGCTCGAAGGCTTTGTGCGCTCTCAGGTATCCGTGTTGGCTATTTAGAACCACACCAACTTTTCGACACATCGCGTGGGCGCCTAAGACAAGTTAACATCTGACTTACTTTGAGCCGCAGAGATAAATATATAAGAGGCGTGTTTTTTAAGTAAGTACCGTTTTGAAATTTAAAAAAAGACCTGCTAAGATCTCTCAATAATTTTATTTTTACATTGAAGCCTGTACCATAATCTACTTTTCTACATAATTTCCGTCAGTATTGAGGCACTTGTCATAACGTTGTACCAGTTTGGGAACACCCTCCTCATAAAAGTCTGCCGCCTGACTTGTTAACCACTGCATCACCATTGTTTTGACTTCGTCATCGTCTTGAAGACGCTGACCGCCCATGTGTTCCTTCAAGTGCAGGAACAGATGGTAGTCACTGGGCGCAAGATCGGGGCTGTACGGAGGATGATTTAGAGTTTCCCATCGAAAAGATGTGATGAGGTCTTTGGTCTGATTCGCCACATGGGGACGGGCATTGTCTTGCAGCGAAACGATGCCCTTGCTCAACTTCCATTGACTGTTGCTTTGATTCTGGTGTGACGTAGGCCACCCATGTTTCATCGCCCGTAACAGTTTGGCTTAAGAAATCATCACCGTCGTTGTGGTACCGCTCATGGAAAGTCAATGCACTGTCTAAACGTTTGGTTTGTGCACATCCATCAACATTTTCGGTACCCAACGTGCCACAGTTTTCGGTAATTCTAGTGTTCGGTCACAATGCCTTACAGAACACTACGAGATACATTAGGAAAGTCATCCCGCAAGGAGGAAATCGCAAAGCCTCTGCTTTCTCTCACCCTATTGTCCATTTCCTGCACGAAACTTGCATTAACGACCGAAGGACGCCCACTCCGTTGTTCATCATGCACATTTGTACGGCCATCTTTAAATGCTCTCGCCCACTTTCTTACCATTCCATCAATCATAATGTTTTCTCCGTAAACTGCACAGATCTCACGATGAATATCGATCGCTTTTAGACCTTTAGCACTAAGAAATCTTGAAACAGCCCTTACTTCACAGTCGGTTGGACTCACGATTATCGGAGGAATCTTAAACACTCAGTACACGACGTAAACAATGAAGAATCAGACTGTAATGGCTCTAGTGCATAGATTAAGGTACAGGCTTTCACGTAAAAATAAAATTATTGACATATGTTAGCACGTCTTTTTTTCAAATTCAAATGGCTCTGAGCACTATGCGACTTGACGTTTGAGGTCATCAGTCTCCTAGAACTTAGAACTACTTAAACCTAAGTAACCTAAGGACATCACACACATCCATGCCCGAGGCAGAATTCGAACCTGCGACGGTAGCGGTCGCTCGGCTCCAGACTGTAGCACCTAGAACCGCACGGCCACTCCGGCCGGCGTCTTTTTTTAAATTTCAAAACACTACTTAATTAATAAACACTTAGTTATGTTGTGGACTGGGGGCAGCCAATTTGACGAAAATCTCGCTGCCGTTGAAAAAAACTAATAAAAGTCCAATATTCCAGTACGTGCGTTATTGTGACTGCGATTTAAAGTTCCTTTGGACTTGCATGCATGCATGCATGGGACTCGAGCCAGCATTTCCCGCTTATCGCTAGCAGTCGCCTTACCATTTGGCTATCAGTGTACGACACGACGCACGACCAGATCTAAACTACCATATGTCTTCAAGCACGTGTCTACATCCTATACTCGTACATCCATTATGTTTGTTCCCGTAGAGGTCAGACATTGTACTTGAAAGCCGGCCACTGGGTGGCCGAGCGGTTCTTTGCGCTTCAGTCTGGAACCGCGCGAATGCTACGGTCGCAGGTTCGAATCCAGCGTCGAGCATGGACGTATGTGATGTCCTTAGGTTACTTAGTTTAAGTAGTTCTAAGTTCTAGGGCCTGATAACCTCAGATCTTGTTCCATAGTGCTCAGAGCCATTTGAACCACTTTTGTACTTGAAAGTTGCTTGCCAGGTATCGGCAGATATGGAAGTTTGGGTCTGGCCGAGAGTCGTCTACGGATAGCAAAATGTTAAGGCGAGCGCTCGCGATAAATGGGAAATCCGGGTTTTACTCCCGATCCTGCATAAATTTTCATTGTCGTCATTCCATTCTGCAGTCGATGGTTGTCTTCATTCGCAATTGCCAATTCATTTAATACACTAACAAAGGTGTCTTGGCTGGACGGATGCGTGGTTTCTAGAGCTGCGCACACACAAATAGTGACCTGGAACGGTGAGCAGTAAAATATATTAGCCAATTTCATTACGCCGGTTACAGCTGTTAATGAACAGATGTTCAGCCAATCTGTCCTGCGCTGAATACAGTTTCATGAAACAAACTAAACAATGTTCTCTGAACTAAAGTCGGAAGAAAATTAATCTTCTGTCTTGGTGTACTATTCGAAGAACAGTCAAACTAACAATAGTTTAAATCTCCAGGCAGGCGGTCCCATTCCATAAACGATAATTCTATTAGCTGTTCTGTACCTACTGTAGACTAATCACTGCCTGTCTACTGGCCACTGTTCCTGTCTCTCTCGACGACTTGAAGACACGAAGAACGTTCTGCAGGAACTCGCTAAAAAGACTTGGACTGATTGATAACTTGCGACTGACCACTTCTGCTCGTGCACCGCTTCATAAGCGCGTGTCTCTCTCGCAGGCTGCGTTGTTGCTCCAGGGGCCGCGATTGTCGCGGGAAGCGGGATTGATTTGCAGGCAGCAATGTTTCTACTGCGTATGGACGTCCACGGTACTTCTGGTACCAACTGTCGCAAACTCTTCTTATGTCATATATCAGTAGACTGCCAGATATAAAGAATAAAGATGTAGAATGTTAATAACGTTAGGTTTATTTATAAAGCTTTAATAGTTTTCGTATAAAAATTTTGTGGGCATTACTTTTCAGCACGCCATTGTAGCTTTCTTTGTTTTTGCCAGTTACTTTCTAACAATTTCTGGTGACCGAAGTGGAATGTAAAGCTTCAATAGTTTTCGTATAAAGATTTTGTGGGCATTACTTCTCAGCACGCCCTCGTAGCTTTCTTCGTTTTTGCCAGTTACTTTCTAACACTTTCTGATTTAATCTAAAATTATCACAGAACAAATTCAGTGTTGTCCAACCTACAGTATACTATGGTGCCTAATAACACAGCAAAAAGTTTCTGCACCCGAACACGTAGAAATCATTTTCAGAGAAAGTGTGGAAGTTCATTACGTTCTTGTATGACATCGTTCAGTCTGACGGGAACTGTAATTATTCGTTTTGGGAATACGAAGGACGAAGATGACCTTCAGATGGGAGTCTATAAGTTGCAGCAGATAGCCTCAAATTACAAGCTAACATTGTCGGTAGACAAAACGAAAATGATGGTATTTAAGGGCAGACAACCAGTGAGATCTAAAATAGCCTTGAACAATAAAATATTGGAGCAAGTAAAACATTTTAAATGTCTAGGATGCGACATCACTTACGAGTACAACCCTGACGTGGACCAAAAATTAAATAAATTTACTTTCACGTGTGGAACCATTTTAAAAAGTTTTGCAGAACAAAGCTCAAAAAAACAGCTGAAGTCTTATAAATTATGGAAGCGACGCATGTGCAGCAACGAGACGTCAAGAAAGCAGAATACAGTCTCAAGAAATGAGATACCTCTGAAGAGTGGAAGAATGTACAAAGGAAGATCGAAAATGAAATCTTTCGGAATACATAACCTAAACGAGTAAATAAAGGAAAATAGGAAAAAATGGAAGGGACATGTAGACAGTGTGGATGGAAGAAGGTTCCCGGAAAATTCTCTAAATTATAAATGCACTGGAAGAACAAATGTAGGAAGACCATGGAAGAGATAGGTAACGTAACAGGCAATAAGCCTAATACATGAAGTGAAGTAGCGCAAGAAGAAGAAAAAGAAGAATAAGATGCCAGTTTTATCAAATAAACCAGCAATAGTCCCAAAAATCTCATGATTTGAATTTCTTTTACCACCTCCGGGTATGCAATTCACTATTATTTCAAGTGGTTTTATTGGTAGGTTATTCATTATTCTCATTATTCCTCTCTATTAATAGCGTGCAAATTATGGTTTTAATGTGACGGACTCTTTACATGAATGGGAGTTTGTTGGACGCTAGGAGGACATAAAAATGAGACTAAAAACAGGCAAAGAGGGCATTCCTGGCCAAGGTTAGTCTACTGAGACCAAACATGCCTTAATTTGAGGAATAAATTTCTGAGAATGCGCATTTGAAGCACAGCAATGTATAGTAGTGAATCACGGACTGTAGGGAACCAGAGTAGAAGAGAATCGAAGCGTTTGGGATATGGCACTGCAGAAGAATGTCGAAAATTAGATGCAGTGTTAAGGAACGAGGAGGTTTTCTGCAAAATCAACGAAGTAAGTAACATACATAAAACACAACAGGAAGGGACAGAATGATAGGACACGCATTAAGGCAACAGGGAATAACCTCCACGGTACAAGAGTGAACTATAGAGGTTAAAAACTGGAGAGAACGACAGCGATTGGAATACATCCATAAAATGAATGAAAATCTTGGGGGCAATTTCTACTCTGAAATGAAGTGGTTGGCACACGAACGGAATACGAGGCGGGCTGCATCAAATCAACAATACCGCTGATGACTGAAAAAAAGGAAGTACTGGTTCATAGATAACACAGAAATAAAATTGCTTGTGATATATGCTTATCGATACTACAAATGTATTAGAAGATAACTCCAATGAAAGATAGGAAAATGCGCTAATAGGTATAAAATTAATACTACAAGATATGTAAACTTTCCCGGCGTGTTAACAGATCAAATTCTTGACGGATCTCCAGCCGGATCAAATTGTCATCTGCATACAATATTTTAGCGGTCCACCTGGCCGCCATCATGAGGTGACAAAAGGTAAGCCGTTCTCGGCGACGACTGACTCAAACCGTGAACATCAGAACCTTTATATGCAGCGAAAATACGACAGCGGATGGGCTAAGGTAACGTGCAAGTTATCAATTATTGCTGCTGATCCCTCGCGCAAGAAGAGTTGCAGCGCCTCCAGTGGTGCATACACTCGAAAAACGATATATCGTTAAAAATTATTAGTCATAACCGGCCTGCTCAGATGCCGTTGTTTCTTAACATGTGATAAGAAAAAGGATTCCAAGTTCTATTTAGCGGCTTTCCATTATCACGGTTAATAATATTACCTGTTAGTCTGGTTTCACTGGTTTCGACTGATTCTTTTACTACACAATCTCAGTAACGCGAGGCTTCTGCAGCAACTTGTGTCTCATTTTATAACATACTATGTCCCTCCCCCCCCCCCCCCCCCCCTCCTATGACAGTGCTCAACCACCTCACATTTCAGGTGATAAAGCTATTAATTCAGCTTCTCAGAATTTTAGTAGGATATACCAATATACCAGACTGGCGCAAAAGTGCCAAGTGTTGTATTTACACAATTAATTAGTTGGTTGCCTGAACGAAATTTTTTGACATTCACAAGCATCTCAAACTAGAAATTGTGTAGTATGATGATAACTTTAAGAAGTGACCATTCCTTTTAACTGCTTTACCCCACCGTAGACCCAGGTCTTGTACGCCTACACAGAAGAAATATTTCAAATAACTCCTGGGAATTCAGCCAGGTAAGACTTTCAGCGACCGCCGATATTTCGGCGGGAGAACACCCCGCCATTTTCAAGGCAAACTGCAACGGACATGCGGCGTACATGCAAATTTAATACCTCGGTTCTCAGACAGAAGCAGGAAAGATAACACACACACACACACTGAACACTAGTGCCACCAAAGATGACCAAAGTCAGAGCTATCGATAGTGAGACTATGAATTCGCAGGTGAGGCCGCATTGACTTTGTCCCTCTGTTTTTTGACAAGGGAGAGAGCCGGATTCCAAACAGAGTTTAAACAGAAACCTCCATCCCTGTTGACGAGATTGCTCGCTAATTTAATCTCAACTGCCTTCCTAATAACACTGTCCCAATAGCTGGACGTGCATGCCAATATCTCGGTGTTATATGATAACATGGGGTGACCAGTATCCAAGCAATGTTCGGCAATAGCAGATCTATTTGAAAGTTGTATACGCCAGGAGAAACTCAGGTCTCACACAGTAGAAATAATTGTTTACTTGTCTTCAAAAGGGTGTCACCATACCACGTTACATCTCCCGAAGCAATTATTGTAAGGAAACCATCTCCAGAATCCTCGTATTATTCTAAAAATTCAATGCACACTGTCTTCTGTGTTTCTTTGTGACCTTCCGTCAACATTCTCGGAATCCACTAGGTGCAAACATTTGTCATCGTGAATTGTCTCAATATTCTGCACACATTCGTTTCTCATACTCCCACTCGTGTTGAAAATTCGTTCACTGTATACATTTGTCCGCCAAAATCAGGTTATGAATACAGTGCAGCTTGTCAGGTGTCTTTTACCAGATAATCTGCTTGCCCAGTGACCAACTGCACTTCGATCGCCAGCACCAGCATCATAAACCTTATTTAATCTGTTGTGAATATTTGTCACTGCCAACAGCCTTTCCCGCAGTGGTAACAGGGGTTCCCGTCAGATCACTGAAGTTACGTGCTGTCGGGCTTGGCTAGCACCTGGATGGCTCACCGTCCGGATCTGCCGAGTGCTGTTGGCAAGCGGGGTGCACTCAGCTCTCGTGGGGCCAATTGAGGAGATACGTGACTGAGAAGCAGCGGCACCGGTCACCAAAACTGGCAATGGCCATAAGAGCGGAGAGCGGTCTGCTGACCATATGCCCCTACAGATTCGCAGCCGGTGACGTCTAAGGGCTGCGGATGACACGGCGGCCGGTTGATGTCACTGGGACTTCAAGGCCTGTTTGGACCATGTTCTTTTTTTCTTTTGGTTTTTTAATATTTATTACTGTTTTTGCAACACAGGAATTCTAACAGCACGTTCGCTTCAGGCAAACGCCAAGTGCAGCAGCCACCTTGACAGTGTGCTACGACACAGCGAATTTTGGAAATAGGTGAATTACATTGGAATGTAAGCCGCAAGAGGGTTTCTATGACCTGAGTAAACATGTGCATATTTTGGGCTCACCCTTGTCTAATATTGTAAAAACAAATTTGTAAATTTCCAAAAAAATGAGTGTGTGAAATCTTATAAGACTTAACTGCTAAGGTCATCAGTCCCTAAGCTTACACACTACTTAACCTAAATTATCCTAAGGACAAACACACACACCCAAATTTTGATAAAAAAGGAGAGAGATACCACCAGTTTTAATGCTTGAGTAGAAAGGGGAGACAATTTCCTACACTTATCAAATAATTTCAGTAAGTTTCCTTCATATTGGAAATCTGCGGAATAATGAATAATGTTAAATACAGTGAGAATCTCGTACCAATTAACGTAGGTTTTAACGTAGGTTCTACCAATTAGTCTCGCATTTCCTATCTTGACAGTGAGTTTACAAAGCCGCTTCTAACTTCTATGAAAGGAACTTTCTGAAAATAATTTTTATTCGACAGTTAACACTATGAGCAGTAAGAAATACATACTTAAATGCTGCAAATTTAATTAAAATACCTAGGAACTACAATTACAAACAGTGGAATCATCAACAGTAAATGTTGCGGGAAAGGCGAATAAAAAAATAAGTTTTACTGGCACAATGCTTATAAGTTGAAACAAACACTCCTGGAAATTGAAATAAGAACACCGTGAATTCACTGTCCAAGGAAGGGGAAACTTTATTGACACATTCCTGGGATCAGATAGATCACATGATCACACTGACAGAACCGCAGGCACATAGACACAGGCAACAGAGCATGCACTATGTCGGCACTAGTACAGTCTATATCCACCTTTCGCAGCAATGCAGGCTGCTATTCTCCAATGGAGATGATCGTAGACATGCTGGATGTAGTCCTGTGGAACGGCTTGCCATGCCATTTCCACCTGGCGCCTCAGTTGGACCAGCGTTCGTGCTGGACGTGCAGACCGCGTGAGACGACGCTTCATCCAGTCCCAAACATGCTCAATGGGGGACAGATCCGGAGATCTTGCTGGCCAGGGTAGTTGATTTACACCTTCTAGAACACGTTGGGTGGCACGGGATACATGCGGACGTGCATTGTCCAGTTGGAACAGCAAGTTCCCTTGCCGGTCTAGGGATGGTAGAACGATGGGTTCGATGACGGTTTGGATGTACCGTGCACTATTCAGTGTCCCCTCGACGATCACCAGAGGTGTACGGCCAGTGTAGGAGATCGCTCCCCACACCATGATGCCGGGTGTTGGCCCTGTGTGCCTCGGTCGTATGCAGTCCCGATTGTGGCGCTCACCTGCACAGCGCCAAACACGCATACGACCATCATTGGCACCAAGGGAGAAGCGACTCTCATCGCTGAAGACGACACGTCTCCATTCGTCCCTCCATTCACGCCTGTCGCGACACCACTGGAGGCGGGCTGAACGATGTTGGGGCGTGAGCGGAAGACGGCCTAACGGAGTGAGGGACCGTAGTCCAGCTTCATGGAGACGGTTGCGAATGGTCCTCGCCGATACCCCAGGAGCAACAGTGTCCCTAATTTGCTGGGAAGTGGCGGTGCGGTCCCCTACGGCACTGCGTAGGATCCTACGGTCTTGGCATGCATCCGTGCGTCGCTGCGGTCCGGTCCCAGGTCTACGGGCACGTGCACCTTCCGCCGACCACTGGCGACAACATCGATGTACTGTGGAGACCTCACGCCCAACGTGTTGAGCAATTCGGCGGTACGTCCACCCGGTCTCCCGCATACCCACTTTACGCCCTCGCTCAAAGTCCGTCAACTGCACATACGGTTCACGTCCGCGCTGTCGCGGCATGCTACCAGTGTTAAAGACTGCGATGGAGCTCCGTATGCCACGGCAAACTGGCTGACACTGACGGCGGCGGTGCACAAATGCTGCGCAGCTAGCGCCATTCGACGGCCAATTCCGCGGTTCCTGGTGTGTCCGCTGTGCCGTGAGTGTGATCATTGCTTGTACAGCCCTCTCGCAGTGTCAGGAGCAAGTATGGTGGGTCTGACACACCGGTGTCAATGTGTTCTTTTTTCCATTTCCAGGAGTGTATCTAGTGAAGAAACAGCGTAAACTGCAGGTGGCGTCCTCTTCTGAAACACTGTTGCGTGGTATAGGACTTTACCAGATGGACTGACGGGAAACATGGAAGAACTTCAAAGAGGGGCAGCTCGTTTTGTATGTCACTGTTATGATAAGTGAGTTGGGGTGGCAGTTATTAAATCAAAGGAGTTTATCGTTGCAGCGAGAATTTTCCACAAAATTTCAAACACCATATTTCTCCTCGGAAAGCGAAAATATTTTCATTCACACTTACAAAACGAGAAATGACCTCACGGAAAGATTTGTCTCTTCATTTTCGCACACACTATTTGAGAGGGGAACTGTCGAGAATTTTTCTGAAACTAGTTCTTTGTGCGTTATTCCAAACACTGAAGTGTCATTTGCAGAGCGATCATGTTAGATGTAGGTGATCACGAATAATGGCAAAAGTAACGGAGATTAAATCAATTTATTCATCAGATTCAGTTGCACATTTTTAATTACATGACGTTTTTCGATTTCTTTGGATCGTCTTCAGATTTAAGCATTTGCGTCAGAAACTCGGGATGTCTGTGTCAGAACCTCATATCAGAGCGGAAATGTTTTCACACAGAAAAGTAGACTTGCAGACGCTCCTAATTAGAACCTTTCTTATATGACTGCTACATTTTAGGCAGATGTTTTGTTTTGACTTGACTAAAAATGTTAAGTTGTCCGTTTAATCCCGGCCTGGATTTTATATAAACTGACTGTGTATTCTTGAGGATGCAGCTATGAGCTGCAACACGGGTCGTTTTAATAAAGGATCATTTAACAGTTGTTGCCGTTCTTCATCTATCTATCTATCGCTTGCGCCTTGTCCCGCTGTTACACAGGATCGGCCATGGTTAACCGGAGAGGGCATGTTAGTTTTAAGGGGTGGCCGGATTCTCTTCCTGCCGCCACCCCGTACCGCCTAGGACGGAATTAGTGTACTCCTACTGTCTGTGTCTATAGTGAATCGTGAATTAATTTGAATGTGTTTCAAATGTCTGAGGCGGGACATGGGGACCAGCCCGGTATACACCTACAAGGATGTGGAAAACCGCCTATAAATCACATACAGGCTGGTCGGAACACCGGCCGTCGTCGTTAGTCCGCCACGCGCGCCTACCCGAGTCCAGGAAGCAGCGCGTTAACGCTCTCGGTTATCCTAGCGGGTTGTTGCGGTTCTTCATCTATCAAGACGTATTTCCACAGCTGTGCCTGCCCACAGTATAAAGTGTTTTGCAACTACTTGGATCTGTAGATGAACCAGACAAAAAGGAACAGGTTGCGTAATTAAAATTGTGCAACTTTGACTGAGGAATAAATGAGAATTGTTAAAACCAACAACACAGGTGCCGATCTCTGGGGCGAATATGTCGACTATTGTGATAACTGATATAAGCTGTTACTAGGCTGAAGACGACACAAAGGATCGTCTCCTTGGGGGGAGGTGACAGCCCGTAACCTGCAGCTGAGACGTGAGATCGTGGACACAGTGAGCAGGCAGTCAATTGTTTGAGACGTGTCACAGGGATGGGCCGAGGCGAGAGGGCGGAGGTCCAGCCGCGGCCTGTCGCCTTTTATAATCGATACAATTCGTCCCAGCACGGCACCGCACAGCGGAGCGCGACGCTGTCGCAATGCATTACCTGGCGTGGCTGTCCTCGTAGGCGCCACCCACGGAGACTGCGCCTGCCCACGGCCATCTGCGCCTCCCACACAAGCGGGCGCCGTGGGCTCGACACTGTGTGCGCCACAACCTTGTAATCGCAGCGGTTTGACGTGTGGAGAGTAATTAACACATATTTACAATTGGGTTTTTGTACAGTCGATGATCACAAAAATTGTCGTTGGGCTCTCGATTTCCAGATCTGATTAAAACACACAAACCCTTGTTTTATCCTAATGCTACCTGGCCATTGTGGCCGTCGTCAGGCGATATAAACAAAATTAGCCACACATCGTCGAAGTAATTATACACTACTGGCCATTGAAATTGCTACACCAAGAAGAAATGCATATGATAAACGGGTATTTATTGGACAAATTTATTATACAGGAACTGACATCTGATTACATTTTCACGCAATTTGGGTGCATAGACCCTGAGAAATCAGTACCCAGAACAACCACCTCTGGCCGTAAAAACGGCCTTGATACGCCTGGGCATTAAGTCAAACAGAGCTTGGATGGCATGTGCAGGTACAGCGACCCATGCACCTTCAACATGACACCACAGTTCATCAAGAGCAGTGACTGGCGTATTGTGACGAGGCAGTTGCTCGCCCAACATTGACCAGACGTTTTCAATTGGTGAGAGATCTGTAGAATGTGCTGATCGGGGCAGCAGTCGATCATTTTCTGTATCCAGAAAGGCCCGTACAGGACCTGCAACATTCGGTCGAGCATTATCCTGCTGAAATGTAGGGTTTCGCGGGGGATCGAATGAAAGGTAGAGCCACGGGTCGTAACACATCTGAAATGTAACGTCCACTGTTCAAAATGCCGTCAATGCGAACAAGAGGTGACCGAGACGTGTGACCAATGGCACCACATACCATCACACTGGGTGATACGCCAGTATGGCGATGACGAATACACGCTTCAAATGTGCTTTCACCAATCAGTCGCCAAACACGGATGCGACCATCATGATGCCGTAAATAGAACCTGGATTCATCCGAATATTGGCGTTTTGCACATTTGTGCACCCAGTTTCGTCGTTGAGCTGATAGTCCGTGCTGCTGCAAACGTCGTCGAACTGTTCGTGCAGATGGTTGTTGTCTTGCAAACGTCTCCATCAGTTGACTCAGGGATCGAGACGTGGCTGCACGATCCGTTACAGCCATGCGGATAAGTTGCCTGTCATCTCGACTGCTAGTGGTACGAGGCAGTTGGGATCAAGCACGACGTTCCGTGTTGCCCTTCTGAACCCACTGATTCCATATTCTGCTAACAGTCATTGGATATCGACCAACGCGAGCAGCAATGTCGCGATACGGTAAACCGCAATCGCGATAGGCTACAATCCGACCTTTATCGAAGTCGGAAACTTGATGGTACGCATTTCTCCTCCTTACACGAGGCATCACAACAACGTTCCACCAGGTAACGGCGGTCAACTGCTGTTTGTGTATGAGAAATCGGTTAGAAACGTTCCTCATGTCAGCACGGCGCCAACCTTGTGTGAATGCTCTGAAAAGCTAATCATTTGCATATCACAGCATGTTCTTCCTATCGGTTAAATTTCGCGTCTGAAGCACGCCATCTTCGTGGTGTAGCAATTTTAATGGCCAGTAGTGTATGTTGGTGTGCAAAACTTACGAACGAAATAAATGTAGCTGCCATGTAAAATATCTCTATGAAACTAAGACAACACATATCGGGGATGCGGAGGTGGGGGGATCAAAAAGTTTTCGTTTGAGGACGTTGCTGAAGCGTATATGAAAATTTGAACGACTCCAATGCGGATATATAATAGTAGTGGGGGCAATCGTGTCTTTCCGATGAGAGTGCGGTAAATGTGGAAATGTGAGCTACGATGATATTACTACCAAATGCATCCATCCAGGACCAAAGTGGTGTTATTCTCTTCGTGGCCCCGAAGGACAAACAGCGGTAAACATCCATAGGAAAGTGAAGACTGTGTATAGGGCAGCATGTCTGTCGATACCACCTTTGTGGACTTCGACAAGAGGTGCTGGTGTTTCATGATAACGCACGTAGAGATACTGCAAACGCCCTAACGCATATGTTGTGCCATCTCAACTGTGCAACTGCCCTGTAGTCCTAAAATCCCTCTCCATACGATTATCAAGCCTAAGATCCCTTGAAAAAAGGCTTTACGGATAAACGATTCCTGGCGGACGAGGTTATGCAGCTGGCAATTACCGACTTCTTCACGTAGTAGGATATGGTACATAACAAAACGGCTATCTTCAGGCTGGTGCGTCTTGGGATTATTCCCTGAATGGTCACGACGCTTTTTGCACATCCATTCTGGACTTTACGACCTTCGAACAGAAACTTTTTGATCGGTCCTTCACAGAAAGAACTGTTAGAGCTTCCTTTCTTTCTTTTTTTCTTTCGCTTACGCCATAGTCCCGCAAAAATCTCAGCAGGGTCAGTGTGGTTACAACGAATTTGGCAATGTTAGCTTTAGGGATCACCGGATGCTCTTCCTGCCGCCCCCCCCCCCCCCCCCCCAAGACTGAATCAGTGTCTCCCGACTGTCTGCGTCTAATGTAAATCGTGAAATAGTGCGGACGTGTTTCAAATGTCTCCGACGCCTGTAACTGAGGCGGGACGTTGGGACCAGCCCGGTATTCACCTAGCGGGATGTGGAAAACTGCCCAGAAACAACTTCCAGTCTGGCCGGCACACCGGTCCTCGTAGTTAATCCACCGAGCAGATTCGATCTGGGGCCGGCGCGCCTACTAGAGTCCAGGAAGCAGCGCGATAGCGCTCTCGGCTAGCCTGGCGGGTTGAAAGAACTGCTTCAGCACAGTACAGAAATTTACTGAAATAAATGAGCAAGGAGACGAACATAACTTACTTTCTTATTCAAAAACAGTGATTACACTGAAGTCGTCGTGATGTATAATAGTCCGATGTAAGTCGAGGCGATGGGCAGGACAGGCTACTCGTCAAATATTCTATCGTTCCAAGAGCTCGTCCATCTACGCTGCTAAAAACTTTCAGGCATTTTCATCCATAAAAATGCAGTCAGGGCTGCATGCACCCCTGAAAAGGCTCGCTATGAGAGGGAGTGCAGTGTCCTAATAACGTTGACCAGCGAGTGAACAATTTTCAAAGATTGGGAAGTCAGTACACTCATTCATTGTTACGGCGCTCCAACCATAACACGTGGACCACAGAAATTATAATGTTCGACAGTGCTGGACGTACCCTCACATGGCGAGAGGTGTGAACACGAAATGCGTCCACATTGTGGAACATGATTGTTTTGCTCAAGCAACGTTTCTTGGGAGTCAAATACCCAGTTATCAAACTTCAGTCTTCCTCCTGTCACATGGCACAAACTGAGGCGCGGGACAGTGAGATCTCTATTGGGGAGTCTCGATACTTTGTAAGCTGTAACCCCAGTGAGGCGGCGCAGATCTGTGACACCCATCGTTCGGCGCTGCTCCTTATGTGATTTCGTCGGATCCCATTTAGAACTACATAAGGCACATAAGTACTTGGAAAACCTGGATGTTAACTTTTGATTTTTTTCCTTTCGTTTATTTAAATGGTTTCTTCTCATTACTTCCATTGTAACTGATAGTGCGATTGTATAAGAGAATCGAACTCTAAACGTAAAGTAATATTAATATACAAGCAACCCGTCGAGTAACGAGCTAATCAGGGCGACTTGATAGTAGCTCCTGTGAAAAGGTTTAGGTCACTGCACTCTTTCCCACCTAAAAATCGAAAAAATGTAAATATATAGATCAATAAAATAAAAAAAGTAGTAACTAAATCACAGAATTCGTTTCGATCTGAGATCGTTGTAATACCCAAAGTGCCAAAAAGACTCGTAGGGGATATTTCAAGTATACAAGGAAGGGCAGCACGAATAACTGCAGGTTTGTTTGAGCCATATGAGGGTGTCACATGAAGAAATTTAAGATTGGCGTAAACTATCCTGAGAAAGCCTGACTTTAAATGGTGATTAGTAATATACAACAGGCATTACTGTAATGTGGAAAACCCGCCAGGTTAGTTGAGAGCACTAATGCGCTGCTTTCTTGACTCGGGGTAGGGGTGTCGACCCCAGATCGAAACCCCCGGCGGATTACCGACGGAGGCCGGTGTGACAGACAGCCTGGATGTGGTTTTTACGAGGTTTTTCACATTCCACTAGGTGAATACCATGCTGGTCCTCACATCCGCCTCAGTTACACGACACGCAGACACTGAACTCGGGCCGGCCGGTGTGGCCGCGCGGTTCTAGGCGCTTCAGTCTGGAACCGCGAGACCGCTACGGTCACAGGTTCGAATCCTGCCTCGGGCATGGATGTGTGTGATGTCCTTAGTTAGGTTTAAGTAGTTCTAAGTTCTAGGGGTCTGATGACCTCAGCTGTTAAGTCCCATAGTGCTCAGAGCCATTTGAACCACTGAACACGTTCGCAACAAATGCTTCAAATGGTTCTAAGCACTATGTGACTTAACATCCGAGGTCATCAGTTACTTAGAACTACTTAAACCTAACTAACCTAAGGACATCACACATACCCATGCCCGAGGCAGGATTCGAACCTGCGACGGTAGCAGAAACACGGTTCCGGGCTGAAGCACCTAGAACCGCTCGGTTACAGCGTCCGGCAATACTTTCGCACTGTTTCATGGATTACACTAGACTCAGATAGCTGGGATACACTAATTCTGTCTCGGGAGGTACGGGGTGGTGATAGGAAGAGCATCCGTCTACCCCTCAAATTAACCTTGCCAAATCCGACCCTAACCATGCCGACCCAGCAAACCGCGGGACAAAGGCACATGCAGAAGAAGAAGAAGAAGAAGATTACTGTAATGTGGAAAACCCACATTAGTTACAGCAAGCTGAACATCGGTGTCCGTGGAATGCGAATCTTTGGTGTGGAATTATTGGTGACAAACTCATTGCTCCATCTTTACCGAGGGCATCTTGCATGGTAATAAATATCTAACATTCTCGGAGGACGATCTGCAAGTATTTGCTTGCAGACCTTTCCTTGAATTTGCGACAAACATGTGGTTTCACAATGATGATTGTCCCGCACGCTATTCTGTAGCAGCACGGGAAACATTAGAGTGCTTGTCCAATAGTCGGTGGATCGCAAGAGGCGATCCAGTACCTTCGCTTCCATGGCCGCCAGATCTTACTTCGCCGTACTTTTGTTTGTGGTGTTACTTGTAGAGTGAAGTTTACTATTAAGTGCCAACAACGCGTGGTAATATGATTTAACCTATCACCAATGCAAGTCAGCAGTTTACATTGAAAACACTTCTCAGTTGTGTCCTATCATTCCTTGAGCTGAGCCGGTTGCTGTGGCCGAGCGGTTCTAGGTGCTTCAGTCTGGAATCGCGCTGCTGCTACGGTCGCAGGTTCGAATCCTGCCTCGGGCATGGATGTATGTGATGTCCTTAGGTTAGTTAGGTTTAAGTAATTCTAAGTTCAAGGAGACTGATGACCTCAGATGTTAAGTCCCATAGTGCTCAGAGCCATTTGAACTATTTGAACCTTAGACTGATAAACAAGTGCATCGAAGTGGGCGGCGACATTTTTGAGAACTTACCTTGAAATTACTCTTAGACACTAATACATCTTTGGAAAGAGAGGAGAGAACACACTTCAATCGGAAACCCCGCTGGTGAGAAGAAATACCTCAAACAAGATTTTTTCGCCATTGCTGAACACGTCTGGTTTTCTTTTATCTTCAGATAGTACCGGTTTGACACAGCTGTGTTATTTTTCGATTAGTGTCATAGATCACGCAACGACAAAAGTGTACACATACAAAAGTTACGGACTTTTACCCGTAGAATCCGAATCTACAATAAAAATGGAATGTTCTTTGGGGGTGTGGGGGTGGGGGGCGCAGTGAGGACGACGGGTCAACAATGGTATCGCCGGATAGCTTTTTTAAAAACACTGAACACCTATTTTTCCGTTTTTTAATCGGATGCGTAGTGTTTCAGATATATCATTGTCTCAAGATGAAGACCTCGCCCTATTTATAGCTATGCACTGTTAGCAAGAACTGTTCCGTAATCATAATGGAGTGTTCTCGCAGAGAGATGTGAGTACCGCTGTCTGGATTCCTTTTATTTTTAAAAGAAACAGAGTAGAATGCAGGAGTGCTTGGGCTTAAACTGGACGTAGCAGCCTTTCGAGTGCCACCCATTAGCCAACGTTAACGGGGCGAAACAAAATCGATGGCGGAAGATTAATCCTGCTGCCTCCACCCGAGAGAACGACGGAAAAAGAAAGCGAGTCAGGCGAGATCTCGCACTTCGAGGGAGGGGTGAAGTTCGCCAGGTAGGGGCGCGGGTGCTGGACTCGGAGTGGCGAAAACAACGTGGCTGAGTTCACTTGCAATGGCGTGAAACAAGTGGACTACCACCTTCTCTGCTTTCCTCAGCTCTTGTCACTTACCATTTGTTTCGTCATTACTGTTAAAGAAGAGATTTATGCTTATCTCTGAATAGGCAATATCAGGATGGATTTACACTGAGGCCCCAAAGATACTGATATAGGCATGCGTGTCCAAATACAAGATATGTAAACAGGCAGAATGCGGCCCTGTGGTCAGCAACGCTTATCTAACACAAGTGTCTGGCGCAGTTGTTAGACCGGTTACGGCTGCTACAATGAAACTTCGTAAACATTTAAGTGACTTTGAACGTGGTGTAATAGTAGTCACACGAGCGATGGGACACAGCGTCTTCCAGGCAGCGATGAAGTGGGAATTTTCCCTTATGACCATTTTACGAGTGTACTGAGAATATCAGAAATCAGGTAAAACATCAAATCTCCGAATCGCTGATGCCGGAAAAACATCCTGCAAGAATGGGTCCAACGACGACAGAAGAGAATCGTTCACCGTGACAGGCGTGCAACCCTTCCGCAAATTGCTGCAGATTTCAATGCTGGGCAATCAACAAGTGTGAGCGTACGAATTATTCAACGAAACATCATCGATATGGGCTGTCAGACACGGAGGTTCCTATTGTACCTTTGATGACTTCACGACACAAAGCTTTATGCCTCTCATGGGCCCGTCAACACCGACATTGGACTGTTGATGACTGGAAACGTGTTACCTGGTCGGACGAGTCTCGTTTCAAATTGTATCTAGCGGATGGACGTGTACGGGTACGGAGACAACCTCATGACTCCATGGACGCTTCTTGTCAGAGGAGTGCGTTCAAGGAGGTGGAGGCTCTGTAACGAAGTTTAAAATCACTTGTGATACGTGTCCCGTTTCTTATATAGAAAAAACTGGAAGATGTTTTAGTGACAGGTACAAGCAACATTTTTTAGGAAAAAAAGGCACTAATGCACACAATTTCACTTTTGCTGATCTATTTTCCGGACAAACCGAAATGCGTTGAGGAAATTTCCATTTTACACAGAGAAAAGGAAGATCATAGGCTCGATGTACTCAAAGTGCTGGAGATTTTCAAGCATATTTCTAAGGACGATTGCCTCATCCTCAATGAACAGTTACAACTACGTAACAAAATTTTTTTCAGTGGTTTCAATCCACTGCTCGCAGAATTTAGATTCCTCTATTTTTTATTACACTTTTCCCTGCTTCTGGTCCCGAAACATCACATTCTTTGAACCTCGAAGATATGTGCTGCTAAAGTAACCTTCGTGCAAATATTTTCTAGATTGTGCAGCTGTTAGTAAAATTTTCTTCTATGTCATTATGTCCATTACGTAAACTTAATTTCTGTAAAGCCTAACAGATGGCTTTGTAATACACTATCTGCTTGAATAATGCGTATTTGCAAAAAGGTATTAAGCTCTCTTTCTTTATATTTTTTAAAATTAAACTGTCTTTTTTTCAGTTATTTCTGTTATAAGGTTTCAGATGGGCACATGTTACTGTGTGCTCCTGATAGGCGGCGCAAATCGTATTGTTTTAGTGGCAGCAGTGTGAACCACTGGGCCGATCAATCTGATGTTCCCAGCTGGGCACACGTTTCAAAGGCTAGAACGTTTTACTTCACTTTTGACTTGAGCATAGTGGCCGTAATTTCTGCCCAGTTTTTGGTTCTGACAGCAATGTAATTATACGTGTGTAAGCCTTGTACGCCATGACTATTGTCATCTTGGTTAATGTGTTTCTGCCGTTCCTAATTTTCGATGCATTAATTTATAATAGTAATAAAAATTTAATTGTGATGAACATTTCCCTAGTAGGTGTCGAAACTTAGGTCAATGTACTTACCAGCCAGGTGAAACCGGTTGAGTGTATAATCCTATGTTGAAATTAGTATACTGCTGCTTAGTAACAGGTATGTTTAATGCTGCACAACAAGTCAAGAGTATTACGGAGGTGCTTCGTGTAATCAAATGGGAATCCCTGGAAAGAAGACGTTGTTCTTTTCGCAAAATACTGTTGAGGAAGTTAGAGAACCAGCATCTGAATGTGACTGCAGAACTATTCTACTGCCGAAAACGTATATTTAGCGAATGAACCGCAAAAATAAGATAAGGGGAACTAGGGCTCGTACGAAGACATACAGTCGGTTACCCTTTCCCCCTTTTGCGAGTGCAATACGAGAGGAAATGACTTGTAGTCGTAGACGGTATTACAAATATAAGGCGGATTGCGGAATATGTGGATGCATTTGTATAGAGCTGGACGTTTAAACTGAGCACAATGAAGATGGTATGCAACAAAAGATTATTGGCATATAATGTACTACAAGTTTCGATACGCAAATGATTAGCTCTTCAGCGCAACATCAGAAATTATACTCAAGTAACTACCTACAATCTGTATGTACAGTAAAATTACGGTGCGATGTTAACCATTCAGAAATCGAGTTTGAAAGTTGTTTGTTTGTGATAAAATCGCATTAGGTCTCATGTAAGACGTACTAATGTGTACCTGCACCTATCGGAATTCCATAGCGATAGGATCGTGACCTTTGGAGACTGTAGTTTGGCGTTCCACAATATTGCTGCTCGCGGTGGGCGATATCCCGAAATAGTCGTGCGGATAGGGAATCTGTGGGCCCATAAAGTCAATGCGCAGGATCTCATACGACTAGCCGCAGAGAGGACGGATGGATGTTCATTTAGCCACACAAAATCCTACAATCTGCTTGTTCGCAGAGGACAGGTACACGCAAAGACAATGGGACGACACTTGCAGTACCATTGACTGTAGCCCGTCCGGTTGGCCGTGCGGTCTGACGCATGGCTTTCCGGGCAGGAAGGAGCTCCTGGTTCAAAAAATGGTTCAAATGGCTCTGAGCACTATGGGACTCAACTGCTGTGGTCATTAGTCCCCTAGAACTTAGAACTACTTAAACCTAACTAACCTAAGGACATCACACATATCCATGCCCGAGGCAGGATTCGAACCTGCGACCGTAGCAGTCGCACGGTTCCGGACTGCGCGCCTAGAACTGCGAGACCACCGCTGCCGGCGGAGCGCCTGGTCCCCAGCACGAATCCGCCCCGTGGATTTGTGTCAAGGTCCGGTGAACCGGCCAGTCTGTGGATGGATTTTAGGTGATTTTCCATCTGCCTCGGCGAATGCGGGCTGGTTCCCCTGTAAGTAAGCAGTTTAGGTTTTCATGTTGGTAACGCCACGCAGCGCTCTATATGAAAATCACTGACTGTGCTGTGTCTAGTCTGTGGCCGGTTGGACTCAATGTAGAAAAATTCGCTTGTGTAGTGTTGAGCAGTTGGATGTGAACAGCGCGTAGCGTTGCGCAGTTGGAGGTGAGCCGCCAGCAGTGGTGGATGTAGGGGGAGAGATGGCGGAATTTTGAGAGCAGACGATCTGGACATGTGTCCATCAGAAAGAGTAAATTTGTTATACAGGATATCATGAACTGATTATATATATATATATATGTTATTGTTAGTCAGGGCCATTCTTTTGTAGGGATTATTGAAAGTCAGATTGCGTTGCGCTAAAAATATTGTGTGTCAGTTTAGTGTTGATCAGAATAAGTAGAGAGAGAAATGTCTGAGTACGTTCAGTTCTGCTCAGCCGTTTGAAAATCAAATAACGTAAGAGGTTTTTCAGCACAGCAAAAATATAAATTTTCCTAAGGGATGTTCCACCCCTAATTCCAACTCAGTTACACTATGTCGGCGATTGCTCCGCAAACAAGTTCTCAACGTACGCGTACACCACCATTACTTTACCACGCAAACATAGGGGTTACACTCGTCTGGTGTGAGACGTTCCCTGGAGGGTCCACCGAAGGCCGAATCGCACAATAACCCTGGGGACGGCGGAGGGTTGACGTGAACTGTGGTAGTCGTCGTAGGGTTGTGGACCACTGCGGCTGTGGCGGGGACGGATCCTTTCCGTCGTTTCTAGGTACCCGGTTAACATACAATACAATACAATACAATACCATTGACTGTACTCGTAAGCAAGGCGACCACTGGACAACTTTGCCTGAGGCGTCACCAAGAATAGAGATATGCTGACAATAGAGCGCCCAGAGACATCATTGGACTCAGAAGTGGTGCCACGTCGACAACTCAGGTGAATCAATATTCGCCGTACAGCATCACGAGAGACGTGTCCGTGTGTGGAGGCTCCGAGGCGAACAAATGTAGCCAGACTGGAGTCGTCCAGCATCTGGAGAGACAGTATAGGATGCTACTGTATACACAAAACCATGACCTCTGATTCGCACAACAGATAATTTCAACAGTAGTCTTAACGTTTATGACAGGGCCGTTGGCAGTGCTCCATCTCCGAGGTCTCCGTGACTTTTTCAACACAAGACCGCCTGTTGCTCGTTTCGTACTGACACACCTCGATGCATAGGGTGTCTGCCTGTTGGCCTGGCCAGCACCTTCTCGTATCATCTCTGAAAGAATCTGATAATGGATCGCCTAGAGAGTGGTACTTCATTAGTCGTCAGCCTCTAGGATTGATGAACTCTGGCATAGAGCTGAAGCAGCGTGGAATGACGTAACCATATGTATCAACCGAGCTCAATTCACCTCGATGCCCAACCAGGTTAGTGCTGCTGACAGAGATGGCAGAGCCCGATCAGCCTGTGTCGGGGTTTTTCGGAAAACGGAAAAAGTGTTATACAAAAATTTAAGTTTTCATTGATTCGCAGTGGTTCCGTGACATGTATAACAACGACTCAGAAAACAGTAGGTGCCGCGCGGGGTAGTTAGATTAAATAGCGTGTAAGCCTAGGGACCGAATATCCCGGCAGTTTGGTCCCATAGGTACTTACGACTAATTTCCAAAAAAGCATTAGGTGCATAAGTGTGAAACACCTCTGAAATATTTGCACAACGTGACCCGGCGGCAAACCCGTTGTAACGTCCCCTTAAAAAATTATTGAATTACTGTGCTGATAAACCCCTTACGTTATTTGATTTTCTAACAGCTGAGCAAAACTGCACGTTCACAGACATTACTCTCTTATTCTGATCATCACTATACTGACACACAATATTTTTAGCTCAACGCAATCTGACTTTCAATAATCCTTACAAAAGAATCGCCGTGACTGACAATAACCTATAACTTTCATGAACCACTTACAAAAATCTTCGTTACTCGCACTAAACCGAGCGAGGTGGTGTAGTGGTTAGCACACTGGACTCGCATTCGGGAGGACGACGGTTCAATCCCGTCTCCGGCCATCCTGATTTAGGTTTTCCGTGTTTTCCCTAAATCGCTTCAGGCAAATGCCGGGACGGTTCGTTTGAAAGGGCACGGCCGATTTCTTTCCCAATCCTTCCCTAACCCGAGCTTGCGCTCCGTCTCTAATGACCTCGTTGTCGACGGGACGTTAAACACTAACCACCACCACCACTCGCACTAATGCAATACAGCGAGCGCCAATAATGCCAGCTAAATAAAGGATTCTAACCACTGAAGGCATAACTACTGATAGGCATAGTTAGCAAATGAGAGATTTTGATAGAGAACAAACAATGTATTTACCTTAATAGTGCTCTAAAGTCACAGTCTTACAAATTTCCTTTTTCTGACGGACACACGTCCAGACCGTCAGCTCTCAAAACTCTGCCATCTCTCTCCCCACATCCACCACTGCTGGCGGCTCACCTCCAACTGCGCAACGCTACGCGCTGTTCACATCCAACTGCCCAACACTACAATAGCAAACAACAATGCAAAGCAGCCACAGACTGCACACAGCACAGCCAGTGATTTTCACACAGAGCGCTACCTGACGTTACCGACATAAAAAACCTAAAAGCCTACTTACACCGTGAAGACTATTTGCAACATATCCGCCGGGAAAGCTTGAAGAGTCACATGTCTTTGAGTATTGTAATGTTGAACCATAACACGTTTGTATCGCAAACCTTTGCTAAAGATGTGGTAACGCCGGATCGCAGCCTGATGGCCTGGCGGTAACGGAAATTATTGGTTATGAACGGAGATGTAATCTCGATGTTAGTCCCAAAGAACGAGAGATAAATAAGCAAAATGAAATGAAAGTACAATTGTAGACATTTATTTACATAACTGATGAGAAGTGACACTTCTGAATTTTCTCAATATCGGTTCAGCTGTTAAATGACACGCATATTACTCTGTCGACTTTTCCGCTTTGGTGACGCAAGCTACAACCATCTCCCGCTAGACGGCTACGATTTGTAGCCTGTAACATGGCGGTGTGTAACGTAAGTACGTCGTTGCGTAAGAAAAAAAACATGTTGTTATCGAGTAAGCACGAACTGGAAGAATTGGTCCACACAAGGAACACTCTCTCCTTCAGTACGACGATGCCACACATGAACGCTGCGACATCTGCTACTATCCACTGCCTTGGGTTCCCTGTCAACGATCATCCTCCATACAATTGGCTCCCATCCGGATTTCATCTCTTTCCAATACTTAGAGAATACCTTCAAGAATTTCACTTTGATGGTGATGAAGCCATGTAAGCAGAGGTGTGGTTGTGGCTCCGTCAACGAACTGAGACATCATTCAATCACAGTATCACGAAACTGGTCTCTCTTTGGGAGAAGTGTGTTCGTCGACAGGGTAGCTATGCTGAGAAATAAATATGTAGACATAAAGAATGAAGATGTAGAATGTTAATAATGTTTGTTTTATTTAAAAAGCTTTACGAGTTTTCACACTAAGTTCGGAGGCATTACTTTTCAGAATTACCTCGTAATTATACCAAAACTACACTGCATTTCTGTCAATAGGAAGACGCAGTAATTGTCAGAGAAGTGAGACTTGGCTGTAGCCCAGGTCCAATGTTATTCAAAGCGGCCACTAGCGAGCAGTAATCCAAACTAATGAGAAACTAATACAAGGAAGAAGATACAGTGTAAAAACTACTAAGTATAAAAATAGCAACTGTATGTATTCTGTATTGCCCCGGCTCAAACCCGTTACAAAGTATTCGCACCACATTAGTTTCGTTACTGGACTTACTGTAACACCACAATAGGTGTTGTTACATGACTAAATGAGTGCCAAAACAAATCTCCATACTACCTGACATTCAAAATTGTAAAATTAAATCAATCTTCATGCAACTAATTAATCTCTGCTCCAACAACTGCATCCTTGCAAAAACAATATGGGTCGATACATTTCTTTTCAGTCTTATGTGCACGTTCTGTGTCCTGATTTCCATTTCTCACCCTTCCTGAAAGTGTGTGGTCAAGTGTGAATAAACTGAATGAAGTAGCAGAAGAACCAGAGACGCGGTGGGTTTCTTAATCTTCTACCCACGTAAACGGTGTCGGTGGAAAGCAGAGAACAGGAACAGGAGGGCTTGGCCAAAGATGAGCAAAGCTAAGGCGTTTACGTAACACAGGTGGGTCATGGGCCTCCCCCACCACCTCGGGCGGTTCGGACAAAGCTCCGCCCGACGGTCACAGAGAGTTGTTCGGAAGACAGGTAAGCGACCAGATGTTCCTTCAGAACGTCTACGTCGAAGGAAGGACAAAGAGGTATTTGAATGTGTTAATAGTTTCTGATCTCATCAATTTTTTTTCTTTGTTGTTTTTGTATTACCATTTAGGTTCTGGTTACAATTTTTGGTTCAGTTAATCAGTGGGACTGTAAGATGATTTCCGTTAGGCGCGACCACGCGGTCTATAGACTCAAATCGTACCCCAATCCTTAACAATTTCAGCTTGCGGTATTATTTTATTTGTGGTGGACTTTTAACTTATCAGTAAACTTGTATCGAGCGTACATTTGGCAAAGAATGAGACGATTTAATTCGGAGCGCTTCGCGCAAGGCTATGCAGCCACCCAAAATCATGCTCGATGCCGACCACTAGGTACATGCAATACTTCTTACAAAAATGCTACCAACATTTTGTTTGGGATGTGTATTTAGTGCACGTGAGTGTGTGTGTTTCGAAACAGAGTGGTGATCACGCGCTTCCCACAATCCCCACCCCACAGGGCTCGCCAGTCTAAGGTGAACGTGAGGCCATAGGCTCGTTTATAAAACTGTATCAACAGTGTTTTGCCTATCTATTAAATACAAAAGACTACTGTTAACATGCGAAAACTTAGCCAAAATAAACATTTCATCATTTGACTGTTAACATGCCAAAACTTAGCCAAAATAAACATTTCATCATTTGAAGATGTTTCCGTGTTCGTTTAATTTACTGTTTCCTATACGGCAAAAAATAGTGTCACTTTTGTTTCATTGATAATCATGCTGCTAAAATACGGAGTTCTTGGGACAAGTGTAGCTGACGAAACGTAGTGTTCTCTGACTGCCCCATAGTAAATCATTGCGTTATCCGTTACGACCTTTTCAAACTCAATCTGTTAAGGGATTGTTTCCTAAATTTTAGATGGGGCTAAACCCATATTCAAACGGACAATTTTAATCAGAGAACCTACCGTCCAGTTACATTATTTACGTATAAAGCTACACACGCCGTTACCGCTGAGCAGCCAGCGTGCTTGTGTTTGTTAATAAACGAATGGCGTGACTGTGACGGAACGGAAACTGCAAACAGGCATGTGCCAAACGGCTATTTTTTGATTCCACATATCATGGTTAAAATTATCTTTCGATGTCAGATTTGATGTCATATTCGTGAAACTAAAGTGCCTTACGGGTTTTTTTGTGTTTTAACTGGCGTGCGACAAATCAAATTCTGTTTGTTAGCGCTGAAGTAGTGAAGAGTTATCAACAATGTATAGTTTTGGTACGCTTTATTGAAATCAATTGGCGGAAAAAGGCACGTCCTTATTACAAATCAATCATGAAGTAAATCAGTGTTCAGCAAATATCGCGATGCACTTGTGTACGTAGGGTCTGACTCCTACGCAACAGATAAACGCTTGGAGATCTTTGACAGTTTTCAGACTAAAATCGTATTTTCGGGACCATGCTCATATGTACTTCTACTAAGTCTGAGCAGTTTCTCTATCTTGAGTTTTTACATAAAGGCTTTCGTGTTTTTGCTGTTGACTCTACAACGAGGGAAATGGTAATGTAGAAACCTGTGGTAATTGTTACAGCTTTGATGGAAATAGCCTATCATACGTGGGTAGATGTTGTGTTTGCAGTTGTTGTGGAGCCGCCTATGATGGAATATCATTTTCGAAAATCACACTTTGCTTGGTTTCCTGTCTTTTCTCTGAAAAGATACCAAAAAGAACAGCTTGCTTCTTTCCAGTTCCATTATGGTGCCAATTCACTTACAGAAATTGTACCTAATACCCATAATATGAACTCGTACGAGTAGCATAATGGCTCTTCGTAAAACAGAACTAATCTTCCTACTCTCTTCAAACACTATTTAATTTTATAACTGAACTGAAAGAGAAAGAGATGAATGAGACAATCAACGACTGAGGCAGTTTTTATTTTGCAATGGCTTACTGAGAATCGGAGAGTGTTCAACAAAGAGACAGGTATTGCTTTTATAGGTTTTGAGAAATCCTTTGATAATGTGGTTATAGAAAAGATATAGAGAATAATGGAGCACAGAGGTGAACCTTTACAGTTTATATCAGCTATTAAAAGTTTTTGTAATGAAACATCTTTAATCGGAGTTATAGAAGGCACATACAAATGTTCAAATGTATGTGAAACTTTATGGGACTTAACTGCTAAGGTCATCAGTCCCTAAGCTTACACGCTACCTAACCTGAATTATCCTAAGGACCAACACACACACCCATGCCCGAGGTAGGACTCGAATCTCCGCCGGGACCAGCCGCTCAGTCCATGACTGCAGCGCCCTAGACCGCTCGGCTAATCCCGCACGGAGAAGGCACGTACAGAACTAATACAAACAAATAAAAGAATGAGAGAAAACCGTAGTTTATTACCTACGCTGTTCAATATTTACGTTGACGATGCAGTTCGCAGATTGAATTCTAGGATAAACACTGGGGCATAACTAAGCAATTCCGTAGTGCTAAAAATCATTTCTGTATGATGATGACATTACACTGCTTCTTCCAGGAGAAGCCGATTAACAAAAAGGAACTAAATAATACATGTACACCATGTAATATGAAAATGCCTTGTAGTAAATCTATCACCGGCACGATGGGAAAGTATTCAGTGAGAACTAAGATATCGGTTGATGAAAATCCAATTCAACAGGTGAAATATTTTAACTATCTTGGATGTAAAATATCGCACGAATATGAAAAAGATATCCATATTAAGTTGAATAAATTTGGAAGGACATGCAGAACAATTAACGGGGATTAAAAGCATAAATCACGGAAAGAAACAAGACTGAAATGTTACGAAACTGTCTCATTGCCTTCCCTATTATATGGTAGTGAATGGTGGCTGTTGAATAAAAGCCAAGAAAATCAAATACAAGAAGTAGAAATGAGATTTCTATAACAGTGAAGGGATGTAAAAGAAAGGATAAAATACGAAATGAACACGAAGGAGTTGAAAATTTGGGGTACGAATGAAAAAACGGATGAAAACGAAACGGAATCAACATCTACAAAGAATGGATCAGAGGAACTACCAAGTCAGATAAAGAACTGTGAACCAAAAGGGAAAAGACATTTTGGCAGACCGAGAAAAAGATAAGTACTGTAAGAGGCCTAATACGGAAAGGCCAGAAGAAGAATCGAATACTTCGCAAGAAAAATTAAGCAGGTCGAAGTAAGTTATGTTGGAGATACACATTCCCATAAAAGTCTCTCACGCCATCAACCGCAGACGCCAAACGCATTTGGGAATACGGAACTGGTGGAAAAGGAATACTGCTCACTCTACCCGAGCTGGATACAAACTGCACGCGGGAAAGAAAACATGGCAACAGACAAGATGTATTCTTTACTCCATGTCACTAACGACTTGCTCCGCTGTGAATAAGAAATTGGAAGAATACGAAATTACCGAGTCGGCACGCAGTGGGCGAAGGAGAAGTAAGGCGTCGCCACTCAGGCCGCTGCGGATAAAGAATTCGAGAAATATGCAAACTACCGACTCGATCCTAGTCGGGCACGAACTGCTTGGGAAAAGAAAACATGGAGTAAGGAAACGTCTCAGGCTGTAACGAAACAGTACTTAGAGTCTTGTGCAACAATCGTTAAGTCAGTAACGAATACCGTCAAGTGCCTATATTTTGGGTGGCTCCCAAATTCCGGGCAGCTGAATATCTTTCTTGCTTTGTGCTGCACGCCTACAACGAGTAGCGAAGATCATTCAGATACATCATTGTGAGTTTGGTGCATGTACTGCTAACGTTTCGTTCTACACAGCTATTTTTGCATTATGGTCAAGATAAACATTTGCGTCAGAGTTTCGTTGTAAATCCTTCCTCAAGCCGGGTTATATGTGCTTTCAAAGTTTTTCATATGACACGGCAGTTTGAAACATGCTCTTTCTCATATAATGTCGTCCATCATTCGCTTAAGGATTAAAATTCAAATGGCTCTGAGCACTATCGGACTTAACATCTGAGGTCATCAGTCCCCTAGAACTACTTAAACCTAACTAACCTAAGGACATCACACACATCCATGCCCGAGGCAGGATTCGAACCTGCGACCGTAGCAGTCGCGCGGTTCCGGACTGAAGCGCCTAGACCGCTCGGTCACCGCGCCCGGCCTTAAGTATTAAGTTATGCCTAAACAGAAGTAAGAGATGACCCCTAATATCGGTTAGGAAGAGGTTGCACTACTTGATGTGTCCGAAGTTTACACAAACAGATGTTCTAAATTTTATTGCAGATGTCACCTTTCCTGTGTTTGTTGGTTAAAATGGCTCTAAGCACTATGGGACTTAACATCTGAGGTCATCAGTCCCCTAGACTTAGAACCACTTAAACCTAACTAACCTAACATCTGAGGTCATCAGTCCCCTTGAACTACTTAAACCTAACTAACCTAAGGATATCACATACATTCATGCCCGAGGCAGGATTCCAACCTGCGACCATAGTGGAAGCGCGGTTCCCCGGACTGAAGCGCCTAGAACCGCTCGCTCACAGTGGCCGGCTGTGTTTGAGAGACAAAGACGTTGGGCCATTGACGAGTTGGGAATGCTTCAGAGCCGCAGCAATGGAGGTGGCTGCAAATGCTTTCAAAAAATGTGGGATCTATCATTGTGAACTTCTAGTTATGTCATCTATGGATTTTCTTCATTATTAATTTGCAGCATATCCTGATAAGAGTCATAAGCTACAGCAGGGCCACTGTCGACTCAAGTGACTGCAATGGAAGAAACAGTGGTTTCTACTTTTGAAATCAGCCCACCGCTTCCGCTTCCACCATCGGACCCAACACCCATAGCAGCTAAGGGAGCGGTGTTGACGTCATCGCCTTTTAAAATAGCTAAGAAACAGTCACTGGCTAAAGGAAGGGAAAAAAGCAAGTACCATGACTACAGGAAAGATACCACCTTGAACAAAATCTGCTAAGGAGATTCATGTGACACAGCTGATAGACTTTCAACATCAGGAGCTGCCTAAAGGAAGCTCTTCGTAAGAAAGAACGAGGGAGTTGCAGCAGGATCATGGTGAGGAAGACTCCGATTCAAATGTTGTTGAAATCATGTTGAAAGATTCATCTTCTGGATATGAAGAAGACGAGGAGTGCACTTACTGCGACCAACTGATACTTCTAATGACACCTGGGTTCAGTAAGTCGGCTGTTTTCGCTGGTGTTACGAGCTTTGACACATATCGATGATGAAACGTGGAAATATTTTAAATATAAAATTTGTATCAGAAAACATGGGGACTAAACATTTTTCTTATTGTGGCTGAAATATCTATAGGGTAACGGAGTATTATGCAACATTCTTTACTTCTGAAACAAATATTTGGTGCGAATGAAGCATATATTATTAACTCATTAAATTTTAGTGTCTGCTTACAAACCGTTATTAGGATACTCCAAAACCCGGAATTAGGGGGGTTGGGGTTGGGTTGTTTGTGGGAAGAGACCAAACTGCGAGGTCATCGGTCTCGTCGGAACAGGGAAGGACGGGGGGAAAGTCGGCCGTGCCCTTTCAGAGGAAAATATCCCGGCATTACCTGGAGCGATTTAGGGAAATCACAAAAAACCTAAATCAGTATGGCCGGACGCGGGATTGAACCGTCGTCATCCTGGAATTAGGAACCGTATTTTCCAAAGGTAAAACGTACCCTTTTTAATTCTTTGTCTTTTTATTACGGAATGAGAAGTTATTCGGAAGACTATTTTTCAAAGGTAGTATTTAAATATTCCCTAGAAATAGTACAGCTCATTTTTTATGTAAACTGAAGAGGGAATAGGAGAAAGAAAAGGAACTGATGGTATCACCCGCAACGGACACTTTATGTGGAATCAGAGGCGACGAGTGGAAATATTTTCCGGACTGCGATTCGAAACTCTTGCTTACTAAGAAGTTGCGTTAACGACTGCGTCATCCGGACACAGTGCTTATCAAGGTCCGGGCAATCGCAGAGGGTGGGCTTACTGGTAGTTGGGAGCTCCAATGTTAGGCGCGTAATGGGGACCCTTAGGGATACGGCGGCTAAGGAGGGGAAGAAATCCAGTGTGCACTCCGTGTGCATTCCGGGAGGAGTCATTCCTGATGTGGAAAGGGTCCTTCCGGATGCCATGAAGAGCACAGGGTGCAGCCAGCTGCAGGTGGTGGCACATGTCGGCACTAATGACGTGTGTCGCTTTGGATCTGAGGAAATTCTCTCTGGATTCCAGCGGCTATCTGATTTGGTGAAGGCTGCCGGTCTTGCTTACGAGATGAAGGCAGAGCTCAACATCTGCAGCATCGTTGACAGAACCGACTGCGGACCTTTGGTGCAGAGCCGGGTGGAGGGTCTGAATCAGAGGCTCAGACGGTTTTGCGACCGTATTGGCTGCAGATTCCTTGACTTGAGCCATAGGGTGGTGGGGTTTCGGGTTCCGCTGAATAGGTCAGGAGTTCACTACACTCAGCTGGCGGCTACACGGGTAGCGGAGGCTGTGTGGCGTGGACTGGGCGGTTTTTTAGTTTAGAAGGCCTCGGGAAAGTGCGGGATGGGCTGCAATGTCAAAGGGTGCTTGGCAATTACAGGACGTGCTTGGATCAAGGAACAGTCGGAATTATAGTTGTAAATTGTTGTAGTTGCGCTGGAAAAGTCCCTGAGCTTCAAGCGCTAATAGAAAGCACAGAAGCTGATATCGTTATAGGTACAGAAAGCTGGCTAAAGCCTGAAATAAGTTCTGCAGAAATTTTTACGAAGTCTCAGACGGTGTTCAGGAAAGATAGGTTAGGCAGAATTGGTGGTGGAGTGTTTGTGTCTGTCAGTAGTGGTTTATCTTGTAGTGAAGTCGAAGTAGATACTCCGTGAGAATTGGTGTGGGTGGAGGTTATACCTAACAGCCGAATTAAGTTAATAATTGGCTCCTTCTACCGACCCCCAGACTCCGATGATACAGTTGCTGAACAGTTCAGAGAAAGTTTGAGTCTCGTAACAAATAAATACCCCACTCATACGGTTATAGTTGGTGGGGACTTCAACCTACCCTCGGTATGTTGGCAAAAATACTTGTTCAAAACCGGTGGTAGGCAGAAAACGTCTTCCGAGATTGTCCTAAATGCATTCTCCGAAAATTATTTCGAGCAGTTAGTCCACGAACCCACGCGAATTGTAAATGGTTGCGAAAACACACTTGACCTCTTGGCCACAAACAATCCAGAGCTGATAGAGAGCATCATGACTGATACAGGGATTAGTGATCACAAGGTCATTGTAGCTAGGCTCAATACCATTTCTTCCAAATCCATCAGAAACAAAAGCAAAATAATTTTATTTAAAAAAGCGAATAAAGTGCCACTAGAAGCCTTCCTAAAAGACAATTTCCATTCCTTCCGAACTGACTATGCGAATGTAAACGAGATGTGGCTCAAATTCAAAGATATAGTAGCAACAGCAATTGAGATATTCATACCACATAAATTGGTAAGAGATGGAACGGATCCCCCGTGGTACACAAAAAAGGTCCGAACGCTGTTGCAGAGGCAACGGAAAAAACATGCGAAGTTCAGAAGAACGCGAAATCCCGAAGATGGGCTAAAATTTACAGACGCGCGAAATTTGGCACGTACTTCGATGCGAGATGCCTTTAATAGGTTCCACAACGAAACATTGTCTCGAAATTTGGTAGAAAATCCGAAGAAATTCTGGTCGTATGTAAAGTACACAAGCGGCAAGACGCAGTCAATACCTTCGCTGCGCAGTGCCGATGGTACTGTTATCGACGACTGTGCCGCTAAAGCGGAGTTATTGAACGCAGTTTTCCGAAATTCCTTCACCAGGGAAGACGAATGGAATATTCCAGAATTTGAAACACGAACATCTGCTAGCATGAGTTTCTTAGAAGTAGATACCTTAGGGGTTGCGAAGCAAGTCAAATCGCTTGATACGGGCAAGTCTTCAGGTCCAGATTGTATACCGATTAGGTTCCTTTCAGATTACGCTGATACTATAGCTCCCTACTTAGCACTCATATACAACCGCTCGCTCACCGATAGATCTGTACCTACAGATTGGAAAATTGCGCAGGTCGCACCAGTGTTCAAGAAGGGTAGTAGGAATAATCCATTTAACTACAGACCTATATCATTGACGTCGGTTTGCAGTAGGGTTTTGGAGCATATACTGTATTCAAACACTATGAATCACCTCGAAGGGAACGATCTATTGACACGTAATCAGCATGGCTTCAGAAAACATCGCTCTTGTGCAACGCAACTAGCTCTTTATTCGCACGAAGTAATGGCAGCTATCGACAGGGGATCTCAAGTTGATTCCGTATTTCTTGATTTCCGGAATGCTTTTGACACCGTTCCTCACAAGCGACTTCTAATCAAGCTGCGGAGCTATGGGGTATCGTCTCAGTTATGCGACTGGATTCGTGATTTCCTGTCAGGAAGGTCGCAGTTCGTAGTAATAGACGGCAAATCATCGAGTAAAACTGAAGTGATATCAGGTGTTCCCCAGGGAAGCGTCCTGGGACCTCTACTGTTCCTGATCTATATAAATGACCTGGGTGACAATCTGAGCAGTTCTCTTAGACTGTTCGCAGATGATGCTGTAATTTACCGTCTAGTAAGGTCATCCGAAGACCAGTATCAGCTGCAAAGCGATTTAGAAAAGATTGCTGTACGGTGTGTCAGGTGGCAGTTGACGCTAAATAACGAAAAGTGTGAGATGATCCACATGAGTTCCAAAAGAAATCCGTTGGAATTCGATTACTCGATAAATAGTACAATTCTCAAGGCTGTCAATTCAACTAAGTACCTGGGTGTTAAAATTACGAACAACTTCAGTTGGAAGGACCACATAGATAATATTGTCGGGAAGGCGAGCCAAAGGTTGCGTTTCATTGGCAGGACACTTAGAAGATGCAACAAGTCCACTAAAGAGACAGCTTACACCACACTCGTTCGTCCTCTGTTAGAATATTGCTGCGCGGTGTGGGATCCTTACCAGGTGGGATTGACGGAGGACATCGAAAAGGTGCAAAGAAGGGCAGCTCGTTTTGTATTATCGCGTTATAGGGGAGAGAGTGTGGCAGATATGATACACGAGTTGGGATGGAAGTCATTAAAGCATAGACGTTTTTCGTCGCGGCGAGACCTTTTTACGAAATTTCAGTCACCAACTTTCTCTTCCGAATGCGAAAATATTTTGTTGAGCCCAACCAACATAGGTAGGAATGATCATCAAAATAAAATAAGAGAAATCAGAGCTCGAACAGAAAGGTTTAGATGTTCGTTTTTCCCGCTCGCTGTTCGGGAGTGGAATAGTAGAGAGATAGTATGATTGTGGTTCGATGAACCCTCTGCCAAGCACTTAAATGTGAATTGCAGAGTAGTCATGTAGATGTAGCGGACTACCTCGACTCGCTCCCCGGCTGACCCACACTTCCATCTGGTGCCACCTATCTTCTGTCCCTATATTTTCCATAGTCGCTAATTTCATATTCCGGCAGGAGGTCGAACGTAAATATACATCCACACTGAATGTTGTGGATTCATTGCCCACAGAGGCACAGTTATATGAATGTGCGGTGTCTGTTGTTTCGGACACGTCTGACAGAACAGAAACCTCGCACTAGTGTCATAGTATGGTACAGTTTCCATTATTTAAAAATTGCTCATTTTCTGGTAATCTTACGCTACTGGCCATTAAAATTGCTACACCACGAAGATGACGTGCTACAAACGCGAAATTTAGCCGACAAGAAGAAGATGCTGTGATATGCAAATGATTAGCTTTTCAGAGCTTTCACACAGCTACATCGACATTTATACTCCGCAAACCACCCAACGGTGTGTGGCGACAGCTACAACGTGCTGACCTGAGGAAAGTTTCCAACCGATTTCTCATACACAAACAGCAGTTGACCGGCGTTGCCTGGTGCAATGTTGTTACGATGCTTCGTGTAAGGAGGAGAAATGCGTACCATCAGGTTTCCAACTTTGATAAAGGTCGGATTGTAGCCTATCGCGACATTGCTGCTCGCGTTGGTCGAGATTCAGTGACTGTTGGCAGAATATGGAATCGGTGGGTGCAGGAGGGTAATACGGAACGGCGTGCTGGATCCCAACGGCCTCGTATCACTAGCAGTCGAGATGACAGGCATCTTATCCGCATGACTGTAACGGATCGTGCAGCCACGTCTCGATCCCTGAGTCAACAGATGGGGACGTTTGCAAGACAACAACCATCTGCACGAACAGTTCGACGACGTTTGCAGCAGCATGGACTATCAGCTCTGAGACCATGGCTGCGGTTAACCTTGACGCCGCATCACAGACAGGAACACCTGCGACGGTGTACTCAACGACGAACCTGGGTGCACAAATGGCAAACACCATTTTTTCGGATGAATCCAGGTTCTGTTTACGGCGTGATGATGGTCGCATCCGTCTTTGGCGACATCGCGGTGAACGCTTATTGGAAGCGTGTGTTAGTCATCGCCATAGTGGAGTATCACCCGGCGTGTTGGTATGGGGTGCCTTTGGTTACACGTCTCGGTCACCTCTTGTTCGCATTGACGGCACTTTGAACAGTGGACGTTACATTTCAGATGTGTTACGACTCGTGGCTCTACCCTTCATTCGATCCCTGCGAAACCCTACATTTCAGCAGGATAATGCACGACCGCATGTCCTGTACGGGCCTTTCTGGATACAGAAAATGTTCGGCTGCTGCCCTAGCCAGCACTTTCTTCAGATCTCTCACCAACTGAAAACGCCTGGTCAGTGGTATCTGAGCAGCTGGCTCGTCACAATACGCCAGTCACTACTCTTGATGAACTGTGGTAGCGAGTTGAAGCTGCATGGGCAGGTGTACCTGTACACGCCATCCAAGCTCTGTTTGACTCAATGCCCAGGCGTATCAAGACCGTTATTACAGCCAGAGGTGGTTGTTATGGGTACTGATTTCTCAGGATCTATGCACCCAAATTGCGTGAAAATGTGATCACATGTCAGTTCTATTATAATATATTTGTCCAATGAATACCCGTTTATCATCTGCATTTCTTCTTGGTGTAGCAATTTTAATGGCCAGTAGTGTAAATTTAAAAACGATGCCATAAATGTGTAACGTCCTGTAGATACCATATGCAACAGCCGTAATCATCACCAATACCAGTACGACCGCCGCCGACGACGACGACAACAACAACAACATCAGGGCAGAGGGGGATGTAGCCGCTGCTCTCGCGGACGCCTGCGGCCTTGGAGGGATCCGGGCGACGGTGTCGCGTTAGTGGGTCAGTTCCCGCGGGATATTCCGACCTGGAGTACAGAGTAGCAGAGTGGTTGGGAGGGTTTAGGAGGCGCGCAGAATAACGCAACTCCTGGGCTTTGGCGGCGGCGCGGCCATGCATTACGGCGCTAGCCCCTCCCCTCCCCCCCCCCCCTTCCCCCAACCATCGCACCAACCGTAGCGATCCCCGCCTGCAACGGGGACCGCGGCCCCACAACACAATCTCGCCTTATATCTCGCCCGCTAACCGATATGGATGGACCCCGCTTGCGCCGCAGAGCTGCGCGGCCGCCTCGCTATCCGCAAACGGCCTCACTGCTTTCACCAGAACCACTGGATGTTAGGTTAATCTGAATATGATTGCAAAAGGAACTGCCGAATCGTGTGTATAATTTTATCATGTTCTCCGTTTCTTACTCCAAATGTACTGTGGGCATTAATTGTTATTTACTCGAAGTTTCTTTTATCCTATATGCCCATATTACATTAGAATAACATTGATGTATGTGCCTGACATCCTAGAGACTCTCTGGAAAAAAAAAAATGCAAGGCCATTATTCCCACATGTCGATTATTTCTGCCGGAAATACGGGGAGCGAAAGGCTATTTACAATTTGTACAGAAACCAGATGGCAGTTACAAGAGTCGAGGGGCATGGAAGGGAAGCAGTGGTTGGGAAGGGAGTGAGAAAGGGTTGTACTCTCTCCCCGATGTTATTCAATCTGTATATTGAGCAAGCAGTAAAGGAAACAAAAGAAAAATTCGGAGTAGGTATTAAAATCTATGGAGAAGAAATAAAAACTTTGAGGTTTGCCGATGACATTGTAATTCTATCAGAGACAGCAAAGGACTTGGAAGAGCAGTTGCACGGAATGGACAGTGTCTTGAAAGGAGGGTATAAGATGAACATCAACAAAAGCAAAACGAGGATAATGGAATGTAGTAGAATTAAATCGGGTGATGCTGAGGGAATTAGATTAGGAAATGAGACACTTGAAGTAGTAAAGGAGTTTTGCTATTTGGGGAGCAAAATAACTGATGATGGTCGAAGAAGAGAGGATATAAAATGTAGACTGGCAATAGCAAGGAAAGCGTGTCTCAAGAAGAGAAATTTGTTAACATCGAGTATAGATTTAAGCGTCAGGAAGTCGTTTCTGAAAGTATTTGTATGGAGTGTAGCCATGTATGGAAGTGAAACGATAAATAGTTTGGACAAGAAGAGAATAGAAGCTTACGAAATATGGTACTACAGAAGAATGCTGAAGATTAGATGGGTAGATCACATAACTAACGAGGAAGTGTTGAATAAGATTGGGGAGAAGAGAAGTTTGTGGCACAACGTGACCAGAAGAAGGGATCGGTTGGTAGGACATGATCTGAGGCATCAAGGGATCACGAATTTAGTATTGGAGGGCAGCGTGGAGGGTAAAAATCGTAGAGGGAGACCAAGAGATGAATACACTAAGCAGATTCAGAAGGATGTAGGTTGCAGTAAGTACTGGGAGATGAAGAAGCTTGAACAGGATAGGGTAGCATGGAGAGCTGCATCAAACCAGTCACAGGACTGAAGACTACAACAACAACAACGGAAATCTACACTTCTAGATTTGTACCCTTACACGACCTGTCATGGAGAATTTTTCCATGTAAGTAAAACAAAGTAACGATATTTCCTTAAGGACAGAGAAATTTAGCATTAGACAGTAATTTAGAATGCTAGAATGTCGGAAAGTTGTGGATATTTTGTAATTTATTTTACGGCAATGTGGCCGAAGTAGTAGACGCGTTGCTCGGGGTCTTTTCTATACGGGCAGTACTGGAGTGTGGATGTGAACTCTAACTGGAGTAAAGTAATCTGTAAATTGTGATTTTTATATCGTAAATTGAGATTTAACAGCTGCATTCAGTAAAAAAATGGTTAAATAACGGTAATATTGGCGAGGAACTAAGTGATATCATCCCCTACAGAGCCAAAAGTCATCCGAAAACATCGACGAGATTTCTCGCAGGGGCCAGGGCCGATCAGCGTTACGATCATCGTCATTTAACTGATGTTCAGTTTTCTTATCCATTCTTCTGTATATAGGGTTCAACAAAAAAGGTAAGACTAAATTTTCAAAAAACATTCCTCACACGTAGAGGAACAAAATGTATCTGCACTAGGATCCGGAACCGCTTATTTTCATGTTAAGAGTTCATTTTCTATTTCTCTTCGTAATCACATTAATTAAGGGAAGCACAACTGCTATTTTTAATTATTTATATTAGGAGCTGAAAACCCTTGAATTCAAGATCGCACATGCAACCTTCTTTATTTTGATTGCATAGTAGTAGCGACTAACAATTTGGCCATCTTCACATCATAAAACATTCTAGACAGCTGTTGATGCCATTAAGGCATCAAATATCAGTAAAATATTTCTTAATATTACGACATTTATACACGGCATAATTAAAAACAGCTATTCAGCCTAACTGAACAACGATCATAAAACGTTACAACTTAGTAACTGACACAATCAATAGCTACGTCATTTGTAATAGAGATCATAATGCATACGTTGCTATGATTTGGTACAATTTCAGTTAAATCATGCGGTTATTTCGCAAAAAAGTACAATGGAAATTATGAATGTGAAAGTAGTAAGGAACGGTGAATTTCATTCCGAGCATTAACTCTCTAAAATTAAAGTGAAGCTCATGGCTAATAAAGAACAAAAGAAGTCACAAAGTTCAATAAAATATGATACAGACAGGCTTACTATAAAAAATCTATCAAAAACCATGAAGGCAACATCAAATTGGATAAACATGGCAACTGGCAAGAAATATCCAAAGCAATTAATAATTCTGCACAGAAAATATTTGAGTCAATAAAAAAAGACAATATGGTGGAATGAAATAAGCTAAGAAACCATAGCAGGGAGGCCTAAAGTGTTGGAAAAATGAAAATGCTCAAATTGAAGATTATGATGAATTTGAACTTCAAAAAAAGGAAACAGCCAGGTTAATCAGAAATACCAAAAGAGCCTTTGAAAAGGAGAAACTTTGGGAAACAGACAAAAATTTTGTAAAAAAATAGTGCTTGTGACTTTTATCAAACTTTTGAGAACAAATCAAAGGGATACCAAACTCTAAATATCTGTTTCAAAAATTAAAATGGCAAAATTGGGTTAAGCAATACTGAAAATTGTGAAATACTAACAAGAGATTTTCATCAGCTTCTGAATGGTACTGAACCAAGTCATAAATTGGGATTGCCAGATATGAATGAAAATTTGGAAGAAGATTTACTTCCGACTATAGAAGAAATTCAAGAAGTATTCACGACAGCAAAGCTAGTGGAGAAGTTTCTATTCCACTTGAACTTTTGAAGTGGTCCTTGCCAAATGTAACAAAGGAGCTACATTAACTTTTTAAAGATATCTGGAAAACAGAAAAGATCCCAGAAGAAAGGAATGTTTCCTTGACCACTGACCCCACAAAAAAGGTAATAAATAGGATGTAAACAGCTACAGAGTATCTTTGCAACCAGTAGCGTATAAAGTATTTTCGAAGATTTTGTTAAGCAGTATAGAAACAACACTACACAGTCATTTGGTGAAAATCAAAGTGGTTTTAGAAAAGGAAGGTCATGCACAGAACAAGTATTTAATATCAAGTCACTAATTCGCCACAGATTACTTAATTCAAAGGATATGTAGCAATGTTAGTGTATTTCAGACAGGCTTTTGATACTGGTGACAGAGAAACTATAGATAAAATAATTAGAGAATTTGGCATAAAGTCTAGACTGCCAATTCTAATCCGTGAAACACTTACAGATATAGTCTATAAAGTAAAATTTATGGGAGAAATTTCACAAGCTTTCAAGATAAAAACGCGTACAACAAAGTGACGGCCTAGCCCCAATTCTTTTTAATACTGTGTTAGAGAAAATAGTAAGAATATGGATCGAAAAACATACTGAACTCAAAATCTCACCTTTATGGTTAGGAAGGGGAACCAAAAGATCTCAATCAGATGTCTTACATTTGCAGATGGTTTTGCTATACTTTCCGAAAATGTGACATCTCTATATCACAAGTAACTGACAATGGTCCATTGGTTTAGGACGAGGTGTGGAAGATAAATACATTTTTATAATATGTATCGACACCAAGAGACCTCTATAACCGTTATCTACGTTCCCACTATTTATACAAAAAACGTAACGCAGATATGCAGAGAAAACATCAATTATTATCTTGATCTAAGAAAAGCGATTTCAGTTCAGTCAGACTAAAATTAAAGAAAAAGAATCACAGCATAAACGTCTGCTTCTCACCACCTCTAAGCGAGAACTGATGCAATGTAATAGCGCTTTTCGGACCATTACAGTGTAAACAATAAGAAGCCACTGGTGAGAGCGAAATTTGCCCGGGTCCGAGCTTGGGTATTCTTTGGGTTGTTTCTATTTTCTGCCAAACAGATGTAAATCTCCTTTGCATTTGTTAGTGCAGAAATCGTCCGTTGCTGGTGTTCCACTCTCTCTAAGTGCCTGGTTTATATTTCTAATCTACGTATGTGTTCAAGGGAAATTTTAAAAAAAGAAATACGATTATCTGTGGTGTTATGTTAACACTACATCGTATTTACTGCTGTTCATGTCTACTTTACACGATCTCAAACACACGCTTGCAAGTATGATTTATATCGAATACTCAGAGGGAGAAAATTATTGTTGTCTTTGGATAAAATTGCCTCTGGAAATGTTGCAGTACTTTACTTCTGGATTTATTTAGTCATTACCAGTCAGAGATTGCATTCACATCATCAAATGCTTTTTAGCATCATACAGCCTTAAAAAATGGCATAAAGGTCAGAAAATACAGGGTTCCAAAATAATTTCCATTTGTTGTTTTCGCGGTTTTAATAAACTTTAGAAATTACGTCATGTAGTAACTGGCTGTTAAAAGTATTCTTTAATAAACAACCGGTTCCTTCAAAGACCATTTTTCAGCATTTGCACCACAACATCATGCACACAGGGGAAAGTTATGTTCCTAATTCGTAGCACCGAAACTCTGAAGATAAAACTCGTACCCTTACATTTAGTAATTCTCTCAAACGGAGTTGTAAACGGAAAATGGAATGCTATTCATGTACAACAGTAATGTTTAAGACGATGGAAAACGTAACCTCTTCTGATACAAAAACTAAGATTACAATAAAAGTCTCTTAAACCTGTATACAACAAGACCGTATAGTTCAATTCTTGTCGTTAACATCTCCGTAGAAGGACAACAACGACAACCGATTCTTTACACACTTTATCTAAAGTTTCTGCTTGTTTTAGAGTTTTGACAAGTGGTACGAAATATATCAACTATGAACGCATATAGGCGTATTACACTGAAAACAGCAAGTCAATTTGTCTACGTAGGCGAGTTCAAAGCAATGCTCACGTAATATTTCCAATTAGGCAATTCTTTGATGTTGTACATTACAATTCGCATGTTTAAAAATCAAGCAACGGGCTACGAAATGTATAGAATCAAATTCACCTCGTACACCCACGGCCAGAGCTCTTTACGCTCTAAAGAAGAGCATATGCCAGGTCAAACAGAATGCAAATAACATTTTCCTCTGTGCGCTTTTAACGTCCAGTTTAAACTGGCGCCCACTCACTTTGCAGCGAAACACCCGCGGAAGGTTCGTTGCGTGCGATTCTGTCTGCTGTGGGCAGGCAGTTCGTAACAATGCAGCTTGCGCTACACAGCACTCCACGAGACAAAAATCTGTTCATGCCTCTGACTACATATTCAATTTTCAGGCTGGTTCTGGCAATGTTAGGTTAAGTAAGTAATGACAGCACAGGATCGTGAATTTATAGAGCGTGGGCAGCAACAGCGTGATGATGGTTAATTTGCTGACAAAAACAGAAAGAAAAATAAGTGCGTCAGATTGGGATTATAGTCTGTTAATCGCATTCGTAATAAAAAATACGCTGTAAATAAGTTACCCCCTTTAACAATGTTCGATCAGTATGAACACGATAGGTTTACACTCGCCATCTGTGTTTCTCTGTCCCCCACACCAATCGCGCGCGACAAACAGCTCCCCTGCGCGTTATGCAACCCGCCACGCTTCAAGTTGGTTAAGATTGATGGAAGCAGCAAGGGAGGCGGTGCGACCTGTGATCAGGTCCCGGCTACCGCCACGGTGGTTTTACTACTTCCCGAGCAGAGGCGTTTGAGTTTCTACTCTATGTTCGTTCAAAGTTAGGACCAAGTAATCGATCAGAGTTACAGCGGCAGTTTTCCAGAGGTGACAAATCTCGTGAATAAAAGAAAGCGTGGAAATTTCATTAAAATAATTCTATGCTGTCACGTCATCATACGAAATCCGTTTTGGTCGTGTTGAATCCGTATTCTTTAGGGCAGATTAGCGACTCACTGCAGTCGGATGAGCTGGAGCATTGTCATGTTCCAGGAGAGAAAAAAGAAACGTGAAGAGATTTCATGCGAATTCGATGGATTTGAACAGTTCCGAATAGAATTCATGGTTTATCATTCTACTTGGGGTTTTTATTCTGACGACACTGATGTTTAAAAACAATATCAAAATAGATTTTGCATTAGATTTTTCTAAGCCTAGGTTCCTTGGCTGACTGGATCGTCCTTTAAGTTCCTGTGTTGGAGGAAACGTGAAAGTGCACATCTTCATGCACGCTCCTCAGAACCATTGTTTTGGAGTTTTTTAGCTTTTTTCTGTAACTCGTCTTTTTCCCGTTCTTTTATCAGTTTGAGGACAAGTGCCAAGTACCTCCCACTTGGAGATTTTAATGGCCTACCACTGTCACTTCAGCCTCAGTAAACTTCAGTACCACTCAAACTATTTTTTCTGACTCAGTGTGGACGAATCCTACCCTTTCAGAAGCAGCTGGAATGACTTTTCATTAAAACTGTATTACTACTTGCTGTGTCTTCATATACCCCTTGAGTCTCTCTGTCTCTCTCTCTCTCTCTCTCTCTCTCTCTCTCTCTCTCTCTCTCTCTCTCTCTCTCTCTCTCTCACACACACACACACACACACACACACACACCCACACACACACACACACACAACACTGTTGTAGGCTTAGGCATCCACAGCCACTTTATTTTCGCAGTATCAACGAATGGAGAGTAACTGCAGTTTGAATATGCACTTAGGAGCGACTAGAGGGACTCCTCACGGTGTTTCCTGTTCTCAAGTATTTCAAGCAGACACAACTTGTGTCCACTGTGCTCAGTCTTCATATTTGTACATATACTATTTCACCTGTCTGACAGCAAGACAATTCTACACATTGAGGAAGTCTGTTTTCTCACATTACAGCTACTGTGATGCTCTGGAAGTCCGGTGCACACTGATCTATTTAGCGCTACTAGCATTTTACCCATGGCTTCGCCTGTGTGTGTGTGTGTGTGTGTGTGTGTGTGTGTGTGTGTGTGACACACATGCTGAACACACCACCTCCTCACTGTCTCTGTGTCCACTTGTTTCTGCGTCTGTCCACTTCATCCTCCCACCTCCGCCTGTGTATCTCTTCCTCCCCAAACACGCTGTCTCTTCGTCTCCTCCCCCTCTCTTCATCAATTCACCCCCCCCCCCCCCCTTTTCCTCTGACCATACCCTTCTCCATCTCTCTCTTTCCATATCCATCGCTGCATCCCACTCCCTTTCCCATCTGACTACTACCCCCTACCCCTTCCACCAGCTTCAAATATCTTCCCCTTCTCCTCTCTCACCAACCATTTCTTCCTCCCCTTAACTCTCTCCATCCCTTCCTCTATCCATCTCAACCTATTCATCAGCACACAAAGCCCTTGCAATACAGTTTAAATAAGCAGGCTGATACTTCTCCAACAGCAGGCCTTTCATGCAGAGAAGGCTACATGTTGGGGCCCAGAAAACTATTTCTTTGCCCTAGGCTTCCCTGAGAAGTATGTTAATTTGGCTTTCCAATACTGTTGCTGCACAACATGGCTGTTGTGCTGGGCAACCTATACACCAGGGTCTGGGAAAAACACGTTTTTGCATGTACCTCCACTCTACTGCAGCCACACTGTTTGCAACTTACCAAGTAGATTTTACTTTCGTTCACAGAGGACTGGTAGGCTCTGGATTCAAGAAATATTTTCCTGCTGTTTCTGTCACTGAGCATTTATTTATCTCCAAAACACTGCCTATTTTGGTAGGCAGTCTACCAACAAATGTTAGTACCTATCGACTGCTGGCAATATTTTGTGGCACTGATAGTGGGCACACTTCTGTTGTGACTTGGCTTTTGCTTAAGAATACTATTAGGGACAGTAGGTTGGTAACCAGCGTTTACAGCTGTTTTTTAATTGGGTTTAATTCTTGATCAAAGTGAGTACTGAATATTGGGACTCACACAAGTGGCTCACGAAGTAAAAACAAGCAAGAAAGAGCGAAGCAGATTAAAACTATATCCCAGACCGTGACTAGCCTGGCCCATTCTTTCCTGAGGGCAGTAGTAGACTTATAGACTGAGCAATTCACACACAATTCTCAGATGGCTCTCATAAGCTTCAATTTCGCCAGTACTACTCTCCCACCTTCCAAAATCCACAGTAATCCTGCTCCTTGTGCTACCAGGAGATTCCAAAAGAGCGTATAATTTGCTGCAGAGTGAAATATTCATTCTGAAAAGTGTCTTGTAGATTGTGGCTAATCCATTTCTTCGATAGACGGAAAAGTACTTGAAGGAGCAACAGAACTGAATGGGTTATCTCTTTAAAAGACACAAGATGAATATCAGTAAAAGTAGAACAAGGGTAACCGAATTTAGGAGAATTAAATGAGGTGACACTGAGACAACTAGATTAGGTAACTTATAGAAAAAGATCGTACTATTATCAGCTGTATATATTTAATTTTATTCTTGACTGGTTTGGCTGTTTGCAACCATCACCAACTGAAAGAAAACATATAACGTCTGTTAGATCAAAACGGCACATTTTTCATAGAAGACATTTTCGCATACCAATTGATGATGATTGAAATAACAGAAACCAGTCCAAAAGAAAATTAATAAAAAACAGATGTTAGGAAAAATGTTTTATACAAATATCTTACAGATGTAGCAAGTTGCCAATAGAAATTTTTAAAATATTAGGAAATAGGCACTAGAAAATAAAAAAAAATTGGGCACAAAAATAACTGATGGTGGCCAGAGTAAGAGGATATGAAATGCACAGCTAACAAGAAGAGGACTTCTGGAAAATAGGAATTTACTGACATCTTAAATAAAACTGAGCGTTAAGGAGGCTTTTTTGAAGGCATTTATCTGAGTGTAGCTTTGTACAGAAGTGAAATGTGGACTTTTAGGAGGTTAGGCAAGAAGATGATAGAAGCGTTTGTACTGTGGTACTGCAGGAGGAAGTTGAAGAGTAGGTGGGTCGATCGAGTAACTAATGAGGAGATACTGAATCGGACTGTAGAAAAAATATACCGTGACCAAAAGAAAGGATCAGTTGATAGGATACTTCCTGAGGCATCAACGAAATGTCAATTTAGTAGTGGAGGGAACTGTACTGGGTAAATATTTTAGCGCAAGAGCAAGGATTAAATACAGTAAGCAGTTTCAAACGGAGTAGGTTACAGCAGTTGTTCAGAGACGAAGTGAGTTGCACACTACAGTATGGAGAGCTACTTCAGGGCAGTCTTCGGACTGAATAACACCGCTGCCGCAGCCACAACCACCATCATCATCACCACCTACAACAACACTTCCCCCAGGAAGCCTTACCACGTGAAGAACCGTATAAGTGACGATCAAAAACTTTCCGTTCAAATGCCACACGAACGGCTTGCCTATATGCTGGTGCTTATATAACCGCATTGGGGTCACCCTGGGTTGCATATACGCTGTAGCAACGCCCTCAAACGGAAACTGTTTTATCGTCGCTTGTACAGGATGTTCGGAAATTCTCATTACATACTTCTGGTTCTTGCAAAGGGGAGTGAGTTCACAATACTTCGAACGGGAACACATGTCCCAAGCCGCAGCCGTGGCCGAGCGGTTCTAGGCGCTCCAGTCCGGAACGGCTCTGCTGCTATGGTCGCAGGTTCGAATCCCGCCTCGGGCATGGATGAGTGTGATGTCCTTAGATTAGATAGGTTGAAGTAGTTCTACGTCTAGGGAACTGATGACCTCAGATGTTAAGTCCCATAGTGCTCAGAGCCATTTGAACCATGTCCCAAAACGTCCCATTTCCGTGTTACAGCCGTCTGAGAACATGTTTGCTAGGTAGGTACGCAACAGGGTAGTCATATTGGGGGGTGATTACGTCGAACCAGCTGATATCATAGGACTTCTATTGTACCTCTCTAACCTGGTTCGAGCCTCTTTCACGTGTCTACGAGTGTTACAGCAACATGGTTGTGTACACGTTTGTAGAACACACCGACATATACCTTTTGAGTAGCGAAATTCACGGTTGCTCGTCGCCATACTCCACACCGTCCGACATCATTGCATACTCTTTTCTCCACAATGACGCAACGGCTTCGAAAAAGGTACCTGTGCTGTCATCAGGCGTGACTGTAGCGTTCCAAGGAGACGCCACACATTCGAATTGGAAGAGGCCGTACTGTATCACGTTGAAGACAACCCATCAACTAGTAGGCGAACTGGGTGTTGTGTGATGTCCTTAGGTTTAAGTAGTTCTAAGTTCTAGGGGACTGATGACCATAGATGTTAAGACGCATAGTGCTCAGAGCCATCTGAACCATTTTTTAGTAGGCGAACAATTTATTTGGCTATTGATGTGTAGCAGTGTAAAGCAACTGATGTAGTTGTTCACGGCTCATCAATTACTTGTAAAAGTGGTCACGGAACCCACATGTTTTTATGTAGCAGAAGCACGGAAACGGTATGTTTCCGAACGTGGGCTCCAAATAAAACAATTATCTACTCATTCTCCTTTACAAGCCCTATAATTTTGTAATCGGAATTTCTGAACACCCGGTAAAACGGGCAGTCAAATGAAAACGAAAGAGGTGAAAAAAGTAAGTAAACTACTTGTTATTTCATGAGTAATTACCATAATTGTTAATATACTTAGCCCCCCCCCGCTCACCCCCTCCGCGGGACATAAGACGATCATTGCCTCCATGAAAAAATGTTTCCGTTTGTCTACAGAACCATGACTGCTCTTAAACCGTAGCAAAATGTCATTCTACGGATCTCCAAAGATATGGAAACCACATTGGTAGTGTTTTGAGGATGTGTCAGGGCTTCCCAGCGAAACTTCTGCAGCGTACTCGAAACAACCTTCGCAGTATGTGGGCGGGCATATTATTGACAGGCTTAAACTACCCTTTACTTTCCTATAAAGGGTAACTGTTGACTGAGCTCAAGTATCGTATTTAAAATAATGTCGCTTACAAATTCTACATACAAACCAGTCTTAACAACGTAGTACTAACTTTATTCTTAGCGGTTCTAGGCGCTACAGTCTGGAACCGCGTGACCGCTACGGTCGCAGGTTCGAATCCTGCCTCGGGCATGGAAGTGTGTGGTGTCCTTAGGTTAGCTAAGTTTAAGTAGTTCTACGTTCTAGGCGACTGATGACCTCAGATGTTAAGTCCCATAGTGCTCAGAGCCATTTTTTTCTAACTTTATCACGACGAAGTTAAAAATATTTCGAAATGGTCCGGAGTGGCTACGCAGTCAGTTCGCGAACTAGGATATTGAGACGGAGTGATGTCTTTCATAGATCATCGTATGGAGGTTCGTCGCGATAGGCTCCGTTCCAGTTCCATGCCACGTATTCCTGAAACAACTATATGACAAGAGATATGTATAGGATGCAGCCTCACCCTGAGTTTCCAGAAGAGTCTGTGATTTATTTCCTTCATATTACTCAGTTATATTCCTAATATTTCACAATACTATTAAAGGCGTCGTTTCATCCCATACATTTCCCCATCCTAACATTTCATGTGTAATTTAACAATAAGACTAACATAATGACTACTTCTTTATCATTATTCTGCCAACAAAAGGAAGCGGGAAGACATAGTATGTACAGATTGCCCAGTAGCCGGGCGGGATTAGCCGAGCGGTGTAAGGTGCTGCAGCTATGGACTGTGCGGCTGGTCCCGGCGGAGGTTCGAGTCCTTCCTCGGGCATGGGTGTGTGTGTTTCTCCTTAGGATAATTTAGGTTAAGTAGTGTGTAAGCTTAGGGATTGATAACCTTAGCAGTTAAGTCCCATAAGATTTCACGCACATTTGAACAACTTTTTTTTTCTGGCCAGTGCTTCACGAGTACGTGGATACACAGAGCTGAATGACGGTTTTTCAAATTGTCAAAAGAGGTGATATTGCAGGTTGTTTCGACCACGCTGGGAAGTCCTTACACATCTTCCTTACAGCTGAGATCTCTCTCCATGCGATTTCCCTATCTTTGGAACTCTGAAGAAAGAGATTCGTGATGGCCGATTTGCGTGAGACGAAGAGATGCGCGCATGGGTACAACCATGTTTCCGTAGGCAACCGTAAACATTTCCATGAAGGCACTGGCTGCCTTGTCTCGCAGTGGGGTAAATGTATTGTTAGTTACGGTGATTACTTTTGAAACAATACGTAGTTTACTGACATTGTTTACATCTGTCGCGTTTTCATTTGAGTCCCACTTACTTAGAGACAGTTTGTGAAGTTTGGAAAGTAAAGGAGGAGTATTGACGTTAAGTGAAGCTCTGAGGCGGGTAGTGCGTCAAGTCTGGTCGTCTCAACCTCCGAAGGGTATATAGTTAGTGGTTCGAGTTCCGATCCGGTACATTTTTATTCATGCAGAGTGAAAGATTCATTCTCAAAGAGCAGCTTCCTTGTGTGAGGCAGGGTGCACTATGAATTTTGGTTCTCTTCGTTTTGTTTTAGGGATTACATCGAAGCGAGCAGAGTCGATACAAGAATAAAGACTGGTTCAAGAGTTGGGATAAATACAAAAGGTCGTGTGCTGAGATTCGATTTCAAACAGAACAATTCCTAATAGCACCAAAAGGGCACGTCTACAAAACCAACAGGTTTCCCGTTGATCGGGGTTCGTTAATTTTGGGCTATCGGGACGCAATATCGGTTTCACGGTAGGCCGCGCGGCGCAGGCCAAATTGTAAACTAATTACATCCTTTGAGTCAGATTAATAACCACTCTCGATATACACCTCTGCCTTCCAGCCCAGAGATGCTAACTGCGGACTGGATTTAATTACGACCGATTCTACGGTTAGCTAACGCTCAGTTTATTAGGTCAATTTATATTGGTCTCGGCATCTCTGGCGTGAACGGAGTTTCCAGGTTTTCAGTCGTTAATAAATGTTCCCCTATGTGATCGATACCCATGACTCACTTAGCGTTCGTGACTGAGTAAAAATATTTTCACGAAAGTTCTGTGGTGGAGAAGGTTACTTTTTCTCCGGCGTTATTATGTCACAGACTGAACAAGCACAGAGTTAACGGTTCTTTGTTATGGGGACACTTACGAGAATTTGCATTGATCGAATAAGAAGTAAACAACTGAACGAGAGAAAATCTTACGCTCCTATGCAATTGCATCTAAGGATACATGATTGACACAGCGTATGGCATCAAAGGGCACAAGCCCGGCGCCACAAAATTGTGTGTTCGTAAGCTTTGGCGACCGGAGTCAGACTGCATAAAATTCTTCTCGGATGCAAAAAGCGTTATATAGTATCACACAGCCTGATGGAAGCAACATAAATATTGGACGAATCGTTGGTTATGGGTTTTTAGAATAGCACATAGACCGAAATTGCTACACCTCTTATTTAGAAATACGAATTGTTTCTGTTGAATTACTTTCCAGTTTCCGTTATTATACTGGGAGTGCGAGTATCAAATGTCTCACTGCAAAAAAGCTGAGTAGTTTTTCTTTGGGACAGTGACAACTTGAAATGCATCAAAGAGAATCTCGCAGACGAGTCACAGAAGTTTCGTACACTGGAAGCATTATGTATTCTGATGCAAAATAAAGTGGCCGCTAGATACTAAGCATGGCCCACAGCGAATGGATAAATTAATATAGTATATGACAGGCATTAGTTACAGAAAGATAATGAAAATTAAACGGGCAGTCGAGTGATAAAATGTGGTACAAAGAGTAGGCGAAGAAATACGTCTCTCGTAAACTTATGGTACATCTGAGAGTAATGGAGTTGGGTCTAAAAAAGCAGGAGACTATATATGTTGGAAGGATAAAAGAAGATGATAACAGAAGGTAAAACAGATTGCTGGGTCCGCAGCTCGTGGTCGTGCGGTAGCGTTCTCGCTTCCCGCGCCCAGGTTCCCGGGTTCGATTCCCGGCGGGGTCGGGGATTTTCTCTGCCTCGTGATGACTTGGTGTTGTGTGCTGTCCTTATGTTAGTTAGGTTTAAGTAGTTCTAAGTTCTAGGGGACTGATGACCATAGATGTTAAGTCCCATGGTGTTCAGAGCAATTTGAACCATTTTTTGAACAGATTGCTGACGATGAGGATCGAGTTGCTCTGAAGAGCTAAGAATATGTCTGATGGCATCATAATAGTAAAAAGGTTTTCTGAAAGTAATGTGTTACGATGACCTCGTCTAGATGTAGCAAAAACAGTAAAAAATATTTTATTTTTGTGTCTATAGTTTAGACACTCACGTATTTTCTGCCGGCGGTCGTTTAGTGCTTTTTGATATTTCACCAGGACTTCACTGTCTGGCATTGGTAGTTGTTGTGGTTGTTGTTATTGGGTTATTTTTGATGTTGTTCTGCTGCTGTTGTTGTTGTTGTTGAAGTGGCGAGTGATTTCATTCATCCTCTGATGTAAGCATGGCAGGAGACGATCACCTCTACCATCAACTCATTATGTTCCATGGGAGAAGACCTTGACGGCGGTGGTTTTAACAAAATCAAGGTTCTCACGGTGGAATACAAGCAATCTGGCGCTCGCACAGCCTCTGAGGTGGGGGATAGCAAAAGACGGGTGCACATGAAGTGACCGCAATCAAAACTGGCTGACATTACACGTTGCTGCGATCAATAGAGCTAACATCTGAAGTATGCCAGTCACATTTACAGCTGGAACTACGGGATGGTTAAAATTACAGCACATCTACTCGGGGAGGTCCTGCTTGGGCTATAGTTATAGTATGGCAGTGGAACATGGTACATAATGTGAATGCTTTTTCTACCATAATTCGGTTCCGCAATAACTTTATCAAGTTTCTCTGGTGTGCCGTAATTACTACCCACACAGGACCCCTGTAATCAGCTGCACTGCAATTACAGGCACCTGATACATCTATATTGTGCTATCATGTATCGATGCCACCCGATGGCGTCGCGAAATTGACAACAGAGATGCAATTTTCCGTCAGATGCCGATAACGGTCGAGTGGGGTTCGGCGGACCCAATGGAGCGCGCCTACTGAGCCATACCCCCAGTGGCTCTGGACTACAAGCGCCATCTGGTGCTGCAATAGAGGAGGGCCGAGGCGGACAGGCCGCGGCGCGGACGTCACGAAGTTAGGCCTGACTCTCTCGCGCTCTCAGCTCAGCAGACAAACTACGCTTCTGCAACTGTTAACTCGCAATTCCATGTTTATCTACATATGAGAAGTGCATCTTCTGCTGTGAATCCGCTATTATGGAGTCTTATTGTTTATTAGAACTACAACGATCTAAAGTCCATATGCCTAATAATAATTTGTTACGGCTGTACTGGGTATAATACAATTTTACCGGTTGGACGAGGCACGACACCTTGTATGGAACGAGGACTGTTAAGTAGTGGAAACTAAATGCTATAAACGAACTGTTATACCATTTTCGCAGAGCATAGATCGGAAATTAGAGCCACCGTACCGTCGTGTAGTTTATACTCCGCAAGCCACCCAACGGTGTGTGGCGGAGGGCACTTTACGTGCCACTGTCATTACCTCCCTTTCCTGTTCCAGTCGCGTATGGTCCACGGGAAGAACGACTCCCGAAAAGTCTCCGTGCGCGCTCGAATCTCTCTGATTTTACATTCGTGATCTCCACGGGAGGTATAAGTAGGGGGAAGCAATATATTCGATACCTCATCCAGAAACGCACCCTCTCGAAAGCTGGACAGCAAGCTACACCGCGATGCAGAGCGCCTCTCTTGCAGAGTCTGCCACTTGAGTTTGCTAAACATCTGCGTAACGCTATCACGCTTACCAAATAACCCTGTGACGAAACGCGCCGCTCTCCTTTCGATCTTCTCTATCTCCTCTGATCAGTAAGACTCTATAAAAGCAGATTCCAGTAGAATATGCAATTCTCGTTGGTACGTAAACACTTAGTTACTAGTTAACACGATAAGAAAGGCATTTCGTCTGCTGAGCTGAGTGAGCGAGCTAGCTCAGACCTACCCTCGTGACGAACGCGCCGCAGCCTGTCTTTCTCGTAGGCATCGAGGAGGGCCTGTGGTAGCCGCTCAACCGGCTTGCACTTGGATTCTCCTGTGACGCCATCGTTGGTGTTTAATTTATGGGGAGTCATCCTTGTTCACTTTGTAATAGCTGGACTCTGTTTCTGCGTTGTGTAATGAATATTTGTACTCTAGGAAAAATACAAGATAAGTAAATCTTCTATTTAGTATGTTAACTTTTTCACGAATCGTTTCTGCTTCTACAACGACAGCTGTAGCCCATCTCTGCTTACCACTGAATACAAAGTCTCACACGAAGTATCATATACTCTGCAAGCCACATTATCATTATTGGTGGAGAGTACCTTACACACTACTGTAACTTCCGCCCTTTCCTCTTCAGTCACGAATGGTCTGCACGAAGAACGAATGCTAGTAAGCCTCCACATGGGCTCGAACATCTCTAATTGTTTCTTTATTGTTCTTTTCGCGAAACATGTGTGGGAGGAAGCAATAGACTGACTGCTCTTGGAATTTTAACAGCAAACCATATCATAGTGAATACTGTCTCTCTTGAACTGACAGCATCTCCCGCTTAGCAAATGAAACTGTAATGAAATGCACTGCTGTTATTCTGCTCTGTTTCTTCTCTCAATCCTGTCTGGTGCGGATACAAGACTGATGACCAATACTCCGGTATGTGTCGAATAAGGATGGACAACGCTTCCTGGCCGCACGGGCTTAGCCAAGCGGTCTAAAGCGCTGCAGTCATGGACTGTGCGGCTGGTCCCGGCGGAGGTTTGAGTCCTCCCTCGGGCATGGGTGTGTGTGTTTGTCCTTAGGATAATTTAGGTTAAGTGGTGTGTAAGCTTAGGAACTGATGACCTTAGCAGTTAAGTCCCATAATATTTCACACACATTGAACGTTTTAACAACGCTCCCTGAAGATACTTCCAGTGAATGTTTGTCTGTCATCTGTCGTAACTGCGATTAGTTTTTTGCGGTCGTTACACATTAAATCTTTCTGTACACATCGACCTATTACTTAATAGTATCATTGCTTTCAGTGTGTATTCGGTAACCATGTAATGATACGGTAATGGGTCTTTCTGCTTATTTATGCTCAATGTTATATTTATGTCTGTTACATTTGAATGTGCTGACTGCCAACCCGTGCACCAAGTTTCGATTCTCCGAAGGTCCTCCTCCCTCTTGCTACATTTTCTAGCGATGCTACTTGTCTGTATAATAGGAGACTACAAAAAGCCTCAAGGAACTCCGACGTACCAGGATGGTTTTCGTGAAAGATTCTGGTGGATACAGAGAAGTGAGGTAATCCTGTGAGATATTCCTTTTGCCCTACTGATATAAATACGTTGTCCCCCACATATCAACTATCAGTAACTTAATTCAAGATAGGTGGAAGGACAGCATCGGTCGCAAATTTTTAATCTGTCTATTGCTGATTGATTTCAGCTACTGTGTATTTACCTTCAGTGCAATTACATCCAATCACGATGACTTATCACACATAAAATAGCAAATGGTACCACACTGAGATTACAAATAACAGTTCACCTTTTCTGTAGTGCCAATGTTCAACTTTTATCAGTAATGTCAATGCGGTAACAAGTGCAATTTTATTTACGATGAGTCATCATGCCTTGGATATAACAGCACTGAAAATGGCCACACAGTAGCTGAAATCGACCTGCAATAAACAGATTCAAAATTTACGACGAATGCTGCCATTCCTCCTGTCTTGGATCTCATTAATAGGGCCGGGGAGCACAATGTCCCTAATAGAAAGAAAACTGACTAATTCAATTTGTCATGAGATTATTTTTATGTTAGTGACCAGGTAAGAACCAGGTGTCGCCCGGCTGCGTATTTATTCCAGTCCTCTGTTAGTCCATTTTCTCCTTCCTCTTCTGTCCATCTTCCTACCCCCTACTCCAATTCCATCTCCACCCCTCTTTGCCCGTCTCCTCCCCACTCTCTGTGACAATCTCCTCCCTCCTCTCTTCCCCCCCCCCCCCCCCCAACACATACACACTTAGTATTTCTTTCAGATCGTAGCTAATATGTATATCAGTTTTGATTAAAACCTTTCCACGGGTTTTGGATAAGTTTTTTACATGTTTATGACGACGTATATCCTGAAGTATGTTTTGCACTATGAAATATTTTTCTACATACATTCAGCGGCTATGCGAAATGGGTTGCAAACAGAATTAGTAGCAAAGAAGTAAAAACCTTAAATGCCATGCATAATGCGGCAGTTTCTCACTACCTCATTGTTTATGACGTCACATCTTCTGAACTATGTGCCGTACAATGATGTAATTTTTTGGAACATTCAGCGGTATATATGAATACTGTCTGCAAAATGTGTCACGAATACAGTTAGTAGTAGAGAATTAAAACGTCATGCTCCATGCGCCAGTTTTACTGCATGAACAGTGAAATTGTAAGAAGCGACAAGCTTTTTTCCTTTCATCATTTTGTGAGAGTCGTCAGCGAGAAGTGTCGTAAATGCTTTAAATTACGTGTAAGGATTCTTGCAAGACAGTAATAACTGTCATTCTCATATAATGGATGAATAATTTATGGGTATTCGTGGGCTACACTGCTTTTTCACCCCCACTCCTTTGATAGAGTGGTTGTTCTTACGCTCACAGCGATTTTTTCCAGACAGTAAGTGATGCATATGTATGAGCTTCGATTGAAATCGGACCAGTAGTTTAGGAGGAGAAGTGGAATATGCATACATACATACTCGTACATACGTTCATCCACTTTTATAATCAGTACGTATTTGGCAATAGTGTATTTGCTTTTGGTGCTTCCTACTTCGATGCCGTCCTCTTCAACGTACTAGCTTCCACACCCAGCTCCTCAGACAATGCCGAGGAAAGTCGTGTAGCCGGTGTTGGCTGCAGATTCCGGCGGTGTATTCCATGTGAGTCGGAGCGTACGAAGGGATCGCCAAGTAGACGCGACTCCTTAACGAACCCTTCGCATCCGCCAGCCAGCCATTCATCATAATGTCCGAGCGTGCCCTCGGTGGCCACGACGATCTCTACCGCGGCTCCGGCAGCGTCCGGCAGTGGCTCATACAGCAGTGGCAGTCGGCCGTTGCATACAATACTGATAGCATCTGCAGGCTGTAAAAACGAGTAAGAGGATGCGCACTCCGCAAGGCAGACGCTAACGAATTTAACCTCTGACCATCCCAAGGCGTCTTTCGTCTTGCTGTACGGAAACGTAGACACAAGAAAAGGAACAGTTGGTGTACAGGTGCAGAAACGTTGTGTATTTATGGAAAACATTTTTTAAGATAACCTGACAATCCACGTCAACACTGTTAACAACGAAGCTTTAGAACGGTTATTTCCAACGCCAACTGTAGCTACGGACCCGACAATAAAATGCGTCTTGAAAAGTAACGGAAGATTTCAAGAATGTAAAAATATTTAAACTGGCAATAGTTAACAACAAGCATCTAATCAGTGGAGCCCGGCGGTAGTCTTTGTAAAAGATTAATATTTTTGTGCTGGATGTTACGTATAAAGAGGAATATGCGATATTAGTCGTCGGCTTCGACCGGTGACGTAGTGACTATGCGACAAACGTCATAAACAATAGCGCAGTTATTATGTCATACAAAAGGTTAAGCGAAGACCAGTTCAAATTACAACTATTCTCACCAATCGTAAACTGACGGGAAAAAAATTACAACATTAAAAAATAATTAACATAGAGTAATGAAATTTCGAGGATACATTTGTCTAGGTAACACACTTGAGTGGTGAACATCGCAAGATCACAGGTTAATGTACGCACGAGATAAGACATTGCAAATGAGAAATGTTGGTACATTAATAACCGGTGTAATCGCTAAAATGTTGAATGCAAGCATGCAAACGTGCATGACTTCTGTTGTACTGGTGCCGGATGTGGGATAGAGTTTCATGCCTGTAGCACTTGGTCGGTCAATACAGGGACGGTTAACGCTGATTGTGGATGACGCTGGAGCTCTCATCCGATAATGTCCCGATGGCCGGTGTGGCCGTGCGGTTCTAGGCACTTCAGTCTGGAACCGCGTGACCGCTACCGTCACAGGTTCGAATCCTGCCTCGGGCATGGCTGTGTGTGATGTCCTTAGTTTAGTTAGGTTTAAGTAGTTCTAAGTTCTAGGGGACTGATGACCATAAATGTTGAGTCCTATAGTGCTCAGAGCCATTTGAACCATTTTTTCGATAATGTCCCAAACGGATCCAGCGGAGACAGTTCTGGTTGTAAGAAGGTTGTTTATGTTTTTATGTTGGTAACGCCACGTAGCACTCTGTATGAAAATCACTAACTGCGCTGTGTGTAGTCTATGGCCGGTTGGACTCAATGTTGGAATATTCGCTTGTGTAGTGTTGGGCAGTTGGATGGGAACAGCGCGTAGCGTGCGCAGTTGGAGGTGAGCCGCTAGCACTGGAGGACGTCGAGAGAGAGATGCCAGAGTTTTGAGAGGTCACTATAAGCGGACGATCTCGACGAGTGTCCGCCAGAAAAAGTAAATTTGTAAAGATGGATGTCATGAATTGAGAGACACATATGTATGATGAGTTTTGAACATTATTAAGGTAAATACGTTGTTTGTTCGCTATAAAAATCTTTCATTTGCTAACCATGCCTATCAGCAGTTAGTGACTTCAGTAGTTAGAATCTTTTATTTAGCTGGCAGTATTGGCGCTCACTGTATTGCAGTAGTTCGAGTAATGAAGATTTTTGTGAGGTAAGTGATTCATGAAAGGTACAGGTTATTGTTAGTCAGAGCCATTCCTTTGTAGGGATTATTGAGAGTCAGATTGCGTTGCGCAAAAAATATTGTGTGTCAGTTTAGTGATGATCAGAATAAGGAAAGAGAAAATTGTTTGAGTATGTTGAGTTCTGCTCAGCTGTTTGAAAATCAAATAACCCAAGAGGTTTACGAGCGCCGTAATTCATAATTTTTCTAAGGGGACGTTTCATGGTGTTCGAGCAAGCCAAAGCAACACGCCGACGCTCTGTAGAGCACAACAGCGGTATATGGGCAAGCGTTATTCTGTTGGAAAACACCCACTGGAACGCTGTTCATGAATGGCAGCACAATAGCTCGAATCACCAAATCGACGTACAATTTTCCAGTTAGGCTGTCTGGAATAACCACGAGAGAGGTCCTGATGTCATACGAAATCGTACTCCAAGTTCACATACAGTGTGTCTAGAACGCAGACAGGTTGAGTACACGTCCGCAGCTGGTCTCCTCCTAACCAATACACGCACATCGCCGTTACCGAGGCAGAACCAACTTTCACCAGAAAACGCAACAGACCTCCAGCAACCAATCCCGTAACTTACCCTGAAAAACCCTTACAAGCTTTTCAGACTGTTTGTGATCACTCACCTAAGATACGACAGGCGAATTTTCTTTGGTGTTTCGACAGATATCTGCAGTTTCGTTTTTGCGATGTGTAGGTGGAATGAGCCCAAACAAATACTGCTCGTTAAGTATCTCATGAGATGTCCAGTGTCGAAGGAAAACGTCGGTTTGTTTCCCCCTACAAATAAAATGATTTTTAAATCGGAAATTTACATGCCCGTTGGACAGAGTTGTCCCAGATTAGTCCAATGCTATATTCATTTTATTGATTTTAACAGAGGCAGTAGAACACGATGAATAACCAGTACGCAAGCAGCGACAGCACCGCACTGGCCCCGCGCTAACGCAGTGCAGCAGCACTGCTCCATCGCCGCTGGAATTCTATATTATTCTTCGTGTTGCACTGTCCCTGTTAATACATGCCAATAAAACTACTATCGCACTAAACTAATTTCGGACCGATCTGACGAATGAGCAAGGAGAATTCCGATTTCAAAATCATTTTATTTTTAGTTAGACAAGTTCTTCGAAACGGCATCTCATGACAGACTCAATAAGCAGTGTTTATTTGAGCTCATTCCAGCTATACATTGCAAGAATGAAATTTTAAGTATCTGCTGAAACTCCAGAGAAAATGCGCCGGACGAATCACGGAAGAGACACCCTGTACGTATTGGCTAAAAAAAAAAAAAGATCTCTTACTGAACAAGTGCTCATAGGTCTTCCGGTTTTCATTTTTTTACTGGATATTTCTTATTGTTCTCGTCCATACTACCACCTTTCAAATTATAGAATACAAAAGGCTTGAAGAAGTGGAAGATATGTTTTTCATAGTATCGAAGGTTAACAAGTGCTCATAAGCTCTTAAGGTGTGCATTTTTAGAGTCCATGTTTACTAAACAGGTTTTCTTGTTTTGAGGTAAGAAACCTGGCCCTAATGATTGTCGGTGGTCTTTCTGAGGTTCCAATACAAATACCAGGTGGCCCACTCACGCCGTCCCCCGTTGACCTCAGTTAATCCCGGATACCACAGACGCCGGAAGGTTGGCTTAAGCAGAAGACTGACGGCGACTACACACCATTGAAGACTGGACCCTGCTAAACTTAAGACCAGCGCTTGAAATCAGGCAGTTTACTGCTGTAACTGATCCTATGGCTCGCTGCTAGAAAACATGCCTGCTGTAGGAGGAATTCTGGGTTCGATTCCTGGGCTCGAGAAAGGTGTCTGTGTAGATGAATGGCAGTCCTTCACGAAAACATTATGCTCAATGGCCAAAGCATATTAATTATCTGTTTCAAGATATTTCACCATATGACACGTATTTATTAGCAACAAATAACACAACAACTCGTGCTGCACAGTTGGCAGTATTATAAAAACGCTATCATATCTTTGACTGCAATGAAGAACAATGAATATAATAAATGATGTTCCTTTAAACCTATGTTTTAGACTGATATATCTTTATAATTAATTACTCATAATGCAAATGTTCCAATGCATGTCCGCATTGTTGGGTGCATTGATGTAAGCGTCTCTCGGTATTAACGTGAAAACCTCTTAACATATTTGCGGAGACTGAAGCGCAAGCGTGTCGTATTCGTGTTTTTAACACGTCTGGATTTTCCGGTTCCGTTTTGAAAACTGTGACTTTGCTATAACCCCACAAGCAAAAAATCAAGAGCGTTAAACCAGGCGATCTCGCTCGCCATCGAATACATCGACCATGATCTATCCACCGTTCGGTGTGCACGTTGTTGAGATATTTCCTAAACCCTCAACCATCGTTCTGAAACCATTGTCTGACAGCTAACTGAAGTCTGATGTCTTCTAGGGGATGCCCAAGATTCAGCTCATCCTGCAGGAACAGCAAATACAGTCGAGCAGTTAGCCTGGGAGCCAAATAAACTGGTCCAATGACGTGGTCTCCAAGAACGTCGCACCATACCTTATCAACCCGATGCACGTGCATGTGATGTGGTCGTCAGTAGCGAGGATTTGCAGGAACCCAGGAAAGTTGACTGTGTTTATGGGGAATGGCGTCACTGGCGAAAAAGCACTGACCACCCCATAAAACCTGCCTGATGAAATCCGAATTTACGGCTACTTCATTTACGAGGCGTATGTAAAACAATACCCGGTCCTGGAAAACTTTTCTCTGTAACTGTTGGTTTTGGTGCAGCTTAAATGGATGCCGTTTTCCTTCCCCCAAAATCCTTTGTACCGAAGAACTCGATATCTCCAAATCTGATGCAGCTCTTCTTTGTCCTAATTACGATCAGAAATATATATTACTGGGCGAGATCTAATGACTTTCATAATATTACCGATAACGACCATAATATTATTATCAGTATAGGTGCAAGTAATACAGCAACCAAAATACAATAGCACGATAACACTTTCGTTAACACTACACTGTGAGTACGCGTTATTTAGATATGCTTATCCTGCGTGAGACGAGCTCCAAAATACTCAATAACGATACGGGCAACACCGCGTTCGTCGCGGATTAGTTTTTCCACGATAGGTTGTGTCTGGAAAGCTCCCTGGGTTCTTAAATGCACCTCTGTGAGTTTAAAGACGTACACAGAAGGTACACGTCGCCTTGGAACACGTTGTGAATACGGCCTACCAGCCTCAGCTGCATTGCGCTGCGTCTCCCTGTAGATCAGTGCCATATCGGTGTGAGCTCCGCTAAAGTACGTTGCAGCTGGTGCCTTTCTGACTAAGACCTGACTTGAATTACAAACAGACGGCCATGCGACCTTATCAGAGCGGAACCAAGAGGGAAACGCTAGAAGAAGATGGTGGCGCAGCTTGCTAGAGGTTCGCTTGTACGTGCACTTCCCCTTTGGACAGCGGTGACGAAGCAAGCCTTCTTGCACTAACGTATGCCGGGAACATAAAACTACAGAAGACGGCTTGCATGGGCCAGCTGGGAAATAACACATCCATTCGGATGCAAATACACTCTTGGAAATTGAAATAAGAAACCGTGAATTCATTGTCCCAGGAAGGGGAAACTTTATTGACACATTCCTGGGGTCAGATACATCACATGATCACACTGACAGAACCACAGGCACATAGACACAGGCAACAGAGCATGCACAATGTCGGCACTAGTACAGTGTATATCCACCTTTCGCAGCAACGCAGGCTGCTATTCTCCCATGGAGACGATCGTAGAGATGCTGGATGTAGTCCTGTGGAACGGCTTGCCATGCCATTTCCACCTGGCACCTCAGTTGGACCAGCGTTCGTGCTGGACGTGCAGACCGCGTGAGACGACGCTTCATCCAGTCCCAAACATGCTCAATGGGGGACAGATACGGAGATCTTGCTGGCCAGGGTAGTTGACTTACACCTTCTAGAGCACGTTGGGTGGCACGGGATACATGCGGTCGTGCATTGTCCTGTTGGAACAGCAAGTTCCCTTGCCGGTCTAAGAATGGTAGAACGATGGGTTCGATGACGGTTTGGATGTACCGTGCACTATTTAGTGTCCCCTCGACGATCACCAGAGGTGTACGGCCAGTGTAAGAGATCGCTCCCCACACCATGACGCCGGGTGTTGGCCGTGTGTGCCTCGGTCGTATGCAGTCCTGATTGTGGCGCTCACCTGCACGGCGCCAAACACGCATACGACCACCATTGGCACCAAGGCAGAAGCGACTCTCATCGCTGAAGACGACACGTCTCCATTCGTCCCTCCATTCACGCCTGTCGCGACACCACTGGAGGCGGGCTGCACGATGTTGGGGCGTGAGCAGAAGACGGCCTAACGGTGTGCGGGACCGTAGCCCAGTTTCATGGAGACGGTTGCGAATGGTCCTCGCCGATACTCCAGGAGCAACAGTGTCCCTAATTTGCTGGGAAGTGGCGGTGTGGTCCCCTACGGCACTGCGTAGGATCCTACGGTCTTGGCGTGCATCCGTGCGTCGCTGCGGTCCGGTCCCAGGTCGACGGGCACGTGCACCTTCCGCCGACCACTGGCGACAACATCGATGTACTGTGGAGACCTCACGCCCCACGTGTTGAGCAATTCGGCAGTACGTCCACCCGGCCTCCCGCATGCCCACTATACGCCCTCGCTCAAAGTCCGTCAACTGCACATACGGTTCACGTCCACGCTGTCGCGGCATGCTACCAATGTTAAAGACTGCGATGGAGCTCCGTATGCCACGGCAAACTGGCTGACACTGACGGCGGCGGTGCACAAATGCTGTGCAGCTAGCGCCATTCGACGGCCAACACCGCGGTTCCTGGTGTGTCCGCTGTGCCGTGCGTGTGATCATTGCTTGTACAGCCCTCTCGCATTGTCCGGAGCAAGTATGGTGGGTCGGACACACCGGTGTCAATGTGTTCTTTTTTCCATTTCCAGGAGTGTAGTTTTTAATATATTGACTTAAGTTTCGAAACCTCTAAGGACGTCTTCATCAGAATGAACCATAAAATAATACATAGAAAAATAAGCTTGACAAATACAGTAACAAAAATTAAAAGTGCCATAATATAGTAAGATTTCTTACGTAAAGCTATATTGCGAGAAGATCATAGTCAAAGATCCGAGAAAACATGCTCAAGGCAAATTTCAAAACTGTTCCTGCATTCAGTACGTATATCTTGCAATGAACATCAGACTGGTCGGCCCGGTGGCTTACATTGCTGCTACGAAAACGGGGCACATGCTGCGCCTCCTATCGGATCAGGGGCGCGGACAGTGACACATGCCCATTTGAGACGTTGTAACAGAAGTAATCTAATTAAACAGTTAATTACAAAAACAAAATTTAAAGGATAAGAGCTTAACGTATTTTTGAAAGTACAAAGTAGTCAAGCAAATTAAGAATAACTGTAAGGTTTTACAGACATGTCCATTACATAAAGTACAGAATACTATAGACTATTTACACAAACAGCTGCACTGTCCGAAAAACTGCATGAAGGACACTATATGGTATTTGAAGAAAAAGATGTTTTGAAACTAGAGGCAGCAAAACAAAGCGAAAACAAAAGAATCAAAATTCCACGAGTAGTGGATTAAAGCCATCGAAAAAAAAAACTGTTACGTAATTGTAACTATTCGTTGAGGATGACACCATCGTTCTTAGAAATATTCTTGGAAACTTCAAGCTCTTTGAGTACGTCTAGCCTGTGACCTGCATTTTCCTTATGTAAAAGGGGAATTTCTTCAACTTATTTCGGTTTGTGTACAGAAATTTACAAGTGGTCAGCAAAAGTGGAATTATTACCAGTGCCTCTTTTTGAGAATAAATGTTCCTTATATCTAACACTGAAAGATCTTCCAGTTTGTCCCATATAACAAACTCGACACGTATCACAAGCGATTTTGTAATCTCCTGAACTGTTTGTAGGTACAGTCGTGGACTTAAGATTATGAATAAGATTTTTCTGCAAGTTATTGTTAGCAGTAAAGGCAACTTTGCATCTATATTTTTTAGCTAGAAGACGACGCATTCTATAAGATATAAAACCCAAAAAAGGAATCAAAAATTTTTTTACTCTCGTTACTCTCAGAAACAGCAATAATGTCTAAAGTACATGTAGTTGAAGATGTTTTCATCTAACGACGAATCATAACCTTTATGAACTGCAATATTTGTTGTTAAATTTATATCCTTATTAAGCTTTATTGGTCTCAATGATATAGAAAATACACCGTGTATTAGTGGTTCAAATGGTTCAAATGGCTCTGAGCACTATGGGACTTAACATCTGTGGACATCAGTCCCCTAGAACTTAGAACTACTTAAACCTAACTAACCTAAGGACATCACACACATCCATGCCCGAGGCAGGATTCGAACCTGCGACCGTAGCAGTCGCGCGGTTCCGGACTGAGCGCCTGAACCGCTAGACCACCGCGGCTGGCGTGTATTAGTGGATTTTCGATAAACATCGAAAGAAATTCTGTAGTTGTCTATGGAAAACTAAGGTTCAAGTAATGTAGCTGACGATTATTATTTTGTAATTCACAAGTGAAGATGATATTTTTCATGAAGACTATTAAAAATTCAAAGGAATTATTCAGTACCAACTACGTACCGAGAAATCAAAATACCCAGATAGCAGCTGAAAATTTATGGAAGAATTTTTCTTCCAGCGTATTAATGAAAGCCGGCCGCTGTAGCCGAGCGGTTCTAGGCGCTTCAGTCCGGATCCGCGCTGCTGCTACGGTCGCTAGTTCAAAAGCTGCGTCGGGCATGGATGTGAGTGATGTACGTAGGTTAGTTAGGTTTAAGTAGTTCTGAGTCAAGGGGACTGATTACCTCAGATATTAAGTACTATAGTGCTTAAAGCCATTTTATTAATGAAAATATCGGCCAAGATTCCTGCCAGTGGATAACGCATTGCCAGGCTGTCAGACTGTTGCTGTAATTTGCTATTGAAAACAAAATGGTTGTATTTCACTACTATTCTTAGCAAGCGAATTAAGTCAGTGATTTGATCATAAGAAATATCTTTTTTTAGAAGTACGTAGGTTTTTTTCAACGATGTCAATAGTTATTTGAACAGGTACATTTGTATATAAGTTACTAATAACTAGTGAAAACAATTTATTAGTCTGTTCACGCTGCAGATCTTTCATTTCATTGACTAGGTTTTGATGACTGACGACAAAATAATTATTTCGAAAAACAAGGGACTTTTTTATTATATCGTGAAGAAACGTTCCTATCTCATGATGTGCACTGTTCATACTGCTCACATCCGGACGTATCGCATGGAGAATTATACGTGCCTTAAACTGGGAACACTTAATGAGGAGATAAATTTAATAAAAACTATTGCAGTTACAACAGTTATGATCCCTCGGTAGTTGAAAACATCTTCAAAGTGAAAACTGATGCTGAAGTGACTACTTTAGGCATCAGTACTGTTTCGAATAGTGATGAATATAAGAAAGGTTTTTGGATTCTATTTTTAGGTCCTATTTCTTGCAGAAATCGTCGTCTTCTAGTTAAAAAATATAGATGCAAAGTTGTCTTTTCTACTAACAATAACATGCAGAAAAATCTAACTGTTAGAGACTGCCAGGAGAGATAACACCACACATAGACGATGGAAAATCACATAGTGACACATGGTTGGAAATGCTTTCCTGTCGCAGTGACGACGATACAGAACACATGAAGGGAAAAACGCGAACTAGGTGATAAAACATGTTTATTGTGCTTAGTACAGCTGGGGTACGCCGTGAGTGGCGCAAAGTCAGATGATGCAGCATGTGCACGGTCTTTGCGGTGGCGCTGGCTGTGAAGTTTCGCCTGCCGACAGAGTGGAAGTAGGACAGTACGTTACACGAACGCGGTAGCTCATTGCTATGCATCTGCATAAGCGGCGGCTGACTGCAGCGGGCGAGGCGCACAGAGGTTGTACGCTCATTTTACCGCACGAGGTAAACTCCCTTTCTTTGCACACTTGCACAGTAAACTATCCGAAAGGGGACCCTTCAGCAAGAAGACACAACAATGTGAGAGAAAAAGGTGACAATGGCAAACAACGAGAAGGCTGTTCTGGGGCTGGCGCAGTACGCGGACGATGGCCAGTCATGTTGGTATTTACCACAGCAGCGTCTGGCGGTTCAAATGGCTCTAAGCACTATAGGACTTAACATCTGAGGTAATCAGTCCCCTACACGTAGAACTACTTAAACCTAACTAACCTAAGGACATCACACACATCCATGCACGAGGGAGGATTCGAACCTGCGACCGTAGCAGCAGCGTGGTTGCTGACTGAAGTGTCTATAACCGCTCGGCCACAGCGGCCGGCGCGCCTGGTGGAATTGCATGACAACCTCATGCACCCGCATCATACCCAGGGTAAGAATTCACTGGACGGAGAGGATTTTGCTCCCAAAAAGTGGTCTTTACGTGTCAGTAAAATTTTTCTGGGTTCGCGACCACATTGTCAAAAGGTAGAACTACCGAGGTTTCGGTCACTGTTGCAAGTGACCTCCTTCAGGGTATTTCTGTTTACTGCTGAATGAGGAAACTTTCTTATATACCTGCACACGTGGCTGTTATCTAATTCTGATAGGCTGTTAAGGATGAAGGGCAGGAATGTTCGAGGTACATACGGTACTAGAGCGCCTCAGCTGGCACTAGAAAGCACGAAAATAACGCCACGTTACAACAGTCGCCTGGTATTCCACTCATCGATTTCCACCAACCACAAGCAGTAATGCAAATACCAATCAAAACGTCGGGTTTCCACCAAAGAAAAGAAATAATAAAAACCCCAATAAAAAAATTTCTAACATCCCTCCCCTTCATCCTTAGCAGCCTATCAGAATTAGATAACTGCCACGTGAGCAGGTATATAAGAAACTAAAGTTTCCTCATTCAGCAGTAAACAAATACACCCTGAAGGAGGTCACTTGCATCTCTGACCGAAACGTTGGTGGTTTTACATATTGACAATGCGGTCACAACCCAGAAAAGATTTTACTGACTGTGAGAATGGGCTATGTTTATAGAACAGACCCCTGTCTTCCGGCCGCCTTGTTGTTCATCGATGTTGCCATCTTAAGGTCGTCCGGACGTCAAACGGACCGACTTGAAGCAGGAGAGGCGCCACACGATATTTTAATGTCCACTGTCTATACTTTTATAAATAAATTCATGAAACTCTGTCAGAATGACCAGGAAGGTCTATGGATACACACTAATAGCAGTGGAAGTTCAAAAACGTCACAAAATGGTTTTTTTTTACATGTGAAATTTCATAATTTTTTCTCTTACTATTGGCTACATTTGTTTCTATAAGTACACTTTTCTTCATAAGTAAGAGAGATTCTTCGATGAATTTTGCACCCCATACAAACCATACTTGCAGATATAAGAAACTCTATTAAAAACTGTGGTAAAAATTGAGGTTACTTATCATAAAATTTGACTTTTTTCTAAACATGAAGTGTAGAATGTAACAGCTCGTTCATTTTTTCATCAATTAAATAAATTCCAGAGTTGCCTACACCTGTAACTATGGTGTGAATGCTATGCAAAATTCATCGAAGAACCTCTCTTACTTCTGAAGAAAAGTGTACCTTTAGCAACAAATGGAGCCAATAGTAAGTCAAAAAATGATGAATTTTCATATGTAAAAAACATTTATTTTGTTATGTATTTGAACTTCCACTGCGGGTTAGTGTGAATCCTGAATTCTTTCTGGTCCTGCTGACGAAGTTTTATGAACTTATTTGTAAAAGTATAGAAGTGGAAATTAAAATATCCTGTGGTGGCTCTCCTGCTCCAAGTCGGCCTCTTTGACGTCCTACCCCGTGTGAGGGAATGATCAATCCACAAAACAACCATGCGCAGTTAGAACCCATGCATTCCAGCAATGGTTTTCAATCAATGTATGGCATGGCATCGTCGGGGACCATTTCATCGGGCAATACATTTTTTGCTCCAACATTTGACAGGTGCAACCTGTCTCATATTTCTTCATCAAGTATTGCCGCAGCCGAAGCACATACAGCGACTGCAGTACATTCTACCATATCGTTTCAGCATGGTTGGGCCCCCTCACATTACACCCTTGAAGTACGTCGCCACCGGAATGCAACGTATCGTCAAAACTAGATCGTCCAGTGCACTGGTCATCGCGCCAGACCTCACTTGCTTCACTACTTCTTCTGGGGTACATAGTCGTGCGGTAGCGTTCTCGCTTTCCACGCCCGGGTTCCCGGGTTCGATTCCCGGCGGGGTCAGGGATTTTCTCTGCCTCGTGATGGCTGGGTGTTGTGTGATGTCCTTAGGTTAATTAGGTTTAAGCAGTTCTAAGTTCTAGGGGATTGATGACCATGTTTAGTCCCATAGTGCTCAGAGCCATTTGAACCATTTTTTCTGGGGTACGTCACGACGCTGGTCTACGAAACCGCAGCTAAAAGAGCTGAGGAACTTCTTGCACTCATCCTGTAACTGCTGGTGAAGTGCGGGACACAACACAATTTTCCAGACCATCAGGTCTTCCATTCGTCGGTGATGTGAGGCCTTCATCGGTGCCTGTGGTCGTATTTTTGAACACCCTCTTTGACAACGATCACTGTCTATTTTTGTTCTTATTTCTTCGTATCTGTTGTACTAGGCATAATAAACATCAAAAACGTATTTTCAGGTATCTGTCAACAGCATCAAAATACTTGGAGAAAGACATGATACACAAAGTAATGTCTGACGAAACATTAATTCACTAACGGTTGCGATTGTCTTCACAGTTGAAAAATATTATTCATAACAACATCACGTGGATATTTTTCCACTCTGAAGATGGTCCATGATTGAAACCAGTGATGAATAAATGTACTGTAAGGCAAAACAGTGTGTATCATGCATTTATCCAAGCCTAATAAACATGTTTGCTCACCCTGTTCGTATCCTCTTTTTTTGTGTTTTGTGTCGTTACTACCATGCCAGCAAAGCGTTTCTGACTACGGATTGCTGTGTGTTTTTCCATTGCCTACGTGTACTCTATCTTACTTGAACGTTTGTAGCCCCTGTATATTGGATGCTTGAGCTGCCCCTACCTATGGGTTTTATCCAATCCACATTGCTTTCAAAAACAATGCGCGAAATTTTAGTATCCTCTCGTTAGCTACATGTAAACTATTAGTGCTACAGAAATAATTAGGACCTTTTTGTAGGAAATGTAATGCAGTTAAATTTTTCACTGAGATATGTTTTCACTAGAGGCTATACTTCTGGAATTATTAAAGAAAAATGTACAAAAATGACCTCCAAACACATTTTTCTGGGTAACTCGAAAACAGGGGCATCCAAAGAAAACGTATCACAGTACAAAATTTAACGAACTTAAAATTCCTACAAAAGGTTCTGTTCATTTTTTCTGTAGGACTAATAGTTTGCATGTAGTGTGCAAGAGAAAATGTAAACCTCGTGTATGGTTTATGAAGGTGTTACATAGGTAGGGTCAAATAAACCACCCCGAATCGAAGTCACAGTGCAAGCTGCAGCAACGTCCTCAAACGGAAACTTACGCTCAAACTGCTGATATACACGTAATACTTTTGTCAGAGACTTGGCTCAAACCAAGTATTCCTACAACTTCCGTAAACTTAGATGGCTATATCTTTCTCAGGCACGACAGATGCAACAGACGAGGGGGCGGAGTAGGGGCATACATACGCTCTGATTTGTCACCTACAGTACTACACACATCCGACAACAATGTAGATAAAGAAGTGGAATATATGTTCATAGAGATCAAAGCACTTAACAGAAAGTGCTTAATATGTGTCCTTTACAAACCTCCTAAAGTAGGTGGATTCGCCTGCTTCGAAACTGCCCTCTCTAGTCTCGAATCGTCATATGAACATGTAATTATAGCAGGTGACACTAACATTAATTTTCTGTGCAATAGTCCTTCCACTGGGAAATTTAAGAGGATGCTTTCTTCCTCAAATATGACGCTACTTGAGCTGGCACCTACTCATCACAAGACTACCAGTCACACTTTCATTGATATATTCGCAACGAAATCTCCGAACAGAATAATCCGCACCTCTCAAATATCTGCGCCTGGCATGTCTGCCCATGACATCATTTCCATGACGTATTCACTAGTATGTCCTAGAAAGAAACAAAAACTGTCTACATACCGAGACCTCAAACGCATAAATTTACCTGAACTCGAAACTGAGGCACAAGAAATAGTTTGGGGGATGACCTCTACTCCCCTCATGGACATAAACGACAAACTCCAGGATTTCACTAACAAAATTACTCAACTGTATGACAAATATGCTCCAATAAAGACCAGAAAAGTAAAAAAGGCAACCTGCACCCTGGCTGACTGGTGAACTAAAACAGCTCATGAATCTCAGAGATGCTGCACATCGAGCATACAAGATACGCCCTACACCTGAAAATCATGCTGTATACAAGCAGAAACGAAACAAAGTCAGTCAAGCGGTGAGAAATGCTAAGCTCAGACATGCCCGTACATTAGCTGACAATAGATGTTGACCAGCTATCCTGCGGAAAAATCTTCGTAGTCTCGGTTTACGCAAAATAAAAGTTGCAGAAAATCACATGGTCCCAGCTGAAGAAGTAAACCGTTTCTTCACGTTACATACAACCAAAATTGTACCGCAAAAAAAAAAAAAAAAAAAAAAAAAAAAAAAAAAAAAAAAAAAAAAAAAACAGAGAATCATTGATTACTTCATGGGGTTGAACGACTGTATCAAATAAAAAATTCTATCTACAGCACGTCACTTGCAGTACTGTCAAGAAAGCCATAATGCGGATTAGATCAGCATCTACTGGACATGATGGTATCACTATCCAGATGGTAAAACTTATTATTGACCAACTACTGCCCTCTATAACAGACATTTTCAATGATACATTAATCACAAGTGTTTTCCCTGAGGCCTGGAAACTGGGACAAATTAAGCCACTGCCTAAAAAGGACATAGCCACAGCACACTCTGACTACCGCCCCATCTGCTTTCTTCCTGCACTATCAAAGGCCTTAGAATATATAGTTCATGACCAGCTCACCATCTACCTCACTACTAACAAACTACTAGACGAATACCAATCAGGTTTCCGTAAACATCGAAGCACATCTGCTCTGATAAAGGTGACAGATGACCTGAATCTTGCCATGGACAGACAAGAAGCGACTATCATTTGCTTCTTAGATTTCAGCAAAGCATTTGATACTGTCGACATCGACATCTTACTGGCCAAACTTAGCGGTCTAAATTTCTCACCAACTGCAGTGCAATGGTTTCGCTCATACATGACGTCTCGTCAGCAACGCGTCCTATCTGGGAATATAAAATCACAATGGCGGCAGGTAGTGTCAGACGTTCCCCAAGGCTCAGTATTAGGTCCTATACTCTTCTCTCTGTGTGTCAACGATGTGTCATCGGTTCTGACCTATTGCAAATACCATATGTATGCTGATGACCTTCAGTTGTATCTAAGTGCGAAATCAAGCAATCTCAAGAAAGCTATTGAAATTTTCAATACTGTCCTCGATGCACTGTCAAAATGGGCACAGGACATAGGTCTAAAACTAAACCCATCTAAAACCCAAGCGGTACTTGTTGGTCACTCTAAGCTCATTAGCCCAAAACATCGGGAATCCGTACCACCTCTTATCCTAAATGGAACAAATATCAACTTATCTCCCTCAGCAAAGAGTTTGGGGGTAATAATAGATGAAAATCTAAATTGGACAGAGCACGTAACTGCAGTGTGCAAAAAAGCATCTGCATCCCTTCATGTCCTACAAAAATATAAAAAAACTCTTCCCTTTCGATCTGAAAAAGAAATTAGTACAAACGCTTATACTCCCAATCATTGACTACAGCGATATTATCCTACAAGGCCTCTCTCAGGAAAATTCCCGACGTCTAGAACTGGTCATGAATGCCTGCATCCGATATATCTGTGACGTTCGACTTTTTCATCACATTTCACCAGCATATGCAAAATTGTCCTGGCTGCGTGCAGACAAACGCAGAGATTTCCATACACTCTGTCTCATCTACTGCCTTATAAATGTAAACTGTCCCTCATATCTCCCCTCGTCCCTAACGCTCATGTCGGAACAACATGACAGAAACACACGTTCCCATTATAATAAAATCCTCTCCGTTCCACTGCATCGCTCAGTCACCTTCTCCAAGTCCTTTACAGTAGCGGGAACCCGACTCTGGAATAACCTTCCTCGTTATGTTAGAGAACTTAAAAATATGTCCAGCTTCAAAAAACAGTTAATGACATGTCTACTTAAGCAACAGTAATGCCTTCCCCTGTACATGAATGCACTTCACCTCATTACTTCCCTCTTTCTCCCTTCTTAAATCTCCATTCCCCAAAACACGCTAAACTAGTAAACATCTACTTTACACACCAAGATATTATGTACATCTGCACAAACCTTCATTACTATTGCCAATCCTTCTCATGTTTGTCATTATTTTTACTGTTATTATTATTGCTTATTATTGCTTTTATCATAATCTGTACGTATAGCACCTGCTGTAAAAATACTGCCAGCATTTAATTTATTAGGTCTTAGTCATGTTTATCATTAATTTTTTTTACTATTATTATTATTATTGCTTTTATCATAATCTGTATGTATAGCACCTATTGTAAAAATACTGCCGCATTTACTTTATTAGGTCTTAGTCACTACTCTTTATTCATATTGTCACTAGAGTAAGCTAATATTCTCATTTAAACTATGGTCATGATGTAACTCTGATGTGTGAAATGCTGCATGTGTGGAACACTGGTCCGATGTAAGAGAGGGCCTGATGGCCCTAATCTGATCAGGTTAAATAAATAAATAACTAAAATAAATATATTGGGCACTGACTCGTCACAAACTTTATGACATCATGTTTTCTACATGGCTCTTACTGTACCACTAAGGGTACTAAACCTGTCAGTATAGACCCACCGTTTTGCTTCCACATGTCCACACTTCAATATCCGACTTGCTGCCCAGGGGAAAATAAGAACTAACGGCTTGCTCTTGCCACATGTACTTGGCAGTAGTGACCAATGTAAAAACACCCCACTCCTAATAACTGTAATTACTATTCTGAAGCCGGCCGGGGTGGCTGAGCGGTTCTAGGCGGTACAGTCTGGAACCGCGCGACCGCTACGGTCGCACGTTCGAATCCTGCCTCGGGCATGGATGTGTGTGATGTCCTTACGTTAGTTAGGTTTAAGTAGTTCTAGGGGACTGATGACCTCAGAAGTAAAGTCCCATAGTGCTCCGAGCCCTTTGAACCATTTGAACTAGTCTGAAAATGAAGTACATACAAATGTAATGTTGTAGAGTACACTGTCCTCAGTCACCAACAAAAATATCTACACCTTCACCTGTTATACCCTGTGTAACATATTTGAAAATTAGGGACATTCCAAAGACTGCCAGATAATGACATTCCGTGGGAACTTCGCTTCAGAACAGTAAAGCTTTTAGGAGCTTTATGGTGGTTATACATGTTGTGTATGCCATCATACAAAATGCTAAGAAGAGGTGGGCTAGAGATTGGTGTGGTAATTATCATAGGAAAAATTAGTGAACAGGTTAACAAATAAAACAGAAGATTTACCTGTATTTCTCCAGTTGTACAAACATTCATTAGAAATAATCCAGCAAGACATAAAGTCCAGCTTTTAGTGTCAACAAAGATAAGGCTCCTTAGCATGAATGATGGAGTTGCGACAAGGTAACGTCGTCATGGCTTAATGTGGTGAAGCACGGAGCACGAGTGGGTTGAGTAGCTGCCGCTAGCCGTCATACATTGCGGCGGTTCAAATGGTTCAAATGGCTCTGAGCACTATGGGACTTAACTTCTGAGGAAATCAGTTCCCTAGAACTTATAACTACTTAAACGTAACTAACCTAAGGACATCACACACATCCATGCCCGAGGCAGGATTCGAACCTGCGACCGTAGTGCTCGCGCGGTTCCAGACTGCAGCACCTAAAACCGCTCGGCCACCCCGGCCGGCTATTGCGGCGGCAGCTTGTACTCATGGTACAGAGTCGCTGGAGGGATGGCTCAGAGGGCGCGCAGCATTGGGTCCGCCAGATACCACGTAGCCGCTGTTGACGACTGACGGAAACCTCCAGTTTCATTACCAACTTAATGACGCCAGTAGCATGATATCGATAAGTGATCCCACGATACATAAAACATGATTTATAAAAGTTTGTATATTTAAAGAAGAATTTTTCAGCAGCTGAAATATGTAGTTATTTGTGCACGCCTAATGCATTTGTTGTCCTCGTAAGCAATTACACCCAAACAACGTACTTAGAGTACGACGCGGACGAGTGTGCTTTTGGCTGTTGGCTGAAGCAAATCGGACTCGCCAGCGCGGCCCAGAGCCACCGCACGGTTTGGCGGTCAGTATCACGAGCGTGTGGGAGGCTGCAGCCGCAGAGGCGAGGAGGCGAGGCGGCGGCAATTCTGATGCAAATGCTGGCGGCCCACGGGCTGGCCATGCCGATGCGAGTAGGCCCACGTCCGCTGTTAATACAGCGCCGGGCCAGCGACCAGCTTAGCGCCGTCAGCCTTTACGGGGGTTCACGGTGGTCTGCAGGATACGGCGGCTACGACTGGCACGTAGACGACAGGCAGGCGCAACATCGGGCAGACTCTTACCAGTCCGTCTTCCGCAATTACTGCGATTCAAATCGTGCTGTAGTTTCTTCATATGTGGATCCACAGGCTATAAGAAATTTCTGAATGAAAACAGCCTTTTCAATATCCCCTTTAGTCTGTTCAATTCTTTATACAATATCACCTTTATTTATCGAACCACTAGCTGAGTAGCCTGCATTTCCCAGAGTATATACTTACTTCCTCCTCTCTCACTGTCCATCTCCTCCTTCACCCACTCTTCGTCAATCTCCTCCACCCCCACCTCTCTGTCCACCTCCTCCAACGACCCTACACAACTCCTTCTGATCTCTCTGTTCATCTCCTCTTCCCCCTCTCTCTGTCCATTTGTCCAACCCCTATCCCCTCCATTACTTCCATTTCCTTCTCACCCCTCTCCTAGTCTGTCTCTTCCTCCACCCTCTCTCGGTATATCTCCTCCTCTTCCACTTCTCTGGCCATTTCCTCCCCCCCCCCCCCTCAGTTCATGTCCTCCTCTCTGCATCTCTCCTCTTCAGCCTGTCCATCTCCTCCTCCCCTTATCTCTCCATTTCCTTCTCTGCTATCTCTCTGCCCATTTCCCTATTTCCCTCTCCATCTCCTGCCCCCCCCCCCCCCCTCTGTGTCTAACTCCTTCTTAAAAGGAAAATTGGCTATAACGTCTCGTCGACATCGAGGTCATTAGAAATAGAGCACACGCTCTAATTGTGCCAAGGATGTTGAAGAAAATCGGGTGAGCCCTTTCAAAGGAACCATCCTGCCATTTTCCTGGAGCGATTTAGGGAAGTCACGGAAAACCTAAACCTGGATGGCGAGACATTGGTTTGAATCGTCGGCCTCCCGAATCGAGATAAGTGTGCTCCATCTTGATCTAACTTCTTCTCCTCCTTCTCGGTCTATTCATCTCCTCTCCTCCCTACTCTCTCCATTTTATCGTTCTTATCTCTCCAGTATTTCTTTCCAGATTGTATTCAGACTGAAATCGTTCCAGAGGTTAAACATGAGCATTTTACCTGTGCGCACAAATGGTTCAAATGGCTCTAAGCACTATGGGACTTAATATCTGAGGTCATCAGTACCCTACACTTAGAACAACTTAAACCTAACTAACCTAAGGACACCACACAGATCCATGCCCGTGGCACGGTTCCGGATTGAAGCGCCTAGAACCGCTCGGCCACATCGGCCGGCCCTGTGCGCACACGTCAAATATATTTCACTTATTTTCATATGAATCTGTACAAAGATTTTATCTGTGTAATGAATTTCGCCCTGCAGATTCATTTCCCCACAGCCCATGTTTATGACAAAAGTATTTAATATTGGGCTAAAATGTATTAATAAATGAACATCAGCAGTGACAAGAGTAGATGAATGAATATTTTTCCTGTAATATGTGTTCTACAATGATATAATTCTGCAGGTATGTGCACTGGTATATGTGGCTACTTTCTACGAAATGTGAATTGAGTTAGTAGTAAGGAAAAAATAGATTAGAACTTCACGCCTGATGAGGTCGTTCTTCACGTATCTGTATTTATACTTTCTACGAAATGTGAATTGAGTTAGTAGTAAGGAAAAAATAGATTAGAACTTCACGCCTGATGAGGTCGTTCTTCACGTATCTGTATTTATGACGTCATATATCCTAAACTATGTATCGCATAATGGTATAATTTCACAGATACATATAGCGTAATATGTGAACATTGTGTGCAAAATGTGTTGGAAATATATTTAGTTGTGGGAAGCACTAAATTAAAGCACCATGCTTTATGCAGCATTTATATTGCATGAATAGTGAAAATGCAGTAGGCGATAATCGTTTTTCCTTTCATCGTTTTGTGACGGTTTTCAGTTAGAAAATATTTCATAACGATCTGGAACTACGTGTAAAGTTTGTTGCAAGTCATCAAGTGCTCTTCCTCAAATACTAGATGACTAAAGTATGGACATTAGTGCGTCGTGGGATACACCGCTTTTTCACCTCCACCCCTTTGATAGGTAGGTGGGTCTTATTCCCATAGCGGTTTTTTCCAAATTGTAAGTAATATGTGTACCGAGTTTGGTTGAAATCGGTCCTGTTTTATAGGACGTATTACTGAAGTGATATAAATTGATTGAGGAGTGGAAAAGTACTGAGACCACAAAATAGAATAAATTTTAATAACAGTTTATTAAAAAACGATCCATAACTCTAAAATTAGGAAAAATACACTAATAGTGAAATAACAAGACAAAAAATTTCAGGTTTTTTTTTTTTAAACTAATAGTACAAGTAATCAACAAGGAATGAAGATCAAGAACAATCTAGTAGTCTTATCGACAAATAAAAAGGGTACGACATTTTCACTCTGCAGCGGAGTGTGCACTCATATGAAACTTCCTGGCAGATTAAAACTGTGTGCCGGATCGAGACTCGAACTCGAGGCCTGTGCCTTCCGCGGGTGAGTGCTAGAGCAAAGGTCCCGAGTTCGAGTCTTGGTCAGGCACACAGTTTTAATCTGCCGTGAAGTTTCAAATGACAAGCTTTTTCCACAACAAAACTTGAAGTTTTCATTGATGCAGTGACAAATAAAGAATCACAATTCGGACTGCTACTGAATATTTAATCGTCTTGAGGCTTTATTTGTAGGCAGAAAAGGAGATTTAATGACCAACTTGGCAATTGCAAAATATGCTTAAGGCCCAATTAAATTTATGTTTATTGGTAAGCCAAAAAATTTCCATTCTTTAAATGTGATTTTAAGAATTTATTTTAAATGACGGGAGCATTTTGGACATATTTGACATGTGAACATATCAACTCATTAGTTTTTCAGTGTAATAATCATTTATCATTGGTTCGCTCTATGTTAATGTTTTATAGGTATTTGTTTTTGTTTTTCTTTTCTGATGACGACACCCATAGTCGATGTCGAAACCGTGTCAAGATAGATCTTGCTGCAACCAGTGTGCTGTATTATACACATCACAACTTAGCGCTGGCAACAAAGGCCATCGCCTGTACCCCTATTTTAAAATGTGAAATTTGTTTCTAATATTTATTAACTGTTTGGCATTATTTGTTTGTGAGGAGCTGAAAAATTTATGTACGAGAATAGGCAGTAGAACTTGACTGGAGGAGTTACGTAGTGCTGCACATTTTTTTATTTTCCTTTTTATTAAGTGATGGGGTTGGTAGTAGAAATGAGAGGCGGGTTCGCACTGGCTGTTAACACCAAATATGAGATTTGCAGCCAGCGGTGTGTCGTATTCGTCCGTCGGCGAGAGAAAGATATCGGGGTGAACCGATCATTCAGCGACCTGTCGAGACCACGGCTATCTCCTAAATACATTTCTGAGAGTGCGGGACTCTTAAAACGCCACGGAGATAAAACCGTTCCGCCGCTAGACGCTTTTATATAGACATTAGAGATAAAAGCCAAAAAACTGCGGCCCTTTGTTATTCGCTTTTAAGAGAGTGTCAGATAGGCCCCGTCAAGCGGTGATCGGAGGACGGCGAGTTATGAGCTCGTAAAAGACACGGTCCGGCCTCATAAAGCGACGGCTGCACCGGCCAGTGCATTGTTTTATAGGAGCGTTATCTGCCCCGTTCTGATAAACGACGTCCGTCAACAGCTTAGCGCTTACGACAGCCGCCCCAGCACTCGGGGCGCTTCACACAGGCGAGGTCGTACGTTAAGCAGCGGGGGTTGAAAAGGGATGATCCACTGTTTCATGCAGACCTTTTGCAAAAATACGATGTGTAAAGGGTTGTCTTTTTGAAAGGGGAGTGTTGTGTGTGGCAAGGCGGGTATTGGAGGTCAACAGCGATAGAGCGCTTCACAGTTGGAAAGAGTTCCGGAAGTCATTGTCCTGTTTAAACTGGATACCTTGTTTCTTTCAAAATGTTCAAATGTGTGTGAATTCCTAAGGGACTAAAGTGCTGAGGTCATCGGTCCCTAGACTTACACTAAGGACAACACAGGCACCCATGCCCGAGGGAGGACTCGAACCTCCGGCGGGTTCGTGATATGGTGTCTCTAACCTCGCAGCCACTCCACAGGGCCTTGTTTCTTTCAGGAAAAAAAAAATCACAAAATCGTCAGAAAGTATAATAATAATAATTCTTAATATTTTAGACTGTGTTTTAAAACTGTCATATTGACAAAGACACAGTTGTGAAACACTTAAAAGACTAAAGTAACTTTCTCAAGATGCGTCAGTGGCAAATAAAATTCTGTGTAACTTGGACCATAGTATGCTACGTATTTCAGCATAGTACATGCATTGAGACAAATAGAATTGACAAAGAAAATAATGCAGTTGACGTCAACGTGTTCCATTACGGTCCCCTGGACAATACAAACGGCGGAACATGGTTCGTAACAGAGAATGTTACGGACGGCAGTGCGTGCCCTGCAACGTACTCTCTTGCTGGCGATAAAGCTGGTAGGGAGTTCTTGTGGCATGACGTTACATTCTTCCATCAGCACGGCAAAAACATGCCTTCCACATCAGGTAACAAATTAAAAACTGTATGGGACACAGTGGAGTCAGAGACAGGTGGGACCAAAAAGGAAGATGAACGGATAGCTCTAAAAACAAATGAGACATTGGTAATAAGTGCATGTAGTGTAGCAAACCTGTTAAACAAGTACTTTGTTTCTGTTACTGAAAGCATGAGGTTATCAGATTCGGGGAACAGTGCAACAGAGTATCTGAGACCAGTCTTTAAAAATAAATCCAGTAAATTGGGAATGACACTCACGTATCCCAAAAAAGTAGCATCCATCATAAAATCCTTAAAATGTAAGCATTCTAGTGGGTGTGATAACGTATCAACAAAGTTAATCGAATAGTGGTCATGCGAGTTAGTTCTATCTTCGGTTATTTGTGTAATCAGTCCGTATTCAGTTGAACATTTCCAGTGCACTCGATATTCAATTGGCGGCAAAGTAACTGCCGTCCTTCGATATCTTTGTAAATTCTGGACAGGTGGAAAATAAGTCCGTTTTCGATTCCTACACAATCTGAGAAAAGTTATCCGGACACCTATTAGTGGACAACAGTATGAGGTGTGGGCAACTTTCGCCTTTATGGCTGCTTGAGTCCTGCCGGGGAGACGTTCATTGATGTGGCAATGTCTGTGGAGGAATGGCAGCCCTTCCTTCCCCAATCAGACGTGGTAGTTATGTCGGACGCTGTTATCTGGACGTTCTCATTCCAAAGGTCTTTCATTGGGTTCAAGTCGGAATGCGAGGAAAGCCAATCTATTTCAGGGATGTTACTGACCACAGATCATTGCCTCAAAAATGATTTTGTATGATAGGGCTTCTTTTTCACGCTGTGCAAATAATCGTTGTCTCAGAAAGCAGCACAATGCTGTGAAATTTCATATCACTTCGCATTTAGTGTTTTTTTTTTTTTTTTTCAGCGCAGTATGAGGCCCACACCCTCACCACGACTGTCGGTTAAATACCGTAACACCACCTGTTCTGCGGGCCACGGTGGCTGTGCGGTTCTAGGCGCTAGTCCGGAACCACGGGACTGCTACGATCGCAGTTTAAAATTCTGCCTCGGGCATGGATGTGTATGGTGTCCTTAGGTTAGTTAGGTTTAAGTAGTTCTAAGTTCTAGTGGCCTGATGACCTAAGATGTTAAGCCCCATAGTGCTCAGAGCCATTTTTTGAACCACCTGTTCCGTGCTTCACAGCTGGCACTAAATATGGTAGCAGTAACTTGTTCCATGCATTCGCCAAACCCACATCCTTCTTTTGGTTTGTCTCAGGGTGAAGCGTGATTCATTACGCCATATCACTCGTTTCCAAACATACAATGGTGTTTGGGATCCCCAGCAGGTAGGATTAAAGAAAGCTTCTCAGCAATTCGGAGGCGGGCTGCCCCTAGTTTGTTACAGGTAAGTTCGATCAACATGCGCGTATTACGGAGAGAAGACGACGTTCTTCCCACGGAACACTACTGAGAGAACTTAGAGACTAGACATTTGAAAATGGCTGCAGATCGATTCTACTGTCATCAACACATTTCGCGTAATAAAAACAAAGGTACAACAAATTAGGACCAATACGGAGGCGTAAACAGTCCTTTTTCGCTCTATTTCCGAGTGGATAGGAAAGGAATTGACTAGAAGGTATAAGGTGTCCTCTGCCACGTACCATACGGTGACTTGCGGCGTCTACTGTAAATGTAGAAGCAGAAATGTGGCGTCTTTCGAGTGGCACCAATGGGATTTCTTTTTTTGCCGACAGGCAAGTTTTGTGATGCCACTCAAGTGGCGGCCGAGTGGAACGTGGAAACGCTGCTTCAATCCACGCTCTACTGCCATACAATTAAATTCACCGGGCATGTAAACATTCGCTGTTATAGACTGTTTTGTATGGTCAAAGGTACACGTTTTAATAAAAAAAAGCGATGCTCCATGAAGGGATTATCCGAATTGGACGAAATAGGTGAATACGATGGACATGTACAACCAAACAAATAATCAGAATTTCAGAAAAAAGTGTGTGACTGAAACTGAGTAAGTCATTAACGCTTTGGTCGAACTCTGGCCCTTATGCAAGCACTTACTCGGCTTAGCATTGATCGATGGACTTGTTGGTTGTCTTTCTGAGGGATATAACGCCAAATTCTGTCCAATTGGCGTGTTAGATCGTCAGAATCCCGAACTGGTCGGAGGGCCCTGCCCATAACGCTCCAAACATTCTCAACTGGGGAGAGATCCGGCGGTCTTGCTGGCGGAGGTAGGCTCTGGCAAGCACGAAGACAAGCAGTGGAAACTCTCGCCTTAATGTAAGTCCAGTATGACTTCGCATGAAGAGCAACAAAATTTTACGTAGAATATCATCGACTGAGCTCTAATTGTGGGTATGACTTCCAAAGGGATCCTGCTATGAAATGATATGACATTCGAGACCACCATTCCTGGTTGTCGGGCCGTATGGTGAGCGACAGTCAGGTTGATATACGAAGCGTCCCCAGACGCATCTTCAGCCTGTATTCTCACTGCCTGGAGTACAGTACTGCACAGTCACCGTGTGCCGAAAGACGTCTGCTTGTCTCTATGCTCTCGAAAAGTTTCGGAACATATTTCGACAGGACTTGAAACGCCAGCTCGTGCAAGCACTCGTTCTACCGAACCTGCACTATTGTGATGTGATTCAACAAGGCATGAGTAGTGAAAACAAAAGACGGCTAGAGCTAACCATGAATGCCTGTGTGCGTTACACCTGCAACATTCGCCGATATGATCATGTTAGTGCTTCATACTCCGAGCTAGGGTGGCTGCGGTCAGACAAACTGCGTGACTACCACACTCTATGTCTACTTCACCGACTCCTCGTCGTGCAAGCACCCCGGTACCTTGCTTCAGAGATTAAAGACCTGTCATGCCATCATAATCGAAACACGAGGTCACTCTTATTTGGTATCCTAACTGTGCCCACTCGCAAAACAAAAACTTTTGCAAACTCCTTCTCAGTTGCCGCTGTCCGCCTCTGGAACAAACTGCCCCTTACCTTGAGGAAAATACAATCTCCTACTACTTTTAAGAAGAAGTTGAAGCATTTCCTACTATCATCCTCATAAAGTTCTCCACAAAATTGATGTACAAGGCCAATCCCCTCATCTGTCAAATAGCAAAGCTAGCGTCTCCTATCTTGCTCCTGAAATGCCTTCATCTATCTCTATTAGCCACGCAATCTTCTTTTCCTTTATATTTCCTTAATTATGTTTTTCAGAAACTGTAAGGATTTGTGTGCCCCTGTACATCACGTAAACCGATTTCCGTCCAGCTCGGGTAACTCGTTCGTGGTGCGCCTTCTCTTGTCCTAGAGTGCACTTTAGCTAGTCTCTCTGCGCTCACCCCGTCCACGCTGTGTTGAGAGGGGAGCCGCGCCCGAGCAGGCCGTGATGAACCCGTCGGCGGCCGCGGGGGCGCCTTTACGACGTCGTAAAGCGGTGGGGCGCAGCCACGCCCTCCGACCGCTTCCCCTGGCGCCGATTGAGACGCTGGGCCAAGCGGCTCCGCACCGCGAGTCGACGGGAGGTTCTCAGCCAGCGCGGCACACCCAGCCAACAGCCACTCGTCATACCGGGCGCTTGCGCCGGAGCGACTACTCACGAGGAGCACACAGCAAGTGTCGTCATCCGACTACCCGGGAACTTCGTTCAGTGACCATGTGTCTCGATTTGTCCGTCTACACTAGACCATTCCCGAAAAAACGGCGCTCACAGTGTTCGAGATATTCTCAAACTGCTCGACGTGCCTTTCACAGCGCGGTACCCGCAGATGAAATTTGCATCCGAATTTTGCGCCATTTGTTTGGAACCAGATTATCGTTTTTATTTGTTTCATTTTTACTGTTTCCATTTAACTAGCTCTGTCCGTGGAAGCTTACTACACGAATGTTTCTTATCAAATGTAAACGATATAAGAGGCAATTTGATCAACCGTCTTCTGTTGTTTGCAGATGACGCTGTCGTTTATCGACTAATAAAGACATCAGAAGATCAAAACGAACTGTAAAACGATTTAGAAGAAATATCGGAAAGGTGCGAAAAGTGGCTGTTGACCTTAAATAACGAAAAGTGTGAGGTCATCCACAGGAGTGCTAATAGGAACGCGTTAAACTTCGGTTACACGATAAATCAGTCTAATCAAAAAGCTGTAAATTCAACTAAATGCCTAGGTATTACAATTACGAACAATTTAAATTGCAACACATAGCAAATGTTGTGGGGACGGCTAACCAAAGACTGCATTTCATTGGCTGGACACCTAAAAATGTAACAGGCCTATTAAGGAGACTGCCTACACTACGCTTGTCCGTCCTCCTTTAGAATACTGTTGCGCGGTGTGGGATCCTTACCAGATAGCACTCACAGAGTACATCGAAAAAGCTCAAAGAAAAGCAGCACGTTTTGTATTATCCCGAAATATGAGAGAGAGTAGCACAGAAGTGATACAGGATTTGGGATGGACATCATTAAAAGAAAGGCGTTTTTCGTTGCGACGGAATCTTCTCACGAAATTCCAATCAGCAACATTCTCATCCGAATTCGAAAATATTTTGTTGACACCGACTTACATAGGGAGGGACGATCACAAAGATAAAATAAGGGAAACCAGAGCTCGTACGGAAAGATATAGCTGTTCATTCTTTCCGCGCGCTATACGAGATTGGAATAATAGAGAATTGTGAAGGTGGTTCGATGAACCCTCTGCCAGGCACTTATATGTGATTTGCAGAGTATCCATGTAGATGTAGATGTAGATGTAGAAATAAGAGGATACAATGGCATTATACTACCTGTAAAATTGCGTTTGGACTTCACAATAGGTGTCATACATCTACCGTACTATATGTCTATGTAGGGTATCTTCAGTGGATACAATCTTTGTAAATGCTCATATTCCAATATTTCATTCTCATATCAATTCTTATATTAGTTCTTATACACTGAAGCACCAAAGATCAAATACAGAGATATGTAAACAGTCTGAATACGACGCTGCAGTCGGCAACGCCTATATAAGACAAGAAGTGTCTGCAGCATTTGTTTGATCGGTAACTGCTGCTACAATGGCAGAGTATCAACATTTAAGAGAGTCTGAACGTCATGTTATAGTCGCCGCACGAGCGATGGGACACAGCATATCCGAGGTAGCGATGAAGTTGAGATTTTCCCGTACGACCATTTCACGAGTGTACGATAAATATGAGGAACCTGGTGAAACATAAAATCTCAGACATCGCTGCGGCCGGAAAAATATCCTGCACGAAGGGAACCAACGACAACTGAAAATCGTTCAACGTGATAGAAGTGCAACCCTTCTGAAAATTGCTGCAGATTTCAGTGCCGGGCCATCAAAAAGTGTCAGCGTGCGAAACATTCAACGAAACATCATCGATATGGGCTTTCGGAGACAACGGTGCACTCGTGTACGCTTGATGACTGCACGACACAAAGCTTTAGGCCATGTCAACACTGACATTGGACTGCTGACGACTGAAAACTCGTCGGAAAAGTCTCGTTTCAAATTGTATCGAGCGGGTGGACGTGTGGAGACAACCTCACGAATCCATGGAACCTGTGAGTCAGCAGGGGACCGTGAAAGCTGGTGGAGGCTTTGTAATGATGTGGAGCGTGTGCAATTGGAGTGATATGGGACTCCTGATACATCTAGATATGACTCTGACAAGTGACACGTACGTAAGCATCCTGTCTGATCACCTGCATCCATTCATGTCCATTGTGCATTCTGACGAACTTGGGCAATTCCAGCAGAGCAATACGACACCCCACACGTCCAGAATTGCTACAGAGTGGTTCCAGGAATACTCTTCTGAGCATAAAAACTTCCGCTGGCCATCAGATTCCCCAGACATGAACATTGTTAAGCATATCTGGGATGCCTTGCAACGTGCTGTTCATAAGAGATCTCCACCCCCTCGTACTCTTACTGATTTATGGACAGCCCTCCAGGACTCATTGCGTCAATTCTCTCCAGCACTACTTCGGACATTAGTCGAGTCCATGCCCCGACGTGTTGCGGCACTTCTGCGAGCACGCTGGGGCTCTACACGATATTAGGCAGGTGTACCAGTTTCTTTGATCAAATGTTAAAATGTTCATAAGGGACCAAGGTACTTAGGTCGTCGCTCCCTAGTCTTACACACTATTTAAACTAACTTACGCTAAGAACAATACACACACCCAGGCCCGAGGGAGGACTGGAACCCCATCAGGATCGGTTTCTTTGGTTATTTAGTGTATATCTGTGTGTAAGGCATTGTGAGTGGTTACAATCTTTTTAATATCTCATTTTCTGACATTTCGTTCTCATATCATTCTTATATTACGTCTTATGTTTTATTAGTATGTTGATTCTTCAGGATAATTTTGTGCATTCGCTTGGAGGATACCGATCGTAGAAACTTTTGAAATACGGACATTCCGAACACCTGAACTTCGCGCAAAGGCAGGTTTGCCACAGTGCCATATTTTCGTATGAATCTCATTCGAGAAAGAAACGTCGCTAACGTCGATGAAGATTCCGTGCGTTGGCAATAATTTCGCGGTAAACTACGCATAACGGATAACTTCGCCGAAAATTGGCGCTTGCAGTTGATTATGAATCAAGATACACTACAGGAATGTCACCGAAAACAGTTTAAAATAATTGTCTCATTTTTTTCTTGAAATTCATTCATCTTACTTACGTTCATAAATGTATAAGGACATTGTGATATCAATACACAACGAAAAACATTCGTTCAGTGATCTTCTACAGACATGAGTGATACAAATAAGTAAAAATGAAAGTAACTATCATGTTTCGAACACGAGGCGCAAAATTAACAAGCTACGATGCTAATCAGTGTGGCACCATTTCATCTGATGATATTACGTGGTATAAGGCACATAAACTACCTGAAAATATCTCCAAAACTATGACCGTCGTTTTTTAAAAGACGGTCAAATATCTAGAGACAAGCAGACAAGCTTATTTTGACCCCTCTTTCAAAGAGCGGAGTTTCCGGGAATTGGGGTGATGGCACCTATCGTGTTCTCCGCGTCAGGAGAGTGAAACAATCTTTGGCGAGTCATCGCTATCTTGTTCTTAGCTACATTACATCGTCAATATCTCCTTTGTAAGGTTCGATACTTCATATGGTAGAAATGGAACCCTTATAGGATGGCTTTATGGCCCCTCTGTCTGTCTCCTTGCTGCCTGCCTCTCTCTCTCTCTCACTCTCTCTCTCTCTCTCTCTCTCTCTCTCTCTCTCTGACAGGCTCTATATACCGGCTCCCAGGTTGCTGCCATATTTCTCGACTTTCGAAAGGCGTTCCACTCAGTTCCGCACTGTCGCTTGCTACAAAAAGTGAGCGTTTACGGTCTATCCAGTGACATGTGCGGTTGGATAGAAAGTTTTCGAAGAGACATGGAGCAGTATGTCGTCCAGAACGGGGTAACTTCAATAGAAACCAGAGTAACTTCAAGAGTGCCCCAGGGAAACGTCATAGGTCCTCTGCTTTTTACGATTTACTTAAACGATCTGGCTGATTGTATTTACAGCGGCCTTAAACTGTTTGCCGATGATGCTGTAGTCTACAGAAATGTAGTATCACACGAAAGTTGTGAACAAATCAATGAGGATTTGCAGAAAATAATTGCGTGGTGTAATGACTGGCAGTTATCTCTCAATATTAGTAAGTGTAACCTACTGCGTATAAAGGCGAAAATCCCCATTAGTGTATGAGTACAAAATAAATGATCAGTCTCTGGAAGCGGTAATATCAGTCAAGTATCTGGGTGTGACTATTCGAAAAGATCTCAAATGGAATGGCGAGGCGAACTCTAGATTGCGGTTTATTGGTAGAATCCTGAAGCGATGCGGCCCTTCAACAAAGGAAATAGCTTACAATACGTTAGTTCGTCCAGTCTTAGAGTATTGCTCGTCTGTATGGGACCCTTCACAGATGGGTCTGAATCAAGAGATTGAGAAGGTCCAAAGAAGAGCGGCAAGATTCGTGACTGGTACATTTAGCCATCGCGAGAGCGTTACAAATCTCATAGAAAGTTTGAAGTGGGACACACTTGCAGATAGACGAGGCGCTAAACAAAAGCGACTGCTCACTAAATTCCGAAATCCAATCTTCATCAAGGATGTAGAGAATATATTATTACCTCCAATTTTCAAATCAAGTAATGATCATCATTCAAAGATAAGGGAAATAAGAGCTCGTACTGAGGCTTTCAGACAGTCGTTTTTCCCTCGTGTGATCCGCGAGTGGAACAAAGCGGGAGAAATATGACTTTGGCGCGAATTGTGCCCTCCGCCACACACCGCTTGGTGGCTAGCGGAGTATATACGAAGATGTAGATGTAGATGTAGACTGTCTGTCCAGCCGTTAAGACCTCCTGTTCTCAGGAATGGGTGCAGGTATCCAGTTGAAATTTCATGTCACACAGCACGCACGGTCTGTGGTCTCCTGAGGACGGAAAAAACATTCAAAATTACGGCCGTATGTAGAGACCTCCGTCTCATCTATTGATCATGTTTTCATAGCTCTTAAAGTATGCACTTTTGTGCCCATGTTTACTGCAATTCTTTTCTTATTATGGTTCATACTACTTCCTCCCAAGGTACGGAAAGCAAAGGGTTTACAGAAGAATATGTGTACTGTCAGATGTATCAGATGGATTTTCTTTTATAGCTGTCCACTCAGTCGTTCCCAGACCAGCATCCCCTACCTCAAATTGATACATTTACCCTTCTCCACAGCTTCTAACGTCATCACGCCACCACCCAGTATAGCAGCCAACTCCAAGTATAGGTAAGGGGCGATCAAAAGGCTTCTGTTCGAAGGCCGCACAGTCCAGAATCGGTATGCCAATTAGGCAAAATCGCAGTGAGCACTGAGGCAATCATCTAAGCGACGCACCAGGTTGAAGATGTCCGTTTGGTATAACACCTTGTCTTGTTACGTGAAGAAGTGCATAACTGGCTGTTGCATATTCTCATCCAACAGGAATCGTCGACCTTTCACGGCCTTTTTTAAGGGACCTATACTGAGAGATGGCGTAACTTCTGCGTTACGACATTTGTGATATGGAGATGAACTTTGCCTCGAAGTAGCAGCAACCAGAACTTGGCGCACCACGCCGTAACCATGTTTTTCGAGGGATATGGTGCCACTAAACATTCAACATTCTTCGATGGATGTCTACTGATGTTTATTCTTAGGAAACGAAAAAGACAGCGCTTTGGTTCTTTCTGGACGCATTTGATGTTAACGTCACCATAGTTCACGTTTCCACATGTATTGCACGCGCGCTGCAAAAAAACGAACGTCACACTAATCCCTCGTCTACATGTCTGAGCTCATATGCTCGCATCGGAGTCGCGATACGTTGCATGTCGGCGGCAGCTCTCACAAATGAAAACATTTTGATCGCCCATATATATATGGGAGAGATGGGCCATGGAGGACAAATTGGTTTATAGGCAACTAGGGACTAGAAGGTGTGCCGGCCGGAGTGGCAGAGCGGTTCTAGGCGCTACAGTTCGGAACCGCGCGACCGCTACGCTCGCACGTTCGAATCCTGCCTCGGGCATGGATGTGTGTGATGTCCTTAGGTTAGTTAGGTATAAGTAGTTCTAAGTTCTAGGGGAATGGTGACCTCAGTGTTAAGTCCCATAGTGCTCAGAGCCATTTGAACCAACCATAAACAAACAGTTTACGAGGTAATTACGACTGCGTGGTTACCACCCTCTACCGACGTAATTCGGTGTAAATATCGCATGGCGGTCCGTTGTGTAGTCTTCGTTAACATTTTCAAGACGTGAAGTTGTAAGTAGAAGGGATATGACTTCATAGTTCGCAGTCAGAGCGCGCTAATGTCGGCTGTTTGCGGAGCGCCAATTGTGTTGTGCGAGTGTTAGTGGTAACATGGAACATTTCAGTAACGAGGAGTATGCGGACATATACACGGTGGGGAAAAACTGTGTCACGAAATTGTAACCCTGGATGGCTGATGCCAGTAGGAACCAAAATTACTAATGTTGTGTACGTCGACGACGCACAGTTTTTTAAACTACGGAAACTCGGCGCCACGCGCTCCGATTGGCTGCGGGATTGCCCTGTTGCCGGATGCTCTGGACAACGCTTGATCGCGAATGCTTTGCCTGCCGGAGATAGCGATGTATCTAAGGCGGCTCGCACGCTCGGTGGTAGCGCGCCAGCCTTACGCTCTGGGGGCGAATCCACTGGTGTCCCGACGCATCTATTGTAGTTTCTTGATAAGACGTACCGGGAAGAAACCCATCAACAACTGTTAGTTCGCGTATAGAAAGTCTTTTTGAAATTGTGTCGGGCCTGAAAAGGGCGTTTTTGTTGCTAGGACATTTGCTTAGTTACAGCAGGTGCTCGAACTGGCGACCCTCTGATTTGACACAAATCTTGGTAACGTCGAACGGTGTTTTGCCGAACTCTTTCAAAGATTCCTAATGTGATTGGTGGCATGCTGAATGCGATCCATTAATTCATCTTCGTTTCTAGGTGGTTGCCGTACGGGTGCGTGAACTAGAACCTTGAAATATCCCCACAGGAAAGAGTCCGGTGACGTGAGGTACGTTGATCGCGGGAAGCACGAGTACCTCTGCCAATTACAAGTCCGTCCAAGAATTCATTTAAATATCTGCGCACAGCACGACTGTTATGTGCGGGCGCCGTATGTCCAGGGGCACATCTTCCAGCAGGCGGGTAGTGTTTCTTGCAAAAAGTGAAGGTAATTTGCCCCAGTAAGTCGAGGAGGTAGACGGACCAGCCCAATCAGATGGTCACTCACAATGTCTGCCCAAAAGTTGAGCGTGAGGATTTCCCCTTGACCAGTAACGAACGTTTCGTCGCTAAACAGCAAAATGGCGGGGAATTCGCAGAAACCACCGGCAAAACCCCAGTCTGTGTTCATAGTCAGCCACAGGATTTAGGTCATGGGCAGGGTGAAAACTAAATGGATGCTGGCCGTCACCCCTCGAAACATCCCAGGCTAACCTATGTGTGACCCCAATGTAGTGTCCAAACGCTCGAGTACTTGTCGTAGGTGTTTACTCGAGGCACTCGAGAACAGTCTCTTCAAAAGCAGCATCCTGTCGTGTTTGAGGTCTCCCAGCATCACCATGATATCACGCTAAAGGGCCTTTGTCGCCAAGTCGCCGGTGAAGTGCTGTGAACGTGAACGAGTGTGCGTAGCGTCTTGCTGGGTACCGTTCCTCATACAACCGTCAAGCTTCATGCACATAACCGTCGGCTAGTTCATAAACAAAAACCACATCTCGTTGTTCTTCAAACGAATACTGTGCCGCCATGCTTCCTGTAAGACTAAATCGTAGGTGACGTGTGTGTGCTCAGAAGAGAAGCTTACGTGTGATTGACTCTGAAGTGAGGTACAGACAAACACCAAGACCTGTTCGACACGTGAGCGTCTCACGTTGGGGCAGTGACGGGGCGAGGGACGTTTGTATGTGTGAACCGACAACCAGAGCGCTGCCCGTCAGTCGACGAGCGGCAACAGGGCAATCCCACAGCCGATCGGAACGCGTAGCGCCAGGTTTCTGTAATTTAAGAATGATGCGTTATCGACCAACACAAAATTAGTTAGTTTCGCTCCTAATGGCATCAGCTATCGAAGATTAAAATTTCGTGTCGATTTCTCTCCTCCCTGTATTTAATGTATGGTAGGGCAAACAGCAACATACGGGAGCTGCACGCTTGTGCTAAAAAGCATCTCCTGCCCAAAGGCACCCCGAGAGTCACATCAGTGCCCCGCGAAAAACTGAGAGCATTGCAGGTGTTGTCAAAGTGGGAAGTCTTGCACGAATTACTCATGTGCTTGAAGATGTGGAGCTGGAAACAATCTAACACTCTCTGGGAATCTCGACAAGAGACTTCCTACATAAATTTTCCTGTCAGTGGAAGCAACAAGAAGCAGTAGGAAACCCTAAGTTTGACAACAAGTTTTACTTATGGATTGAGCAGGGTTCACTCGTGATGCTGCGTTTAATTATCACAATTCTGACGTTTGAAGTCATCTAGGCTTCAACCCACGTGCTGTCAATGATCTCCACATCATCGACGTTTCCCTTTGAATGTGTGATTAAGGGTACTAGGTGATCGTCTTAATAGGCCGTACGTGTTGGGCAAACAAATCTGCGACATCATCTGGAAGGATAGCTCGACGAATCTTAGAGCTACCCCGGAGGATGTGGTAAGTGCATAATGGGGCAAAGCACCTTTTGCTGCTATGGTGAAACGGCATCTAATCGGCCAAAGATGGAATGGACGGGGAGGACCTGTATCCTAGCCTTCACGATAATCTGATCTGAAATGCATCGGTTTCTGTATTTTCGGCCATCTGATGGGTGTAGTGTACAAATCTCCAGTTAGCTCATCGATGAGTTGGTGCAGAGACTTGTCAGTGCTTGTCAAGATTTAGAAATAATCCATACGTGTTTAAAAGGATTCAGAACTCCTTGAGGCGACAGGTACAGGCCTGCATCCAGGTACAACGACGACACTTTGAACACATCCTTTACCTACGAGTACTTGTACGAAGCTGTTGTATTCATTCAGAACACCTGCACTTCTACCATAGAATGTCTAATAGCCTTTCTCTAAATGATGTACAGTATTGTTACCTTTTCCTAGCTAGGATGGCGTTTACACAGAACCAACTTACTGATGGCTGGTAAGCACAATGTCGCAATTATCTCGCAAATGGTCAGTTTCTAGATCTGTGCTTGCTCAGACCATTTTTGCTTCTAGTATCGTGTAGTTTTAAGTGTAAGTCATTAATTATGATACTACCTGTATACAACACTTGTGTGTTCTCTTAGACATGTAACTGTATGGCACATATTGTGCACACATTTCCTCCTCCTCCTTCATTCCTTTCTTGTCTTCCTGCCCAATACCCATTTTTCAGCTGCACAGTACACTTCTTCCCCCTCTCTGCCTGGCTCTTCTTATCCCCTTTCTATCGACGTCCTTCTCCTCCTCTTTGTCTACCCACACAATATACCGGTGGTGCACAGTAGCCAAGATGTCAGGGGTTAGCAACCATCCTTTGCCCTCACACCATTTTCCACATGAGCTACTTATCTTGGCAGTACTTCTTTCTAGACAATAAGCAATTGTGTACCCAATATTGTTGAAATTGATCCAGAGTTTTAGGAGGCGATGTGGAACATACACATATATACCCTTTATACATACAACACAAAAACATTCATGTATATGTGTGCGTATTCATGTGTGTATGTGTATGTTCTGAATGTTAAGTGTAGCATCAGTCGAAACCAGATTAGGCACTTACAATTTTATCTGAGCAATTGACTGCAAGGACCTTACTGTCTTTAATTTCTGAAATTGAAATTTGTGTTAAGTTCCTGTGGATGGGGCAAACTGCTGAGGTCATCGATACCTAGGCTCACGCACTTCTTAATCTAACTTAAATTAACTTTCGCTAAGGACAGCACATACATCCATGTCCGAGGAAGGACTCGAATCTCCGACGGGGGCGGTCGCGAGAACCGTGCAATGCGCCTAAGACAGCGCGGCTACCCCACGTGGCTTTGATTTCTGTCGACACCGTTTATGACCTAATGAGATAAGATATGGTTCTAGCAAAAGCTGTGTTCTCTTGTCTCATATTAATATTTCACATCTAACTCGAAAGCGCCTTCATTTCTCGCCAATGACGAAGGTATCACGTACCCTTACTGAATATCCATTCCCGGGAGAACGAAAGCAATTTTGATGCGATGCAACAAGAGGAAAATGGCATTTAGAAGATTTTACTGTTGGTCGATTCATATGTCGAAAAGCCCCTTCCGGAGTTGTATGGAATTATATTTCGCGTGCCGCTGCTACTGAGAGCCGTCGGACCCCACGGTAAAGGCAGGGGTGTCCGGAGGCAGCCATTGGGCTACAGAAGCAAAGACAAAGCGGCACAAAACTGTGACGCTCCCCCAGAAAGCCGTCTTCAATATTTGTCTCAAGTTAGACTCCGTTGCGTCGCGCCGGCAGACGAGCCCCCATTCAGCGTCTCGGACGGGCACTAAATCAGGCGCGCAGCAAGTCAACATGGCTGGAAGCTCTCCAAGGAGTCCCCCCTCCCTGTAGGGCTGCACTGGGTTGGGGTACCACTGAGCATCTCCGTTGCCGCCACCATCGCTATTCATACCGTGGCGGTAACAAAAACATTGCCGCAGCCGCCGACTGCTAAAAGCGGAGAATTAAGTTTCGGCGCGCACTGGGGAACGGTTGCTTCCCCTCCTACTCCCCTATCCCCGTCCCACACCCTTCTGAGACCGGCTACATTCACGGAATTAGCGCCGCATTCAGGCAAATTATTTTAATAAGTGGTATTAGTTAGCGAAAGGGAAATTTACGTCGCGAGCGGCGAGTTATGTCGTCGCTAATGCACGGAAGAAAGAACTGTTGGGCAAGAGAAGGGGGCGGGAGGCCTTTTTTTTGTAGGGTGGGGGTGTATGAGAAGGGTGGCGTCCAGAGGCTAAGAGCAGAGCGGAACTGTACTTGCCTCAACAGAAATTAGATTCCATTAATTTGTTCTCCGGTACGAGTTTTACTTCTGAGTGCATTTGTCTCGAATTTAAAGAGCACTGCTCCGCCACTTCCGAACTCGTTCAAATTTTGTAGGATTCAGTAATGTGATACTATTTTTACATTCAAGTGACAAATTTGAGCTCGGAGAGAAAATTATCGAGTATAACGCCGTTCTCCTAGCAACACTCTGAGATCAAATCTTAGTTCCCCATAACAAAATCCGGAAGGATAGATTTATTTGCTTATTTCAGCTGCAAAGATTAGAGGTTTCAGGCCTTCATTTAATCATACATTCACAGTAAGTTAACATTACAATAGGCACGTAATAATAATAATAATAATAAAAGCTACAGTAATGAAAATATGCTATTTGACAATAACATTGTGTGAAATGTCGTACCTGAACAGTAACATCGAACAGAACAGGAGTACAGAAGGAACCAAATTACGTAAAGAAGCACACTCAAAAAGGGAAGAGTGGGAAATTATAGTGTATGATTAGCGTTTGAAATGGAAGGAAGGAATCAGAAAGAGAACCGACGAACAGTGCTGTAACTAAAGCAGGCAGTTGCGATGTGCTGAGAGGAAAGCAACACTGACGGTAACAAGAAAGGCTTTAAAATACTCTTGAATGAAAAGCGTTTTGGATAAGGACGTAGGTTACTAAGTAGTGCGTTACAGGGTCGTACGTCTGAAATGGACCAATATAATGATGAAGAAGGAAGATTATTGACGATTATGGTAGATTATGGTTTAAGGTACTGCCGACAACGAGATCTGTAGAGACAGGCAGAACACAAGATCAGATTGTCTCAGTTAAGGATGAGGAAGGAAACTGGCTGTGCCCTTACAAAGTAAACAAACTCTGGATGACCGAAAACGGATCTGAACTGTTGCCCTCCTGAATGCGAGTACGGTATGTTAACCATTGCGCCACCTTGCTTCATGAGTATAACGAGAAAACAGCAATTTTCTTGTATTGGAAGGCTGGTAATAACACCCAGCAAATGGGTGACGTCATCCTACAGATGTAAGAAGCACATTGCAGGTGGAAATCCAAAAAGGGGGTCATGGGGACCAAAATCCCTCCCTCCTCCCCAAAGCACCTCCTTGTCCAAAAAATAATAATAATAATCACATTCATATTTTTACATATATCAGTTTCCAAAGATTTCAGCTTATTTTCAGAGAATAAACTTACATGAAAACTAAAGGGTGTCTCTCCTAACTCTGCCACCTCAAATATCTCTAGAACAACAATAGATATTCAAGAACGGTTTTCACCAGCATGAACGTACGGTAGGGGCTTAGGAAACCAAAATACTATGCAAAATTTTAAAACGTAAACAAACACTATTTTCAACACAAAGTGAAGTATTTTTAAATGGACACCCCCTATTATTTTGTATGCAATCAAGAGCATGAAAAATCACAAAAATAATGGCGTTGGTTGCATCTCAATACGTCCATTACATCCAGATAAATTGCGTAACAAAACTGACGCTTTAAATAAATGACGCGTACAGCTAGCGCACGTCCTGAGACTCAAGCGTGCTCCTCACGATGCCGGCAAATGTGATGCGATTGACGTAGGAGTGTTAATGTATGGTGAGGTATTGTATGACAACATCATTGACCCATATTTCATTGATGGCGCTCCTAAAGGGGGTAGTTTAGCCCCTCCTTGAGCTGCACCTTACTTGGACTGGTTGTCCTCTTATAATGTGTCAAATAATGCGCTATCATAATGATGGATGTCCTGCGCATAATATTTATTGTTGCGAAATGACAACTACAGGAACAGTTAGTAGTAACACACTAGGTTTCACGTTTCTAAACCTCATATGTTCTGAAATATGTGGGTTGTATAGGATAGCAACAGCGTCAAAGTTTATGACGTAATGCATCGAATGTAGTACTGTGCTCAGAGCAGGGGTTCCCTGCACTGACGCCTGTATCCTGCCGTAAACATACCAATATCACCACGACACTCTCTACCTTCAGTGTACAAGCGTCTCCTAATGTGGTCTGCTGAACTGAGCTCATACTGTAATTCACATACTTGCCACTTTAAAACCTGTTTTCTTGTGGCTTGTTACATTTGCTGTCATCTAGTCGATATGCCGGCCTTCAGTAACTAAGGAAAACTAGATATCACTTTAATTTACAGCGAATGTCACAGAAATGAGCAGGTTCGAATCCTGCCTCGGGCATGGATGTGTGTGATGTCCTTAGGTTAGTTAGGTTTAAGTAGTTCTAATTTCTAGGGGACTGATGACCACAGATGTTAAGTCCCATAGTGCTCAGAGACATTTGAACCATTTGTACGGAAATGCGACCGCAGCTGTGACACTGTATACAGAACGCTAACCAGATCGGCGGTGTCTGTCCGTCACCTCGAATAATCGGCAACATCTGCAAGGCACTCACCGAAACAGGAAGCTGGGCTCCCGCAAAACGTCGACGCACAACGTCAGCGACTGGCAATGGAAACGAAATCGCTGTTGTGGCTCCTATAGCGCACAATCCTCAGGTTGGGTGTACGAAAAATTGCACGAGGTGTAGGAATAAGCCACAGTAGTGTGTGCAGAATCTTGCATCGGCATCGGTTTCATCCGTTCCGTATCTCACTGCACCAAGAACTGTACGGGAATAACTTTGAATCCCGCATTGCATTCTGTCGTTTTGCACTTCAGCAATTGCAAGATAATCCAGTATTCCTAAGAAATACGTTGTTTACGGATGAGGCTTCATTTACAAATCATGCTAATGTGAATCTGCGGAACACGCACTACTGGTCCGTGCAAAATCCCCACTGGATTTGCAAAATCTAATCAACGACAGTGGAGTGTCAATGTTTGGTGCGGTATCATTGCTAACTGTATTGTAGGTCTCTATTTTTACCGTGGAACGTTGAATGGACAACGATATGCACCATTTCTTCAACGTTAGCTCTCCTAATGGAGGATCTAAGATTGGAAATTCCTCTATCAATGTGGTTCCAACATGATGGATGTCCCGCACACAACAAAAAAGATGCCAGAGACGTTCTAGATACGACATTTCCTAATAGGTGGATGGGGCGGGAGGTACTATGCGATGGCCAGCACGGTCCTCCGATTTGACGCCATTAGACTTCTTTCTCTGGAAGGCAGTGAGAGACAGAGTGTGTCAAGAACTCCCAGCGACAGTAGAGGATACGCAAACATCGTATTACTGCGGCGTGTGCGGCAATACCTTTAGAAATTCTACAATCTGTGCAACACTCTCGTTACCCGTCCGTAAACGTGTATTGCTGCTAACGGAGGGCACTTCGAACATATGTTGACAAGTCCCATAGTGCTCAGAGCCATTTGAACCATTTCATTGGTGAAGATGTGGGTGTATTTTCTATGCTGGATGTAATGCACGACAAAACAGTTTCTGTGGGCGACAGGACACTAGCAAATGTGTTTAGCAAAGTGAATTCAAGTGTGTTATCTCTAATCGTAGCTCTAGTTGTCATTTCGCTACAACAAACATACATTTCCAATATGAAAAACGTTGCTTTGCGCTGGACATAATACTTGTTTATTTCTGGGGATTGTGCATACCTTTCCATTGTGTGAGCCCCTGACATAGGCAGCGTGAGGAGTAATTAAAATTATGTTGTGTATTTAATAGTAACTGAAGTCATACTCTAGCTTTTTGGACTTACAGAGTGAGAAAATTGCTTGGGTAAGGTGAAGGCTTATACTATTACACTATTTCTAATTGCAACTATCCATTCACATATTAAATATTCAACGGTCGTTCCTTGTTTTTATGTGAACCTGGAGAAATTTTTTATTTAATAAAGATGTCTTTCCGGATACTGTTTTTTTTTCTGGTAGCCTGACACCTTCCTACAAACTCCCCACCTGCTAAAGTATTCATAAAACGTTTTAAAGTGTAACTTATGGCACAGAAATACAGTACTGGAAATGAGTTGGTCGCAACTTAATTTATTCACCGTTTCGCTTTTCGATACACCATCATCAGAACACAGCTGTGGCGAGAACAAGAAATACAGTATAAAAAATACTGATGGTAAATTTTTTCATCCATAATGCAGCGATTTCTGCTTATACTTACAATGAAGTTCAAATTAAAGTTCACGAAAGTCAGTGAAAATGAGACTCTAATACTTATGAACGTAAGGGCCAAACTGCTTATGCATCGATAACGTATCGATGAACACAACAACACAGACTCCACATGGCTTTAGAAACAGTCATACTCAGACTGAATATCAAAGAATATGACCACTATGAAAAAAGTGAAGCGGCGTATAGACTAACTACATCTACATAGATACTCCAAAGCCACCATTAGTTGTGTGGCGGAGGATACCCTGTACCACAAGTTGTTATTTCCCCTCCTGTTCCACTTGCAAGTAGAGCGAGGGAAAACCAACTGTCTGTAAGGCTCCGCAATTTCTCACATCTTATCTTTGTGGTCCTTACGCGCAACGTATGTTGGCGGGAGCAGAATATTTCGGCAGTCAGCTTCAAATGCCTGTTCCGTAAATTTTCTTAGTAGTGTTTCTCGAAAAGAACGCCACCTTCCCTCCAGGGATTCATATTTGGGTTCCCGAAGCATCTGCGTAACATTTACGTTCTGTTCTAACCTGCTGGTAACAAATCTAGCAGCCCTCTTATGAATTGCTTCGATTTCTTCCTTCAATCCAACCTGGTACGCTCCCAAACAACTGAGCAGTTCTCAAGAAATATGTGGCATCAGCGTCCTATATGCGGTCTCGTTTACAGGTGAACCACTCTTTGTTAGAACCCTCCCAATAAACCGAAGTCAATAATTGGCCTTCCCTAACAAAGTTTTAACATGCTCGTTGCACCTCTCATCGCTTTGCAACATTAAGCCCAGATACTTAAACAACTTGACTGTTACATGAAGTCGCAACTAATAAGAAGTCATACAGGTGTGGTGATGGTAAGTTCCAATGGGAGCAAACTGCTGAAGTCATCGGTACCTGGGCTTACACACTACTTAATCTAACTTAAAACAACTTACGTCAATTAAACGCCCGAGGGAGGACTCAAACTCCGACGGGGGGAGTCACGCGAGCCGTGGCAACGAGCCTCGGACCGCACTGCATACAGGTAGGTGTAATCCATTAAAATGCCAAAGTAATAAAATACTACCAAATAGGTTGCGTCGTGTAAATGTAGACAGTATATGCAGAACAAATACAGACATGAAGACAGCATTACGTAGATATTACACGACAGACACAGAAAAGATGGAGCGTACAAATGGTTCAAATGGGTGTGAGCACTGTGGGACTTAACTACTGAGGTCATCAGTCCCCTACAACTTAGAACTACTTAAACCTAACTAACCTAAGGACATCACACACAACCATGCCCGAGGCAGGATTCGAACCTGCGACCGTAGCGGTCGTGCGGTTCCAGACTGTAGCGCCTAGAACCGCTCGACCAGCCCGGGCGGCTAGAGTGTACAGTCAATACGAAAATAGCACATATTTCTTTTATCTTTTCTTCGTTTACAATGCAAGATTAAGACAAGGCAAACCTACGCTTCTGGCATTTGTACACTTAGAGACAGCTTTTGACAATGTTGATTGGAATACTCTCTTTCAAATTCTGAAGGTGGCAGGGGTAAAATACAGGGAGCGAAAGACTATTTACAATTTGTACAGAAACCAGATGACAGAAGAGTCGATGGACATGAAAGGGAAGCAGTGGTTGGAAGGGGAGTGAGACAGGGTTGCAGCCTCTCCCCGATGTTATTCAATCTCTATATTGAGCAAGCAGTAAAGGAAACAAAAGAAAAATTCGGAGAAGATATTAAAATCCATGGAGAAAAATTCGGAGTACATATTAAAATCCATGGAGAAGAAGAGGTTCGCCGATGACATTTTAATTCTGTCAGAGACAGCAAAGGACTTGGAAGAGCAGTTGAACGGAATGGACAGTGTCTTGAAAGCAGGATATAAGATGAACATCAACAAAAGCAAAACGAGGATAATGGAATGTAGTCGAATTAAGTCGGGTGATGCAGAGAGAATTAGATTAGGAAATGAGACACTTAAAGTAGTAAAGGAGTTTTTGCTATTTGGGGAGCAAAATAACTGATGATGGTCGAAGTAGAGAGGATATAAAATGTAGACTGGCAATGGCAAGGAAAGCGTTTCTGAACAAGAGAAATTTGTTAACATCGAGTATAGATTTAAGTGTCAGGAAGTCTTTTCTTAAAGTATTTGTAGCCATGTATGGAAGTGAAACGTGGACGAGAAATAGTATGGACAAGAAGAGAATAGAAGCTGTCGAAATGAGGTGCTACAGAAGAATGCTGAAGATTAGATGGGTAGATCACATAACTAATGCGGAGGTATTGAATAGGATTGGGGAGAAGAGGAGTTTGTGGCACAACTTGACTAGAAGAAGGGATCGGTTGGTAGGACATGTTCTGAGGCATCAAGGGATCATCAATTTAGTACTGGAGGGCAGCGTGGAGGGTAAAAATCGTAGAGGGAGACCAAGAGGTGAATACCCTAAGCAGATTCAGAAGGATGTAGGTTGCAGTAGGTACTGGGAGATGAAGCAGCTTGCACAGGATAGAGTAGCATGGAGTGCTGCATAAAACCAGTCTCAGGACTGAAGACCATAACAACAACAACAACAACAACAATGCAACTGTGATAAAGGCAGTAGGACTACTCTCTATTTAGTTTGTGCCTGGTTGGGCTATATATGTACCTTTTTTATGTTAAAATCTTGCATACTTCGTTGTTGTTACTATCATAATCTTAGGAATGTGTGACACATTGGAAGTACGGCTGAGATCAAGAGAAATTTTGAGGTGGGACTGGGGCAAGGACGGAGAGATTGGACTCTCCGGCGAACCGAACCCTAGAAGCGCGCTAGCCTCGCTCTGTAGCTCGACTGCAGCCGAAAGCTGCCGGAGTTGCGCGACTGCTTCGCCAGCCACCGTGTGGGTTAACTATTCAGATCCCTCGAATCCTGCTCTGAGCGTCTCTCTTCCGCGTTGCCCTGCTTCTGACCACAATATTCACGCACTGATTCGTTCCAGCTGCCTGCAGCTTCTGAGACAGCGGGCGGCGCACAGTGTTTGCGGTGGAGAGGCCGCCTGGGGCGGTGCAGCGGCGGTCAGTGCTCCTCGGTCCCCCGAGCTGTCATCACAGCCCCCACCCCCGCCCCCGCCCCCGCCCCCGCCCCCTCCGCGGAGCCGGCGGCCGCTTACCACCGGCGCCCCACAACCGGTTTGTGTAACATTTCCTGCCGGCGCACGAGCGTCTGGCCGGCGTTCACCGACCCGTTCGCCCTACTCCACTACCTCCTTCTTCCGACGTTGTACCAGCTCTTTGCTCACGAAAAGTGAAAACCTGCTCGCCGAATAAGGGTGGATTCACACTTGCTGGAACATTACAGTCACGTTTTTGAACGTCGACGGTCAGAGGAATTCCTGAGAATTCACATTACACGGCACGTCAACGTGGAAGAACGCTGTGGCGTTACAGCTTGGTCATAAAATACTCACCAAAGGCGCTATCCGTAGTTCGTGGTAGACCGTCATAATATGCCGAAAATTAGTTTAAAGCACTTTGCAACGATTTCTGTTGGACTTGATGATGAAGAACAGAGAGAAAAAAAGAGCCTGGATAAGAAAAATGTTAAAAAATCGAGACTGTGAAGGAGGTTTCCACTTTTTACAAGGAGCAGAAACAGGAGTAGTCATCGTTCTATAGATATTTCAGAATTTCCAGACAACAGCTTTCTACCAGTTGAGATAAAATTCAAGATTTAGGCGTCCCATATCACCTCGACAGAAGCTGATGGTTTCCCTGCGGTATGTACTGCCAGACGATGTAGCCGAGTAGTTCTAGGCGCTTCAGTCCGAAACCGCGCTGCTGCTGCGGTCGCAGGTTCGAATCCTGCCTCGGGCATGGATGTGTGTGATGTCCTTAGATTAGTTACATTTAAGTAGTTCTAAGTCTAGGGGACTGATGACGTCAGAAGTTAAGTCCCATAGTGCTTAGAGCCATTTGAACAGTATGTACCTGAACTATGTTTACATATATTTCTGCTACCTGGTATTGTTAATTTATTACGAATCTTATTTAAATTTCCCCATGACGTATCATTTCACTCCCTGGTTTTCTTTAGCTATTCCACTGGAAAAATCTTGAGATACTTGCAGCCTGCCGCGAACGCCTCTCTTGTGGCAGCCTCTTCAGCTCAAAATAGTTTCTGCAGATGACTCCCTCAATTACTTGTAAGACGTATTCTACTGTTTTTGTTTCCTCTACAGTTTTCAATCTTGCGGCTCCATCTAGTACCATGGAAGTTATTCCCTGATCTCAATACGTGTCCCATCATCCTGTCCCTTCTTCTTGTCAGTGTTTTCTATATGTACCTTTTTTTTCGCCGATTCTGCGGAGAAGCCCCTCATACCTTACCTACACCTATAACTATTAACATACTCCGCAAGCCGCCGTACGCTACATGTCGGATTGTACCCTCCACTACTATAGTCATTTCCTGTCTTGTTCGACTTGCAAATTGGGGGGAAAAGCGACTATCTATAAGTCTCCATAGGAGCCCAAATTTCTCTCACCGTATCTTTGCTGTCTTTACGCGACATGTAAGTTATCGTCTGTAGAGTCGTTCTGCTGTCGGCCTCAAATGCCGGTTCTCCGAATGTCCGCAACATTGCCTCGCGAAAAGAGCGTCGTCTTCCATCCATGGATTTTCCAATCGAGTTCACAAAACGTTCTCATAGTTCTTGCGTGCTGATCGAACCTACCGCTAACGAATCTACCATCACGCCTCTGAATTCCTTCGATTTTTTCCTGCAAAGCACCTGATGGGGGTCCTAAACACAAGGGCAGTAATCTGTAACGAATCTTACTAGCGTTACAGATACCGTCTCAAAATTCTTCCAATACAACGAATACAAGCATTCGCCTTCGCAACTAACACACTAATGTGCTCATTCCAATTCATACTCTTTTCAGCATGACGCCCAGGTATTTAATCGACGTGATTATGTCAACCAGCTCATTAAAAATGCTGTATTCCCACGTTACATAATTTTTTTCCTACTCATCTACATTAACTTGAATTTTTCTACATTTGAACAAGCTGCCATTCACCACACCAACTAGACTTTCTGTCCAAGCCATATTTTATCCTGCCACAGTCACCCAACAGCTTCATCAGCAAACAGCAGTAAAGTGCTGCTCACCCTGTCCGTCAGATCATTTATGTATACAGAAAATAAGAGCTGTCCCGTCACACTACTTTTGAGCACTCCTGACGATACCCTAATGTCTCAGGAACACTCGCCGTAGAGGACAACGTAGCGGTTTCTATTACTTAAAAAGTCTTCCAGCCACTCACATATCTGGAAACTTAATCTGAAAGCTCGGATATCTTCGTCTCAAACGCTCAGATTACCTCCTGTTTAGGTTTTCGCGTAGGACTGAATAAAAAGAAAAAAAATACGACACAACTTGACTAAGAGAATGTATAGGTTGCTAGGACACATCTTGAAGACCTGAAGCAGCAATGAATTTGTGACTTTGGTGATTCAAGAAAGTATGTGTGTGTGTGTGTGTGTGTGTGTGTGTGTGTGTGTGTGTGTGTGTGAGGTTGGGGGGTGGGGGGAGGAGATAAAAGTTTTACAATGAGACTGGCATGAATACAGCAAACAGATTAAAATGGCTACAAGTTTCGAAAAGCTATGCAGCACTGAAGAGGCTTGCATTAAACCAAGTCTTCAGACGGAAGACCACAACAACAATAAATCTACATCATAGCACTACGAAGGAAAATATGATTTTTTAAGGAGGAATGAGTAAAAATTTATTACAAAAATTTCTGCTTCCGCTGAAATTCGATCACGAAAGGCCACTGTTCGGATTCTCTCTGAAGATAGTATCATAATACATTCACTGGCCACATGATTTAATATCTATACCGAAACCTTATCATCTGATACTCCCGCGATGCGCTTGCAATCTCCAAGTAATACATTGTCACGGGTCACAAGCAGGAAAGATACTCTTTTCTCCCTCGCTTTTATTTACCAGCGGATGTGGCCAAAACTACTGAGAAATCTTCGATTACTTTGTACTAGGAAAGAAAAATGAGTAGCAAGTATCGGTTTCCTTCGCCTGAGTTGTCACAGACAGCAAATGTTTGATTTACGTTGAGACGCTTAAACTCGGTATTCCGCGTTTTATTGCTGAAAGAGACAACAACCACAGTTCGGGATCATTAGGAGAATCAGCTACAAACAAAAGCCAATAAATGAGATTTCATGGATTATTACTGTGACTCAGGGGAACTGCCGCACCGCAAACATTAATTAAGAGTATTTGTCGCTATCGCGTTACTATCGCTGACGATACCAAAATCCGAGCTTGCCAATTTGCTTTCAGTTGGCTGGGTTTCTCGAGACGAAGTTGCAAACTTCGAGAGCGAGCTAATTATGATAAATCCGGCTGCAGGCTCCTCTCCCAATCGCGATTGCAGCTACAGATCCATCGCAGTAACTTTCAACCGCTCGCAAGATGGCAACGGAAGGGATACCTGGGGAGGGGGTGCGGGGGGGGGGGGGGGGGCGGAAGAGTAGTTTAATGGGGTGGGAGCACAGCAGTAATACGTGAGACGCATGTATCGAGGAAGAACACTTCTCGCTCTATAATGTCGACCGACGTGCTACACCAAAAAGTGTGGTAGGATGTGCTTTGTGTCCTAATCTATTTTATCCAGTTAGGGAATGAGTGATTGAATAAGTTGTTGATTTCTAGCGAACATGGAGAAATGAAGAAACAGACACACTGCAGTTCTGTTGGGCAGTTTACATTCCATTATAGTACACGGGAGAACTCTAGACAATCGTTCACTATCTAATTCTGTTGACATGTAGGAAGGATTTAAAGAGTTGTCACTTTCTATTGTCTGACTGCCAAGTTACTTACCCTAGTGGCATGAGAATCACCCGAGAATCGTGCAGAGATCACAGGAAATGTGTTGCTCTTACCTGAAAATAAGACGAACCAAAATTAATAAATGTTATTTCGGAAAATGTTACTTAAACAAAACATTTCAATGTGACACGGTAGATACCATTTCATAAAAACATAAGAGTAACTGATTTAGAGAATTCGTGCTCCACTGCTTTGAAGCTCGAACTGCGTTATTTACTTATTTCTAGCTCATATACCTCTAGGTCTGCTAACTCAAAAATACAGCACACAGTTAATTTTTATTCCGCACAGAAACAATTTGTGTAACATATCGTTAGGTAACTTATTTCACGGGCGTAGTCTGTAGCTAATCAATTAAATACCGCGACAAAATTACTTAATAACTGAATAAATAAACTTCCTAATTAATAATTAAGTTTCCAGTCTTTCTTAACTGCACTTTATTCCGAAACACATACCTCCAGGGGTCCATAGAGTTCCTGACATTCCCCAACAATTAGCATCCCGCCACATGCAGTTGAAAACATATCTACATTGCGGTATTCACTAGTATTTAGTTATATGCTTGTCAGTTTTACTTTTCTCTCGTCCCTTTTATTAAACAAAGCCTACCGAAATTCCTTCACAAAAGAAGACGAAGTAAATATTCCAGAATTTGGAAGAAGAACGGCTGCCAACATGATTAACTTTGAAGCAGATATCCTAGGAGTAGTGACGCAACTTAAAAACACTTAATGAAAACAAGTCTTCCGCTCCAGTCTATATACCAATTAGGTTCCTTTCAGAGTACGCTGATGCAATAGCTCCATACTTAACAATCATTTACAACCGCTCACTCAATGAAAGATCCGTACCCAAAGACCGGAAAGTTGCAGAGGTCACACCAATATTTAAGAAGCGCAGCAGGAGTAAACCACTAAATTACAGGCCCATATCATTAACGTCAATATGCTGCAGCATTTTGAAACATATACTGTGTTCGGGCATTATAAACGATCTCGAAGACAACAGTCTATTGACACACAATCAACACGGATTTAGAAAACCTGCTTCTTGTGAAACACAACTAGCTCTTTACACTCACGAAATGTTGAGTCCTACTGGCAAGGGATTTCAAACTGATATCGTATTTCTGTATCACCAGAAGGCTTTTGACACTGTACCACATAAGCGGCTTGTAATCAAATTGCGTGCTTATGGAATATCGTCTCATTTATGTGACTGGATTCGAGATTTCCTGGCGGAAAGGTCGGAGTAACCGGCACAAAGTCATCGAGTAAAAAAGAAGTGATTTCTGGCGTTCCCCAATGTAGAGCAATAGGCCCTCTGCTGTTCCTTATCCATATAAACTATTTACGAAACAATCTGAGCCGCAATCTTACATTGTAGAAGATGATTCTGTCATTTTTCGTCTAATTAAGTCATCAGAAGAACAAAACAAATTGCATAACCATTTGGAAAAGACACCTGCAGGGTGCGAAAACTGGCAATTGACACTAAGTAATGAAAAGTGTGAGGTCATCCACATGAGCACTAAAAGAAATCCGTTAAACTTCGGTTCTACAATAATCAATCAACTCTACAGGCCGTAAATCAACTAAATACCTAGGAATTACAGTTACGAGCTCTTAATCTGGTAAGAACACACAGAAAGTTTTGTTGGGAAAGCAAACCAAAAGCTACGTTTCATTGGCAGAACACTTAAAAATGAAACAGATCTGCTAAAGAGACTTGCTATACTACGCTTGTCCATTCTCTTTTGGAGTACTACTCCGTGGTGTGGGATCATTACCAAATATTACTAATGGAGTACATCGAGAAACTTCAAAGTGTAGCAGACGTTTTATATTTTCGAGAAATAGGGGAGAGAGTGTCACAGACATGAAACAGGAACTGGGGTGGACATAATTAAAACAAGGGCGTTTTTCGTTGCGGTGAAATCTTTGTCACGAAATTTCGACCACCAACTTTCTCCTCCGAATACGAAAATATTTTGTTGACGCCGAACTACTGAGGGAGAAACAATCATCATAAAAAAGGGATATCAGATCTCGCACGGAATGATGGTGTTCGTTTTTTCACTGCAGTGTTCGAGAATGGTATAATAGAGAAGGTGGTTCGGTAAACCCTCTGCCAGGCACTGAATTGTGATTTCCACAGTATCCATGTAGATGTAGCGGATAAACCCTCAACATTATACCTTTTCGGGTATTTTGTTTGTCGTTGTTGTTGTTGTGGTCTACAGTCCAGAGACCAGTTTAATGCAGCTCTCCATGCTACTCTATCCTTTGCAAGTCTCTTCATCTCCGAATAACTACTGCAACCTACATCCTTCTGAATTTGCTTAGTGTATTCATCTCTTGATCTCCCTCTACGATTTTTACCTTCCACGCTCTCCTTTAAATTGGTAATCCATTGATGCCTCAGAAGGCGTTCTACCAACCGATCCCTTCTTCTAGTTAAGTTGTGCCACAAATATCTTTTCTCTCCAATTCTATTCAATACCTCCTCATTAGTTATGTGTTCTACCCATCTAATCTTCAGCATTCTTTGTAGCACCACATTTCGAAAGCTTCTATTCTCTTCTGGCCGAAAGTATTTATCGTCCATGTTTCACTTACATACGTGGCTACACTCCATACAAATACTTTCAGAAACGACTTCCTGACACTTAAATCTATACTCGATGTTAACAAATTTCTTCAGAAACGCTTTCCTTGCTATAGCCGTCTACATTTTATATCCCCTCCACTTCGACAGTCATCAGTTATTTTGCTTCCCAAATCGCAAAACTCATTTACTACTTGGGCAAATGTCTATAAGGTACATTACATATGTAGAATTGTGAACAGATGGGAATGTGAGTCTCACAGGAAGCGTGCAAGGGATAAGTCCCTGCAGTAGCGCTGTTCATCTGTGTCCTCGGTGGCTCAGATGGATAGAGCGTCTGCCATGTAAGCAGGAGATCCCGGGTTTGAGTCCCGGTCGGGGCACACATTTTCAACTGTCCACATCGAGGTATATCAACAACACCTGCCGGCAGCTAAGGGTTTCAGTTAGTCATCATTTATGTCAGGGAAAAGCTGCACGGTCATCAACAGTATTCTGTTCTTTCGAGGACAGACTCCTTAATTATGTTCTTTTGAGAACAGTTACTGTCTTCATATATATAAATAAATCGTAGACTCGAGAGTTGAAAATAATTCATTTGAAGTCTTTCCTGCATTTTGGGAAAAGCTCATAGAGCTGTCAGTTCTCGTGTTCCTCCTGCCATTCTTGAACTATAGCCTCACCTTGTGTGATCACAATCAATCACCTCAGCAGCAGTCGACATGCAACATACGTGTTCCTGCGCTCAACTGCATTGTAGAAATCACAGAGTTCATGCGCAGCCTCACGAAAGATGATATACAGAGATGTTCTGAGGAGCGCAATGAAATAATCCGGACGTGTTTGAAGTGGACGAGTGCTCCCGTTTTTCAGGCGACCATTCCTACCTGAACATATTTGGCAAGCAGCTCGGTCAAGTTTTTAGTGTCACGCTTTAATGCATTCCGTCAAGAAATGGAGATAAAACGACAAAAAATTATAATTACGTAGATTAAAGAATGTGAAGCACTTGAGGCAGAAAATTAATTCATAAAATTCCGTAATTAGAGTGATCACATTTGCATATCAATTTTATGTATGATGTGGTGGCGGCCGAAGGATGATAAACAGATAAGGGATACACAGGTTTAGAGGAGCATTTTTCCCTGATTTCTGCGAGTGGATACCAACTTGCATCAAAAACTTATTTAATGATGTGCTTCTGCATATGCTACCGAGTTGTTGTTTCCATGTCATGCACAATAGTCGGACGACCGACACAGACATCAACTTCAAGTGCTGCGAGTTTTGCTTCTGTGAGTACTCACTGTCGGGACTTCAACCAGACTATTTATAGCTGAGTTCTACTCCAGACAGCCGCTATCTTTGATATTCGGTGAAAAGCAATTCTCTCCGTTTTTTCCAGCTCTGGTGGATGCGACAGCTGACGAGATCTCAATAAACTGAGTACTGGACCCCAAGCCTTGTTTAAATTGCAGTCTCCATCCCTGTTCATGATGTTACCTGACGTTTTCATATATGCAGACTCCTTAAATATGGTGTCCCAGAAACGTTACGTTTGCACCATGATACTGCTTTTTCATTTGATGATTACGTTTCAGGGACTGCTGGGCGACAGCCGATTTGCTCGTTTTAGTCGATTGGCAGAAAATCTTTGATGACGTGATTGCAAAATTTTGTGCGAATTCTCAACAGTCCATAATAATAATGGACAGGAATGGAGCCAAACCTGAACCCCACGGGACTCCTTTAGTGATTTCACCCTTGTTACTTTTTGTCCTTCTAACATTGTTTGAATTATTCAGCACAACCTATGGCTTTCGTTAAGCATGATTCAGAATAGTTGGGTTTCAAGCGATTAACGTGATTATGAAGGGAAGTAGAAACTGTGCTCTAACATGGAAACAAAGCGCTTTCGGACCCATGTTCATGTGAAACGTCCGAATAAGGAGAAAGCCACTTACTTCACATGACAAGGGACATTTTATAGATCAATTTGACCTGTGTTATAGCAGAATGTTGAAGAAATACACTGTCCACTCTTATAACATGAAGGAAATAGTTTGTCGACTGTGTTTGCAATGTATCGATTTACTGAGTCATAATTTTCCATAGCACAAGTTTGTCAGTCACTTGCGTAACAGATCGACTGCAAAGACACTAACTTTCATACATACATTTGTAGGTGTTGGACGTATGAAATGGTACATTGTCTTTGAATATTAAGAAAGTACTATTGAACAAAATAGAGCACAGTAGGCAGAACATCAGTAGCCGAGTCCTGGGCGAGATGTGATGCTGATAGGATGGTTTAGCTGAGAAGCACTGGGTCAGAGCAAATGATTTCCTTTTGAAGATGAGAAAATCTGAGTAGCGGAGAATGTCTAAGAAGTTAGTATTATCGGAGGAAAGATTTCTGGAATTTGATTTTGATGCCGAAACGACTCAGCAACAAAAAAGTATTTGTCACATTGCTCTGTGTGCATATAGCGATTATTGTGGTTTGTTAACTTCGATTGTTCAGTGATTTCGAGTGTTAGGTAAAGGAGACGATTTGTCAGTCATATGTCCAAGGTGTTAGCAAGTTCCTTCCACTGTTGTTAGTCAGCACGAGATTTTGATTTAATGATTTAACCCTCGAGTAGGTGCGTCTATGCATAAAGCGCACTACCTCAAAAAAACACTGTCTTGTACCGTTGCACTGTTGTTTTACAATTGTAAGCCCAAATCTATCCTTTCATCACTACATCAGGTACCACAGGTAAGTAGCGTGGTCATACATCCAAAAATAAAAAGCGAGCTATATCAGAAAAAAATTTACGACCCGTGAAACAAAATGATGCAGATTACGAGGTAGCAGCGAAATTCCATAATTGATGTCAAGGAGATAATTAGTAATCGAATAAGTGTTTGGCAAGAACCTGATGCACATATGCTGTATAAGGCTCCAAAATGCTCATTGCTGTAGGGTAACACTTGTACACGGCGACAGAATGATATGACGAAAATTTATTTTACTATTGTTTAATTAAACAGCAATTTAGCTCATATAAGTTTATTTTATCGTTGTTTAATTACACTGACAATAAACTGCTATTTTGCTCTTGCATATTTACCTTTTTGACGTGAAGACAGCTATTCTTTATGTGTGTACAAAGTAAGCCGCGCTCACCCTTGTTACGAAAATCGGCACGATCAAGACGGTTAACAGCAAACCTGATACCAGTTTTGTACTTTCATAACGCTTGGCGTCTGTGATAGGGTTAAAAAGAGTAATTTTATTACAATTAGTTTAAATGTTGGATCTGAAACTTTGAGAAAATTAAATAAGTTGAGATATCATTTTTACCTTTACAGCCATCCTTTCCGTTTTCGTAAATGACATATATGTTTCATACATTTTAATGCTGTTAATACTACGAGCGCTGTTAGCTATAAATACAACTACAAGTGGATAGCCTGTTGTCTTTCTTGACAAGCGGTAAATTGCAGGACAGAGTGCAGTGCTTTTCTCTTTCAGCTTGTTATATCGGGTAAGTCATTATCGGGGCCTAATTACGGAGCTCATTTGGAAGCAGATTTCCTGGTCGCGTGCAGTGAAATGAATTAGACGTGAATACTATCTCGGCACCTAATGTATAGCCACTGTGAGTGAGCATTTCCGCGACAAAAAAAAAATGGTTCAAATGGCTCTGAGCACTATGGGACTTAACATCTGAGGTCATCAGTCCCCTAGAACTTAGAACTACTTAAACCTAACTAACCTAAGGACATCACACACATCCATGCCCGAGGCAGGATTCGAACCTGCGACCGTAGCCGTCGCGCAGTTCCGGAGTGAGCGCCTAGAACCGCGAGACCACCGCGGACGGCTCCGCGACAAATTTAGTTTCGTTTAATATTGTCTGGGTTCAAAGTTTCTTTAGTTAGAAATCTCTGAATTAAATAATTTTCATTTTATTACATACATTCCGCAATTTCCCATCCTCAATATATTTTATTCCATACTCTCCCACGTAATACATTTGATGTGTGAAGAATATTTCCTGAAGGTTTGGTCATACCTTTTTGTTACAATCTCTATAATAAACTCACTTGCCACATCTCAAATGAAAGATAAGCGAGCGTCACCTTAAAATCCTAGGTCCATGTATCATCTTACTTTCACTGTTCAGTACCAGGCTTGACGACGAAACGTTATGTTGACATTCTAGTAGGAGAAACACGCACCAATTTGACGTTGACATTTGTTCCGTGAAGGCCTGTTGCTATGCAGCGTGAATCGACTTTCCAGTACGATCCCACAGAGTGGCAGACCAAACGCTACGTACCGTTAGCCGAAAGGTAAGTCCATGCGCTTCGGCAGCTCTGATATCTTCATCTCTGTAGGTTCCTCAATTATACTGCCCCAGAAAGTTGGAGTTTGCACCATGATCTTGGTTTCCTAGCATTTAATTTCATGGTTATGCTACAGACAGTACTCCGCAACCGCTGATTCGCCTGGTTGGTTTAGTCGGTTGCCAGAAAATCTTTGTTTGAGATGTGAATGCGCTGTTATGTGAGTTTTCTCGACAGCTCATAATAATGAACAGAAGTTGGACCAAACCTGAACGTTGTGGGACACCCTCGTGATTTCTCCCTTGTCACTAAAATGTTTTCTCCTTCCAATATTGTTTGGGTTATTCAGCACAACTTTTCGCATTCTGTTTCTTAAGTATGACTCAAAAGAAGAGTGTTTCCCATGATAAATGTGATTACGAAGAGAAGTAGAAAATTAGCTCTGATCCACAGGTTACTAAAATGGGCTGTGTGTATGTCTGTAGGTGTTGTATGTACGTCTCCTCCTAAACCACTGGCCCGATTTCAACCAACTCAGTACTCAAGACCCTTTTGCCAGGTAACATCGCTGTGGGAGTAAGACCTACCTATCAATCAAAGTTCAGGAGATACGAACATAAAACAATGAGATGCGTTGAAAAATGCTACATAACGTTTAAATTTATTACTTCCGTGAAAAATAAATTTCTCAGACAGTATCCACATATGCCGCTGAATGCACCTACAAAATTATATCATGGTAACACATATAAATCAGGAGACGTGATATCATAAAAACTAATGAAGTGAAAAACTGCCACATTGTGCATATGGGTTAAACCTCTTACTTCCTTGCTACTGCCCATGTTCTCAAAATATTTTGCAAACATTATCCACACAGAGCAGTGAATCATTTGACGACACAGTTTCATAGATGAAATTGTAATACATTTATTATTTACTACTAAGACACTTCTACAGTCGAGTCAACTTCAGGAAATCCCCGACACGGGGCAGCGCTTTTGACAGCTTCAACTGCGAAGCGCCAACAGTTGCAGGCGAAAACAATAGCCGTACATGGAGTTATAAAATGGCGTTGCCATAGAGAAGTTTACAAAATCGCGTTGCACACACGCGAAGCAGCTGCTCCCAGTATACAGAAACTGCCCGGGATCGTCTTACACCCAGTCTACTGCATAATTTTCAAGTTGTTTTCACGCAATAATTAAAATTAAATTTTTTCGATATTACACTACAAACAAAGTATATTTTTTGTTTTCGTTTTTGATGTAGGACTCGCGAAAGGAATACGCGAGCAATGAAGGATTTGTCAGCAACTATAAAAATTAAGTGCATCCGGACCCATGTTCATGTCACACATTTTACAGGTTGAAATTTATTGTACTACATGTGAAAAAACGTAAAATAGTTACGAACTACGGCGTGCACACACTTTATTCAACATGTAAACGTCACTATAGGTAATCGGATTTAGGTTATGACATGTACGATATGCCTTCCATCGTTGGCGATGATGTGGCACAAACGAATAGCGATATTCTGCATGACCCGCTGAAGTGTCAGAACGTCGATGCTGTCGATGACCTCCTGAATGGCTGATCTGAGCTCAGCAATGGTTCTGGGGTTATTGCTCTGCATCTTGTCCTTAAATACCCCCCAAAAAAATGAGTCGCATGTGTTCAGATCCCGCCGGCCGCGGTGGTCTCGCGGTTCTAGGCGCGCACTCCGGAACCGTGCGACTGCTACGGTCGCAGGTTCGAATCCTGCCTCGGACATGGATGTGTGTGATGTACTTAGGTTAGTTAGGTTTAAGTAGTTCTACGTTCTAGGGGACTAATGACCACAGCAGTTGAGTCCCATAGTGCTCAGAGCCATTGGAACCATTTGTTCAGATCCAGAGAATATTACGGGCAATCGAGGCCCACGCCAGTGGCCTCTGGGTTCCCCAGAGCCGGAGTGCGGTTCCCAAGGTGGTCCTTCAGCACCTCAAACACTCTCCTTTTTCGATGGGGATGAGCTCCGTCTGGCATTAACCAGATATTGTCGAAATCAATGTCACTTTCGATAATGGGGGTGAAATCATCTTCGAAAGACTTCGTGTTCCGTCCAGTTGTCACCTTGCCATCAAGGGATATCGTACCGATTATTCCGTGACTGGACATTGCACACCACATCGGCACCTGTTGAGGGTGAAGAGGCGTTTCGGTCGGGAAATGCACGTTCTCAGTCCCCGAATTACGCCACTTGTGCCTATTGACGAACCCATCATAATAAAAGTGGGTTTCGCCGCTAAAATAAACCATAATGCGCATAGTAGTTCCCATCACGCCCCACGGCCAACCGTGCCGCTAGAACGTCCCAACGCAAACCGTTCAGAAGTTAAGACGATTTTATTTCATATAGTTCTATAACAAAGGCAAAGGATGGAAAAACTTTTTTGTTGAAAATACCTTATTCTTATGTTTTTTATGGTGGGAAATCCAAATATACTTAAAAAACTGTATCAGCCACCATTTCTTCATATTTTACAGTTAAATTTATTAAATTAAGCGATTTTTTAAAGAATTTAACAGCTTTTATACAGTTGAAATAATTCAAAAAGGAGGTGGTAACTCTGATGAAAAAAATTGCTGGCAAAAAAAAAGGTGGATTCAATTTTTGTGTTAACAGATGATGTTTTGTTTACTGTCAATCTAACCTCACTTTTCCGTTTCCTGTCACCTTCATTACTTCCTGGACAATGTGGGAGACGTTAGTGAGGAGCAAGGAGAGCGTTTTCACCAGGACAATAAAGTGATGGAAAAACGCTACCAAGGCCGCTGGGACACCAACATGATAGGCAACTACTGTTGGGCACTTCACCGAGAAGTTCAGAAGTTGTTTTATGTAGCTTACTGTTAATACAAACCATGCTTATGTTGTGACAAATCGTTTCATTAATTTCCCTGTTTACCGTATAGCATAGGATTTCTATAGTATATAACAAAAGGCATACTGCTCGAAAACTATGGGTGATACAAAAAAAACTATGGCTAGATTTGGATTCAACTCACAAAAATCTATAAAGATCAGTTACCAAAGTAAAAAAAGGTTTAAAAAAAGTTTGTTGGCCTGTGTAATTGTCACCCTGTAAGTGGGAAAGTCTCCTCATGCATTTTATTTACCACCTCTTAACTAAAAGAAAATGGTGCGTCACCTCAAAATCCTAGGTGTATGTATCACCTCACTTTCTTCGTTCAGTACTAGGCTGGACGACAAAACGTAATCGGTCGATGTTCTAGTGGGAAAGACACACCTCAATTTGACGGTGACGTTCGTTCCATGAAGGTCTGCTTTTATCCACCGTGAATCACCTTTTCACCCCGATTATACACAGTAACAGGTTAAATGGTGAGTACCCCGAGTCGAGGAGGTAAGTCCAACGGCGTCGGCAGCTTCTGATATGTTTATCCCTATAGTATCCTCAACTATACTTCTCTCAGAAATCGGGCATTTGCCCCATAATGCTCGTTTCATCGTATTTCATTTCTTGTTTATGCTCTAGGCAGCGTTTGGTAACAGCTGATTTGCTTGGTTGGTATAGTCGGTTGCCGGAAAGTCCTTGTAGATGACGTGATTGCACAGTTCTGTGAATTTTCTCGACAACACATAATATGGAACAGGAGTGCAGCCAAGGCTGAACCTTCCATGCCACTAAAATATTTTCTGCTTCCAACACTGTTTCACTGTTTGAATTATTAACATAATTTATTACATTCTGTTTCTTAAGTATGATTCAAAATAGACTGTGTTTCCCATGGTTAAAGTGGTTATGAAGAGTAACAGAAGATGAGCTTTTTCGGATACATGTGCATCTAACATACTTTATGTGTGGGGAATGTTTCCTGAACGTCTGGCCATATCTGTTTATTACACCTTTGACACTTCCGGAACGAATTATTACACCCTTTTAGAGCATATGGAGTAAATGAAATGATTTAATTTACAGATTAATAACATCCTGTGATACCAAATATCGACCCACACTGAAACACCCTTATTAGTACGTGTTGCAGCTTCCACAGGCAGCAATCCAGGCACTGATTCTGCGATACTGTCGATCGAACAGTTGGCGAACACTGTTCCGGGGAACGCCTGCTCGACCTGTTCAAGTAGTTCTGTCAGAGTTGTTGGATGACGAGTCACCTGATAATCCCATATGTGCTCGATTCGAGATAAGTCCAGAGATCATGCTGGCCAGGGAAGTTGCTGCATGTCTTGCAGAGCATGTCGAGTTTCACGGGCAGCGTGTGACGAGCATTATCCTATTGGAACAACACATCATTTTCCTGTTGCTAGAATGGCAAATGAATAGTTCTGACAACATTCTGTAAGTACCGAGTGCTGGTTAGCAACCCCCTCCAGAAACACCAATACGAACGAGAGGTGTAGCTTCTAACAACCCTACCATAACAAAGGTCAAAAATTAATTATGATTGTAGTGTTGGTTCAAATGGCTCTGAGCACTATGGGACTTAACATCTGAGGTCATCAGTCCCCTAGAACTTAGAACTACTTAAACCTAACTAACCTTAGGACATCACACATCCATGCCCGAGGCAGGATTCGAACCTGCGACCGTAGCGGTCACGCGGTTCCAGACTGAAGCGACTAGAACCGCTCGGCCACATCGGCCGGTGATTGTAGTGTTGCTCGCGCTGCTAAATATTGCATTCTCGATCAACAACAAAGTTGTATTATGTAGCAGATGTCATTAGAGCAGAGTTAATAAAGTCATTTCTTGAAATAATGGCTAAACTAAGCATTCATCTTTTCGTGTTTCCCACGCTGGTCTCGTTGTGAACTCATGGCTCAATCATCGAAAATGTAGGTGGTGGTGATTCCAAGCTCGGATGCAAAGAGGCCTAGGTGTTATTCTGCGATACTCAAAAGTTTTATAGATGTATTTCATAAACCACTCTTTAAGATTAAACTTTTGCAAGTTAGGACAATGGTGATGTAAAAAAGTAATCAGCACTCTGAATTTAAGTTACACTTCCTTTTCATTACTTTTGTTGCAATATCATGTAACGCGTTCCAAAACATCACTTCACAATATAAAACATACTTGACAATATCTTCCTCACTGTTAAAGTTCACATTTCATAAACTGACTACAATTTGCGTCTTTTAAACATGACGACCAAAGCTTGACTCTCTAATAACCGCTTACGCGCCCAAAAATCAGAGTTACAAGTACGTCAAAGGTCATAGTGACAAAAGAAAGAATACACATAAGAGTAATATCTTTACAATATATACATATCGATGTATCGAAGTACCTCTGCATTAATGAAATCAAATTTGAATGTTGTCACAGAAATATGTTAACTATTTCACAGAAACACAGTAGAATATTAGTGGTATCTAGAGGCTGAGATGAGGAGCCGTAATGCTTAGATGGATGGATATGGTGGATATGGGCGCTCAACAGTGTAGTCTTTAGTGCCCGCGTAATGGTTACGTAATTCAAGTACCATCTTATCCCACTCTAGACAATTAAGCCTTGGACGAGTGCACTTTACGACACCAGCACTCATGAGTCACGTGCAGGCAGTATCTGTTTCCACTGCAGTAAGACCACAGAGCGCAGACCACAGTGCGCCCTTCCATCTACCAAGCGATACTCTGACGGCAAGAGCCGTGCCGTGCAAGCAGATGCCCTAGTTCCACTGCTAATAACTGGTTCGCACCAGTTCGCGTTGACACGTCTGGGCTCAAAAGCGCTCATATCCGTGCTGTGGTAGCTGTATGTTCTGCGACTGCTGCCCCTTAGAATACAAGTATCCTTGCCGGCGCCTGTGCTCAATGAACGTCCGGAACCTTATCTACTGGTGTTGATGTACACGTGACCACTGATACCAGCATCGTTGCATAAGTGACGCAGCACGTCCAGCGTGTGTGGCAATTCTCCGAAAGGACCATCCTGCCACTGGGAAGGACACAATTTGACCCCCTTCAAACTCGCACAGTTGGCTGTAAAAAGCATGAGTGTGTCTCCATGGCATGGTTGTCCGCTTGCTCCACACGTTTGTACCACAAAGAGTCTTCTGGCTGTGAGCATTCCCTATCAAGAAGCAGACGCAGGTGGCGCTCAGGTAGCTATGCCACTACGCTACGTGTTGGTGAACGACATTGAAACCATTACCAGTGCATGTACTACAGCCCAGGTGGGATATGCCCCGGATGGCTGTTGATTTGATGCGACCCGCCATGAATTTCTCTCCTGTACCAACATCTACATCTCAGAGTAGCACTTGCAACCAAAGTCCTCTATTATCTGCTGGATGTATTCCAATCTACATTTTTCTCTACAGCTTTTGCTCTCTACAGCTCCCTCTAGTACCATGGATGTCAGTCCCTGATGTCTTAACAGATGTCCTAGCATCCTATCCCTTCTCCTTGTCAGTGTTTACTACATATTCCTTTCCTCTCTGATTTTGAGCAAAAACTCTTCATTCCTTGCCGGCCGCGGTGGTCTAGCGGTTCTAGGCGCTCAGTCCGGAACCGCGCGACTGCTACGGTCGCAGGTTCGAATCCTGCATCGAGCATGGATGTGTGTGATGACCTTAGGTTAGTTAGGTTTAAGCAGTTCTAAGTTCTAGGGGACTAATGACCACAGATGTTAAGTCCCATAGTACTCAGAGCCATTTGAACCATTTTCTTCATTCCTTACCTTATCAGTCCACCAAATTTTCAATATTTGTCTGCAGAACCACATCTCGAATGCTTCGATTCTCATCTGTTCCTGATTTCCTACAGTCCATGTTTCACCACTGTCTTTTCATTTCTGCTACTTCTCTTACGTTCGTCTTTCTTCGATTTACTCTCAACCCATATTCTTTACTCATTGGACAGTCCATTTCATTCAGCGGATGATGTATCTATTCCTCACCTTCACTCATGATGGCATTGTCATCAGCGAATGGTATCATTAATATCCTTTCACCTTGAATTTCAATTCCACTCCTGAACTTTACTTTTATTTCCATCATCGTTTCTTCGATTTTCAGATTGAGCAGAAGCGACGATAGAAGACAGCCTTATCTTACACCCTTTTTAATCCGAGCCTTTCGTTCTCGGTCGTCCATTCTTATTATTTCCTCTTGGGTCATGAACACACCAGTTTCTCCCTATGGCTTAAGCCTATTTTTCTCTTTTTCTCATTTCGAAAACCTTGCACCACTTCACACTGACGAACGCTTTTCGCAGTTCGACAAATCCTATGAACGTGTCTCGATTTTTCTTTAGTCTTACTTTCATTATCAACCGCAAGTCAGAATTGCCTCCCTGGTGCCTTTAGCTTTTCTAAAGGCAAACTAATCGTCATCTAACACATCCTCAATTTTCTTTGCCATTCTTCTCTATATTTTTCTTGTCAGCAACTTGGCTACATGAGCTGTTAAGCTGATTGTGCGATAATTCTCGCGCTTGTCAGTTCTTGCTGTCTTCGCAATAGTGTGGATCATATTTTTCCGAAAGTCAGACACTATATTGGCGGACTATTACATTCAACACACCAATGTGAATAGTCGTTTTGTTGCCACTTCCCCCAATGACTTTGGAAATTCTGGTGGAATGTTATCGATCCCTTCTACCTTATTTGATCTTAAGTACTCCAAAAGCTATCTTTAACTCTAATACTGGATCCAGTATCTCTTCTAAATCGACTTCTGTTCCTTCTTCTATCACATCAGACATATCTTCCCCCTGATACAGGCCATCATGTAGGCTTTCCAACTATCCGCTCTCTTCTATGCATTTAACAATGGAATTCCGGTTGCACTCTTAATGTTAGCACCCATGCTTTTAATTTCACCTAAAGTCGTTCTGAATTAGCTATATGCTGAGTCAGTCCTTCGGACTATCATTTCTTTTTGGATTTCTTCACATTTCAACTTAGTTTCCCTACACATTCTATTTATTTCATTCCTCAGCGATTTGTCTTGCTCTCTCCCTGAATTTCCCTGAACATTTTTGTCCTTCCTTGTTTCATCGATATGCTAATGTACTTCTCATGTTACCTGTGGTTTCCTCGCATTTACCTTCTTTGTACCTATGATTTTCTTTCCAACTTCTGTAACTACCCTGTTTAGAAATTCCTCTTCAACTGTACTGCCTACTGGCCTATTCTTTATTAATGTATCTACAGTCCAAGAGAACTTCAACCGTACCCCGTCATTGCTTAATACTCCTGAATCCCACCTCTTTGCGGATTGATTCTTGCTGGCTAATCTCTTAGCCTACTCTTCATCACTACTACACTGAGCCTATATCTGCTCCTGGGTATGCCTTGGCACTAAGATGAAAATCGACGTCGACTTTTCAGGTGTACTGTGTTTTCGAGCGGTGTATAATAAAATCGTTTATCATGGCTCAAATAAAAGAAACTAGTGTGTCATCTTAAAACCCTGGGTCTACGTTTCACCGTTCTAGTGAAAGTAACGCAGCCATATTTGACTTTATTCGTTTCGTTACAGTCCATTGGCATCCAACCTTTCCACCCCGACCCTGCACAGAGGCAGGCCAAACGGCGAGTACCGGGAGCCGAAGGGGAAGTCCACGGGCGTCGGCTGTTTCGATTGGTGGCGGGTGCTTTCGCCCGTCCGCCCGCGGGCAGAGGCACGCGAGCTAATGCAGCCGCCCGCCCGTCGCAGCCACCACTGCGGGCCATAATTATAATATTAATTAACGTTTCGCATCTGACACTATCTGCTGCACTCTGCGTCTCCCGCCGGCGAGCCCGACTGCTTTAATTACTTCTGAAATTAGTTGGCGGCGGCCAAGAAGGCGCTCTTCAAAGCGCGGCGCTCGCCGCTGCGGTCTGCCCGGCGCCGGCCGCTGCCTTCCAGAAAAGAAGTAATCAGCGGCCTAATTAAACGAGTAAACGCCGCGCTCTGCCAAATAAATCAGCCGCTGTAAGTGAGCCCCGCGCCCGTGGACGAACAGTCAAGGTGAAGAGACGGCTATCGCAGCGGCGCCCGATACGGAGCAACCGGAGCTAGTTCGTTAGTTTACAAAAGGAAAACACTGCCCTACACGCGGTTCTGAAGGGAAATTTCCTCTCCCTCAGCTCGGCTTTCCAGCTCTGAGATTGGTATTATAATTCCAAAATCGATTATCAACAAACACAAATTTCAAACTGATTAAAATTCTCATAAGAAACAGGAAACAAATATTAGAAAATGCGTGATGGCTGAAGGATGTTCAAATGGTTCAAATGGCTCTGAGCAGTGTGAGACTTATCACCTGAGGTCATCAGTCCCCTATAACTTAGAACTACTTAAACCCAACTAACCTAAGAACATCACTCACATCCATGCCCGAGGCAGGATTCGAACCTGCGACCGTAGCGGTCTCTCGGTTCCAGACTGTAGCGCCCAGCCGGCCGCGGTGGTCTCGCGGTTCTAGGAGCGCAGTCCGGAACCGTGCGACTGCTACGGTCACAGGTTCGAATCCTGCCTCGGGCATGGATGTGTGTGATGTCCTTAGGTTAGTTAGGTTTAAGTAGTTCTAAGTTCTAGGGGACTGGTGACCACAGCAGTTGAGTCCCATAGTGCTCAGAGCCATTTGAACCATTTTTTGTAGCGCCCAGAACAGCACGGCCACTCCGGCCGGCACACAAGAATGTGATCTCTCCCTACTTGTATTCAATGTCTGCGCCCAGGAAGCTGTATACCAACTTCCCGAAACAATCGTGGTAGGGAAAACAATTAATGGACAGAAGACAAAAATAAAATGAGCGAATGGCATCGTGGGCCGGGAGGCCCCTGCTCGGGGAACTTCGCCCGCCAAGTGTAAGTCTTATTTCATTCGACGCCACATTGGGCGACCTGCGCGCCTACGATGAGGATGAAATGATGATAACAACAACACACCAGTCCTCGAGGGAGAAAATCCCCAACCCGACCGTGAATCGAACCCAGGTCCGCTTGCATGGGAGGCGAGTACGTTACTACCCAGCCATACAGGGGGACAACATAAGACAGACGGCCAGGGAGACGAAAGAAGACTTAAAGAAATTCCTCAGAAAAATGTGAAAGATTTCCTGTGACTAGTGCGGTATGAGATTAAACAGAAAATACACTCAAGGGATGGTGTGCATCAATGAAGAAGAATATGAACCTCTTAGAATGAGAACGGATGAAAGGCAGTAAATGTGATTGAGAAATTTACCTGCTTGGAAAACAGAATCATAGGGCATGGTACTAGTTAGGTAGCTGGCTAGTTACGTGTTCCAACGATGGTCGTTGTGACGAAGAACCTGTCAATAGAACACACATGGAACACACAGATACGAATACATCTGAGAGTATTTACATTGTGGTGAACAAAATGGTTCAAATGGCTCCGAGCACTATGGGACTTAACATCTTAGGTCATCAGTCCCATAGAACTTAGAACTACTTAAACCTACCTAACCTACGGATATCACACACATCCATGCCCGAGGCAGGATTCGAACCTGCGACCGTAGCAGTCCCGCGGTTCCGGACTGCAGCGCCTAGAACCGCAAGACCACCGCGGCCGGCTGTGGTGAAAAAAGTCACTGGTTAGCGATAGGCAGTATAAAGATGGTGGTAGTATCACGGATACATGGTATGAAAGGGCAGTGCATTGCCGGCCGCTGTGGCCGAGCGGTTCTAGGCGTTTCAGTCCGGAACCACGCTGCTGCTACGGTTGCTGGTTCGAATCCTGCCTCGCATGGATGTGTGTGATGTCCTTAGGTTAGTTAGGTTTAAGTGATTCTAAGTCTAGGGGAGTGATGACCTCAGATGTTAAGTCCCATAGTGCTTAGAGCCATTTCAACCATTTGGCAGTGCACTGGCGGAGATACCATTTGAAATGTTTTCCGAAGTGATTATGACCGCACGACGGGAATTGAGAGAATTTGAACGAAGAATGGTAGTTGGAGCTAGCCCCATGCAACATTCCATTTCGGAAATCGTTTGGCAATTGTGCCTCTCAGGCATTACCTCTCAGCCGACGGCCTTCACTTAACGGCCGAGAGCAGCTGCGATTACGTTGTCAGGGCAACACTGCGTGAAATAACGACAGGAGTTAATGTGGGAGGTGCAGACGACCTCGTGCTCTCCAAAAAAGATGGGATTTTTTTTTTTTAATACGCCATGTCACTGGGCCACAACGGTTCGCGATTAGGTTGAAGATCATTCTGGATAATTCAAGCGAATGATTTGGGCATTCATTTCGCTCAACGTGAGTCCCATCGAACATTTACAGGGCTTAATCGAGAGGTCATGTTCTTGGACAAAATTCTGCACTGGAACCACTTTCACAAGTATGGACAGTTGTAGAGGTAGCACGGCTCATTATTTCTGCAGCGAACTTCCAAAGACTTGTTGTTGAGTCCATGCCAAGTCGAATTGCTGCACTACGCTGGGCAAAAGGAGGTCCGACGCGATATTAGGAGGCATCCCACGACTTTTCTCACCAGATACACATATGCCTCTTGCTGGCCGTTATTCTCACTAATTATTTTTATTCAACAGGTCCGCTGCGGTACAGAACCAGCTTTTAAGGAGGAATATCTTTACATTTGAAAACACTTCTGCATTGTGTCAGACAATTTATTTCCATGGATAGACTGCCAAAGAGTTTGTAAACGGCATAGGCCTACTTCATCCCTTTTCTACATCAAAGTTACGTTCCCAGAATGAGATTTTCACTCTGCAGCGGAGTGTGTGCTGACATGAAACTTCCTGGCAGATTAAAACTGTGTGCCGGACCGAGACTCGAACTCGGGACCTTTGCCTTTCGCGGGCAAGTGTTCTACCGACTGAGCTACCCAAGCACGACTCACGAGCTTCTGTAAAGTTTGGAAGGTAGGAGGCGAGGTACTGGCAGAAGTAAAGCTGTGTGGACGGGGCGTGAGTCGTGCTTTGGTAGCTCAGTCGGTAGAGCACTTACCCGCGAAAGGCAAAGGTCCCGAGTTCGAGTCTCAGTCCGGCACACAGTTTTAATCTGCCAGGAAGTTTCAAAGTTACGTTCATTAACGGGTTTCCCTAATAGTGTTGTACTCGGAAAGAAATCTCGAACTTAGTTCAGGAGGCTGAATTTACATTGAATTTGGGGAAGAATTTACAGACCTTAACACCAATCTCGCAGTAAGGAAATCGACCATGAAAGCATTTGGTGTGTGGACCTACACGATGTGAAACTATGACTATAGACAAACTAGAGAGTACCCGTGAAGATTAAGTGCCACAGAAGGGCACGGAAGATCGTCTGGAGAGACAGAATTAACATAAATATGGAGCTGAGTAAAATTCAGGAAACCAAACTCTCTTGATGCACATACGAACAAGAAAGTTAGAGTAACGGTATTGGAGTTATAGCAGAGGCGCTGTTGACATCAGGAACCGTCAGAGACCACCAAGGATGTCATATATGTAGCAGAGTATGAGTGACTTAGGGTGTCCTACGTATATGGAAATGAAGACAAAGTCAGACCAGAAGAATGGAATAGCGCACTGTTCAGAGTTTAACATTAAAGAAGAGAAGACATTTCAACGACAGATTCACTGTCTCGAGAGTTGTCATATAATTGGATGGCTTGCTGTCTACCTTCTTATTCCCCAAATCAACTTACGCCGTGTGGCGGAGGGTATTTTGTGTACCACTGTAACACACTCCCTTTCCTGTTGCAGTCGGGAATGGGAGCTCCAAATGGCCAAGGGTTTAGGAAAAAATAGCATTCTGGCGCGGGTCGGGCGAAGCATCAGCAAATTCTGTTGCCTTACTAGTAAGGAAATGACGCAGGGGAAGGATTACAGAACGGTAATGCACAGGTCGTGAGTTCGAGTCCCTCTGGGAAAGGTTTATTTTTCTATTTCCTTTATTTTCAGTTTTTACGTCTCTCCCACTGCAAATAAAGTGAAGTAATCTACTGCATGTTCCGGCTATCAATATTTTGCTGAAAAGTATACAAAAATATGGAACTGCGACTACGTTTCGAAGAAAGGTTTTTTCCATGGGTCTCTGCGAATAACTTTCAAAGAAGAAACTGTAATTAAAGTGAACAGATATAAGACACGATAGTTGGTCTTAAGTGTGCCACAGTGCAGTATCTCGGTTTTGTCCTCCCCCCCCCCCCCCCCCGCACCCTCTGAGATCGGACCTATAATTTCGACGAAATTAGTGGTGCCGAGTAGGCGTGGTCCCATTATGAGAGCACGAGCGCCGGGTTTCCAAAATTTCTGTGGGTGCATATCAATGGCGGAATGTAGGACATGTTTTCTGGGCAGCCTCTATATTTTTTTAAATGATTACGTTTCATTTTCAATCTTTTATGAACACTGCCTGTGTCATAAAGATATGTCCTATGATAAACTAAAATATAACGGTATTATAGGCATCCTTTGAAACTGCGCTAGCTCAGAAGTCACATCTTCAGGTTCGTTATGTTTTCGCTGAGCATGCTTTTCATTATTGTCGGTGTTAGTAATATCCACCTGTGATGACAACGACAACCTTATGACGAATTTATCTATAGCAACTAGAAAATGTTCGAATTCGAAAGTGTGTGTAAAAGCGATTCTCAATATTGTATTTCAGCTTTCCATACGCATCGAGTAACTGCGCAACGTTTGAAAACTGCGAAAACTTTTGCCCAGCGAAGAGCAGCACGCCTTCCATCAGTAGACCTTCTTCTTTGTACTAGCTACTAATGCGGTAACACACCTTCAGTCTGCAGCACAAACTCCCGCGTCCATTGTCCATTGTCTCAACAAACAAAACGACAACAATTCAAATTACATGAGAGCAATTTCACTAAAGTCTTAAAATACACCGCTTTACAAAAAAAAAAAAAAAAAAAAAAAAAAACTACTGAGGTAGTCTGTAACAACCGGCTTCCTTGTAACTCGGATTATTCTTTATTATTGCTGAAGCAGATATTTTAAAACTATTGTTGATGAACGAATTGTGCGTACTGCGGCGTGTCACTCGTAAGGAAACATGACAGCAAAACGAAGAAACGGGATTCCAATCACAGTTTAGTGCGACTGTTATTCTGGAGAGGCCTTTGACTCTTTGACTTGGTCAGAGGAAGGCAAGGAATGGGGAAATGTGTTGCTTGATTGCGTTTGCACAAAGACATCTGAAACAAACAGATATGTTTTAGAGGTCATAAATTTTGACTTCCATCTCAGTATTTTAATAATTCATTACTTTTTGATAAAGGCCAGTGAAAAATGTTTATTTTATTTTGTTTTTATCAAACTAAAAATTTTTGTGGGTGATCGAGCCCCCACGTAGTCTGCGCTCATGTGTGAAAAGTGAAAAATTGGAAAATGACGTTAGTTTAAACGATCGTCAAAGACTCGAGAACTGAAGAGCATGCACAGATTGAATAAGATGGTCGGCGAGACAAATGGATCGTAAGATATTTAGAGAATACCCAAATTTGCGTGACTGGGCACGAATTAGAACCGTGATACACTCAAATGCGAATGGAACTCTTACAAATGGAAATTACAACTGTCAGACGAAAAGAAACAGGATATAATTACAAGTTACGTACACGAAAATGACATTCTGGCACCAAACCAAACCAATTCCTAACTGTGCTACATTCGACAACTGCATGAACAGTACAATAACGGATACATTTAAATGACAGTAATTCCATTATCCCCGAGTTGCCTGCAAACCGCAAAAAAAGGTAGTAATACTTCCTCGTAGTTGCATTAATGTTCTCATTATGCAAGCTTGAAGTTTGCAGTCAGCTCCTTGAGTTAACGTGGTCGGGCGAGCTCTTTGAGAAGACCTGTTTCTGCTTAAAGGCTGTTCGTCGCCATTAGGTAGTAAATGGGCCCGAGAGCCTTCAACTTCGGGCTCGCCTCGCAAACTTGCCAGGGCAATCCTTCAGGTGAGAAATTTACCGAACCTAACATCTCGGTGGGTGTCGGGCTTGAAAGAGGAAGAGAGAGACAGACAGAGAGAGAGAGAGAGAGAGAGAGACAGAATACACGTAGTTCCAACAGAAATTGTGAAGTGTCTATCCTGTTACAGATAGTCTTTCAGCAAGAATTTGAGTGTTACGTGATGCATATTTTAAAATATTTCTTAGTATTTCAGTATCAGTTACAGTGATAATTCCTATAAATGCTACTTGGGATGTTCAAGTCCATTCCTAAGCAACCGTCTCCAGTGTTAAGATATTTTCTTCATCGGAATACATTTTTAAGTTCACTTGTAAAATTTAGGTACTTGTTATCATATCAAACTCATTCCAATATCTTTGTATTTTGAATTCATTGTCGTCATTGATACGCTTCTGTCTTAACTGTGAAAAACATCGTATCGCCATCAACTGTTTCCTCTACATCCGTAATCACTTTTGTCAGTAACCCCCATGGTCAATATCATAAACAATTTCAATTATTGAACTGAATTTTCCCATATGCTTGTGATCAGTCTACTCATCCATTACCTCGCTCCCGAATTAAGTCCCACGGCCGTATCTGCCACACTACTAAGTCAAATCACTGACTGAGTTACATATATGCAGACCTTTTCGATACTGCCGCTAGTAGCACCCATACCAAAAGTACAAGGTAATATTATAAATGCGAAAGTAGCTCTATTAAACTTTCACGACGGAATCGCTGAACCCATTTTGATGAAATCTGATATGAAGATAGCTTAAACGGCGAAGAACAAAGTAGGCTTCTTTAGAAAGTGTGTAGTACAAGGTCTTTATTAATTTGAAGAATATAAAGCTAAATATGGAATAATAATTATTCGTTCAGAACTCTTATTACTCTTTTTGACTTTTGAACTTTATCATATTTGTGAAAATGCTATCATTCTTTGGTACACTGTGCACAAGTAAGTTTATTCTAATCTCCTTGACTCTATGTAACACGATTCAACGTAATGAATACAGTTTTTATACAATACTCAACGTGTTTAATCCATACCAATATCAGTCATAAGCCAAATGCATTTTAGTCACCGAGCGTCACGTGTCTCTTATAGGTTCTGAGACGCCTAAAGATTCACAACGACGGTGTTATTTAAATGCTGTACGACAAACAGAGGGACGTTATTTGCTTGCAGGTAAAACATGGGACGCTTTTAGCGAGGCTGCATTTGATTATGTTATGCGAGAACAGTCGCAGATAACAGGCAGACACTGAGAGGAGCTGACGTTATTAAATGTACAAATAATACAAAATTTGCGCTGCACCGAACTACAAATAATTTATTTTTTATATTAGCACTATTTATCAATCGCAATAACACCACATTTAAGTTTAGTACCGTCACAGTCGCTCATCATGACAAAACTACTGATATGCGTCAATAGCTCGTTGTGTTATGGTTTGCATTTTTGTTTATTATGATTCTAAAAAAGCTGTCAGATTACAAAAGGTAGTCACTAAGTGCTAAGCTGACTCCCTTGCCCATCATTGGATGACCACAACGCAACGTAAGTACGCAAATCTAGGAGTTCCATTAATATCTAGTGATTTTTTCTGCTACCTGTCAGCTTTCTTAGATTCATAATAAAAATCATTAAAATAGACGCACGTCCCACTCACGAATTTCAGTCGCACTTAAAATAATTTTTGTTAGAGTGTTGCTGATCCTCGATCAAGGGCTCCTGGATTGGATTTCCGTCACGGGCGAATGTTCTACTGTCGGGGCTGGGTGAGTGTGTTGACATCATCATCGTATCATCATCAACGCGCAACTCGCTGACTTAGCATCAAATTAAAGGAGATACACCAAGCGACTGAACATTCCGAATGGATTCTCTCAGCCAATAAAGCCATAAGCACGTTTCATTTTACTGATACGCGTGCACAGCCCGGCGTAAAAGTTAGAGTACACTGCTTCTACAATCGTTAAAAATCACTCAACAGCCAAGATCGCATAAAATATATCTTCATTTACGAGAATGGGTTTCAACAGATTTGCTTCAGGTCTCAAAAATCTGTTTGTTGTAAAAAGTGTTCATTTTATGCTGAATATCACGCACAAAATGTAAAAAAAATGGTTCAAATGGTTCTGAGCACTATGGGACTCAACTGCTGTGGTCATTAGGCCCCTATAACTTAGAACTACTTAAACCTAACTAACCTAAGGACACCACACACATCCATGCCCGAGGCAGGATTCGAACCTGCGACCGTAGCAGTCGCATGGTTCCGGACTGCGCGCCTAGAACCGCGAGACCACCGCGGCCGGCAAAATGTAAAGTGGACAAAATTCAGCACTTTATAAAAGGTTTGTCATTGCAAAAAATATTTAAAAACGTGAATCACCTTGTGCAAGGCCATTTCCTTATACATATTGCTCACAGACTGAGGTGTTTTATGTTTTTAAATATTTAACGATGACAGACCTTTTATAATGAGTCGATTTTGTCCACTTGGCATCTTGCGCATGGGGTTCAGTGTAAAATGGACACACTTTACAACAATAAGGTCTGTAAGACCAGAAGATGACAGCAAAGTCTATTGAAACCGGCTGTCTTAAATAAAGAAAAACGTGTTTATCCATACTTACGTACTAATATAATTAAATGCGCAGGTATTTCTGTTGGTTCGATTAAATCTGGTAAGGAGATAGCTTGATACCTGTGGTAGATCGTAGGCTACCAATAAAAAAATCACTACGAGAGTGAAGTAAGGAGCAAAACATTCCCGTGAACATAAATAATTTTAAAAATTATTAAATTTGTTACATAATGTACGCCCACGCCCTTCTACTCGCACTGCTTGGTAGTGATGCTGTGCATTCCACATCATCACGCGTCGGAGCAGCTGGAGGTGTGGTGTAGATCACGAACTATGGTTACCCGAAAAGGAGACGCGTGAGGACAGCTGACGTCATTGAATGTGCAGTGGCTTACTTACTCAACTACTAACAAGCAAGGGCAGCCATCTGGAGTATTTATAAACAGAACCTTTTTAGGCAAAAAAGACCTGTGTGTTGAGTATATGCAAAGTGCCAGCCACCCCACCCTGTGGGCATTACTAACTAACGAAATGTACTTCATAGATGCCAGAAAAATAAAAGAATACCACAACTGAAAAGAACCTTTATTTCACTTCATACATCATATTCTGTACAGGGTGAAGCATGCTTCCAAATACCAATGCTGCTCCACTTTAGTAGTTTCCTGCATAAGAAGAACATTTGGAAGCACAATGAAAGTGAATTGAAGCATTGATCAACATTATGCTTGGTTAAAAATTCGCGGGGCTCTGGTAGGTGTTATCCTGCTGGAATTGATATGCCACTGCATTGCTTCCACCTATCCATCGGCTACCCATTCGATAGTTGGATGTCCAATCCAAACAGTGCACCTTCATCTCTTTGACGCAAGCTAAAAACAAAATAATTATATTGGTTGGGGGAAAAATCCAAGAAAATAAATAAAGAAACAATTATTCAAGAACCCTAAGACCAAGGTAGAACACTTAATTTAATTTACAGTCTCGTCAGCGTTTCCCACACTGCAGTCGAAGCATTGGATCAGTTAGAGGAAGCTGCAAGGAATGAGTTGTCGAATATCATACCTGTCCGGACAGCGGAGAGCGCTAAAGATCACGCTTCTGGGACATGGTAACGCGAGACAGCCCTGGATCGAAATCGTCTCTCCGATTAACGACTAGGGCTGATGAACCAGACAGCCTGGATATTGTTTCTAGGCAGTTTTCCGCAATCCGACTAGGTAAATACCGGGCTAGTACGCACGATCCGCTTCAGATACACGCTACTCAAGTGTTTAGATTACGTCATCATATTTCAATACAAGACCTAAAATAGACGCAGACATGCGGAATATGCAGATCCCATCCTGAATGGGGACGGAGGTTAGTGCAAGGGGGGTTTAAAGTGTTCAAGAAGCCCTTAAAGAATCCACGTGAGGTGCAGAAGGGAAACTGCGAAAAGGGCAAAAACTGTACGGGAAGACAGAGATTGGAATACATCCAACAGATAAGAGAGGACGTAGGATGTAAGTGCTACTCTGAAACTAAGAGGTTGGCACAAATAAGGAATTCGTGGCGGGGCGCATCAAACTATAAAAAAAGAAAAGGAACACCTGCTTGTAATGAGACTTGAAGCCGCCACTTTGAACAATTGTTATGAGTTGAAGTAGTTGTGGTAAGTTTTATATGACAATAACAAAAAAAAATTCGTCTTGTTTGAGTCTCCGAGCGGTCTAAGGCGGTGCAGTCATGGGCTGTGCGGCTGGATCCGGCGGAGGTTCGAATCCTCCCACGGCCGTGGGTGTGTGTGTTTGTCCTTAGGACAATTTAGGTTAAGTAGTGTAAGCTTAGGGAGTGATGACCTTAGCAGTTAAGTACCATAAGATTTCACACACATTTGAAAATTTTTTGTTTGATTCTGTTACTCCAAGTACTCATCTAGGATACTCCAACGTTTCTATTTGATTCTAAAGATTTCGGCCACCGTGTATTTAACGTAAATACCATAATTAACAGCTCACTCGAGATGCTCCTACCCAATTTAGTAAGAACCATTCTGAAAATGGTAATTCTCGGTGATTCTGCTGTAGGCTGATAGAGCTTTCTCGCCATAAATTCGTAATCTAAGCTATAAATTTAGGGCAACGGTGGCACAGACTCAAAGCTGTAACAGAAGCCCACTTTTGCACCTTCAGGGAGGAAAGTTAGTCCTGAACGCAGAGTAGAACTAAAGAAGTATATCTGGCATGTAGTTGAAAGCTCTGGCAAAATAAATGTACTGTTGGCCACTTGTCTAATTCGCTGATTAGTTAAGACAAGAAGTCAGTAAGTTATCTAACAGGTAGACGAAACAAAATGTATGTACGCAATCTGCTTCCAAGCGCATCGCTGCTGCTCACCGGTTGAAGTAAAGTGCGTGGCGGAAGGGGGATTGGGCGTGGGGCGTGAGGGGGGTAGAGGCATCTGTAGCGAACAAGCAGTTCTCGTCTGGCTGAAAAACGCGCAGGCGTTAATCCTAGTAGTTCTGTGTTCTACGTCTCCTCTCCATTTTTGCCCCCATCAAGCTCTCCTACGTCCTCTACTCCCCGTGTCCTTCTCTTCCTCTATCACTTTTCCGACTAAAAGGAAGAAAATAATAGAAAAGCTTTGCAGGCAATCGTGTGTCCGGTAGATATATGTCACTGCGCTGCATTGGTGGAACACTGGGGGTGGCGCAGTGTTTCTTACCGGCCGTTGCAGCAGCGCGGGAACAGAGACAGATGAAACGGTTTCTGTAGATATTGCTCCTATACGGCATATAAGAAAGGCAGATCGAGATACGGAGCACTGACATTCGGGGCAATATTTTATACAAGCTAGCAATAGAGGAACACATCGAGAGTATTGAAATAAACAAAAACGAGTAGCTAGGAGAATTGATATCTTGTCTTGAATGTTGCCTTGGCGAAACAAACAACGACTATCGCAGGCGATTTATGTGACAAGTCGTCTACTAAGAAAAACTCCGTACGGTCGGAAACAGTCCGTGGGTCCTATTTCCGTTATGAAGTAATATCAGTCGACTGCAAATGAAAAAACACGGAACGACTTTAGGCACAATATACGCTGTTCTCAACTAGGAGGTTGGTTTTATCACTGAAATATTTCACTAGGCATGGTCCTTGGATGTGGTACGCCGTTTTCTCCTTCCGGTTGTACAAATGACTTGCCTGTTTCATTATTTGGACACCAACAGTTCAGCGTGACCTACGAATCACGATACAGCTTGCAATTTTTCGCGTTAAGACACCGTCGACACAGTGGAAGGAAGCCATAGTTAAAAATAAAAGCCTTGGACGAATAAGGGTTAAACTGTAGTAGTTAGCCACCGCAGTGCTAAGTGGCAGCAAGTTTCGCCTCCTTAATCCGCAACTTGGTCCCTGTGCATTACAAGAACTGCTGTAACATTGTCGACGAGACTTCTAGGGAGATACTTATTTTTATTATTTACGTTAATCATACTGGTTACTGCATAGCATTAATTCACGACTAACTGGTGATAAAAACAAAGAAAAGAAGTAAACGTTTCTCTTCTCTACATAGATGACGTCATTAAAGAATGTTGTATACTACAAATTTGTAGTGATAAGAGCCTGCATTTCACACAGTTATTGTGGTCAGAAATGTTCACTTTAACTATATATCTTGGATTTTGAAAATTTAATGTTGGTTTTGTAATTGCATATTTCACTACAAAGATCATGGGCCAGGGCTAAAAACATCCGGTAAATAAACTGTATCTAAGTCAGCATTTGTGTTATGCATTTCCTACACTACATAATATTTGGCAGTTACGCGACACTGCGGAGTAACCAAGGGACTCATGGCGTGCCACAGGGGAATGTCATGGAACAATTGCTTTTCACAATATATGTAAATGACCTAGTAGATAATGTCGGAAGTTCCATGCGGCGCCGGCCGCGGTGGTCTCGCGGTTCTAGGCGAGCAGTCCGGAACCGTACGGCTGCTACGGTCGCAGGTTCGAATCCTCCCTCGGGCATGGATGTGTGTGATGTACTTAGGTTAGTTAGGTTTAAGTAGTTCTAAGTTCTAGGGGACTGATGACCACAGCAGTTGAGTCCCATAGTTCTCAGAGCCATTTGAACCATTTGAATCCATGCGGCTTTTCGCGGATGATGCTGTAATATACAGAGAAGTTGCAGCATTAGAAAACTGCAGCGAAATGCAGGAAGATCTGCAGCGGATAGGCACTTGGTGCAGGGAGTGGCAACTGACCCTTAACATAGACAAATTTAATGTATTGCGAATACATAAAAAGAACGATCTTTTATTGTATGATTTTATGATAGCGGAACAAACACTGGTAGCAGTTACTTCGTAAAATATCTGGTAGTATGCGTACGTAACGATTTCAAGTGGAATGATCATATAAAATTAATTGTTGGTAAGGCGGGTGCGAGTTTGAGGTTCATTGGGAGAGTCCTTAGAAAATGTAGTCCATCAACAAGGGAGGTGGCTTCGACCTATACTTAAGTATTGCTCATCAGTGTGGGATCCGTATCAGGTCGCGTTGACAGAGGATATGGAGATGATCCAAAGAAGAGTGGCGCGTTTCATCTCAGGGTTATTTGGTAAGCGTGAGATGTTTACCAAACTCAAGTGGCAGACTCTGCAAGAGAGGCACTCTGCATCGCGGCGTAGCTTGCTGTCCAGGTTTCGAGAGGGTGCGTTTCTGGATGAGGTATCGAATATATTGCTTTCCCCTACTAATAACTCCCGAGGAGATCACGAACGTAAAATTAGAGAGATTAGAGCGCGCACGGAGGCTTTCCGGCAGTCGTTCTTCCCACGAATCATGCGCGACTGGAACAGGAAAGGGAGGTAATGACAGTGGCACGTAAAGTGCCGTCCACCACGCACCGTCGGGTGGCTTGAGGAGTATAAATGTAGATGCAGATGTAGATACCACTACATGGCTGCCCAAATCATCACCGAATCCCCGCCATGTTTCGACCTTGTGATGCAAACTCGACCAGCATTTGGAAACAGTCCCAAACAAGAGTCATCCGACCAAATGAATTACCATTGCTTTGTAGGCCAGGTTTTATGACTTCGACACCACATTTTTTTGATACGGGAATTTCAATCACTGATGAGTGTTTTCGGGGTCCGCAGCTCGTGATTGTGCGGTAGCGTTCTCGCTTCCAGCGCCCGGGTTCCCGGGTTCGATTCCCGGCGGGGTCAGGGATTTCCTCTGCCTCGTGATGACTGGGTGTTGTGTGATGTACTTAGGTTAGTTAGGTTTAAGTAGTTCTAAGTTCTAGGGGACTGATGACCATAGATGTTATGTCCCATAGTGCACAGAGCCATTTAGTGTTTTGGGAATTTCAACTCTGCTTGCAATTCCCTGCTCCAGGAGCTCTCTTCGTGTTGGTGTTGATCTGGTGCTGGACACGGGTAGTGAGTGCGACATTCAGTTCTGCAGTAACTTTGGTAGCTGTCATCCCCTTAATTTTCGTCACATTCTTATTCGATGACCCTCTGTCACGATCGTCCAACGCACACGACCATTGTGACTTTCACAACCACCCATAATACTGTTCTGCCCAAGACTGACACATGAAACGTACTAAGGACATTGCACAGGCGCTGTTCGTGGTCAAAGACCACACTGCATAGACCACAGCGCAAACAGCAGGCTTGGCTCGCATCGGAATTTATGTTCAAGCATACTGTTCTAATCATGAAGGGTTGCCACAAAAAAAGATAAACCATCTAAGTATGAATAATATCCGTACGCCTAATAAACTAGGTAGGGCCGTAAAGTCCAAGCCTCTTTCATTAGCCCGTTAAGGGGTCACACGCATTGGCAAACCAGTGCTCTCAAACGTCAAGCAAGGCAGTGTCCACCGAACAGAAGAGTTACAGGAGCATCGGATGAAAGAGCGTATAGGAGATACTGTATGAGTGAGCATTATCTTCAGTTCATCTTGCTCACTAACAATAAGAATGACTTGCAAAAAGCTTGCCTGTATATACCGAGGGTTTCTTATTTCCATCGTGCATTTATCTACATGCACCTATGTCTGTCTTTCACTTGCATTGTGACGAGTACCTTTACCCAAGGATTCCATTAGAACAATAGAATCCATGGTTCATGCTCTATAATACTAGACATTACTGTGTATACCCGTATATTAAGTAAAGTTATAAGCTGGAGTTACTTTTCATTCTAGTAGTCTGTTGGAGAATCACACAAACCTCATATGTGCTTCTATTTACCAGTGTCTGTGCTCTTCCGTATGTTCCTTGCTAACAAGTGAAGAAGCCTCGGTCCCGTTCCCGCCTGTCCTGCTCCGTCACGCTCGGGCGGGCTCGTCCTTCTTCGCTTGGCCTCTCGTCGCATTTCCACTGCCGACTGCTCATAGTTCAGCACCGTGTTGTTCGTTTCGTTCGCTGTGCACGCCCATTCTAGATCTGTTTCTAACTTTTTTTTTAATTCTGAACCCGTGGTTCTTTTCGTATGCTATTCAGCGTCCATGACTGGTAATTAAAATGTATTTTATAATTACGTAAACTACGTAAAAAGTACGTGGTATGTAATACAAGTAACAAAACGGCATATCAGCTTGCTTCACTATTTCGACAAACAGCAGAAGAAATACTTGTAAATAGCGTTGTCTCTTCCCGCTCCCGGGTTCCCAGGTTCGATTCCCGGCGGGGTTAGGGATTTTCTCTGCCTCGTGATGACTGGGTGTTGTGTGATGTCTTTAGGTTAGTTAGGTTTAAGTAGTTCTAAGTTCTAGGGGACTGATGACCATAGATGTTAAGTCCCACAGTGCTCAGAGCCACGACCTTAATGCATGTTTATCTATTCAGCTTGTAGCGGTCAACAAATCGTGTGTAATTGGCAAGCAGTCTGTGCTAGGAGCCGGTTTTTCGTGCGCCACCTTATACACTACTGGCCATTAAAATCGCTACACCACGAAGATGACGTGCTACAGACGCAAAATTTATCGAAAGGAAGAACATGCTGTGATATCAAAATGATTAGCTTTTCAGAGCATTCACACAAGGTTGGCTTCGGTGGCGTCACCTACAACGTGCTGACATGAGGAAAGTTTCTAATGGATTTATCATACACAAACAACAGTTGCTTGGTGAAACGTTCTTATGATGCCTCGTGTAAGGAGGAGAAATGCGTACCATCACGTTTACGACTTTGATAAAGGTCGGATTGTAGCCTATTACGATTGCGGTTTATCGTATCGAGACATTGCTGCTCGCGTTGGTCGAGATCCAATGACTGTTATCAGGGTATGGAATCGGTGGGTTCAGGATGGTAATACGGAATGCCGTGCTGGATCCCAACGGCCTCGTATCACTAGCAGTCGAGATGACAGGTATCTTATCCGCATGGCTGTAACGGATCGTGCAGCCACGTCTCGATCCCTGACTCAACGGATGGAGACGTTTGCAAGACAACAACCATCTGCACGAACATTACGACGACGTTTGCAGCAGCATGGATACCAGCTCGGAGACCATGGCTGCGGTTACCTTTGACGCTGCATCACAGACAGAAGCGCCTGCGATGGTGTAGTCAACGACGAACTTGGGTGCACGAATGGCAAAACGTCATATTTTCGGATGAATCAAGGTTCTGTTTACAGTATAATGATGGTCACATCCGTGTTTGGTGACATCGCGGTGAACGCACATTGGAAGCGTGTATTCGTTGTGGCCATACTGGCGTATCACCCGGCGTGATGGTATGGGGTGCCATTGGTTACACGTCTCGGTCATCTCTTGTTCGCATTGACGGCACTCTGAACAGTGGACGTTACATTTCAGATGTGTTACGAACCGTGGCTCTACCCTTCATTCGATCCCTGTGAAACCCTACATTTCAGCAAGATAATGCACGGGCCTTTCTAGATACAGAAAATGTTCGACTGCTGCCCTGGCCAGCACCTTCTCCAGATCTCTCACCAATTCAAAACGTCTGGTCAATTGTGGCCGAGCAATTGGCTTGTCACAATACGCCAGTCACTACTCTTGATGAACTGTGGTATCGTGTTGAAGCTGCATGGGCAGCTGTAACTGTACACGCCATCCAAGCTCTGTTTGACTCAATGACCAGGTGTATCATGGTCGTTATTACGGCCAGGGGTGGTTGTCCTGGGTACTGATTTCTCAGAATCTATGCACCCAAATTGCGTGAAAATGTAATCACATTTAGTTCTAGTATAATATATTTGTCCAATGAACACCCGTTTATCATCTGCATTTCTTTTTGGTGTAGCAATTTTAATGGCCTGTGGTGTATTGTTTCACAGCAATCAGCCACATAACGCTACAGCTGGCAAAACGAGAAGTTTTGCAGAATCAAGAAAGTTTCTAGTGTGTGAGAATTCTATTATGAATAAAAACTCTGTACTCCAGGGGTGAGGCAAGTGCCCCCTTAGGCACCTTCCATCTTCAGTTCCTATGCTACTAATTTTCAATTTTTCATAAGAACAATATACCAAGCACAAATGAATGGTGAACGAGTAAAAATGACCGGTTCCCAAAAAATAGTGATCACCATTGAACTAGTTCCCAACGATGAACGAATTTGCCCATCTCTAGAGGGTAGAAGCTTTTCTTTTGCAGTTTTAATTTTCGTAAGGATGTGGGCGTAGTTGGCTAGCTCGCAAAACAGTCGCATGGCTGTGGCATCGTTATTCACTTGCACAGCAGCTGAGTTTTTGCTTCCGCGCCGCGGCTGCGGCGGCGCTGGTCACGGCGCGACGGTCGGCCGCGGCTGGCCGCAGGCTGCGAGAGCGCAGCACCGCAGAAGCCACAGCCGCAGCTGGCGCCTTCTTTCGGGCCGTACGTGCCGGCCGTCCGCTTAATTAGGGGATCGGTCCGCGCCCTGGTTGGGGCCCGCGTGCGGTCACAGCCGTAATGAGAGGCTGGCCGGTCTGCCGAGCCACTTGCCACGCACCGAGCACACCTGTTGAGTGGCGACCCTGCCAGGACCCACGGAACGTACTGCTTGGAGGTAGTCGAAGGCTCTCGAACTACGACGAAATGTGCGGTCTCCAGACCTTCAGAGATGGAGGTAGCAACATTATCTGCACTGGTATGTCTTATCGATGAAAAGCCTGCACGAAACGAGTCACGGATTTCGTTCATTTTCCGCACGATTACACAAGTTTCAGTCACAATGTGACCACCGCGTATGTTTGACGTTAGTGTGCAACAAACACTCAAAGGCGGAAGATGGCAGCAGTGGCAGTTATAATGGTACTCGAATTACGTAACTATTACGGCACCTCACCTGAAGTTCTCGATACCAGTAATATTCTACTGTGTTTCTCTAAAGTAGTTGACATATTTCTAAGATAACATTCAGATTTGATTTCATTGATGTAGAGGTTTTTTGATACATCGATATGTTTATATTGCAATGATATTACTCTTATGGGTATTCTTTCTTTTGTCACTATGATCTTTGACGTACTTGTAACTCTGATTTTTGGCCGCGTAAGCGATTATTAGTTAGTTTTTAGAGAGTCGGACCTTGAGAAGGTTAAGTCTTGGACGTCATGTTGGAAAGACGCATATTGTAGTCAGATTATAAAATGTGAACTTTAACAGTGAGGAAGATGTTTTCAAGTATGTTTTGTATTGTGAAGTGATGTTTTGTGTGTTACGTGATATTGCAGCAAAAGTAATATAAAAGAAGTGTAACTTAAATTCGGAGTGCTGATTACTTTTTTACATCACCATTGTCCTGCAAAAGTGTAATCTTCAAGAATGGTTTGTGAAGGGCATCTACAAACCTTTTGAAATTCAGAATAAAACCTAGGCCTCTTAGCATCCGAGCATGGAATCATCACCACATAGATTTTCGACGATTGAGCCATGATTTTACAACGAGACCAGCGTGGGAAACACGAAAAAATGAGTGCCTAGTTTATTCATTATTACATGAAATGACTTCGTTAACTTTGCTCTAATAACACCTGCTACATAATAACTTTGTTTTTGCCCGAAAATGCAGTATTTAGCAGCGCGAGCAACACCACAATCATTATTAAATATTGACCTTTGTTGTGGTAGGGTTGTAAGACAGTGAATATATAAAGTGTGTCAAGGGCTGGAATTCGATTGTCTTTATCGTAATATATGAGCACTACCTTTTATCCCCTGGGTGGAAGCATTTCTGTAACGGAGAAATCTATCAACCATATGTGTGCCGTCGTGTTTGAAGTATACCATGAATCGTAAGCAATGACACTATCTGAGATCAGCGCCGAAGCAACTGTGCTGAACCACGGACCATAGATGAAGGAATGAACGACTGTTGTGGAGATTATTGTACGTCCATCTTTCTGATTGGAGGTCTGAGAGACTTAGGCGATTCAACACCTCAGCCGTCCTTATGACCACTTACTTTATGAATACCAGTTTCGGTGCTTCAGTGCATCAGCTTCAGGCCTTTGCTGACATTGCCATTAACGTCTGCTAGGGCCTGAAGATGCTATTATCCCGATAGTTAACTCTATCCTTATACACAATGAATCAGTGGCTGGTTTTCGCAAACTAACTTGTTAGTTGATAATGGATGGTTGGAGGGACAAAATCGCTATTAAAAGCAATCTGGGGAAACCATTTATAGACGCTGGCCACCGACGCATCGTGTATACGGATGGAGTTAACCCCATTAGCGTTACGTAAGGCCTGAAGATGGTGCACTGAAGCGCCGAAACTGGTTGCAATAAAATAAATGACATCGTAAATTCAGAGAGCGAAAGGCTATTTACAACTTGCACAGAAACCAGATGGCAGTTTTAAGAGTCGAGGGGCACGAAAGGGAATCAGTGGTTGGGAAGGGAGTAAGACAGGGTTGTAGCCTGTCCCCGATGTTATTCAATCTGTGTATTAAGCAAGCAGTAAAGGAAACAAAAGAAAAATTCGGAGTAGGTATGAAAATCCATGGAGAAGAAATAAAAAATTGAGGTTGGCCAATGACAATGTAATTCTGTCAGAGACAGCAAAGGACTTGGAAGAGCAGTTGAACGGAATGGACAGTGTCTTGAAAGGAGGGTATAAGATTAACATCAACAAAAGCAAAAGGAGGATAATGGAATGTAGTAGAACTAAATCGGGTGATGCTGAGGGAATTAGATTAGGAAATGAAACACTTGAAGTAGTAAAGGAGTTTTGGTAATTGGGTAGCAAAATAACTAATGATGGTCGAAGTAGAGAAGATATAAAATGTAGACTGGCAGTGGCAAGGAAAGCGTTTCTGAAGAAGAGAAATTTGTTAACATCGAGTATAGACTTAAGTGTCAGGAAGTCTTTCCTGAAAGTATTTGTATGGAGTGTAGCCATGTATGGAAGTGAAACATGGACTATAACTATTTTCGACAAGAAGAGAATAGAAGCTTTCGAAATGTGGTGCTACAGAAGAATGCTGAAGATTAGATAGGTAGATCACATAACTATTGAGGAAGTATTGAACAGAATTGGAGAGAAGAGGAGTTTGTGGCACAACTTGACAAGAAGAAGGGACCGGTTGGTAGGACATGTTCTGAGGCATCAGGGGATCACAAATTTAGCACTGGAGGGCAGCTGGAGGGTAAAAATCGTAAAGGGAGACCCAGAGATGAATACACTAAGCAGATTCAGAAGGATGTAGGTTGCAGTAAGTACTGGATGATGAAGAAGCTTGCACAGGATAGAGTAGCATGGAGAGCTGCATCAAACCAGTATCAGGACTGAAGACCACAACAACAACAAGGTCGGCTGTAGGTGTTACTTTTTATCACTGCTGTGGAGAATGCACGAGCAATTGTTGAGCAACAAGCCACCCAATTAAGCCAAGGGACTATCAACAATGTCTCCTCAAGGACAGTTAAACGTACGTTGCTGCGTATGGACCTCTGCAGTAGGCATCTGGTTCACGCATCCTTGTTGACTGCTGTTCACTGCTGAGGAAACCTGGAATCTGCTCGCCAATACTGCAACAAGACGTCTACTGAGTAGCGATATCTGGCCATTTCAGACTAATCACTTTTCACGCGCCATCGTATGGCCCTGTACACTCTTTAAAAAGATCGACTGTGAAATGTTTTCATGGCGTACGCAGGGTAATCCCGTCATTCTGGGAGGCACAATTAACCAAGAGTATGCTTCAGTCCTTGGGGACCACATGTACTCCTACATGTAGTTTGTGTTTTCATCAGCACGGTAACTGCATGGATTTAAACCCAATCTAGGTTCTTTGGAACCATAGATCCTCAGCCGAGGATGGCAGCTGGCTAAGGCACAAGGACCGAAATAGCTCCACATCCCTGTCGGTATCTCCCAGAACGTCACTGACTCTCTTCCTGCATGTCCCGCATGTCTCACAGTGGTCCACACCGCAAATGTTGGTTATTCAGGATTTTGACACGTCGTCACATTGTTGTGACTGGACCACTGAGTACCTACAATACCAAATCAAGAGTATCTAGACACTCCTAAAGAAGTGACAAGTATAAGTCATGAAATGCTGACCCGTGCTCTGTGGACTAGTCATTGTATGTTACCAAGGTAATAAATCCAGCAGGGACATTTCACACCTTTCAGAGCTACACAAATCGACTATTGGTGATTCGATTAGGAAGTGAAAACGCAAAGGAGAAACTGCAGCTAAACCAAGGCCAGGCTGACTGATTGATAGGAGCCATAGAGCATTGTGGTGAGTGGATGCAACAAAATCGTGAAAGGAATCAATAGTGGGTTCCAAAATACTAGCAACAGTCTAGCTAGCACAGCAGTAACCATGCGCAGGGTTCAAATGGTTCTGAGCACTATGGGACTTAACTTCTGAGGTCATCAGCCCCCTAGAACTTAGAACTACTTAAATCTAACTAACCTAAGGACGTCCCACACATCCATGCCCGAGGCAGGATTCGAAGGATTCGAACCTGCGACCTTAGCGGTCGCGCGGTTCCAGACTGTAGCGCCTAGAACCGGCCAGCCACCGTGCGTGGGGAGTTCAAAAATGGGGTAGAACGTGCAGCTCCTCGTAAGCCTCTTATTTCTGTAGTCAGTCCCAGGTGACGCATGAGGTGGTGTTAAGAGGGATGTCACTGGACAGCGCACGACTGAAAACGAGTGAATTGGAGTGATGAATCACGGTATACGTTGTTGGAAGGTTTTCGGTTCGGCGAATGCCAGATCTCGCTTCCCACGGCCGGGTTCCCGGAGGGGTCAGGGATTTTCTCTGCCTCGTGATGGCTGGGTGTTGTGTGATGTCCTTGGGTTAGTTAGGTTTAAGTAGTTCTAAGTTCTAGGGGACTGATGACCATCGATGTTAAGTCCCATAGTGCTCAGAGCCATTTGAACCACTTGCTGCAGCATGTGTTCGTCGACATCGTGAAAAGCGATGTAGCGTTCCTTTTCCTCACGACCATAAATTGCTGTAGTAGTTGGTTTCTGCAGTCGTCAGTCCAGTACAGCGTCAAGATGACTGAGCTTTAGCATCGTCTCCCTCATATTTCGCTCATCTTATAGCTGTCACCGACGTTCGTCGGACGATTTTTAACAGAAGATACAGTTTAGTCATATCAGTAATTTTACGTTAGTGCAATACTGTCAGAGCAACATGGTATACATTATTGTTCCAGAGACTTTCTGGCTGCCACGTAACATCCAAAAATGAGAAAGAAGTAAAAATAATTTCATGTGGCATTGTGACCTAGCATAATAAAATCATAATATTTCACAGGTATATTTCTCATTAACACATTAATGTTATGCAACCACAACTTTTGACATCACAGCACGAACTGAAAATCACAGAAATTAAAAGCCCAACTCAAAAATTACCTAGATCGAAAAATTACTGTATCGACTTCATTATATAAGTTCGAGACAGTTAATTTAATAAATAATTTACACTCTGATACGAGTTTATAACAATCTAAATTTCCCTACAGAAGATTCAGCAGAATCATGCTAGTGGGTTCCTACACTTAATAGTTTGTCTAGCCATTAAAAAAATCACACGACGAAAATCATTAAATGTTTAGAATAACTAAGGAGTGAATGCTACCTGGAACAGTCATTCTTCGCTGTTACGGACAGAACCAGTGCCTTAAACAGGAAACAAATGTCACCCTCAATTTCTGAATGTCAAATTACGATACAGACGTGCAAGGCAAACTCTTTATTCAATGTACCTTAGTGCCAGACCGAAGACCCTGTTAGACAATCTACACCCCTGGAAATTGAAAAAAGAACACCGTGAATTCATTGTCAAGGAAGGGGAAACTTAATTGACACATTCCTGGGGTCACATACATCACATGATCACACTGACAGAACCACAGGCACATAGACACAGGCAACAGAGCATGCACAATGTCGGCACTAGTACAGTGTATATCCACCTTTCGCAGCAATGCAGGCTGCTATTCTCCCATGGAGACGATTGTAGAGATGATGGATGTAGTCCTGTGGAACGGCTTGCCATGCCATTTCCACCTGGCGCCTCAGTTGGACCAGCGTTCGTGCTGGACGTGCAGACCGCGTGAGACGACGCTTCATCCAGTCCCAAACATGCTCAATGGGGGACAGATCCGGAGATCTTGCTGGCCAGGGTAGTTGACTTACACCTTCTAGAGCACGTTGGATGGCACGGGATACATGCGGACGTGCATTGTCCTGTTGGAAAAGCAAGTTCCCTTGCCGGTCTAGGAATGGTAGAACGATGGGTTCTATGACGGTTTGGATGTACCGTGCACTATTCAGTGTCCCCTCGACGATCACCAGAGGTGTACGGCCAGTGTAGGAGATCGCTCCCCACACCATGATGCCGGGTGTTGGCCCTGTGTACCTCGGTCGTATGCAGTCCCGATTGTGGCGCTCACCTGCACGGCGCCAAACACGCATACGACCATCACTGGCACCAAGGGAGAAGCGACTCTCATCGCTGAAGACGACACGTCTCCATTCGTCCCTCCATTCACGCCTGTCGCGACACCACTGGAGGCGGGCTGCACGATGTTGGGGCGTGAGCGGAAGACGGCCTAACGGTGTGCGGGACCGTAGCCCAGTTTCATGGAGACGGTTGCGAATGGTCCTCGTCGATACCCCAGGAGCGACAGTGTCCCTAATTTGCTGGGAAGTGGCGGTGCGGTCCCCTACGGCACTGCGTAGGATCCTACGGTCTTGGCGTGCATCCGTGCGTCGCTGCGGTCCGGTCCCAGGTCAACGGGCACGTGCACCTTCCGCCGACCACTGGCCATAACATCGATGTACTGTGGAGACCTCATTCCCCACGTGTTGAGCAATTCGGCGGTACGTCCACCCGGCCTCCCGCATGCCCACTATACGCCCTCGCTCAAAGTCCGTCAACTGCACATACGGTTCACGTCCACGCTATCGCGGCATGCTACCAGTGTTAAAGACTGCGATGGAGCTCCGTATGCCGCGGCAAACTGGCTGACACTGACGGCGGCGGTGCACAAATGCTGCGCAGCTAGCGCCATTCGACGGCCAACACCGCGGTTCCTGGTGTGTCCGCTGTGCCGTGCGTGTGATCATTGCTTGTACAGCCCTCTCGCAGTGTCCGGAGCAAGTATGGTGGGTCTGACACACCGGTGTCAATGTGTTCTTTTTTCCATTTCCACGAGTGTATGATCCGCGTTCGTCTTGTCCATCCATAGCATGGCAGTTCCTTTGCAGTGTTAACGATTGATCTACGTCAACAATAAGAATGTTTCCAGTGATTGGTGATCTTTTTCTGAGAAGTGTGGTATGCTGAAGTCTTTAAATTTCGAATGATTTGGTATCCTCCATGCTTCTCAATAGCAACAAGCATCGATTCGGATAGTGTTAATCACATACACGAAACAGAAAGCGTGCTTTGCACGTTTTAGCAAAATTCCTTGGATGAAGAGTTGTTGACAGGTTGTTTATTGTCTGTCCCCTATTTGCTTGTCCCCTATTGAGGAGTTAGCAGGAAGAAAGAAACGAAGAATCTGTTATGGGGAAATTTACATCTCCCTGCGCCCAGGAGAACTCTCTTGGGATCAGGAGTACTTGCCGCCTAGGACATAATGATAAAATACCTAAATAATAGGAATTTGTATATACAGTGTCTAAACGATAATGCTTACAGTGTACCACAGTAGTGTATAGGAAATAGAGATGAACACGTTGACGTCAAGCGGGGAATTACCTCAAACTGGCTTACAAAAATCATCTAAGCTTCAGCGCTTGCGTATCGCACGAGATTTTCAATATTCTCTCTCTCTCTAAGCGCGAACTGTTAGTCCTAAAGAGAAAAGAATCCGACCGCTTTTGTAGGAAATTTGACTTTTTACTCGAATACATTTTCGCATCCACCCACACACTTACCCCTCCAACGGTCACGATTTTTTAGTATGTTGTTCATTGTATTCCTTCCTATAACTATACAAAAATTTGCGACTACACGAAGTATTTCCCATGTTCCATCTTTTTTGGTCTCCACTGAATTGGATTAGCGCTGCACTTGAAAATTGTAAAATTGCAATTGCGTAAATTTTATATTACACTTTTGGAATTTCAACAGCGTAAAATTAACAACTATATAGTTTTGTTTTTCTGGCATTTTAACTACGACATTACTGTACTTATAAGTATTAAGTTTAGATCTGCATGACGTTTGCAAAAGCAGGAGGCTTTAATAACCGACTAAGTTACGGGTCCAGTCAATTGAAACTAAATACATCGTTTACGGGAAAATATTCGTGTAGTCGCAAATTTTCGTACAGTAGTAGGACTGAGTGCCATGAACAACATACGAAAAATCCTGAATGGAAGGGGGTGGTTGTGAGTGTGGGGTTTCGTTTGAACGTCTCTTTAGTGCGTTCTTCTTGAATAACAAGAAAATCACTGGAAGAAAGTGAAAGAATATGGAAAATCTCACGCTATGCGCTTGTGCTGTAGTTACGTGGTTTTTGTAAGCCAATTTAAGGTAATTTCGACTTCATACCCCACAACCGTTCTATGTTAATTTCTTCGTGTGTATTTCCTGTAAACTACTGTGGTACATTGTAAACAGTTATCGTTTACACACTGTATAATGTTTTTCACAATACGAACCTGACAAATTCATAGAAATAAATTTCACATCGATGAATGAAAAGTTGTGATTTCAGTATTTATTATATGTTAGCAATAATTATTGTATTACTAAGTAGAACTTAAATCTACACACTCACTGTTATCGTATGATCTGTTCATCACCTTAATCAGTCTTGATATCCTCAATGTGTATTTTGCGTAAATGTGTACATGGAAGATTGTTGTATGTTAGAAAGGCAGGAAACCAATAAAGAATCAATAACAGGACTTCTGTGGTAGACGTTGATACGATACTAAATCAAAATGTGTTCGGAGACAGTAATGGAGCAGCTCTACGAAATGATTAAGGACTGTTCAACAGTCAACACGAAACTAATTGTACTGTACTGTACAGTACATAGGTCGGGCACAGTATTGATGAGCGACACAGTGGAATGATAGGAACATCACCACTCATTTTATGCAGTTATACCTCGCACGAAAACGTTAATTGAAACCTCAGCCTTTTTAGATGTAGCTGTACTATATGACAGTGTACTATACATTTCGATCCACACGAATATCCAACGAGAGTTTTACAAGATATTGCTTCAATGCAAACAGAGACAACTGTCAACGATGAGAAACGCAATGTTGTTGATTTCACAATACGTTGAAAACAAAAGTCTCTGAGGATACGAACAATACGTTAAGACAAAATAAATCTTTCATATAAAATGGAATAGTGAAAAGAGGGTATATGATACGCCCTACAAAGTTTCATTCGTAGGTAACAATACGTAACTCCTTGAGGCTCAGAGGAAGAATTATGGGAGCAACAACATGACAGCAACAGATATTCTTTTTTTTCTTTATTTTTTTTTACGAATTAAGTGAATTCGTCAAGTGTGTCGGACACTTTTGGTTTTAGACTAACAGGTGACATCGAGTGATGTCTGAGAAAGAACTGTGTGAATCAACAGCTGTTTATTTGGTCTGCAAGAAAGTATTACATGTTTTGAACTGACTTTGCAGACGCTCCAAGAAGGACGCCTATTACCTCGCGGAAATACTTAGAAAATTCGAAAAATGCCTTTTCATGATGAATCTCACAAACATAGTTTTGACCACATATTCTGCATCTCTAGCAGCCAAGAAGGTAAGTAAAACAACAGCGTTTATTCTTCTCGTGTTTCGCCTCTGAATACAACGAAGAAAGGAAATCTTGAATATAAGCTCTTAAAAAAATACTACTGTGTCACGAATCTTACACGGAATTTTCTTTCTTGTACTACTTCTGGTATAATCAAGTGGATGAACATTACACCTGAGAATCCTTGAGGCAACTGACGATCGACCAAAGTGGCTGAAATGTCAAGTTTGCAGAAACAGTAAGAGCGACGTGACCACCCAGAAATTTGTACTCGTCCCAGAATACATACTTGTCAGTCGGCAGAGCCACTACGGAAGTAGACGTACTGTGAGAAACAGATAATATCATTTGAGATACATATACTCCCAAGCTAATGACCTAATCGGCGACCGGATACTAAGCCGTAATCTTCCTACCATACTGCCGAACAATTCTCATGTAAATCAGTCCTAATAACGTATTCACTGAATAGTTTTACCAGCTCGAAACAGATTACACTCGTCGTTAACTGCTCAGAGACATTGGTGTGGCAACGAAACCTCACAATTTACAGTACAGAGCACAATATTTACATCCATACACAGCGAGTGACCCTGCTGGTCGAAATTTTCCAAGTGCACGACATCTAAATTCCTAGAAATGAATCTCTCGTATTGGTCATGCGATGTGTGGTCTTCTTGTTCGGAATTTGTGTGTGTGTGTGTGTGTTTGTGCTCGAGCGTGTGTTTTGCGGAGAGGGGGAGAATGTGATGTACGATGGACGAAATAATAAAGAGGCCATCATAAACCGTATAAATTCTGATTTATCATAGAATATTACATTGCTAGATCTAAGGAATCATCATATCAAAGTACAGTTACTTCTTGAAACTACAAAGAAATTTCCGAAACGGCGATATTACACGGATAAATCTGTTGGGCGCCCTAAAACCACACGGATAAATCTGTAACCAGTTTTTACCGAGCAATGATAAAAAATCGTAACACTGAAACGTCGGCAACATACACGGTAAATACCTTGTCACAGAGAACAGTTGTAGAGAAAGTACTGTCGCTGTTTGTAGGATATGATAATCGTTTTAGAGGAAACAGCACAGATACTTAAGTTCAAATTGCGTTTCTCATATCTCTATTTCCATTGGAGATTCAATGTTTAACCCTGGATTGTGTGTGTGTGTGTGTGTGTTTGCATACGTTAAGGCACGATGTTCATCACATTAGGATGCACAGGGAGATATCCGCGCAATGGATTGCTACAGCATTCGATTACCTGGATCTTAATTGGATCAAAGTGGTATTAACTGCGAACACGCATGTCCGTCCAGGAGACGCTAACTGCAATATATTGCTCAGAATAGCTTCCGGTTGCGTAAGCAATATTCCAACATCCACTGCGACAAATTTCATGTTTACGAAACTAGGCTGCATCTTGTGAAGAACATCTTTTCTTATTGGGTTTCTTTCGATTCTCTTTAGAACGGAACCTTAGCTACTGAATAGGGCAACGGTCCTATCGCGTATCAGATTGAATTGATGCGATGCATAGCGCTATACTGAAATATTCTTTCGGAACGTACGAGAATGAGTATGCTAGATGCACTTGAAGTACAAATCTCCTTAGAACCATCTCGTATAAGCTTTAAGAGAGATGAGAATGAAATTTATGTGATGTTAAAGGAAAGCGGTAAGGGATGAAGTACAATACATGAGTTTGAAATTCCCCACAATATATAGTGCGAGAAAAGACAATAAAACAATCTAACAATACTAACAGACGTTGATCCGTAAACCAGACGCATCCACAGCATGGCTTATGTACAAGTGCAGTCATGCCAGTGTTAAAACACTTCATTTCTAAGGCAAAGTTTTTTTTAAAAACATCAAACACCATATGCTAGATGTCAATAACAAAGTGATAAATTGTACTCATTTGATTTTATCATCATTCCGGGTATCAAAGTACTGGTAAATATTGTTTCGAGTGCAGGTTGTGGTTCGCCAGTACCATGGACTGACAGTTTCGCCACCGGAACTCTTTGGATTTTGTTGTTTGGGCCTATTTAAAAGCTTTTCTGTATTCCAGCCCTGTTGATAGTGACAATGATCTCTGTCATCGCATTGTGGAGAACTGTCAGTGCATTCGGAAAACGTCTGAGGTTTTTGAACGTATATGGGCATCTGTGAAGGGACGTGTTGAAGCCTGCCTTCACATAATCAATGACCTTGTTGAACACTTGTTGTGTTTGTCCTCAATTGAGTATCTGAAGTTTGGGATGATGATGATTTGAGGTGAGGGCGCTCAACATCATTGTCATCAGCACCCTGACGAAAAGTCAGCATGCCAGTCTCATGGGTGGGGACGAATGCGGTCCCCACATGCGCGGGCAGTTTATAATGCATTAAAGTCTGCCTCCCTTCCCCATCAATTTAGGAACGAGGTCTGACAGTTCACAAAATTTCACCTCTTGTAAGACTGGAATTAGTATCGGCGAGGAAGGTGTGCAGATCTCCATCGAGACTGAGGGCTGCCTTAATATCACTATATAGGACACACGTTGCCAAAATATGCTGAATTAAAAGTGGCATACCACACACTTCACAGTGTAGTGGCTTTTTTCCACTGCAGGAGGAAGCCACTAAAGTGTGGATCCTTGGGGACATTTGTAGGTGCTCATGTACTCACTCGTAATACATCGTATGGCGACCATTCGTTTTTCGATCTACATTTATAGGTGTTATTTACTTGCTTCACTGTCTTTTACTAGCCCCTTATGTTTCTACCTTTAACAGTCAATTACCCTGTATACTTTCTTAGATGGTAATAATAGTAGAATGTTGAAATGAACCAGACAAGTGTCGGTTTTGATTTAAATTTGTGCTTGCCTTTCTTCCGTTTCAAAAACCACCACTACAAACAAGTAATCTCATAAGTGATCGTCGCTTGAAAATAGTGATGAGTTACATGACACAGCATTTGCCTAAACGATCGTGGGAAATCACCTACAAACCAAGTTTTGTCTGGCCGGTGTTCCTGATCATCGGACACGCCATCTTACAGGCTGGTGCGCTACTTCGGCTACACAAGGACCTCATAACCGATCACCTACTCCCTTATTTATACTTATTTTTCTTTAGAGTCTTATTCGTCCTTTGCAGAGACGTGGCTAGTGCAGTATTCTCACATAAGTGGAGATAATTTTATTGGTGACTAAGGGCAATGTACTGAACAACATTACATTAGCATTTACTTCACCTGCGGATTAATAATTATAGCTATTACTGCTTATTTTCCCCTAGGCAGCAGGTCAGATGTTTGAGTGTGGAGACGTGGACGCAAAACGGTTATTCTGTAATGACAGGCGAAGTCCGCTTAGGGGTGCAGTTCGACCATGCAGAAAATATCAGGTAGTAAATTATCTGGCGTGTTTACGAGAAAACTGTTGGACCTACAGAAGAAATGACTAACTCAAGCGAGTACGTACTATGGTGTCAATTGTCACAACATTTGCACTTATACCTGTAACGCCCTGTACATATACTACGGGGCATTCCTAAGAGTTCTCAGGTGCATTTTCTGTGGTGTTTCGACAGATATTTGCAGTTTGTTTTTGCAGTGTGTAGCTAGAGTCATCCCAAACAAATAATGCAAATAATACACATCAGTCGACACCCAGCGTCGACAAAAAACGTCAGTTTGTTTTCAAATACCTTCCGGGAATTCAGCCAGGTAACACTTTCAGCGACCGCCGATATGTCGGCGGGAGAACACCTCTCAATTTTCAAGGCAAACAGCAACGGACAGGCGACGTACATGCAAATTTAAAACCTCGTTTCTCGTATTGATGCAGGAAAGATAACACACAGACACTGGACACTAGTGCCACCAAAGACGACCAAAGTTAGAAATATCGAATAGTGAGATTCAATATCGATATCACTGACTCTGTTCATCTTTGGTGGCACTAGTGTTCAGTGTGTGTGTGTTATCTTTGCTGCATCAGCCGGAGAACCGAGGTTTTAAATTTGCATGTACTTCGCCTGTCCGTTGCAGTTTGACTTGAAAATGGCGGGGTGTTCTCCCACCGAAATATCAGCGGTCGCTGAAAGTGTTACCTGGCTGAATTCCCGAAAGTTATTTGAAAGTTGCATACGCCAGGAGAAACTCAGGTCTCACATCGACAGTTTGTTGCTTCTTAAAAACAGAGTGATTTTTGAAGTGGAAATTTAGTTGCCCATTCGATATAGCGGTCACAAAATTAGTCTAGTGCTATATTCGTTTTATTGACATGTATTTAAAAAAACCGGAGCAGGAAAACACAAAGAATAACCAGTATTCCAGTTGTGACTGAGCAACGCTATTGCATGGTGGGCCGAGGTGGTATTGTTTGCAACGAGCGACAAACTGAAGCTTCTGACAACATCGGGCATCGCATGACGACGTAATGAATAAGATTTGTTGAGCTCTCTCCAACAGCACATTATAATAAACGAAACTGCAAACATCTGCCGAAACACCAGAGAAAACGCGCCTAACGACTTTTAGAGGGGCACCCTATACGTATATCGTACGTCAGTTCCGAGAAAGGCAAGGGGATACCACCTCCAATGGAACCGTGGCAAGTAAAGTACAGTGGCTTTACTGTATTGTGATATCTGAGCCTTTAATTGAAGGAACGTATTAGGTAAAACCAGCCATTGGCTAATCCTTTCAAAATCTTCCAAGCTCCGTCGATATTAAGGTCCTCACCTTAGAAGGAGTCACAATATATCATGTTCTCATTTCAAAAGCCGATTAACATACATTGCGAAATTAATTGAGGACGTTTAGTGTCCAATCTGTTGACGAACAATCATACATCGCTGTGATGCTTGTGTTTCTAGAACCATGATTCAAGCTAGGTACCTCGAAGACCAGTAAATCAACTACTGCGTGTAACTGATGGTACATTACGTGAGGTCAACTTCGCAGCTCATAAGATTGCACCACATGGAACCCAACTTACCTGGATTTAAATGACTGCACGAGAATTCGTGTCCGGCCGCATCAAACCAGTCGAAATACGTATGACAAAAAAGTACACAAAGAGGGTACTGTATTGCTTCCTGAAGAATGGATTGCAGGAAAAGAAAATACGGAAAGCTCTTCTTGTCAAAAAGTGCACGTATGTTAGTAATATCTGCTACGATATTTACCTCCGTGACTAAACAGAAACCGCGATGAATACTTTTAAAATACACCACAGCTCGTCACATTTCTACTTAAAGCTCTGTGCATATCTACCTTAACGCCATACGTCTGATCAGTTTCAGATTCAATTTGAAATGGTGAATTACGGTAATGCGGAGTTTCATCACCAGTCTGTAGTGATGCAAGTGGAAGAGCTTCTTAATGTATCACATTCACATGGATTTACACGTTAATTACTTTGTGTATGGGTATCAACCACAAAACTTCCAATTAGATTCTCCGATCACTGCCTAGATTACGCACGTAGCGCTAAGCTCCTAACAAGCCACACTAATGCTAGGCTATTACTACGCTGTGCATGATGCAGCCTAGCGATCTAGCGGTGCACTAAGCAAATTAGTATGCTTAATTTCATTCCCTTAACGTTCTGGTGTAATCCGTATTATATGAGGAAAATTTCAAATACCAAAGCGATCAAGTAAGACGGGACGTGTCTCGTTTGCCTTCTTCGAGGTTTGACTTCTGCTGTTATCCAAAGCTATATATTCACTGATTTTGCTAGATAAATGGTTTTTCTACATTTTATCTGCTTCTGCCGTAACCAAATATATTAAGTTTTTTCAATGTCTTCTGTTTTCCTGCCTTCTCTTTCACATGCTGCATCACGGAACTAAATAGGAATAAAGCTATTTTCGTTTTCCCCCAAATGACCACTGTAAACGAACGGGCAATGAAATCCAACAAAATATACAATGAACACAAGTAAAAACGCAAATTAAATCATGAAATATATGTATTGCAGAGACTTCAGACACATATCCATAGGTTCTCAAATACACAGAGAAAATAGATTAAAATGAGGTTGAATTTTAAACCAAAGCAATTACTCGTGTATCGTAGATTGGGTGATACACACTTTTAATTCGTGTATAGTGGTTGAGGTTACCGGATGTTCCTTCGGCATAACATATACTGCGATTTTAATGGCCCAGTGAACATTTCGATTTAAAATCTGTTGCTTTCCTCTATACGAATGATATAGAAGAATAGAATTTGACATTCTGCTGTAGTAACGTTTTAGACGCCCGTATCACTGGAAGGAGGTTAGCGTGGCGCTATATACTAAGTTTCTCTCTAGTATACGATTGCTTGAAGTCCTTCGCTAAACGTAATCTGCGCATTAAATTTGGAGATTTAGTAGAAGATAAGCTTGAAATGTTGAAACAACCATGCTTATAAGATATGGGCTTATCATTCACTTATTTCATATTTACTCCGGAGTTTTCAATGTTGTGTCATGTTCTTCACTCTGCAAAACATCACATCCATCGCCATCGGTATTTTGTGTCGTTGTTCACCTCTACTACTTCTTCCCTGTCAAGATATACAAAATGTTCCACCCTTTCTTCATACTATAAGGATTATTGCTGGACTCCTTATAGGCTTATAGGATCGCTGCATTGGCTGTCTGTCTATCCAACTGTTGAGACCTCTTTTCCTCAGGAATGGGTAGAGGCATCAACTTGAAATTATCACCTAATCCAGTCTACAGCCCCTTGGCGGTGTAAAAAACATAAGCTTCTGAGTCACTGCTGTTACGAGATACGGCTATTTTTTGATACTCGCACACTCAGTCATCAAAACATATAGGGTATTTCCAGCTGACATAAAATCACGAAATTTGGCAAGAAGGAAGGTATTACAGTGCAAGTAAAGAAAAATTCAGAAACTAGTAAATTTGTGATTATATCACAAAAAAATGGTTCAAATGACTCTGAGTACTATGGGACTTAGTATCTGAGGTCATCAGTCCCCTAGAACTTAGAACTATTTAAACCTAACTAACGTAAGGACATCACACACATCCATGCCCAAGGCGAGATTCGAAACTGCGACCGTAGCGGTCACGCGGTTCCAGACTGTAGCGGCTAGAACCGCACGGCCACTCCGGCCGGCTGATTATATCACAAAGAAAAATATTTTGCATTCGTAATCCGTCAAAAATATCGGGAACTACTGTAGGGATTTTTGCAGTGATAGGTAGAGTGGCTCACAAGAAACGGTTTTTATGTATAATTTACAAATATTTCGTGCTGACTGGCTGAGCTACAATGGAGTGAACCCTGTTATCCCTGTGAAAACGATACCTCTGTCACGTAGTGGTGGTAGGTATAAGGCTGCCCCCTGTCGCGCCACACATGTGCTGGCATCGCAGGTTCTTTACGAACTGCTCACTCTAATAGCAGACATTCCTTGAGAGTCTATGCCGACAACACATACAGTATCTGTAGTGGTGCAGAGGAAAGTAACACTGGCAACTGATGTAGAATTGCCCTTCCAAAGTTTGGGATTAGATTCCGATAAGCCATAAAATACCTGCTCAAGCATTTCTCAGAACAATTCCACATTTGAGTAATGGAAATATCCCTATGGCTGGCTGCACCATTTTCTTCTCTGGGGACTTCCATTAAATCTTACCAGTAAACGCAAGAGGGACGAGAGTAGACGAAGTCATTGCATCTGCAACTGCCAATTAGCGCAGCATGTTAATTACTCCAAAATTAATAGAATAAATAAAAAATTACGACAGACAACGCAAAATTATACATGATAACTTAAAATGTTCTCAAAATTCCTGGGTCCTGTTTCTTGCCGGTATTGATACGAATAATAGGTAAATATCACTGAGATTCTCGATTCTCAGGATGGATGAACTACCTACGTACGTATTCAAGCTTGTACAGAATCCTCAGAGTAAGTCCACTTGTCACATAATTATTCTGGAATATCCAAACAAATTGGTTCAAATGGCTCTGAGCACTATGGGACTTAACTGCTGAGATCATCAGTCCCCTAGAACTTAGAACTACTTAAACGTAACTATCCTAAGGACATTACACACATCCATGCCCGAGGCAGGATCAGAACCTGCGACCGGTGGTGGTAGTGGTGGTGGTTAGTGTTTAACGTCCCGTTGACAACGAGGTCATTAGAGACGGAACGCAAGCTCGGGTTAGGGAAGGATTGAGAAGGAAATCGGCCGTGCCCTTTCAGAGGAACCATCCCGGCATTTGCCTGAAACGATTTAGGGAAATCACGGAAAACCTAAATCAGGATGGCTGGAGACGGGATTGAACCGTCGTCCTCCCGAGTGCGAGTCCAGTGTGCTAACCACTGCGCCACCTGAACCTGTGACCGTAGCGGTCGCTCGGTTCCAGACTGTAGCGCCTAGAACCGCTCTGCCACTCTGGCCGGATATCCAAACAAGTCTACATCTAAATATATACTCCTCAAGCCAAGATACGTTGAGATGCAGAGGACATCCCATACCATTTCTAGTAATTTTCTTTTCTGTTCCACTGGCAAAGAGAACGGGGGAAAAACGACCATATATATGTCTCAGTACGAGCCCTAATTTCCCTTATCTCATCTTCGAAATGTACGCTGGCGCCAGTATAATCATCCTGCAGTAGATTTAAATGCCGGTTATCTATAGTTTTTCGACACTTCCTCGAAAAGAATATCGCCTTCTCTCCAGGAATTCCCATTTGAGTTCCCGAAGCGTCTCCGTAATAGCTGTGTTTTGTTCTAAGCTACCGGCAACAAATCTAGCAGCTCGCCTCTCATTTGCTTCGATGTCTTCCTTCAAACCTGCTGGTGAGGATCCCTAACACTAGAGCAGTACTCAAGACTTTCTCGCACTAGCGTCCTATGTGTGGTCACCCTTGCAATGAACCACACTTCTCCTAAAATTATTGCAACAAATCGGTGTCGACAATTCGTCTACCCCACTAAAATCCTTATAAGCTCGTTCCATTTCATATCGTTTTGAAATTTACGCCTAGATATTTAATTAATGTGAGTGTGTTAAACAGCACACTACGAAGGCCGTATTGGAATATCACAAGTTTCTTTTTGCTACTCATCTGCATGTCGATATCAACCATCCTGGACCTGTTGCGAGCTCTCTACGCTACAAACAGTTGAAAGTCGGCCGTACCTTGCGAACGTCGTGTCCGTCAGGGCGCACGCACGCCTGACGCCGGCCTGCTGAGGGCCGGATCGGCCGCGAATCGCTGGCGAATCGAGTGGAAGCGGCTGGTCCCGTCATCCGGGGAGATTTGTCGCTGCCGCCGGCTGAAAAGTTCCGCGTGGGAGGCCATTTGGCCGGGCTTTGTGCCGCGGAAGCCCGAAAGGACCGGCGGCCTCCGCCTCCATCGCGCTGCTTTAAGCACGCTTCTCAGCCTTGGAGAGTCCGCCCAATAGCTCCTGCTACCCCACACAGTGGTCTGCCGTTGCGCGGTCCGCTGTTGACAGAAGCTATGAGAAGTACACGGGCTAGCTCGGACGGTGCACAAAACACTGTGTGCACTCACTAACGGCATCCCGTATCGACTAAGACTTGGTTAATTTTTTTTTGGATGGTCACTACGTCTTTTATAAATATGAAGAATGACATCGTTTAAACGAGGCTGGCTTTTCGAAAGAATACTTTACCAGAAGGCAGTAACTGGCTTAGGAGTTTGGCTCACTGTCGAGTGCATCTACACTAAAGAGCCAAAGAAACTGGTACACCTGACTAATATCTTGTAGGGCCCCCGCGAGCACTTAGAAGTGTCGAAACACGACGTGCCATGGGCACGACTAATGTCTGAAGTAGTACTGGAGGGAACTGACACCATGAATCCTGCACGGCTGTTCATAAATCCGTAAGAGTACGAGGGGTGTGCAGATCTCTTCTGAACAGTACGTTGCAAGGCATCCCAGATATGCTCAGTAACGTTCATGTATGGGGAGTCTGGTGGCCAGCAGTAGCGTTTAAACTCAGAAGAGTGTTCCTGAAGCCAGTCTGTATCAATTCTGAACGTGTGGGGTGTCGCATTGTCCTGCTGGAATTGCCGAAGTCCGTCGGAATGCACAACGGACATGAATGGATGCAGCTGATCAGCCAGGCTGCTTATGCACGTGTCACCTATCAGAGTCGTATCAGACGCGACAGGGGTCTCATATCACTCCAACTGCACACGCTCCACACCATTACAGAACCTCCACCAGCTTGAACAGTGCGCTGCTGACATGCAGGTCCATGGATTCTAGTTATCAACAGTCCATTATCGGTGATGGCTGGCCCAGGCGAGGCGTAAAGCTATGTGTCGTGCAGTCATCAACGGCACACTAGTGGGCCTTCGGGTCCGAAAGCCCATGTCGATCATGTTTCGTTGAATGTTGGAGGTAATACCCGATTCCTGATATTCCCGGTACACTCGTGAAATGGTCATACGAGAAAATCCCCACTTGATCGCTACCTCGGAGATGCTGTGTCCCACTGCTCGAGCGCCGACTATAACACCACGTTCAAACACATTTACATCTTGATAAACTGCCACTGTAGGAGTAGAAACCGATGTAACAACTGCGCCACAGACCTCTTGTTTTATATAGGTGTTGCCGTCCGCAGCGCCATATTCTGCCTATTTATACATCTCTGTATTTGAATACACATGCCTATACCAGTTTCTTTGGCGCTTCAGTGTACAAAGGATGTAGCGTTTTCTCAAAAACAGTACCTTAATTCGAAAGAGAAGTAGATGCGGGTACTTCAACCTCTGAAGTCGTATGACGGAAAAGTCAAATACCATGCGCAGATCATGGTCGTTAACGTAAAAACAGGTAGATCTCTCATCAACCTGTATACTCGTTTGAACACCACAATGCATTAGTAGGCATCGTCCTATTAGAGATTATATTCAGGGTGTTCCCGTGATTATGTTACAGACTTTCAGGGGCGATAAGGAAGGGCATGCACATCAATTTCTTGTACGGGAACCTATTCTGGAAACGACCAAGTCGAAAGCTATCGAGCTGCTTTTGGTTTACCCTATCGCAATATCGTAAACGTCACATTGCAGCTATCGTACAGTTCACAATACATATTCGAATATCGCTCCGCCAACTACATTGCGCTCGTGGGAGAAAATGTGAATGCCTCTGCACGTTCCCTAACGGGGGCAGCAGCTTACATTATGCGACCAAACAGCTGACCTCGCGTATTCACGTTTCTTTTGTACACTTCAGACTTCATCCAGCTGCTTAAAAGGGAACCTAATGGTCTGGTGATGATGGTGGCCAATCCAGCAATTAGCGTAAGTGCGACTGAGATGTCCTCTCAAACGTCTGGTAAGATGCGGAGGGATCCGTCATGCTAGAAGTACATTGCAGTCCATGAGGCCCATGGAACTTCCTCTTGGCACTCAGCCAATGAATTTTTCGAAAAATGCAAGAAATTTAGTGCCGTCATTCGCTCTTCTAAAACGTCTGCACCTATCAACATGTTACGGATCATGCAGCACTAAACACTGTTAGAGAAACGAACTTGTAAATCGTAGCGTGTGAATTTTCTTAACACCAGTAATGATTACGTGTATTGTTGACTGAATTCCGTGTAAACGTGGCTTCATCGGTGAATGCAAGCAAACAACGATTGACATTTAACCAGCGACACAATAAAAATCTTGTGGCAGTGTCGCCAATGTGATGATTGTGGACACGTTCTATGTGGAATGGTTACGAAACTTCCTCATGTAATGTTCACCATGAACGTGTTCTTTGGACACTGATCCGTGCAAAAAATCCCCGTATGCTGGTAGCAGGACTACGCTGCACCATTCTCTTCCTGCACGGGTTGTTGAACTACTCGTTCAGAAGCAGAGTGGGAACTTGCGAGAACACTTGTTCCACCCAGCATATTAAATACTCTGGTGAAGAGTCTACGATTAGGAATTCTACATGTCGGTAAAACCAGACGCTATTCTTCGACAGCAGCAGGACGCACTACCACCACACGACTTGTAAACGTACACCATATTTGCACATTAATGTAGATATGTGACATTTTAGACAGCACCTAAACAAAGTTAACTGATGCTTCTCTCTGAAATACTCTCAGTCCCTCACACTACTTCACTCACGACACTCCGTGGACACCTGAGCGTTTACTGGGGTGGTGTATTCACAGAGAGACGGCGAGCAAAGAAGTGGAAAGCAACGAGATAGGATCAGCTACAAAAAATCGCCAAGAGTTTAGGTGGGTAAGACACGTAAGAGCGTGTCACTAGCCCAAAACCAAATTTACATTAAATGTGTTTCGTCTCGGGAACCTTTCGGAATAGGGAATTTCAAAATATGAAGTTAATTGCTTCAATTGAGCGTTCCAGTGAGATGAGTGGATCACATGGCATTGTTGGCCGGGAACCTATACCTACGTAACTTCGGCCGCCGAGTTGCAAGACTTTCGTGTCGATGATGGGCTATGATGATGAGAACAACACAACACCCAGTGCTCGAGCGGAAAGAACCTCCGACACGGCCGGGAATCGAACCCGGGCACGCTGCTTAGCAGTCAGATACGCTGACCACTTAACTAAAGAGCCGGACAGTGTTCCTGTCATATTCCTGAACAGTGACCATTCATTCTGGGACGTCCTGTATAACTTCGTTTGAAGTAAAATTGCCAGACAGCAACACGAGGAAGTTGGGCTATGATGATGAGAACAACACAACACCCAGTGCTCGAGCGGAAAGAACCACCGACACGGCCGGGAATCGAACCCGGGCACGCTGCTTAGCAGTCAGATACGCTGACCACTTAACTAAAGAGCTGGACAGTGTTCCTGTCATATTCCTGAACAGTGACCATTCATTCTGGGACGTCCTGTATAACTTCGTTTGAAGTAAAATTGCCAGACAGCAACACGTGGAAGTTGGGCTATGATGATGAGAACAACACAACACCCAGTGCTCGAGCGGAGAGAACCTCCGACACGGCCGGGAATCGAACCCGGGCACGCTGCTTAGCAGTCAGATACGCTGACCACTTAACTAAAGAGCCGGACAGTGTTCCTGTCATATTCCTGAACAGTGACCACTCATTCTGGGACGTCCTGTATAACTTCGTTTGAAGTAAAATTGCCAGACAGCAACACGTGGAAGGGCTATGATGATGAGAACAACACAACACCCAGTGCTCGAGCGGAGAGAACCTCCGACACGGCCGGGAATCGAACCCGGGCATGCTGCTTAGCAGTCAGATACGCTGACCACTTAACTAAAGAGCCGGACAGTGTTCCTGTCATATTGCTGAATAGTGACCATTCATCCTATGACGTGCTGTATAACTTCGTTTGAAGTAAAATTGCCAGACAGCAACACGTGGAAGTTGGGCTATGATGATGAGAACAACACAACACCCAGTGCTCGAGCGGAAAGAACCTCCGACACGGCCGGGAATCGAACCCGGGTACGCTGCTTAGCAGTCAGATACGCTGACCACTTAACTAAAGAGCCGGACAGTGTTCCTGTCATATTCCTGAACAGTGACCATTCATTCTGGGACGTCCTGTATAACTTCGTTTGAAGTAAAATTGCCAGACAGCAACACGTGGAAGTTGGGCTATGATGATGAGAACAACACAACACCCAGTGCTCGAGCGGAGAGAACTTCCGACACGGCCGGGAATCGAACCCGGGCACGCTGCTTAGCAGTCAGATACGCTGACCACTTAACTAAAGAGCCGGACAGTGTTCCTGTCATATTCCTGAATAGTGACCATTCATTCTGCGACGTCCTGTATAACTTCATTTGAAGTAAAATTGCCAGACAGCAACACGTGGAAGTTGGGCTATGATGATGAGAACAACACAACACCCAGTGCTCGAGCGGAAAGAACGTCCGACACGGCCGGGAATCGAACCCGGGCACGCTGCTTAGCAGTCAGATACGCTGACCACTTAACTAAAGAGCCGGACAGTGTTCCTGTCATATTCCTGACTAGTGACCATTCATCCTGGGACGTCCTGTATAACTTCGTTTGAAGTAAAATTGCCAGACAGCAACACGTGGAAGTTGGGCTATGATGATGAGAACAACACAACACCCAGTGCTCGAGCGGAAGGAACCTCCGACACGGCCGGGAATCGAACCCGGGCATGCTGCTTAGCAGTCAGATAGGCTGACCACTTAACTAAAGGGCTGGACAGTGTTCCTGTCATATTCCTGAACAGTGACCATTCATTCTGGGACGTCCTGTATAACTTCGTTTGAAGTAAAATTGCCAGACAGCAACACGTGGAAGTTGGGCTATGATGATGAGAACAACACAACACCCAGTTCTCGAGCGGAGAGAACCTCCGACACGGCCGGGAATCGAACCCGGGCACGCTGCTTAGCAGTCAGATACGCTGACCACTTAACTAAAGAGCCGGACAGTGTTCCTGTCATATTCCTGAACAGTGACCACTCATTCTGGGACGTCCTGTATAACTTCGTTTGAAGTAAAATTGCCAGACAGCAACACGTGGAAGTTGGGCTATGATGATGAGAACAACACAACACCCAGTGCTCGAGCGGAGAGAACCTCCGACACGGCCGGGAATCGAACCCGGGTACGCTGCTTAGCAGTCAGATACGCTGACCACTTAACTAAAGAGCTGGACAGTGTTCCTGTCATATTCGTGAACAGTGACCACTCATTCTGGGACGTCCTGTATAACTTCGTTTGAAGTAAAATTGCCAGACAGCAACACGTGGAAGTTGGGCTATGATGATGAGAACAACACAATACCCAGTGCTCGAGCGGAAAGAACCTCCGACACGGCCGGGAATCGAACCCGGGCACGCTGCTTAGCAGTCAGATACGCTGACCACTTAACTAAAGAGCCGGACAGTGTTCCTGTCATATTCCTGAACAGTGACCACTCATTCTGGGACGTCCTGTATAACTTCGTTTGAAGTAAAATTGCCAGACAGCAACATGTGGAAGTTGGGCTATGATGATGAGAACAACACAACACCCAGTGCTCGAGCGGAAAGAACCTCCGACACGGCCGGGAATCGAACCCGGGCACGCTGCTTAGCAGTCAGATACGCTGACCACTTAACTAAAGAGCCGGACAGTGTTCCTGTCATATTCCTGAACAGTGACCATTCATTCTGGGACGTCCTGTATAACTTCGTTTGAAGTAAAATTGCCAGACAGCAACACGTGGAAGTTGGGCTATGATGATGAGAACAGCACAACACCCAGTGCTCGAGCGGAGAGAACCTCCGACACGGCCGGGAATCGAACCCGGGCACGCTGCTTAGCAGTCAGATACGCTGACCACTTAACTAAAGAGCCGGACAGTGTTCCTGTCATATACCTGAACAGTGACCATTCATTCTGGGACGTCCTGTATAACTTCGTTTGAAGTAAAATTGCCAGACAGCAACACGTGGAAGTTGGGCTATGATGATGAGAACAACACAACACCCAGTGCTCGAGCGGAAAGAACCTCCGACACGGCCGGGAATCGAACCCGGGCACGCTGCTTAGCAGTCAGATACGCTGACCACTTAACTAAAGAGCCGGACAGTGTTCCTGTCATATTCCCGAACAGTGACCATTCATCCTGGGACGTGCTGTATAACTTCGTTTGAAGTAAAATTGCCAGACAGCAACACGTGGAAGTTGGGCTATGATGATGAGAACAACACAACACCCAGTGCTCGAGCGGAGAGAACTTCCGGGCACGCTGCTTAGCAGTCAGATACGCTGACCACTTAACTAAAGAGCTGGACAGTGTTCCTGTCATATTCCTGAACAGTGACCATTCATCCTGGGACGTCCTGTATAACTTCGTTTGAAGTAAAATTGCCAGACAGCAACACGTGGAAGTTGGGCTATGATGATGAGAACAACACAACACCCAGTGCTCGAGCGGAGAGAACCTCCGACACGGCCGGGAATCGAACCCGGGTACGCTGCTTAGCAGTCAGATACGCTGACCACTTAACTAAAGAGCCGGACAGTGTTCCTGTCATATTCGTGAACAGTGACCACTCATTCTGGGACGTCCTGTATAACTTCGTTTGAAGTAAAATTGCCAGACAGCAACACGTGGAAGTTGGGCTATGATGATGAGAACAACACAACACCCAGTGCTCGAGCGGAAGGAACCTCCGACACGGCCGGGAATCGAACCCGGGCACGCTGCTTAGCAGTCAGATACGCTGACCACTTAACTAAAGAGCCGGACAGTGTTCCTGTCATATTCCTGAACAGTGACCACTCATGCTGGGACGTCCTGTATAACTTCGTTTGAAGTAAAATTGCCAGACAGCAACACGTGGAAGTTGGGCTATGATGATGAGAACAACACAACACCCAGTGCTCGAGCGGAGAGAACTTCCGACACGGCCGGGAATCGAAACCGGACACGCTGCTTAGCAGTCAGATACGCTGACCACTTAACTAAAGAGCCGGACAGTGTTCCTGTCATATTCCTGAACAGTGACCATTCATTCTGGGACGTCCTGTATAACTTCGTTTGAAGTAAAATTGCCAGACAGCAACACGTGGAAGTTGGGCTATGATGATGAGAACAACACAACACCCAGTGCTCGAGCGGAGAGAGCCGCCGACACGGCCGGGAATCGAACTCGGGCACACTGCTTAGCAGTCAGATACGCTGACCACTTAACTAAAGAGCCGGACAGTGTTCCTGTCATATTCCTGACTAGTGACCATTCATCCTGGACGTCCTGTATAACTTCATTTGAAGTAAAATTGCCAGACAGCAACACGTGGAAGTTGGGCTATGATGATGAGAACAACACAACACCCAGTGCTCGAGCGGAACGAACCTCCGACACGGCCGGGAATCGAACCCGGGTACGCTGCTTAGCAGTCAGATACGCTGACCACTTAACTAAAGAGCCGGACAGTGTTCCTGTCATATTCCTGAACAGTGACCACTCATCCTGGGACGTCCTGTATAACTTCGTTTGAAGTAAAATTGCCAGACAGCAACACGTGGAAGTTGGGCTATGATGATGAGAACAACACAACACCCAGTGCTCGAGCGGAAAGAACCTCCGACACGGCCGGGAATCGAACCCGGGCACGCTGCTTAGCAGTCAGATACGCTGACCACTTAACTAAAGAGCCGGACAGTGTTCCTGTCATATTCCTGAACAGTGACCATTCATTCTGGGACGTCCTGTATAACTTCGTTTGAAGTAAAATTGCCAGACAGCAACACGTGGAAGTTGGGCTATGATGATGAGAACAACACAACACCCAGTGCTCGAGCGGAAAGAACCTCCTACACGGCCGGGAATCGAACCCGGGCACGCTGCTTAGCAGTCAGATACGCTGACCACTTAACTAAAGAGCCGGACAGTGTTCCTGTCATATTCCTGAACAGTGACCATTCATCCTGGGACGTCCTGTATAACTTCGTTTGAAGTAAAATTGCCAGACAGCAACACGTGGAAGTTGGGCTATGATGATGAGAACAACACAACACCCAGTGCTCGAGCGGAGAGAACCTCCGACACGGCCGGGAATCGAACCCGGGCACGCTGCTTAGCAGTCAGATACGCTGACCACTTAACTAAAGAGCCGGACAGTGTTCCTGTCATATTCCCGAACAGTGACCATTCATCCTGGGACGTGCTGTATAACTTCGTTTGAAGTAAAATTGCCAGACAGCAACACGTGGAAGTTGGGCTATGATGATGAGAACAACACAACACCCAGTGCTCGAGCGGAGAGAACTTCCGACACGGCCGGGAATCGAACCCGGGCACGCTGCTTAGCAGTCAGATACGCTGACCACTTAACTAAAGAGCCGGACAGTGTTCCTGTCATATTCCTGAATAGTGACCATTCATCCTGGGACGTCATGTATAACTTCGTTTGAAGTAAAATTGCCAGACAGCAACACGTGGAAGTTGGGCTATGATGATGAGAACAACACAACACCCAGTGCTCGAGCGGAGAGAACCTCCGACACGGCCGGGAATCGAACCCGGGCATGCTGCTTAGCAGTCAGATACGCTGACCACTTAACTAAAGAGCTGGACAGTGTTCCTGTCATATTCCTGAACAGTGACCATTCATTCTGGGACGTCCTGTATAACTTTGTTTGAAGTAAAATTGCCAGACAGCAACACGTGGAAGTTGGGCTATGATGATGAGAACAGCACAACACCCAGTGCTCGAGCGGAGAGAACCTTCGACACGGCCGGGAATCGAACCCGGGCACGCTGCTTAGCAGTCAGATACGCTGACCACTTAACTAAAGAGCCGGACAGTGTTCCTGTCATATTCCTGAACAGTGACCATTCATTCTGGGACGTCCTGTATAACTTCGTTTGAAGTAAAATTGCCAGACAGCAACACGTGGAAGTTGGGCTATGAGGATGAGAACAACACAACACCCAGTGCTCGAGCGGAAAGAACCTCCGACACGGCCGGGAATCGAACCCGGGCACGCTGCTTAGCAGTCAGATACGCTGACCACTTAACTAAAGAGCCGGACAGTGTTCCTGTCATATTCCTGAATAGTGACCATTCATTCTGGGACGTCCTGTATAACTTCGTTTGAAGTAAAATTGCCAGACAGCAACACGTGGAAGTTGGGCTATGATGATGAGAACAACACAACACCCAGTGCTCGAGCGGAGAGAGCCGCCGACACGGCCGGGAATCGAACTCGGGCACACTGCTTAGCAGTCAGATACGCTGACCACTTAACTAAAGAGCCGGACAGTGTTCCTGTCATATTCCTGAATAGTGACCAATCATTCTGGGACGTCCTGTATAACTTCATTTGAAGTAAAATTGCCAGACAGCAACATGTGGAAGTTGGGCTATGATGATGAGAACAACACAACACCCAGTGCTCGAGCGGAGAGAGCCTCCGACACGGCCGGGAATCGAACTTGGGCACGCTGCTTAGCAGTCAGATACGCTGACCACTTAACTAAAGAGCCGGACAGTGTTCCTGTCATATTCCTGACTAGTGACCATTCATCCTGGACGTCCTGTATAACTTCATTTGAAGTAAAATTGCCAGACAGCAACACGTGGAAGTTGGGCTATGATGATGAGAACAACACAACACCCAGTGCACGAGCGGAGAGAACCTCCGACACGGCCGGGAATCGAACCCGGGCACGCTGCTTAGCAGTCAGATACGCTGACCACTTAACTAAAGAGCCGGACAGTGTTCCTGTCATATTCCTGAACAGTGACCACTCATTCTGGGACGTCCTGTATAACTTCGTTTGAAGTAAAATTGCCAGACAGCAACACGTGGAAGTTGGGCTATGATGATGAGAACAACACAACACCCAGTGCTCGAGCGGAGAGAACTTCCGACACGGCCGGGAATCGAAACCGGACACGCTGCTTAGCAGTCAGATACGCTGACCACTTAACTAAAGAGCCGGACAGTGTTCCTGTCATATTCCTGAACAGTGACCATTCATCCTGGGACGTCCTGTATAACTTCGTTTGAAGTAAAATTGCCAGACAGCAACACGTGGAAGTTGGGCTATGATGATGAGAACAACACAACACCCAGTGCTCGAGCGGAGAGAACCTCCGACACGGCCGGGAATCGAACCCGGGCACGCTGCTTAGCAGTCAGATACGCTGACCACTTAACTAAAGAGCCGGACAGTGTTCCTGTCATATTCCCGAACAGTGACCATTCATCCTGGGACGTGCTGTATAACTTCGTTTGAAGTAAAATTGCCAGACAGCAACACGTGGAAGTTGGGCTATGATGATGAGAACAACACAACACCCAGTGCTCGAGCGGAGAGAACTTCCGACACGGCCGGGAATCGAACCCGGGCACGCTGCTTAGCAGTCAGATACGCTGACCACTTAACTAAAGAGCCGGACAGTGTTCCTGTCATATTCCTGAATAGTGACCATTCATCCTGGGACGTCATGTATAACTTCGTTTGAAGTAAAATTGCCAGACAGCAACACGTGGAAGTTGGGCTATGATGATGAGAACAACACAACACCCAGTGCTCGAGCGGAGAGAACCTCCGACACGGCCGGGAATCGAACCCGGGCATGCTGCTTAGCAGTCAGATACGCTGACCACTTAACTAAAGAGCTGGACAGTGTTCCTGTCATATTCCTGAACAGTGACCATTCATTCTGGGACGTCCTGTATAACTTTGTTTGAAGTAAAATTGCCAGACAGCAACACGTGGAAGTTGGGCTATGATGATGAGAACAGCACAACACCCAGTGCTCGAGCGGAAGGAACCTCCGACACGGCCGGGAATCGAACCCGGGCACGCTGCTTAGCAGTCAGATACGCTGACCACTTAACTAAAGAGCCGGACAGTGTTCCTGTCATATTCCTGAACAGTGACCACTCATGCTGGGACGTCCTGTATAACTTCGTTTGAAGTAAAATTGCCAGACAGCAACACGTGGAAGTTGGGCTATGATGATGAGAACAACACAATACCCAGTGCTCGAGCGGAAAGAACCTCCGACACGGCCGGGAATCGAACCCGGGCACGCTGCTTAGCAGTCAGATACGCTGACCACTTAACTAAAGAGCCGGACAGTGTTCCTGTCATATTCCTGAACAGTGACCACTCATTCTGGGACGTCCTGTATAACTTCGTTTGAAGTAAAATTGCTAGACAGCAACACGTGGAAGTTGGGCTATGATGATGAGAACAACACAACACCCAGTGCTCGAGCGGAGAGAACTTCCGACACGGCCGGGAATCGAACCCTGACACGCTGCTTAGCAGTCAGATACGCTGACCACTTAACTAAAGAGCCGGACAGTGTTCCTGTCATATTCCTGAATAGTGACCATTCATTCTGGGTCGTCCTGTATAACTTCATTTGAAGTAAAATTGCCAGACAGCAACACGTGGAAGTTGGGCTATGATGATGAGAACAACACAACACCCAGTGCTCGAGCGGAGAGAGCCTCCGACACGGCCGGGAATCGAACTCGGGCACGCTGCTTAGCAGTCAGATACGCTGACCACTTAAGTAAAGAGCCGGACAGTGTTCCTGTCATATTCCCGAACAGTGACCATTCATCCTGGGACGTGCTGTATAACTTCGTTTGAAGTAAAATTGCCAGACAGCAACACGTGGAAGTTGGGCTATGATGATGAGAACAACACAACACCCAGTGCTCGAGCGGAGAGAACTTCCGACACGGCCGGGAATCGAACCCGGGCACGCTGCTTAGCAGTCAGATACGCTGACCACTTAACTAAAGAGCCGGACAGTGTTCCTGTCATATTCCTGAATAGTGACCATTCATCCTGGGACGTCATGTATAACTTCGTTTGAAGTAAAATTGCCAGACAGCAACACGTGGAAGTTGGGCTATGATGATGAGAACAACACAACACCCAGTGCTCGAGCGGAGAGAACCTCCGACACGGCCGGGAATCGAACCCGGGCATGCTGCTTAGCAGTCAGATACGCTGACCACTTAACTAAAGAGCTGGACAGTGTTCCTGTCATATTCCTGAACAGTGACCATTCATTCTGGGACGTCCTGTATAACTTTGTTTGAAGTAAAATTGCCAGACAGCAACACGTGGAAGTTGGGCTATGATGATGAGAACAGCACAACACCCAGTGCTCGAGCGGAAGGAACCTCCGACACGGCCGGGAATCGAACCCGGGCACGCTGCTTAGCAGTCAGATACGCTGACCACTTAACTAAAGAGCCGGACAGTGTTCCTGTCATATTCCTGAACAGTGACCACTCATGCTGGGACGTCCTGTATAACTTCGTTTGAAGTAAAATTGCCAGACAGCAACACGTGGAAGTTGGGCTATGATGATGAGAACAACACAACACCCAGTGCTCGAGCGGAGAGAACTTCCGACACGGCCGGGAATCGAACCCGGACACGCTGCTTAGCAGTCAGATACGCTGACCACTTAACTAAAGAGCCGGACAGTGTTCCTGTCATATTCCTGAATAGTGACCATTCATTCTGGGACGTCCTGTATAACTTCATTTGAAGTAAAATTGCCAGACAGCAACACGTGGAAGTTGGGCTATGATGATGAGAACAACACAACACCCAGTGCTCGAGCGGAGAGAGCCGCCGACACGGCCGGGAATCGAACTCGGGCACACTGCTTAGCAGTCAGATACGCTGACCACTTAACTAAAGAGCCGGACAGTGTTCCTGTCATATTCCTGAATAGTGACCAATCATTCTGGGACGTCCTGTATAACTTCATTTGAAGTAAAATTGCCGGACAGCAACATGTGGAAGTTGGGCTATGATGATGAGAACAACACAACACCCAGTGCTCGAGCGGAGAGAGCCTCCGACACGGCCGGGAATCGAACTTGGGCACGCTGCTTAGCAGTCAGATACGCTGACCACTTAACTAAAAAGCCGGACAGTGTTCCTGTCATATTCCTGACTAGTGACCATTCATCCTGGACGTCCTGTATAACTTCATTTGAAGTAAAATTGCCAGACAGCAACACGTGGAAGTTGGGCTATGATGATGAGAACAACACAATACCCAGTGCTCGAGCGGAAAGAACCTCCGACACGGCCGGGAATCGAACCCGGGCACGCTGCTTAGCAGTCAGATACGCTGACCACTTAACTAAAGAGCCGGACAGTGTTCCTGTCATATTCCTGAACAGTGACCACTCATTCTGGGACGTCCTGTATAACTTCGTTTGAAGTAAAATTGCCAGACAGCAACACGTGGAAGTTGGGCTATGATGATGAGAACAACACAACACCCAGTGCTCGAGCGGAGAGAACTTCCGACACGGCCGGGAATCGAACCCGGACACGCTGCTTAGCAGTCAGATACGCTGACCACTTAACTAAAGAGCCGGACAGTGTTCCTGTCATATTCCTGAATAGTGACCATTCATTCTGGGTCGTCCTGTATAACTTCATTTGAAGTAAAATTGCCAGACAGCAACACGTGGAAGTTGGGCTATGATGATGAGAACAACACAACACCCAGTGCTCGAGCGGAGAGAGCCTCCGACACGGCCGGGAATCGAACTCGGGCACGCTGCTTAGCAGTCAGATACGCTGACCACTTAACTAAAGAGCCGGACAGTGTTCCTGTCATATTCCTGACTAGTGACCATTCATCCTGGGACGTCCTGTATAACTTCGTTTGAAGTAAAATTGTCAGACAGCAACACGTGGAAGTTTAATGCAAAGACAAAAAAACGGATGGTTGTTCGGCAAGCAACGGAGAAATGTATGTTAGGAGTTGCTACGAGCAGAGGGAAAAGAAAGAAATGCATCGCTGGGCAGACTGAGTGGAAGAAGTAACTGTGACTTCAACGAAAATGCAGTAGACATGGGCGGAACAAGGAGCCAGTTGAATGGATGGTGGGTGGACCAATGAAGTACTTCACTCATTTCCGATCAATAATAACAGAGTTTCTCGACATGATAACGGTAGATTGGCAGATGACGTTAAAAAAGACGCAACAGCAACGTTGATACGTATAGGTTGAGGAGGCTCTCATCGAGCTAGGGCAGACAAAGGACAGTTTACAGATACTTAAACGATTTCATTCCTGTTAACAAATGGGACAGAGTAATGAGACTTGATTTAGTTGTTTGTGCACAATGGAAACATCAGATTGAGAGCACGGATTTGTTGCTTTTCCCCCTTCTAGCCTAAAGGCAAAGCTCACAAATGGGCAGATGAATGTCATCTCCTTGAGAGGGATGACGTGGCGAAAGCGACCTGCTTTGACTGTTATTCAAGCTCTTCCCCACACGTGTTCTTTTAGTAAGAGCACGAGAAGAGAGAGCATAGCAAATCCGTTAGGAAACGCAACGCTGCCGCTTATGAATTCATAATGTAAATGGCTGCTACCTGTAGCGACAGAAACACCACAAAGATAGCGTCCTGTGACGAGCGGCACGACGCAGAAGCTACACCGAAACACTGAGTCGCGTGACGGCTGTGCGTGTTGACTTTAATTAGTAAATGGGAAAATGAAATCGCTTGTCAGCACACGTTTCCACAGCCACTGAGAGATTCATTACAACTCGTATCACAATATGTCGCCCACGCTGCTTTAATGACATGCCCTATTCATCCGGTAGCATTTATGACAAAAAGTGAATAAATACAGGGGTCGATAAAAATGTGGAAACACCAAAAACGCTACATACACACATCAAAGAAAGTTTTGCATCGCCTCGATTCCGAGAGTTCCGCAACCTGTACAGAAAACTGGAATAGAGAGCAACATAAACATCTTTTCCGCCCTTTTTATTGGTCATGAAAATCACACATTGCATGTTGTACCACCATACAGAGAGAACTTCAGACGTGGCGGTCCAGATTGCTGTACACACTGGCAGCACGCCCTCTTGCATTGATACATGCCTGTATTCGTCGTGGCATACTGTCCACAAGTTCATCAATGCACTGTTGGTCCAAATTGTCCCAATCCTCAACGGAGATTCGGCGTAGATCCCTCAGAGGGGTTGGTGGGTGGCGTTGTCAATTAACAGCCCTTTTCAATCTATCCCAGGTATGTTCCATAGAGTTTATGTCCGGAGAACATTCTGGCCACTCTAGTCGAGCGATGTCGTTGTCCTGAAGGAAGTCATTCACAAGATGTGAACGATGGGGGCGCGAATTGTCGTCCATGAAGTTGAATGTCTCGCAATATGCTGGCGATATGGTTGCACTATCGGTCGGAGGATGTCAGTCACGTATCGTACATCCGTCAAGGCGACCTCCATGACCACCAGTGGCCTACTTCAGCCCAACATAATGCCACCCCAAAACAACAGGGAACCTCCACTTGCTGCACTCGCTGGACAGTGTGTGTAAGGCGTTCAGCCTGACTTTGGTTGCTTCCAAACACATCTCCAACAATTGTCTGGCTGAAGGCATATGCGACACTCATCTGTAAAGAGAATGTCATGCCAATCCTGAACGGTCCATTCAGCATTTTGTTGGGCCAATCTGTACCACGGTGCATGGTGCTATGGTTGCAAAGATGGATCTCTCCACGGACGTCGGGAGTAAAGTTGTGCACCATGCAGCCTACTGTGCACAGTTTAAGACGTAACACGACGTCCTAAAGCTGCATGGTGGCGTTGCTGTTAGGGATCCTCCGAGTCATAATCCGTAGGTAGTGGTCAGCCAATGCAGTAGTAAAGGTCGGATAGCCTGATCGAGGCATGTCATTAACAGTTCCTGTCTGCCTGTATCTCCTACATGTCCGAACAACATAGCTTTGGTTCACTCCGAGACGCCAGAACACTTACCTTGTAGAGAGCCCTTCCTGTCACGAAGTAACAATGCGGACGCGATCGAACCGCGGTACTGATCGTCTATGTATGGTTCAACTACAGACAACACAAGCCGTGTACCTCCTTCCTGGTGGAATGACTGGAACTGATCGGCTGTCGGAACCCCTCCGTCTAATACGCGCAGCTCATGCATGGTTGTTTACATCTCTGGGCGGGTTTAGTGACGTCTCTGAACAGTCAAAGGGACTGTGTCTGCGATTCAGTATCCACAGTCAATGTCTATCTTCAGGAGTTCTGGGAACTGGGGTGATGCAAAACTTCTTTTGATGTGTGTTTTATCACGCCTAATACGATATAGTATAAACATAGGCTTTTAAAACAGCATCATCTCGGAATAGATGAAGTTCGGTCGTATATGGTTTTCAAGAGAATCATATACCATTCTTCCAGCAAAATAGTGGCAAAGTCGGTAACGATGCTGGAGGTGTATAACGATCAGACAGCCTTCTCTCCAAAGTACGCCATAAAATCTCAAAAATACTTTGATGTGGGGACTGTGGTGGTCACGGGAGAGGCTACAATTCATCCTTGGGCTCTCAAAATCAAATCCAGACAATGCCGTAGTGTGAACAGGGGGTGTGTCGTCTTGGACTGCAGCATCACCATTGTGGTAATGTTTTGGTAAGCCATACGACCTTCTCCATGACTGCTCACATCATCACCGAAAACCCGCCATGTCTCACTCTTCATAGCAAGCTGTCTGCATCGTAGTCTTGGCTTATGCGGGACATAAACTCGGTCAGAAGTTAAAAATTGTGTCAAAAGACTCACGCGCCCAAATGATTTTCTTCCATTACTCGATAGTCCAGGTTTTCTGGCTTCAGCACCACGTTTTCCTGTTGTAGAGGAATGTTGGCCATGGATGGAAATTGTCAGGATGCGCCATATTAAAACTCATCCGAGTTTCCCAAGTGATTTATTATTACCAGCTACAGTTCCCCCGTTCCTCTCAGTTTGCGCCACCGGGTCCCGCAATGCTGAGGACACCACTTCGCTCTCTGCAAAACAGCTTGGCAAGGAATGGCTGCCTCAGCGACCCGTGCAGCGCAGTGCTGTGTGTCGACCTTGTACTGCCACGGAGTTGTGATGACGTCAGGATGTGCCGGCAGTCGACTCACAGGTCTCCATCCTTGCTACCTCAGCGCCGCCTGCTGGGAGCTGCAAGGCGGCCCGCGGCGTGCTTCCTCGCCAATGCGGCTAAGATTGCGGCGACAACAAGAGTCCATGATCCGGCGTCCGAATTTGCAGCCTTCGCCTCAGGATGCCGCCGGAGTGTGTTGGGATCCAACAAGACTGCCCGCAGTACCTGTGGACCCCGCGTTGGCCTCAGAGAGTCGAACCAGCTACCTACTGTGGACTGGAATGCTGGCGCCCCACTGCTGCCGTAGCTGGTGGTGTGACATGCCCCGCCGTCCAGGAGAGCTGTTACATTTGAATGCCTTGTTAGTGGACTGGCGCCTATTTACACGCGTCTGTGCGCCTCTGTTTTGCTAACGCGCCACTCCGAGTCACGCCTGGGTTGGGCCAGTGGGCCCGTTCTGCCTGTAGCCTGCGCCATGCACACCGCTGCGTTTACTCTTTTCAGCGGGTCTAGGGCACTGTGTCCTCCATTCTACTTCGCAACCGCTAGTCAACAGGCCTGCAGCTGGCTGTAACTTGTGCGCTCAGAAATAATTCACCGAAGCCAACCTTTTCCTATCTTAAATGGTGGTGCCGCTACACTGTTAATGGGCGTTAGTAGCACTGAAGTATGGTTCTGGAATTCGAACTCGTCTTTCAGTTCACTAGTTAGAGAGCTCCATCTGTGTTGTTTCCGTGCTGGCAGGCTTTGCGTGTGCAGCACACGTTTCTGCAGCTGTCGTCGTCTTTATTTTCGTCCTGATCATCGTCATTGGCCATCTGTCACGATCACTCAAGTCACATTTTCGTCCGCGTTTTCCTGTACGCTGTACAAATCTTCGATATGGTCCCTCTTGAAAACCCACATGCTTCTGTGCCTATTTTACAGAAGCATCCACCATATGACCACTAACAATTTTTCCATGTTGGAATTCACTCTGCTCCGACATAATGCATAACGCACCCACAATTACATAGAACAGTGTTCTGACCACGAATGACACTTGCAACGTATTGAGGACACTGTACAGTTACATGATCAAATACAACAGCAGTGGCACCTGCTGGCTTGGCTATCATCTGCATTTATGTTCAATCAGGCATTTCATATATATGTATATATATATGCTCGTGTAACTGTGAAAGCAAGATGACTGGTAAATCCTAGAATTAAGTGGTGAAACCTAAGACTTACCACCGTGATATAATTTATCAATGCAAACTGGTAAAGGCTGGATTGAAGACTCCCGCCTCTATCGAGCAGGTTCAGACAAGTTTCAATTATGCCAATTTTGTGTTCAGGAAAGTTTCTACGTTGTCAGTTATGAGTTCTCAGTCCGCTCACCACTGTGTAGTTTCAGTCAGTGTCGAGCATCGTGCGTACAGTCATCTTTGCGACTCGTTTTAGTAGTGTTCTTCTGCAGATTTGCATAGGAATGAGTGTTGTTATGCGTAACAGGTTTTACGAACTTTTAAGAGAATGAGTGAGTAAGAAGAAGGACAACCATTTTATGTCAAAGTGGCTCTGGTAATTGGAGAGAGCGAAATCAAGGACAACAGGAGAACCAGGAGATTGAAATTAGACCTGCAAATCCTAATGCACGTCAGAGGAGAGGGAGCCTAACAAGGGACTGGCGCTAGTCCATAGGACTCCACTACATCCATCACATAAAGAAGTTCGTGGAAGAATAGTAGTTTAAGTGGTTCAAACCGGTTCAAATGGCGCTGAGCACTATGGGACTTAACATCTTAGGTCATCAGTCCCCTAGAACCTAACTAACCTAAGGACACCACACACATCCATGCCCGAGACAGGATTCGAACCTGCGACCGTATTGGTCGTGCGGTTCCAGACTGAAGTGCCTAGAACTGCTCGGCCACACCAGCCGGCTCTATGTAACTACTGAGCAATACAACATTCTATTAAGTGAAGTGAAAAATGCAAAAATCATTTCCAATAAAAAATCTGTTCACTACAGACGCTTGGAGCGATATTATGTTCTCAACATAGGAGGTGAAGAAAAACTCATAGCATCGGTGTCTGCTCGAAAAGAAGAAATCCGTTATTACTTTCGTTTACATGAACAGTCTAATGTACTGCCTGAGACCCACATTGCTATAGGCCATGGCGGCCGAACACGGATCGTAAGTACAAAAATGTGACTGTTGAATCAATCGTTATTTATTTGACATTATGTGAACCATGTCACAAAAAGCAAAAAACATTGAAGAGGGGAGTTGCAGTGAAATCCATGATACACAATGAAATGAATTCAGGATGTCAAATTAACGTAATCGACATGCATGCATACCCAGACAATAAGTGAAAGTTCATACTCGTATACCAAGATCATTTGACGAAATTTGTTATCCTCCTTGGAAAAGGGCTGATGGAGTACCATATCATGTTTTGGATATTTTTACCACCTTTGGCACCCCAAGTATCCTTCATTCGGATAATGGTAGAGCGTTTTGAAACCAACCCATTCAAAGTTCATGTGGGTTGTGTGTGGAGTGATATAAAGATAGTCCACGGCAAGCTGAGGTATAGTCAGTCTCAGGGATTAGTCAAAAAAGCAAATCAAGATGTCGAAAATTTGTTATTATATTGGATGGAAACAAATGAAACTTCAAAATGGTCTGATGGGCTGAGGTTTCTGCAAGCAATGAAAAATAGGGTTTATCATGAAGGGATCACATGTTCGCCATACGAAGCCATGTTTGGGGATCCAATGAAAATAGGCATTGTGACGTTAGTTGATTCATGTGATTTAATAAAAAAAATATAAACACTGAAGAATACTTGTAAACAATGTTTTACACCACTTCTACTGACTCACAGGAAATTGAAAATGACGGCCAAGCAGTTGAGCCCAGTGAATCAAGCACTGGAACAGAGGAACGGAGGTAGAAAGAGCGGCTGCAGCAGGTCAGGGAGCAACACAGACACAGAGTTGGGCGACAGTTAACAACGAGACACCGGCACCAGCTCATGATTGTGAGGAAACGCTGACAACTTCCAACAGAGTTAATAAAGTGAAACGGACCCGAGAAGCTGCCGAAGGTGGTCTTCAACGGCAATCAAAGAAAATGAAAGCAGCATCATGTAACAAAATTCTCAAACCTTCAGTTGGACATGATGTGAGAATTAAAGTACTGGATGTAGACAAGGCAAAAATTGATGCAAAATGCAGTAGTGATAGATATGCAGGATGACGAATTTTATCAACTTGGTACGAAAGCTGGTAAACTGAAGTCATTATGCACTAGGAACCTATTTACATTGTGCAAGGAAAATTTTATCAACGTCGAAGAAGTAGCAAGAGAAGAAATTAGTCTACGAGAAGTGGTTTGCAAACAATCTTCTGTTGGAGAACAAGGATTCAAAAATTGCAATTGCTTAAAAAAATGTTCAGATAAAAGATACTTGTGTAAATCGTCTTCTATATTAATGTAATTCGAAATGCTACTATACTCAGCCTTGTTATTAAAAAGATAACGTTCACAAGATAACATTTTTACATTTTTCACTAATATGGACTGTTGCTCATTATAATCACATTGAAATGCAGGGATTTTAAAATACATAAATGTTCAATAAATACAATCTGTTTCAATAAATTGCTAAGCTAATTATTTTTAATGAACACGGTTTTACCAGTTGGTATGTGTACACCCTTAGATTTACCAAGGTCTCTTGGTAAAAGTTCGAAATCTATGCATACAACAAGAAACTTCGGAACTTTTACCACACTGTGATGGTAAGTCAGTTAATTCTATGCTTTACCGAATGCTCATTATAATCACATTGGAATGCAGGATTGTTTAAAATACACAAATTTACAATAAATACAAGCTATTTCAGTAAATTGCTAAGCTGATTTTTTTGATAAATACGGTTTTAACAATTGGTAGAGACTAAGATTCGCCATCGTCTCTTGGTTAAAGTTAGAAATCTACGCATATAACAAGAAATTTCGGACTTTTATCACACTGTGATGGTAATTCTTTGGTTTCACAAGTTCACACACACACACACACACACACACACACACACACACACACACTCACACACACACACACACACTCACACATATATAACAGAATCCTGCCTCGGGCATTGATGTGTGTGATGTCCTTAGGTTAGTTAGGTTTAACTAGTTCTAAGTTCTAGGGGACTAATGACCTCAGATGTCCCATAGTGCTCAGAGCCATATTACCCTGTAGTTTTTTTTTTTCACTGTGTTGAAGATACCGCAGACGCTCAGCCGTCTGATCTATCACCCTGACCGCTACGTAACACGATGAATTGTTAATTAGCAAACGACTGCACGTGTACCTATTTAGCTACCATTGTCAAAAGTAAAGGACGCAACGAAAGTGACTTAGCAGTTCTCGATTCTCGCATAAGCAGTTCCAGACAAACTAAACTAGTGGCATTCTGCTGCACAGTAAACTTCGCGTTCGGACTGTGGGTACCATGAGATGTAGACAGGCCCCCTTGCGACCCTCTGTCTAAGACGTCATTTGGGTGCAATTCGGAGCCACGTGAGGTTAGTACACCTTTCGTAGCCATTACAAGCAATCCACACCTTGGTCTCGCCACTTCTCATTCAAGTAGAGCTTCTGTTGGCAACAAAAGGTTGAGTGCACCCTATTTCAGTTCTACCACCACGGATACACTTCTGGCAGTAACTAGAAATCAAACTAAGTGCTCTGCACATCTTCCGGATTCTTCGATCGCTCAGGTAGTGCTGTATAAATATTCAGGCAAAAAGAACGCTCAGACCGATGAACCTTTAAGACAAAGGCCAGTGCGTGAAGAACGTATCTGGGCCAGGCACCGGCTTGTATCAAATGAATTGTGAGGACGCCAGAGTCGCTGCCATTCGGTCACTGGGCGACGGATTTTGCAGCCTGCCGGCAGGAGCGCTGTATGAGGTATCACACGGAAAACCTGTACAGGTCTGCACCAGCGCCCCAAGGGCTCATATTGGGAACGACAGGCTCGTATACATTGGTTACATCACAGACTGTGATAGTTGATACTTTTATAACGCTGCTATCTTCTCACACTGAAACTTCTGAAAGGACTAGCTTCGTATTTATTAAGTAGTTATCGTTATGTTTTGTAACTATGATAAAATTGCGTTACGATTATACATAATTATGGCCTGAAATGTTCTTTTCACGTCTTGCTGGTACTTGCAAATGATTATCTATATTTTCGTTTCGCAGCATTTTTGACATGGAGGACCCAATTATCTATGCAGCATTAGACGTGACATTGTCCGCCACAGTTGTGAGCAGAAGAGCAGATAACGATGTAACGCCAGTTGTAGGAATCGGGTTCGACGCTGGCTAGAAAGAAGGGGTGACTCTCTGTTAATGAGGGAAATGGGCCCGAAGATTCACAGAAATTTAGCAGTTTCGTCAAAATGGATGTGTCTTGTCGTTCGTACGTGACAGGATTCGTGAAAGTGACAGAGTAATGACGGAAACTGTTTCACAACAATGCGACCGCAAAGACACATAACGGCTTTTGCGGTCCTCGCTGCTCTCCGTCGGCACAACTGCTCTGCCCACTAGTGGCTATTCTTTCAGCACACTCTTTCCTAGCATGTAGTATTAATGCAATAGAAGCGGTACTTTCACCAATTAATGTGATCGGACACACATTGAAAGAAGAATTGTATCTAATTTTACGTAAAACTTACCAACTCATAACTAATGGTAGACGTAGTTTATTGTGGTACAGCCTGTCTACAGGACGTTAGAGACACCTTTTTTTTGGTGTATTCATCAATAAGTACTCTTATACTTTCTTTGTTTCAGTCCATTCTACAATTAGAAACTTTCATTAGATACACAGCTTCTCTCAATGCAAAAAATGGTAATTTCCAAGAATGATTGCCTATCGAATTTGGAGGGCTCCAAACGGTACGTATCGAAGATGCGACAGTAAATCGATTTTGGATGTCTCGTGGCGCTCGTAATGATAAATTACTTGTGATCGTCATTTGTATCCGTTTTGTGTTGTTTCTTCAGTTTGAGTACATTACGTTCCCACGGTAATTGTTTGTGATTTTCTTGGGAAATCGACACAGTTTCTCTTCATAGCGAGTGTAATGTGTGCTCCTTCTCAAGTTTCTTCTGAGGATTGCCTCGCATGGAAAACTCTAATTCCATGCATATGCACTGTAGACAAATGTTTGACTTTTTGCCGAAAATATGGACTTCTGCCGGACGACGAAACGAGAGACTGTGTTGACTGTGGTGCTGCGAAGTCTGTGAAACTGCGTAAGAGGAGACTGAGATTCCGTCGCAGTTTCATTGCGGACTTTGTGGAAAGCGAACCAGCATTAGGGAAAAAAAACGTGGTTCGAGTCCTCTAAATTATCGATTCAGACGAGCGTAATTCTTGTGTCCTGCTGGATTCGAGATTATACTCTGCAAGCCACGGCATCAGAAACTGAGCTATCGGCGAATACCATCTGTGATTACTTCGGGTTTTACCGACAAGTGTGCTACGTCATAGTGACAAATAACAATGTGCCAATTAGTGGACCGAATAAAATAGTGGAAGAAGACCAGTCTCACATTGCTAGATGAAAGAATCAGAGAGGACGACCTTCTAAAAGTGAAGTAAATCATATTTGGGTTTTTCATGGGATAGAAAGGGAGTAACGCAAGTGTTTCGTTGTCAGGGTCAAGTTAGTGGGTCTCATAAAGCACTTCATATTGCCTGGAACAAAAGTCATCACAGACGGGTTTCAGTCATATCAGAGGCTCAAAGCTGAAGGGTTCGAGCACGAATTTGTGAACTACTCTGTCGAGTTTCTCTCTTCAGATGACGCCAGTGTCCATACCCAGAACATAGAACGCCTGTGGAAGTCTGTCAAGTCAACCATAAAAAGAGAATGGCGTCCTGCAACTTGCGTTTGCAGGGGAAAGTCTACGCATGCGACACTCTGCCGATATTCCTACGCGATATTGGCAGAGTTTATCGTCGGAGGCAGGTCATACATCACGCGGACTGTCACAAGACGATTAACACCGACGACGACTACGGTAAGTCGTCTCCTTTCAATTTGCGAGTGCTTCTCTAACGCTTTTCGTTTGTCGTTCTGTAGTGACACCTTGAAACATACTCTAACTCGCGCCACGAGACTTCCATAATCGATCTACTATCGCATCTTCAATATGTATCGTTTGGAGCCCTCCACCTTCGATAGGCAATCATTCTTGGAAATTACCCAATAAACGTAATTTTCATTTGTTTTATTGATGTATTTATAAATATTACTTAAAATGTGTAGAACACCTCGCGCAACAGAAAAAAGGAGTTCTAGAGAGATCACGTATTTCTTTTCTGCTGATCAGAAACAAAAAGCGAAAGGCCTTCTCGAAATGCTGTGTTCTGCTCGTGCGCTCTTCTACTGCGCATGCGCTGTTCAGAATACAGTGGTTCCTGTTTGTCCCCGGCGGATAGCCCATCTGTTGAAATCGTAGTTTCATCCTGTCTGTTGCTAGGTGCCAGGCCGTCTGAATCTGACGCGAGAACGTTAGGTGTGTCGTATAACACCGGCTTTAATGCCGAGCGTGCCTGTGAGGGAGAGAGTTGGTCTGTACGCTTGGTAGTGTTTGGTGGGTCCCAGTTCTGGAGCAGTAAGTTATGCTTCCGATAGACTGGAACCAATGTGTGTGCCCCACTTGAAAGGAGGCGATGGCTACGGTGACGTAGTGTGGCATTTAGCCATAAACATATCCTGTAAGTGATGCACGGCCAATCGACTGAAGTCTACAGGCGAGTAGGCCTGAAAGCTTCGGTAGCGAGTTTCGAAAGCAAGCCTTTGGGTGCTCGGCGTGCTGTGTGGTGACTGGTCAAGGCATCTATTTTCACTGAAGTCGAGCCTATTAAATTTGGTGGGAATGAACTTCGTTAAAGTGCTACTAGTTGTGAGTGATTCGCTAAAGACCCATCGTCTTGTAATACTCTTGGCCGCTCTTTGCTAAAGTACAATAAAAGTAATGGTGCTAGACACCATCAACACGTTTCTGTGCAGGTATTTCTATCCGATACAGTCTTGTTATTTCAGGTAAGATGATTTAAGATGTACTACTACTGCAGAAGCTCACAAACTTCCTATAAAGGCTGTGTGTAAAGTTTTATTTTTTATATTGGACGCATTCTTTTCTAAACATACACCTTTTAATATGCATACTGGTATACATGGCCAGTCGCGTGCCGAGAACTGTTTGAGGAATGTTTACGGTGCAGTTATTTTAGGCACGAATTTTCATTGGTAATCAGTTGTGTGCACTTCCTCATTGTGTTACATTTTCTTTTTCTTTGACATTGGCATTGTATGAATTACATTCTCCTCAACTATGTAGTAACAAATTATATGGAACAATTTTTACAATTGTTAAGCATTCAGTTCGCTGTAACCTCAGAGATATCCTTATATATTATGTTCTTTATATTATTTAAAAAAAAAACATTCACAACTGGATACCATTAAGACTGTAACAATGAGAAGTCTTTGGTATAAGATTCAGAAGCATACGACCCACCTTACATTTCAAGGCGGTGGGTTACTCTGTACTGTTAATGAAATAAATAAATAATAAATAAATTCCTTTTACGTAATCATTTGTCTTGCACGGTGGTAACTCTGTTCTCTAATGTCGCAGCAGATTGTTGGACTGATAGAGCGCGTTGCCTTTGTAACTGAATCAGGAAGTCATACGATCACGGATCAAGCCACTCGATAGGCGCGGTTGTTACCGAACATATATATATATATATATATATATATATATATATATATATATATATATATATATATATATATTCAACTGAAATAATTCTCCTATTTGTTAATTTCAAAAAAAATTGTAAACCCATAATTCGGAAAATAATAATTTTTAAACGACATGATATTCACCGTTGACTAGAGATTATTTATTTTACAATTGCAATTTCGACCATGAGGTCATGAAGTCATTATTAAGTTCAGTTCTGACAATGGCACGTATACATGTCGGAGGATTTTAAAGTTTGACGTAGCGATGCAAAATTAGCGCTTGATATTGGCGATGAGGTCGAAATTGCAACTGTGAGACAAATAGAAGAATGACGAATATGATGCGCTTCAAAAAATTCGACATGACTGTGAACCCTAACCATGATAAGTTAATCAACAACTATTTTGTTGTTGTTTAAGCGCAAACTGAAGATCGGTTTTTAAATTCCGCAGTTTTCTTCATTAATACCTCTGGGAAACAAATGAAAGTTGTGAAAGACGTTTATACGCCGCACTCTAGCTCCTTACCGCTTCCAATTCAATGCGTTGCTAGCTTATCAGTATTCGTTGTTACCGAATGAATTTATATTCGTGCAAAGTACGAATGTTTGTTCCGAAGTGTCCCAGAGTAGTTGGCGAGTATACTTTATTGACGGTCAGAAAGCGTTGTATAAAAAATTAAAAAAAGACGCCCTGGATGAGAAACGAGTGTGTGTGTGTGTATGTGTGTGTGTGTGTGTGTGAGAGAGAGAGAGAGAGAGAGAGAGAGAGAGAGAGAGAGAACGTGCTGCAGGGAACAGGAAACGCTTTCTAAAATGCGAAAAGAAACAAAGAGGAAAAGCAGTGCAGTACATGAGAGAGGAACAGCAGTTCCGGAGCGGAACAGGTGAGGACGTGTACCGAGCAGTAAATGAGCAAAAGGAACTGCTGGGAACTGCTGCCACTGCGGCGAGAAAATGCGATAATAAAGAAAAAGACATTTACGTGCGTCGGCCGCCCTACACATACACACACGGACGCACACAAAGGGCAGTGTGACGTGGCTATGAATAATGGGGCGGCGAGACAAAGGACGGACAGGGGGCAGACAAAGCTCACGGGATTAATAGCGGCACCGCGCGCCCATTAGCCCGGCGGGCTACCTGAGGCAAGAGCGGCTGCTGCCGGCGGACTTCCAGCATCGCCAAGTCACCGCGGCCAGGCACATCCCAGGGCAAAGTGCACTGGATGCTACCCACAGCAGCACCTGTCGTCTCCCACGCGGTGTTATCCGTGCTTCCTCACACGCATTCACAGTCTCTCCCAGCCAGATACTGAGGAAAAGAGAATGTCTACAATGAAACCCAATTTTTTTAAACATGTGTAACGTTGTGATTTACACAGTCTGCAATAATTATTTCAACACCTAAACACATTTCATCACCTAAAAACATAAAATATCTGTTAATATTTGCAGTTATTCTTCCTGAGTTCCTACTTATATTTCACTGTCCAGTCACGCTGCGGTGATCACCTGTCAAAGGACTGAATAACTGTCTTGAAGAGAGTCAGTGAGGTTCTGGAAGGTACCGACAGGGATGCAGAGTCATGCCAACTCCACTGCCATGACGAGCTGAGCTAGGTTTCTCGGTTTAGGTTCTAACGTGGGAGCAATCCAGTCGAGGTGGATCAACAGTTTCTGGTGCTCTTAGAAACACCTACGTACACTGCAAGCTTTGTGACACGTTCATTGTGCTGCTGATGTCATCATCCCAAGGGAAGCAAACTGCATGTATGGGTGGACATGGTCCCGAAGAACAGATGCGTATTTGTGTTGATCCATTGTGCCTTTCCGAACCCGTTATCACCCAGGGAATGGAATGGAAACATTCTGCAGACCGTAACACTCCTTCCTCCGGCCTGAACCCTTCCGACAATTGTTGCAGGGTGTTTGCTTTCAATCGTTTCATGCCGTATACGCCAGCGGCCATCTATCTGCTGCTTCATCTGATAACATCACCTGTCACCACTCGCTCCACATACAATTGGAGTACTGGCGTGCAAATTCCAGCCATCGTCGTCGATGAACTGCAGTCAAAAATGGTTGAAATGGCTCTGAGCACTATGCGACGTAACTTCTGAGGTCATCAGTCACCTAGAACTTAGAACTAATTAAACCTAACGAACCTAAGGGCATCACACACATCCATGCCCGAGGCAGGATTCGAACCTGCGACCGTAGCGGTCGCTCGGTTCCACACTGTTGCGCCTATAACAGCTCGGCCACTCCAGCCGGCAACGGCAGTCAGCATGGGTGCATGAACAGGGGCCTGCTGTGTAGACCCATATGCGCAGCAACGTTCGCTGAACGGTCGTTGAGCAGACAGTGTTGGTAGGCCCTTGGTTGATCTGAGTGGTCAGTTGCTCAACAGTTCCACGTCTGTTCATTTGCAGACGTCTCCGCAGCAGTCGTTCACCCTGTCATCTATGGCCCCTGGCGCGTCACTTTGCTAGGCGCCGGTTCTGGATAGCGCCCTTTTGCTATGCACAGTATAGCTTTAAACAGGGAGGGGGAGGGGGGGGGGGGGAAGCATGCAAACAGTTACAAAAACTTAGCCGTTTCGGAAATGCTTCCATCCTTGTTACGAACGCCAATGTTGGAAGTCAGATAAATGTCTCTGTTAACGCATTTTGGCAGCGAAAGCACTGTTTTCCGCGTCCCCCGACACACTACTATCGCTGCCACTTGCCTTCTATTGTAAGTAGGCTGTTTAGGTTTTTATAATCGTAACGCCACGTAGCGCTCTGTGTGAAAATCACTGGCTGTGCTGTGTTCAGTCTGTGGCTGGTTTGCATTGTTGGAATTTGCTGTTGTAGTGTTGGGCAGTAGGCTGTTAACAGAGCGCAGCGTTGCGCAGTTGGTGAGCCGCCAGCAGTGGTGAATGTGGGGAGAAAGACGGAGGAGTTTTGCGAGCGGATGATCTGGAGGTGTGTCCATCAGAGACAGTAAATTTGTAAGACTGGATGTCATGAACTGATATATATATTATAGTTTTTGAGCACTATTAAGGTAAATATATTGTTTGTTCTCGATCAAAATCTTTCATTTGCTAACTATGCCTATCAGAAGTTAGTGCCTTCAGTAGTTAGAATCTTTAATTCAGCTGACAGTATTGGCGCACGCTGTATTGCAGTAATTTGAGTAACGAAGATTTTTGTGAGGTAAGTGATTCTTGATAGGTATAGGTTACTGTTAGTCAGGACCATTCTTTTGTAGGGATTTTTGAAAGTCGGATTGAGTTGCGCTGAAAATATTGTGTGTTAGTTTTGTGCTGATCAGAATAGACAGAGAGCGAAATGTCTGAGTACGTTCAGTTCTGCTCAGCTGTTTGAAAATCAAATAATGTAAGAGGTTTATCAGCACAGTCATTCATAAATTTTCTAAGGGGACGTTACATACTATGAATGGCTACTGCACGTTGACATCGAACGTAGGTCACATTAATGTGAACAGACCGTTTATATTCATCATTTACATAAGAACAAACATAATCCATATTTTGCGACTGACCGTTTATTTTGTTTTGAACCAAACATCTTTCATCTGAATCTTCCTGGCAGACTGAAACTGTAATGGACTCGAACATGGAGCCTTACCCTTTTGCGGTCAGGTGTTCTATCGATTGATCAACCCAAGCACGACTCACGATCCGTATTTTAATAACTCATATTAGCCATCATCGGTGGTTTCTAAATTGACCTATCTGAAAAGAGAAATGCGCAACGCTCTAACTTGCGAGACAAGGAGCTAAATCAGATCCAAATCGGACCCATGCGGTGAACCGTGGGCTGCTACACCGACCAGCCTGATGCGAATTTTAGGCGGTTTACCAAGCTCGTTTATGCGAATGCTGGGCTGGTCCCCTATTTCCGCCGCATAAAACACTACACTCAAAAAGTTAAAATACGATAACATGAACAAAAAAGTTTATGCAGTTCACAGAGAGGTAGCGCACACGACTTCCGTCCTCCAGGTAACTGACGACTACGTGGATGGGATGGATATATGGCCGCAAAAATTAAATAAATACGCCAAACCTTGAGCACAGTAGACCACGTACTAGACGCGATAAACGAGAAGAAGAGGTATATAACACAAAATATCATTAAATATACTTATGGCATCACGAGACGTGTAGTGTTTCCTGGCAACACATTTCGATATGTTACTACGGTTATCTTGTATTTACACGTGAAGCGGCACTTTGGACTTCCCACCACGAGCCCAAGAGCTCGCGGATTTTGGATATGCACTCCACCAACCAGATGGCTCTACGCGCAGGCTTCAACGTGCCTGCGGACTAACTCTCTGGCGAAGGAGCGTAGCGGAAGTGTTAGCGGCCAGCAACTGCGACGGAAGCTCAGCTGGAATGTGGTGTGCCGAGGAGTCGGGTAGCCTGTGCAGTCAACTGTTCACACGGGACGTGGCCAAGCTGTCATGGACATCGCCTACCTGCACGACAGACGTGGCTACAGAAGGCGTCAACCACAAACGGGTACTGAGGAGAGTGGTTTTGTTATTGCTGTAATACACGGAGCACTAGGAGTGTGCTTTAATGGTCTGTAGTGTTTGGTGGGCAGCTGACAAGTTGTCAGATGGTGATTATTGTCCGGCGAGTATTGTGTGCAGTGGAAATAGCCATTAGGTGCTGTATGCGTTTTGAATACAAAGTGCTTCTTACAAGTTCCAGTTCTACATGGCATGGTTCTGTGCTATTGCTATTGTGTCTTGTCTCAATCTGAGGGCATGTTCCACCATTGTACAAGAGAGAGTTTTGTATTCTGTTTGGAATCTACTATTGCATATAATTTTTCGGATTTTATGCTGCTGCCGTTGCCCACAGATTGACTCGCCCTGTGGTATGTAGCATTAGAAGGCTGAATTGTTGTTGTTGTTGTTGTTGCTGCTGCTGCTGCTGCTGCATCTGGAGGACACTCAACATCGCGGTCATCAGCGCCCGTACGCTTACTGTCTGAGGCGAATGGAGCTATAGCACACAAAATGAGGATAGCCTAAAATAGAACATAAGACCATATACGCTCCCTTGTACTCCTTTTTACATGACTCCTCTGAACGGTACAAGCGAGTCAAGGCAGGCCGTTACAAAGATAAGGACAGCCACTAAGAGGCAAGTCCAGAAAAGAAGATCGGCGGATCATAAAAATAGTAACGGGATGAGCCAGTCGTTCTCTAACGTATTAAAAGCGACGACCTATAAGAGCTTAGGTAGAAGTGAAGACAAAACACAAAATCGTAGAACGCTTGCCACGTTCAGTTCATCACCACCTAAAATTGAGTGCAGATCTCTCGGTAAACCAGCTTGAACCCTCTCGTCATTACATAAAATACAGTCGGTTAAAATGTGGTGAATAGAAGACTGAAGGAGGAGATCCTTGCTAGTGGAGGGAGTACTGTGGTATATTACTCCCCAATTGTAACAGTGCCTACTTGTGTGTTACGGCGGCTGATATAGACTTTGTTTGCATTTGTACTATATTTCTTAGGAAGCTTTTATATTTATTTTATTATGGTCTAAGCTCATGAACATTAGCTCTGAGAAGAATATTGTCGATTTATTATTAATTGGCTGACATTCCATCGACGTCACTGTGTTTAAAAATACTATATTGTTAATAAGTGTAACCCTACTCCTGCAAAGTGAGGGTTGTGATTTATCACTCACTTCTATGTTTCCTACTCTTTTCGTACATCAGTCGGTTCCTGTGCCGAGATTAGATAAACACAGCATTGGTTTTACAATTTTGGACCCCACTGTAAACGACACATGACTGCACTTAGCTGTAGGTCTGAGTTAGGAATCATGGGACCTCTAGTCGAGTGTGAATGGAGTGCGGTGTGGGATGGGAGAGGAGAAGAGGGTGAGTGGTGCGGTAGTGGAGGCACTATCTCTTTCTCTTTTTCTCTCTCTGTCTGTCTCTCTCTCTCTCTCTCTCTCTCTCGTGTGTGTGTGTGTGTGTGTGTGTGTGTGTGTGTGTGTGTGTGTGTGTGTGTGTGTGTGAGAGAGAGAGAGAGAGAGAGAGAGAGAGAGAGAGATTGTGTGCGCGCGCGCACACGTGCGTGTGTGACGTTTCTTTTAAATTTTCTTCAAGTGGGGTATCGCAGATGCGTATCTGCTACTAATTTTCAGTATCATAGTAACACACTTCAAACTGCACAACGTATGAAATGGTTCAAATGGCTCTTAGCACTATTGGACTTAGCATCTATGGTCATCAGAACTTGGGACTACTTATACCGAACTAACCTAAGGACATCACACAACACCCAGTCATCACGAGGCAGAGAAAATCCCTGACCCCGCCGGGAATCGAACCCGGGAACCCGGGCGTGGTAAGCGAGAACGCTAGCTCACGAACACGACGTATGAGTGCGGAGCTCAGTGTACTGAACACATTTCAGATTGATCGACTAATGACAGGCAGGAACCAGGTTAACTGAACACTCTTCATAATTTAATGGTGCCTGGAGGCCAGAGCTTACTTTACTTTCACAATGTACTGATGCCTGGAGACACAGGGGCACTATGCTGAACACATCGGTTGTCATTTTGAATGACGAATCAGCTACCTCGAACTTATGTGAATTTTCTGATACTACCGAACAGCTTCAATGTTATTTATACTCACTCCGCTCTCAGTTGTGTTCTCGACACTTAATTCTTACCTCCGACGGGAAGCTATCGTGCCAAGTGTGTCTCCTGAAAAACGTACACCTTGGCCACATTACAGAAGTTCAAAAATGGCTCTGAGCACTATGGGACTTAACTTCTGAGGTCATCACTCCCCTAGAACTTAGAACTACTTAAACCTAACTAACCTAAGGACATCACACACATCCATGCCCGAGGCAGGATTCGAACCTGCGACCGTAGCGGTCGCGCAGTTCCAGACTGTAACGCCTAGAACCGCTCGGCCAATCCAGCCGGCACATTACAGAAGTGTTTTTGGAGGCGCAAGAAATAAATACTTACGCTATTACACTCAAAAGTCAGTCACCGACTCGTTTCTAAATGGGTGGAAGAATCTCAGTCGAATTGTTGGAAGTGAAAGTAAGAAGGTCCCGAGTGCAACAATAAATGTTTCTAAAAATTATTTAGTCTAATGGACAGAGGTGCAAACGGAAAATTTGCGTACGGTGCTTTAGATATTTCCGGTCAAGGGCCTAACTGACGAGAGCGACGAACAAGTACATACGCAGCTGGAGTTTGAACAGCGTTCTCACTAAGCGGCGGGGCTCTTCCTAATGCGCAAGGCACCGAATTAAGCACTCGGTGGGCACGCACGGCTTCTTGTATTATTTGCATAACCGGAACCGCAGCAGGCACTGTGCGACTTCCCTGCGCGAGATACGTCGAGTAAAAACGTTTGCTCTCGCAACGCAAACACTGCTGAATGAGATTAAGGGAAGGACGGGGGAGAGGAGAGGGAGGAAGGGGATGGCAGTGCAGCTTGTCAGCACAGGGCGCAAAACGCACCACGTGTAGGACGCACGCCGTGACAAAGGTCGCTTCCCTCTTGGCAGCAACCTGGCCATCTCCTATAGAACCACTGCAGCCTACATGTCACGATTCTTTCTTGTCGCTGGCGACTGCTAAAGGCGTCGTTCTACCAAGATTTCAGGAAAGTTAAAAAGTTGGTGCGACAGTTGTAAAGATGTTAATATTAAATAGAGAAAAAGACTGACTGCTGCTATTGGCGCTAGCGTTTGTACTTCGAGGGAATTTGCTCACGTAATGATTGCGGTTGTAGTCCTAATATTCTTGGCTTTTATTTGGTAGCTAAGGTCGTGCATTTAAGAATGTAAGACCCAACATATCTAACCTTGTGCTAATTTAAATATTTTAATTCGCGAAAAACAATGCCTCGTATGCAGTTACTGCGCAAGGAAGTGCTGTAGTGTACACCCTGGATCAGAGGTGGATGAGACATGGGATGAATTTCAGTTATGGAAAGTTTGAATTTAATCAAGGGTTAAAAATGAAAATTTATTGACTCCACACTGGTAATGAACAAAACAAGTACCGAACAATTGTAGGTACAGAACAAAAATGATTGAAAAATCAGTGACAAAATCATAATGGTGTTATGAAATGCACACGTAATCGTGGCTAGAAAAGTAAGAAACTGTTGAATTGAATCGTCCTCCACTCAACAGACTTTCCCGTGTTCAAGTGATTAATTAAATCAAACAATAGCCCAAGAAACACCTAAAATTTCAAAGTATTCAACATTCACGATATTAAAGTAAAATTTATCACACGAACTAACTGACAACGAAGCTGTGGGAGGAAAGCGTTAGGGTATCAGACTGAAAACTTACACAATTCTACCATTAACAAAACTATCGAGGAGAAGGTCTTACGTGCAACCCATCTTACCAACCTCCCAGGCAACAGTGACGAACTACCCTCACGAAACCGGGGTTCATGCTTACTAGAAGTGACCAGAGAGCGGGCCTGCTATCTACCAAAGTTGGCCATGCTGTCATACTAGCAGACTCACACGGTTACGTACACAGAGTTTGTAACAACACACACACAGTTATTCGTCTTATTATTCCAGGAGGGAAAGGAAAGGACAGGTACTGCGAAATATGGCACTGAGACATTGTAACCATGAGTGTGGGACTCTCCAATGGCTCTGAGCACTATGGGACTCAACTTCTGAGGCCATTAGTCCCCTAGAACTTAGAACTAGTTAAACCTAACTAACCTAAGGACATCACACACATCCATGTCCGAGGCAGGATTCGAACCTGCGACCGTAGCGGTCTCGCGGTTCCAGACTGCAGCGCCTAGAACCGCACGGCACTTCGGCCGGCTAAATTCAGGCGCCAGAGACAATGAGACGACGCTACTTTAAATACAATCCCATGAACAGGCTCATACGGAAACCCTTCGTGGTGTTCACAGTTGTACGACGTCGTGAATTACTAACCGAGAGTATATTCAATAATACAGGGTGGGAAAAACCGAGCAAGTCCTTAAAATATTTACTGCAGCCCAACTTCACGTCATCTACATTTGCGGCAGCTGGTGTAAGTGGGTTGCCCACGTTAAGGCGCATGAACTATTTTCTGAACCAGTTTATTTTGCCTATCCTGTACGTGACTAGCTCGATGAATGTAGACTACATAAACGGCTAATCCGGTTCGTGATTCACGTTGCACGGTCCTAGTTCCAGGTTGCTTGGCTAATGGTTTCCAGTGGCCACAAGAACTTGATGTTCATACAATTATTGAACGGATTTAAAAATTTAAAACACTGTCATGACAAGCTCACTGAGAGCTATAATATGGTAAAGTTTAACATAGTAAGGCAGTATTACAGTCAGAATCCGTGTACGTGTCGTGAGACAGAATAACTCACGATGCTCAAGTACTCCCCGTATATTCATTTTGTATTTGGGAATGAGGCCACTTAGCGACTTCCAATAACCTTTACACATTATTTCATTTTCTTCGTTAGTTGCTTACCATGAAATATTTAACATATTACGTCATTTTTAACCAGAAGTTTGAAGCCCTTAAATATATGAGAGTTCGATTCTTTAAAGAGTCGGGGTTTACTCGTGTTTAAGAGAATTCAGTACGTTGTACTGGATGGTGAAAGTTCAACACAAAGGAAGTAACATCGGGAGTGCCTCGAGGAAGTGTAGTAGGGACTCTAATGTCTTCTGTATTCAAACTGTTTTCACTACCAGCACCACTGCAAGAGTGTTCGCGGGCGATGCTATTGTCTGCAGAAAAGTATCGTCGGTTGACAATCGTAAGACATCGCAGAAAGCCTCAACAAAATTTCGACTTGTTATAATGAATGGCAACTCCTTTTAAATGTAGATAAATGAAAGACAATGCCAGCAACAAAGAGAAAGTATCCAGAATTGTGCATCAGAGTGTGCATTGATATGAAACTTCTTGGCCGGACCGAGACTCGAACTCGGGACCTTTGCCTTTCTGCCATCCTGAACTACCCAAGCAGAACTCGCGCCCTGTCCTCACAGCTTTACTTCCGCCAACACGTCGTCTCCTACCTTCCATACTTCACGGAAGCTCTTCTGCGAAACTTGCCGAACTAGCACTCCTGGAAGAAAGGATATTGCAAAGCCATGGTTTTGTTATAGCCTGCGGGATGTTTCTAGCATGAAATTTTCACTCTACAGGGGAGTATGAGCTTATATAAAACGTCCTGGCAGATTAAAACTGTGTGCCGGACTGAGACTCTAACTCAGGACCTGGCTGTGAGGACGGGACGTGAGTCGTGCGTGGGTAGCTCAGATGGTAGGGCACTTGTCCGCGAAAGGCAAATGTCTCGAGTTCGAGACTCGGTCTGGTACACTCTTAATCTGCCAGGAAGTTTCGAAGAGAAAGTACTCGATAACATGTGATTAAATCTTACTCACTTCGCGTCTTAATTGTATGTAGGGGTTATAATAAGAAATGATACGAAATGCGTTCACGCATAATCAGCAGCACGAAAGCCGATTGGAAGACTTGGATCCATGGACAGGTTCTGGGAAATGTGTGGTATCTGAAAAGAAATTTACGGGACGCTAGTTCTACCAAACCTATTGTCCCTGTATCTGGAGACCTTATGAAGTAGGCGTAATCCATACGAAAGAGGAACAGAAATGATCCGAGAACTTGAATAGAAATTCCCTGAAGATATCTTGTTGGATAAATTTCAAGAAACTTTATTTCAAGGAGGAAGTACAACAGTTGTTAGCAAACTGGACTCGCATTCGTGAAGGCGATGGTTAAAAACAGCATCCGACCATCCAAGATTTAGGTTTTCTATGCTTCTACTAAACCGCTTCAGTCAAATGCCGGTATGGACCATTTTAAAGAGCACGGCTGATTTCCTTTTCCGTGTTTCAAAGAATCCAGCTCTATAAAACTGGTGAAGAATAGTTTAGATAGAAATGGTTATTTTTTTTAAATGACGAGCTGTTTCAGCGACTGTTTACCGACTGTTCTGACCATCGTCAGCTTCAGCTCATATCACTGTTCTGGTGATGGCCTAAGAGGGCTGAAACGCGTCACTTTAAATAAAATAACCATTGCGATCTAGACTGTTTTTCACTAATTTTACACAGTTTACTAGGTCGCTGTTCTCCGAAAATGTTACCAAAAAATAACTAATGACGTCATTGTCGACGGGAAACCGTATTTACCCTTCCTTGCTTTTCAAGAGTGTACTGCCGCTCCACCGTACACCGACCAGTCAGATTAATGTGACTACCTGTTAAATTCCTGAATAACTACCTTTAGGAGCATGAACTGCTGTGAAATGTGCAGAAAGAGTGTCAGCGAGGTTCTGGAACATACCGACAGGGGTGAGCCAAGCCTACCCCCGTGCTGTGGTCCCCTGCGCTATCACTATCGCTGGACGATCCTTGGCGCAAACAGCCCGATCGAGGTGGTCCTATGGATTCTCCATAATCCGTGGAGTTTGATGACCAGGAGAGCACGGTAAAGTAATCATGGTCCTCTTCGAAATACGCACTTACAGTGCGAGCTACGCGTCACGTTGCCTTCTCTTGTTGGTAGATGTCTTCGCGCCGAGGAAAAACACACTGCATGTATGCGTGCACAAGGTCCGAAAGTGTCGACCCACTGCGCCTTAGAGGATGGCGAAAACATTGCCGAGACAATAACACTCACTCCTCAGACCTGGACCGTTTGCTTTCAGACGATTCACGCCATGTGTCTGGACCCTTCGCTTTCAGACGTTTCACGTCGAACACGCCAACGGCCATTTATCCGATGGGACACTCAGTGGACATCCACTTTTAGTATTGGGGTGCTGATTCCAGCCTTCGCCGTTGATTAACTCTCAACAAGGATGCTTGAACCAGACGCCTACTGTGATGGCCCATACACAACAACATTAGCGCCGCGCGGGATTAGCCGAGCGGTCTAGGGCGCTGCAGTCATGGACTGTGCGGCTGGTCCCGGCGGAGGTTCGAGTCCTCCCTTAGACAATGGTGTGTGTGTTTGTCCTTAGGATAATTTACGTTAAGTAGTGTGTAAGCTTAGCGACTGATGACCTTAGCAGTTAAGTCCCATAAGATTTCACACACATTTGACCATTTGAACAACATTCGCTGAACAGTCTCTGAGGAGACGCTGATGATAAACTTTTGGTTCACCTGGGTGCTCATCTCCTGAACAGTTGCACGTCTATCCACCGGTACACATCTCCCCAGCTGTCGCTCTCCTCTTTCATCTAAGGCCCGTGGCGCGCCACAGTTGACTCGGCACCGATTTTGAACTGCGCCATTTTGTCATACACAGTATGCTTTAAGCACAACTGCAGACCTGCCTCCAAAAACTTAGCCGTTTCTAAAACGATTCCATCCTCGGCCCGAAAGCCAATGATCGTGCCCTTTTGGACGTTAGATAAATCGTTACGATTCAGTGTCACGACAACAGCTGCATCCTCCCCCCCCCCCCTCCCAAATCACGACACACTCATTGCTAGCGGTGTCACCTAGCTGTGAGTGGTTATTGCACGTTGACATCGAACCCAGGCCATCGAACCCAGGCCATTTAATGTGACTGGACTGTGTATATATTCCGTATGGAGTATGATGAAGAGATTTGTTGCTAACATACAGAGGAATGTAACCATTTTTATCACGCTCAGTACGCGTATGGAATACGAAATAAAATCAATAATACGGGAACGACGTACACTCCGCTATGAGCTGTACAGTATCTTGCAGCGTATGTACGCTATGCGATCAAAAGCATCCGGACACCCCCAGATACATAACGTTTTTCATGTTACGTGCATTGTGCTGCCATCTACTGCCAGGTACTCCATATCAGCGACCAAAGTAGTCATTGGCCATCGTGAGAGAGTAACATGGGGCGCTCCGCGGAACTCACGGACTTCGAACGTGGGCAGGTAATTGGGTGTCACTTGTGTCATACGTCTGTACGCGAGATTTCTACACTCCTAAACATCCCTAGATCCACTAGTTCCACTGTGATAGTCAAGTGGAAACGTGAAGGGACACGTACAGCAAAAAAGCGTACAGGCCGACCTCGTCTGTTGACTGACAGAGACCGCCGACAGTTGAAGAGCGTCGTAATGTGTAATAGGCAAACATCTATACAGACCATCACACAGGAATTTCAAACTGCATCACGATCCACTGCAAGTACTATGACAGTTAGGTGATAGATGAGAAAACATGTCTTTCACTGTCGAGCGGCTGCTCATAAGCCACACGTCACGCCGGGAAATGCCAAACGACGCCTCGCTTGGTGTAAGGAGCGTACGCTGGCCGTGGTAGCCGAGCGGTTCTAGGCGCTTCAGACCGGAACCACGCGGCTGCTACGGTCGCAGGTTCGAATCCTGCCTCGGGCATAGATGTGTGTGATGTTCTTAGGTTAGTTGGGTTTAAGCAGTTCTAAGTTTAGGGGACTGATGACCTCAGCTGTTAAGTTTTGTAGTGCTTAGAGCCATTTGAACCATTTTTGTAAGGAGCGTAAACATTGGGCCACTGAACAGTGGAAAAACGTTGAGTTGAGTGACGAATTACGGTACACAATGCGGCAATCCGATGGCGGGGTGTGAGCATGGCGAATGCCCAGTGAGCGTCATCTGCCAGCGTGAGTAGTGACAACGGTGATATTCGGAGGCGTTGGTGCTATCGTGAGGTCGTGTTATTCATAGAGGGGCCTTGCAACCCTTGTTGTTTTGCATGGCACTATCACAGCATAGGCCTTTATTGATGTTTCAAGCACCTTCTTGCTTCCAACTATTGAAGAGCAATTCGGGGATGGCGACTGCATCTCTCAACACGTTCGAGCACCTGTTCATAATGCACGACAATAACATTCCTGTAATGGACTGGCCCACACAGAGTCCTGACCTGAGTCCTATGAAACTCCTCTGGGATGTTTTGGAACGCCGACTTCGTGCCAGGACTCACCGACCGACATCGATACCTCTTCTCAGTGCAGCACTCCGTGAAGAATGGGCTGCCATTCCCCAAGAAACCTTCCAGCACCTGATTGAAAGTATGCTTGCAAGAGTGGAAGCTGTCATCAAGGGTAAGAGCGGCCAACACCGTATTGAATTCCAGCATGACCGATGGAGGGCGCTACAAACTTGAGAGCTATTTTCAGACAGGTGTTGGAATATTTTTGATCACACATTGCATGTAGTTATAAAGTTGGCAGTCAAAGGCTCCAACCTGCGCCCATGTGAGTGTATGGTACGTGGTTGGAGCAAGGAAAGCTTCCCAGCGACTGGAAGAAGGCACTGGACATCCCCATTTTTAAGATGGATCTCTTTACACATGCCCGTAATTATCTTCCTACATGGCTGATATGTCTGTTGTAGAATCATATAACACATTTTATGCTCGTTTATTATGACCTCCTTTGTGAATGAAAATCGCTATCGGAATGAATAAGGAATCGCAAACAGCGGTTGATCACCGCCTATAATCGACGTGACAGCTAAATAACTACGCACTCACGGCATGTGGCAGCAGTAGCACTTTAGGGTGTATATAGCGTGTCGGGGTGCATGCAGTCGTTCCATTGCGCGAACGGAGCGATTCATCTGACGTCCAAGAGGGCACTGTCATTGGCTTTCGGGCCAAGGGTGGAAACATTTCCGAAACAGCCAAATCTGTAAACTGATCGCGTTTCGACGTAGTTAAAGTTTACTGCGCATGGTAAAATGGCGCTATTCAAAATCAATGCTGCGGCAACTATGGTGCACCATGGGAAATAGATGATAGAGCTGAACTACGGCGGCGGAGATGAGTACGGGCGAATAGATTGAACCTGCAGAACAAGTGGCCGCCCTGATGAACCGAGGGGCTACCAACAATCGTCTGTCCATCGAAGGTTACTGCGTGCATGGCGTCCGCAGCAGACGCCTTTTACATGCAACCACGCTTACTACCGTTCATCGGCGACGAAAGCTGGAATTTGCATGCCATTACCGCAACCGGACGTCCACTGAACGCTGACAGATGGCATTTCCCGGTGAATTACTTCTGTGCTCCAACGAAGAGACGGCCGTTCGAGTTTGCGGCGTCAAACGCCTGAAAGCAAGCACCATACAACAATCATTGGAGGGGTCCAGGCCGGTGGAGGGAGCGTTATGACATGTTGAAGGTTTCCGTGGCATTCTGCGAGAGAACTCGTAATTCTAAAAGCACAATGCATAATAGTAAGTATGTATTTATCGTTGGGTACCTAGATGCAATTTGTTCTTTCTCGGTACGATCGCATCTACCAGGAGGACAATGCAAAGAGTCACATAGGTCGCAGTGTACCTGTGTGGTTTGAAGAGCAGCAGGATAAGTTTACCGTACTCTCCTGGCACAAAACTCTTCGGATTTAATCCAAATCGACAATCTGTGAGACCATCTCGATCAAGCTGTTTGTGCCATGGATCCTCAACCGAGAAACCTAAGCAGCTGACCATGGCACTGCACTCGGCATGGCTCGACATTGGTGCTGACACCTTCCACAACCTCACTGACTGTCTTCCTGCCGCCAACCGGTGTGGCCGAGCGGTTCTAGGCGCTACGGTCTGGAACCGCGCGACCGCTACGGCCGCAGGTTCGAATCCTGCCTCGTGCATGGATGTGTGTGATGTCCTTAGGTTAGTTAGGTTTAAGTAGTTCTAAGTTCTAGGGACTGGTGACTTCACAAGTTAAGTCCCATAGTGCTCAGAGTCATTTGAACCATTTTTTTCTTCCTGCCAGTCTTGCAGTTGTGAGCGCTGCAAAAGCTGGTTATTAAGGTGCTTGACAAGTGGTCACATTAATGTGACTGGACAGCGTACCTACGAATGTCCGTGTGGAACTACGTAAAGTGAAACCATCTTATAAAACGAAAAGGGTATCCCGGTCTTAAACTCATACACGGAAGAAGTGGCTTACGAGATACTTACACTGATGATTCTTGAAGTGGGTTTTACTGATAAGATACAGCAGATACAAAGAAGAGCGGCACGTTTCGTCACTGATTGATTTCATAAGGAAGACAGCGTTACAGAGATGCTGCAGTGACCAACGCTACAAGATAAGCGTTGGGCAGCACGAAGAGGATTATTGCACAACTTGCGAGTGTGTACGTACTAATAAGAATCACTCCGTATGTTACTTTATACAGATCTCGCAGAATGACCGTAACGAGGACGAGAAATTAGAGGTCGTACGCAGGTTTCCCGAAAGTCGTTCTTCCCATGCATTATTTGCAAATGGAACAGGAGAACATGCCTTAAAATAACATTTAGTTTAATGCAGAATAATGCATTGTAAGTTAATCATCATATTCAAATTCATGTACATTATAATGTATAATTATGAAATCAAAATAAATGTTAACTTATTACGAAAAAAAACGAATTCTGTGAATATTAACTTGCAATACATCGATCAAATGAAACCATTTACAGTACATACGAATATAACGATTTTTTTAAAAAGTCTATTTTACATAAGGTAATAGTTCCCTAATATCGGGATGCGGGTTGAACCGGCGTCCTCAAATCAGTGGTACAACAGCTTCAACACACACACACACACACACACACACACACACACACACACACACACATTGCATCGGACCGGTAACTGCTTATATTTCTTTGGATGTGGCAGTGGCAACTAAGTGGTTTTTTTTTTTTTTTTCACCCAGTGATGAAATTCTGCCCGCAATTCCATCGAAAATTTTAACTCATAGTAGCTAGCCACGGCATGTAAAATAATGAGTCATATTGGCCTCTTCATAATTATTTTACTGACGGAAACGAGTGATGTATTAATTTTTATTACTGTCACTCTTTTGTTAAGACCGTTTGCCTTGTACATTAGGAAGCCTAAGTTTGGCGCTTCTACTGCTTTCCACAATTTTCTTAGGTGAATGTTGGGCTGGTTTCCAATTTATACCTGAAGAGTACGATACACAATTAAAGTATGAATGTACAAATTTCACACAATAGACAAATGTCGTACACCATTGCCCTTCCTTACGATACCATGTCTGCAGGATAGGTTCCGATCAAATTTAAAGAGCAATCATAAGGCGAAAATCCCCATTAATGTACGAGTACAAAATAAATGCCCAATCTTTGGAAGCAGTAACATCCGTCAAGTATATAGGTGTGACTATTCTAAATGATCAGATAACACAAGTAACGGGCAAGGCGAACTCTAGATTTGCGGTTTATTGGTAGAATCCAGAGGCGATGCAGTCCTTCAACGAAAGGAATTGCTTACAATACGTTAGTTTGTCCAGTCTTAGAGTATTGTTCGTCTGTATGGGACCCTTACCATTTCGGTCTGATCCAAGAGAATGAGAACGACCAAAGAAGAGCGGCAAGATTCGTGACTGGTACATTTAGCCATCGCGAGAGCGTAACAAATCTCATAGAAAGTTTGAAGTGGGGCACACTTGCAGATAGACGACGCGCTAAACAGAAGGGGCTGCTCACTAAATTCCGAAATCCAATCTTCATCAAGGATGTAGAGAATATATTATTACCTCCAGTTTTCAAATCAAGTAATGATCATCATTCAAAGATAAGGGAAATAAGAGCTCGTAGTGAGGCGTTCAGATAGCCGTTTTTTTCCTTGCGCGATCCGCGAGTGGAACAGAGGGGATGGAGCCAATATGACATTGCCGTGAATTGAGCCCTCCGGCACACTCCGCTTGGTGGCTAGCGGAGTATATATGTAAATGCAGATGCAGTCTTCGACTGTCCATCACTAGTGAACTGTGCCACAAGCGGAAAAAAAAGCCGGAGAACGAAAAGACGTATGTAGAGAAAAAAAAAAAGCTTGGCAGTAGGTCGACTAGGAACATCTGACATGTGTCCGAACAGATTTAACCTGCTGTTGTTCATGTAAGTGTACTCTAGCGTCTCAAATAACACCCCGATTGCTATATACTGAAAAGATCATAAATTGTACACCAATAATATTTTAGTGTACAACAGCGTACATAATGATAAGTATTTAAACCACAGATCCTATAATACTAACGGCATTAGGTAAATGATCGAATGGAGAAGAAAAACTTCTAATATTTGCCATTTCGGCACGGAGCAACAGCAAGTGGTGAGAAGTCATCCTATAATTAGTTATTGACGTGTTTCGGGAGTTTAAAATACTGACAGAGCTTGACAATGGACGCAGTAAATAAATAGTAACGTGCAAGTGAGACAGTATTCTAAGTACTAAAACACGATTAGTATCACTGCATGAGGCATGTGGACGCTACGATATCCCATCGGTCCTGCTTGTTACAATATTCGAGTAACGGGCTGGACTGAGAAGTGTGTTAAAAATACCGGATTCGATATACGCTTGCAGTAAATACGGACGATTTGAAAAGAGTGAGGTGTAATACAGGAAAATAATTAACCTTTCACAACGATGTTAGACCTACAACTATGGCACGGAATACAGATGACGTATTTCGCTTTATTACACAGACTGAGCGGGGTCGTGCAATGGTTACTACACTAGACTGACATTCTCAAGGAGCACAGTTCAAATCCGCGTGTGGTAATGCCGAATTAAGTTTTCCGTGTTTTTCCAACATCGCTCCAGGCAAACGTCGAAATGTTTCCATTGAAGGGGCACGACCAGTTTCCTTCCCCATCTTTGAAACATTCCGAGCGTTTGCTCCGTCTCGAAGGACATCGATATCGAGGGGACGTGAAACCCCTATCTTACTTCCTTTCTTCCTTCGCTCTTCATTAGGGGTGAAATCTGTGGCAAAAATCTTAAAGAAACGTAAATATTTGCCTATTCTGTGCAAATCAAAATGCCACTTTCAACTGAATTGTTTGCTAGAAACAGTATAAACTGTGTCTTACTATGATTTAGCATCAAATAATTTTGTAAAAGCCATGACCTTGTACACTCCTGGAAATTGAAATAAGAACACCGTGAATTCCTTGTCCCAGGAAGGGGAAACTTTATTGACACATTCCTAGGGTCAGATACATCACATGATCACACTCACAGAATCACAGGCACATAGACACAGGCAACAGAGCATGCACAATGTCGGCACTAGTACAGTGTATATCCACCTTTCGCAGCAATGCAGGCTGCTATTCTCCCATGGAGACGATCGTAGATATGCTGGATGTAGTCCTGTGGAACGGCTTGCCATGCCATTTCCACCTGGCGCCTCAGTTGGACCAGCGTTCGTGCTGGACGTGCAGACCGCGTGAGACGACGCTTCATCCATTCCCAAACATGCTCAATGGGGAACAGATCCGGAGATCACGCTGGCCAGGGTAGTTGACTTACACCTTCTAGAGCACGTTGGGTGGCACGGGATACATGCGGACGTGCATTGTCCTGTTGGAACAGCAAGGTCCCTTGCTGGCCTAGGAATGGTAGAACGATGGGTTCGATGACGGTTTGGATGTACCGTGCACTATTCAGTGTGCCCTCGACTATCACCAGAGGTGTATGGCCAGTGTAGGAGATCGCTCCCCACACCATGATGCCGGGTGTTGGCCCTGTGTGCCTCGGTCGTATGCAGTCCTGATTGTGGTGCTCACCTGCACGGCGCCAAACACGCATACGACCATCATTGGCACCAAGGCAGAAGCGACTCTCATCGCTGAAGACGACACGTCTCCATTCACGCCTGTCGCGACACCACTGGAGGCGGGCTGCACGATGTTGGGGCGTGAGCGGAAGACGGCCTAACGGTGTGCGGGACCGTAGCCCAGCTTCATGGAGACGGTTGCGAATGGTCCTCGCCGATACCCCAGGAGCAACAGTGTCCCTAATTTGCTGTGAAGTGGCGGTGCGGTCCCCTACGGCACTGCGTAGGATCCTACGGTCGTGGCGTGCATCCGTGCGTCGCTGCGGTCCGGACCCAGGTCGACGGGCACGTGCACCTTCCGCCGACCACTGGCGACAACATCGATGTACTGTGGAGACCTCAGGCCCCACGTGTTGAGCAATTCGGCGGTACGTCCACCCGGCCTCCCGCATGCCCACTATACGCCCTCGCTCAAAGTCCGTCAACTGCACATACGGTTCACGTCCACGCTGTCGCCGCATGCTACCAGTGTTTGCGATGGAGCTCCGTATACCACGGCAAACTGGCTGACACTGACGGCAGCGGTGCACAAATGCTGCGCAGCTAGCGCCATTCGACGGCCAACACCGCGGTTCCTGGTGTGTCCGCTGTGCCGTGCGTGTGATCATTGCTTGTACAGCCCTCTCGCAGTGTCCGGAGCAAGTATGGTGGGTCTGACACACCGGTGTCAATCTGTTCTTTTTTCCATTTCCAGGAGTGTATCATGAATTGCACTACTTGATACAATGCCTCTGTTGCACTCAACATCTTTCTCTAGACAGTTAGTGTCATGAGCAAACAGAAATATTTTAGGATCACCTGTCATATTGGAAGGCTTATAATTTGTATACAGGGTGGTCCATTGATACTGACAGGGCCAAATATCTGACGAAATAAGCATCAAACGAGAAAACTGCAAAGAACGACAATCGTCTAGCTTGAAGGGGGAAACCAGATGGCGCTATGGTTGGCCCGCTAGATGGCGCTGCCATAGGCCAAACGGATATCAACTGCGTTTTTTATTACATATTCGTGTACAAAAACAAAATGATTTTTAAAGTGGAATTTTAGGTGTCCATTCCATACAGCGGCCCCATATTCATCTGGTGCAACTTTCGCTTTATCAGTACATAAGTACCAGGGAGAGTAAAGTGTACGGAAAGCAATCAGGACCGCTCCAGGAGCAAGTAGCAGCGCTACTGCATGACACTTACAGGCAGCGAGGCCATGGCTATCCTGTCACTGCTGGAGTCCTGTTTATTCATCGTACTTTAAGCTTTCACGTTCAGACTCACTTAAATTTTGGTAACATGCATTGTAGCAGCAGTAACCGATCTAAAAACGGCGCCAAATTCTTACTGTCTTATATACGTAGGCGATGCCGACCGTAACACTGTATTATGCCTGTTTACGTATCTCTGTATTTGAATATGCATGCCTAGACCAGTTTCTTTGGCTCTTCAATATATATCGATAAAACGAATATCGCATTAGACTAGTCTGGGGCAGCCGTATCGAATGGCCACATGAAGTTCCACTTTCAGAATGTTTCTGTTTGTAACGGAAAAGTAAGAAGTGATACGAAGTATCTGCATGGGCTGACTCCAGTGACGTAGCGCAGAAACGTATAGATGTCTGCCGAAACAACAGAGATAATACGGTTGACGGCTCTTATGAGAAACACCCTGCACAGCAAAACAATAGTGGTCGCAGCACTGATGCCTGAGACAAACCTCATTTAATTTTGTCCAATCAGACAGTCCCCCTCACAGCCGTTCTCATTTCTGTGAGTTACGACTTCTTGCTGTGTGTTCTTATCGTTCAGTTCACCCATTGTTAATTATAATATGCGTCGCAATATTTGATCCCTCTAGTAATAATGATTTGTGAACTATATAAATAGCCGTGATCCAAAACGCTTCTATTTGTCAGAAAAGAGCTGCGAGAAGCATAATTACAGTCTTGCGGCAAGCGCTCCCAATTCCTTTATTTAACACTAGCTGAGTGCCGCGCGTTTCCCAGGTATGCATTTATTCCAGTTCTATTAGTACATCTCTTCTTTCTCCCTCTCTCTACCCATCTCCTCTGCCCATCCCTTCCTGCCCCTTTTGAATGTATCTCGTTGTGACCCCTCAATCTCCAACTCATTATCTAGTTCCTCCTCCTCCCTATCATTGTCCGTCTCTTACTCTTTCCTTCCTCTATCCATCTGCTTCTCCCCTCTAACTTTCCCTCTCTTCTCTAGTTATTTTCCACCCCCCTCCCCCCCCCCCCCTCCCCCAGCTCCGCCCCTCTGTCTGTCCATCCGCTCATCACAGTTAGAGTTTGCTGGTTCTTAACCCCACAGTATTTCTTTCCCGACAATGGGCAAAATGTGTACCAAGTTTAGTTGAAACCAATCGAGCAGATACGAGCTTTTTACCCGCGACTTTACACGCATAACCACAGACAACATGTGTTTTACACATATGTAATATATTTTAAACATATTTGTACACATATTTTGACCTGTATCTCTAGCTAATTTCGGCCTGCAGTTTCGTTTTCACTGAGCTCAATATTAAAGTCAGTTAATTTCATGTTCCATGACTCCTTTGAACGATAATTCGTTAAGATGTGGAACGAATCATTTTACATACATGTCTTAACTTAACTTTTAAAAATAGCTATATGACTGAACTTTCTTTGCATCACATCGCCTGACAGAACATATCTCCTGACATAATTTTGTTGAGATATTCAGCAGCTTATAGGGCACTGCCAAAAGGGTTAGTAATAAAGTACTAACGAATGTAAACTTCATGCATGAAGCAGCAATTTTTCATGCGTCTCTGTTTTTATGATGTCATATCTCCTGAACTATTTGTCGTCAATGATTCTGTGTGAATACTCCATGGTGTAAGTGAATACTGTCTCCAAAATGTATCACGAACACCGATAGCGAAAATGCACTGCTAAAATGTAGTAAGGGACAAACGTTTTCCTTTCATCATTTCTTTTGGGCTGTCAGCGAGAAAAGGTTTACTGTCATGTATAAGTTTGTTGGAAGCCGTAGTGTACCAATTGTCAAATACTGGATGAAGAAAATCTGATTATATGCCCGTCCTAGGCTACACTTCTGTCTCGCTCCATCCTCCCCCTCCCCCTTTCCATACGTTGATAGACACACTCCTGGAAATGGAAAAAAGAACACATTGACGCCGGTGTGTCAGACTCACCATACTTGCCCCGGACACTGCGAGAGGGCTGTACAAGCAATGATCACACGCACGGCACAGCGGACACACAGAAACCGCGGTGTTGGCCGTCGAATGGCGCTAGCTGCGCAGCATTTGTGCACCGCCGCCGTCAGTGTCAGCCAGTTTGCCGTGGCATACGGAGCTCCATCGCAGTCTTTAACACTGGTAGCGTGACGCGACAGCGTGGACGTGAACCGTATGTGCAGTTGACGGACTTTGAGCGAGGGCATATAGTGGGCATGCGGGATGCCGGGTGGACGTACCGCCGAATTGCTCAACACGTGGGCGTGAGGTCTCCACAGTACATCGATGTTGTCGCCAGTGGTCGGCGGAAGGTGCACGTGCCCATCGACCTGGGACCGGACCGCAGCGACGCACGGATGCACGCCACGACCGTAGGATCCTGCGCAGTGCCGTAGGGGACCGCACCGCCACTTCCCAGCAAATTAGGGTCACTGTTGCTCCTGGGGTATCGGCGAGGACCATTCGCAACCGTCTCCATGAAGCTGGACTACGGTCCCGCACACCGTTAGGCCGTCTTCCGCTCACGCCCCAACATCGTGCAGCCCGCCTCCAGTGGTGTCGCGACAAGCGTGAATGGAGGGACGAATGGAGACGTGTCGTCTTCAGCGATGAGAGTCGCTTCTGCCTTGGTGCCAATGATGGTCTTATGCGTGTTTGGCGCCGTGCAGACGAGCGCCACAATCAGGACTGCATACGACCGAGGCACACAGGGCCAACACCCGGCATCATGGTGTGGGGAGCGATCTCCTACACTGGCCGTACACCTCTGGTGATCGTCGAGGGGACACTGAATAGTGCACGGTACATCCAAACCGTCATCGAACCCATCGTTCTACCATTCCTAGACCAGCAAGGGAACTTGCTGTTCCAACAGGACAATGCACGTCCGCATGTATCCCGTGTCACCCAACGTGCTCTAGAAGGTGTAAGTCAACTACCCTGGCCAGCAAGATCTCCGGATCTGTCCCCCATTGAGCATGTTTGGGACTGGATGAAGCGTCGTCTCACGCGGTTTGCACGTCCAGCACAACCGCTGGTCCAACTGAGGCGTCAGGTGGAAATGGCATGGCAAGCCGTTCCACAGGACTACATCCAGCATCTCTACGATCGTCTCCATGGGAGAATAGCAGCCTGCATTGCTGCGAAAGGTGGATATACACTGTACTAGTGCCGACATTGTGCATGCTCTGTTGCCTGTGTCTATGTGCCTGTGGTTCTGTCAGTGTGATCGTGTGATGTATCTGACCCCAGGAATGTGTCAATAAAGTTTCCCCTTCCTGGGACAATGAATTCACGGTGTTCTTATTTTAATTTCCAGGAGTGTATTATCCTCCCACTCATTCTTTCCATAGAGTGATACGTGTACCGGGTTTGACTGAAATTGTTACAGTGGTTTAGGAGATATGGTACATACGTACGTAAGACGACGTATGTACTTGTACGTACGTACATACGTACGTGCATAAAAACTGACATAAAACTTCTGTAATATGTATGGTTATAAATGACGTTCTAAGGGGCAGAGTAAATTTAAGTATTACTTTCAGTAAATGCTGAAGCGAGCGCAAGAGGCTTCAGCGTTATTAGGCAGTTATGCCAGTTTCTGTGGCTCTTTAGTGTTTGTATGGATACAAATGCCGCACTCTGGGGCACATTAAATTAAAATATAATTTTTTGTAAACACTGAGTCGAGCATTACAAGCTTCAAACTGGAGAGAACTAATTTCATGAAATGTATTCGCAATTGCGAATGTGGACTTCAGCTGTAGAACGGAATGACGACTCGAATCCGATTTTCCCGCTAATAGCGATTGGTTGCCTTACCATTTGGCTACCCGAGCTCGACTCGCAGCTATATCCAAACTTCCATATGTCGTCAACTACGTGTACATACCTGTACCCGTACATTCGTTATGTATATTCCCGTACAGGGGAGACATTTTAGCCGGCGGTTTTGACCGAGCGGTTGTAGGCGCTTCAGTCCGGAACCGCGCGACTACTACGGTCGCAGGTTCGAATCCTGCCTGCGGCATGGATGTTTGTGATGTTCTTCGGTTAGTCAGGTTTAAGTAGTTCTAAGTTCTAGGGGACTGGAGACCTCAGCTGATAAGTCCCACAGCTCTCAGAGCCATTTGAACCATTTTGAGACATTTTACTTGAAACTCGCTAGCCCGGTGTTGACGGATAAATACAATATTGCAGTGCATGTGTTATTCCGAATTGCGATGCAATGTTTGCATACATGCATGTCCGAAGACAGTTTGCGCAGTAATTCGGGATCACACAGACACTGCAACACCGTTACCTCGCGAGAGATCGCACCGAGTCTTCTCAGACGGGAGCACACGCGCAGAGTACAGCAAGTGTTTGCCGGCGGTTTTCGCGATACGCGGATCGATGAGCTAACGGAGAGCCCGTGGCAGGTTAATGGAGCCTTAGAAGCGCTACGCCGCAGTGACGTGGGATGACGCCGGGAGAGCGGGGCTCGGCGTCTGCGAAGTGGCGGGCGGTCCATTAGCAGGGCACAGCGCGGCCCGGCAAGCTGCGCTCCTTGTTCCCAGAACGCGCAGCGCAGGCTGCCGTCTCTGGTACCAACCTCGGCCCGGCCGCCGGCTGGCCTTGGAACGCGCCGAGCCGCGCGCAGCCGCGTCGTGAGAACCCGGGCCGGCGCGGCTACCGTGCGGAACCTGCCTCGCTGTTCCTCTCGTCTCGCTACACGTTCGCCCTGAGTGGCGTACTCGTCAGTACCACAGTGCTAATGGGGGCTCGCTGCGGCGGAACCGCACACCTGCCGCAGAGCCACTTCCTCACAAACCGGTGATAAGGCGCCGTGATATTTGTTGTTAACGGATGAGCCGATTCGCCCGGAAAATCTTATTTTTAAGGGTGTAACGCCCCGTTACCTTTGGGGAAAGTCAGTTCGAAATAAATTGTCAATATTAATGAAATTCTCGAACAGACGTGTGACTAAGATATTTTTTATTGTTCTTTTTACTTATTTTTTTTTACTATTAAAAACAGTCTTGATCATGATTTATTTATCAAGGTGACGGGTTTTGAAAACTACTGTGGTCATCTTTATACCATAGAGTAGGAACCTCATTCTGTTGGAGAATCACTAGTAGTGGGTTCAAATGGCTCTGAGCACTATGGGACTTAAGATCTATGGCCATCAGTCCCCTAGAACTTAGAACTACTTTAACCTAACTAAGCTAAGGCCGTCACACAACACCCACTCATCATGAGGCTGAGATAATCCCTGACCCCGCCGGGAATCGAACCCCACTAGTAGTGATTCTCCAACAAAATTACGTTCCTACTCTATGGTCTGAATATGACCACAGTAGTGGTCGAAACCGGTCACATGGTTAAATAAATCGTGATCAAGACTGTTTTTAATAGTAAATATTTGTAAGACATTGATCACTGCCTTTCCCATAATGTATTCAAAAGTAATTTATTTTATTTTATTTTGATAACTAGTTTCTGTAGTTATGCTGTATGGGTGTGAGACTTGGTCTCTCACTGTTCAAAATGAAAAGCTGTTTCGAGTATTTGAAAACAAAATGTTGAGGAAAATCTTCGGGGCAAAAAGGGATGACATTAGCAGAGAGTGGCGGAAACTGCATAACGAAGAGGTTCACCAACTCTGTTCAAGCCCTGACATAATCAGTATTATTAAATCACGTAGCCTGCGATGGGCGGGTCACGTAGCTCGAATGGATGAGGGCAGGGCAGCGCGCAGAGTGGTGGTAGGGCACTTAGAGGGAAAACGTCCCGTGGGGAGACCGAGGCGTAGATGGGAGGACAATGTGAAGGCTGATTTGAGGAGCCTAGGTATTTACGGTGAATGGAAGGTAATAGCCCAAGACATGGACAGATGGCGAAAATACGTTGCTGTGGTAATGAAGTCTAAGTCCGGTTGACCAGTGAGTGAGTGTGAGTGAGTTTCTGTATTCCACTACGTCATCTTCACGCCGCATATGCATGTCTCAGAATAAACGATAATGCCATACACTACCATATATCCGTGGATTTCATTGGGTTGGATTGATTTGGCGGAAGAGACCAGACAGCGAGGTCATCGGTCTCATCGGATGAGGGAAGGATGGGGAAGGAAGTCAGCCGTTCCTTTTCAAAGGAACCACCCAAGCATTTGCCTGAAGCGATTTAGGAAAATCACGGAAAACCTAAATCAGGGTGACCGGACGCGGGATTGAACCGTTTTCCTCCAGAATGCGAGTCCAAAGTGCTAACCACTGCGCCACCTCGCTCGGTCCTGGATTTCGTCAATTCAAACCGTTTCACAAGTTCTTCGGCCGGCAGCTGTGGCCTAGCGGTTTTAGGCGCTTCAGTCCGGAACCACGCGGCTGCTACGGTCACAGGTTCGAATCCTGCCTCGGGCGTCGATGTGTGTGATGTCCTCAGATTAGTTAGGTTTCAGTAGTTCTAAGTCTAGGGGACTGATGAACAAGTGCTTCACTCGAAGACTCGGTAGCAACGAAGTCTTCCAATAAAGCACTTGAGAAACAGTTTGTATTTACCAAATCCAGGAATGTATGGCACTGTATGGAATTACCGTTTATTTTGAGATATACAAATGGGACCTGAAGATGGCACAGTGGAATGCCGGTACTGGTTTTTGTCCAAATAAAAGAACATCTTAGTTACATGACTGTTAGAGAATTTCATTGATCCTGACAGTTACTTAACCAGCTGTTGCCTCCTGTCCATGATGGACCAACTGAGATTCGAAACAAAGGTTGTTTCAGAAACAGAGGGTATAAATTCAGGTATGTTTTCCCCATATGTAGAAAATAAAAAAGTTTTAACACGTGACCGGAAGTGGTTCATTTCTGAGCTATGGCTTTGAAACCACTGATATTGACTGGAAAGTTTCTCTACCCACACGAAGGAACAAGCCGGGAATGTTACATTGGTAAGCTGCCAGGCTGTGAATATGCACAATTCTTAACCAGGATATCTGCACAAACCATTCTGTTAGCTTGGCCTTCTACAAAAATGACAAAATTCTCAACATAGAATTTCTTGAAAAGCATGTCCCAACTTTTAATAAAACAACAAACTTTTATCAGTTCATTTGCTTACATTTTTTTTACTTGAATTCATTAAATAACTTTTACTTCTCAACAATTAAAGAAACATGCTTCTGACAAAACTGGATTGCAATGGGAATCGTACAGCCAACCAGTAGCAAGTCAAAAGTTTATACAAACCTTTACCTAGTTTTCGATAGACAGTTCACGATCTGATGTATACATGTTTATTGCAGTGATGATGGTGCACAGCGCCATTCCAAATATAATAATAAATATCTGAAGATATTTAACATTAACAGTCATATATCTACGACACTTTGCCATTTTAGTATTCAGTTGTTGTATTAACAATACGAGTACTCTTCGATTTCACTACATTACGTTTTAAGAACATCCGCTCATCTTTTGTTTGCCAACGTGAGCCTGTTTTTACTAAATATGATGTGCTACCATTATTTACTGATCTGTTACAAGATGGTGATTTTACATTGGGCACTTCGTAGAGAGCCTATATTTTTCTTAATTTATGGCCAACTTTTAGCTTGACATCAAGATAAGTGTCCTGCAATATATGTTAAAGGCATAAAATGTAAGTACATATTTCGAGATTTTACAAAAATTTACATTCATTGTTTAAGACATTTTACATCTTTTGAATTTTACGTTGTCTTCCTGTATGCAACTTTTGCTTTAAGCAAATACTTGATAACGGCATAAACGGCGGAAACCTGGTTTGTACTTAAATGAACAATGAAATAGTGAAACGGTGGTGTGTTCCTCAACAAAAATAATTACACCTGTCACGTACCGCATGAAAAGAGAAACTAAGTCGTAAAACTAAGTCAACAGTGGTGGTGGTGGAGGGTAGTGTTGAACGTCCCGTCGACAACGAGGTCATTAGAGACGGAGCGCAAGCTCGGGTTAGGGAAGGATTGGGAAGGAAATCGGCCGTGCCCTTTCAAAGGAACCATCCCGGCATTTGCCTGAAACGGTTTAGGGAAATCACGGAAAACCTAAATGTGGATGACCGTCGTCCTCCCGAATGCGAGTCCAGTGTGCGAACCACTGCGCCACCTCGCTCGGTAAGTCAACAGTAAATTGATCCGTATAAATGCTACGGCATTGGTTTGTGTGTAGGACGCTCGTCTGCCTTAGAATTTACACGGATCATTTTTACAGGTGATTAAGCCTTCTGGCTATGCCATAGCATTTAGAGGCATCAGTTTACTATCGACTTCGTTTCACTCTTCACACAATATCTAACACGTCGGATTACTTCCTATGAGGAGGGCAGGCTTGTATTTCTCGAAACCAACGTAAAAGTTTGAATAAAATTTTGAATGCACTGGTTGGCTGTATGATTCCCATTGTGTCCATAATTCTGCAATTGTCGACCGCTGCATGTTCAAGATTTTAAAATAATTGAGCCCACAGGCGATGACGTAACAAGTCCACTAGAGCCTTGGAATAGCAGCAAGAATTAGACAGGATAACGAATTGTGCATAAATGTAACACAGAGTGAAGAACACAAAAAGGGCATTTACGTTGTTATATCACCAAATTAAACAACTAGTAAGACTTGGCTACAACGATACGGAAGATTCCAATTACACTTCATTAAATAACCCAAGGTTTCGTATGCCAGTTATGTCCAGAAAACACTTAATAGTTTACAGCAGAATATAAAGAAAAGGCAATCTGTGGAGGAGATCAAACAGCAAGGCCATCGGTTCCATAGGATTAGGGAGGAATGGGGAACAAATTCGGCCGTGCCCTTTCAAAGGAACCATCCCGGCATTTGCCTGCAGCGAGCTATGGAAATCACGTAAACCTAAATCAGTATGGCCGGACGTGGGTTTGAAGCGTCGTCTTCCTGAATGCGAGTCCAGTGTCATAACCACTGCACCACTTCACTCGGTTTCTGGTTCATAACCTGTGCCAAACTTAATACACTCCGGCTAACTGCCTTCCCAAGGTGCGTCGACAAGTTAATAGCCAGACCTGGACTGTAGAAAACGCACTGAAAGTAGAAAGGCTGCAAGATGACTTTCTCACTCGTCCACAACATGAACTAATGTGGCAATGTACCACACCTACTCCATCATCGGTAGTAATGTCATAACTGGCTCCAGCACACGGCTGCCCCGAAGAGCTCGACCAATCGGCGCAAGGTGGCGTTGTGCTGGCTGCCCCTATGGGCGCAGAAAGTAAACAAGTTCTCGCAAGTAAAGAAAATATACTCTGATATATGCTATCGAGTCCACGCATTCGTAGGGGTTAGTCACCGTTTCCGAAGACAGTCAGTTCTGATGCGAAAGCTACCTCGAGTTTTGTGTTTGGCGTTAGAAATTTGCTCCGATCGGGAGATGGCAGAAGGGCAGTACTGTATTTGCTCGTGTCGTTTGTGCCAGGGGAGGTGCCCACAGCGAGGGAGTCCGGTCGGGAAGACATTTAAACGTCTCTATTGCATTCTATGTGTTCATGGGAAGTTTACATATCCTGGTCGGGAGATAGGAAGAGCATGATCGACAACTCCAGATATAGAGGAGGAGATTCGGAATTTTGTGCAGACGACTGCTTATGTCAGCACACGACGGTTGGCTACGACATTACCCATGGTCCCCACACTGCAGTGGTAGCTCAAAATGGTTCAAATGGTTCTGAGCACTATGGGACTTAACATCTATGGTCATCAGTCCCCTAGAACTTAGAACTACTTAAACCTAACTAACCTAAGGACATCACACACATCCATGCCCGAGGCAGGATTCGAACCTGCGACGGTAGCAGTCACGCGGTTCCGGACTGAGCGCCTAGAACCGCGAGACCACTGCGGCCGGCTGCAGTGGTAGCACATAGAGTTGTGATAGCAGAAAATAGTGGAAAAAGCAATGTTCTCGTGCTACATCCTACTGTAGTCTCCATTCAGTTATCTTGTCTGAAAACTGCAACTTCTCCGTCACAATACCTCTCTAACACAAGTTCATAGTAGGAAGGGAAATACTGTTGCCTACTCGTAGTGTCAACACTTCTATTTGTGATAACGAGGTTACATTCTTGAATTAATAATTTCACATTCACTACCAGCAAATCCTCTACATTCTCTGACTGATTTAAAAGTGGAATAATAGGAGTGTTCATTCTGAAGAGTGTTCTTCCAGAAATCGGAAACGTTCCTTTAAGGAACGCGGAATTGTCTGGTAGCTGTCATCAGTAAAATTCAATCATAAAGGTTGCTCGCCCTATGTGAAATCGTCAATCACTGTAACACTCTAGATTATCACACGAAGGGAGCATCTGGTCTAGTAACCGAAACCCTTAGGCGGTGCTGATCTACGTATTGTTGCTAATGGGCAAGGATGGATAGGCCATAGTTATTTCCGCACATAGTCCTAAGAGGTCAGCAATGTAGCATTGGGGTAAAAGCGCATTATGGTGTCCCGCGGCTGTTGCGTTGAGTACCGATACTGGTAAAAAATGGTTCACATGGTTCTGAGCACTATGGGACTTAACTTCTGAGGTCATCAGTCGCCTAGAACTTAGAACTACTTCAACCTAACTAACCTAAGGACATCACATACATCCATGCCGGATACAGGATTCGAACCTGCGACCGTAGCGGTCACGCGGTTCCAGACTGTAGCGCCTAGAACCGCTTGGCCACACCGGCCGCCACCGATACTGGTAACAACACGCGGTTTGACAGATGGGAACTGAGTACGGCGAATCGTGAGTCGGCTGTCGTTAGCCAACCAGAATGCTCAGCCATAGTTTCCTACAGTCCCTAAATAAAGGTTGCTGGTATGTTGTTCAATTAGGCTATAATTAAACCAAATAGTCGGATATATTTTCGGTCGAAGAACCAGTCTAGGTTGCCAATGACATTAGGAACTTTATTTAGGTATTTCAGCTTTTTGAGACATCTTTGGTATTTATTTGGGAATTGCGAAAACGCATTAATGATAAAGATCCAAAATTTAGGTATGCACCTTCGGTTAAGGTGTACAGCAGTATTAAGATAGGGCCACGCTTAAAATATTACAACATAAATATAGCAACACTGATTGTAGTAGTCGTGATTACATAATACTTAAGACTTGAAGATTTTAAGTGTGGCTCTATCGTGGGATTGCTGTATGCCTTCGCCGAACGTGTATACCAAAATTTTGGCTATTACTGACTAATGCATTACTCGCAGTCTCCAAATAATTCTGAAGATGCCTCAAAAAGGGGAAACACGTAAATAAAGCTTCTGCTTTCATTTGCAACCTAGATTGTTTTTCATACAGAAACAAGTGTCGTTAAGATTGCAGCGCCATAAGCATGGACTGGGAGGTTTTACATATCGTCGGAATTTGCAGCAAAATCAGAGAGGAGACATAGAAGAGGATTAACGCAATGATGATAGTGTACCTCTCGTTACGGTACATGTTAGCCAGTTATGGTAACAGTATTTCAGTACTGACGTTCGTTGGCTTCGCCGACTACGCCAGTTATAACCTTGCAACCTAACCTAGGCCTCGGGCTACGATACAGACCTGTCAGAACAAATAGATTTTTTTTTCATACGCCAAAGAAATGCGAAAGTCAGTAACCAAGCTTAAAAATCATAATAAATAGATCGCTTAAAGTTAATCTACTGCTTACTGTACGACAAGTGTATCAATTCGTATGGCTTGCCGAAAGAAAACTAATGTTCAGCAATTCACCTTGGCTAGGTTATGCTATCACCAGAACAACGTCGGCGGGTTGCCGACAACAGCACGCAACGCGAAACAGCGGAAACCGCAAGTGCACTTTAGCGTAGCATTGGTCACGAAGAGCAATACATTGAAGAACGCAAATTGTTATTGTAGAGTGCGAAGCTATTCGTGGTAAGACTTACCGTAAAGTGCCTGCTTCGGAAGCTCCGCAAGTAATTGTTACACCGGTAGATTCTGATCACGTGACGACTCTGACAATTGGTTAGTTTCACAGAACTGGCCGCTGTCATCACTCTTCGCAGGTGGGAAAGAGGCAGGGCGGAGGTGTGAGGTGTTGGTTTGACGTCGCCGTTTGTACAAAACACTCCCTATTGTCGCCCACCAAATGTTGCTGACCAGAGATCACTTTGGGAACAGGACAGGGTGGGGTAGCCACGTGTCGCGCGGCTTCCACGTGGACCGCACGCGGCAGAGAATCCGACTGCACGCTACGCGAGCGACGGCAGCCGTGCGACTGCGGCCAGAGGCAGGCGGCTCGCAGAGCCTGCAGCCACGCCACGCCGTGCTGTAGCGGCTCGGCTCTGCCCGGCCTTGGCGCGCAGCCGCGTGAATGGGCAGCGGCGGCCGTGAACCCGCCTCGCGGACAGGTGGAAGGCACCGCGCCGCTCCAGCCGCGGCCGAAACCCGCTGCACGTACTGTGCTCTGCCTCCTGCGTTCTCCCAGGAGCGTCGCCACAACACCAAACATTCACTGTACGACGGACGAATACGCAAATCAAAAAGAGAATCATAGCAATCAAAGCTGCAGCATCCAGCCTCTGTCACAGCCGAGCCCCACTGCACGTACCACGATGTACATCCACTGTTCTCCCTGATGCGTCAGCATAGGGCCAAGCTCATTAGACGAAAGGCCTGTTCCTAAAGACTGGAAAGTACCACAGATCGCACCAATATTCAAGAAAGGAAATACACTACTGGCCATTAAAATTGCTACACCACGAAGATGACGAGCTACAGACGCGAAATTTAACCGACAACAAGACGATGCTGTGACATGCAAATGATTAGCTTTTCAGAGCATTCACACAAGGTTGGTGCTGGTGGCGACACCTACAACGTGCTGACATGAGGAAAGTCTCCAATCGATTTCTCATACACAAACAGCAGTTGACAGGCGTTGCCTGGTGAAACGTTGTTGTGATGCCTCGTGTAAGGGGGAGAAATGCGTACCATCACGTTTCCGACTTTGATAAAGAACGGATTGTAACCTATCGCGATTGCGGTTTTCGTATGGCGACATTGCTGCTCGCGTTGGTCGAGATCCAATGAAAGTTAGTAGAATATGGAATCGGTAGGTTCAGGAGCGTAATACGCAACGCCCTCCTGGATCCCAACGGCCTCGTATCACTAGCAGTCGAGATGACAGGCATCTTATCCACACGGCTGTAACGGATCGTCCAGCCACGTCTCGATCCCTGAGTCAACAGATGGGGACGTTTGCAAGACAAGAACCATCTGCACGAACAGTTCGACGACGTTTGCAGGAGCATGGATACCAGCTCGGAGACCATGGCTGCGGTTACCTTCGACGCTGCATCACAGACAGAAGAAAAGAGCCTGCGATGGTGTAGTCAACGACGAACTTGGGTGCACGAATGGCAAAACGCCGTTTTTTTCGGAAGAATCCTGGTTCTGTTTACAGCACCATGATGGTCGCATCAGTGTTTGCGACATCGCGGTGAACGCACATTGGAAGCGCTTATTCGTCATAGGCATACTGGCGTATCGTCCGGCGTGATTGTATGGTGTGCCATTGGTTACACGTCTCGATCACCTATTGTTCGCATTGACGGCACTTTTAACAGTGGACGTTACATTTCAGATGTGTGGCAACCCGTGGCTCTACTCTTCATTCGATCCCTGTGAAACCCTACATTTCCGCAGGATAATGCACGAACTCATGTTGCAGGTCCTGTTCGGGCATTTCTGGATACAGAAAATGTCCGAATGCTGCCCTGGCCAGCACATTTCCAGATCTCACAGCAATTGAAAACGTCTGGTCAATGGTGGCCGAGCAACTGGCTCGTCACAATACGCCAGTCACTACTCTTGGTGAACTGTGATATCGTGTTGAATCTGCCTGTGCCGCTGTACCTGTACACGCCATCCAAGCTCAGGCGTGTCAAGGCCGTTATTACGGCCAGAGGTGGTTGTTCTGGGCACTGATTTCTCAGGATCTATACACCCAAACTGCGTGAAAATGTAATCACTTGTCAGTTCTAGTATAATATATTTTTCCAATGAATACCCGTTTATCATCTGCATTTCTTCTTGGTGTATCAATTTTAATGGCCAGTAGCGTATATAAAAAATACTGATTCCTCACAAATCTACCTAACTTGTACGTACTTTCGAAAAATGAGTTAGACTGACAGAACTACACCATTAAAGAAACAGTTCTATGTCACTGATAACATTACGAGTTAGCAAAGGTGAGTAATAACTGTTACCTCAAATCATGTAGACAGCATTAAGAAGCGGTGTTCAATACACACTGCAGCACAGTGACACGACACAAAATGATTTCCCTGTTATTGATTTACATCGTGAGATATTACTCGTATTCAAAATAACTGTGAACAGCTCTCTACGCAATGTCTCAAATCTGGCCTTAAGACATAAAAAAAGAAGAATCCCCAATGACACAGAGATTCCAGGCCACACACGTTGCCGGCATCAGAATACGCATTTCGCTGTTGATACAGGACGCATTCCCCAGAAATGTAAATACACAGCCATATTTTTTCGGATTAATTACAGCCGTTGGATGCAGCGTGGCGGCAGATTTGCGAGAATGTTATTTCCCGAGAGGCGACAAAAAAGCAACACGGAACAGGCTGACGCGAACCGACCGGCCTCCCGCGCCGCCGCCGCCGCCGGATGAGGGACGGCGATGCGTGGCGCCGTGTTTACGGCGGCGCGTCGCCGCGTCTCTCGCCCCCGAGCCTCCTAAATCCGTCCGCGCGGCCACCGGAGCGAGCGTAATCGTCCGACAACAGGCAGCGTTCCGGCGAGGCGGCCATTCTACACGGCGCTGCCCACCAAACGGCGAGTAGACGCCTATCAGCACGTGCGGCTGCCGATTACTGCCGTAATTTATGCCCTTTCATGTCCTGCTCCGCGAGCGCCAGCAATACAAGGAAGATATTACTGCGTCAACACCAATAGGTATACTGCATGAGACACATTACAGGGTGTCGTGAAAGGTACTTCACTCTCAACTCTCCTCTTCTTATAGCTTGGATGGATGGTGAACCTCTGTATATCTACGTGCCTTTTTTCCAAAAAAATTCTGATATGGCTATGGCATGCTTAATTTATTGTTCCCGTATTTACATAACCTTACTGGACCAACTAGCGCTTTCTCTAGAGAACGTACTCTGTCCTTATGTGTAGATATTTCTGTTGGTGACGGAGGATGACGTACTGAATATCGCCACATCAATATTTACTTCATCAGCAGACAAATAATTGTAACTATAGGGAGTAGTATGTTTTAGTTTGGTTAGCATCTGCAAGTACATGTGGCAAGAGCAAGCCATGAGTGTCTATTTCCTCCTCTGCAGCAGGTTATGTATTGAAGTGTTGAACTTGGACGCTAAACGGTTGGTCTATACTGACAGGCGTAGTCCTTTTAGTGTACAATCATTCAGAAAACATCAGATCGTAAAGTTTTTTTTTTTTTTTTTTGGGAAGACTGTTCGATGCAGAGAAAAAACAACCCGCAAACTGATTTAGTAACTTTACATTCACTTTTAGTCATGTAGTTATTTCGATGTTAGCAGATTCATTGTTATTTCTGCAAGCATTTTTATTTCACTTCACTGACAGTTGTGGTGAGCAATTGATGTGCATCTCCGAGATTTACATCGAAGTGATCGTGGAACTAAAATTTGATACCGCATATTACTCTTTTTCTTGCTTATATTGTTGACATATAGACATATGATAGAGCACAAGGCATGCACATTTTAAGATTTGATAGTGTATAGAAATGTGAGCTCTGCCGATTCATGAAAAAAACTAAATACTTCTATATTAATACCCTTTATTCGCAGACAGAAACGCACCTTTTGTAAACCAATCATGAAATAAACAATTTTATTTGTATAAATAAAATAAAAATTAAGTGATATCTGCAATTGCAAATTCGACGACAAATAATTTACAATAAGTGCATACTCGGTAACTATTAGCAGAATGCAAGTTCTACACGAGTCAGCTGACAAGCGGTGTCTTGGCAAGTCTATAATGCTATTCACCTCAGAAAATAATGACTCACAGGCAAAGGTAAATGAAAATATCGTGAATACAGCTAGTCTTTAAGCAGTTATGTGTTTCTGGAATTGAATTTCACGTTTCCATTATTTAATGTCAGCATTTTTGGTCATACTGCATGATAGTCTACCTAAATCGTTTACTCCCAATTCTTGTATTTTTCCGATACATTTTTGGGTACCTACCTAACTAGACTGGAAATCAATCAGCTGCATTTCAGTTTCCTCAGTTTACAACCAATGAAATTTAGGAAAGTCAGTTTATCTACTGAAGTCTGATCTCTATATATAATAAATTTTAGCAATTCCCAAACAGAGAAAATCTCTGTGAAGTTTCTTCGATTGAAGAATGTTATAGCAAAGAAAATTCCTCAGTGTTATTTTTTTCTTTTTTTCTCGGGCTTTTCGTGTAATTTCAAATAGCTACTAATTTTTTTCCAATTTGGAAAAAAAACTTGTTGTTCCTGGAGATAATATCGTTACAAGACAGTTGCAGTTTAGCCTCAAAAGCGTGAATAAGATCTGTTCTGATTGCACCCTGAAGCTTCACATTCACCTCAGTGAAACACTCGCATATGTCCGTTAAAAACATCAACTTTGTAAGCCATTAACTGTGAATATAGCACAATTATACCCTCATTTTGTGAAAACAGCCACATTTCTTCCAAACAATCCACAGAACTTTGAAGTACGTTGCTGCTGCTCAACCATCGAACATTCAGTAAACTTCCATCTATCAATGCTTCGAGATTTCTTTTATTAGAAGCCTGCAACGATATTAGGTCCATTATTTTCGTGACTGTGGTCATTACGTTATCAAGGGAAGCGAAACCATCTTTCTCACACAAAGTTTTTTGATGCATGATGCAGTGGATTTCAAGAATAGATTGACCGAAGTATCCTTGGAACGAATTAGAAAAACCATTTTTTTCCTCATCATATTGGGAGCACCAGCAGTCGTCATCAAAGAAGTTTTGCTTAAATTTATTTCTTTTTAAGTAAGCGAATTTTTAATAGCTGCACAAATATCTATGACCTAATTGTGATTCTTGAGTTTCTCCCGGCGTATTTGATAATCAAAATATCCATGGGTGTACTGCCGGGCTATAGTGTCCAACGGGCACAATATTTCGGCAATCAAATATGTCGCCATCTTCAGGTGAACTGACGGACTGAGCTCCTGTGAACGCGCCGGCACGGAGATCCGTACGCTATGTCTGCTCAGGGGGAACTGGGTTCGGTCGCGGAGGCGGCCGATTTAAATACCCTCCGCCCGAGGCGCGCTCCCTCCGCCGTCCGCGCCCCGCGCCACGGTAGCACGGTGGAACAGATTGCGACGGCGTCTGAGATGACGTCGGTGTGATGGCTCTGTCCGCCGTGGTCGTCACAACTATGCGATTGCTCGATTTACTCTTGACTAACCCAATCGCTGGTTCCCAAGCTTTGCTAAGATTATAGCCACAGTCACGGTTTATGAGGTCGTCATTGGAGCGAATTTCGATGGCCTCTCTAACAACGCTGTCCCAGTATCACGACGTCTGTACCAGAATCCTCGTGCGGTCATACTCCATGGCGTGATTTTCCGACAAACAATGTTCAGCGATCGCCGACTTGCTCGGATACATCAGTCGAGAGTGCCTCTGGTGTTCACGGCATCGATCCTCGACGGTACGCATCGTCTGACCAATATACGACTTGCCACATTGACACGGAATCTGGTACACGCCGGCCTTCCTCAAACCGAGGTCATCTTTGGCGCTCCCAACCAGTGCACGAGTTTTATTCGGAGGACAAAACACAGTTCCGACCCGGTGTTTCTTCAGAACGCGGGCAATTTTCCCCGAGAGTGCGCCCGTGTATGGAATAAATGCAGTGCCTACCTCCTCCCTCGTGACTTCATCCATCTCAACAGGCTGTGATGCAGTGGTTTGGGCGGAGAGCACGTTGGATCTGCCACTCTGAGTACCGATTTTTTCGAAATACAGTTCTCAGATGTTCCAGTTCCTGGGGTAGACTCTCTGTGTCAGAGATAGTGCGCGCCCTATGTACTAGAGTCTTAAGTACCCCATTCCTCTGTGAAGGGTGGTGGCAGCTGTCTGCGTGCAAATACAGATCAGTGTTTGTTGTCTTTCGATACACCCCATGACCTAGGGTGCCGTCAGCCCTTCTCCTGACCAAGACGTCAAGGAAAGGTAATTTACATAAAACACACACCGCTTTATTGCTTTTATTAATCATGCCACGTTTCTCTGACCACCGAATTTGAAAGTCTCTGTTAAACTTATCTTGCACTTGCTTAGAGCGATCACATAAAAGTTTATGTGATCGCTCTAAGCTTGTGGTTATAGCTTGACACCAGTGTCTATCAATTTTAATTATATATTACAGCAATTGAGTATTGGAGGGCAGCGTGGAGGGTAAAAATCGTAGAGGGAGACCAAGAGATGAATACACTAAGCAGATTCAGAAGGATGTAGTTTGCAGTAGGTACTGGGAGATGAAGAAGCTTGCACAGGATGGAGTAGCATGGAGAGCTACATCAAACCAGTCTCAGGACTGAAGAACACAACAACAACAACGTTACAGTTCTGAGGGTGGTCACTAAGTGACCGAAAATCGATTTTGCTGACAATATAACAACGAAATACGGCCAATGCTGATTTTCCATCCAGTTCTAACAAATGAATTATTTCGTTTAGGTAAACATATTCTTCATTTGAAGCCGTGCCCAAATTATATCGTCGTTTGCCACTAACGGCACGTGCGCCACTGGTTCGCCATTCCTGCCCTGTAATGTTCCAGTCACCAACCACGGTTGGGGAAGACGGCTGTTGATAAGCCTCCTCTTCGAGTACGCCATATCCAGATGAAGCCATGCACTGGAGATTGTATCATGTGCACTACATGATAAAAAGTATCCGGACAACTATTATTGACCGTTGATATGGTGCGCGCCGACCGATCTACTTTATGTCGGCTTGTATGCACAGATAGTGCGTCCCAAGAGTAAAGGTCAATAATCAGCGATATGATAGAAATGATAACTCGAAGGGGAAAAAAAAATCTACTAAACATGGACCCTAATATGCACACCTCAAGACTTACGAGCCCGTCTGCTTCTACTGGAAGCTCTTTGCTTTCCATATTTTTGAAGTATGTGCTATGGAACAAAACAAAAAATTATCTATTAAGCATAGGCTATAAAATGCATACTTGAAGAGCTGCTGTTGTTGTGGTCTTCAACCCAGAGACTGGTTTGATACAGCTCTCCATGCTGCTCTATCCTGTGCAACCTTCTTCATCTCCCAGTACCTGATGCAACCTACATCCTTCAGAATCTGTTTAATATATTCATCTCTTGGTCTCCCTCTACGATTTTTACCCTCCACTCTGCACTCCAATACTAAATTGGTGAACCCTTGATGGCTCAGAATATGCCCTACTAACCTGTCCCTTCTTCTAGTCAAGTTGTGCCACAAATTTCTCTTCTCTCCAATTCTATTCAATACCTCATCGTTAGTTATGTGATGTACCCATTTAATCTTCAGCATTCTTCTGTAGCACCACATTTCGAAAGCTTCTATTCTCTTCTTGTCCAAACTATTTATCGTCCACGTTTCACTTCCATACATGGCTACACTCCATACAAATACTTTCAGAAACGACTTCCTGACACATAAATCTATACTCGATGTTAACAAATTTCCCCTTCTTCAGAAACGCTTTCCTTGCCATTGCCAGTCTACATTTTATATCCTCTCTACTTCGACCATCATCAGTTATTTTGCTCCCCAAACAGCAAAACTCATTTACTACTTTAAGCGTCTCATTTCCTAATCTGATACCCGCAGCATCACCCGATTTAATTCGACTACATTCCATTATCCTCGTTTTGCTTTAGTTGATGTTCATCTTATATACTTCTTTCAAGACATTGTCCATTCCGTTCACCTGCTCTTCCCCGTCCTTTGCTGTCTCCGACAGAATTACAATGTCATCGGCAAACCTTAAAGTTTTTATTTTTTCTCCATGGATTTTAATTCCTACTCCGAGTTTTTCTTTTGTTTCTTTTACTGCTTCTTCAATATACAGAATGAATAACATCGGGGATAGGCTGCAACGCTTTCCTTGAATTTGGACATGTGTACTCGTATGTATTACTCACTGTTTTCCAGAATATTCATCGACTAAAGCAGCGAAGTCGGCGAAGAATTCTTGGGAGATATAATGACCAAAGACGTGCCGTGTTCAGCCATTAATTTGTCTTTAGACAAAATACAAGGAAGTCCTGAGATAGATTACCAATTATTTAAAGTCTTTTGCAGTAATTTTTGTGCAGGCTATGTTGAGAATGATCCGGTCACTAGTCTCTCAGAATGACGTTGTCGATCTTCAATACCAGTCAGACATAGGCCCCGCTGTACTATTTAATCGATGGTGGTAGTGTAGTATTCTTATACATCTTACGAACATATGTACTTTCTTTTCGTAACAGAACTCCATGCGATAACAGAAACGCTTACCACAATGAAATGAAGTGTTGTCCTCTCGTGACGACTATTGTCGGCATCTATTACACATATGTCATTTAGCGGGATTAATTCGATTGACTCGCCGCTCTGAAAAATTTCACTACTGCAGAGAAAACGGATGGAGGAAGCACTTCAGTTTGTAATACTTCTCGAAACTGTCCTTCCATATTCTTGTCTTGTATTAATTTTACACTGTGATTGTTAACTTAATTTAAATTGTTATATAAGCTATTAGGTTACTTTACTAGACGCACATACTCTCTTCTGTTGAGTGTAACTGTTTGCTAATGTTTTCCACTTCATCTTCACACACACACACACACACACACACACACACACAAACACACACACACACACACACACACACACACACACACACACACAGAGAGAGAGAGAGAGAGAGAGAGAGAGAGAGAGAGAGAGAGAGCTCATTTGGGCTTTTTTTTTTTTTTTCGAGGATTAGTGTTAATGTTTTTCTGGTTTGTTCCCTTTATCTTTATTTACTGTTTAGGATTTCCAATTAGGCCATACTGCACTGTCAAAGATGACATTTACTCTGAGCTTATTCCTCAGGCTAGATGTGTAACATCTTTCTAAATGCTGTTCCCCATTATTGTACATTATTTGACAAAGAAAAACATTTAAAGGCTGATGATGGCCTTGTAAGATGGAAACAGCTAAGGAGATAAAATAATATTGTAGAACATCCACAATACCGCGTCTTTCACTTATAATAATCTACAAAAAAAATTAACTTACTACAGCTGTTAGTGCGAAAGCACAAAATATTATATAGGGTAGGTTTTCATATCAACAGCGTATCCACCTGTGAATTGCGATAGAGAGAAAAGCAACAGTAGATCATCTTGTATCCGGTGTGTTATGCTCGAACCAAAACTACAATTCTCGAAAGCAAAGTAGTGATTAGCATTTGGGTTAAGCAGCGGCCAAGGCCGTCCATCACTTTTCTTCTGCCCCTTGCTCATTATTTACGCTATTAATGTTGGGCGGAGAGGCCCTCGTCGCATCCGGGCTATTTACTTTCGCGATGGGCTGATACAGCGCAAACATTTGTCTCGTGACTAATGATCGTCAAATCCGTGCGGAGCGCGAGCCAATGCGGCCCGACCGCCGCAGTCGGACTTTCTGAATTATTACTGCGACACTGTGGACATGGTTTCCGCATTAATCGGTTTTGTGTGTACTGCTCGTGATCGAAGGAAAACACTGCGCCCTGTTATGTTCGGAGCCGATCGGTAATGACCGTTGTGCTCCATAGCTTTAGAAAAGCTGATCAGCGCTCGCCATTCGGTAATATGCGTGATGGCGTGTTACATCATGCACAACTTCAAAAGCGAATATTACGCTCGTTTACCACCGCTTCTGTCCAGTGGGCACAGTGGATTTACATAGCGTACATACAGAGGATGCGCAGCGTAATGCAAAAACCTTGAATATTACTTATTCTTCATCGATCAGAAGTATGCATTTGTCTCGCTGTAGCAGACATCTATCCGGACTGTCCCCTAGTGGAATATCATGTCACTGTTCAAGTTGTGCGTATCGCCGTCAATTTTGTTTTGCTTCAAAACGGATAAAACTTTCACTTTACATATTACATGAAGCTCATTAGACCTAGAGAAGAGGGATAAGATATGGATCAACAAAACATATTTACGTGACTGTGTTCAATATGGTTCAAATGGCTCTGAGCACTATGCCACGTGACTTCTCGAGGTCACAGTCGCCAAGAACTTAGAACTAATTAAACCTAACTAACCTAAGGACATCACACACAACCATGCCCGAGGGAGGATTCGAACCTGCGACCGTAGCGGTCGCTCGGTTCCAGACTGCAGCGCATAAAACCGCAGGGCCACTCCGGCCGGCTTACGTGACTGGGAGTCGAAACAAGATTGTTCTTTCCGACTGTTATCTATTCACGTCTTCAGAGCTCAACTTCATTTCTGTCTTTAGCTCTCTTGCCCTACACACAAACCCCTCGAACGAGCTCTTGTATAACTATCACTTCCGGAGGACGACAATGACGGAAAAGTGGCTCAGCAACAAGAAGGGTTTGTTTAGAAAATAAAGCTTGCATACCGTAACAGAGTCCGCAGCTCGTGGTCTCGTGGTAGCGTTCTCGTTTCCGTGGACGGGGTCCCAGGTTCGGTTCCCGGCGGGGTCACGGATTTTCCCTGCCTCGAGATGACTGGGTGTTGATGTATCGTCTTCATCATCATCATTCATCCCCATTACGGTCGGAGGAAGGCAATGGCAAACCACCTCCACTAGGACCTTGCCCTAGTAAGGCGGCGCGGGTCTCCCGCGTCGTTCCCCTATGCTCTGTAAAGAAGTATGGGACTTCACAACAACACCGTAACAGAACGTATGCCGTTACGAAACTTCGCGGCAGCTGCAACGATACAGTCCTCTCGTTCAGCTAGTAGCGCACATCGAAGAGGCTATACTTTGTTTCTGTGCGTTGGGTTTCCTCTGTTGGGTATGAAGGGTGCCGTTAGCGCCTAGCTGTGCCACTTGAGCGCCTAGCTCTGCAACTTGCAGGTAAAAAACGCCACAGGTTCTCGGAAGAGACCGCCCTGAAGGTCATAACATTAATTATGGGAAAGTATGCTGCGTGAGCAACCGTAATAACCTCATTAATGTTACAAATTCCCAAAATGATGTTCAGTAGTTGTCGCACATGCATTGACAATGCGCTGACCCATGTTTTCATGCGTTGGTATTTATTGCCGATTTCAGATTTTCACATTACTGGCTGAATTTTTTTTGAAGATATCACGACTAACATACAGGGAGCCAAGGGCAGTCTGCATGTACAGGAAATAGACGGCAGTTCTGAGATTCGAATTGGGTGAAAGGGAAGCAGTAGTCAGGAAAGAAGTGAGACAATGTTGTAGCCTACCCAGTGTAGTCTGTACAGTGAGCAAGCTGTGCCAGGCACAAATTCCAAAAGGAATTTGAAGTTCAAGGAGAAGAAATTAAGATACTGAGGTTTGCCGCTAACATGGTAATGTTGCCACATATGGCAGACCATAGAAGATAGTTTTGACATTTGTCTCTGGATCAGCATTATCATAAAGGTTGTGAAAACGTTAGCGACAGATACTGGGCCGAATGCCCTAACGAGCACCACCATCGACGGTCCCTGCCGCCCCCCCCCCCTTTTCCCGACGGGATTTGTGTACCCCATCTGTCTCCGTCTAGAGTAAATCTTATGTTCAAGTATGAAAACGTTTTTGAAATCTTTGGGGTAGCATCCCAGTATTTACTTCATAGGATGAGGGAAACGGCCTAAGAACCACATACAGGGTAGACGGCTCACGTTCCCTCGTCGTTAATACGCGAGGCGAATTCGAAATGTTGCAAGGTAGCCTCTCTGAAATGAGGAAGCGGAGCTTTGACACGCTCGGCTGTTCGAAAGGATTTGAAAGAGGTGTACCACTTTTGTTGTTTGGGCAGAGAAATAACTGATGATGGCTGAAGAAAAAGAAATATAAAATGCTGACCTCATGTAGAGAGGCTGGAAGTACCCAGACAAGTTTCTGAGAAAGAGAAATACGGTGACATCGAATATAAATGTAAGTGCTATGAAAGTACTTGTGTGTAGTGTATTTGGAAGTGTAACGTGGACGATACGCAGTTCGCACAAGAAGAGAATAGACGGGCTGGAAATATGATGATACTTAAGAATTATAAGTTTAGGTCTAGAAACTAATGAGCAGATAAGTAAAGGATATACATCTGCAATCGAGGCCGACCGACCAGCATGTCATCCTCCGCCAATGGCAACATCGGATGTATGTAGGGGCATGTCGTCAGGGTACCGCTTTCTCGGTTGTTGACGGGGTTTGCGACCTTGGAATCGCTACTAATCGGTCGAGCAATTCCTCAGTTGGCCTCATGAGACTGGGTGGACCGCGCACCAGTCCCTCCGCCAATGAAAAATCCCTAGCACCACCGGTAGGCATATGACAGCTGTATTGATCTAATAGACTAGAAGTGAGACATGATGGAATAGTTAGTTTCGTAAGGGAGGGAAGCGTGGCAGCTAAAAACTGTGGGAGGAGATCAAGGTTTCACTGTAGTAAGCAGATATAAATGGATGTCGTTTGCAGTAGTTAATGCAGAGATGAAGAGTCTCACAGGATAGAGTAGTTTGAAGAGGTGCCTCACACAAGTCTGTGAGTGAAGACCACATAAACACTATTTTTTTAAAAAAATAAGTGCCTTAATATCAAGTAACTGCTGTAGTCGAGTTACCTGTCATGCTCTGCCGCTCCCCAAGTGTTGAGGATATGTTTACAGGGGGTTTCCGCATTTCCCTGAAGCGCTACTGATGTGCCTACAGCTGCGCTGATTGGGGCGTCTTGTGACGGTCCGCCCTCTCCCCGTCGGAGGTTCGAGTCCTCCCTCGGGCATGTGTGTGTGTGTGTGTGTGTGTGTGTGTGTGTGTGTGTGTGTGTGTGTGTGTGTGTGTCGGACTTAGCGTTAAGTTAGCTTAAGGTACGTAGTATGTATGCTTATGGAGAAATAAAACTGGCATTCTATGAATCAGAGCGTGGAATGTCAAATTCCTTAATCGGGAGGGTAGGTTAGAAAAATTAAAAACGGAAATGGATGGTTTCAAGTTAGATACGTTGGGAATTAGTGAAGTTCGGTGACAGGAGGAACAAAACTTCTGGTCAGGTGAATATAGGTTATAAATACAAAATCAAATAGGGATAATGCAGGAGTAAGTTCAATAATGAATAAAAAATAGGAGTGTGGGTAAGTTACTACAAATGGTTCAAATGGCTCTGAGCACTATGGGACTTAACTGCTGAGGTCATCAATCTCCGAGAAATTAGAACTACTTAAACCTAATTAACCTAAGGACAGCACACACATCCATGCCCGAGGCAGGATTCGAACCTCCGACCGTAGCGGTCGCGCGGTTCCAGACTGTAGCGCCTAGAACCGCTCGGCCACTCTGGCTGGCGTAAGCTACTACAAACAGCATAGTGAACGCATTATTGTGATCAAGATAGACATGAATCCCACCCCTACCGTAGTAGTACAAGTTTATATGCCAACTAGCTCCGCAGATGACGAAGAGATTGATGAAATGTATGATGAGATAAAATAAATTATTCAGATACTGAAGGAAGACGTAAATTTAATAGTCGTGGGTGACTGGAATTCGATAGTAGGAAAAGAAACAGAAGGAAACGTAGTAGGTAAATGTAGAATGGGGGTAAGGAGTGAAACACGAGGCCGACTGGTAGAATTTTGCACAGAGCATAACTTAATCATAGCTAACACTTGGTTCAAGAATCATGAAAGAAGCCTGGAGATACTAGAAGGTATCTGATGGATTATATATTGGTAAGGCAGAGATTTAGGAACCAAGTTTTAAATTGTAAGACATATCCAGGGGCAGATGTGCACTCAGACCACGATCTATTGGTTATGAACAGCAGATTAAAACTGAAGAAACTGCAAAAAGGTTGGAATTTAAGAAGATGGGACGTGTATAAACTGACAGAACCAGAGGTGGTAGAGAGTTTCAGGGAGAGCATTAGGGAACGATTGACAATAATAGGGGAAAGAAATGCAGTAGATGAAGAATGAATAGCTTTGAGAGATGAAATAGTGAAGGCAGCAGATGATCAAGTAAGTAAAAAGACGAGGGCTAGTAGAAATTCTTGGGTAACTGAAGAGATATTGACTTTAATCGATGAAAGGAGACAATATAAAAATGCAGTAAATGAAACGCACAAAAAGGAATAAAAAGGCTCAAAAATGAGATCGACAGGAAGTCCAAAATGGCTAAGCCGGGATGGCTAGAGGACAATGTAAGGATGTAGAGGCATATATAGCTAGAGGTAAGATAGATATTGCCTACAGAAAAATGAAATAGACCTTTGGAGTAACGAGAACCACATGAATGAGTATCAAGAGCTCAAATGGACAACCGGTTCTAAGCAAAGACAAGGAAGAAGAAAGGTGGAAGGAGTATATAGAGGGTGTACACAAGGGCGATGTACTTGCGAACAATATTATGGAAATGGAAGAGAATGTAGATGAAAATGAAATGGGAGATATGATACTGAGTGAAGAGTTTGACAGAGCGCACAAAGACCGAAGTCGAAACAAGGCCCCCGGGAGTCGAAAACATTCCATTAGAACTACTGAAAGCCTTGGGAAAGCCAGCCATGTCAAAACTCAACCATCTGGTGAGAAAGATGTATGAGACAGGCCGTATAATCTCAGACTTCAAGAAGAATATAATGATTCCAATCCCAAATAAAGCAGGTGTTGACAGATATGAAAATTACCGAACTATCAGTTTAATAAGTCACGACTGCAAAATACTAACACGAATTCTTTACAGACGAATGGAAGAACTGGTGGAAACCGACCTCGGGGAAGATCAGTTTGGATTTCGTAGAAATATTGGAACGCATGAGCAATACTGACCCTACGACCTATCTTAGAAGGTGGATTAAGCAAAGAAAAACCAACGCTTCTAGCATTTGTAGACTTAGAGAAAATTTTTGACAATATTGACTGGAATACTCTCTTTCAAATTCTAAAGGTGGCAGGGGTAAAATACAGGGAGCCAAAGGCTATTTACAATTTGTACAGAAACCAGATGGCAGTTACAAGAGTCGAGGGACATGAAAGGGAAGCAGTAGTTTGCAGGGGAGTGAGACAGGGTTGCAGCCTATTTCCGATGTTATTCAATCTGTATATTGAACAAGCAGTAAAGGAAACAAAAGAAAAATTCGGAATAGGAATTAAAATCCAATGAGAAGAAATAAAAACTTTGAGGTTCGCCGATGACATTGTAAATCAGTCAGAGACAGCAAAAGACATGGAAGAGCAGCTGAACGGAATAGACAGTGTCTTGAAAGGAGGATATAAGATGAACATCAACAAAGGGAAAACGAGGATAATGGGATGTATTCGAATTGAATCAGGTGATGCTGAGGGAAATGAGGCACTTAAAGTAGTATATGAATTTTGCTATTTTGGGAGCAAAATAACTGATGATGGTTGAAGTAGAGAGGATATAAAATGTAGACTGGCAATGGCAAAGAAAGCGTTTCTGAAGAAGAGAAAGTTGTTGACATCGACTATAGATTTAAATGTCAGTAAATCGTTTCTGAAAGTACACTCCTGGAAATTGAAATAAGAACACCGTGAATTCACTGTCCCAGGAAGGGGAAACTTTATTGACACATTCCTGGGGTCAGATACATCACATGATCACACTGACAGAACCACAGGCACATAGACACAGACAACAGAGCATGCACAATGTCGGCACTAGTACAGTGTATATCCACCTTTCGCAGCAATGCAGGCTGCTATTCTCCCATGGAGACGATCGTAGAGATACTGGATGTAGTCCTGTGGAACGGCTTGCCATGCCATTTCCACCTGGCGCCTCAGTTGGACCAGCGTTCGTGCTGGACGTGCAGACCGCGTGAGACGACGCTTCATCCAGTCCCAAACATGCTCAATGGGGGACAGAACCGGAGATCTTGCTGGCCAGGGTAGTTGACTTACACCTTGTAGAGCACGTTGGGTGGCACGGGATACATGCGGACGTGCATTGTCCTGTTGGAACAGCAAGTTCCCTTGCCGGTCTAGGAATGGTAGAACGATGGGTTCGATGATGGTTTGGATGTACCGTGCACTATTCAGTGTGCCCTCGACGATCACCAGAGGTGTACGGCCAGTGTAGGAGATCGCTCCCCACACCATGATGCCGGGTGTTGGCCCTGTGTGCCTCGGTCGTATGCAGTCCTGATTGTGGCGCTCACCTGCACGGCGCCAAACACGCATACGACCATCACTGGCACCAAGGCAGAAGCGACTCTCATCGCTGAAGACGACACGTCTCCATTCGTCCCTCCATTCACGCCTGTCGCAACGCCACTGGAGGCGGGCTGCACGATGTTGGGGCGTGAGCGGAAGACGGCCTAACGGTGTGCGGGACCGTAGCCCAGCTTCATGGTCCTCGCCGATACCCCAGGAGCAACAGTGTCCCTAATTTGCTGGGAAGTGGCGGTGCGGTTCCCTACGGCACTGCGTAGTATCCTACGGTCTTGGCGTGCATCCGTGCGTCGCTGCGGTCCGGTCCCAGGTCGACGGGCACGTGCACCTTCCGCCGACCACTGGCGACAACATCGATGTACTGTGGAGACCTCACGCCCCACGTGTTGAGCAATTCGGCGGTACGTCCACCCGGCCTCCCGCATGCCCACTATACGTCCTCGCTCAAAGTCCGTCAACTGCACATACGATTCACGTCCACGCTGTCGCGGCATGCTACCAGTGTTAAAGACTGCGATGGAGCTCCGTATGCCACGGCAAACTGGCTGACACTGACGGCGGCGGTGCACAAATGCTGCGCAGCTAGCGCCATTCGACGGCCAACACCGCGGTTCCTGGTGTGTCCGCTGTGCCGTGCGTGTGATCATTGCTTGTACAGCCCTCTCGCAGTGTCCTGAGCAAGTATGGTGGGTCTGACACACCGGTGTCAATGTGTTCTTTTTTCCATTTCCAGGTGTGTATTTGCATGGAGTGTAGCCGTATATGGAACTGAAACATGGACGATAAATAGTTTAGATAAGAAGAGAATAGAAGCTTTCGAAATGTGGTACTATAGAAGAATGCTGAAGATTAGATGGTTACACCACATGACTAATGAGGAGGTATTGAACAGAATTGGGGAAGAAGGGATCGGTTGGGAGGAAATATTCTGAGGTATCAAGGGATCACCAATTTAGTACTGAAGGGCAGCGTGGAGGGTAAAAATCGTAGAGGGAGACCAAGAGATGAATACACTAAGCAGACTTAGAAGGATGCAGGTTGCATTAGGTACTGGGAGATGAAGAAGCTTGTACAGGATAGAGTAGCATGGAGAGCTGCATCAAACCAGTCTCTGGACTGAATACCAGTACAAAAACAACATGCTTAGGGACCGATGATCTCAGTAGATTGGTCCTATAAGACCTTACCACAAATTTCCAAAAAAGTGTCTATATGTCCCGTTCCTCCTACCTCTGACTGATGCGACCGAGCTACATCTTTACGTAAGTGAATAAAAAAGCTTCCATTACTTACAGTACAACATACGAAACTCTTTGCGTGCTATCATTTGCAAAATACCTCGTTTCAATGTCTTGAACCATTATTACAACTATGTGATTTTCGATGCAGAGCGACAGAAAAGGACGTGTCATGCAGGACTGTCTACCGGATATAAAAATCAGTAACTCGAGAACGAACTGAGATATCGTTCTGTTCTCAGCTTTAAATAAAATTTCGATATCTTTTCTACATTTCATGTACTACAGCGTATGAGCTAAAATCAATCATATACAAAGTTTAGACAGTATGTTTTTATTTGCGCAAACTCTTTAAAATTCGGTACCATGTTTCACTTATTTGGATGCAGCTTAGTAACGCGGCGAATAACGAAAACAAATTCGACCCTTTTTCGTACGAAGATATCAGACTGTAAGATACTCAAAAATGAAATTTTTGCAGCTAACAGTTTTCTCAAAATCGGATAATAAGTATTACATAGGGACCGCAACGACATCTCTCAGCACAGCTAGCAACATTTGGCGAGTAGTACAGCCTCAACAAAGCACCGCCTAGCATGGAATGCAGAGAGCAAGTCTGTAGCAGCGAAAGGGCTAATGCCTCGAAGTTACTAACAATGCCAGTATGCTAAGATACTCCTTGTACGCGTACCTTCACTTGGTGGAATCTTTAATTCGAGTTCTTGAACAGATATTAATTCATCGTAGGTTAGATCACCTTTTGTGTGATACTTCATAACATTTTGATAGCTTTACAATAACGAAAATGAGTACACAAAATTCAAAATAGTGTGTACAATCGGATCATCAGATTATCGGTTTGTGTTATTGTAGACAGTACAACGTGTATTCGCTGTATCTCCGAAAACGAAAACTTCTGTCTCCAGTAAGCGACAAATCTTCGGAGTTGTTTACCAGCGCTGTCGCCGGAGGAAGCGAGGCGCCCTGTCTTTTTTTTTTTTCTTTCCTTTTTTGCGGTGCCGGTGCTCCCCCCTTGAGGAGAGAATTTGCCAGTGCTAGACTGCTGGGTGGCTCCGCGTGACATATACGGGCAAGTTAGCGCCGACACGACGAGCACAGCCCGTAACTAAATTACCGCGCCATCGAGTCAGCCGTTTTTCAGCCACGCGTCGCCCGCAGGCGCCGCCAAATATTTTGGCCGGTATTCATTATGTGCTCCGCCGTCGGACAGCCTTATCGCCCGCTCAAGTGTCGTCAACGGCCGCGGCGGGAAAAAAAGGCAGAAGGAAACAGAACCGAGTGAATTTGCAGCATTGTGTAATCCATCCTGCACTATCGTCTGCACTAACCACTGCTCTGAAGCCAATAATTTTTTTTGAGTCTTCAGACTAGTTTGAAGCTGCCCGCAACAAATACCTGTCTGAGATTAGCACTTGCACCCACTGTCCTCAATTATCTATTAGATATATTATAATCAGTTTCTTCCTCTACAATTTCTGCCTTCCACAGCTCCCTCTAGTACCATGGAAATTATTCCGTGATGTCTTAACACATGTCCTTCCATGATGCTACTCCAGGCGGGTGTAAAATGAATGTGCGCAACGGAAAATAATAAACGCTGAAATGAAGATTTGGTCCTGTCTGACTACCCCCTGAAGGAGATCGTAGGATCTCTTAATTCTATAAACTACAATCTAAAATAAATGAATAAACGTTTTTCCTGCTGATATACTAGGGCTGTCCAGAAAGTAAGTTACGATTGGTCGCGAAATGAAAACGACTATGAAAATCCGATAAAGCTTTGCAAAGATGTGTTGGGCAGTGTCTCTAGTATGACTCTAGGTAGAATTATGTCGCTCGTTTCATTCCTGAGCTCTTAGTAAGCGCGTAAAAATGTTATAGAAAAGTGTCTCCCGCCAAGTACGAGGGCCTGGTGAGAATTTTCCCCTGAAGCTATGCAACCAACATTACATAACTGTCGTGCGGTTTCTTCTTCAAGACAATTCTCAGCCTCATTCTGCAACAGCAATGAAGATGTTCCTGCATCGTTTCAATTGGAAATGTTTGGTTACCCACAATACAGCCAATAATTGTCTCCCACTGAGTTTAATCTCTGCTAAACGAACCGCTGGCTATGAAGACAACATTTTGGCACAGACAAGGAGCTTTAGGCCAGCGTAGAGAATTGGCGGAGAGCCTTCTATGATGAGGGTATTGGAAAGTTGGTACAACGCTACGACGAATGTCTAAGTCAGAACGGCAACTAAGTAGAGAAGAAGATGAAAGGTGTAGCTAACTGTTGCAAATGAAACATTTCTGATTTTCACTGTGATTTTCATTTCGCGATCAATCGTAACTGACTTTCTGAACAGCCCTCGTATTTATTGTAGATTAAAAAAACCTTTATATTACAAAGTTTACATTTCCTAAGTAAAATTACTGATCAGTTGCTCAACTCTGCCCCTTATTATGACTGCGCGATCTAATACCAATAACGCGAAATGACTGACATCATCTACGTACCAAACACTATAAGACACTACTTTCAAAGATGATCTGCGGTGGTGTGGAGCCTCAGTGGAAATAAACTACCGTGATCACAGCTGTTTAGCTTTTATAGCCCTAATAAGACGAAGCAATTTGCCATACCACCGTATGTACTGCGCCGGTGCTTCGAAGTGATGGTTCTCGTACTCGTCTGCAACGATGGAAGAAATCCAGCCACAAATAAACTCTCTCAAACTTTAGGATGGCAGAAGACGGTCCTCTGACTATTATACTCTATTACTGTCTTCTCCTCTCTGTCTTCTACAGACGAGGAACGCGAACTCCCAGCCACAAGGATGGAGTTCAGATAACGTCTCAGGGATACGTATAGGGAGAGGAAGAGTTCCCAATTACTGAACGCTGCATACTCAACGACGACTTCCATCCCGGAGATGAAGTCCAGAATCCCTAGGTTCGCAACAGTACATTGCCCAACTCTTCTTACTATAAACTCTCCTGAGAGCAAAGACAGCAAGTCCGTCCGTACCAACAAAGCTGACATCTAGAGACCGTCACACACGGGCGCTCACTACGGATGACTTAGTCTCTCCACCACTGGCCTCCCATCAAGGCTCGCCTCCCCACTCTCGTAATTCCGAAAACGAATCATATTCCCGAAACCACGGTATATTCTGCCTCTCTACAGATTATTCCAAATGCCGACCAACCATATTTTAGTCTTTTGTCGTCCGGCGCGGAAAGTTTGCGAGGAAAAACCTATACTCGTACAATGGTGTGATACTGAGTAAAAATCCTTTGAAATAAAGCAGCCTGCGTGGTTTCCGAGGTGACACTTCCTCGTTCCTCTCAGCTGCGTCTAAGATTTTCGTAGTTTCCGAAGTATAATCCTTCCCGTCCAGCTACAAAACAGGCCGGTCGCGACTCTATTTGTCCCGGCACTCAGGTGTCCGAACGTCCGTCTTGCTACTTCCTGTGTTTAAGCAGGACCAACACACCTGTGTGGGCCTTCCACCCAGGGCTTGAGTTCCACCTTCCGTTTCATTTCCACTGTCCTTCCAACCTTTACTAATATGATAATAAAGACACTCCGTCACTTTTCATGCAATAAGCGTTGGCAATTATTTACAAGACGTACGTGACAATGCCAGTCTCTTTTATATATCCATATATACGATGTACAGCCTATCATATGATACCTAATTGTGTTTGTACGTCACGGCAAAGTATGTGGATGGGTGCTTGTAAGGTGCGAAATTATAGCCACCTTACATCCTGTCATCATAGCCCTACTTCTTGTCAGTGTTTTCCACATGCTCCTTTCTTCACCGACTCTTATTTTATCGGCCCACCTAATTACAATATCTTTCTATAGCTCCACATTTCAAACGTATCGATTCCCTTTTTCCTGGTTTCCCTACAGTCCACGACAATTGCATAGAGTGTGGTGCTCAAAACGTACATCCTCAGAAAATTCTTCCTGTCATTAAGGTCGACATCACAAGTACATAATTTTTGGCCAGAAAAGCCCACTTTTCCTGTGCTAGTTTTCTTTCTACGTCATCCTTACTTCGTACGTCATATGTTATTTTTCTTCTAAACTTTCAAAATTCGTTCGCCTTCTCCATGGACCCCAACTTTGGTAAATTTATAGCTAATTTCATTTCTGATGCTGCTCATTACCTTAGTCTTTCTTTGGTTTACTGCCAGTCCATAATGTTTGGTCATTAGATTATTTCATTCAACAAATGTTCGTGTTGGAGAAGGCATCTCCCGTACCAAAAAACAGATAGACCTAAATCTAATCAAAGTTTACCTTAACAAATTGCTTAAAGAACAGCATTTCAGTGTAGCATCAAGGGCAGCTAAAGCAACTGAGATTAGTCAACAATATAAAAATATTTCACCCTTCAAGACAGTGAAGCAAAATTACTTTTAATAATTTCCTGTTTATTATTAACTTCATAGGGGAAGTGTCACGATATACACTGATATAAGATTTTTTTGTTGCATGATGAGGATCACTTCAATGGAAACTGGCAGCCGGACGGAGTGGTGATGGTACGAAGCTAAACCGGTTTTGTGAAAAACTAGCGAGGTATTTAACAGTGTAGAGACCGAGTAGAGAAAGCACTGACGAATGTACATGAACGTGTTAATTTTGGGTGAATGTTACATGACGGACAGAAGAGATGATAACGGAGGTATTTGATAACAGTCGGTATCAGAAATGGCGAAATGCCGCGCGGGATTAGCCGAGCGGTCTCAGGCGCTGCAGTCATGGACTGTGCGGCTGGTCCCGGCGGAGGTTCAAGTCCTCCCTCGGGCATGGGTGTGTGTGTTTGTCCTTAGGATAATTTAGGTCAAGTAGTGTGTAAACTTAGGGACTGAAGACCTTAGCAGTTAAGTCCCATAAGATTTCACACATTTTTGAAATAGTGAAATATAAGTGATAAGGAAACAGGAGTGAATTACACCTACAGCAAAATAGGATAGACGCAGGACATCACAACTGAGCTTCACCTCAAGGTAGCAAAGATCGAAGTATTTGCTTTTACAGACGTAGCAGCAGAGTGTTTCAGACGAGAAAAATAAATTGGAGATGTGTGTTGTTTGCACGTCGCAGAATCCATAATAATACTATAAACGCGATAGCAAGTCCGTCCGTTACGCTTTCACGAGCAAACCGCTGGACCGATTTTGATAAAATTGGGTATGGAGATAGCTTGAGCGCTGAGGAAGAACATAGGCTACGTTATACAGTGCATAGTACATTATACTTATTGATTTGAAGAATATAACATGAAATATGGAACAATAATTACTCTTTGAAAAAGCTATTTACTCTTTGGCTTTTGACATTTACTGTAATTACGAGAATGCTTTTATTATTTGATGTGTTCTACATAGAACGGTTCAGGGTAATGAACACAATGTGTATACACAATCCTCTACGTGGTTAATCCATACTTCCATACTGACATCAATCATAAGTCCGTCGCACTTTAGGCGCTTAACGTCACCCGTATTATATAGCTTTCAAGACGCTCGAAGACTCACAACCGCGGCATCTTTTGGAGGCTGTAAGACAAACAGAGAGACGTCAGGCCTTTACATGTGGAATGTGCGAGACTTTTGGTAAGGCTGCATTTGGTTATCATCCATTAATAGGCTATGTTAATCATAAATTAGACATCTTAGTAGTTGGACAAAGAATGTAGGCGCTACAATGCATTGAAATGGAAGGAAGAAACGGTTAGTGCATGTTGTTCTGGTGGTAAAATCTCACATCTAGTACTAGATGTGCCATAGGAATCCCTAGAAGCTCTACTTCTGTACGAATTTAATGAATCGCGGAATTTTTTAAGTGTAATTAGAAAATATAATACATTTAGACGTACAGCAAAATAAAAGAAACATATTCGTCACGTAACTATATACTGCCATTGTATACCCTTTTTATGCGTACGTCTCTACACCGCTATATATATATACAGACATTCATAAATACTACTGGTATACTTACGATGACTCATCACAACAAAACTACTGATATGCGATCGGACCTGCGGGTAGCAGCTCGTCTTTAAATAACTTCCATTTTAATAATAGTGACACACATATAAACTATTTTTATCAAACATTAAGATTTTTCAGACAGGGAATTGTAAGCATATTACGCTTGGATTAAAATATGAAAAAACAGAGTGGTATAACGAAAGGGCGCGTTATTCTTGGCTCCGCCTACCAGAAAAATGGCGACGGCACTCTCATTATGCAAGGAAGCAGTTACAAATGGAATTTATAATAGCTTTAACTTTTACACTGAACATGCTGCACAATTTTCCGATGTCCTAGCTCTTATTTACCGAACATAGGCGAAAGTTTAAGGCAGATTTGGAAGCTGGTCAGACAGCCTTGTTAAGGTGGCCGGTCGGAACATGTTCAGAGCTGTTTGGAGAGGGAGGGAGGGGGAGAGAAAGAGAGAGAGAGAGTCGTGGAAACTTCAGAGACACGTTGATTCAGGGTATACATAAAATGCTTGCAGATGATTATTGTTATTCTGATACCAAATACGAGGAACGATGTAGGAGTTGGACATAGAAATAAACTACGTTTGTCAACAGGATTCGAAACTGTGCGTGGAACGAAATCCCTTTAGTTGAACGTGCTTCGTTTGCATCACGCGTAATACGTAACACACCGACGTCAGTGGCGTCAAGAGAAGGTTACAACAAAGAGACTAAAAGTAGAATGTCTTTTCGACGATGATACGTACGCCCTCGCGCCGTTTGTTATTCAAAGGCTTGGCCTGGCGTAAGTTTTGTCCTCTTAAATCCCCTCCTCCCCCCCCCCCCCCCCCCCCCATTCCCCTTGACACGATCTACAGGTTCAAAGCGACAGCGCGTTGCCTGGGGCCTCAAAGCAAGCAGAACCCTCGTGCGATTGCCAGAAAGAAGTGTGTCCCCGATGGGCTTGCGTTATTGGTCCTCTGATCTTTCTTTTCTTGTTCTCTAGGAAGACTGCCTTGTGGCGCAAGTACCTAGTGAGTGTATTTCCAGTCAGTGGACCGCCTCAATGAGGCTGCGCCATCCTGAATGGAGCAACGGGAACGGCAGGTCGTTAATGGCGGCCGGCGCTGACGCGTGGGCGACGCGGCGCCGCGGTCTGGCGAGTTGAGTGGGCAGGTGGGAGCCTCCAGCCAACACGTGCGGACTTCTCTGGCCGCCAGGGGCCCGCACAGTGCCGCACCGGGCTGCGGACTGCACAGCCTCGTGCTGTCTATGCTAAAGTCAAGAATGACATCGTAATAACGTACTATACTACTGGCCATTAAAATTGCTACGCCAAGAAGAAATGCATATCATAAACGGGTATTCATTGGACAAATATATTATACAAGAACTGACATGTGATTACATTTTCACGCAATTTGGGTGCATAGATACTGAGAAATCAGTACCCAGAACAACCACCTCTGGCCGTAATAACGGCCTTAATACGCCTGGGCATTGAGTCAAACACAGCTTGGATGGCGTGTACGGGTACAGCTGCCCGTGCAGCTTCTACACGATACCACAGTTCATCAAGAGTAGTGACTAACGTATTGTGTCTAGCCAGTAGCTCGGCCACCATAGACCAGACGTTTTCAATTGGTGAGAGATCTGGAGAATGTGCTGGCCAGGGCAGCAGTCGAACATTTTCTGTATCCAGAAAAGCCCGGACAGGACCTGCAACATGCGGTCGTGCATTATCCTGCTGAAATGTAGGGTTTCGCAGGGATCGAATGACGGGTACAGACATGGGTCGTAACACATCTGAAATATAACGTCCACTGTTCAAAGTGGACGTCTGAAACCTTCCATTGTCTCCAGATCTCTTCTACACATACAACCTTCTTTCGTGATTCTTAAACCAAGTGGTAGCTATGATCAAGTTATGTTCTGTGCAAAATTCTACCAGGCGGCTTCCTCTTTCATTTCTTACCCCTATTCCGTATTCGCCTACTACGTTTTCTTCCCTTCCTTTTCCTACTATCGAATTCCAGTCACCCATGACTATTAAATTTTTGTCTCTCTTCACTATCTGAATAATTTCTTTCGTGTCATCATACATTTCTTCAATCTCTTCATCATCTGCGGAGATAGTTGGCATATAAACTTGTACTACTGTGGTCGGCGTGGGCTTCGTGCCTATCCTGACTACAATAATGCCTTCACTACGCTGTTCGTAGTAGTTTCCCAACGCTCCTATTTTTTAAATCATTATTAAACCTACTCCTGCGTTACCCCTATTTGACTTTGTATGTATATCCCTGTATTCACCTGACCACCATTTCTGTTCCTCCTGCCACCGAACTTCACTAATTCCTACTATATCTAACTTTAACCTATCCATTTCCCTTTTTAAATTTTCTAATCGACTTGCTGCATTAAGCGATCTGACATTCCACGTTCCGATCCGTAGAACGCCAGGTTCTGCCTAGGTAGGGGAATTCCTTGACTTGGTGTACTTTGTGATCCCCAATTTTAATACTAAGCTTCTCGCTACTATCGTTTCTGCTACTTCTCATTAATTTCGTATTTCTTCTATTTACTCTCACTCTACTTTCTGTACCCGCTCATTCCATTCAACGATCCTGTAATTTTTCTTCCCTTTCGCCAGCCAGCACTATGCAAAAAAGGGGAAGATGAAAGGTGAAAGAATACACAGAAAGGTTATACCAGGGGGAAATATAAGCTACGTTATAGAAGGGAAGAGGAAACAGATGATGATGAGCTTGGAGATAAATTATGAGAATAATTTGACACAACACTGAAAGACCTAAGTCTAAACGAGGCTTCTGGAGTAGACGACATTCCCTCATACATATTGACATCCTTGGGAGAGGCAGCAATGTCAAACAGCTTCACTTGGTGAGTAAGACCTATGAGATAGGCGTAATACCCTCAGACTTCTAGAAGCATTTAATAATTCCAAGCCCAAAGAAGACAGGTGCTGTAGCTGTGAATCCTACCAAACCATTACTTTTTTAAAGTCATGGTTGCAAAAATACAGAGGTGTAGAGTATTTACAACCTGTACAGAAACCAGAGTGCAGTTATAAGAGTCGAAAAATACGAAAGGGGAGCAGTGGTTGACGAGAGTGTGAGGCAGGTTTGTAGCCTATCTCTGATGCTATTCAATCTGTACATTGAGCAAGCTTTGAAGGAAACCTAGGACACAAGTAGATAGGAAATTAAAGTTCATGGAGAAGAAATAAAAACTATGGCGTTTGCTGATTAAATGGTAACTTTTTCAAGAGACGCCAGGGAACATGGAAGAGCAATAGACCAGTGGATAGTATTTTGAAAAAAGAGACTAGGATAAGAAACTCAAAGTAACACAGAAGTAATGGAACGTAGTAGAATTAGAGGTGGTACTGAAGAAAATATATTAGGAATGAGTCATTAAAAGTAGGTGATAAATTTTGCTATTTGTGCAACAAAGCAACTGATGGTGACCGAACTAGGGAGGACATAAAAATGCGGACTGACTGTAGCGAGAAAAGTTTCTGAAAAAGAACTATTAACATCAAATATAAATTTAAATGTTAGGTAGTCTTTTTTGAAGATATTTACCTCGAACGTAGACATGCACAGAAAACAAAGGTAATAAAATTCACATCTTTCAGTTTCAACTATTATTCTGACATATTCTCCCAACAGCTGCAAGGTCACAGTGAGAGACGCCGGCAGACTCCAAAGTAGGGATTAGACTAGCCTCTTATCATTTGGTGCAGAGGTCGGCCATGTGAGGATCTCTCAGTAGCAATGGAAGTTCTACATGTCTCATATTAAGGGGTCGAGGAGTTGTCACTATTCATATGTATCTCATGACTTAAATCAAGCTTTACAGACCGTCTAAAAATAATTCACAAGTATAGGAGTGTAGGAAGTTGAGCCTGCAACTACCACAGAAATGTAGTTGCACGAAACGCATACAGAGTGATAAACTCGATAGGGGTAATGCTTAAGAAGCATAATTCATCCACGAAGAAGATAAACCCCCCGCTGCTATTGATACTTTCCTTTCACGTGCTAGACATTTTTCAACTTTACTTTCATTATCAACAGTTCCAGTGGTAGAACTGAAATAGAATCATATTACCTTCTTCGGCCCGCACATTTTTCTGGGTGCAGATCTTTAAATCGTATTTAATCCTGTAGATATCCATACATACTTTTGTATATACATCCACACATACAGATAAAGTGAGACACCCAGTCAACATTTAGCGGTCTGAGCAGACGATCTGGAGGATAGTCACAAAACGAGGACCACGATCAGGAATGTGAAGCCATGGCTTCGCAATCACTAGTCTTTCTTTGGTGCTAACTTTCTCGCTGAATAGTTTACAGTTTCAACTATGACATTAAGACAGATAGCCTGGAGAATGTTTTTTACACTAGCCAACAAAATGAGCCTTAATCTGATTCCACAGCTACTCAGTGATATTCCGCACTGAATTGACATTTTTATGCTCCTGTATTAATGGTCCTTTCCCTCTCCCGCCAATTTCCTTTTCGTGTTGTTCTCGCTTCGTTTCTCTGTCTGACGATTCTGCCCTGTCAGCCACTCTTACCTCCTGCATATACTTCATCTTCGTCCTCTTCCTGCAAACAATAATCGCAGCTACCTTGTGCTTTCCTCTATTTACGCATTACGATGTTTTCATTACTGTGCACGTCAGATTTTTGCCATCTAATTTCGTACCGGACGTTTCCATTTTACGACCTGTCGCTTCTGATATTTTCCGGCAGATTTTATTGAAATTTAATTCTAAGAACCTTTTCCCTCCTTTTTTCATGGCCGCTACGTTATTCCCTATAGTCAGGCATCTGCGATGACTATTCACAACTTGGAAGTTAAAGCGTTTCATAAAAATGAGAAGGAAAGGCGACATTGGTGCTGAAAAGGATCACGAAATGCGAAGTCTTACAACCTTTGTCTCAAGTCGAACCTCAAAAGTACAAAACACTACACAGAAGCACTTGACTGGAGATACAAGAAATCTAACAAAGAAAGTTAGTAATTTAAATAATTGAACACTCCATCAAATTTGTTGCTGCTGCAGTGGTTTGTTATTTACACCATCACTGACATAGTTTTGGGTTTTGAAAAACGTCCATGGTGATGAATGAAACGAAGTTCATTTTTACTCAAAAATTTTTCAATGCTATACAAATGATCTAGGCCAGCATGATACCTTGTTTGCAGATGTCTGTAATCCGCTATAACCTGAGATTAAAGGTGGAGGGTATGTTATTGTCCGGTAATGAAACGATTCCTTTGTCTCGTCCTAGGAGAGGTAATGACGTCAAGCGATATCTCACTGGCTGTCGCAGCCGAAATCCTCGCGCGAGACAAATCAGGTGACGTATTTCTCCCAATTTTGAGTAGGAGAGGTTTATTGGCTAATCCAAACACGGCTTTGGAGGTGACACCGCGCAGTATGCTCAGTGGCTTCGTCGTGGCTTTCGGATGCTTGCAGATCCTGCATCTTACGTGGCTCAGCTGCACCAGCGTACACCATACAGATACGCAGATAGTCTACAGATACGCCAGCATCACACACTGTAAAGGACTCTTCGGTATACAGAGTCGTATCATAGTGTACTTCTTTTCTTACAGTTAAATGGTTGCGCGGTTGCAGCTAATACTGTCAAAATCTTATTTCCAACTCAATGTGAATCACGCCGACTGTAATGAATAGTTCTCTGAACCACAGACTCTAATCAGTTTCAAAGGCTACTGTTAGTTCTCGCCTTTGAAACAGCCCTTCCCCATCCCTATGACCAGCGGCTGCCTGTGCTCTGTGTTTTTGGCAGTCTGAAAAGTACTGCCTCACAGATAAACTTCGTTACTGGTCATGTTGTGTTTTGTTGTTCGGCGTGTATTGCCAGCGTTTTTCTTTTGCTACTTATTTCAGCGCCTGTGTCAAAGGGGAAAATTTTTGTGAAACGGGAATGCAAACATCACGTCACCATTATAAACAAGAAACAGACTAGGAAACCGTTCCACTGAAGTATTTTTAACTGATACAAATGGTTCAAATGGCTCTGAGCATAATGGGACTTAATATCTGAGGTCATCAGTCCCCTAGAACTTAGAACTACTTAAACCTAACTAACCTAAGGACATCACACACATCCATGCCCGAGGCAGGATTCGAACCTGCGACCGTAGCAGTCGCGCGGTTCCGGACTGAAGCGCCTAGAACCGCTCGGCCACCGCCGCCGGCAACTGACACAACTTTCGATTCTCAGTAATTCGTAGTTATTACTTGAAAAACCTAATTGTAGAGCCTGCATTGGCGGGTACTGTCTGAGACATGTGACTTCGTCCAGCTAAGTTCCAGTTCAAAGTGCTGTAATTGCCATTCCGCACTACAACCACAGAAAACAACATTGGAAAATGGCTGTGTGAGGGGCTGCGACGAATTGCTGTAAACATCATTAAATTGATTTACAATGAAAAGGAGAAACGAATGACAGTGTTGATAGATAAGGTGGCGGGATTAGTGAGAAAAACGTTAAAGTTCAGTAATTAAAGTTCAGTAAGTCTATGCAGGGATAATTACTATACGAGTGAATGCTGCTAAGTAATGCGGCATCCAGGTTTCTAAAAATTCTCATTGACGATCGTGATAAATATTTATTAGGCGGTAATTTCTGCGATAATATATATAGTATGAAGAATACCGACTCTGCACAGACCTCACGGGTTCTGTCTATGGAATTTGATTTTAAAATATAATAGAATAAACAAGTTGTTATGCGTTCAAACAAGACGACAGACTACATTAATTCGTTATTTAAAAATGTGCTGGGAGTATTGCTAGACAATAGTGCCAGTCTGTGTTTAACTGTTGAGTTTTTTCGAACCACGCGTACTATTCTGCTGTACAACACAACACAATGAAAACGCGCGTCGCGTCTGCCTTGCTATCGCGCGTTCTTTTCAGTAGAGAGCAGGTTAGCATGTAATTTTCCGGTAATTTTATACGAATGCTGCAATTATTCCTTACGTTATTTGCTGGTAATTTTATACGAATGGTGGAATAATTACTTAACCACGCCAACGGCGTGGTTTCTCTCTCGTCCACTATTTTATTTCTGAACACTCTAACTGTAGCTTAGATGACTATTTTACTGTCGTTGTCTGCCTGTACTGAGTCGAAATTAGACTGGCAAAAATTGAGAGCTTAATTGCGTCTTTTTTTATCGCTACAGTACATCTTCCTTTAAGACTTGAACACAAAAGATTTGGAATATGTGTATATGGCTGATCGATGAGAAACACACTGACGCTGTTTTGAAATTTCTCGACAGATAGAACCTTTTCCTGGACTGGGATTCGATCCCAGAACCTTTGTGAACAGTGCTCTTACCGTTTGAGCTATCGAAATTTGCTCTCACAGCTTCAGTTTCACGAGTATCTCCCTCCTGCCATTTCTTCGCAATATCCGATCTTCCAGGAGCGCCAGTTTAGCAAGCTTCGTAGGAGGGCTTGTCTCACGTTTGAAAGGTAGAAGAAAGGTACGGGGTGAAGCGAAGCTGCGACGACGTGTTGTTAATGGTGCCCAAGTAGCTCGGACGGAGTTCTCGCCTTAGAAAAGAAGTGCTAATCTGCCAGAGGAGACGCGTTTGCTTTAGACAAAGAAGGGAAGCCCAGTATGCTTGGTGAAGAGAAAAAATACACTACTGGCCATTACAGTCACTACACCAAGAAGAAATGCAGATGATAAACAGGTATTCAATGGACAAATATATTACTTTAGAAATGACATTTGATTACATTTCACGCAATTTGGATGCTTAGATCCTGAGAAATCAGTACCGAGAACAACCACCTCTGGCCGTAATAACGGTCTTGATACGGCTGGACATTTCAATTGGTGAGAGATATGGGTGCTGGCCAGGGCAGCAATCGAACATTTTATGTATCCAGAAAAGCCCGTACAGGACCTGCAACATGCGGTCGTGCATTATCCTGCTGAAATGTAGGGTTTCGCAGGCATCGAATGAAGGATAGAGCCACGGATCGTAACACATCTGAATGTAACGTCCACTGTTCAAAGTCCCTTCAATGCGAACAAGAGGTGACCGAGACGTGTAACCCATGGCACCCCATACCATCACGCCAGGTGATATGCCAGTATGGCGATGACGAATACACGCTTCCAATGTGCGTTCACCGCGATGTCGCCCAACACGGATGCTGTAAACAGAATGTGGATTCATCCGCAGGCCGGTGTGGCCGTGCGGTTCTAAGCGGTTCAGTCTGGAACCGCGTGACCGCTACGGTCGCAGGTTCGAATCATGCCTCGGGCATGGATGTGTGTCATGTCCTTAGGTAAGTTCGGTTGAAGTAATTCTAAGTCTAGGGGACTGGTGACCATAGATGCTAAGTCACATAGTGCTCAGAGCCATATGAGCCATTTTTTAGATTCATCCGAAAAAATCACGTTTTGCTATTCGTGCACCAAGGGTCGTCGTTGAGTACACCATCGCAGGCGCTCCTGTTCGTGATGCAGCGTCAAGGGTAACCGCAGCCATGGTCTCCGAGCTGATAGTCCATACTGCTGCAAAAGTCGTCGAACTGTTCGTGCAGATGGTTGTTGTCTTGCAAACGTCCCCATCTGTTGACTTAGGGATCGAGACGTGGCTGCACGATCCGTTACAGCCATGCGGATAAGATGCCTGTCATCTCGACTGTTTGTGATACGAGGCCGTTGGGATCCAGCCCGGCGTTTCGTATTACCCTCCTGAAACCATCGATTCCATATTGTGCTAACAGTCTTTGGATATCGACCAACGCGAGCAGCAATGTCGCGATACGATAAACCGCAATCGCGATAGGCTATAATCCGACCATTATCGAAGTCGGAAACATGATGGTGCGCGTTTCTCCTCCTTACAGGAGGCATCACAACAACGTTTCACCAGGCAACGCCGATTAACTGTGTGTGAGAAATCAGTTGGAAACTTCCCTCATGTTAGCACGTTGTAGGTGTCTCAACCGGCCTAACCTTGTGTGAATGTTAAGAAAAGCTAATCATTTGCATATCACAGCATCTTCTTCCTGTCAGTTAAATTTCACGTCTGTAGCACGTCATATTCGTGGTGTAGCAATTTTAACGGGCAGTAGTGTATTCAATTGTGAAGCGAAGGCTGAATGACTTAGGAGAGCTTCTTTTGTTAAAAAGAGGGATCTTCCTTGCTTTAGAAGGGGAGCTTTATGCGGAGTTCTGTTTGTTTCGGAAGATGTATCATGTTTGTGTTTTGATTTCAGAGTACAAGAATCTTTCTGTATAGTATTGTTGATGGGATTTTGATTCCTACAAACCCATTCGGACCGCCATCAGGAAAGTCAGCGTGTTGGCAATGCAGCAACGCGAGGATTAGTGCATTCGATTATACGAAACCGAACACGCTGCGTGGACGCGGGTTTCCGCCAGTGGTGAGCGAGTCCTTAAGCAGCCACTCCCATTCGGCCGACCACTGATTAGACGGCCAGGAACACGGGCAGCGGTGAGCGCGCGTACAGATACACCTGCCAGATATGCTAAAGAGCGGCTTTCACATTCCGTGCCGATGCCGTCAGCTGCGTTTCTGGCGACGGGCTAACAGGTCCGCGACGCACGTGTTCGTCAACGCGTCGCCAATCAAGTCCCCCAGTCATCCGCCGGATTTAATTGCTGTAAGGGAAAACATTATCGTACCTGAGATTTAGAGGCTATGTGTGATGCTTTGCACGCTAAAGCAGGGAGAACCAGTGGTCACAGGCTTTGGCATACGCAAAGATGTCCGCGATACCCGTCAGCTTCAGTGTTTCTTACGTAAGCCCCTTTCGGAACCTGCTTTATATGCAGTCGAGCATCTATTATTTATGAACACTACAGATATGTGTAGCATACATCACCATGAAAAATAAGAGAAATTGGTGTGATAACAACATCAATGTAAATAAAGAACTTCGCAACAGTTTTTCTTTCCACATAATTTGATTTATTTACGTTTGTGGCAAAACTGTAACTGCTCTCTACAAAGTTAATTAACTGCTTATTGTGAAACAACATTTTTCCAATACACACTACGATTAATCCTTCTATGCCAGCCCTTGGGAGAGCCAGGTCTAACAAAACTCTACCATCTAGTGAGCAAGATGTATGAGAATGGCGAAATACCCTCAGACTTCAAGAAGAATATAATAATTCCAATCACAAAGAAGGCAGGTGTTGACAGATTTGAAAATTACCGAACTATCAGCTTAATAAGCCACGGCTGCAAAATACTAACACGAATTCTTTGCAGAAGAGTGGAAAAACTGGTAGAAGCCGACCTCGGGGAAGATCAGTTTGGTTTCCGTAGAAATGTTGGAACACGTGAGGCAATACAGACCCTACGAATTACCTTAGAAGATAGATTAAGGGCAGGCAAACCTACGCATAACGTAAGCCATAGGGTCCATCGGACCTAGGTCATACAAAGGTGTGGTATAACAAAGAAAATCTACATGGTCTTTAAGACTAATGACACACATTTCTATTAGTAACTTTAATGTGTAACTGAATACTGGAAGGGCATACCTGATGGGCGGGGGATCAATTTTTAATTCTTTCATACAGAAAAACTCTTTCTGGGTCCATTGGATTCAGGGTTTGCACACTAGGATTAAAAAGAAACTAATGACACGATCTGATCAAAGTCCGCCCTCGGTAGCTGAGTGGTCAGCGCGATAGAATGTCAATCCTAAGGGCCCGGGTTCAATTCCCGGCTGGGTCGGAGATTTTCTCCACTCAGGGGCTGGGTGTTGTGTTGTCCTACTCATCATCATTTCTTCCCCATCGACGCGCAAGTAGCCGAAGTGGCGTAAAATCGAAAGACTTGCACCCGGCGAACGGACTACCCGACGGGAGACCCTAGTCACACGACTCTGATCAACGGAATCCCAACAAGCCTATATAATGCGAAATTGGCCAGTAGATGTCAAGAGAGGCTGACCGGGCAGTATAAAAATAGGCGGGGAGTACTGTGTTGTCAGTAGAGGGGCAGTAACAGCAGAGTGGTTCTGCCAGGAATGATCAGTGCCTTCCAACGTGGACTAGTCACTGGATATCACGTGAGTAAAAAATCCGTTAGGGAACGTTTTAACCCTTCTAAATCTGGCCATGTCAACTGTTGATGATGTGGCTATGAAGTGGAACCTCAGAGAAACAACCACAGCTACACAAAGACCAGGTAGAACTCATGTACTGACGAACAGGGATCGCCGACAATTGAAAAGGGTGGTTGTACAAATTTTGTGGTATCAGCTGAAGGAATTACTCGTGAGTTCCAAAGCGGTACCAGCAAGTCGGATAGAGCAGTGACTGAGCGTAGTGAGTTAAAAAGAGTAAGGTTCAGTGGTCGAGCACCTCCTCACAAACACACTTCTCTGTTATCAGTGCTAAGCGACGTTTGACGTTGTAAAGAGCAACACCATTCGATAGTGGATGACTGGAAACGAGTGACTTTGTGTAATAAATCATGCTAAATGCTGTGGCCATCCGATGGAAGGGCTGGGTTTGCCGAATGCTGGGAGAACGTTACCTGCCATCATGTGTAGTGCCAAAAGTGAAGTTCGAAGGAGGTGATGTTACGGTAAGGGGGCGCTGTTCCAGGTTAGGGTGTGGTCAAATGGACGTTCAAATGTTTCAAATGGCTCTGAGCACTATGGGACTTAACATCTGAGGTCATCAGTCCCCTAGAACTTAGAACTACTTAAACCTAACTAACCTAAGGACATCACACACGTCCATGCCCGAGGCAAGATTCGAACCAGCGACCGTAGTGGTCGCGCGGTTCCAGACTGACGCGCCTAGAACCGCTCGGTTAATCCGGCAAGCCAAATGCAGAAGGATAAGAACATTTTTTACAGCACTGTGTACTGTGTACAGTAGAGGAACATATCGGAGACTGATTGTGTCAGTATAACAGAGTACCCTGATATAAAGCATTATCTATGAGGCAATGGTGTGTGGAGAATAAAATTACTGAAACAGACTGGCCTACCTCAAGCCCAGGACTGATCCCAACGGAATCCTTCGGGATGAACTGGAGGATCGAATTAGTTCCAGGCCTAGTGTCCAGCATCACTACCTTACCCGATTTCAGCTCTTGAGGAAGAGCAGGATGCCATTCATTCACTTGAGACATCTCGTCGAAAGCGTTCCCAGTAGAGCCAAAGCCTACAGAAAAACGAAGGGTGGGTGCATCGCATATTAATGTCCACTGATAGATGTCAACTTGCTTTTGATAGCCTGCTAGTCTGCCCATTATAGTAATAACAATCTAAGGTTTACGTTCGTGTGTGTTAGCTCTTAGTCAGGGATCGCCGAGAAAAATGCACTACTGACAAGAGCAAATGGACCACTGACAACCAGAGTTTTACTAATGCGCTTAGCGCATTTCATTGTCAGTGTAGCATTAAACTTGTGTCAAATATCTCATGGTGGCAACACTGTCACCCAAGAGGCGTTGTTTGTATGAAGGCAGTAGCTGGCTGAGCTGCACCATACATTTCACATCAATGACGAGGACTGATAGTTATGAATTACTTTTACAACCGAAGACTTGAGCAAACTTCCAACAGATGACTGTACACCAGTTCGCGAGTTTCACGCATACAACAGTAAATTTATCAACCCATCTCAATTGGCGTCCCATTTTATCCCCAGGCTCTTTTAATTATATCCTATTCAATAGTTCTTCCCAGCTGTTTTCACATATAGGTGGCTCCGGTGGTCTAGTGGGAGAACACTAAACTTCGGCCCTTTATGTTCCAGGTTCAAAGCTAGATAGGGCCGAGGATTTTTCTTGGTACCAGTCATTCCTGCACGGCTCCAGGTCCAGCCATGACATCATGCCATGTGCGTTGGATGGTATGTGGCTGCTTTTATACACGCGAACAGCAAGGTGACGTAATATTCTGGATCAGAAACAAAGTGCAAAAGTTTGGTTTTTCTGTGTATAAAAGCAGCCACATACCATCCAACGAACATTACATAATATTCGCTAAGTAAAAAGGTCGCAACAGAAAAAAAGAGCACAGAAAATATTTCGCAAACAGTGCCAATAATTGCTTAAAACATGCTGTAACATACAATAAATATGATTAAAAAAAACCCACTGATGATGGTGATATTTGTCACCGAAACTACACTCCTGGAAATTGAAATAAGAACACCGTGAATTCATTGTCCCAGGAAGGGGAAACTTTATTGACACATTCCTGGGGTCAGATACATCACATGATCACACTGACAGAACCACAGGCACATAGACACAGGCAACAGAGCATGCACAATGTTGGCACTAGTACAGTGTATATCCACCTTTCGCAGCAATGCAGGCTGCTATTCTCCCATGGAGACGATAGTAGAGATGCTGGACGTAGTCCTGTGGAACGGCTTGCCATGCCATTTCCACCTGGCGCCTCAGTTGGACCAGCGTTCGTGCTGGACGTGCAGACCGCGTGAGACGACGCTTCATCCAGTCCCAAACATGCTCAATGGGGGACAGATCCGGAGATCTTGCTGGCCAGGGTAGTTGACTTACACCTTCTAGAGCATGTTGGGTGGCACCGGATACATGCGGACGTGTATTGTCCTGTTGGAACAGCAAGTTCCCTTGCCGGTCTAGGAATGGTAGAACGATGGGTTCGATGACGGTTTGGATGTACCGTGCACTATTCAGTGTCCCCTCGACGATCACCAGAGGTGTACGGCCAGTGTAGGAGATCGCTCCCCACACCATGATGCCGGGTGTTGGCCCTGTGTGCCTCGGTCGTATGCAGTCCTGATTGTGGCGCTCACCTGCACGGCGCCAAACACGCATACGACCATCATTGACACCAAGGCAGAAGCAACTCTCATCGCTGAAGACGACACGTCCCCATTCGTCCCTCCATTCACGCCTGTCGCGACACCTCTGGAGGCGGGCTGCACGATGTTGGAGCGTGAGCGGAAGACGGCCTAACGGTGTGCGGGACCGTAGCCGAGCTTCATGGAGACGGTTGCGAATGGTCCTCGCCGATACCCCAGGAGCAACAATGTCCCTAATTTGCTGGGAAGTGGCGGTGCGGTCCCCTACGGCACTGCGTAGGATCCTACGGTCTTGGCGTGCATCCGTGCGTCGCTGCTGTTCGGTCCCAGGTCGACGGGCACGTGCACCTTCCGCCCACCACTGGCGACAACATCGATGTACTGTGGAGACCTCACGCCCCACGTGTTGAGCAATTCGGCGGTACGTCCACCCGGCCTCCCGCATGCCCACTATACGCCCTCGCTCAAAGTCCGTCAACTGCACATACGGTTCACGTCCACGCTGTCGCGGCATGCTACCAGTGTTAAAGACTGCGATGGAGCTCCGTATGCCACGGCAAACTGGCTGTCACTGACGGCGGCGGTGCACAAATGCTGCGCAGCTAGCGCCATTCGACGGCCAACACCGCGGTTCCTGGTGTGTCCGCTGTGCCGTGCGTGTGATCATTGCTTGTACAGCCCTCTCGCAGTGTCCGGAGCAAGTATGGTGGGTCTGACACACCGGTGTCAATGTGTTCTTTTTTCCATTTCCAGGAGTGTAGTTTGGGATAGTAAAGAAATAAACGAATAACAAGTTGTTTTGCATCAAGGCGGACGCAGTTTCTGATACTACTGTTTTTCTATGCAAACACGGACCAAATGGAAGAGTTCCAAGATAATATTATTGTCTATTAATACCGAGGATGTTTCCCGCAGGTAAAACCTAGCCGGCACGAAGCGCCCACCATCTCTCTCCCTCCCAGCGCGGTGGCGAACAGAAAGGCTGCACTTAACCAGCATTCAGGCTGATGTGTTTGCGTCAGAGACTTTACCTAAACCCTTTATTTTCGCATGTAACAATTAATTCTCTTAAACATTACTGAGGATTTTGAGTCTGGCTGTATGCATTCACAGAGACGTTAACCTACTGAAGGTACAAATATAAAAACCTACTCGCTATTTTGTGAATTATGAATAAGGAAAAGCATATTTCATGAATGCAATTTTTTAAATTATGATTCCTGTTCTATTGTAGTAGTGACCGGTTCATTTTAAGACCATTGGGGAAGATTGTTTAATATTCACAGGTGCTTATACAGTTTTAATTCAGAAACCTCACACCAAAGATGATATTGCATTGCTAGATATCTTTAATATAGAGACAAATTTCGTAGTAATTATTGGCTTTCACCCTTTATCTGCTAAACCGAAACTGCAGTCTCTGCGGTAAAACGAAAGGTGTTGTTAAGGAATTAGAGTACAATCGATCGACAGTCGTCAGTTTGTAAGAGGAGTTCACTCGAAAGCTGCGTGTCTCCATCTATCAGTCACATCGCTAATTATATTTCAGTTATGTTTGTTAACAGATTTGCCACTGACAGGACAGCTTCACAGTGTTTGCCAAAGACAGGGCAGGTCTTAACTTTTTGTCGCTACGTCAATATTTAGAAGGAACCAACAGACAATGAAATTACACGCGTAACAGTAGATCACTCATCGTTTATGGTACGGTTTCAGATCTTCTGTCTTCCATTGCGTACTACTTAGCTTTCACTTTGAAATTGTCCTAGCTATAGGAATCAGACTCGTAGGTGGGCGTGGCGTAAAAGAAATTTTTTGTGGTGTCCTCCATCTATTCCTATCTCCTGACATGTCTTCACTTGTATGTGATTACCACAGCCAATTATCTCTACAATCTTTATTGCATATTGGAGTCCGTTACGTCTTCTTCTTTCCTCTTTACTGTCCCTTCCAGCTCCAAATGTCTCTAGATGCCGCAGAAGATGGACCACTAATATGTCCTTTCTTCTGCTAAGGGTCTTCCATGGATTTATTTCCTCACCTGTTCTTCTGATTGTTCAGAACTTTGTACTTTGTACTGTCAACATAGTTTTAAGACTCTTTGATAGCAACATAATTCAAATGTTTCCCGTTTCTTCTTTTTAAAACATCATACGACTCACGCTTCATTGGGATACGATGTTGTGCTACACACACACACACACACACACACACACACACACACACACACAAATTCATTAACTTCTTCCTTTTTTTCGACAACGTAGCTAATGTCAGACAGCTCTCAGAAAAAAGCTTTCTTCGCTTGGGCTAATTTACTGCTGATATCTTCCCTGCCTCGGCCTTACTTTGCAATCTGTCTTTCCAGATACGATAACTGCTTTACTGCTGCTGCTACTACTACTACAATCATGAGAAGAAACGAGAAACTTGACCCCAGAATTAGGGTTTACGAAGCAGATGAAGTTAAGTAATTCTGCTACCTAAGAAGCAAAATTCCACGATGGACGAAGCAAGGAGGACATAAAAAAAATAGTATATCACTGACAAATAGGACATTCCTATCCAATTGAGGTCTGATACTGTAAAACATAGGTATTAATGTGAGGAAGAATTTTTTAAGATTGTACGTTTTGAGCACAGGGCCGCATCGTAGTGAAACATGCACGGTGGGAAAACCGGAATAGAAGAGAATCGAAGCATTAAAGTTGTGGTACTACAGACGAATGTTGAAAATTAAGTGGACTGATAGGGTAAGTAATGAGGAGGTTCCCTGTAGATTGGCTAGGAAAGGAATGTACGGGAAACAATGACATGGACATGAAGAAAGATGACAGTTCATCTGTTCAGACATCACGAAATACTAGAGGGAGCTGCAGAGGAAAAAACTGTAGAGGAAAGCATAGGTTGCAATTGTTACTCTGAGACGAAGAAGTTGGCACAGGAGAGGAATTCGTGGCAGGTAACATCAAACCGGTCAGAAGACTGATGGCTGAAAGAAACACAACTTCCACCATAACCATTTTTTATGGGGAGATTATTCGTGTGTGTGTGTGTGTGTGTGTGTGTGTGTGTGTATGTGTGTGTGTGTGTGTGCGAGAGAGAGAGAGAGAGAGAGAGAGAGAGAGAGAAGGCATAACAAAGGAATTACCGAACTTGAAGCTGTTACGGTCAGGGAATTTTTTAATAAGTGTGTTACAAGTATGATCCATGCCTCTCACAAGAGTAAACGAATTTATGCAAAATAAGTCTGCAGCTTCCGAAACACTGATGGTAGACTAGTGGAATATTTTGCATTTTGCCTCTGAGTTGCTAGAGGAAGCATAAAACAGATTACTTAAAGAAAATATTAATAACGATATAGTTATCTACATATTGCCTTCTTTAGCTTGCTGTCGCACAGTCAGTTAAGTGGTGTGCAACATTTTAGCCGCAAAAACTTCTTGCGCCCTGCCTTTTGGAGCGTACGAGCTACCGCCAAAAAGAACAGCAAGCCTCTGTAAGATTGATGTAACGGAGGGTTTTGCGTAACACTCTTTTTTTTGTAATCGTCTGTATAATGAGATAACTGTTTTCCCTGAAAATTCAGATCTAGAGCGATATCACCCACGTCTTTACTCGGGCAAGAAATTGCATTGTTTCGACCTTTAGATTTTATTTTAAAGTCTTGTCCGGCATGTTATAAGCAAGATTACCGAGAAACGATCAGATTGAAAGCAAACAAGATCCAAATCACGCTTCTATTCAGGCATTATTCCTAAGTGTCCCCTGCGGCAGAATTCTTTCCTATTTTTTATTTTGTTTTACTTTCCTGTCTTTTCCTTTTTTATTTAGCGAAAAAATGAATTTGCTACTCAATTAAGGTCGAAATTAGCCGAAACGAGATGAACGCTCTCTGCCGGCCGGCAGTTAGGCATCTCGGCTCTCAAACCATTACGTGTCGGCTGGAACGAGATTTTACAGGCAGCGTGCAGATCTTCGTAATAAGCAGTTAATGTTCCATCATCCGCCGCGGTGAAGTAAATCACTAAGCGTTAAAATATTTCCAGCGTGGATAACGCTGCCTGAAAGTCAGTTCACTAGAGCCAAGCTCTACGATCCTAGCTGTTCTGTTCCTACAGAACTCCATGAAACACGACCCCGATATACATCAAGCTTTGTAGAGATGTTCATCGTGTAATGGGCACTAAACAATTAAACCAACATTCCATTCAGAATCTATCGTCAACAGCAATATGAGGCATGATTTCCGTAGGCAAGGATACACTGTTGCGTTCATTGTCGCTTTAAACTAAACAGCTTCAGAATGTCATCTCGAAGTCTTGCCATGCTCTAAAATATTGTCGCACAGCAAAGTTTTTCGAATTGTCTGGAACGACGTCCAAGCTTAGTACCGTGAGCCAGCACACAATGGTTGCGAAACGAGCATAAAAACTCAGACGCACTGGAACACAAACAAGCAAGGAGCACATTGTCAGAGACTGTGCGACAGAGAGCATGATTCATCACGATGACATCACCGCAATGGAGGCATGGTGATTTTCTGTGTACAGAGCAACATGGAGTAACTACATGTAATGATTATGCTAGAACACTTCTCAGGCTGGAAACCTTGCATAAAAGAACGATCTGAAGCTTTGGTATTAAACATTAGTCATGTAGAGAATGCTCACAGGCTCGAAAATCTGGAGAACATTTGCTCGCCTATAAGGGGGAATCATGTCACACTCCTCTTTCTTCCCCTCAGGGATCAACAGCGACTGACAGAAGACGAAGGCGGGGCAGTGCATGTGATGTTTACTGGCTATATTCAGGGACCATCCCTTGGGCACTGTTTGAACATTCACCATCTTGCAGTCACGAAAACCGTCAACAGGAGTATACAGATTTTGTGAGTTAAGCCTAAGCATAACTACACTCAATGCTAGTGGTGAACCTTCGGGTGGACGCACACAGTCACGTTAGGCTCTGAGGACATACCAGCCACTGATCGGCCTTGCACGAGCCACGTAACTGACCATGGACAACCCCAGGGGCTATGACTGTAGATTCCACGTTGCACACTGATGCACCACTCAGTGTGTTCCTGCAACCCGGATGCAGCAAGGCTTCCAGGCTGTGCTGCTCTCTACTGTCCTGAGCCCACGTAGATCCAGTGAACCCCTACACTATGCTGTGTCAGTTCATGAACGTTGATGTGTGGAGGCTCGCATAAAATTGGACGTGTTCCGTCGCATTCCAGAGTTGTTCTTTGGGAGACCAATTTGGATCTGAGCAGGCTTCTCGACGGCCTTTGCATCCCTCAATGCGTCTGTGTTGCCAACTGTTGGGTACTGCAGTACCCTCCTAGAATATGCTATCTGGTATCTCGGCCTATAAACTTATGACAACAAGGTTCATCATTGTTAGCACATATCGGTAAGCAATCAGCTTCCCTTTCCTGTTCTCATGTCCAGCAGCACCCCACGCAATGATTCCAGTAGCTGGAGTGGTGTGGGTCTCCATAATCGCTGCTTCCTGTGACATTTCGCGAGGTCGCATAAGCATCGATATGACGGCTACAAACAAAAGTGAGACTCATTGAAAAACGCCACAGAACGTCCCAATTGACACCTTCACTATACTAGCCTGTGATATGTGTGGTACGGTATAAGCAGTAGAAGATACATGGTAAATAGAAATCCCAGCCTAGCTTCCAGTGATATGTTGTCGACATTTCGTGGTGACCATCTGCAAGTAACTTCTGCCTGGGTTTGAGCTGTTGTGATCCGTGTGTTCGTCAGAGCTAATCCAAGAATCATACTATCTTCCAGTGTGCAGCCTTTCAAAAGGATCAGTGTCAACCCTTGTTAGCGTACTGTTGTCCCGAGACCATCTTGCCACCTCTTACATTCATTTCACTACACACCTCTGGAATGCGATCTGTCAGCATGATCATCCCATGTCCCTCATGCCAATGATTAGACCGATCTCAGTGTCCGAAAGATGGTGCACGTCCGCTGGTCATGCTCTGTCGATTGCCTCTACCTGGAAAGTTCCACTTCAACACATTTAGTAGTTCGCCATTCTCCATCTGCTGGAATTAACTATTACTGCACCGAAGATCGTGAAAATGAAATCGTCTACTGATCAAATCTGACACGAATTCCACTGGCATCCAGTATGAGGTGTTGATAGTGTAATTCCAATTTCCGTCACTTTTTTCGCGTCCGTGTCTCACTCAGTAAGATATGAAACACTTAGTTATCCGTCAGTCTGTCTGTCTGTTTGTCTGTCTGTCTGTCTTTCTTTCTGTCTAACCGCTATAAACGCCTTTTCTCAAGAGCGCATAGACGGATCAAGCTGAAGTTCACGGTATTAAAACCTTTAAGTTTCCAAGTCAATGCAAGAAACAATACGACCATTTATTCAATATGTTTTGATACCTGCAAACTCAGTCATCAAAACCTACAGGTTACTTACCGCTGACCCAGAATCCTGAACTATGTCAAGAAGCAAGATTTAACACTACAAGTCAAGGAAAACCTCCCAGAATTTTAAATTGATAATTATATTAACCGTAAAAGATTTTCGCCATGTTTGCCGACTTCAGTCCCTTTTTCTCAGGAACGGGTAGACGTGCCAAGTCGAAATTTACGTCACGTACTAAAGCCTACGGTCCCTTGGCGGTGTTTTAATTTTAAACTTCTACGTCAATATAGTCAAAAGATACGACCACTTATGTCACATATTATATATCTTGCCAGTATCTGTATCAACAACAGGCAAAAATCATCGGAATTCTCGATTCTCGGGATGGATGAACTGTCTGTATACATAATGAAGTTCGTACGTGATCCTCGCTGCGGTAGTCCAACTTGCATCTATCTGCTTTTTCGCTATAACTACGTCTATACTCAGTAAGATGGCATGCATGTCGGATGCATCCGGGTATGCCTATAATATCACTACCATTTCACTTTTTTCTGACCCATTCGTGAATGTTAAGCAGGATGAACGACCTTCAGTTAGCATTTGTTTAATCTGTAATTTCTCTATTTTCCAAATGATACGTGGAAGCAAGCTATATGTTGCCTGAAACCTCTTGGATCAGGCGCTCTAGGAAATTCAATAGTAGTCCTCCCCTTTACGCGCGGCTGATCTCTTTAAGCGGCAGCTATTGAGTTTGCCGGGCATCTTCGTAACTGGCGCTTACCCAACTAATCCCTCGAAACGGGCGGTTGCTCCATATACTTTCTGTTACTGAGATTTTCTGCCGACGTAAATTTACATCCGCAATATGTTCAATATACTGGTGCCAATACATTACATATATTTCGCCCACGGGCCCCATCAGGACCGACCGACCGCCGTGTCATCCTTTGCCAATGGCATCACTGGATGCTGTGTGGAAGGGCGTGCGGTCAGCATTCTGCTCTTCCGACCGTTGTCAGTTGTCGAGGCGTTGGGCCGCTACTTATTGGTCAGGTAGCTCCACAATTGCCATGACGAGGATGAGTGCATCCTGTTCCGTTCCTTCTACCAAAGAATAATCCCTGGCAGTAACGGGAATCGAGCCCTGGTCCTTACCATGGCAGTCATCCCACTGACCGCTCAGCTTGGAGGCGGACTGTGGCAGTACATTTCATGGCAAGATTTGTGACAATATATCCATCTAAAACCATACAGGACCTCTATCATTCCAACGAATCGCTGCAGTCCGTGGAAAGTTCTGAAAGAATAATAACTGATGCTATCTCGACAGCCTGTCATAAATGTTGTAAGTCCAGTGCTACGTTCACTGGCAGACATTTTCAGCTGTCCCCATCGAGGTATATCAACAACACCCGTCGGCAGCTGAGGGTTTCAACTAATTACCATTTATTCCAGAGAAGCTGCACGGTCAACAACGGTATCAGTTCTTTCGAGAACAGTTACTATCTTCATACATATATATAAAGGCTCTCCAGCCATTGAACTTTGTCTGCGCGAATGCACACAGGTTGCCCGAACTCTTACGGGAATCGTCACCTTGGTGTGCGCGGGTAATGAGTGGATGGGCAAATATCTATTAGGTACATTACGTATGTAGATTGTGGACAATTGGGAATGTGGGTCTCATGGGAAGCGTGCAAGGGACAAGTCCCTGCAGTCGCGCAAGTCATCTGTGTCCTCGGTGACTCAGGTGGATAGAGCGTCTGCCATGTAAGCAGGAGATCGCGGGTTCGAGTCCCGGTCAGGACACACATTTTCAGCTGTCCCCATCGAGGTATATCAACTACACCTGTCGGCAGCTGAGGCTTTCAATTAATTATCGCCTTCAACAGTTTCTAAAATAATCTCAGGAAGGCGTAGGTCACTTGAAAGAAGCGTAAAAGGGAAGGGAGGAAGGGAGAGGATGGTTTGCATAAAGCCACCACTATAGTGCGCGCCAGTAAAATGTTGCTTGTGCTGTATTATCGTAGGCTAGCCTCGTCCACACTTTCTCTAGAAGATATTAACTGCTTTCAAAGTACTACAGTAAATAAAATGCCTATAAAACGTCTCACTGTTCGACGTACTTACGATGAGACACAGTCGCAACTTCTGAAATCCGTCGTCCTTCGCCACTGACCTGTGGTACATGTACGGCAGTATTGGTTCCACGAATAACTCACGAAAACCCGCCGATTTGACCTCACACACAAACGGAGAGCTACAGCCAACGGGAAGGGACTGCATGTCAGCGGAAAACGACGAACCTCAGACCGGTGGGCCAGATCCATCAAAGGTATCCGCGGAAATGGCCCGCGGTTCTAGCCCGTCGCAGAAATCCCCTTGTGTATTGCCAGCTACTGAGAGAAGAAAGGGGCTTTGGACTATCGTACAGTATCTCCACCAGCAGTGTCTGAAGGTGTGCCATTGAGAGAGAAGTCAAACTGAGAAAAGACCACGAGGGAATAGGATTAGGAATTCACACGACCGTCTCGCTGTTTGATGCGACCGCGGCCAAATGTTTGTTCGCGCCGACGGCAGACATTGCGAGCATCCGGCGGCGTCCCCCCACAGCGGGCGTCCGTGAGACGGGCGGCCATCTTGGACCGGGCTGTCGGTGTCCTCTGTCGGACATTACTTAGCGGCGAGTCGGGGCAGGGCAGGTTTTTGTTGCGGCGAATGCGCCCGGGGGCGGCGAGCCTGGAGGCGGCGGCGGCGGCTGCGCCAAGACAAAGGCGCGCGAGCTGCAGCGACGCCGAATTAAGACGAGGGCCGTTCCATTAAAGGGCGCTGCAGGCCGCGTTAGTTCAACTTGGCACCAGGCGTGACTGCCATGTAAATGGCGCGCCGGCGTCTCGGAGGACAATGCGGGGACCTACCTCCCGCCTCCTACCTGCCGCCCACAATGGCCGCCGGCGCGGTCTTCCTGCGCCCCCTAATGGACGGCCGCCGCAGGGAAACCCCCGGACAGCCAGAATTATTACTGGCACCTCGCCTCGCACCACTCTGCTCGCCATGTTTCCTGACTAAACCTAACGTTGCCGCGGGTCCGAAGGAGTGAACGCGACATTGTAACATGTACGAAAATGTAGTATTTACCCACAGTTTCGTATTCTAGTTACATCTACGTGCTTCCTTTCTCTGACAAACTTTCTATGTACACCTGATGCATTTAGCAGCACAGTGTGCTTTCGAATTTTGTCAGAAATGGGAGAAGCCAGCCAGGTGAATAATTCACTGTGCTTAGTGAGCATACTCAGTACTCTTTCGCTGGAAACATCAAAGAGTGCTATCTCGCTGGCTGCGATTAACAAAACTTGAGCCCATTTGCGAAGCTATGACAGGTGCTCAATAAGTCATGTAACACTTTTTATAAATGTAGGTTGGTTTTATTCAGGACTCCAGATATTATTCCCTCTCTTTTGGCTAAAAAACCACTTTTTTTTTACATAATCTCGGTTCAATGTGACGGCCTTGTGGCACCTTGTATTGTATGTTAACCGGGGACCTAGAAACTACCGAGAGGCTCCGTCCCTGCCGCAGCCGCAGTGGTTCACTACCGCAGTCCACTTCACCCCTCCGCCACCCCACACTGAACCCAGGGTTATTTTGCGGTTCGGCCGCCGGTGGACCCCCCCCCCAGGCAACGTCTCACACCAGACGAGTGTAACCCCTATGTATGCGTGGTAGAGTAACGGTGGTGTACACGTACTTGGAGAACTTGTTTGCGCAGCAATCGCCGACATAGTGTAACTGAGGCGGAATATGGGGAACCAGCCCGCATTCGCCGAGGCAGATGGAAAACCGCCTAAAAACCATCCACAGACTGGCCGGTTCAGCGGACCCCGACACAAATCCGCCGGGCGGATTCGTGCCGGGGCCAGGCGCTCTTTCCCGCCCGGAAAGCCGTGCGTTAGACCGCACGGCCAACTGGGCGGGCTTCTGGCACCTTACTGGGAGCGCATGTATCACCGCATTGTAACTCTCTCCTGGTCGACGTCTTGCTGCATCAATAACCTCCCCATCATCCACGCACTGCTTCCCGCGCAGAACATCCTTCTTTGGGACAAACAGATGGACGACGGAAGAATAGGTGGCGCGGCGCCGCTTCACGGACTGTCGTTTTGTTTCTAGTCAGAAGTGATCCACCTGAGCCACGGCTGGCTCATGCTATGCGCTGGATTAAACCTTCATTGCGATTCTGTGTTTAGCCTCCCACGGGTATCGCGATTATGCTGTTATTCTCTACTTCCGCGGGTGGCAACAGCGGAGTGTATCGACATTCGCACCTTGGACTATTTCTTTCCTGGCGCTTATAGTTTCCGGCTGGCCTGTGTGCGGCCAGTTGGTCTGTTGGCGTGGAGCAGCGAGGAGTTCCCGGCGGGGCATAGTTTGCCAACGCCACTCTAAGTGGCGTTGAGTTTGCCCGGGACCCGCTGGTGGTCTCTATGGTCTCTACGCGGTGTCGGCGTGTGTGGCGCAGTTCCCATTGCGACGAGGTCCGTGGGTCACCGGCTCTCGACACGACAGTTGATTTTTAATTTCACCTAACAGAAGTCAAGACTGTTCACATTGTGTCGTTTGGAGTTCGTTGTCGGCTATTGGGTTCAAATGGCTCTGAGCACTATGGGACTTAACATCTGAGGTCATCAGTCCCCTAGAACTTAGAACTACTTAAACCTAACTAACCTAAGGACATCACACATATCCATGCCCGAGACAGGATTCGAGCCTGGAACCGTAGCGGTCTCGCGGTTCCAGGCTGAAGCGCGTAGAACCGCTCGGTCACACCGACCGGCGGCTGTTGGGATATTCCCGCGGGCAACAACGTGGCTTTCAAGTTGCAAAATTCTAGCCACCCTCCGGCGGAATTTCACTGTATTTGGTTATTTGAATTTAAGTGCACCAGCGGAATCTTGCGCCTTGTGGCCCTTAACCTTCCGGTTACCTGCCCTGACTGTTGACGTAAATTTCAATCAGTGTGGTTTCCTCACCGTGTCGTCGCTGTGCAGCACGGTGTGTAGTTTGACAGCTCAGTGTATGATTGGTTGTGGGCGGCAATATCTTCTACGTCGTTCCGTTCAAGTCCCTGTTGTGCCCTGGTCGGGTGAGTTGGAAGTTATCTTGTCGGTGGGTCCGCTGACTGTCGGTCGGTTGGTTGGTTTGTCGTCGCATCGTGAATGTTTGGCCCGACTGCCTGTCTCACCTACGCGAGCGTTAGTGTTTGAATTACAGGCAGACCCTCGAACATCGGGGAGCTCTTGCGTGTACTGCCTTATCTTTTTAAATTTGTTCTTGTTGTTAGGACTTGTATGGCTTCTAGCCGGTTTTGTGTTTTAAATTAGAGTTGTTTTACTCTTAAGGCCTCAGCCTAGTTTAAAGTACTGTTTCACGTAAGCCCTTTGGCATTCTAAAAAAAATTTGGAATTTTTAATTCTTCGGCCTGCAGCCGATTTGAATTTAGCTTCTTTACTTCAACTTAATGAATTTTTAAGTCTTCGGCCTTCAGCCGGTTTCAGTTTCAGTTGTTTGTTCTTTAAGACTTCTGCCTAAATTAATGACCTGTTTCACGTAAGGACTTCGGTATTTAAAAAAATTTGGAATTTAACTTGTTTACTTCAGCCTAACTAAAAAACTGTTTTAAGATAAGGCTTGCCTTTTAAATTTCTGATTATGCTTGCATTTTAAGTTATTGGCCTTCAGCCGTTTTTAAATTAAAGTGGCTTTCAGCCGGTAACTAAGTCCCAAAGATTAAAGCTGTGTGTTCGAAAAATCTTTTTGGGCTCTTGTAATGTTTGATCAAATAATAAAGTTGTATGTTCGAGTGTAACTGACAGCCCCTTATTTTGGCCCCTTTCCACAATTTATTCTATCTGCCCTGTCCTGAGGGTTAAGCAGGGCATTTCACAACCCATGTTTCATCGCCTGTGACGATTTTCGACACGATCAGCCTCGTAACGCTCAAGGACTTCCACACAAAGAGTACTCAGTTTGTCTTCATTTCTTTTAGGAAGCGAGGAAGCAAGTCGGTGCTTTGAGTATCCCCAAACGTTGGACATGTGTCAACACTACCAACAGGGGCGTCCAGTTGGGCAGCGAGGTGTTTGATTGTGATCCGTCGATCACCTCGAATGAGAGTGTCTGCACGTTCAAACACTGTAAGAGAGTCGCAGCTATGTGCAACCGACCCGCACATTGGAGGTCGGAGAGGTTTGCGCGACCTCGCGACGTCGGCAGACACGTCGCCCGGCGACTGACAGTGTTTTTGTTCACTGTCAGGTCTCTACAGACAAACGCCTACGAATATCTGCAATTCAATAGTTTCCCGTCAGAAGAAACAGACAGCTCTCTACTCGGAACGCAAGCCACCATCCATCGAAACTTCATGAAACTCCCACTACTAATCCCGCATTATTTCAACCGAAACTGACTGAGAAACAAAAAAGTGTTGCATTACTTACTGAACGTCACTCTTAGAAATGGACGCTCCGGTACATACCACGTTCCTCGATTTCCGAAAGACATTCGATACAGTTGCACACTGCCGCACAATAAACAAAATACGAGCGTATGAAATATCACTCCAACTGTACGACTGGCTGGAAGAGTTTCAAGCAAACAAAATACGGCATGTCGTTCTGAAATACCAGAACAACTTCAAGAGTGTCAAGGAAAGAGAACATGGCATGTTGTTCTGAACGGATGGAAGTCTTAGAAGTTACTCTGACATGCCCCACGGAAGTGTTATAGGACCATTACTTTTCACAATATACGTAAATGGGCTAGTAGATAAAGTCAGATGTTCCATAAACCTTTTCGTGGATGATGCTGTTGTATACAGAGAAGTTGCAACGTTAGAAAATTGTAACGGAATGTAGGAAAAGCAGCAGAGGATCGACGCTTGCTGCAGGGAGTCGCAACTGACACTCAAAGTAAGCAAATGTGACGTATTGCGAATAAATGGACAAAAAGGTACATCACTGTATGATTACAAAATTGCAGAACAGTCACTGGAGGCAGTTACACCCATATAATTTCTGGGCGAGGGAACAAGCAAATAAAACTATTCATGAGTAATGGAGATGGCAGAGTGAGATTCAGTGGGAGAATACTAAGGAAATCTATGCATCAACAACGGAGGTAGCTTACAAAACACTCGTCCGACAAATACTTGAATACCGCTTCTCAGTATGGGATTGATAGGGGAAACAGAAAAGTTCCAAAGAACAACAGTGCGTTTCGCTACAGACTCATTTTGTAAGTACGAACGCGTCACAGAGATGGTCAACCAATTCCACTGGTTGACTTGCAAGAAAGGCGCTCCACATTATCGTGTGGTTTACTGTTAAAGTCCCGAGGGTTTACTTTCCTAGAAGAGTCAACAAATGTAATGCCTTCTCCTGTCTCTGTTGCGCGGAAAGATCATGAAGATGAAAATAGCGAGATTCGAGCCTACATAGAGGCTAACTGGCAATCCTTCTTTCCACGAACTATTCGTATCTGGAACAGGAAAGGAAAGAACTGACACCGATACACAAAGTATCCTCCGCCACACACCGCAAGGTGCTTGCAGAGTATAGATGTAGATGTAGGAGTAATAAGTCATGGTTGCAAAATATTTCAGAGGAAAGCAAAACCTGCAACATGCCCAACTCGGAGATGTTTAGTTTGGATTCCAGAGAAATGTAGGAGCACGCAAGGCGATACAGGCTTCAATTTCCATTTCGGAGACCGTTAAGAGATACACAGTATCAGGAATGTACCGAGAATACCAGATTTCAAGCATTACCCTTCACAGCGGCAGACGGGCTTCCCTTAACGAACGTAAGCAGCGACTTTTCCATAGAGTTGTCAGTGTTGACAGACAAGCAACACTGCGTGAAATTAACACAGAAATTCATGTGGGACGTGTGACGAAAGGTATCCGTTCGTACAGTGAGGCGAAAGTTGTCGTTAATGGGCTATGGCAGCAGACGACCGACGTGAGTGCCTTTGCTGACAGCGTGACATCGTCTGCAGCGCCTCTCTGGGTTCGTGACCACATAGGTTGCACCCTAGGCGACTGGAAAACCGTGGCCTGGTCAGATGGGTCCCGATTTCGATGGATAAGAGCTGATGGCAGGCTTCGAGAGTGGCGCAGACTCCACGAAGCCATGTACCCAAGTTGACAAGGCACTGTGCAAGCTGGTGGTGACTCCACAAAGTGTCTAAATGGAACGGCTGTGCCCACCGGTCCATCTGAACAGATCATTGAGTGAAAATGGTTATGTTCGGCCATTTGCTGCCATTCGTGGACTTCATGTTCCGACACAACGATGGAATTTTTATCACCGGAAATGCGCCATGTCTCTGAGCCACAACGACTGACTTGAAGAACTTTCTGGAAAATTCGAGCGAATGGTTCGGTCACCGAGGTCATTCGATATCAGTCACATCCATCGTTTAAGCGGCATAAAAAAGAGGTCAGTTCAATCAGCAAAACCTGCACTGGTGACACTTGGCCATTACGGACGGCTATAGAGGCAGTACGGCTCTATATTTCTGCAAGGGACGTCCAACGACTTGCTGAGTCGATGCCACGTCGATTGCTGCAATAGGCTGAGCAGCAGAATATCTGACACGACATTAGATGGTATCCAATGACGTTTGCCACCTCAGTTTATATTCAAATAAGCGGACAATAAGGAAGCAGAATATTATAATAATAGCTTGGAAACTCTACTGCAGTGACTTTATGTAGTGACCAATAACTAATTTCTTCTCCTAATTACATTTAATATGGTGCAGTCAGATGAGTCCCATTAGCACCATCAGCTCTCTTTGCTTTCTGAAAGAGCTTCGGCACACGCTGCATTTGGGGCAAGGAACACAGTGACTGAAATAGAGAGAAAAAAGCAATCCCAAACAGCCAGATGGGACTCAAGTATTCATGAAATGTATGGCGGGTAGCGTGAAAGATTGTCAGAGTGCAAACTGCATCGCAGCAGGGAAAGTCTCCAGGAGGCAAGTACTGTTGTACGTTTACAACATGAGTCCAGCACAGTAGCCAAGCAGTGCCGAGGGAATGAACTTTATCAGTAGTAAGTCAGCGTTCTACCATGTTCAGGATATCCGCAAAATAAGTGCTTTGAATGGCGTCCAGTTTTTTACTTAGGACCTATGATTCGTTCTAGGTGCTGGAAATGAAAACGTATGATGGGTAAAAACGCTTTTAACGTCATGAGGACGGATCACAGGGACACGCTTTTCGCAAAAGAGGGATGGATCGAAATGTCACTGAACTTTTATCGCAGCACGTTTTTCTTCGTGCGACTTTTGTGGAAAAAGCAGCTACACTGTTGGTCGACTGAGAGTTATGAAACAAAGATTGGTGGTCAAGTCTTATTGGGTGCGAAAGATGGAGCAGGCTGTACGATGCCTAAATAAAACTGAGAGTGGATCCGGGAATGGTGAGGTGCGAAGATCGGGTGAGTTCGATACGGGTCTTGGTGCTGAACAGATCTCTGAGGGCAGCAAACTCCACTCGAGCAACCGACCAGGAGTCCGGAGTTCGAGTTGGGGAATAGCACTGATCTCGTTCTGTACTTCAGAGAGGCTGTCACAAATGCAGCACTCTCCACATCTCATGCTGATATGTTAAAGTCAGCATAATTAGCACCATCAGCACCTTAGGGCAACCTTTGGTCAAAACTTGGTCATATTATTGCCATTGTCTAGCCCATGCCCATCAGTGCATAGGAATATGCATGCGTTTCTTCAACTTTCAAGCAAACAGGCAGTGTATTCGTTCAGTCAGAAATCCGGGTTTCATTTTGTATGTCATTTGTGTGTATGGGGTACGCCCACGAGCTCTGGGAACCAGCAGGTTTACTTAATCTAAACCATATGATAGAGCAGTTTTGTAGTATTAAGTCAGTATTGTAAGGTAGTCAGATGTGTTTCATGTCTCTGTCTTCAACTGAATAACTTCATTTAAAAATTGTTGCTGTTGACATCTTCGCCTAATCTCACTTACTAACAGTATGCAATTCTCCACTTTTAAGAACCACAGCTACGGCCTTAATATTTCCTCACACTGGTTAATCCGTTTCTGCTTAGTAATTCAGCTTGAGTCTTAAACGTTTGTATGTCTCATAAATAATTTTCTGAGTCAGGTTAACTGTTTAAACATACACAAGGTTTTGCAAATTAATTCAATTTTTCTGTATAACTTACTACTATTACTTCGTATATTTATAGCTGAAAAAGATTTGCTTGTAATATTGAACAATCTATGTTATCGAATGAAAAACATAAAGTGTACAAATTATTTTGAAAGTGCTATGTGACAAATCTCAAAACATTTAATAAAATTTCATTAAAAATGGCTCTGAGCACTATGGGACTTAACTGCTGAGGTTATCAGTCCCCTAGAACTTAGAACTACTTAAACCTAACTAACCTAAGGACATCACACACATCCATGCCCGAGGCAGGATTCGAACCTACGACCGTAGTGGTCGCGCGGTTCCAGACTGTAGCGCGTAGAACTGCTCGGCTACCCCGGCCAGCTTTCATGAAAATTCATGTAATTATGCTGCAGCAGGACAACTAAAGCAATGACATGTTGCATATATTGGGACTTGTGACTTAAATGGAGAGCATTAGAAACAAAATTTAATCTGAGGGAAAAGAAACACCACTGATTGCGCTATAACTGCGATGAAAAATCTTTGGGTCAAGACATATAAAATCGTTTTCTATCTAGGAGACAGATCCGTCTCAAGTACTGCTGGAGCGAAATGACACCATGAGTACTGCAGGGGTGTCCATAATTCCAACATGTTTCTAGTCATCAACAGTCCGCAGCTCGTGGTCGTGCGGTAGCGTTCTCGCTTCCCACGCCAGCGTTCCCGGGTTCGATTCCCGGCGAGGTCAGGGATTTTCTCTGCCTCGTGATGAATGGGTGTTGTGTGATGTCCTTAGGTTAGTTAGGTTTAAGTAGTTCTGCGTTTTAGGCGACTGATGACCATAGATGTTAAGTCCCATAGTGCTCAGAGCCATTTGAACCATTTAGTCATCAACAGACCAATGTCGGTGTTGACGGGCCCCGGCGAGGCGTAAAGCTTTGCGTAGTGCTATCAGCAAGGGTACACGAAGAGGCTTTCGGCTCCGAAAGCCCATATCGATTATGTTTCGTTGAATGGTTCGCACGTTGACACTTGTTGTTGGTCCAGCATTGAGCCGGCTCTGTGACCGAGTGGTTCTAGGCACTTCAGTCCGGAACCGCGCGCCTGCTACGGTTTAGGTTCGAATCCTGCCTCGGGCTTGTATGTGTGTGATGTCCTTAGGTCAGTGGGGTTTAAGTAGTTCTAAGTTTAGGGGACTGATGGGTTCAGATATTAAGTCCAATAGTGCTTAGAGCCATTTGGTCCAGCATTGAAATCTGCAGCAATTTGCGGAAGAGTTGCACTTCTGTCACGTCCAACGATTCTCTTCAGTCATCGTTGGTCCCGTCCTTACAGGATCTTTTTCCGGCCACAGCGATGTCGGAGATTTGATGTTTTACCGGATTCCTGAGATTCCGGTCGTACGGGAAAATCCTCACTTCATTGCTACCTCTGAGATGTTGTGTCCCATCGCTCGTGCGCCGAATATAACACCACGTTCGAACTCACTTAAATCTTGATAATCTGCTATTGTAGCAAGTGTAACCGATCTAACAACTGTGCCAGACATTTGTTGACTTATAGACGTTGCCGATCGTGGCGCCGTATTCTGTATGTTTACATATCTCTGTATTTGAATAAGCACGCCTATCAGTTTCTTCGGCGCTTCAGTGTAACTGGCCGTCCCATGTGAAATAGCATGAAGCGGATAGTATCATTACGGTTTTGGGACGTTGTGTCTCTCAGTATGCAAACACTATCATACGCCCGTTCCAGAAGGTAGAAAATTGATCTGTTAGCCGATGTCATCAACAGAACGCCTATTTCTGCCGCTATTTGGCCGTGGAATCTAACTACTAAGACCTCCAAATAACCGAGTGAGTTCTTTATTTTTCACGATCAGTACGCATGACACAGAAGTGGGAAACGCAAATGAAATAAAATATCAGAGGAGATTTAATTAGTGCAGTCAGTTCTTTGTTTGTAGAGAGCGGACCTGTTTGAAACACACATCGTAAGAACAGAAGAGCAATTTCCGGGAGGATACTCCGACACTGTCGCTATTCATTTATCCCGCTAAAGAGAGGCGTCGAATGAGCTACAACGGCACTAGCTAACTAACTTGGGAAGTTATAGAAACAGTCTACTGAAAACAGCGCTCGTGGCAAAGGCGACCATTTAAACAAAACAAAAGAGAAGGAAATTTATCTGTGCTGGGTTATTTTAATTCCCTAAATTTATTTCTATTCGCACGGAACAGAAGCTCCTATGTATCAATTTACACACTTTTCTATTATTTGTTTACAATTAAATTTTATTTAAAAGTTATTTGTGTCGTGCTGTAAGAGGAACACACACGCACACACACACACACACACACACGCACACACACACACACACACACACACACACACACACACTTACATCTTACATACATACAGAGGGAGAAAGGAGGGAGGGGGAGAGAGAGGGAGAGGGAGAGGGAGAGGGAGAGGGAGAGGGAGAGGGAGAGGGAGAGGGAGAGAGAGAGAGAGAGAGAGAGATGAGGTTTATGATAGATACTGTTAATGGAAGCATTAAAAATTACAATTAAATAATGATCCTTTCCTATCATGACATGGTATACCATCAATAAAGATAGGCTCGATGTATGTTGATTATTTGTTGACTGGGATACTAACATGTAACTCCGGAGCCATTCATACAAGAAGGGCCATTTGCGAGATAACGAATTGTGAGAGTCTGAGTATGCGTCATTAACCAAGGATAAAATCTGACAGTATATCTAAGGACTGATAAGTACCGAGTAAATATTTCTTAAGGTAGATTACTTTGACACATAAAATGTAACCATATTTCATTAGCATGATCTAGTTAAATCGTTTTATGCTACTAATACGAATAAAAATAACACCTTTTCGATTTCACGACCTTCATTTGTCGAAATCCACCGAATCCATGAATTCCATGAATTCCCGAAAAGAAGCTAAGAAATGCACACTAAATATATGGATATAGCGACAATGATAGATTCAAACTGAACATTAAAAATTCGAAATAGAAAAAAAACTGGCAGATAAAATTCTGTTGAATACGGAAAAAATAGCCATCAAATATTATCACTGATTAATAGTCTTCAAATTTTAGAAATGAGTTTAGTAAATGAGTTCTTCAAAAAAATTTCTTACACTGCTTGCTTTGCAAAGCTTCATCTAATCGTGTTAATAAATTTTTTTCTTTTATTTTCATTCGATTTTTGATTTAACGTTACATTTCATAGTTAAAGTAGAAAGAATCTGCTTTTACAGTTACTTTTTTGGGTTATTTGCATAAAGCGTGACCCATGGCCAACGTTCAAGCCGTCGAAAACAACCTTCGAATCAACCTAATAACCGTCTCTTAACAGCCTAGGAGTGATGAGATGGGTCTCATCTATCCAGTCTGACATGTCACTGCACAACCACTTAAACTTCTCTGTGGAATACTTAAGTCTGTAACTGGTGTAGAGGAATTATTCCTTGTGCAAAACACTGTTTTATAGCTTTTTTGTTACCCAGCCTTGGTTCAGAGTCTATTTGCTCTCTTCAGTGGGAATTTATTTTGTTTTTCACATGATGTTGTTAGTTGTGTATGCTGGTAGCTTCATATTTACCACACATTCTACAGCTTTTCCTGTTTTTTCTGCGTTGTAGTCTTGCTTCCCCTATTTGTGACGTGAGCAAGCTCTTATTGCTTTTACTGTTGTTGTTTGCTCCTGTCACACACTCATCTAATATAAATAATCAAAAAAGAAAAAGATTTCTGCCGCCAATCAACGTGTTTTCTTAGCAAGCACACAAAATAAGAGCTACACATCCAAGAGATACCTATCCATACCTACATGTTGCCCTGTTTCCCACCCCACAGAGTGTGAGAAATTCTCCATTCCTGCAGCAGACATCTTTTCGACTTCGAAATTCCACACTTCTCTCTCTTCTAAACTGTCGCAGCTGTGTTCGGTAAGAAACAGAGCTGCAAGGGCTAACAGAAAGCTGACAGACGCCCAAGAGAGTGTTTCGATGAACCCTCTGCCAGGCACTTAAGTGTGATTTGATGAGTAATCATGTAGATGCAAATGCAGACAAATGGTGGCATACTGGTATGTTTAAACTGCACTGCGTAGGGAGGGCGTGTCCTTGAGGGAATTGGGTACAGATGTCGGCCTGTGTACTACATTCATTTTTTGGAGAGAACGACATTCAGAAGGTCGGTGATCCCTTATTTGCAAAATAGATAATTGTCCTGCACAGTGACATCAATTTGAAAATTAAATTACTGGTTTCGACTGTCGTGACCTATCTTCAGATCGGAAGACATTCTTTAGTTCGCTCCTACCACTCCAAAGCCCATTTTCAAATGACTGACAGTGTGGTTTACGCAGTGGTCGGCCGTTAAATTACCAGATTTCGAAACTATAGAAAATATCTGGGGTTATTTGGAGAGAGTGGTGAGAAGTAGCAATCAACATATCCGCAGTTTGGTAAATTTACAGTACCTAATCATGACTGCGTGGCGCAAGCTGGGTCTTCTTGGTTGCAAGGTCGTAGTCCATGAAACTTTTCCGTTCCTAAGGTTTCGTCCAGAGCTGCACTGGACATCTTCAGAGATGCAAGTGGTTGAGTATTGCCGGCTGACAGGTCGGACGTTGAAAAGCGACGTAAATACTGTGAGAAAGGGTCGTGGTAGAAGTTTACACTTCATCCGAGAGATAATCCTTGTCAGGGATCACTGTCAAACATTATCTCTGCCGACCACGTGTAAACTTGCACCACACCCTTTTCTACGGTATTTACGTGGCACTCCGAACCCCGAGAACTCTGACAAGGTTTTTCTGTCTCAACGACATGCAGACTACAAACAATCCTGTTGGAAGAACATCCGCAACTGAGCATTATGACAGAGGCTGAAAATACGGCTTCAGTGGTAAATCACTTTATTTTCACACGACCGGTTTCGGACTGTTATAAGCCCATCCTCAGGTGTCATAGCTGTGCTTTGGTCCCCGAGCGCGCTCATAGGCTGCACACGCGGCGCTCGGGGATCACAGCACAGCTACGACGCCTGAGGATGGGCATATGACAGTCCGAAACCGGTCATGTGAAAATAAAGTAATATACAACTGAAGCCATATTTTCAACCTCTGCCCCATGCAAACTTCTACCACGCCCACTTTCTATAGTATTTACGTGGCTCTCCCGGTGTCCGGGCCACGGGGATTAAGCTCATATAGGGAGTTACGATAGCACTGCATTGGTTGACTGCTAGGGCACTTGGAGCGTTGTAGTTTAATGAATCCGTTATGTCATTATCTTACTGGGTGAGTATTAGTCTTCCATGTTTGTTTTCGTTTCATAGGTAACCGAAGATGGTTTCACCACTTTGTGCTTGGAATTTCGAATTCTCATGTGTATTGCACTCTTGAATGGCACTGTAAACATTTAGCTCGTATTCTGATTGAGTTCTGCTCGTATCCATAATATTGGGAGACGTAAAAGATTCCGTATTTGGTTTAATGGCACAGTGTTTTGTGAACTTACGTGTATTTGTTACTGTGTATGAACTGCTTCCTTTAAAAGCATTTTAAGCGTACTGCATTTATTCTACAATATTTTTGTTTGTTTCTGTTTGCCGTACTTTCTCGCTTTTAATGGAGAAATCAATGTAATCAGGTTTTCAAAAATGGTTCAAATGGCTCTGAGCACTATGGGACTTAACATCTGAGGTCATCAGTCCCCATGCCCGAGGCAGGATTCGAACCTGCGACCGTAGCGGTCGCGCGGTTCCAGACTGAAGCGCCTAGAACCGCTCGGTCACGCAGGCTGGCTCAGGTTTTGACATAATTGCTATTCAGCATTATTACATCTTGTCACGGAATGATTGTGGGATTCTGCTTTGAATGGTGTTGCTTCTTGCCACTAAATGCCTTGCATTTCACAGTGGTTTGCAGAGTATGAATTTAGTTGTAGATGGATATGTTTTGTAGTCGTAGTCACTACAGAATTCTTCCTTGCAAATACAACAAAAATGGGACGGTAGCTACACAAATGTGTCCAGAGGTTTTTAACAGGTTCCACAAACAACACAATTTTGCAAATTTCAGTGCCCTCCATTACATGCAGAAGTACGAAAAACGGATGCAAATAAAAATAACGTAGAATACGAGGAATAAATTTACAACGCATTTAAGTCGAGCTCTTCGTACACAGATTCGAAAGCAGTAACAAAGAGACGCCAACGATCTTGCTGCAGTGGTAACAGCGGTTCGCGCCATATCCGTGAATTTAAGCGCTGTTGGGCTTGGAGGGGGTGAATGTCCGGGCCTGCCAAGTGCTATTGGCAAGTGGGGTGCCCTCAGCCACTGTGATGCCAACTGAGGAGCTGCTTGACTGAGCAATAGCGGCTCTAGTCTCGAAAGCTGATAATGGCTGGGCGAGTGGCGTACTGATCGCATGCCCCTCCATATCCACATTCAGTAATGCGTAGCGGCTCAGGACGAAACAGCTGTCGGTCAGTACTGTTGAGCCTTCGATGGCTGTTCAGACGATGTTTAGTTAACAGACATGGATCTACAGAATACCCTGTGACGAAACCAGTTTGCGAGCAGAAATTAAGCATAATATGAGCGTACATCAGTACGCGCACTGAAGTTGTAATCAGGAGTAACATTTTTACTTGATAACGGTCAAATAATGAAAACTGCAATACTGAGTTTTACAAATAAACAATTTTGCCCTCCAGAGGGTGCCATGTTGTCATTTACAAAATTTTAAGTCATAAGAAGTGAATCTTAGTATTTGATTGAGATTTCTTGGATATATTGCTTTCCAACGAAACAAGAATGTGTCCAGGAAACTGTATCACCAAACTAGCAAGGCGACTGAGAAAGTACAAATGAAAAATATTACACTACTGGCCATTAAAATTGCTAGACCAAAAAGAAATGCAGATGATAAACGGGTATTCATTGGACAAATATATTATACTAGAACTGACATGAGATTACATTTTCACGCAATGTGGCTGCATAGATCCTGAGAAATCAGTACCCAGAACAACCACCTCTGCCCGTAATAACGGCCTTGATACGCCTGGGCATTGAGTCACACACAGTTTGTATGGCGTGCACAGGTACAGCTGCCCATGCAGCTTCAACACGATACCACAGTTCATCAAGAGAAGTGACTGGCGTATTGTGACAAGCCAGTTGCAGGGCCATCATTGATCCGACGTTTTCAATTGGTGAGAGATCTGGAGAATGTGCTGGCCAGGATAGCAGTTGAACATTTTATGTATCAAGAAAGGCCCGTACAGGACCCGCAACATGCGGTCGTGCATTATCCTGCTGAAATATAAGGATTCGCAGGGATCGAATGAAGGGTATGGCCACGGGTTGTAACACATCTGAAATATAACGCCCACTGTTCAAAGTGCCATTCAATGCGAACAAGAAGTAACCGAGATGTGTAACCAATGGCACCTCATACCATCAGGCCGGGTGATATGCTAGTGTGGGGATGACGAATGCACGTTTCCAATGTGCGTTCACAGCGATGTAGCCAAACAGGGATGCGACCATCATGATGCTGTAAACAGAACCTGGATTCATCCGAAAAAATTACTTTTTGCCATTCGTGCACCCAGGTTCATCGTTGAGTACACCATCGCTGGCGCTCCTGTCTGTGATGCATCATCAAAGGTAAACGCAGCCATGGTCTCCGAGCTGATAGTCCATGCTGCTGCAAACGTTGTCGAACTGTTCGTGCAGATGGTTGTTGTCAAGCAAACGTCCCCATCTGTTGACTCAGGGGTTGAGACGTGGCTGCACGATCCGTTGCAGCCATGAGGATAAGATGCCTGTTATCTCGACTCCTAGTGATACGAGGCCGTTGGGATCCAGCACGGCGTTCCGTATTACCCTCCTGAACCGACCGATTCCATATTCTGCTAACTTTCATTGGATCTCAACCAACGCGAGCAGCAATGTCGCGATACTTTAAACCGCAATCGCGATAGGCTTCAATCTGACCTTTATCAAAGTCGGAAGCGTGATGGTACGCATTTCTCCTCCTTTCACGAGGCATCACAACAACGTTTCGCCAGGCAACGCCGGTCAACTGCTGTTTGTGTATAAGAAATCAGATGTAAGTGTTCCTCAAGTCAGCAAGTTGTAAGTGTCGCCACCGGCTCCAACCTTGTGTGAATGCTCTGAAAAGCTAATCATTTGAATATCATAGCTCTTCTTCCTGTCGGTTAAATTTCGCTTCTGTAGCAGGTCATCTTCGTGGTGTAGCAAACAGTAGTGTACATCCAAATTCCATCGTCCTCGAGGCACTGTATAGTGAACAGCTGAGGGTACATTTGTAGCGTCGTGTTCTGAATAGCGGTGACGTCATCTTAGTGGTGTAGCAAGTTTAATGCCCAGTAGTGTATCATCTAGTACTCGTACTTGGCAAAACAACAATGGAGATCTCGCACCGTATTTTCTCATATTCGAAGTTCACTGCCATGCCACTAGAAGCGCTTTTGTAGGTCTCTGCTACCGTACCGTAACGTCGGCCTAGCACTTCCAGTCCGACCCGTCTGTCGGCAAGATGCAGAAGAACCAGTAGCACTTCTGAAGGTATTCAGTGCAGCACTGGACTTAATGTTAAGAACAGGACATTCTAACCTCGACGATTTACCAGCAGCTATGACACCCAGTCTTGAAAGCATTCATCGTATAAGAACCTGAAAAAATGTCGACTCTCTTCTTCGCTGAACAGAGTCCATTATCACGACAAGGGGCTATGTGTGTTTGATATTTCATAGAGGTGACAATTTTTTTTTTGTACGTTGTGAATATGGGCAGAACACTCCTCAAACACTTGTGTACACTAGCGAGAGAGACTACACATTAGAGAAGTGGGTGTGATGTGATCGCCGGATTGACGCTGCAGAGACGCCCGGCATACGCCGCCGGCAGCGGAAGCTGGGCGGCTGGGCGCGGCCCGGGCGTGCTGTGCCGTGGAGCGGCTGTCGGAAGCGGGCCGCGCTTCCGGTCGTTACGCGCCTAACACGCGTAATTAAGCGGCTCTCACGCGCCGCGCCGTGCCGCACTACGCTACGCACCACCGCCCGCGGGCCTCCACTTCCCGCGCTGCCGCCGCCACCGATCGCCCAGGTAGCGTTCCCGTGTCCAGGCTGCTGAGGCACCGGCACAGGAATGTCACTCTGACCAACGCTGCGGCTGCTCGAGGAATGTTAAGATCCAAAGTTATCCATAAGGCAGCCGTGATAGCTCTGAATGCTTTACATGTATTGTCATAAAAAGAGCTGCACCAAGAAAAGGACCAAACTGATCCATTCCAGACTGAGTGGGGTATTGCACATCATCAGCTACGCCAGTGATTACTTTTGCAGGGACGACTGCACTGTGATGCATACATCGGTTGATGTAAGAGGCCATCAAATGGTCGTGCCGGCCAATACACAGCAGACAGCGTCACTAGAGCATCACCCGAACATGCACAATGCACATGCAACACCTTTGACAATAGGTTGATCAACTGTAAGAGTACAAACGGCCTCATTTAGTGATGCTGTGGGACGCTGGGTGGTCCTACCGTCGTATTGTGCACTACATTGGTCATATGGGCACCACCATTGTATGCTGGTAGCAATGGATACATGAAGGCAAGCATGCAGGGTGCATAGGATCTGGACATACAACATCCATCACAAGGGAGGACCACCAAAGGACTGTCTGCCAAGCTGAACAGACCAAATGGCAATGACTGGGGCCATCCCCCAGCTGGTTGTCCTATCTTTTACGCAACATACTAATATGACAGTACCATTGGCAGCCACCTTCACGATGCAGGCCTCACTACACACCAGCCTTTATAATGCCTGCCACACACACAGCCTCGCACTTGACTCGCCTGGTGTTCACAGTGACAGATGTGGAGCACTGCAGAGTGGCAGCAAGTCATCCCTCGTGACGAGTTCCAGTTGAAGGAGGCTGCCACCTGGGCTGTCTCTGGAGGTGGTTCAACACTCCCACTACACATTCCACCAGCATGGTATGACAGAGTGAGGACTCATTCACCATTTCTGTTCCTAATTAGTGTTCCTAACAGGCTCCATGACAGCCTAAGGGTGCACAGATAGGGTCGTGCTAGCAGTAACTCTGCTCCTCATGAACGCCCATGCCCCTATTTCAATAGGGCAGTTCTCACCTTCATACTGCTGCCACTTCTCGAGTATGCCATGCACCTGCGAGCACTATGCATTGGCCAGCCACACTGTCCAGTCGACAATGTTTAGGATGCCATGGAGCATGTCAACAATACTCTATCTACTAGTCTTTAGGGTCTGCAAGCTCGGATGCTAGCAGCATGGGATGAAGTGTTACAGCACCATGCCATATGTTCTGATCCCTTTATCCACGACGATGGGGACCATGTGCCACACTAGGACGTACATTTTGTGGCTGTTTAGCACAATACGTGTTTTTCCTTCCAGGTTGATCATGTAATCAATGATCGCTATCTGCTTTTTTCTTCTTGTTGCATGGCTCACTTTATGATGATGATTGTAGTTACATGCAGTGTAGGTCCTCATATTTGCCCCTCTCTGTGTTCTACAGTGCTGGTAAAAGTACATTTGATAGGAATAGTAAAATAAACAAAATGATAAATGTTCCTAGACATCAAGTCACATCAAAGGACACAAGCTTTCTACCAAGTGCTTCTGACCACGGCCAAGTGGCAGTTACTGCTGACAGGCTACTGGTATGCCTCTGTATACTCCAGTTGTCAGCTGTGACGTACTGGCGCCCATGGTATCGCCATATTACAAAGGAGGAAGATCGATTTAGCTTCAGGCGTCTGTCAAAGATCCGGCAATTACTGCGACCAGAGCATCCACAAAATATTCTGTGAGTATGGACAATCTTATGTAGTGGCCTGGTGCGTAATGACCGCTTTTGAGGGATGGGGGCCGCTCTTCTGCTTTGTCAGGAGTGTGTCACGTTCTCCCACCTCGCTGTCGTTCGATGTGTTCAGGAGGGGCAAAGGAGTCTGTTGGAGGAGAAGGTGGTTGCAGCAAGACAAATAGTGTTAGTAAAAATTTCTCATTGTTCCAAGAACCTTATAGCAGCTTACGAGAAAGCCCTCATCATGGGCACAACCAGGCATTGATCCACAGCGTTCATGTTCCAGGGACTTCGTCAGATATCAGTGTCACGGGCCTCGATGAGGAATGTTGGTGTGAAGGCGTCAATAGCTGCGATGCGAGATCCGACTGTGGAGTGACCTCGCACGGAAAACATTTCCCGCGTCACGGTGTGAGGTGGTGGTACGAGGTGCATTCAAGTTCTAAGGCCTCCGATTTTTTTTGTAATTAACAACTCACCTGAAATCGATAAAACTGGCTTTACTTCTGGACGTAAACGCCCTGCAGACCTACACATTTTTCACAACGATGACGCCATGATTCCATGGCAAAGGCGAAGGCTTCTTTAGGAGTCTGTTTTGACCACTGGAAAATCGCTGAGGCAATCGCAGCACTGCTGGTGAATGTGCGGCCACGGAGAGTGTCTTTCATTGTTGGAAAAAGCCAAAAGTCACTAGGAGCCAGGTCAAGTGAGTAGGGAGCGTGAGGAATCCCTTCAAAGTTGTTATCACAAAGAAACAGTTGCGTAACGTTAGCTCGATGTGCGGGTGCGTTGTCTTGGTGAAACAGCACACGCACAACCCTTCCCAGAAGTTTTTGTTGAAGTGCAGGGAGGAATTTGTTCTTCAAAACATTTTCGTAGGATGCACCTGTTACCGTAATGCCCTTTGGGACGAAATGGGTAAGGATTACGCCCTCGCTGTCCCAGAACATGGACACCATCATTTTTTCAGCACTGGCGGTTACCCGAAATTTTTTTGGTGACGGTGAATCTATGTGATTCCATTGAGCTGACTGGCGCTTTGTTTCTGCATTGAAAAATGGCATCCACGTCTCATCTATTGTCGCAACCGACGAAAAGAAATTCCCATTCATACTGTCGTTGGGCGTCAACATTGCTTGGCAACATGCCACACGGGCAGCCATGTGGTCGTCCGTCAGCATTCGTGGCACCCACCTGGATGACACTTTTCGCATTTTCAGGTCGTCATGCAGGACTGTGTGCACAGAACCCACAGAAATGCCAACTCTGGAGGCGATCTCTTCAACAGTCATTCGGCGATCCCCCAAAACAATTCTCTCCACTTTGTCGATCATGTAGTCAGACTGGCTTGTACGAGCCCGAGGTTGTTCCGGTTTGTTGTCACGCGATGTTCTGCCTTCATTAAACTGTCGCACCCACGAACGCACTTTCGACACGTCCATAACTCCATCACCACATGTCTCCTTCAACTGTCGATGAATTTCAATTGGTTTCACACCACGCAAATTCAGAAAACGAACGATTGTACGCTCTTCAAGTAAGGAAAACGTCGCCATTTTAAGTATTTAAAACAGTTCTCAATCTCGCCGCTGGCGGTAAAATTCCATCTGGCTTACGGTGCTGCAATCTCTGGGACGTATTGACAATGAACGCTGCCTCATTTTAAAACAATGTGCATGTTTCTATCTCTTTCCAGTCCGGAGAAAAAAAATCGGAGGCCTTAGAACTTGAATGCACCTCGTATTATGCAAATAGCGAGATGGCCGCGACTTGCTCAGTGGTAATGGGTGACAGGGATGTAGTCAGCTGAGGCTTAAAACAAACCGCGGCCTGTCTTGTGGCAGGTGGTACTTTCAGGATGACAGTGGAGTAGTTGTGATCTCACGGCAGAATGTTCTTAGAGAACAACTTTCTTGGCTAGTGAATATATGAGAAAAAGAGCGTGTTACAAAACAGTTAAGAAAGCTGGTGGGCAGAACAGCTTGAGGTGGCCAATCAGATGTTTAAATAAGCCACAGACAAGTGTAGAGAATGTTAGGGGAGAGATCGTCCTTATGCAAAGATTTCTCGGAGGTGAGTCAGTACTTGGATTCTGAACATAATGTCGTAATCGGTAGATCTCTGCCTACGCTATGTCCAGCCTTGGGTCGCAGTCGAAGTCAAGTTCTTAGGCTCTTTGCCGTCTGGGAAAATGGTGGTCTGTTCATCAATCTGTTGCTCAGAAAATATTATACAGAGATGGCACACTCGACTACCCTACTACTGTGGCTTCTGCTGCAACAAGAGAAGCATCCAGCCAAACAGCCAAAATAAAATAAACTTGTCAAGTCACGAAACCAGCGAAACCTCATACGAAAGGATGAATGCAAGGAAAGATAGAGAAGTTACAGACAATAGCAGCATAAGTTAGAATGTGTCGAACAAGGAATGCGTAAGTGAGGATATTGATCCCAGATGTATCTTGTTAGTAGTTTAGTTGGGTTTTTGTTTGGATAGCATGAGAGCGTGATTTTCCCATACCCTGGCAAGGGCTAGTGTTAAATATGTTACTATGTTAGAGAAAGGAATGGACTGGTCATTGGTACAGACCGGTACGCCCGCTATGTTCAGAATTTATTTGTGGTAGAGGACTACCACCATCTTTCAGCACACAATCCTCAAACATGGACGAAAAAAACAGGTTACATGGGTCTAGATGCGGAAACGCTTCATTTCCATGTTAGATCGTTTTTCTACCTGCATCAACGTGCAAACTTATAGTTCGTGCTTCCTTAAAAATACTTTGTGTGAGCCTAGAATTTCTGTCTGATCGCTTTATTCACCCCTGGCAATAATTTTGTTGCACGGACGAGGCCAAGTTTCGTCGTGGTCGAGAGTCACTCTATAATCGGCTGGACTTTACAGTTGAAAAGTCGGAGGAAGCCGATATGGTGTTCAGAATAATGCTTGCTGAGGCCAGCTGAACACTACAATTTTATTTACTAAAGTAATTTGAATGCTTCCTAAAAAATATCCAACTCTGACGTAAAATCCAAGATGATGATCTATCACTACAAGTATTGACATTACATTTTTCTGAGAAAATTTTACGTATAACAAGAATCAAAGAAATTACTCATTCGAAAGTAATGGTCCTGTTGCAAGTAACCATGATGTATGCCGTTTACGCGTTCTCCACTCTCTAAGATATAGAAGTTGCCTACTGCACTTCCTACCACCCGCCACTGAAACTGTCGACGCCAAAGAGTTGTAACAGCGACTGCGTCACTGCAGTTCATACTGGCTGTATATTGCGTGACACGGTCTGATTTTTGCGAGCGGAGAAAATCAGTTCCTGTGATGCTGGCGATAGACTTTTTGTGCTCTACGGACAAGTCTTCGGCAGGCGGGCTAAATGTTGATTGATGGTTTACCGGTTATTCATGATGCTGGCCGACTGAGGCGAACCTACGCCATCACGGATGCGCTGAGAGAAAATACGGACAGCATCATGAGTCAAAATAGTCGATTCATGATTACTGTAGGGAACGGTCAACATTCAGAAATGTTACGTACAGTTGTGTAAGAAGCTGTCAGCGTCGTGTGGCATTACAGCAAAATCTGGCAACAGATCTGCAGGAATGGATGCTGAACTGGTTTTCTCGTTGCCAACGTAATGAGAACACATTCATTTGTCAGTCAAGAACGATCCCACATCCTAGAAATTACACCTCTTTCCTTATTTAGAACCCTTGCTGCAACAGTTTGTGTGCCGCCATGTTCAATTATACCACTAGCCCTGAACCGTTCACTGCGGCTTAAATGACCACGTTATTCCATCATTAAACCTATTCTTAACTGTTTATTACTATTTTACACTATAATATATTATAATTTTTATCTGATGAGAGTCCACAGCCTCAATAATTTTAAGATAGAAAACATGCTTCAAACAGGTTGCCATTAATTTATTATGTGTTTTTAGCTAATTTCGACCATCATTTCCAAGCACTTGTCACAAGGCTGATGCTTCACATCACATTTGATTGAATAGCCAGTTCACGCGTAAAGGCACACATCCCTTTGGTGTGCGTGTGTGCCACAAATACACTGTCCCATCACAGTAATGTGACAACGAGCCAAAAGTCAGAATAGCCATTTTTTACAGTGCGGACGGCTTCGAGATGTGCAAGAAGAAAGTCAGTAAGCTTGTGGAAGGTGCCGACAGAGATGTGGAGCCATGCTGCGCTAGGTTTCTCAGAGGACCCATGGCGCGAACATCCCGATCGAGATGTTCCCACAGATTATCGAATGATTTTAAATCCGGTCATTTTGATGGCCACAGGAGTTCTGGGTCCTTCGAACCATGCACGTGCACTACGAGCGCTAGTACACATTGCATTGTCCTGCTGGTAAATGCCATTCTGCCGAGGAAAAACTAATTGCATGTAGATTTGGACATCATCTTCAAGGACAGATGCATAGTTGTGTTGATCCATTGCACATTTCAGAATGACGAAATCACTCGAACGCCGCGAAAACATTCCCCAGACCATAACGCTCCCTCCCTTCCCACGATTCTTGCAATGTGTCTGCTTTCAGACGTTTCACGCCGTACACGCATCGGCCATGTGTCATGTGAAAAGATAGTCTGTCACCACTCAGTGGACATTGAGTTGCGTTACTGGGGCGCCAATTCCAGCCTTCGTCGCCGATGAACAGCAGTCAGCATGTGTGAATAAACCAGCCACCTGCTGTGGAGGCCCATACACAGCAACATTCGCTGAACAGTCTATGAGAAGACACCATTGGTTGTCCTTGGAGACCCATTGATCATGTCGTTTTGGACGTCAGAGAAATCACATTGTTTCCGCATTACGACGCTACCGACTGCATTAACATTCCATACCCCCCCCCCCCCCCTCTCCCTTTTGCCCCCGGCCAGCTTTATGTACCGTCTGCTACTACCTCCATCTGTCTTCTGAGAGTGGTTATTACGTCGAACGTAGGCGGTGTTCACTTTTAATGCGACTGGACCGTGTACAATACAACAGTGCGCTGCACTACATACATTGGTATTACTAATAGATATAACGTAGTGCACTACAGGATTATACAGGGTGTTTCAAAAATGACCGGTATATTTGAAACGGCAATAGAAACTAAACGAGCAGCGATAGAAATACACCGTTTGTTGCAATATGCTTGGGACAACAGTACATTTTCAGGCGGACAAACTTTCGAAATTACAGTAGTTACAATTGTCAAGAACAGATGGCGCTGCGATCTGGGAAACTCTATAGTACGATATTTTCCACATATCCACCATGCGTAGCAATAATATGGCGTAGTCTCTGAATGAAATTACCCGAAACCTTTGACAACGTGTCTGGTGGAATGGCTTCACATGCAGATGAGATGTATTGCTTCAGCTGTTCAATTGTTTCTGGATTCTGGCGGTACACCTGGTCTCTCAAGTGTCCCCACAGAAAGAAGTCACAGGGGTTCATGTCTGGCGAATAGGGAGGCCAATCAACGCCGCCTCCTGTACGTTTCGGATAGCCCAAAGCAATCACACGATCATCGAAATATTCATTCAGGAAATTAAAGACGTCGGTCGTGCGATGTTGTCGGGCACCATCTTGCATAAACCACGAGGTGTTCGCAGTGTCGTCTAAGGCAGTTTGTACCGCCACAAATTCACGAAGAATGTCCAGACAGCGTGATGCAGTAATCGTTTCGGATCTGAAAAATGGGCCAATGATTCCTTTGGAAGAAATGGCAGCCCAGACCAGTACTTTTTGAGGATGCAGGGACGATGGGACTGCAACATGGGGCTTTTCGGTTCCCCATATGCGCCAGTTCTGTTTATTGACGAAGCCGTCCAGGTAAAAATAAGCTTCGTCAGTAAACCAAATGCTGCCCACATGCATATCGCCGTCATCAATCCTGTGCACTATATCGTTAGCGAATGTCTCTCGTGCAGCAATAGTAGCGGCGCTGAGGGGTTGCCGCGTTTGAATTTTGTATGGATAGAGGTGTAAACTCTGGCGCATGAGACGATACGTGGACGTTGGCGTCATTTGGACCGCAGCTCCAACACGGTGTACGGAAACCCGAGGCCGCTGTTGGATCACCTGCTGCACTAGCTGCGCGTTGCCTTCTGTGGTTGCCGTACGCGGTCGCCCTATCTTTCCAGCACGTTCATCCGTCACGTTCCCAGTCCGTTGAAATTTTTCAAACAGATCCTTTATTGTATCGCTTTTCGGTCCTTTGGTTACATTAAACCTCCGTTGAAAACTTCGTCTTGTTGCAACAACACTGTGTTCTAGGCAGTGGAATTCCAACACCAGAAGAATCCTCTGTTCTAAGGAATAAACCATGTTGTCACAGCACACTTGCACGTTGTGAAGAGCACACGCTTACAGGAGAAAGACGACGTACAGAATGGCGCACCCACAGACTGCGTTGTCTTCTATATCTTTCACATCACTTGCAGCGCCATCTGTTGTTGAAAATTGTAACTACTGTAATTTCGAAAGTTTGTCCGCCTGAAAATGTACTGTTGTCCCAAGCATATTGCAACAAACGGTGTATTTCTATCGCTCCTCGTTTAGTTTTTATTGCCGTTTCAAATATACCGGTCATTTTTGAAACACCCTGTATTTGTGCCACATATGCACATGAAAGTGATGTATGGCTTTACATAAAAGGTGTTTCACTTAATGTGTTTGCTTTCGTAAGTTACGAAGTAATAGGCGACGGAAATATTTATTTCAGTAGGTCACCAAAAGAAACGTTACACTGTCTGCGGAGCTATGAACATAGTTTATTGTGTTATTATCCAAATAGTTGCAGCAAAAGGAAACAATTTTTTAAACGGAACAATTGTTGTTACTATCGTGCACTGGAATCAGTAACACCTGCTGTCTATACATCAATTTAAATTAAATCCCTATCATTTTTAGTTTGAGAGCTACCTACAACCCTTTAAAGTTCCAGGGGCACATACCACACGCTGTACGTAATACGATGGCTGTGTGGTGGGTGATGGATGATCTGGCGGTGAGAAGTTGATTTAAATCAGATGTTCAAATGTGTGTCCACGTTCCTGAATGCACTACGCACTGCGCCTTCTAAAGGATCTGCGGACGAGATGTCACATCGCCAGTGTCACTGAGCAACACGCGTCCTCGATGCGCAGTTTTAGATCATCTGGGGATGTGGGCTCAGTGACATAAACACTATCCTTTAGATATCCCCACAAAAAGAAATTTAATGGTGTAAAATCGGGAGACCTTGAGTGCAATGAATGAGGACCAAGGCGCCCCAAACACCTTCCTGCAAACCTGTTGCTTAATTCTTCCGCAACAGCACGCGCAGAATGGGCTGGGTGACCATCGTGCTGCATCCACATATGGACTCTCGTGTGTAAATACACATGTTCAAGGAGACCATCCTAACTGTCAACTATAAACGCGCGGTATAACCCACCTGTCAGTGTACCTGGGAAGTAGTGTCGACCGATGACTTCATCCCCAACAATTCCACACCATACATTAATAGACCACCTGCGTTGACAGTCGACAGGTCGTACGTACCCACCGAGGATTGACTGCGGCCCAGTAGAGCACGTTATGGCGATTCACTGCAACATAATTTGTGAACGTGGATTCATCAGAGAACATAACACCTTGTAAAGACTCCAGCGTGAAATTACGCATGGCCCAGTCACAGAATGTAACTCTCGCACGGAAATCGTTCCCACGCAGCACCTGGGTCAGTGACAGACGGTACGGGTGAACCCTGTCGCCGTGTACTATACGCCACACGGATGTGGCACTGACACCAGCTACTGCAGCAACGGCTCGTAAGCTGACATCTGGATCGTGGTGTACTGCAGCTAAGACAAACACCTCCTTCCCCTCCCTTCTCGACAGTCGGGGTGGCCGAGCGGTTCTAGGCGCTACAGTCTGGAACCGCGCGCCCACTACGGTCGCAGGTTCGAATCCTGCCTCGGGCATGGATGTGTGTGATGTCCTTAGGTTAGCTAGGTTTAAGTAGTTCAAAGTTTAGGGGACTGATGACCACAGCAGTTAAGTCCCATAGTGCTCAGAGCCATTTGAACCATTTTTCTTTGGATAATAATACAATAAACTATGTTCATAGCTCCGCAGACAGTGTAATGTTTCTTACGGTGAGCTACGCAATAAATATTTCCGTCGCCTATTACTTCGTTACTTAAAGGAGGAAACATATTTAGTGAAACACCCCGTATGTACGGGCTATTTAATCGAATGTTATGTGAAACTTCAAGCTTGTGTTAATTGCTTGAAAGTGACTAATAGTTGAAATTAGCTACTAGCACGGACAGTAAATATATTACATCCTGTTTTTACCATGTTTTTTTTCTTAAAATAGTTATATGTTAGTTAGTCACGTCATCTGTTAAAACAATTAATTTCAATCCAAAAATTCAAATTAACGACACTAAACGCTATAGTAACCTGATAGAATGGCAAATTACTAGAAATTTAATATTCACTTCCATTTGGTTTGTAATTTAGTTATTCTTTTTAATATTTACAAATTTTAGTTGTTTCTTAGACAATTTTGATTTCTGTGCAAATTCTTTAAAAGAGGATCTCTTTATCCTGAATCGATTAATATTTATGTCCAGATTCACTCAGAGTTTTCTTTATTTCTTGGAAACTCAAGCTGATCCTCAGCTAGGTCGGCTTCTAACAGTCACATCATTTTCTCAAACATAATTTGCGTTTTTGCTTTGCAACTAAGAGATATTAAACTGAGTTCGGTAATATTCACACTTACCAGCACCTATTTTCTTAGGTAATGGGATTGCTACACATATCTTGAAGCCTGCTGGTATTTACCCTGTCTCGTATTATAAGCTGTAAGTGTCTGAAACGAGAAATAAGGATTCTAGTGCCTGTTATTTCAGCGATGTAGATAAAGCAGTAATCAAGGCAGAAGTTTGTTTGAAGGCCGCAGTGTACAGAAAGGATACGCCCAGATGTTACTGAGGGAAGTGAGAGTCGATCCACCCAACTTATTATACAAATACTTGTTTTCTATCGCGCGATGTGAACTTGTGTGTGTCTACAACTTTTCTTTTATAAACATCGGTGTATGTGGGACATCACATACACACATGAAGTAATTCCGCTTCTACCTGTTACCTCGGAGACAAATGTTACATGAGTTATCAGTCGCATGCGTAGACAGCCCTCGAGCGGTGTGAGCGCACGCGCCGTGACATTTGACACAGATGTGCAACATTGATCGTGGACCTGCCCTACTGTTCTTCATTAAGGGGTAAAACTTCACCCACTTCGGTTTAATCGATCGATGTCTCTATACAGTAATCAGAAGTGTAAGTCTCGCTGCAGTAAACGACAAGTAACTGCACAAGAGATGGGATGCTGCTATGTCATGTTGTGTCAACTGTGCGTTAGCACCGGGAGACGAACACAGTGATAGCTACTCCAAGTGGTGTCAACGAAAAAGTATTTCTACTATAATCTCACAACACGTTGTCAGCGACTGCCATGTTGTTACAATCATACGTTTCTATCTGGTTCAAATGGCTCTGAACACTATGGGACTTAACGTCGAAGGTCATCAGTCCCCTAGAACTTAGAACTACTTTAACCCAACTAACCTAAGGACATCACACAACACCCAGCCATCACGAGGCAGAGAACATCCCTGACCCCGCCGGGAACGAACCCGGGAGTAAGTAGGTTGTTTAGGTTTTTTTATTGGTAACGCCACGTAGCGCTCTGTATGAAAATCACTGGCTGTGCTGTGTGCAGTCTGTGGCTAGTTTGCATTGTTGTCTGCCATTGTAGTATTGGGCTGTTGGCTGTTGACAGCGGGTAGCGTTGCGCAGTTGGAGGTGAGCCGCCAGCAGTGGCGGATGTGGGCAGAGAGATGGCGGATTTTTGAGAGCGGTTGATCTGGACAGAGACAGTAAATTTGTAAGACTGGATGTCATGAACTGATATATATATATATATATATATATATATATATATATATATATATATATATATATATATTACGACTTTTGAACACTATTAAGGTAAATACATTGTTTGTCCTCTATCAAAATCTTTCATTTGTTAACTATGCCTATCAGTAGTTAGTGCCTTCAGTAGTTTGAATCTTTTATTTAGCTGGAAGTAGTGGAGCTCGCTGTATTGCAGTAGCTTGAGTAACGAATATTTTTGTGAGGTAAGTGATTTGTGAAAGGTATAGGTTGATGTTAGTCAGGGCCATTCTTTTGTAGGGATTGTTGAAAGTCAGAATCCGTTGAGCTAAAAATATTGTGTGTCTGTTTAAGCACAGTCATGTATAATTTTTCTAAGGGGACGTTTCTCCATGTTTATCGACGTATTTATGTGCAAACAACTGAAGTGTTATAAGCAATGTGAGAACAAACCAAATTACAGCGTTGCTCTCTTTCATAAATGTTTTGCTCTTGTATTAAATGAAAATTCCTTCTACAAAGTATTACACTGTAATATTGATTAGTTGGATGCCAAAATATTGTGTTGGTGCATAAGTTTGTAGCATTTTCTCCATAAGTTTGATAAACACAACAGTTACAAATAACAGAGACAGTATATTCTCCTTCACTATTTACAACAGTCTGCGAACAGAATTTCAAATTTCTAAATCTTCAGATAGGCAGTAAACAGTCGTGGAAAGCCCATGTTCAGTATCTTGTTCAAAGACTAAATGCCGACATTTTTACTATTTGAACGTTATCTGAAGTAAGTGATCGTTCGACACGAAAATTAGTCTACTTTGTTTATTTTCATTCGCTTATGTCGTATGGTATTATATTTTGGGGTAACTCATCCCATTCTAAAAGGATATTTTTGGTTCAGAAACGGGCGGTTCGGGCAATAAGTGGTGTAAGTTCGCGAACCTCTTGTCGACCTAAAACACCTACTTTTGACCTATTTTGTATCTGTATCGACGTTTCTACATCAATTTGTAGTGTTTCTAATGTATAATGTATCTGTCATGGAAATTCTTTGACTATGTATACATGTTTCCGTTATGTGAAACTTTTGAACGATGTTGTTAAAATTATGCTTGTGGATTTAAATAACTAATGGAATGATTGTTATGTACTGTAAGTGACTTGGTCCTAAGCTATGGAACGTAGGGTTGAATTTAAAAGATGCGGGGAAGCCCCGCAGGTACGGAAGAAGCCCTGCAAAGTGGAAAAGGTGTGGTTGGCGCGGTAGTGGCATCTCGTCCTTTGTGACGGGTAAGGAGTCTAGGTTGATCATTGCTGTGGTTAACATCTCGCTAGCAGTGAGGATCATTGTGATTCATGTTCCTGGAGTTTTGAGGCCAGAAGAGCTTAAGGGCAGTATTTATGGGCCTCGAATGCTGCCTTTGGTGATACCATTATCATGTTATGGCTTTTGGCCCTATTTAGATAATACCGACGCCAAGAAGATGTGGCAAGGCCAAAAGTATTGCTGTGACTGCATCGCCGCCAGTTTAATATCGCTGCAAATAACGCCACCAGTACCACCAGCCTTCCTCTAAGTTGTTTATATTTGGTACTCTATAAATGGACCAGGTATTTGTGAAATTTGGTTGATTTTATAATAATAATTGTGGTGTTGCTTAAAACTCTACCTTACACCAGTGTTTATCCCAAACCAAAAACCTGAACAGGAATCCTATCTTAGTGAATTTAATTCCGAGTGTTCTAATTTATTATGAGAAAGTGGTTGGACTTGAATTTGAAGTGTTGTCGCTTGCACAGCGTTATATTTTTGAGCAGGTCAAAAGACTGTTTATGAAAGCACATTTGTTATTTGAAGAGTTACAGTTTGTTGCAGTTTACTTAATTAGTAATTAATGATCAGAATAATTACCATTTCTCATACAAACTGATGTGGTTTTGATAATGAGCATGGTTCTTCAAAGTATGAAAGTTTAAGAGTCCTCTTATACTAGGCTAGTTAGTTAATGAAGCAATGCAAAGGCTCCTTCAAAGCCAGTGTAGTTAGACTTACATTCTGTTTAGTTGCGTTAAACCGAGCTTAAGAAAGAAATGTTTACTTTGTTATCTATTGTAATACGCACAGGCGTAGAGACCCTGTACTAAGCAATGAAGTTATAGATTTTGATCATTAGCAGAACCCCCGTTTTAAATTCTGAATCATTTCATGCTTTTGTCTGTTCAGTATTGCTATTAGTTTCATGTGTGTCAGTAATTGGTTTTATTAAACTATTACACCTAGCTCATTTAAGGTACGTGTTGTTGAGATGCATATGTTACTGTTTACTATCTCATTGGCCATTTGTTTGTTAGTAGTACGTTTATCTGCAAGGTTAGGTTACTGTGTTGTAGAAACAGCTGTAAGGAAAGAGTTTAGTGTGTGTGTGTCAAGGAAGGTTAGGTTACTCTTAGCACTGCCTTCTGCTTTATCATTTGGCTTGACACAAGAATGCCTAATTAGGCTGGCGACTGGTTTTAATATGTAATGTTACAACTTAATTTTGTGCCTGGAGAACATCTGTTCCTACACCCCCGTTTACTGTTGGTTATACTTTGCTGGAGTGTTTCGGAAACGAATCCCAGTTTGATTTTTCTGTTTCCAGTAGATTCTCTCACGGTCACAAGTTTCAAAAATTCCTCGCAGACGTATATCGTTAGCATATCAGCTTTTCTCAAGAATAAGCGGCTTTCACTCAATTAATACTCAGAAGAAATGAAACCTTCATTTGGATTGGACATCCTTAAATCTTGTGCAGAAAGGTGTGCAGTATACTGATGCAACCATTTTCAATAAGCTACCAAAAGAATTAAAAATTTTAGCAGTAATCCACGCACTTCCATATCGAAACTGTAAAGTTTTCTCTTGGGTCACTCCTTCTATTCTGTCGAGGAGTTCCTTGAAATTTGGTTTTATAAACATTTTATTTTTATCTGTTATTACTTTCACATTGTAATAGCATGTACTGAAACGTTCCGTGACCTTGGAGATGTGCTCCTCAACTTGTTCCTACCGAACTTGACGTGTAAATAAATAAGTAAAAACACTTGAGTAACTTTTCGATTACACGACTGTAGAAATCACATGGTTTTGAAGCGAGTAACTCGTCGAGCCATGTTTGGAGTGCATTTTCATCCAGAAAGGAAGTTCCTCGGAGGTTGTTCGATAGAGAGCAGAAGAGATGAAAATCTGTGGTCGCAAATCAGGTGAATAAGGTGGGTGCGGATTGACTTGCCAACCCAGCTCCGGTATACTGTTTCTTGTCAGTCTAACAGAATGCGAGCGGGCATTATCATCGAGTAGCATCACTTCATGCACTCTCCCTGGTTGTTGTTCTTGATTTGTGTCTGCAAAACGTCTCAATTGTTCACCAAAAATGTCAGCAGTGATGGGGGGCCCATTTCGCAGTACACCACACCGAAGCTCTTACCAGATCGCGTAACATTATCTTTTGTGGATGTACGAAGGTCTTTGTAGGGGGAGTTACTGCTTTGTTTGGGCTTAACCAGTCCTTTCCCTTCCTTGCATTAGCAAAAACACACCACTTCTCGTCTTCAGTAACGATGCATCATAGGAATGCTCGGTGTTGTTCATGAGCGAATTGATGAAGGGGAAGCAGAGGTCCACATTTGCCCACCAGCTGATTTTTGTGATTTTGGCTTAGAGCATGAGGTACCCATTTTTTGAAGCTTCCCCACTGTATGCAAATGTCGTACGATGATGGAATGGTCACAGTTCATCTATCTGCCAGTTCTCGAGTACCCTGACGTGGATCGTTGTGAGTTAATGCTTTTAAACGATCTTCATCAAACTCTAAATGACATCCTGAACGTGGAAAGTCACTAACGTCAAAACAATGTCAAAACAATCTTCCTTAAAACGAGAAAATCATTTCCTTGCATTGCTCTGCCCAATGTCGTTATACCCAAAAACTTCGCAAATGTTTCTGACTTCGTCCGCTGCTCTTATCCCTCTACTGAACTCAAACAGAGGAATATGTCGGAAATGTTCCGATTTCTCCACTTGGCATTTCATTTTATTCCGACCAAAGCTCCAGCCATTATCTACAAATGTCAAAATCAAAACATGTGAATTCAACTAGCAACAGTTAACTTCAAACAAAGAATGACAATTGATAAACCAATCCATAACAACCGGAAAACCAAAATACAAAACAAAACCGCTACTAAATTACGCAGCAACTTAATAACAACTTCAACTTCGATGGTTTTTGAACAGGAAGAACACAAATCTTTAAAAACGTAAGTCACGGGGCATGTAAATCATAATTAGGTAGCCTTTTATTAAGTTTTACGGGCTTAAACTGCCTACACTAAGTTTGCCCTCTACGATCGGATGTGGAGTAGTTCATACGGTCGAGTCGTCGGCTCACCACACGTGGCATTGCTGTTGAACTGTTGATAACCAAAGGAAATATGTATAACGTAATCCACGAGAATAAGGGTTATGACAAAGTTCGTGCACAGTGGGTGCACAAACATTTGAAGCGAATCAGAAGACTGCGAGAATTGGTTTTTGCCTGACGAGGCAAGCAACGGACTGCATTTCTCAGATTGCTTTATGTGAACAAACGTGGTCTAGTCACTTCGAACCTGCCTCCAAAAGGATGAGCATGGTGTGGCGGTATCCCGGCTCCTCTCGTCTAAAAAAAGTCGATTCTGCCAGGAAGGAAGGAGAAAACATGCTCAGTTTATTTTGCGACGATGAAGAGCCTCAACTTATCGACTCGCTACCACAGGGTGTAACAGTTAAGCTGAGTAGTATTGTAATACGTGGCTGAGGCTCAAACAGGCCATAAAGAACAAGTGCAAGGGCTCTCTCTCCAATGGGATAGTGCTTCTCCAGGAAACATGAAACCACATGTGGCCGAGAAGAAAAAATTTCGATGGGAGGTTCTCGAAAATAGCCCTTACAGTTCCTACATCTTCCTATGTAAATTGTTTATTTTCGACCGATTAAATCAATCTATGAAAAATCAGAGGAAATTTAAAAATTTCGATGGGAGGTCCTGGAACAGCGCCCTTACAGTTTCTATATCTCCCTATGTAAATTGCTTATTTTCGGCTCTTAAATCAATCTATGAAAAATAAGAGGAAATGCATGACACATTGTAAAAATGGATACGACATCAACCCAGGTGTTTCTATACAAACCAGTCACTACCTTCCTACGCACTGGGATCAGTGTATCGATGTCAATGGCTATTAAGTGCAGTACTGTTTCACATAAAATATAATTGTACAGGGTGATCCAGCTGCCCCTACTGCTGTCGTTTTATGCAATCTTCAATGTTATTTATGACCACGCTCGACATTTTCGTATTCTCTCGCTCGCTGCGCTCAAACTATTAGTGCTATAGCAAAATCAACTGGATCCTTTTGTAGGAAATTTAATGTACATCAATTTTGTACTGTGATAAGTTTTCGCAGGAGGCCACGATTTTAGAATTACTCAAGATAAACTTACAAAAGTGACTTTCAAACACAGCTCTACGTCCACGTTCATCCCTCACTCCTTTCTACCACTCTATAAAAATTTCCGACTGCACGAACTGTTTCCCATTTTCAATTCACTTTCCCTGTATTTATTGGGCTATTACACCAACAGAATAATCGGCTATTTAGTTAACAGTGCTAATCTGAACATGTCAGTGAGGCTAATGAACGAAAAATGACTGTTGTAAACGTCATGCTAAAACTAATTGCGTTGACAGTTCGATCTAAACTTACGTAGTTTCGTTGTCAGAAGTCCTGACGGATGTAACGATGCAAATGTTTATTCTGTTCTGTTAAATTTTACGGCCGGCCGGAGTGGCCGAGCGGTCCTAGGCGCTACAGTCTGGAACCGCGCGACCACTACGATCGCAGGTTCGAATCCTGCCTCGGGCATGTATGTGTGTGATGTCCTTAGGTTGGTTAGGTTTAAGTAGTTCTAATTTCTAGGGGACTGATGACCTCAGAAGTTAAGTCCCATAGTGCTCAGAGCCATTCGAATTTAATTTTACAATTCGGAAATGCTCGACTCACCTGGTGGCGCAATGAGGCCAGACGGTGAAACGTTGGGAACAGTTCGTGTAGTTGGAAATAATTGTACTGCAGTAGGAGGCACTTCCATGGATAACATGCTAGAAATCCTGGCTGGTGAAGGATGAGTGTGGGGGTAGAGATGTGGAGATTTTGTAAATTTTCATGAATGACTCGAAAACCGTGGTCTCCAGCGGAAACGCATCCTAGAGTAAAATTTTCCTACATTAAATTTCCTGCAACAAGGTCCTGGTCAATATTTTTTTTTAGTTTTTGAGCGTATTATCAATATGTAAAACTACCGACGTTTCGGTCACTGTTGCATATGGCCTTCTTCAGTGACCGAAACGTCGGTAGTTTCACATATTGACAATGCGCTCATTAACCAAGAAAATTTTATTGAGTGGGGCAATGGCCGCGGAAACCTACGTTTAAAAAAGAAGGTCTTGTTCATTTTATCTGTAAGACTAATAGTTTGCAAGGTGTAACTGTAGTGTTATTTTCATCTGGCACACCTTACACGTTTACGTTAGGCAATTTGTTCCGTTAAGAATGACGTTTTAGATTCTATCTGCAAAGAAGGCCTGTAACCTATCGCGAATCTGGTCCAACAAGCTCGCAATTTGTTTGCTAATATACCTCAAACAAAGTATTCAAAGCACAGGTAAACCCATAGCTTACAAGAGAAGACACCTTCTACCAAGTGAGACGAAGGCAGCGTTGCAGTTAGCAAAGCAGCCCCTTACGCGCGCTGTCGGGAACGTAGGTGGAGGACTTGGGTAACGTATTTAGCGGTGGCCGATTGGCTGCGGCGATCTTCGCACCTCGCGGCCCACCGCGGGAACGGCAGGTCGGTGGGATAGTTAAGCAACCCAGTTAGCCGGGCTGTGGGAGCGCGATTGGGTAGGACGCTCCGTCTGACCCAGACGGAGGGACGCCGGCTGCCATGAATGATTTATGAGGTGCACCGAGGCGGCAGCTTGCGCTCGTGCATCTGCCGTCACCGGCGTGTGCAGCCGGCCTCAACTACCGCTCCGGGCGTGATGCGATCTTGATTTGGACCTGGAGGGAATGCGGATCGCACGTCACTCAATAAAACGGACCATTTTAGCTGTTGGCCCCGTTGCGTTCCTGATGAGAATCGATTGTGATCACCGTGGCAAAGTGCACTCGGGCCGTGCATACTGTCTAGCACAAGATGGACAGGGTACGTAGGAAGCAGTATTTTCTTTAATATATCTACACTACTGGCCATTATAATTGCTACACCAAGATGAAATGCAGATGATAAACGGATATTCATTGGACATATATATTATACTAGAACTGGCAATTGATTACATTTTGACGCAATTTCGGTGCATAGATCCTGAGAAATCAATGCCCAGAACAACCACCTCTGGCCTTAATAACGGCCTTGATACGCCTGGGCAATGAGTTAAACAGAGCTTGTATGGCGTGTACAGGTACAGCTGCCCATGCAGCTTCAACACGATACCACAGTTCATCAAGAGTAGTGACTTGAGTATTGTGACGAGCCAGTTGCTCGGCCACCATTGACCAGTCGTTTTCAATTGATGAGATATCTGGAAAATGTGCTGGCCAGTACAGCAGTCGAACATTTTCTGTATCCAGAAAGGCCCGTGCAGGACCTGCAACATACGGTCGTGCATTATCCTGTGAAATGTAGGGTTTCACAGGGATCGAAAGAAGGGTGGGGCCACGGGTCGTAACACATCTGAAATGTAACGTCCACTGTTCAACGTGCCGTCAATGGGAAGAAGAGGTGACCGAGACGTGTAACCATGGCACACCATACCATCACGCCGGGTGATACGCCAGTATGGCGATGACGAATACACGCTTTCAATATGCGTTCACCGCGATGTCGCCAAACACGGATGCGACCATCATGACTCTGTATACAGAACCTGGATTCATCTGAAAAAATGAAGTTTTGCCATTCGTGTACCCAAGTTCATCGTTGAGTACACCATCGTAGGCGCTTCTGTCTGTGATGCAGCGTCAAGGGTAACCGCAGCCATGGTCTTCGAGCTGATAGTCCATGCTACTGCAAACGTTGTCGAACTGTTCGTGCAGATGGTTGTCTTGCAAACGTCCCCATCTGTTGACTCAGAGGTTGAGACGTGGCTGCACGATCCGTTGCAGCCATGAGGATAAGATGCCTGTTATCTCGACTCCTAGTGATACGAGGCCGTTGGGATCCAGCACGACGTTCCGTATTATCCTTCTGAACCCACCGATTCCATTTTCTGCTAACAGTTATTGGATCTCGACCCACGCGAGCAGCAATGTCGCGATACGATAAACCGCTATCGCGATAGGCTCAAATCGGACCTTTATCAAAGTCGGAAACGTAATGCTACGCATTTCTCCTCCTTACACGAGGCATCACAACAACGTTTCATCAGGCAACGCCGGTCAACTGCTGTTTGTGTATGAGAAATCTGTTGGAAACTTTCATTATGTCAGCATGCTGTAAGTGTCGTCACCGGCGCCAACCTTTTGTGAATGCTCAGAAAAGCTAATCATTTGCACATCACAGCATCCTCTTCCTGCAGGTTAAATTTCGCGTCTGTAGCGCGTCATCTTCGTGGTGTAGCAATTTTAATGGCCAGTAGAGTATCTACATTTAAATTCCATCGTCCTCGAGGCACTGCATAGTGAATAGCTGAGGGTAGCGTCGTGTTCTGAATATCGATGATGGACGGGAGATTAATTATAATGACTTAGCTGCCTTATCTGATACCACTTTCGTACGAGTAGATAAAAGATTTCTTCCTGCAGGTCTTCTGTCACCTGTGCGTTTCAGGCCTTCCCGCCGGGGCAGTGATGTAAAAAAACTGACAGTGGAAAGGCCACTAACAAATAACAGACGAGCAGTTAATTAATATAGTCATTATATCTTGAAATTTTAGGAACACTTTTGGATGCTACGTAGCCTTGTTACGGTACGGGATGACAGCAATTCACAATTCTGGACAGCTCATCAGATTGCTGGTCCCTCGTAGAAAAAAACAACGGGCAACAGAAAAACAATTTAACAAGAAATAAAAGTGTAACTCTTCAGGCTTTCCCTTCGAGATCTTGACATTTGGAATAATCGGGTCTACTGCTGGATGTTTGTGTCGTTCTGGCACAATATTTCGGCCACGTAACTCGTTGCCTTCTTCAGGTGCTACCTGAGACTGCCGTATTGGAGGATCTTGTCCAGTATCCTCAGCAGCACCACCAGGCGGGCGCGGACCGCGAACGGAACGCCCGACACAGGACGGGCCTCAGACATTTTTTTTTAAATTTTTTTTGTGTCATGTGGTGTTTGCAGTTCCTTCGGCTTCACCGAATCTACGTCTACTTGTGTGTGGTCTTTTTTTGTTATTCTCTGTGATTTTCTTTTTATTTACAAAAAACAAATCGTAGGCTTTGGAGGGCATCGTCGGTAACAATAAGACCTTGCAGCCCCCGACCATCCTCGATTTATGAGGCGTGGGTTTTATTGTTGTTTGGTTGGGTGCAGCGGGCGCTGCTTGCACTGCTTTCCTTTGTAGAGTTGCGCCAGTCGGCCGCTCGGCGAGATGTCGTCGTTCCGTGGCGGCCTCTGTGCTCGTTGTTTCCCGCCGCTTGCCCGTTGGGTACGGCCGTCGTACATGCGTTGGTCTGCAGCAGGTCTGCTTCTCACTTTAACATTTACTCTCAAACATTTAATCTACTGTGGTTTACTCTAGTTTACTCTATGTAGTTAAGGGTGGTCGCACAGCCGACAGAGAGTGGGGGGGGGGGGGGGGTTAGTCACTACATCTTAGTTTAGTTTTGGTCCTACGCTAAGGTGCTTGGGTACAAAAACGGTGAAACCAAGTGTATCTCAATTTACACTTTTATCTGACATTGTTGGGTTTCAACTAGGGAGCACTATCCGCTAGACAAAATTACTACTAATCAAGGCAAAACAATTTAAACATTTATCTATTAGTTCCCAAACAAGGGAGCAAGGATTTTCAAGGACAATAACAAGGAAATATTACGTTAAGGGGAGTGCTACTGGACTAAGCTAGAAACAAAATCTCATTAAACTATTAGGTTATTCACTATTGCTTACTAATCTATGGGGTCTTGTATGATTTGGCGTGGCACTCTCTGCCTGTGCCACGTTCGGGGTATCACAGTACCTGTGCCCCTGAGATGTCTACAGTTTTCTCTTCGTTCTTCTAGTTTGTCAAATAGTGTGGTTACCAGTCTTTTAACTGTATCTTGTATCATCTCGATTACCACTGTTTCGTGGAGTTCGCGTACGGGTGTCCATGGTGGGGCGTCCAGAATCCACCTTAGTACTTGTTTCGCACCCTTCGCAATTTTTTGTGGTTTGTCTGGCACGTGATTCCCCACGCAGAACGTTAGTGCTGGGAGGACTGTTGTTTTGTATAATGTTCTCTTTGTTTCCATCCACATCTTCCTGCTGAGGAAGAAGGGCAGGAGGGCTTTTGCGAGGTTTATATATCTCTTTCGCTTTTCCCCGATGTGAAGGTGGAACAACAGCTAGTGTTACACTCAGGTATTTCACGGAGTCTCTCCACGGTAATTCCTGGGCGTTTAGAGACAGCTGGTTTCTGAGTATCGGCCGCTTTCTTGTGAAGTAGACAGCTGTAGTTTTGTCTGCGTTTAGTGTCATTTTGTTTCCCCTACACCAGTCTTCTACCATGTCTAGCTGCCTTTGGAGGCGTGCTATGTTTGTGTGGTGCTGCCTGCCACTCGTGTAGAAGGCTGTGTCATCCGCGAATTGGGCTATCCTGGCATGCGGTGACAGGAGGACGTCATTTGCTTATACACTCCTGGAAATTGAAATAAGAACACCGTGAATTCATTGTCCCACGAAGGGGAAACATTATTGACACATTCCCGGTGTCAGATACATCACATGATCACACTGACATAACCACAGGTACATAGACACAGGCAACAGAGCATGCACAATGTCACAGATCCCCACAAGAATACCACAGAGCTTTGAGAGTCCCATCAGATTCGACGCCTTAGGGGACTCGGATGAGGAAGGCGAGACAACTGCCCCCCTAGACGGTAACCCGCCACCACAACAGACACCACCAGTGGATACACCAGCAGCCCTCACCGAGGACACCGCTTCGTCACACGACAACTCGACTCCCGCCGTCGCGGGTCAACAACAGCCCACCGACAGCGGAGAGGACGAGACAAACCCAAAAAATGTACCACCAATAGTGGTGTACCAATTAGAGGGGTACACCAAACTCAACAAGGAGATAAAAAGTAGAATAGCTGGCCCCTTAAAGGCCATCTTCCGAGGTGACTCGGTTAAGTATAATTTCGAATCCCTAAGAGATTACTATGCCACGGCAGCCTTTCTAAGAGAAAGAGATGTACCGCATTTTAACCACCAACCGCCCGAGAAAAAGGATTTACACGTGGTCGTCCACGGCCTACCAGCCAGCAGAGGAGGAACTACGAGAGGCCCTTGTAGAGGAACGTTTCAGACCTTCATACGTGCACCAGTTTAAAAAACGAGCACGAAAATCACGAAGGCTCATCCGGGAGCCAATGTACAAAGTCTCCCTTCCCAGGGGCTCGGGCGGTGAGAGGATATACGAAGTGCGGTACATCCTCCACACAAAGGTGACGGTAGAAACCTACCGCCCCAAGGAAGGCCGCGCGCAGTGCCACCGCTGCCAGCGCCTAACGCACACGGCGAACTATTGCAACATGCCGGCGAGGTGCGTAAAGTGCGCGGGCCTCCACGCTACAAAAGACTGCCAAAAACCAGAGAGCGAGCCGCCGAATTGTGCACTGTGCTCCGGAGACCACCCAGCATCTTGGAAAGGCTGCCCGGAACACCAAAAGTATATGCACCGCCCCAGACAGCCGACAGAGCAACAGCACAAACAGCGTGCGCCCTCGAATAACAGGAAACCCAGGGCGAAAGACAGACGAGGACAGACCCTAACCTGGAGTTAGGAGACACACCACAGACACAACACGACCAAACAGAGAAAATCTCCCAAAAAGAGTCCCCACTCCAGGGGAAACAATACAACAGACGAATGACGAAACAGAAAGAACGTCACGCAAAACAGACAGACCTGACACACACGCAACCGAGGGCGCACGCTCCCCATGCCCACAACAAACAAGACCACGGTTTCCATCTCTCCCTGCGCGACGACAGGTCCATCCCGACATTGCCGCAGCCGCACAGGCGAAGGCGGCAGGCACAGACAAGAACGCACCAACACGTCGCCGCCGCTCCTTCAGAGAGGCATTCACATCACCAACGACAGATACAACACCAAACCACATCCAAACAAACACGACAAAACCAACACAAATCCGAAAAGAGACAACACACATCCAAACAAACACGACAAATCCAACGCAGATGCAAAAAGAGACAACAACCAAAAAAAAAACAGAAAACCACTGCCACTCTACACACAAATGAGAAAGGACTGCTCGTGGACGGCCTATGGGTGATCATAAACAAGATCCGATACCTCGAGCCGGCCGCGGTGGTCTCACGGTTCTAGGCGCGCAGTCCGGAACCGTGCGACTGCTACGGTCGCAGGTTCGAATCCTGCCTCGGGCATGGATGTGTGTGATGTCCTTAGGTTAGTTAGGTTTAAGTAGTTCTAAGTTCTAGGGGACTAATGACCACAGCAGTTGAGTCCCATAGTGCTCAGAGCCATTTGAACCATTTTCGATACCTCGAGCAGGACTCAAACATCGTCACAACAATATTTAACATGGCAAACGCGCACCGTCAAACATCGGACAGGACGGAAAAGACTCACATAATACTTAGTAGGTTCATGCAACGAGGCAGACAAAACATTGACACAACACTTTGCATCTGGAATGCAAACGGCATCAGAAACAAGAAAACGGAGCTACAAACGTTCATATCGGAGCACAATGTGGACGTCCTGTTAGTCTTCGAAACACACCTCCGGCCCTGCGATACATTTAAACTGCGGAACAGGACGGGTTGCCGCACCGACAGACAAAATCAACGAGGAGGTGGTACGGCCGTGTTCCTAAAACGGACAATTCCGCACTATGTGGTGGTCGCACCTCCGGTGCAAGACATCGAGGTCACTCTGGTCACAATAAACACAGAAAGAGGGAAATTGACGGTGGGGGCAGCATACCTTGCCCCAAACTGCCAGTTGCTGGAAGAAGACATCAGAGTGATCTTCGACAGGCACCAAAGGGTAGCGTTGGGCGGGGACCTAAACGCTAAAAATCCAGCGTGGAATTCCCGCACAACGAACCCGAAAGGAACAAAACTCCTGCAACTGGAGGACGCCTACCACTACATCGTCCGCGGCCCAGACGACGCTACACACATCCCGGTCATAGCCGGACACAGGCCGGACGTCCTGGACGTGCTGCTGACGAAAAACATCGGAGACTGCCTCGGGCATGGATGTGTGTGATGTCCTTAGTTAGGTTTAAGTAGTTCTAAGTTCTAGGGGACTGATGGCCTCAGATGTTAAGTTCCATAGTACTCAGAGCCATTTGAACCATTTTGAACGTCTTTGCTGAAGAGCCAGTACCGACAATTTGGGGCACCACCTCAGGGCGCATATGTACCGCTCTTATAATTATTAATCGGGGGTAAATTAAGTAAATATAATTACCTTCGTTAAACAAATTACGTACGATAGAATTAAATTAACCGGTAACCTACAGAAATTAGTATGTTACGAGCTCCCAACAGCTTAGCTATAGCACGGGCACGATACGTTGCCAACCGAACGCCAAGTAATGACTGTTAAAAGTTGGGACCATTCGGAACACTTCGTGTCGACTGTTTTCTGTTTCAGACTGCAGCCACCCACGGCGACTTCCATGTTGAGACGGTGTAATTGCCTGACGAAGTGTTATTGAGGTGTCTGCGTCAGGGGATATTAATTCACTTAAAACCGTAACGGTGTTTATATTTAAATGCATTATGCAACATGAGAAGCGATCACAAGTATGTACTAAATATCTCGTACGTCATTTTTCTTCTGATCATTGGCTTATATCACAAAAGCCTCAAATTAATTTGTATTACTTGCTACAAATATGTATAGCATTTGAAGATGACATTGTCTATAATGTCCTTTCTTGTTCCCATTTTACCTCCATGTGAAATGAATTTTGATGATACAACATGCAAAATCACAAATGTCCAACTTGCTATATGACAACAGGCAGCAGGTCTTTACTTCAGAAATAAATAAAAATATATAAATAACTCTTCCGTGTCAAAATTTATGCCAACGGCCTTGCCGCAGTGGTAACACCGGTCCCCGTCAGATCACCTAAGTTAAGCGCTGTCGGGCTGGGCTAGCACTTGTATGGGTGACCATCCGTGTGCCGAGCGCTGTTGGCAGGTGGGGTGCACTTAGCTCTTGCGAGGAAAACTGAGGAGCTACCTGATTCAGAAGTGGCGCCTCCAGTCTCGTAAACTGACATACGGCCGGAAGAGCTGAGAGCTGACCACATGCCCCTCCATATCCGCATCCAGTGACGCCTGTGGGTTGAGGAGGCCGGTCGGTACCATTGGTCCTTCATGGCCTGTTCGGGAGGAGTTGAGTTTAGTTTTAGTCAAGATTTATACCATACCAGGTGACCGGTACGAGTCGTGCACGTCCGTGATCTCTTAGTACTGTAAGGCAAACAGTATAATCTTCCCCCTCTCAAATACTCTTAACTCGCAGTGACCATGTACTCACTCTAAGCGACCACACATAGTTCACGTCCGAATTCACCAACATCAATTAAGATTAAGGGCATATTAAAATATTAACGTCTGTGTAAGTATTTTTGTTTGTTATTGTGTAGCTCTCAAAGTTAGCTGACATTTTTGGATTCAGCTCTTAGTTCCTCTAAGCAAATTATTATAAAATTCAGCTGAGAACCGCGGGCCGCACAAATACTTGATTTGGGCTTCATGTGGCTCGCGGGCCATAGTTTGACGACTACTGTCCTAGACAGTCCTAAGTAATAGAACGTCAGAAGTCATCAGAAGTAACGTACATGAGAAGTAAACGTACATGAGCGTGATGGACCATGAGAGATGCGAATGCAAAGGCCCAGAAATTCTTACCCTGTCCACATCATTATGTTCATTATGCAAATAGCTCACGGTGCAAGCTGCATGCAAGAGTATTTACGACAGGCGTGGTAGGCGCATGCATGTTCTCGCAGTGAAGCCGAAGTAATATTGATTCTGCTGTACTCACTACTAATTCCAAAGTAAAGGAGTCCAGTCCACGGTGACTTCTGCACTAATGGCTGACAAGATTCTGGGTACGACCTGCCCCGTTTAAGAGTTGAATCCGAATGGGCTTCATGAACAAGAATCTTCAACTGAATGGCGCCTGGTTTTATTGCCTCAGAGGGAACACAGTGGAGAGTCTACACCGAGAAAAAGTAGTCCTGTTCCTGTAGCCAACCTAACCGGACGGGCAGCGCTGCAATTTTTGGCTGCAAGGACAGGGGAGAATCTCAGGCACTTAAACTGTACATTTTTCAGTACGTAAGGAGTAGAAATGTCTCCATAGAAAATTCGCCTTCCACTCTGGCATGTCTGTGGGTAGATTTTAAATGCAACGGTTCATGTTACTCATCTATTTACGTCATCTTGCAGCTTTCCTAAAATATTGGTTCAGCTGATATTAAAATTGATTCAACCACACCATCCAATGGTTCTACACCTAGACAAGAAATCAGAAAATCAGAAAATTAGTATTAAATGTTAATGCAGTCGACCAGTGATTTTTATAATGGTATATAATTTAGCATGAATCTGTGATCAGAAATATTATTTGTGAACTATTTAAGTACTCTACCTTTTGTGATGGGCTAGATGACACAGACACTGTGGCTCCTCTATGTGTGAATGAAACATCATGGAAACGTCTCACCTTTAAACACTGCACTTATATAACCAATTTTACTTTTTGTTCAATTCTCATGTTGACTGATGGTAATTGAGTCGTACTCGTCCCCCCCTCCCAAAAAAATATGATTCTGGTGAAAGCGTTTATAATTTCAAGCATATTAATATCCAAAATTGTGAGCTAACTTACAGAGAATAACGCAGCATTAAAACTAATAGTCTTGAAAACGGTACAAGAATTGTGTAAATCACGAGTCATGTTTGCCATAGGATGATTTTCAAGGCCTGCTTGTGTGGATTTGAATGCAGCCTGACCACTTGTGTGGGTTATTCCACACAAGGTGAGGAACAGTTTCACATGATTGCCGTACCTTCTCTCAACAACAGGTCTAATACAGTAACCACAGGAAGTTCAGTAACACAAGACAATATAGCTATGGCCCTTCATAAACAAAATTAGAAAGACAACTTTGTGAACTTAACTGAAAAAGAAACAACATTCCATAGTTACATATTCACCTAGCCATATCTGCAGGCCTCTGTTCACAATGGTAGTATACTCAGTATACTGTCGATATATACATACTACGATTTCACATCATGTAAAATACTGTATTATCCAAGATGTGAGGCAAATCTGGCACAAATACTACTCATGACCTGGTAACCAGCGCTGTATGGATTAGAATCTCCTAGCTCCCATACAAGCAGAGATACAAATGTAAATGTGTTTTTCAGCCCCCTGACATCTATGCCACCCTGTATGACCGGTCTGTTGCGCTGGTAGCATAAGTACACATTGTAGGGGCTGCCTGTGCTGAAAAATATGGCTGAGAACAGAGTGGAGGGATGAAGATACGTTGAAGTGAGTTGGGGAAGGACGAGATAAACAGAGAAAGGGGGAGGAGGAGATGTACAGACAAATGGGTAGATGGGAAGAGTAGGGAGAACGAAATGAACGGATTGAAGTGGGAGGATGTGGTTGCAGAGAGAGAGAGGGGGGGGGGGCAGAGGGGTGGACAGACAGGTGAGACTAAATATACAGAAACAAGGAGATGAAGAGTTGGCTTGAGAATCTGTGGTGGTGGCGACTGCAGAAAAGTGAGGAGAAGGACATATACAGAGAGAAGGAAAGGGACTGTTTAGTCAGAGAGCGGAAGGGAAAGAGGAAATGGTGTGGATGAAGATGGTATGGACAGCGTGTAGGGGAGAGAAAGAGGTGGACAGAGAGAGGGGGATGGAGGAAATATGTCCAATATAGGTGTGAAATCTAGGCCTTACAGTCTGGAGCCAAGTGACCGTTAACGATCGCACGTTCGAATCCTGCCTCGGGCATGGATGTGTGTGATGTCCTTAGGTTAGTTATGTTTAATTAGTTCTAGGCGACTGATGAACTCAGAAGTTAAGTCACATAGTGCTGAGTGCTATTTGAACCATAGGTTTGAAATGTGCATCCCAGAAAAGCTGCAGGGGAAAGGCTAGTATATGTAAGATTTTTCCCCACAGTTTTGCTGGCGCACACAGACACACACAGACACACACACACACACACACACACACACAAACATACATGCGTAAGCCATTGGAAATGTAAAATGCTGGTACATTGATAACTGATGTAACCTCCAAATTGTTGAGTGCAAGCTTGTATGTGTTGTGTTGTACAGGTGCCAGATGTCAGATATCAGTTTGTGGGCTGGAGTTCAAGCCTGTTGCACTCAGTCAGACAATACAGGAACAGTTAATACTGATATGTGGATGACACTGGAATTATCGTACAATGATATACCATATGTGCTCATTTGGAGAGAGATCTGGTGTTCAAGCAGATCCAGAGAGACAGCTTGTTGGTTTACAACAGTGGTATGTGAGCGAACATTATCCTGCTGGAAAACGCCCATTCGAATGCTGTTCCTTCGTGGCGCCACAACAGATCGAATCACAAGACCGACATCTAAATTTGCGGTCAGGGTACATGGGATAACCATGACAGTGCTCCTGTTGTCACATGAAATCGCATGCTGGACAGTAGTCCACGTTTAGATACAGTGTGTCTTGCAGGTTTATCGCAGGCTCTCAAGTGGCCTTGTTCTAACCAACACAGTGCCGTCACTGGCACGGAGGAAGAACCAGCTGTCCTCAGAAAACACAACAAATTTCCACGCTGCCCTCCAATGAGCTCTCGTTTGTCATGATTGAAGTAGCAAATGGCTGTGGTATGGGGAAAGTGGAATTCACGCTAGAGGGCTGCTAGGTAAGAGCTGTCCTTTAAGTAACCGATTTGTAACAATTCGTTGTTCACTGCGGTGCTAAATGCTGCTCAAATTGCTGCTGCAGCTGCAATACGATCCCCAGAGCAATACACCTACACAGAATACAAGGGTGTTCCCTCTTGGTAGTTCCTTCGTGGCGCCCAGAGCCTAGTCTTGTTGCTACTGTGTATTTTAGTGACCACCACTGCCAGCAATCATTTACAGTGGCTGCATGCCAGCCAAGTCTTCCTGCAGTACTTCTGAAGGAACATCCAGCTTCTCATAGCCCCATTACGCGACCTCGTTCCAACTCAGTGAAGTGCTGATAACAGTGTCTTTGTCCCTTACAGACATTCTTGACTAACATCAACTCACCTCGTCCAATTTCAAAGCTAGTTCATGCACACAACCATTACAGCGTGTATGCATAGCAAACCTGATTTTCACCCTCATAGTGGCCTAACTAGCGACAATCTTATGCAACTGGAGTGAAATTTGAATAGACAATATATATATATATATATATATATATATATATATATATATATATATATATATATACTCCTGGAAATTGAAATAAGAACACCGTGAATTCATTGTCCCAGGAAGGGGAAACTTTATTGACACATTCCTGGGGTCAGATACATCACATGATCACACTGACAGAACCACAGGCACATAGACACAGGCAACAGAGCATGCACAATGTCGGCACTAGTACAGTGTATATCCACCTTTCGCAGCAATGTAGGCTACTATTCTCCCATGGAGACGATCGTAGAGATGCTGGATGTAGTCCTGTGGAACGGCTTGCCATGCCATTTCCACCTGGCGCTTCAGTTGGACCAGCTTTCGTGCTGGACGTGCAGACCGCGTGAGACGACGCTTCATCCAGTCCCAAACATGCTCAATGGGGGACAGATCCGGAGATCTTGCTGGCCAGGGTAGTTGACTTACACCTTCTAGAGCACGTTGGGTGGCACGGGATACATGCGGACGTGCATTGTCCTGTTGGAACAGCAAGTTCCCTTGCCGGTCTAGGAATGGTAGAACGATGGGTTCGATGACGGTTTGGATGTACCGTGCACTATTCAGTGTCCCCTCGACGATCACCAGAGGGGTACGGCCAGTGTAGGAGATCGCTCCCCACACCATGATGCCGGGTGTTAGCCCTGTGTGCCTCGGTCGTATGCAGTCCTGATTGGGGCGCTCACCTGCACGGCACCAAACACGCATACGACCATCACTGGCACCAAGGCAGAAGCGACTCTCATCGCTGAAGACGACACGTCTCCATTCGTCCTTCCATTCACGCCTGTCGCGACACCTCTGGAGGCGGGCTCCACGATGTTGGGGCGTAAGCGGAAGACGGCCTAACGGTGTGCGGGACCGTAGCCTAGCTTCATGGAGACGATTGCGAATGGTCCTCGCCGATACCCCAGGAGCAACAGTGTCCCTAATTTGCTGGGAAGTGGCGGTGCGTACCCCTACGGCACTGCGTAGGATCCTACGGTCTTGGCGTGCATCCGTACGTCGCTGCGGTCCGGTCCCAGGTCGACGGGCACGTGCACCTTCCGCCGACCACTGGCGACAACATCGATGTACTGTGGAGACCTCACGCCCCACGTGTTGAGCAATTCGGCGGTACGTCCACCCGGCCTCCCGCATGCCCACTATATGCCCTCGCTCAAAGTCCGTCAACTGCACATACGGTTCACGTCCACGCTGTCGCGGCATGCTACCAGTGTTAAAGACTGCGATGGAGCTCCGTATGCCACGGCAAACTGGCTGACACTGACGGCGGCGGTGCACAAATGCTGCGTATTTAGCGCCATTCGACGGCCAACACCGCGGTTCCTGGTGTGTCCGCTGTGCCGTGCGTGTGATCATTGCTTGTACAGCCCTCTCGCAGTGTCCGGAGCAAGTATGGTGGGTCTGACACACCGGTGTCAATGTGTTCTTTTTTCCATTTCCAGGAGTATATATATATATATATATATATATATATATATATATATATATATATATAAAGCGAAATGTATGTGTGCATGTCTGGGATCTCCTCCCAGACCCCGGATCGATTTTACCCTAATTTGGCACAGAAAGAGCAGGTGTCATGAGTATCAGCACTGTGGGGTTTACAATCCCCAAGCACCAATGTGAGTCGAGACCGGTAAAAACCATGTTTTTCCAGCCCTCAGCATTTAGCAGGCTCCCTTTGTGACAGGTGAATTGTGTGAGAACAGTACTGTCCTGCTTTGTCACCCTGATTTGCAGTGCAGCTTACATGTTAGGGGCACACAATAATTTCCAAGGCCCTTCAAGAAAAGCTGAAGGAGAAGTGAACGAGAGAGGACAAGAGGAAATGGAGAGCTGGACTAGGGAAGAGGACATAGGCTACCAGTGGTGGAAGGCAGAGATGGACGAAGAGAGAGGAGAGGAATAGGTGTACACAGAAAGGGGCAGGAGGAGACATATGCAGTATATGTCTTGTGCTATTTTACAAGCCGATTTCTCATATGTGAAGCTACGAGGAAAAGGGATATGTGGTTTAGTGTTGCTGCTGTTACAATAATTATTAAAATCGAGTTCAGCTATAAGATGCTAAAAGTGGGGTTTATGGCAATTTAAGTTTGATGGTGAGACAGTAACTACATGTGAAGTCACGCCTCTTCCCACACCTCAGAATCTAATCATCTGCACCTGGTCCGATGCTGGCAATATAATGGTCGCATAGTATTCTCCAAATACAGGTTATCTTAATCTACCCAACATCGATTGTTGATGACTATGTTGTCTTTCTTTCATAGATTTCACAGAAATGTTCAAACGAAATTGATGTATGAGTGTTTTGTATCTCTGTGCGGCACGGTCTGAGTAAAAAAGTACTTATCAGGCGACTTTTGTACGCTGAAAGACTTACATTTCTCGAACTGAGCTAGTGTATATGGAAGATCCAAATCGTGTGCTATCTCGATTACGCTGAACAAACGAACTATACATGCCTGACGTGTTGTTTTCTTTACACAGTTCTGTTTTACAAGCCGATTTATAATCTGAAAACGTTTTGGAATCTCACGTCAGGTTTTGAAGCTACTGAAAAAAAATTGTTTTTGTGCAATAACGTACGTCGGAATTTTTTTTACAATTTTGGGCTCTTTTTCAATGAATGCAGTAAAATACTCTTGAATCATGGCTGGAACTCTAATTAAAGCATCCATTACACATGTCAGAAATATTTTTAAGCTTAACTGGGTTCTGACGGCAGGCATTGAAACTTACCCAAGTTTGGAGGCGCTATTATCGCACGTTACTATTATAAAAAGACAAAAGTTTCACTGCAGCATTTATTACTACATGGAATACAAAACACTAAATACTACACACATTCATACACTCTCCTATACATGTAACTTTTATTTTTCTAGAACGATAGCCAACATTGTTCCAGAACTACACTACAGAAGCTCCGGTTTCCCAGTACGACCATTGTCTTTGAGAGGTTTCCCTTAATTGTTAATCGAATGCTGGAACAGGAAATATTGAAAATTGAGACCCAGTTTAACGCAATGGGGTATTGGCTGAAAACATATATAAACACAGGGTGGCTATAATTAAACCTTCGCTACTTGAGATGCCATCATGAAAAATATGTGATCGTAGGACAGTGAAAAGTAACATATTTTAATCTCCACATTAGGGGTTTCAGATCTATGTTTACCTTCCAGGTTACAAAAATTGCCTAATGCGGCGAGGATCTGCATCTATGACACTCTGGAATAGCACTAGAGATACCATTTGACAACTGTTCGCAGTACTTTTCGTACTGTGGACCATGAAAAAAGAAATGATCGTACGGCATTGTTGGCTGGGAGGTACTATTCGGGTTCGGCGGCCAAGTGCAGGTCTTATTTCGGTCGGCGCCACACTGGGCGACTTTCGGCCGATGATGAGGATGAGACGATGACGAGGACAACACAACACCCAGTCCAACCAGGCCGGGGATCGAACCCGGACACAGTGCGTGGGAGGCAAGCACGTTACCACCCGACTGAGCAAGCAGACACTGTGGACCATGGATACAAAACACGCACTGCTTGAAGATTGCACATTGCGTCCAGCATTCTCGACCATGACTAAAGTAACTTAAGCAGTCTGTGGCGAAACTGTTCGTCGGCGTTCTTAGCGGCAGTTCCCAAATCGCCATTTAGTTCGAAGTTCCGAATCATGTTCGTCAATTTCGGTGTGGAAACAAGACGTCTCCGTATTCCTTTAATGCATGGATAACCGTGAAGAGCAGCTACACTATTGCTGTTGTTTCGGTGAAACAGCTTTATGAGTAAAGTCCTGCTCACATTGTCCAGAACCATGTTGACTGTCTGCAACCGTGACGGCCACGGGTGCTTCTCTTTCAGACCAACTTCGCCGTATCAGTACCGACTCCTAACGGCAACTGATGGCACTAATACTGCTAACAACGCAAATTCAGCCTCCCACAGACTGAACATCGTTCCCATATCAGTTAGGTACCCAGACGGTTAACAATTTTCCGTGTAAGCTGGCTCAGTAGCGAAAGTTTAACCACGCTGTAGCGGTAAATCAACCAGTAGGCTCTGTTTGGAGTACCGAATGGAAATTAAAAAATTGTAGTAGTAGTAGTAGTAGTAGTAACTTGAACACGCCTTTCGTGTAATACACGTAGACAGTACATACATACTACTATGCTTTTATTAATTTAATTTTAGTGGGAATCATTGGAAGAAAGACAATGTAAATGTCTCGCAAACATAGTGATGTATATATTTAGTGGAAGTTTTCGAATAAGGCGGTTTTAGAATAATGCTTCCACCATCGTTCATTATAAGGAGGGTCAATGAGAGTGAAATAAATTCATTGCACCTAGAAGCCGTACAAATATTTTATCCTCATTCAATTAGCAAACAGAACAGGACAGAAAATTGATCACAACAGTAAGATGTATCCCCGTTAAGCACCGTACACTGGCCTTCGGGATTTATACCTGAAGCGCCAAAGAAACTGGTACAGGCATCCGTATTTAATACAGAGATATGTAAACAGGCAGTATATGGCGCTGCGGTCGGCAACGCCTGTATAAGACAACAAGTGTCTTGTGCGATTGTTAGATCGGTTACTGGTGTTACAATAGCAGGTTACCAAGATCTACATCTACATCTACATCCATACTCCGCAAGCCACCTGACGGTGTGTGGCGGAGGGTACCCTGAGTACCTTTTTCGGTTCTCCCTTCTATTCCAGTCTCGTATTGTTCGTGGAAAGAAGGGTTGTCGGTATGCTTCTGTGTGGGCTCTAATCTCTCTGATTTTATCCTCATAGTCTCTTCGCGAGAGATACGTAGGACGGAGCAATACACTGCTTGACTCTTCGGTGAAGGTATGTTCTCGAAACTTTAACAAAAGCCCGTACCGAGCTACTGAGCGTCTCTCCTGCAGAGTCTTCCACTGGAGTTTATCTATCATCTCCGTAACGCTTTCGCGATTACTAAATGATCCTGTAACGAAGCGCGCTGCTCTCCCTTGGATCTCCTCTATCTCTTCTATCAACCCTATCTGGTGCGGATCCCACACTGCTCAGCAGTATTCAGGCAGTGGGCGAACAAGCGTACTGTAACCTACTTCCTTTGTTTTCGGATTGTATTTCCTTAGGATTCTTCCAATGAATCTCAGTCTGGCATCTGCTTTACCGACGATCAACTTTATATGATCATTCCATTTTAAATCACTCCTAATGCGTACTCCCAGATAATTTATGGAATTAACTGCTTCCAGTTGCTGACCTGTTACATTGTAGCTAAATGATAAAGGATCTTTCTTTCAATGTATTCGCAGCATAGTACACTTGTCTACATTGAGATTCAATTGCCATTCCCTGCACCATGCGTCAATTTGCTGCAGATCCTCCTGCATTTCAGTACAATTTTCCATTGTTACAACCTCTCGATACACCACAGCATCACCTGCAAAAAGCCTCAGTGAACTTCCGATGTGATCCACCAGGTCATTTATGTATATTGTGAATAGCAACGGTCCTATGACACTTCCCTGCGGCACACCTGAAATCACTCTTACTTCGGAAGACTTCTCTCCATTGAGAATGACATGCTGCGTTCTGTTATCTAGGAACTCTTCAATCCAATCACACAATTGGTCTGATAGTCCATATGCTCTTACTCTGTTCATTAAACGACTGTGGGGAACTGTATCGAACGCCTTGCGGAAGTCAAGAAACACGGCATCTACCTGTGAACCCTTGTCTATGGCCCTCAGACGAATAGCGCGAGCTGGGTTTCACACGAACGTCTTTTTCGAAACCCATGCTGATTCCTACAGACTAGATTTCTAGTCTCCAGAAAAGTCATTATACTCGAACATAACACGTGTTCCAAAATTATACAACTGATCGACGTTAGAGATATAGGTCTATAGTTCTGTACATCTGTTCGACATCCCTTCTTGAAAACGGGGATGACCTGTGCCCTTTTCCAATCCTTTGGAACGCTAAGCTCTTCTAGAGACCTACGGTCCTTCCCTCCTTCGCGTACTCTGTGTAAAATCGAACTGGTATCCTATCAGGTCCAGCGGCCTTTCCTCTTTTGAGCGATTTTAATTGTTTCTCTATCCCTCTGTCGTCTATTTCGATGTCTACCATTTTGTCATCTGTGCGACAATCTAGAGAAGGAACTACAGTGCAGTCTTCCTCTGCGAAACAGCTTTGGAAAAAGACATCTAGTATTTCGGCCTTTAGTCTGTCATCCTCTGTTTCAGTACCATTTTGGTCACAGAGTGTCTGGACATTTTGTTTTGATCCACCTACCTCTTTGACATAAGACCAAAATTTCTTAGGATTTTCTGCCAAGTCAGTACATAGAACTTTACTTTCGAATTCATTGAACGCTTCTCGCATAGCCCTCCTCACACTACATTTCGCTTCGCGTAATTTTTGTTTGTCTGCAACGCTTTGGCTATGTTTATGTTTGCTGTGAAGTTCCCTTTGCTTCCGCACCAGTTTTCTAACTCGGTTGTTGTACCACGGTGGCTCTTTTCCATCTCTTACGATCTTGCTTGGCACATACTCATCTAACGCATACTGTACGATGGTTTTGAACTTTGTCCACTGATCCTCAACACTATCTGTACTTGAGACAAAACTTTTGTGTTGAGGCGTCAGGTACTCTGTAATCTGCTTTATGTCACTTTTGCTGAACAGAAAAATCTTCCTACCTTTTTAAATATTTCTATTTACGGCTGAAATCATCGATGCAGTAACCGCTTTATGATCGCTGATTCCCTGTTCTGCATTAACTGATTCAAATAGTTCGGGTCTGTTTGTCACCAGAAGGTCTAATATGTTATCGCCACGAGTCGGTTCTCTGTTTAACTGCTCAAGGTAGTTTTCAGGTAAAGCACTTAAAAATATTTCACTGGATTCTTTGTCCCTGCCACCCGTTATAAACGTTTGAGTCTCCCAGTCTGTATCCGGCAAATTAAAATCTCCACCCAGAACTATAACATGGTGGAGAAATCTACTCGAAATATTTTCGAAATTATTCTTCAGGTGCTCAGCCACAACAGCTGCTGAGCCCGGGGGCCTATAGAGACATCCAATTACCATATCCGAGCCTGCTTCAACCGTGACCTTCACCCAAATCATTTCACATTTCGGATCTCCGTCAATTTCCTTCGATACTGTTGCACTTCTTATCGCTATAAACACGCCTCCCCCTTCACTATCCAGCCTGTCTCTGTGGTATACATTCCAATCTGATTTTAGGATTTCATTACTGTTTACGTCTGGTTTCAGCCAACTTTCTGTCCCTAGTACTATATGGGCGTTGTGACCGTTTATTAATGAGAGCAGTTCTGGGAACTTTCTATAGACGCTCCTGCAGTTTACTATTAGCACATTAATACTGTTATTCCCTGTTGCATTTTGCCTACTCCTACTTTGCCGCGTCTCAGGAGGCGTCTTGTCGGGCCTAGGGAGGGAATTCTCTAACCTAAAATACCCCAATGTGCACTCCACACGTACTCCGCTACCCTTGTAGCCGTTTCCGGCGTGTACTGCACGCCTGACATATTCAGGGGGACCCTACATTTCTCCACCCGATAGCGGAGGTCGAGAAATTTGCACCCCAGCTCTCCGCAGAATCGTCTGAGCTTCTGGTTTAAGCCTTTCCCTCAGCTCCAAACCAGAGGACCGCGATCGGTTCTGGGAACGATACTACAAATAGTTAACTCTGATTCCACCCCGCGAGCGAGGCTTTCCGCCTTCACCAATTCCGCCAACCGCCTGTACGAACTGAGGATGACCTCTGAACCCAGTCGGCAGGAGTCATTGGTGCCGACATGAGTCACAATTTGCAGTCGGGTGCACCCAGTGCTCTCTATCGCCGCCGGTATGGCCTCCTCCACATCTCGGATAAAATCTCCCGGCAAGCGGACAGAGTGAACACTGGCCTTCTTCCCCGACCTTTCCGCTATTTCCCTAAGGAGCTCCATCACCCGCCTAACGTTGGAGCTCCCAATAACTAATAAACCCCTACCCCCGTGTGCCTGCTCAGACCTTGCTGAAGGAGCAGCCACATGTCCAGTCACAGGCAGAGCGGGTGATGCCAAACGGCCAGCCTCCACATTTACCCTCCGCCTCGTGCGCCGCGAACGCCGCTGAACCCGCCACTCCCCTTGGGGAGAGGGTGGCCCAACCGCCCCCGGTAGCCGTGAAGACGTCTCGACAGCAGGGACAGTGGGTGAAGCATGTAACACCTGGGGTGTACCTTGCGACTCACCAGACTCTCCACTGCCGCTACACTCCGAGGCAGCAGCCTGAAGACGGCTGACCGACCGCGGCCATCAACACGCTCAGCTGTTTGTGAAGAGTGGCCAGCTCCTCCTGCGTCCGTACACAGCAGTCACACATCCTATCCATCCTAAGGAATCAATTTACTGAAGAGACTTAATCAACTTTTAACTAGACTGCTAATTCACTAAAGGCGGCTGATTATTGTCTAAACTGTGATTGCTAGCCACTTCTTGAAGAAAACAATGAAAATAGCACTACCTGTCTCTGACCTGTATTGAAAACAAACACTAGCACTACTAGCACTATGGTTGACTAAAGGGACTCTCTCTGACTGTATTCAAAACAAACACGAAATCTACGGAACACTATTAATAGCACTTGACAACTAAAGCTTCCTAAAAGCAAAAAAACACGGAAGAAGAAGTGACAAGTAAGAAAAATACAGTTAATACTTAAATTAAGGTAGCTCGCTGCACAGCAGACGTGAAGCAGACGGCTGCTGCCTCGGAGTGTAGCGGCAGTGGGGAGTCTGGTGCGTCGCAAGGTACATCCCAGGTGTTACATGCTTCAGGCACTGTCCCTGCTGCGAGTGAGTTTCAACGTGCTGTTACAGTCGGCGCACGAGCGATGGGACACAGCATCTCCGACGTAGCGATGAAGTGGTGAATTTGCCGTAAACCCATTTCACGAATGTACCGTGAAAATCAGGAATCCAGTAAAACTTCAGATTTGCGACATCGCTGCAGCCGAAAAAAGATCCTGCAAGAGCGATGACTGAAGAAAATCGTTTAACGTGACAGGAAGTGCAGCCCTTTCCGTATACTGCAGCAGATTTCAATACTTAGCCATCAACAAGTGTCAGTGACCGAACCATTCAACGAAACATCATCTCTATGGGCTTTCGGAGCCGAAGACCCACTCACGTAGCCTTGATGACTGCACTACACAAAGCTTTACTTTTCGCCTGGGCCTGTGAAAACACCGACATTGGATTTTTGATAACTAGGAACATGTTGCCTGGTCGGACTAGTCTCTTTTCAAATTGTATCAAGCGGATGGACATGTACGGGTATGGAGACGACCTCATGAATCCATGAATCCTGCATGTCAGCAGGGGCCGTTCAAGCTGATGGAGGCTCTCTAATGGCGTGGTGGGGTGTGATATGGGACCCCTGAAACGTCTAGATACGACTCTGACCGGTGATAGGTACGTAAGCATCATGTCTGATCACCTGCATCCGTTCATGTCCGGTGTGCATTCCGACGGACTTGGACAATTCCAGCACGACAGTGCGACCGACACTCCACACCCATAATTGCTACAGAGTGGCTCCAGGAACACTCATCTCAGCTGAAACACTACCGCTGCCCAGCAAATTCCCCACGCATGAACATTATTGAGCACATCAGGAATACCTTTCAATGTGCTGTTCAGTAGAGATCTCCACCCCCTCGTCGACTTACAGGTTTATGGACAACCCTGGAGGATTCATGGTATCATTTCCCTCCAGTACTGCTTCAGGCGTTGCCCATGCACGGTCATATTGCGACACTTCTGCGTGCTCGCTTGGGCCTTACACGATATTGGTTAGGTGTACCAGTTTCTATGGCTCTTCAGTATATGTAGATGCAGGCGTCTCATTCCCTTTGCCAATAAATTACTGTCTTCAGGTAAATGGTAATGTTAAATTGAAGTGCGGAATACGCATGTGGAATAAAACGAAGCTACTGGTAATCCACCATAGTATCTTACCAACGAACGATGCAGGAATCCGAGCTATATTCTGGATACGCGATCTTTATCTGTCTCCTCATGATAGTACCCCGCAGGCAACATTTTCTTTCAGGAAGACAGTGGATCACACTGTTCCTGTACGGTTGGTTCAGACAGATTTGTAGAACATAGGCATCAAGGGGATTGCGTCCACCAGACCAACTGCAATGAGTTGACAGAGGAAGGTGGCTGTTGTGCATCGTAGACTACGAATGATGCTATCGAACGCATTCGGTTTTTCATAACTCACCATCTTCACCAAAGTAGATGCTACGCGCTGCTAGATGCGTGCCTGCAATTCAATTGTTCAGGCGTCAATTAGTAATTAGGTGTATCGTTGCCGATACGAAATTACTATCCGTGTCAACAGATGTGCTAACAAATGATCTGTACACATTGTGTACAATTTGTCATGTGAACGGTGATTTTCTGTGATATCTTTAATACAAATTAACGGTTAGGTGGCTGTATAGGGAAATGAAAAATAGCCAGCGATTATGAAAAGTTTGAGATGCGCAGCCGTTAGCAAGAGCAGAAGTGTGATCGTGTATACGAAGCAATCATGCGTTTACATATTCTAGCGTATTCTACAGTTAAGACTCTAACTCTATCATCATTTCGTCGTCAAGGTGTAATTTTTTAGGCAACTGATAACATTTATGTGTTTCCCTTCAAAATGTGTAGTCAACTGGAAGAGTTTCTGACTAACAGAACCCGGCATGTTGTAACAGTCGGTCGTTTATAATGGTCGGTGCTTGTTAATAAAATAGATGTATCAGTGTATCGTAACAAAACAATTCTTGCTTCCAAAGTAAAAAGTATAAGTGACACTGCCAAGCAGCGTGTTGACGCTGCTGTGGACAGTACTAACCGTAACGAAATTCCGGACAACAAAGAGAGAAAATATTCTTTTGGTGGTGTGAATGGAATGTGCGTACGTGGAAGACGAAATTCGTTAACTTTTCGATACAACATTATTGGCATGCACTGTACTGCTTCCCCTCAGTTAAACAAGCACACACAACAAACGAAAAAAATGAGGTCTACCAAAAAAACATATTTAGTGCGGGAAATAGAGGGAAAATTGAATTTACTCGTAGCGAAAACTCTGGTGGCGTACACAGCTGTATATTCCATTTTGTGTTGGAAAAAGAACTGAAACTTTGAAGTTTATTTGGCGGCCAATTTCTGAACTTTTATTTTCATTATCAACACTGTACGATGCGCCACAACAACTTCATACCAAATACAAGGGCCACCGCTATCAGTTCCCAAAATTACCAGCTGAGTTCGGTGCTCAAACTTCATTTTAATTTTTGTTTACGACTAGCTGCATGGTTGCCCTTCGACCTCGGCGTGGAGCGGGTTTTTCCGAGAATTTACAGTGGCACCTCTCATATGTGTATTAAGTCATTCTGGTGCATCATACAGCATTGATTATCAACATATACGTTTAGGAATCCTGCTTGTGAATAAATTTCACAGAAGAACTGTAGGTGTTCGGTGGATCTTCTTGATAAAAAAGGTGGTGGTCACTGACTCAGCATCTTTTACCTAACCGATTCAGGAACAGTATTAGACCATAAATATGTTCCCTTACTTATCCGTTGGTACCAGCTTGCAGCGTTAAGATGCGCTCCTTTGTTTTAATTACCGTACAAAAGAGATCATAAAATCAGGACATTTACTGACTTCTAGTGTAACACTTCTAGGCCAGATAAAACTTACCTTAAGGAATCTGTTGAAGGGTACCGGATGTAATCTGAAAAAGAAATAGAACATGGATCGTTAGTGTAATGTATCAAGAAATTAAAGCTGGAAATATTTTTATCAGATGGAATTGTGTATCTTGTTTAAGTTAATATCTAGATTAACCAACAATTACATGAATGTATTTCATTCGGTATTGGTGAAATATTGAATATTTTTTAGTATGAACTACTATTCCATTTGAAAAATGAAACTGTCAAACATTCAAAATGCCATATCTCATATCACTCATGAGAATGAAGCAACACAGTATGTCATTCATAACTTATTTATACCCAAAAAATTGAGGAGGTATTTCCAAACACAGAATTCGGCTGTCCTTTCGTCATTGAAAATATAATGAGACAAATTACAAATTAAATAATTTATAAAAAGCTTAGTAACTGCCGCAGCAAGGAACTGACTAAACTGCAGATAATACAGTTTTTGGTCCATGTATCAGTGGAAGATATATCAGTGGAAGGCTGCATGCCTGAAATTTAAAGCACTGTTCATTACGCCACGAAAAGTTGAAAATGCAAAATAAAGCTTTTGTTTTAAGTGCCATTAGTACCGAGGCGCTACGCTTTTTTTGTAATTACGAAAGTATAGAAATACAGCAAGGATGTTTAGAAATACATTACAGAGTTAACAAAACCATTTCTCATATCTTTTTAACTTTTTGCGAGAGAATATCAAAATTATATTGAAGAAAAAATTTATCGTTATTGACTCGTTTCTTACACGACTCCATTTGGGATCAGAGGTTGCAAAGATCACTGTAGAACTTAAGAAGAACTTGAGGAAGAAACGGCAACATCGTCAACTGCCGTTATTTTATGCAACAGGTAAACATAGTTGGAAGTGACATTTTTGCATATTTCTGTTTCAGAGTAAAGATTAATACGTATTTTAGTTGAATTACTATGAGACACTTTCGACATTCAGCATTTGAAGAGCTTGCACGCATTACACGCTTATATTCACGACAATGTTTCAGTAGCACCAAAGAAGTCAGTTGTATGCGTTGGAATCATATGGAATAGCTGTAGATTACTCAAAAAATCTGGTGTAAATCTTGCAAAACAAAGACTCTCATCCCTGTCGCTTGGAACTCCACAGGGAGGGACAGCTTAGCGCAAAGACTGTGTCCCACCTGGTAATGAACTTTTCAAACCTTTGCTCCATATATATTCGAGGAAAAGCCTGTGCCACAATGCATATTTTTGCTGCAGTTACTTCCCCGTCACCAACTGTCATTTCTCAACAGTCTATTTAATCAAAATTTTGATAATGCCAGACTGAATCTGTGTGTCCCACCCTGTGTGTGTGTGTGTGTGTGTGTGTGTGAGAGAGAGAGAGAGAGAGAGAGAGAGAGAGAGAGAGAGAGAGAGAGAGCGTTCGCTATTGTCGTGTAGAAAAGGAGTAAGGGGGGAGGCGGGAGGTTGGGGGGAGGGTTGAATCGATGTTGTGCAGTAGCAATAACAGCCAAAGAAGAGTTTTTTTCTGAAGTACTGCAGGCAGTGGGATGATGGAGTGCTAACTAAGACAGGTAACATCTGAATCTGCTTTTCTTTATTTACTGGATGTGGGCTAATTATTCCAGAGTATACGAAGAAGTACACTCTAAGACAAAAAAATACGAGGAACCACGAAGCAATTATCTGTATGGCACGGAAATAGTTGGATGTGATGTGCATTTACAGAAAAACAAATATTTCAGGAAAGTTGTATGACTTATTGAAGAGGAAGAACTTCACAAAGGGAGGAAGTCAATAACGCGTTGGTCCACCTCTGGCCCCCATGCGACCAGTTATTCGAATCGGCACTGATCGATAGAGTTTTAGGATGTCCTCCTGAAGGATATCGTGCCAAATCCTGTCTAATAGGCGCTTTAGATCGTCAAAATCCGGAGTTGGTTAGAGAGTCCTGGCCATAATGTTCCAAACGTTCTAGACTGAGGAGAACCCAACCTTGCTGGTCAGGACAGTGTTTGATAAGCACGATGACAAACAGTGGAAACTCTGGCCGTTTGCGGGCAGGCTTTTTCTTGTTGAAATGTGAGTTTAGGGTGACCTGCCACGAATGGCAACCAAACGGGGCGTAAATGTCGTTGACCTACCGCTGTGTTGTTGGTATGCCGCGGATAACAACCAAAGGACTCCTGCTATGAAATGAAGTGGCATCCCAGACCATCACTCCCGGTGGTTGGACCATATGGCTGCCGATAGGTTAGTATTCCACCGCTGTTCAGGGGCTCCAGACACGTCTTCGGCCTGGAATCTCACTGACTTGAGTATAATTGTCTTCAATGATGAGTCTGGCTTTGTATTGAGCCACGACGAGCGGAAAAGACATGTCTGGAAACGCTCCGGCCAACGACGGGATACCAAACTGAGTGTCGCCTATCATACGGCCCGATAATCAGGTGTGTTGGTCTCGGGTGTCGTCTTTTGTGGTAGGACCCCTTTGGTTGTCATCCGCCGCACCCTTAAAGCACAGCGATGCGCCGATGTGTTCTACGCCCTGTTTCGTTGCTGTTTATAGCAAGCCATCCTGAACTTAGTTTTCAGCAAGATAACGTTCGCGCATGGCGAGAGTTTGTACTGTTTTTTTACTCCTTATTAAACTCGACCTTTGCTAGTAAGACTGCAGGATTTCTCCCCAATTGAGAACATTCGGAGCATTATGGGTAGGGTCCTCCAATCACCTCGGGATTTTGACGATATAACTCGCCAGTTGGACAATTTGGCACGATATCCTTGAGGAGGATGCGCAGCAACTGAATCAATCAATGCCAAGCCGAATAACTGCTTGCGTAAGGGCCAGGGGCGGATCAACACGTTATTGACTTGCTCAGTTCGTGACGTTCTTAAATAATTCGTCCAGTTTTGCTGAAATTATAACCATTTGCTTGTACATGAACATCGCATCTACCGATTCCCGTCCCATTCGAATAATTCCTCCGTGGAGTCTAAGAACCTGCATTTTGGACTGAAGTGGGATAGAAATTTAGTAGCAATGTAGTAGGCTTGGAAGTCCTGAAAAGGAACCGTGAATGGAAATACGTAGATTTGGTGAAGGCTAAAGGAATGTGGTATGGTCTCTACCGAACCATTCCGTTATTCACTTCGAACCACCGAGGGAAACATTGATAAACCTAAACTGCGGACAATCTGACACAGATGCAGACCTTGGTCTTTCAGAATACACCAAGGAAAGTTGCGCAGTGGTAACACTGAATTGTTGTTCAATGGACGGGGACATGATCACAAGAGAAAAATCAGGTTTACTGACTCTCAGCTATTCACGCTATTCACGAATGGGATAGAAGTGCGGTGGAGGGGAGGGGAGGGGTTGGAGGGTAGGAAGAGAGAAGCAGTCCCCAGCAAACACCGGGAGGTAACCTGCAGAGTATCGATGCCGATGTAGAGGTGTATTTCACCTACTTCTCTCAGCTCGTAAGAAGCACAAGACACTTTGCATTTAGCCGCACCTGGTTTCATGTCCTGTAGGGCCGGCTGGGGAAAGGGCGCCGTCACTGACACAATGTCATTACCGAGGTGTGGCGACCCAGAGAAAGCAACAGGCCAGGCCACGGGAGAACACGGCTGGCAGTGCTTTCAGCCGTCAGTCCGGCGTGATCCAGCTGCGCGCAGCCGTAACGCAATTACGGGCGCAGGTGTGCGCGGGTTAGCTAGCGGCAGCGCAAGAGAAGAAGGCGCTCTTTTAGATGTGGCACGGTGTTGCAATGGCGGAAGTGTTTCGTAGTGCCTGCCTGAGACTGTTTAAAAGCCACGAATTAAGTAGCGGAACATAATACGCGGTTTTAATTTGGCGGCAGACCTTTGAAGACGGCGTTACCTCAACGATGCATTGTTATTCAGCTGAGGAATATCTTTTAATACAGTCAACTGTCGCAATTGTTTTGACAACTATCACAGCTCCGTCCTTTACTGAACGTCAACAGTTCATCGCATTCGCAGACTAACTAGCCCGTTTCATGTGCTACGTAAAACGTCCGAAAGATGTTTCCAGTAAGTGAATTTCGGTTCACATGATGAGGTTCCTGCACTGAAGTCCCTGCAGATATTGAGCCGTGCTGCGGTTCGCGTTGGTGACGTGTGTAGGTTTCTGCCAGACTGTATCGTTTAGTTGGCATGGTTGCGTTGTTGGTCTCCTCGTGTTCACTGCCGCCGCTCGGTTTCGTAAGCGTTGCCAGTCTGCTAGTGACAGCAGCGACGCACATCGATATGTAGTTCTGCTGCCGTGTCTTTGTTGCAACCTCGTGCTTCTTCCGTTTGGTGTGAGTGTGAGTGTGGAGTTCGGTTGGGGACGCAGGAGCAGCGAGGTCCGCGCAGAGCGACAACACGCCGGGTCCGTTGGTGGCGTGTATGGACTGCCGGATCGAAGGGCAGTGGTCTCGAGGATGCACGACCTTGTCGAAATCGGATCCTGCGTGTTTGAGTGCATTGGAATTCGCGTAGAGAAACCTCCACCATTGTGAAATCTCGCAATTCTCCAGTGACTTGGGTTCGTGTTGCTGCTCGTAGTGTCGCCGAGGCGTAAAGCAGCGAGTGGAGTGCCTGGGGAAGGCGGATCTGATCATCCTTCCTGGGCTTCTAATTACTATTTACTATTTTCAGCTTCTTACACTGTTAAGTTCAACCAGCGGTATTTTCCTGTCCTGTGGCCGCTAACGCCCCCGTTTACCTGTCCTGGGGGTTAGTGTATGTAACGGCAGTGTACATTTCCTCACCTTGCCGCCGCTGTACGATGAGGCGTGTAAGTTTGACGGCTTCTTGAGGGTAGATTGGGTGGCGTTCGTCTACTTTAGTGGTAGTCAATCCTTCTTGTTCCGGGCGCTCTTAGCACAGTATTCTGTGGGCGGAGCCCAGACAGCCGGTTCCAGTTTTGGCGTAATTTTACATTTGGCTTTCGTTTCGTTGCATGTCAGGTAGCCTTACCAAGATTACCATTAATCGCTCGTTAGTCTGCCACTAGTCCGAGTTACCATCTTGTGATCTGACTGCAACTCATGGCTGCCCTTCTCTTCGCTCGCAAAAGTGTTTTTGGTGTGACGCACTCAGAGATCGATTCCTGGAGCACCGTCTGTCACTGGCCCTTGTGTTGTATTTTATTACTGTATTATTAAGTTACCATCATTTGTCTCACCCGTTTGGTGATCTGTGGTTTGTTTTCTTTAATTAACTTTTGCTATGCCCTTCGTCGTTTGACAGTATATTTTTTTATATTTGCCATTTTGGCATTAAAGGCCTTCAGACGTGATAGTGGTTACTTGCCTTAAAAGTCTGATTGCGCCCTCACTGGCTTGTTGTCAAAAATTATTTATTAAAATAAATGAGCGAAATAGCAAAGCAATCCAATAGTAATTGATCCGGGCCCCGTACACAATCGTAACCCAATCCTGCCTTCCTTAATTACCAGGTTTCAGAAGTACTGAGCCATGCTGCCTCTATGGTCGTCCATAATGGCGAAAGCGTTGCCAGTCCAGGGTGTTGTGCACCAACTGACCTCCAATTGTATCACATATAAGTTCGATGAGATTCATATCAGGCGATCTGGGTGTCCAAATCATTTGGTAGAAGTGTCTAGAATGTTATTCAAACCAGTCGTGAACAATTGTGGTCCAATGACATGTTTGGGAACCCGATTTCCATTAATCGCTGCAAATAATCTCCAAGTAGCCGAACACAGCTATTTCAGTTGGGCCAAAAATCCAGTCCGTTCCAGATACCGGATTATAAACCGTACTTAGGAGCGGATGTAGACTCAGAACACAATGTAGTAGTGATAGTCTAAGAGTAGGCTGTAGTTCAAGAGATTAGTCAGGAAGAATCAATACGCAAAGAAGTGGGATACAGAAGTATTAAGGAATAGCAGGAGGCAGTACATTTGAAGAAGGATTGACATCTCTAAAAAGGGCAATCACAAAAGTTGGGAACAAAACGTAGGTACATAGAAGATATCAGCGAAGAAACAATAGGTAGTAGAAGAAATACTTCAGCTGATCGATAAAAGAAGGAATTTCAAGAAATTTCAGGGAATCGCAGGAATACAGAAGCATAAGTCGCTTAGAAATGAAATAAATAGGAAGTGTAGGGAAGGTACGGCGAAATGAGAGCAGGAAAAATGTGAAGAAATCCAGAAGGAAATGGTTGTCGGGAGGACTGACACAGCATTTACGAAAGTCAAAACAAAAAATTATGAGCATGGATGATAACATTAGAAATGCAATGGTAATTTCACTGTCACATGCAGAGGAGAGAGCGGATAGGTGGAAAGAGTACATTACCATCCTCTATGAGGAGGAAGATTTCTCTGATGTGACAGAAGAAGAAACAGGAGGTGATTTAGCGGAGACAGGGGATCCAGTTTTAGAATCAGAATTTTAGAGAGCTTGAAGGACTTAGGATCAAGTAAGCCAGAAGGAAATGGCACCGAGACGACTATTCACGTTGGTGCGTAGAGAGTATGAGTCTGGCGACATACCACCTGCCTTCGGAAAAATGTCATCCACACAATTCCGAATACTGCAAGGGCTGACAGATGCGAGAATTATCTCACAATCATCTTACACAGCTCAAGCATCAAACTGCTGACAAGAATAATATACAGAAGAATGGAAAAGAAAATTGAGGACGTGTTAGATGACGATCAATTTGGCTTTAGGAAAAGCAAGGGCAGCAGAGAGGCATTTCTGACGTTGCAACTGATAATCGAAGCAAGACTAAAGAAAAATCAAGGCACGTTCACAGGATTTGTCGACCTGGAAAAAGTGTTGGAAAACGTAAAATGGGATAAGATGTTCAAAATTTTGAGAAAAATAGGTTAAGCCATAGGGATAGACGAATAATATACAATATGCACAAGAGCCAAGAGGGAATAATAAGAGTGGACGACCAAGAACAAAGTGCTCAGATTAAAAAAAAGTGTAAGACGGGGATGTAATCTTTCGCCTATACTGTCCAATATGTACATTGAAGAAGCAGTGATGGAAATAAAGGTTCAGGAGTAGAATTAAAATTCAAGGTAAAAGGATATCAACGATACGATTCGCTGATGAAATAGCTATCCTGAGTGAAAGTGAAGAAGAATTAAACGACGTGCTGAATGGAATGAACAATCTAATGAGTACAGGATATTGACTGAGAATAAATAGAAGAAATATAAATGTAACGAGAAGCAGAAGAAATGTGAACAGCGAGAAACTTAACATGAGAATTGGTGGTTACGAAGTAGATGAAGTTAAGGAATTCCACTACCTAGGCGGCAAAATAATCAATGACGGACGGAGCAAAGAGGACATCAAAAGCAGAGTAGCTCTGGCAAAAAGGGCATTCCTGGCCAAGAGAAGACTACTAGTATCAAAGGTCTTAATTTGAGGAAGTAATTTCTGAGAACGTACGTTTGGAGGTCAGCACTCTACGGTAGTGAAACATGGACTACGGGAAAACCGGAACAGAAGAGAATCGAAGCATTTGAGATGTGGTGCTACAGACGAATGTTGAAAATTAAGTGGACTGATAGTATAAGGAATGACGAGGTACTGCGCAGAATTTGAGAGGAAAGGAATATGTGGAAAAAACTGACGATGAGAAGGGACAGGACATCTGTTAAGAGTTAAGACATCGGGGAATGACTTGCGTGATACTAGAGGGGGCTGTAAAGGGCAAAATCTGTAGAGGAAGACATGCAGCAAACAGTTGAAGAGTAGGTTGCAAGTGCTACTGTGAGATGAAGAAATTGGCACAAGAGGGGTGATTAACTTCGTCAGTTTACATAACCAACTAAGATTTCCACTTCAGGATTTTTTATTTAACTAGGGTGCCTTACCCTAAATAATGCTACGATATGTAATGAGTGGTACACATTGAACTACATATTAGACTGATCTTACGATGGCTCGGTAATGATCCGAAACTGGTAGCCCGTAGCGAAAATTTACGGTCTTGACGCAGTATTTTGCGTATCTTCCCCCATTGATAATGTCAAAGAATAACATCTGCATCTATACTCCGCACGCCACCTTACGTTTTGCGGCGGAGGATACTTAGTGTATCGTGTATCACCGTCACTCTTTCTGTTTCGTGATCCAGTCGTGAATGGTCTCCGTGAAGAGTTCTGTGAACTCTAATCATCTCATTTTATCTTTATGATGTTTTCACGAGATATATGTAGGAGAAAGCAAAACATTGTTCGACTCTTCCAGGGCTGTAAGCCCTCGAAATATTAACGGCACACCACATGTGAAGCAGAACGCCTCTCTTGTAGCGCCTGCCACTAGAACGGGCTAGCGTCTATGTGACGCTTTCGCGATTACTAAATGAAGCCGAAAAGAAACGCGTCGCTCTTCTTTGTAACTGTTTTCTACCTGGTTCCGATCCCAGGCTGAAGAGCAATGTCCAAGGACTGGCAGAGAATTTTGTTAAGCTACCTCCTTCGCTGGTGGACTACACTTCCAATAAATTTCAGTCTCGCATGTGCCTTGCGTGCGATTTCCTACATGCGGTATTTCCACTTAAAATACAACATAAGTATATTCCCTGTTATTTAATAAATGCAACTGATTCCAGTGACAGTTCTGCAATTGTGTATTCATAAAATAATGGGCTTCTGCCTACTTAAGAGCAATACGTCATATTTGTTCCTGTTGAAGGTTTACTGAATCACTGTACTACGTGTCTGTCCTTTGCAGGTCACCTTCCACTTCGTTACAGTTTTCTAGAGCAGTGACTACCCCGTCTACATTTTCTTCGAAATGCTTCATGGAACTGCTGACGTTACCCGTTAGGCCATTCACATAATGTATTTTAAGAAGGTGGTTCCCCATAGCTCGAAAATACTTGGAAAAACTTCATGATCCACCATGAAGAGCTGATGTTAAAAAATTCTTTTATACACTCCTGGAAATGGAAAAAAGAACACATTGACACCGGTGTGTCAGACCCACCATACTTGCTCCGGACACTGCGAGAGGGCTGTACAAGCAATGATCACACGCACGGCACAGCGGACACACCAGGAACCGCGGTGTTGGCCGTCGAATGGCGCTAGCTGCGCAGCATTTGTGCACCGCCGCCGTCAGTGTCAGCCAGTTTGCCGTCGCATACGGAGCTCCATCGCAGTCTTTAACACTGGTAGCATGCCGCGACAGCGTGGACGTGAACCGTATGTGCAGTTGACGGACTTTGAGCGAGGGCGTATAGTGGGCATGCGGGAGGCCGGGTGGACGTACCGCCGAATTGCTCAACACGTGGGGCGTGAGGTCTCCACAGTACATCGATGTTGTCGCCAGTGGTCGGCGGAAGGTGCACGTGCCCGTCGACCTGGGACCGGACCGCAGCGACGCACGGATGCACGCCAAGACCGTAGGATCCTACGCAGTGCCGTAGGGGTACGCACCGCCACTTCCCAGCAAATTAGGGACACTGTTGCTCCCGGGGTATCGGCGAGGACCATTCGCAACCGTCTCCATGAAGCTGGGCTACGGTCCCGCACACCGTTAGGCCGTATTCCGCTCACGCCCCAACATCGTGCAAGCCGCCTCCAGTGGTGTCGCGACAGCCGTGAATGGAGGGACGAATGGAGACGTGTCGTCTTCAGCGATGAGAGTCGCTTCTGCCTTGGTGCCAATGATGGTCGTATGCGTGTTTGGCACCGTGCAGGTGAGCGCCACAATCAGGACTGCATACGTCCGAGGCACACAGGGCCAACACCCGGCATCATGGTGTGGGGAGCGATCTCCTACACTGGCCGTACACCTCTGGTGATCGTCGAGGGGACACTGAATAGTGCACGGTACATCCAAACCGTCATCGAACCCATCGTTCTAGCATTCCTAGACCGGCAAGGGAACTTGCTGTTCCAACAGGACAATGCACGTCCGCATGTATCCCGTGCCACCCAACGTGCTCTAGAAGGTGTAAGTCAACTACCCTGGCCAGCAAGATCTCCGGATCTGTCCCCAATTGAGCATGTTTGAGACTGGATGAAGCGTCGTCTGCATGTCCAGCACGAACGCTGGTCCAACTGAGGCGCCAGGTGGAAATGGCATGGCAAGCCGTTCCACAGGACTACATCCAGCATCTCTACGATCGTCTCCATGGGAGAATAGCAGCCTGCATTGCTGCGAAAGGTGGATATACACTGTACTAGTGCCGACATTGTGCATGCCCTGTTGCCTGTGTCTATGTGCCTGTGGTTCTGTCAGTGTGATCATGTGATGTATCTGACCCCAGGAATGTGTCAATAAAGTTTCCCCTTCCTGGGACAATGAATTCACGGAGTTCTTATTTCAATTTCCAGGAGTGTAATCAGGTTCGGTACGCAGGCATTTATCAGTTAACAGAAAATATTTACAACAGTTTACAAAGCGATATGAAATCAGTGGCACCAAATAATATGAAATGCATGACTCCTCATTGTTGTCAAACAGTAATAAACATCACGTTTTACAATTTGGTACTTATGGGCATCCATGGCCCAAGTATGTTTTAAGAATAAAAAGGACTAAGGAGACTGTAATATATTTATTATCCGTCCTATTACACAATTTCGAATGTCACTGTGTTAGCTAATTTCGACTGTTAGTCATTTTCAAACATCTGAAATACATTCACATTGTTTATGCACCATCAATCTACATGAAACATCTCGTAGATATATATACTTCACAAACGAAATTTCTTACTTATACAAGCACATGCAAGAATATATATCACATTTTACAACACAGCCACTACACATGCAAAAGCACACATGCCTTTCAGAAGAGCGCGCGCGTGTGTGTGTGTGTGTGTGTGTGTGTGTGTGTGTGTGTGTGTGTGTGTGTGTGTGTGTGTGTGTGTGTGTCACAAATACAGTCCAATACTACACCAATTACATCCATTAGTAAAACGCGTACAGTATTTTGCCTCATCATAACACAGGTATAGCTGTTATGGTACAGCCGAAGATGTCTAGTACAGTATCTATGGATAGTGAATAGCACTTCATAAGACTGTGGCGCAATATTTACTGGCGTGCCATGTTTGTTACACGTAAGTGTGTCAAGTAGAGCAACAGAGTGCAAATCTATACAACATATGGTACAATAACAAAGTAATTCTATGGCCAGAAGTTATGTTGGTAAATTTATTTGATATTATTACAATATGAATGTATTATGACCAGTCGAAACTACGACTGTTTGGCCATAACTATGGGTTCTTTGATTGCTATGGGGCATGGTTCATCTAAACTATAACGAATACAATATTTGTTTACTTGATTACAAGAATGATAAAAAGATTTATTTAACGTGATACAATTTTTTGCAACAGGAGTGCTTGATAATTTACTAATGTTGTTGGCTATTAAAGCACTAATTGACAAACTCTTCTTCTGAAGTATAGTGTTCAACATTTTGAAAAGTACATTTCCATCTGAGACTTGAGTAACTCTACAGTCCTACTCGATGTTGCTGACTGCCTCTCCCGAGGTCATGAATTGGGGCAGAGCGCTTCAGTGCTTGGCTCTACACTGACCTCCGCGTGAGAACGCTGCGTTGCTGAGAGGGACGGTGTGTCTACTGCAGCCTCTCCCATTCGTTGTTGTGGATTGCCAGCGAGACATCGCAATTGTCCGTAGTATCAATGCACGCTGCAGACTGTGAAGTGGCCCCGCGATCTTTGGACGATACCACAACATGCAAAGTTAGCAGTAGATGAAGTAACGTTCCACTAAATCATATCAACCGTTAGCTGTCTCAGTTCGGGCTATTTATTGGCCCTATTTACATATTAGCTTATGGTGATTCCAGTTAAGTTTGAAACTTAGAGTATCACGTGATGCATTACGAGAGGAAGCAGTCTTTGTAGAACAGAGTAATTTCTGGTGGGACTAGTCCAGTGTTTTGTTGTTGTGGAGTTATTGAGTTCAATATAACACATTTACCCTTCCTCTCTGTGTCAACATAGCACCTCGGTATCAGTGGCTTAATCAGCTTAAGACACAAGTTCTTCTCAAAAGACAATAAGGTTTAATACTCGCCTAGACAGTGCATCAGGACGGGGGCAGCTCGTAGCTTTCTGGAGTAAGGGGCTGCACTCTGATGTGTGCTGATTCTATTAGCGCCCGCCGCTTCCGCAGACCGAGTTACCCGCCGCTCAGAAGCGTGCAACAACACTACCTGCCAGCTAAGGACATTACCGCAAGCCGGGAAGAGGCAAGTGGGCCCCTGCGCGCGGGCCGCAAGAGTTGGCAAAACATCCATTAGCGCGAGTGCACTGGGACCGGTTATGTGACGGACAGGCGCCGGCTGCCAGCCGTGTAAAACAGAGGTGGCGGTCCCGTTACATCAGCACGTGAGCACTATCGGGAGACGCCGCAAAAAGTTGCATAAAAATCACTTCCGACCATCCAGATTTATACGGATAAAGCCGCCTAGATCGCTTAATAAATGGGTTGGTTAAAAAAAACGAAATGCCGTGTGGCTAGGGCCTCCCGTCGAGAAGACCGGTCGCCTGGTGCAAGTCTTTTGAGTTGACGTACTTCGGCGACTTGCGAGTGGATGTGGATGATGTGATGATAAAGACAACACAACACCCAGTCCCTGAGGGCAGAAAATCTCCGACCCAGCCAGGAATCGAACCCGGGACACTTTTGCACAGCGTTCGGTAGCGCTGATCACTCAGCTATCGAGGCGGACTGGGTTGGATGGGTAGTCACAAAGTTTTTGTTGTTGTTGTTGTTGTTGTTTCTGCTGCTGCTGCTGCTATCGTTCAAAGATTACTTTGATGCATCTAATCGTCCTAGCCTACCCAGTGCAAGTTCCTCCATCTCTGCCTAACTACTGCCACCTACATCCATTTCAACTTGCTTGCTGTATTACAGCCTTGTTCTACCTCTACGACTTTTTACTCTTGCCCCCCCACCCCCCACCCAACCCCACCCCCATACAAACTCACTCCATTACCAACCGACCCCCTTTACCAGTCAGGTTGTCCCACAAATTTCTTTTTGTCCCAAGTCCATTCAGTACCCCGTTTTTGCTGTGTACGATGGTCCTGAGGTAGTGCCTTTCACTAGTAATCAAACGTCCTCGATCCCAGGTTCGAAGCTCGCCACTGTGTTAATTTTCAGAAACATCATCAGCAAAGGCAGCGGAAGCCTTCCAGCATAAGAAGTCACCCTTGTTTTGTCAAAATCGTTGTCAAGAGGGCCGATGAGCAGACAGAGGTTCAGAGCACTCTCTTCCTCCTTAAAAAAATGGTTCAAATGGCTCTGAGCACTATGGGACTCAACTGCTGTGGTCATCAGTCCCCTAGAACTTAGAACTACTTAAACCTAACTAACCTAAGGACATCACACACATCCATGCCCGAGGCAGGATTCGAACCTGCTACCGTAGCAGTCGCACTGTTCCGGACTGCGCGCCTAGAACCGCGAGACCACCGCGGCCGGCCCGCTCTCCCTCCTTAAAGACGAAATGATCGGCTATGATCAACAACATGAAGAAGCAGAAGGCAATGGAAACCACTACATCAAAAACGCGTAATGTGTATCCACAGGACATGCGCCCTGTAATTGAAAAATTGTCTATATGATTTTTCCCTGACCACAAGATTCCGGACTAGCCCCCCATCCGGATCTCCGGGAAGAGATTGCCAATGGGGAGGTGACCAAGAGAAACAAACTGAATAACCAAAGAGAAGGAAGTGCTCTACGAGTTGAGGCGTGGAATGTCAGAAGTAGGGATGCTAGAAAATCTGAAAAGAGAAATGCGGAGGCTCAATCTAAATGTAGTGGCGATCAATGAAGTGGAACGGAAACAAGACAAAGATTTCTGGTCAAACAAGTGCAGGGTAATATCAACGGCAGCAGAAAAAGTTATAACAGGAGTAGGATTCATTATGGACAGGACGGTAGGGCAGTTCCGTGACGTGCTTGTTCTCATCAGAGCCGTTCTCTATAGGTCTCCGTACCACACACCACGTATGCGCCGCCCACTATGCAAGATAGTACAGAGTTGATATTTGCGAAGTGGCATTACCCGCTCAATAAAGCATCACCGCCTACAACGGATGGGACGGTCTGAGGACGGTAAAAAACTGACTGAAACCGGTTACCGTCAAAATAAATGTTTTTGCGGTCGAGACTGTTTGTGTTCATTATAAAAATATAATGCACGAATGTACTTGTTCCTGACATGATGCCAACAGCAGAGATTTTTAACGTGTGTTGGGGAACACCAGATGAACCGAAAGCGAAACTCATTCTGCAGCCTAAGCTAGGACTCATCTGTCCACAGGGCACTACACCACACTTCATAGTTCCATTCACTTTTCGCCTTCCCTTTTTATTTCTTTGTGTGACGGCAATGCGTCTCAGGAGCCGACCTGGAAATGGACGATGTCCAGTGCAGCTCAAAAAGTGGGACTACGAAACTCTATTTTTGATCACAATCTCCGTTCAATGCGACGGCCTTAGGCCACGTTACTGGAAGGTCCTGTATGACTGCATGGTGACACTCTGCTGGACGACGTCGGAGCCAGCGTCTTGCTGCATGAATAACCTCCCCATCATTCGCGTAATGTTTCCCTTGGATACATCCTTCTTTGGGTCAGACACGCGGAAGTCGGAAGGCGCGAGATACGAGCTGTAGGGTGGATGAGGAAGAACGGTAGAATGAAACTGCGTCTATGACAAACGCCTCTTACGACGATTCACCGTGCTTTTGTTCTCTGACAGTTCTCCGTAGACATTCTGCAAGCGGCTACGAATATCGGCGATGCCAAAAGAAAGGCAATGACTGCTCTCTGCTTGGAACACACCTCCGCTACAGACGGAATTTTGAAGGCTGCTCATAGCGCCGGCTGCCTATCGGAACTTAATGAAACTATTGAGGCCGAAGCCACGATGCCGAACAACAAAATCCACAGTTCTCAACCGAAATTGGTTGAGGAAAAGAAACGTGTTGCCTCAGTTATTGAACACCCGTAATGTATTAGGATGAAACCAGCTTTACGTATACTCGACGGGCACAAGAAAATGAGATAAGAACTAATGGTTAAAATAACTCTGAGCACTATGGGACTTAATTTCTGAGGTCATCAGTCCCCTAGAACTTAGAACTACTTAAACCTAACTAACCTAAAGGACATCACACGCATCCATGCCCGAGGCAGGACTCGAACCTGGGACCGTAGCGCTCGCGCGGTTCCAGACTGTAGCGCCTAGTACCGCTCGGCCACACCGGTGCGAACTAATGTATTGCACATTATGCCGAAACTACTTGTGGATTATTGTTACATTTTACTATGGCAGTTAATGTGGCGAAAACGGTTACGTCATTGTTTATAGTAATTGAGCCGCGCCACTTTGATAGAAACTGTACTATACCTTCGACGTCCGTACCTGGCAACAAGTGCGATAGCGTGCCACGAGGGTACGAGGCGTGCCCAGAACTTAGATTTTAGGGCGCTGCGTCCACAGCCCTGCCCAGTGTCTGCGATTGTTGTTTAATGGTTTAAAGCGTCAGCACATGGACTGTGCATTCGAACGCTGAGCGGTGAGTGTGCCGAGTTTCTGAAGTCATAGCTTGGAAAAAGCACATTGCGGAGTCTTTCCGAATGTGCAGATCAATATCTGGCATTTCAGATGGCTAGCAGATACCTAGTATGTCAGATATTCTGAACGTGCGATTGAACGAATGAGATTAAAGAACGCCACCTACGTCACATGACGCCGTCTGTGTTCAGTACAGAGTCGTGAGAAATTGAAACCCAGATATATTTATGTAAACACAAGCAAACTGAGGATCTCTCGAAAACCCGTCGTTAACGTATAATTTGTTGTAATAAAATAGAGGGAAACATCATGTTTGTGGTTACAGAATTATTGTAACTTGCGTATTACAAATAGTATATCGTTTCGAGGCAACAGCACATTGAGGATCCATCAAAGACGAAATGTTCTTGAGACCCAAGCGTTACTTAATAGCTGGCCGGTGTGGCCGTGCGGTTCTAGGCGCTTCAGTTTGGAACCGCGCGACCGCTACGGTCGCAGGTTCGAATCCTGCCTCGGGCATGGATGTGTGTTACTTAGGTTTAATTAGTTCTAAGTTCTAGGGGACTGATGACCTCAGAAATTAAGTCCCATAGTGCTCAGAGCCATCTGAACCATTTTTTTTTCGTTACTTAATAACAAATTTACGATTAAAGCTTCTAGGAAGCAAAGTATGGTCAAAAATTATTCACAGTGTAGTGAAATGTTGCTTCGCGTTTTACTGGATCAAAACAGTTTTTTGCTAACTTTCGCGTTTCCTGCTAGGTTCTAATATTCTCTTATTGTTGTAATAGAGGTATATTGTGTAATTTTCGATGTTATGCAAATATAAATGCGCTATTTCTGAGGACTGGGTTTGTTCTATTGGCTTTACCTCTAAGACAGCGAAGTGTCACTGTTGGTTGTTTAATGGCTTAAGGCGTCGGCACATTGCAGTTTCTTGTTTGAAGTTTCGTATTTCACTTGTACGGATTCTGCAACTGAACAGTAACAGTGATCAAGTAAGAATGACATTAGAGTTTTACTAAAAAGTAAGAATGATGAAATAATTTTTATCCTTTGGGATAACTTTTGTGAATTTGTACTGCAGTATTTGCAATGGAATTTTTAAAATCCGATTTTCGTATTGAATGAACATTTTACTTCACTTTTTGGCCAATAATACGTTCATGGATATTAAAATGTTTGCTCGTATTTATATATACTACAGTTAGAACAACGTGACTAGCATATTGAAAAGGAAGGAAATGTGCGGCTTAACAGAGCTAAGTAGGGAATTTTGCGTCAACCCATTTCGTAAACAAGAGTGATTTGCGAGCTAGTTACGCTCAACAAATGCCGCTGACTCTCGCTGCGATGCGTATTACCACGTCAAGGCGAACATACCGTATGAAGTACCATCGTTTCTAGGCGTTCAGCAGTACGTTGAACTCGGCATGGACCGAGTTGACGTTCGAAAGCTCAGTCCGTGTGCCGACGGCTGTAGGGTCTTCGTGTCGTCGCTGGGCAACGTACACATGAGCGTCCGCCAAGACGCTGACATGCGTTACATAGTGCGGTCTAGCACCGTCGAAAGACACGTGCATCCGCATCTGCGAAGACCTCGCCCTGTCCACACTACAGTCTCGATGGTCGGACTAGCGACAAACCTAGGCCGACCGTGCCTAAGGAACTACATGTAGCCATAGAAAATTAATCTGTTGAGAAGCCTTTTAACAAACAGGGTTCCAGCCTTCCTGTGTGCCAAAGAGGAGTAACTTCCGTGTTTGGATGCATGTCGTCTAAACGAACCTTCAATAACTTTTGTTTACGACAGTTCATCAATACGTAACTACAATCAATGTTTATAATTAATTCCACCAAGACTACACAGTTTACATCGAGACCGTTTCTCAATACAGTCACCGTGCTTTTCAATGCCCATGTTCCACCCTTTTACTTGCTTTCCGATAGAGTCGACGGCCTCTTAAAGCGTTTGACTGCAACATCATCTCACACATCCATGCCGGAGGCAGGATTCGAACCTGCGAACGTAGCAGCAGCGCAGTTCCGGACTGAAGCGTCTAAACCGCTCGGCCACAGCGGCCGGCTGACGTATTCAATATTGGTACCAGTCGTGGCTGTAGCTGGACGGTCCACTCATTCTCATCCTTCACTTTACGTGGACCACTTTTGAATTCTTCAGTCCACTTGTAAATACTTCGCTGTGACAAAACAGGATCCGTATCGAGCTGAAAGTCTTCTATGACGTACTGATCTTCTACTGTGCAACAGAGAGTGGCGGGGTGATCTTCATGTCAAATGGTTCAAATGGCTCTGAGCACTATGCGACTTAACTTTTGATGTCATCAGCCACCTAGAACTTAGAAGTAATTAAACCTAACTAACCTAAAGACATCACTCACATCCATGCCCGAGGCAGGATTCGAACCTGCGATCGTAGCGGTTGCTCGGCTCCAGACTACAGCGCCTAGAACCGCACGGCCACTCCGGCCGGCGATCTTCATGTCACAACACCGCAAAGCGGACTGATGTGACATCGCTGCTACCCACCATAAGCAATGTGGCACACAAAGTCGTAGAGCCAACATCAAGACAGTACCATTGCAGTTTATACCAGCATACATTATCTTTCTCATATACAAGAAAATAATTACGAAATTTCTCTCTTTCCAGGTGATGATTAAAACTTTATGACTATACGGCATATTGGGTTTACCACTCGACACTGTTGTGTCACACCCAGTTGTGAAGTTAAAATAAGAGATTTTTCTAGCAGTCAGCACCCGTGGAGAACAGCTGACGGTAATGTGAGAGATATTACGTTCCTCACACCAATTGTCATCACTGGACGTTAACAGTTCTTAGGCACCGTGAGTTTGGTTGTATCCTTACGCCACAAACTGTACAGAATTTTCTCCGATGAGTATAATAGATTAATCACATTTGATTAGAAAACGTATCATTAGTTTTCTCCTGTATGTGTCTGCCAGGCGCGGTCCTCAAAGAGCGTCGTACACCAGGCAGTTGTAACAGCGTGGTGCCTCACGCATTGTGTGGTCAGCTGCGTCAGAGATGGTGCTGATACAAGGAACTATTCCATGCTTCCACACAAGACACTCAGTGGACCATTCATCCGCCAATAGTCAAGTTTTTCACCACTGAGAGTGCTAAAGCCCGGAACTATTTGATGCAGCCGTCAAATTAGGGATGGCGAGTTTCCGATATCAGTGATTTCTTTGAGTGCTCCTTTTTGGCAACAGCGATTTTAACTGATATTTGTCACAACTTGAAATCGCAGTTAACGAGTTCACAACTTTTATCTCTCTGCAAAGTTAAAATGCGATTTCTGCGATTTGTCACCGTAGATGTATTACTGTGATTACTCACAAGTGACAACTGCGGTGATAAATCGCAAAAATCGCGTTTTAACAATGTGGAGAGATAGACGTGACCTGTATTCCTAGCCAGATAACCCAATCCAGTGCGACTGAAGTGATCTCACCTCTAAAGTGTGCAACTGAATGTTTCTACAATATTTCGTTGAAGTCGTTATACGACTTGAAAGGGATGATAAATAAATATGAAATCACTACGCAGTGAATAACCAGAATGCCATTCTCCCCTTGTTACAACCGTCACCTACCCCTAAACTTTCTGCCAAGTTGTTACTGATTATATGTTTTAAGGCTGATAATATGCAAGTGAAAGGAAAGGGAACTATGAATCCTCCAGTTAGATGTTGATAAGGGGAATAGTTCGAATGTACTCATTAAAGATACACATATACGTTTACCTGTGTACTGTAGCGCTGAAAACATCATCCGTCTTAAGAATATACTACCGGTACCGTAAGACTTTCGGTAAAAGTTACGTAGTATACACCCCCCTCCATGCATTTTTCGTAGTTCTATGGACGATATAGTAGACAATATGCATCAAAATACTCGACGGAGTCTTGTCCTATCTTATGCGAGGGTAATCTCAAAAGTAATGTCTCGTATTTTTGTATAAGTACAGAACTGTGTTTGTGTGGCAGTTGGTCACACTGTTATGAAGAGCGCTTCACGCGCTGGGTGTAAACAAGCGCTGAGGCGCTCAGTCTTGGCTTGGCCGCCGTTGAGAATGGAGCTCCCGTTGGATGTTACCGAGAAGTGCGAATTGCGCACAGTTATTCGGTTTTTGAACGCAAAGGGCACTGCGCCGATTGAAATCCTTCGCTAACTGACGGGAGTGTATGGTGAGTCGAGAGTTTGCAGTTGGTCGGACCGAAATTGACGACGAACAAATGGGCGGTAGACCGTCAATTTCTGAGGAGACAGTGTTGAAGGTTGAGCAAAGCATGCGTGAAGATCGGCGGATCACCCTGGATGATCACTGCACGTTGGTTCCTGAGGTTTCTCGAAGCACCGCTCACAGAATTTTAACGGAAACATTGAACTACCGGAAGGTGTGCACAAGATAGGTGCCACGCATGCTGACTGAGGACCAAATGCGCCGAGTTGATGCTTCCCTCGCATTTCTTCACCGCCTTGCAGCATAACAGGACAACTTTCTGGACTCAATTGTCACGGGTGACGAAACCCACTTTACACTTGAGACCAAGCAACAATTACGCCAGTGGCGGCATCCTTCTTCGCCAAAGCCGCAGAAATTCCAACACAGTCTGCCGGTAAAGTCATGACAACCTTTTTTTGGGATCGTAAAGGGGTATTGTTGGTCGACTTTATGGCCACTGGGACAACCATTAACGCTGACAGGTACTGTCAGACCCTGAAAAACTCAAACGGACAATTCAGCACCGAAGAAGGGGAATGTTTAGCAAGGACATACACATTATCCATGACAACGCTCGCCCACACATGACTCGGCAAACCGTTGCTCTCCTGCAACATTTTCAGTGGAACATAATCACCCACTCACCGCATTGTCCTGACTTGGCGCCCAGTAACTATCACATATTCCCTAAGTTAAAAGAACATTTGGCCGGAAAGCGATTCAGCTGCGACGACGAGGTGAAAGAAGTGGTTCATAACGTTCTTAACAGCATGGCGGCGAGCTGGTATGGCATGGGCATACAAAAACTGCCACAACGTCTACAAAAATTCATTAACAGAAATGGTGATTATGTCGAAAATAGCTAAATATTCAAGCTGTAAACTGATGTAAACCATTGTAGAAATAAACGGGTCTATGTACTTATAAGAAAATAGGATACCTTACTTTTGGGATTACCCTTGTACATGTTTCCCGAATTTACCTGGCTGTTTTATACTGTCCAGTCACATTAATATGACCATCTATCAACAGCTTGAATAACCACGTTTTTCAGCACGGACCACTCCGGGACGTGCAGGAAGTGAAGAGTGAGGTTCTGGAAGCTATCGACAAGGATATAGCGCCATGCCGACTAAAATATCGTGGGCAACTGAGCTATGTTTCTTGCTTGAATATCCATGGTGCGGACTGCCCGGTCGATGTAGTCCTACAGATTCCCGACTGGGTTTAAATCCGGGGAGTTTGATGGTCAAGCCAGTACTGTAAAGTGACCCAGGTACTCTTCGATCCACAGGGATATCTGTGGTAGGGGTTCGCTGCTGCTACCTTAAAATTAGACACCTACTCTGGTATCCCGGCCCGGCGAGTCTGAAGCTTCGCCGTAGGCATGGAACTTGATGACAGCCACTAGATGGTCCTGTTACGTCTGCGGCCGCTGGCCAATCAACGAGCCCAGCTACCCTCTGAAACCAACAGTACAGCAGCCCGGCAGTTGTGATTTCTCTGCGCTGTTGTACCAATGACGGTACACATAGCTGTCTTGGTTCTGAATTCCCTACGACCTAGGTTTTCGATCTTCTTTACTTGCTCGACGTGTTACTCTGCCGTGCCGACTTCTTTGCTTGTCTTTCTCTAGTTGTCGCCCACCTGTTTACACTCCGGTGACTCACTGTGCGGCCCCCAGCCGGTCATCGTGTTTCTGCTGGTTCTTGAGTCGTTCTCTGTCTTGTCAGATTCCGATATACATACGGTGAATACAACAGTGTTTTAATTTCTAGGTGTGTTAAAAATGGGCAGTATTTTTTCAAAAGAATTTTTGTATTCGTTATATATCAGTATCCCCATCAAAATAGTCCCCACTAACGCTACCTTATTTTTCAATTCTTATCATTTCTCGAACTCTAATGCCTGGGGCAGCTTGCAGATATATCAGCGATGCGCTTTTTAATACCACCAATGTCTGTAAAACGACGGCTCTTTAAAGGCTCATGTGGTCACGTCTGCAGACATGGAAGCTGGAACATGGTTATAAAACTGGTTTCGGCTAAAAATTCACGAACAAGTAACGAAATACGAGTTGGTCCATTACCGTGGTGCAAAAGCCATGAACTGCTTCGGCATCATACCTTTTTTCCGGATTGCTTCACATAAACAGCGTTGAGCTTGCAGGTAGTACTGATGATGCACTACACCATTAACATCGAAGAAAGCAGTAAACATCAACTTCATAAGCGATGGTTCAAAAAGAAAAAAAAACAATTTCAACTGTTTATTGCAGACAACCTATGAAACATATGTCACTAGATAGAAGAAAGTTCAAAGTTGTATGAGCACACCGACACTATACCACACACTCTACATGAGCACTGTTGATCGAGACATATCGAAACTGTAGGTCGCTATTTATAGAACAAACAGGTTCGACAATTTGATTTCTCAGTTCCTGAAGAGTAGCTGCCATAGGAGGGACCAAGACTCTGTTTTTACGTACCTCTACAGGCAAAAATCGGAAGGTATGAAGTCTGATAACCCGGAAAGTCGAAAACAATCACCGAGATCTTATTGTGCATCTCTTCCAATCCAACATTGTGGGGTGGTGTTAAGATAGCGGTGAATCTCAAGGTGAAAGGCGTGGAACCGTCACGCATGAAAATGAAATAATTGCAGTTTTCGTGAAGTTAAGGAAACAACCAATGTTGCAGAAAGTCGGGGTACCACATTCCCATCACAGTTTCCTCCACACAAAAAATGTCCATAATCTTTATCAAAACAAATGATGCAAAGCACATTCAGGTTCGGTGAGTCTGTTTCGTGTTCCACGACAATGCCAGAATCTTACACTATGGCGATTTACTTTACTCTACAGGTGAAATTTCGATTCATCCGAAATGATTATTCGTTCGGGAATACAATGTGCTCTACCATATCCTGGAGAACAGAAATGCAAAATTTGTACCTTCTTTTATAGCGGCCGGGACGTAGTTGCTGCTTGTAAGGCTAATATGCAGGCATCGTTTCAGAACACGTTACACAGGTGTTTGAGGAAGCTGATGTTCCTGGCCTGCCCGTCATGAGGACTTTCGGGGGCTCCATGTGAACGCATCTCGGATACGCTCGATATTTTCATTGGACGTGCGTGGTCGACAAATGCTCCTCCCTTTGCATATACAACCAACTTTCAAGAACTTGTTTGCCAGTCATAAATCAGCTTGTGCAGAGGCAACTTGTTAAATCGACGGCGTAGAGGACATTGCACTTCAACAATGAATCTACTTCGCGCAGATTCTAACACACTAGTGCAATTGTGTCAAAACTTTGAATTTTCCCCTATCCAGAGACATGCGTATTGTGTTTCTAACTTTTATAGATTGTCTGTCATACACAATTGAAATCTGTTCTTTCTTTTTGGATCACACGGCATTTGACCGCTCATTTTGGCGATCCAGAACCCTCCAAGTTTACCACCTGATACCACAGTGCGGGCGTTAATGTATCAAGATGTGGGTGTTGCACTGTACGCCATACCACTGACCACGTAACTGTTGGTTGGCGGCGCTCTACGGTATTATTCGGCCGTCGTCGAGTCAAGATGTGATACATATCACGTGCCGTTGCCGTCCTGGTAGTCGGTAGTTCCATATGTACATAACTGTGTTCCACAAAAAAGGTTCGCATATGGGCAAGCGATGGTGAGATGTGAGACACCGCTACCGGAGCCGAACGAGAAGGTGGAGCGAGTTCGTCTATCAAGGTGCCCGTCAGACTTGTCTGGTGTCGTGTCCACATCTTTATCATTGTGGTTACATAAATAGCCGCTGCTCGGTCGCGTATGTGGACTAGTCCAAGACCTCCACGACTACGAGGAAGGGTGAGGGTTTCGTATCCTACCTTAAAAAGCAGACCTGTGCTCACAAAATATCGTAGTGCCGCCAGGATTCGGCAGGCCAACACCACCGGCATAGAGAGAACTTGTGCCAGGCTGGGGATGCGAGAAGCTAGATAAGTGTTGGCAAAAGGTGACCCGTTGTATCATATCCAGTGCCCTTAACCTGTGACTTCGGACACTCGCACGAGTTGTTTGCAGAAGAAGTCTGTAACTCAGTGCCGCCGTGTGTCGAATGTCTGTAGTGAAGATAATTCCTAGGCGTTTCATCTTGTTGATCGGCTGTAATGGTGCTACACTTCCTGTCGGGAGACCTCTCCCGATGTTCATCGCTCCCGACTTTGCCATGTTCAGGCGACTTCCCGTAGCCATACAATACAAATTAATCCAATGCAAGGCCGCTCTTGCCTCGTCGCCTGACCGTGCTAAAAACACTAGGTCATCTGCGGATGTTCGGCATATAAACTTGTTGTGCCTTATCGTCATTCCTTGGAGTCGATTCCGGAGCCCGCAGAGTAGCGGCTCGACAGCGATGGCATACAATATCGTTGACAGCGGGCACCCTTGTCTGACCGATCGTGAGATGGTGATGGGCCCCACCAAGCGTCCATTGGTGAGCACTTTGGATGCGGCTCCGTGGAGTAGTCTCATGACGACGGTGACAAAACTTTCCGGAAACTTCATTTTTGTCATCACGTCCGTGAGATAAGCATGACTCAGCCTGTCAAATGCGCGATCGAAGTCTATCGATACCAATACACCCCGGAGACGACATGTTGATTCCAGTGCGATAACATCGCGTAGTCGCTGAGTGCTGTTTGTATATTGCTATCTCCTCCTAGCTGGGTTTGGTCGAGTGATATCACTTGGCGTATTACGCGTTTAAAGCGTGTTGCAAGTATCCTGGCGTAGATCTTGTAGTCGCAATTAAGAAGGGTCAGTGGCCGGTAGGCCTGTATCCCTGTGCCGCCAGATGGTTTGTGGATGGGGATGATCATTCCATCCACGAAGGATGGTGGAAGAGGCACGTTGGGAGACATCAATTAGCAGTACATGACAGTCCATCGTGGAGTAATGAGATCTTTAAATGTACGATAAAATTCTAACGGAAACCCGTTGGGCCCCGGCGATTTGTGCGACGCTCCCTTATCGTCAACTGTTACTTCACCTGTTAACTCCAGGTTGGCCGTCTCGTCGAGACACGCGGAGAGCGTTCGTCGGACCTCATCAAAGACTGCCTGATCGTCTTCCGCTTCTTCATAGAGATGACCGTAGTGTGCCACAAAAGCGTTGGCAATGTCTTTTTGCGTGTCATGCGGCGACCATCTGGCAGTACGACCGTCTGTATTAAGGTTCTGCGGCTACGTTGTTTTTCTCTGATAACGTGATACATCGACGGTGATTCTCCACGGACTCGTTCAAAGGCCCTTCACGGATTGCGACACCCTCCAGACGGCGGCGCGTTATGGAAATTATTTGAGCCTCTGCTCGTTTTATACCGGCACGGCGCTCCTGTGAAGGTGCTTGTACAGAGACTTCGCGGAGCATCGTGAAATACAATTCCGTCGTGTGTCGTCTCCATATCAACTGCTCTCTTCCATATGCAATTAACGCTCGGCGCAATGCAGGCTTAACGCATTCCAGCCACCACTGCAACGTCGTCGGATATGTCGGGAAGCGTCGTTCACACACGTGCCAAGTGTCTTCGACTAAGCGTCTGCACTCAGGTTCCCTGAGGTGTTCTGTATTCAGTTTCGAAACACTGCGACTCCTCCATACTTGTTGACGACTCAGGGAGACCGTGCAAATATATGCTATGTGATCTCAAAAGGCGACAGGCCACAATTCCGCATCGAGGATTGCAGCTTCGAGACGACGTGTTACGTAAATGCGATCGAGACGACTTGCAGAGTGACTCGTGACGTCGGTGTATCCACGTCTGTCGCCATGTATCGTCTCCTATGTATCAATGAGATTCATGACCTTTATGAGTTGCCTCAGATCCGGGCATGAAGTATAACGTGGGTGTTGATCTTTTGATGCGAGCACGCAGTTGAAGTCGCCTCCAAATAAGACATGTTCATACAAACCTAAGAATAGTGTTGCAATGTCCTCTGCGTAAAATCGGGATCGGTCGCGCCGTCTGTCGGACCCCGACGGTGCGTAAATGTTAACGACCCGTACTCCCAGCACTGTGAGAGCCAGTCCCCGCGCTGACGGCAGGTACACCACGTCCTCGGCTACTATGCCACTACGTAGAAGTATCGCTGTTCCGCTGCCGCCGTCGGTAGTAGGTGTAATGTACGTATCGTACTCATAGAGGTCGGGGAAGCTCTCAACACATACTTCCTGCAGCAGAACGATGTCGACGTCTGACGCATGCAACATGTCTCGTAATAATTGCAATTTGACAGGTTTTCTGATCGTATTAATATTAATAGAGGCTGTTCGATATACCTGGCGCTGTTCCTCAGTGCGTAAAGCGCACATGAACGCTTATGTTAATTTGTGTGCCGCTGCTCGGCGACATGCTGCCTGCATCTTCTGCGTGGTTAACATCCGGTGGACGCAGCACTCGCCTTTGCGGTTGCGTCGTCGGTCTGTTGGTCAGCATCGGATTCGTCGGCCCAGTTCCTGTGCTGGAGGTCCAGCTCCAGTCGTGTCTCTCCGGCCCGGCTGACCGAAGGCGGTGGCGTTGCTGCGACGGGTGAAGGGACTCCTTCCGTGGGCTTTCCGTCCGGTGTGTCTGTATTCAACCCCTGTCTAGCATGATTCGCGTCGTACTGCTGTGTGGGAGGTAGAACCTCACGCTGCGCATCCGGATGCACTGAATCGACGTTACACCCAAGTCCGTCTGGCGTGGACTGCAGTAAGCCGGTATCAGACGGCGCGAACCGTCGTTTCTTGTGGCGCTTCGGCGACCGTTGCTTGAGCGTGTGCGCCTCCGTATCCGAGTGCGGAAGTGACTCCCGGTGCTCAGGGACGAAAGCAGCTGTCGGCACAACCGCAGGATCAATTTCCATACCTCCTACCGATCATTTCCGCTCGGTTAAGGACGTCGTCGGCGCCGGAGAGGCAGAAGTGTGCGTCGTTTCGTCACTGGAGGCGGTCTCTGCTGCAGTCGGTTGCCGTAAACTGACAGCATTCTGTAGCTGGTCATTCTTCGGGATGGGATCTGTTCGAAATGCTTCCGCAGACGTTAGTGGTAGCGGCGTCAACGTGGACGGAGGCACGGGTTCGTCGTTTGGAAGTTGCACTATCCTCCGCTGCATACATTCGGAACGGACGTGGCCCTCTTTCCCGCAGCCTGAGCATGTTTTGGGTTGTCCAGCGTCGATGATTATAACTCTACATCCGCCGATGAAGAAGTACGAGGGTACATGTTGTGTCAGTTCTATTCTGATTTGACGCACCCCATTGAGAACGGGGTAAGTCGTGAAGTTGGCCATTTTGCCTCAACGTGGCTAAGCACTCTTCCATATGAGCGTAAGGCGTCAACGACCAAGTCAGACGGAGCCACTCAGCTACCGGGTGCAGACACTTCTACAATGATTTCATCGGTAGATGACATGAAGCGGTACCCAGCCGCTTGTCATATCCTATGTCCTTACCGCCTTCGTCGGGACGCTTATACTACTCGTTAGCCCTCGCTGTTCAAATGGCTCTGAGCACTATGGGACTTAACATCTGAGGTCATCAGTCCCCTAGAACTTAGAACTACTTAAACCTAACTAACCTAAGGACATCACACACATCCATGCCCAAGGCAGGATTCGAACCTGCGACCGTAGCGTTCGCGCGGTTCCAAACTGAAGCGTCTAGAACCGCTCGGCCACACTGGCCGGCTAGTAGACTCATCAAAGGCAATTTTTAAGATTTATAAAACTTTGCTGCACTTTATTCCATTCTTATAACAAAATGTGTTGCAAATTCACTGGTCCATTATTATATAAAATATATCAACCTAAGCATATGTAACCATACTGACAGCTGCAGACTAGATATCCGATAAGTACAGACACTTCCCAGAAATGTTTACCAACACACAAGTGAAGAAATTCAAGCGAATCAGATCCCTACTACAGGTTAAATTACTAAAATCCAGTTACTTTTTTAACAAACCTGGTTTTCTGATTACTTGTAGAATCTCAGAGTGCGTGTAGTTGTAAATTTATTACATTTTGGAGGAAAACTAATTTATGTACACTGATTGGGTGTTTGGAGGGGAGCAAACTTGATGCTCGTGATGTTTTCTTTGCGGCCCTCATTAAAGAGCAAATTTTGTCATGCTGCATAAATTTTAAAAAAAGAACTCTTACTGCTAACTGACAAAGTACTGACCGTTACCCTTAGCTTGACAACGTAACATTCGTTTACGAAAATATTACGTACCTAGCGAGTGCCAAGAGTGGTGAAATAAATTTGGAAAATGAACTGCAGTAAATACGTGATACAACTGTGCCAAATTTTCACGTCACTACATCGTGAGAAATATATTTGGAAATCGTAGCATTTTCATGGCGGGTAAACGCTTCATGATAATAACATTCAAAATGGCTTACGTGTTGACTTGAGACAAACTGTGTTTTGCGAATAACGAGTGCTCGCACATACGAGCATTTCCTTCAATAACGTAATTTTCATAGCCTCTGTAGCTGCCTAGTAACCGTGCATATCTATTAGTTAGGTGGCCGTCCACTTCGTGTTTATGAGGTACTGGAGATTTTTCCTGAATAACGTCTTGACATTTGGCGAGTTTCATGAGCTCAAGGAATTTTAAAGC